>NC_089980.1:61310500-62560500 GCF_036417845.1 Apteryx mantelli | reverse complement strand
TTATTTGATCAGGTGCCAATAAAAATTGCTGAATATGCCACAGTCATTCTTTGGGTATTTTACAGAGAAAGTTTACACAGACCTTGACATAGTTCTATGTCAGTTGCAGACATGTAGGTATAGCTGCTTCATCCTCCTGTCCGCATCCTTTCTATTGGTGCTTCCTGAAAGTGTCTAAAGTATGATCCACAGATGAGGAAGAAGTGTTTCTGCTCTGGTGAAAATTCGTCAGTTTTATGATTATGTATAAATAATAGATTTCAGCCTTTTCACAGAATACAGTATGGCATCAGGACTACTTTGTTTTGAGCTAAAGATGTCTTTAAGGATGGTTTTTGTTGTAGTCTAAAGTACTTTCTTTTACTTGCAAATGGCTCCTTTTCCGAGGTTTAACTCAGAGCACTTTTTTTTTCCACCATCCATAACAGGAGATGGAGGGGTTGAACAGCAAGATTTTCTGCTTTGACTGGGATGAAACTGTTGCTAAATTTGTAGCTAGAACTACAGTCTAAGCACCTGAATGCAAGTTTGTTCAGTCTGTTGACAGTACTATTGTGCCCAGTGGTCTCTCAGATTGTTCTCATAGAGTCAGCGCTATGAAACTCTACTGCTGGACCCTAGTGGAAAAAAAGAAGATTTGAGTCCTTTTGGGGTTCACTAGACCAACAGAGGAACTAGGAAACTGACCCAAGCAGAATGATAACATCACTTTATATAGGTGGTTTTGCAGTATTTTGCAGCTGATGTGTCAGAACTTTTATACCAGTCTCTTGCATTGACGTAGGTTTCTTACTGATCCTTGCCAGCAGATCACATGTCAGTGATAACTTTGTTTCCTTAAAGTAGGGCTGGTCAATCTGTCCTGGGGATAGTTTGTTTTGCTTGGAGGAAGAAGAGGAGGAAAGAGTGGGTAGGTTGAAGTATGTGCTGATAGACCAGCTAGCCTTGAATGCTAATCTACTTACATTTTCTAGATTGCTGCTGCTAATTTTAGTAGGTCTTAAAAAAAAAAAAAGAAAAGGAAACACACACACAGAAAACACAGTAGGGAGAGAGCAAGTCCCTCAGTTGTTTTACTGTACCAGTCTAGGCCCTAAAACCACTGATGCCTGGTTGTTGTGGTGATCAGATTCTCATGAAATAGTAATTTATCTTTTGACCTTATTTCAAAAAGGTCAAAAATTTTGGACAGGGGATGCTGGTTTGACTTGTTGCTCTGAGTCGTATTGAGTGAAGTGATATTCCTGAAGGTAGCACCTACATCAGACTTCAGTGGATTGAGATATATAGCATGGTCTGTTCAGTTTATTTGGCAGTGTCCTGGCTAAAATCAGGCTTTATCTGAATATAAATGGGGAAAGATCAACACAGGTTAAATTCACTACCTTTTATATATTAATCCATTTTCTTATAAAGATTTTTTTCATATTTTCCAGAGAAAAATAAATAGCTACTATTTACTGTTGTTGGATGTTATTGAAAATCTGATGATGGTTTTAGCCAAAGAACAATTCTTTTTCTGTGTTTTATTCTTCTTTGAGATAGGTGGGCAACTCAAGGTTTTGATTTTCTTCAAGCCATTGAGCCAGCATTTATTTCAGCTCTCCCAGAAGATGACTTCTTGGTACGGAATAAGTTATTCTGAACTACTGTTTATTTCTAAATACATGCGAAGCTATCAGTGTCTGTTATGAGGGGTGTTTTCTGTAAAGCTGTGTGTGATTACAGACGCTATTCTGACACAATTGCTCTTTTCTATAACTGATGATGTTGATAAATCTTAGTTTGTAAGATTCTGCATAGTGTATGCTTGTGACCATTGGTATTAAAATTTTCAAATTGTTGACAGTTTGTTGGTACTGTCTTGCTACGGTTTGTATGTTGCTGGTACTGTCTTGATACGTTTGATGTCTCTGTCTCTCGGGAATTCTGAAAGCAGTTTTTCTGCAGAGTAACAATTTAGAGCAGTCATAATAAACTTCTGAGGCTTATTTTAGCACCCGAAGTTCATTTATGGTGTGAGTACAAAATCACAATTGTTTAGAAGTATTTCTTATAATCATGCCAACATGAAACAGGCTTTAAAGCACCTCTTTTGTTTTTATTATGAAAAAAATTAGTAGACTGTAACTGAGTTTTGTTCTGTGCTCTGCTTTCCCTCTTTTCCAATGGAAATAAACTCTTGAGAATTTGTTTCTCTGATCTTGATTCAGTACAGTGGTGTAGAGAAGTCAAAGTACAGTTACCACAAAATTGGAGAATACAAGTGTCTCAGCACCACTTGATTTTTATTTCGGAGATCCAAAATGGTTTTTTTATCTAAAGGCAGCATTAAAATGCGTTGTTGGACTTTGCAGTTTTGATGTTTTCTTTGCTTAGTTTCCTGTTGGTACTCATGTGACCATAGATATTTAAGGAAACATGATATGATTTTAAATGAACTGTGAACAGAAACTTGCTTCAGTGATAATTTCTGCAAAATTTTTAATTTTGCTATCTAATGAAGCACAGCAGCATTGATATTTAATGACAATGCATTGCTACTGAATCACTTTTGAACTGAGAGCACAGTTCAAGATGCACTATGAAATAACACATTAATCTTGATTAATACCAAAACTATATAGTTTAGTCTTTTCAGTACATGTATTTCTAGCAAGAGCACTCAAGTAAATTATCTTTTTGTCCCATGTGTGTGTTGCTGTGAAAGGGTTGTCTGTCTAAATGTTTTAGCTTTAGGAAGTAGCCCCTCAGCGTTTATTTATTTATTTATTTATTTGCTTTGGCACAATTCCTGAAGCAGCTAGTATTTCAAAGAGTAATACAGGTGTATTTTAGTGATAAGGTCTTTTAAGAGGTCTCTTGAGTGTTTAGGGGGAAGCTTCTAAGGAGGAAAGAGAAGCTCAAAAAACTTATGTGGCCTTTGAGATTATAGACTGGTAACTTTCTCCATCAAATGGGATTGATACCTTGTTAGGACCTTGACAGAGCATTAACAAGCGATCATGCGTTAGCTAGAGATTCTTTTGACTAGTAGTTATCAGAGATACCATGACACTTCTTCAGATGGTGCATTTTTATGACAGAGGTTTCACATGTACCAAGAGGAGAATTCAGAGCCAGTGTTATTTAAGCTTGAATAAAGTAAGACTTTGTACAAGTGGGAGAGAAAGTGGAGGAACCAAAACCTTAACTGCATTTCTGAACTTTTGCTTTCTTTAACTGGGTTGCAGTTTTGGAGAGCATTATTTGAAGCCACTGCGATAATTTAATCTGACTCCTGTATAACGCAGGTCGTAGCATTTGCCCTAGAAAAGCCAGTGACAATCTGAATCTTCTATTTAAACAATACCTGATGTTGTGGAAGGACATCAGCCTAGATTTGAAGTGCTAAAGCATCCAATGCATTTTTTTTTTGATGAGCTGTTTCAATCACAGACTAAACCACTTTTTTTAATATAACATTGTTTTTCAGTTAGTCTAGCTTCATGTTCCAGCTCTTCGTTAAGTTTTTGAATTTCTGGAAGTTTTGGCTGGGCTGAATGATTGGTATATAGAAGTGGCCTTCATAGCAACTGTACCTAAGAACAAAAAATTTTAATTCATTATTGTGAGGATACATTTTATCCCTCATGTTCTGATGAGTGAATTGAATGAGAGCAAGATTTAATAACTTGTCCATGGTTACTTTCACAGTAAAAAGTACACCTAGTAATCAAACTCGGATTGCTTGAGTCCTAGTTCAGTGACTTAGCTATTAAACATCCTTTCCTGGAAGTTTTGGTAGCTTCATGGATAAGTAAGAAAAGTGGATTTCTTTTAAGATACAGTGCTCCGTATTGTTATTTTATGGATTTTTATCATGTGATCCAGGCCATTGTACTCTCACCCACTTTCTTTGGGTATTTTTTCTTTGGGGGGAAGAGCAGGCAGGCAGAGGGGGTGGCTACAGCTTTTTGATTGTTTGTTTTCAGCAAGCATGATTTTTAATTTTATTGAGAATGGATTTTTTTTTTTTTTACTTCCACTAACTTTATAGTATGAAATGTTTTTTATAATATATTATTGTTCGGTTCTCTTGGATACTTATTTTGGCAAGGCTTTTATTAGCTAGGACTTCGTAGTTTAAAAAAATCAACAAAAGCAAAACCTGACATAGATCCAAAAGTTTAATATAGATTGCAGGGGGAGGTATTTGAATGATCAAGTTTTTAAGCAGTGTCATTTTATTATTGTGCCCTTTATCATATCATGATGAACTGTTTTGTAACATAAAACATCATGGCTTTGTTTGTCTTTTCTAGAGTTTACAAGCTCTGATGAATGAATGCATTGGCCATGTTATTGGAAAACCTCATAGTCCTGTTACAGGTTTGTACCTTGGTAAGGCAGAAGTTACTGACATTTCTTCTGGAGCTTTGCTGCTGTTGTTACAGAATTTTGATTGTAAAGTCATTTAAAATGCTAAAAATAGCAATAAAAATATTTTTCAAACTTTTCATGATTGTTGATATGAAGCCATTATTGCCTGAGAAAGTGTAAATATGTGGTGGTTTTACACAAGAAATTTGAAAGCTTTAGATGTGCTTTTGTCTGATTCTTGTTCTTGAATCCCAGTGAAGTCTCACAGATCTTCTGAAAAAGGATTGTGTTTTTAAAGATGGGGTAAAGAAGCGGTTATAACTTTAAGAAGACAGTCACAGCTTTTCCCAGCATTTCATTGTGGCGCTCCAGATATTCACAGTTCTGACAAATTTTACATAAGTATTAAGGTACAGAGGAATTAGACCTGATGGCTTCAAGATAGAGCTGTGAGAAATAGTTTTCTAATACCATAAAATTTGTCTTAATGTAAAATATCTTTGGCACTAAGGTGAAATCAATGTATTTAATTGTTTATCTTGAGAAAAGGATGTTTCCTCAGCTGTGCTTCCTCTTTCTCAACACTCTTTTCTCTTCCTCCTACCAAGTCCACTGACTGCTCTAAAATTCAAAATACTGTATCTTCTTCCTCTTTTTCTCTTGATGTCCACTTCCAGGGTAGGGTTGATGGCAAAAGAGATGAAGGGAAGGTAATTGGACTTGGCCAAGAGGAATCTTTTCAGTATCTCAGGAAAATTTTCATTTTTTTTCAGTTTTGATATAATTTTGGTGAGACTCTTATAGCTGAGAAACCTTTCCCAATGAAATACAGGCCAATCCTATTAAAAAGAACATTGTCTAAAGTAAATTTCAGACCGATTCTGTACTGTGATATAAAAGCTGTACATTCACTTTTGATACTGCTGTTCAGAGGAAGGCCCATTTTAGATAAATCATTAATACGATAATCCCAAAATATTGAAACTCTTACAAATGTCACTATGAATGCGGCTGATCACACAAGCTAAATTGCTCGATAGCTTTTGGCTCAGAGGCACAGGTGGGGATGACATGGACAGATGGCACAGACTTGAACAGCAGGCTGAAACTTTAATACATATGAAATAAGCATAACTAAGTATACACTGCACCCTGGCTGCAGGTATTGCTGGTACCTCTTTCTATCTCATGATCAGGAGAAAAATAAAAATTCCTAGTTCCACTTGCATACCATGTTGAGAGACTTTAAACCACTGGGTCTTTACCCCCTTTTCCAAAGCTGAGGATCCAGTTGCATTCAAGCTGTTGCACGTAGGTACTTGGCTAGGCTCGGAGTCCAGCTGTTTGGGGTTTTTTATCCTTTTCCTTTGAGAGGCAGCTCTTGTCCAGGTGAGTGGATTAGACCCTGCTATATGTTAGTGCCCTTGGGAGTTGTAACACAGTTGGACCAACAGCTGGCCCTGGCATCTCTTACTTTTCCAGGTACTGCAAACACGACGTAAATCCAGCTCACTGTGATTAACCCCCCACTTCCAGAAAGACAACTTGTGACCCCTCCTTCTATGGGCAACCAGCTATCTTGTGTCATGATTGCCACTATCTTTTTCAGGCTAATTAAGGAGATACTGGGGAAAGGGGAAGGCACTGCTGTCTACTTCTCTGGGCACTGTGTGAGCTTGGCATAAGGACAATGATGACTTATTTGGGTATTACCCTGTCCCTTTGTGCCTTTTCCTGGAGGCAGACAAGTCACCCATGGCCTGTCAGAGGGTCATGAGTATGGGTAAAAATGTCTTATGAGTTTTTTTCCAGCTCATTTTGCTTTCCATTGTTGTCTGAGGAAACTAATTTTGATACAAAAGGAACATAATACACTGATCACTTGTTAACTCTTATTTGGTTCATTAATATTTACTTCGCAATAAGATAACAAATTACCCTTTATCTGTGAAGTTGAAATAATGAGCATGCAGCTTTAGTGAAGTAAATATGCATCTTATTGCTAGTTTTTCATTCTCTTGACAATTTTAATTATTTTACAGAAATGAGTTACATGATGTAATAGTATATAACAATCTGTACAATCAAAGTTTATTTAAAATGGGAATAATTAGGGACTTTTTTAATGAATAAGAAAATATGTGCCTATTCATAGTTAACTCTGGAAAATAGCAGTTCATTTTAATTTTGTTGAATTGCAAACTTGTATTTTGAAATGGTCCTAAACAGACTTTTTCTGACATTTCAATAAATATGCCACTTTTTTTTTTTTTTTTTTTTTTTTTTAAGCTATTCATCGAAACAGTCCCCGTCCTGTAAAGGTACCTCGATGCCATAGTGATCCACCAAATCCTCATCTTATCATCCCCACTCCTGAAGGTTTCAGGTATTTAGCATTAGTCCCAAATTCTAAACTCTAGTTTTAACTGCTTTCAGCAAAGCCGACTCTGAGTGAGTAGGACACTGTTTGTTTCCTGTTGTAAGCAAATCAGCACTGGGGGGGGTGGGCAGGGAAGGCATGTTAGCGATCTAGTGATTTTTATAGATGTGCTTTTAAGGATAATACAGTTTCTTTCCATCCCCACCCTTTTTTATTTATTTGCTTACTTCCTTTTGCATTTTTTATTGGTGCATGCTTTCCAACTTTGAAGCCATTATTACTCCCTTTGTTTTTCCTGAAAACATTGTTGCAATGTAACAATCTTTAATTCAGTGAAAACTGCTCATTAACAAGCCTTTATTTCCTCCCCACTTTGAATGTCTGTGCACTTGCCTGTGACAGTGCTTTTTGTAGTTTAGCTTATGTAAGACTTAAAAATGCAGCATTCTGGAATATGGTGGCATTTCTGCATCATTAACAATCTGCTGTGAAGAAACTTAAAAACAGTGGATGGTTTGCTTCCCTTTAAAAGAGTTGACTGAGAATTAATGCAAAAAAAAAATTTTTTTTTAATTTCAAAATTAATTTTGCTGTGCATCTTTTTACACAAGCAGAATAAAGGGCCTTGTTTTTTAGGAAGAGTAGCACAGGGTCAGAATATGCACTGACATTTTTGGAAGTTGCTTAGCTGTGGTGCTACTCTAAAGTTTTGGGGGAGGGGGGTATTTTAAAAATTATTATTATTATTGTACTTATGGATAGCTCCTGAAACTTCTGAGCCCCAAAATTATTTCACAGGAAAGTTTTTATGTACTTGAAAAGCCTTTAAAATCAGGCCTCATTATGCACGTTTCAAAATCTTATTTTAAACTAAACTTTCAACTCCATTCACTTTTTTTTCTAACTGTTTCCTGAAGTTTTTCTTCTTGCCACAGCACGCGGAGTGTCCCTTGTGATGCACGGAACCACTGCAGCGCTGCTGTCAGTCGCCCCGCTCCCATTGGTAGCGACTCAGCTCAACCCAAACCTGTGAGCAGTGCAAATGAGACCAGGTAGCTCCACTCCATGATGCAGCGGTCTTATTCTACTTACATCACCCATGTAACTGTTTCCACGTACTTGCATTCCAGTAGATCATTTGCACTGTGTGTTTCCGTCCCATCATGTATTCCACTGGCTCCACCATTCATGTTTGACTTAAGCAAAATCTTATGTTGTGGAAGTAGGTGATAAGACTGCACTTATTTAAAGTGTCCAGACAATATTGTAACTTAAGCATGTGGTTCTGAAGTTTTGGTCAGTAGATTATAAATTCACTCAGTAAACATGTCCATAAAATTAACATGTGCTGATCAGTACCTTGGTATAACTTTACTAGATAATTAGTCTTAACACTCTGCATTAAGATGACTGTAATATGCAAATTAGCCCAAGTTCCTTCCCCCCCTCCTTTTTTTTTTTTTTTCCTTTTTTTCCTTTTTTTTGAACTAGCTAGCAGTTTTGGAATTGTTATTGTTCAAAGAAAAAAATTTTTAAAGTTGTATAGTGGTAAACAGATTTGAAGAGGAGTTTTTTGGGTTTTTTTTAATTTCTTGTTACACCTTTGGCTTTTTAGGCTTGTGCAAAATAAACTCAGGACCAAAGAAACCATTGCTATATCAGGGTAGTCCTGTTTTTAGAAGTCATGAATGAATTTTTGGCAAACTTATATTAGTATCCTTCTTGTTTTTTTGCCTGTCAGGATTTTGCTGTTACATTTCACACTCTTGTCATTCTCTCTTCCCACACCACAGTCAGACCATTGACAAATCTCAAGTCTCCCAAGTTTTCTAAATTTACTCTTTCTTCTGCACCCCTGACTGTGAAAATCCTGCAAGCCACATAGCGTCATAATAGCTTTTGGATCCTTATTTCTACTGCAAAGTGCCAAAAGCTCTGTTATACAAAAGAGATTCTTATGAATGAAGACATATGATATGACTGTATCACACTGCTGTAAAGAAAAAAAAGAACAAACAGTGAAGGGGTAACAGACTGATAGTGACCAAAGTGAACTTGGATATGACTTGATTATTCTGAATTATTTATTTTTTAATAAATAATATTCAGTTGTTAGTCATCAAACTATCATGTTTTGTAGATTTGATACAAAATGCACAGCAGAAGCATGTGTTTAGGTGTTAAGAGGGGAGTAGATTGCATTTATTTATTTATTTATTTGTTTTTAGTAAGATCCTTCCTGCCACTTTCTTGTCCCCCAAGTCTGTTCACTTTATGGTAAGATGCAGCTTGCCCCCTACCATAGCCTCTAGACATACAAGTTGTCAGTCCAGGCTCTTTGTTTGTTAAAAATGTGTCCTGCCTTTTTTTCATTCAAACTATGTCTTTATTATGTATTTCTTTTTTTCCATTTTAAGCCTCTTTTGAAGAAGACAAAATAGCAGTAGTCTACAGTGCTATGCACTTGAAGAGTCCTTTTCAAGTTAATAACATTCTAGAGACTTATTTTCACTGAGAGGTTCTGGCAGCTTCATACAATGACAGGGTAATGAATAATTAGTATTTATGATTCAGAAAAGCCAAACACAGAACTTGTTTATTTGATTATTATTCTTTTTTATACACAATATAAAGCAGACTTTTGCTAGAGTATGTAGACCACTTAAAATGACAAGGGATATCTTTCCTGGAGGTTATTTTTTCAACAGGGAGATAGGAGGCAAGTTTTTAGTATTAGTATAGTTTGTTGTGATTTTACATCACTGAATGCAACTGTCATGTTCATTATTCGGCACACCTGAATACAGTTATATATTCTTTTAATGGTTTCTGTATGTGTCTCTCACAGAAGTTTGAAGTGAGAGGGTTGACATTTTGACAGTTTCTTCTAGTTCTAAAAGATAGCTATTGGAGAAAAAGGGGAGTTCTACTTAGTTGCAACCATTGCACATTATTTTCGTGGGTGGTAATGTGAAAGTTGGAGTGCAGTGTTTTAGTCTAGTTGCCTAAATCTGTTTTTCGAAGACTTGTATTTTTTTTTATAGAGCTGTTTTCCCTCTTCTGAGAGTTGTAGTTTCCTGTGTATTTTTATATGCACAACCTAGATTTTTTAGTATTATTCTATTCAATTCTATTTAATTTTTTTTAGTATTATTCTATTCAATTCAATTCAAAGGAAGTATTTTAAGAATAACTTTATTAAAACAGAGATGTGGGGTTTTGGACTTTTTTTTTTTAAAGGGGAAGACGAAATATTACAACAGAGACAGCATCATGCATTTATAGCACACTTTTGCAGTTAATATACTCAAAAAAAAGTTGCAAAATTTACCAAGTTGTAGTCCTAATTACAGGTTTCATTTATTTGTGCTCAGAATGAAAAATGGAATCTGTCTGGTCAAGAAAGTGTTGGGTTTTTTTCTGTTTTGTTTTTGTATGCAAGAAGCATGGCGTTTAGCTGCTGCACAGAAACAAAACCTTTTTACACTTTCCAAACACTTATTAGACATTTATGACATGATATAGACATTAGTTGTCTATAAAAGGTTGAATATAGGAACTTGAAGTCAGTTGCACTAGGCACTAGGCAGTGCTTGGTGCAAAAATGCCACCATAGATCTGTTCAAGTTGTTCTTAAAATAAATAAATCAGTAAATAACTGTTCAATATAACTAGATAGTAAAATCCAAAGCAGCAATACTCAGTTATTTACACTGCACTTCCTGAATTTTTTTTATAAATCTACACTATGTCTGTACTAATAACATCTAAATGTTGACTTTCTGAGCTAGCTGAGGTGGTTATTGATCATTTTGTATTTATCCAGGGCAGGAGCAGAAATTTAGCAAGTCTCCTCTTTTGCTCTATTTCTTTTTCTAATAACATGCACACAATTGTTATGGACACAAGCAATAGAAGACAAATGGATTTTAGGCACCGACATTCAAAGTTACGATACTGAAGCTCCTATGCTCCGCTACTACCTCATTCTAAAGGCACCTGTTTTCAGTAGGTGTTTTAGCTTTTCTTGTTTTTAAGTTTCTTGCACATCCAGAATTGTTGCTCTTCATCTGCCCAGAACAACCTCAGCCTTCTTGCTGTTAAAACTGAACATCCTGAAGAGTCCTGCTGATTTTCACTGGTTCGAGTTTCCAGCCCTTCTCAACCTTAAAGATCTAACTGGCAGTATTAGGGAGGAGTGCAACAGAAACATCATATTGAGAACTTTTTTGTGGGAATGGAGCATCTTGGGTTTTGGCTTCTGTTTTCAGAAGTTTTTGTATGTAATTTTTTTTAATTATTGTTGGTTAAAATATGGCCTAATCATTTCTGACTGCCTATCAAAACCTGTCACAAGCTGGGTTCAGCAGCAACTGTCTTTATTACTATGTTAAAAATCAGTAATATGGATTCTGTTGTTGTAGACAAGTAGCAATTTCAAATAGTGAATGCTTTAAAAGCTTAGATCTTTTCATAACTAGTGGTACTACTAAAAGTAATATAAAAAGCCTGCATTTGGAAAAAATAGTGTATAAGGAACTTTCAGTTTGCCTCTCAGCTTTTCTTTCATGTGCCTTTCATGGTTCATGTCCTAGGTTTCAGAGATTCTTTCTCTTTGAAACTGCAGTTAAATTGTCATTAATAATTATTAGTGCAATGCTAAGTTAATTAGTAAAATGGCTCTTTTTAACAGGGGTTCCAGTGTCCCTGAAAATGATCGACTGGCTTCAATAGCAGCTGAGTTGCAGTTCAGATCCCTTAGTCGTCACTCCAGTCCCACTGAAGAGCGAGAAGGTGATTGTCTCAATAATAGATTGTGACCTGGATCTGTAGATAATTTATGTGATTAACATGTTTCTCTCTGTTACAGTTCTTACCCTTTCCAAAAGTCTATCACCTCCCATTCAAACAAGGCTTTTCACCTGTAGGTTTTTAACTTTTAGGCTTATGTTTTCAGATTAAGTTCTTCTATCTTCAGACATATCTGCTGCTCTCTTGCCTTCTGCATTGTTTCTGAATTGTACCTGGAGGATTTTCTTGGTGTCTTGCTAAGTTATAGTATTCACAGTGAAATGGATAACATGGTTGCTGAATTATCTATCCCATTAGATAGTAAATTTGTTCTTCTACGTTCTGTTAACAAGGTGTGATTTGGATCCTTCAGGAGAGGAAAGAGTTTTCTATCCTCTTCTTTAACTGCCACCTCAGTAGTCATGTTACAGATACTTGTAGTGCTGTTAATTAAATCCAGAAGAAAAGGACAGGGTGAGTGACTTGATCTCCTGGTCACTGCTCCTCCTTCAGGTTTATCCAGCCCCTATATATGTAATATTTATTACAATAAATACCTTGAAACATTGATTATTAAGATAGTGTGTTCTGTGCAAATTAAAATGAAGTATTAAATCCTAAATGAAACAGAATTGATATTGTCATCATCCTGCAAGATGAATCAGATCTTTAAGAAACAAATGTCTTAAAATGTGTTCTAAGAGCTTGCTGTTAGGAAGGAACATTGAAATGCTTATTCCCTTTTTATGTATCTGTATGAATGGAAGACTGGAATGACGTAAATCTTTTTCTAAAGAACTTCAGAAGCTTGCTTTCCTACAGACTTGTAACCCGCATTTGATTCTGAGTGTCCTGAATTGAAGTGTTTCCCTCAGTTGAGGAAGGAAAATTAAATCATGTTTCAGAATATTGTTTGTAACTTGTTTTTTAAAGATAATAAGTTGTCTTTGAATTCAAGAGCACACATTGCTATGTGGTTGCCTCATATACCTGGGAGGTATATTTATCCTAATATGCAAGATCTCAGCTTCTGCTGAATATGGTGGCATAATCCTTAAAAGAAATATGAGAACAAGCCACTTCTATGCTCACAGTACTATTTCTCTAGAACCATCTTATCCAAAAGGAGATTCAGGTGGATCATCCCGGCGGAGTTGGGAGCTCAGAACTTTAATCAACCAGACCAAAGGTAGGAGTCTAGGAGTCACTGTAATTTAATGTTTCTTAAAGTAGCACTGTGTTAAAAAACTGAATCTTAATGCTGACCGTGAAAAGATTTTTCACAGCTTTGTACATAGGAAGCAAAAAAAATCCTGATATTTAGGTAAAGAGATTGCTAACAAAATCACAGGGTGTATACTTTGTGGAGGGATTATTTAGATCTCATAAAAGTAGTATCTCTTCAGTTACTGAAAGATGCCAGCAGTCTTGTCCTACTGTTACAAAAGTACTGTTACCACTATAGGAATTGTAGAAGTTTGGTGTCCTTCAGCCTTGTATCTCATGGTTGAGAATGAATTCTGACAGCAGGAAGTATTTTCTAAGATCTCTCCCTCATGTGGGATTTTTTTCTTATTTTGGATGCCTAACTGTGTGTGTGAGTTATCCTGCACCATTTCCCAAGTTCAAGGCTCTTATGGGGCCCTTCTCTCTGTCCTGCTGCTTATTTTCATAAAACTTATTTTCCTCTGAGACTCCTGTATTTATGTACACATTTATGCATATAGCTTGCTTTCATATATTCTGGCAGGCTAGAACCACATGAAACATTAGAAAAAATGTTTCTTGTAACATAAAAAGCTGTTCTCTCACTAAAACATCTAAAAAAAAGGATACGTTTATGACGTGAAGTTACCCTTTTGCTGTACTCAGCAAAAGTAAGGTTTCATTGGCAACCTCCTCTGTGATTTTGGTCACTAGTTTTCAAGAAGGATGTGGCTTAGGTGAGGAGAATACAGGAAGAACTACACATTTTTTTTCTGAAATCTAGAAGTCGTATTTTCTGTTTAGAACATAAGCTGTGAAAGAATTGGGTTTGTTTAATCTAGAAAGAAAAGAAGAATGAGGGAAAAATAAACATTTCTAGAGGGCTGCTGCAGAAGGAATTGGTCTTCATATCCACTGTGGATAAGACAAGAATTTGGTTCAAAACTGCAGTGAGGGAGATTTAATGTAGGTGAAGCAATATGGATTGTAGGTGGGCTATGGAAGAAATCATTTGAGGGTGTTTTAGTAATTCCATCTTTGGAGGTTGTCAGAAATAGGTTAGACAAATGTCTGTCGACAGTGGTAGATGTATAGTTTTCTGTTTTATAAGGAGGAAAGGAATTAATTGCTTCTTGAGATTTCTTCCAGCCTCAAAGCTGGGGTTATATAATACCTCCTGATCTCTGAAATAAAGATTATCTAAGATAAGAGTTCCAAGAAAGCAACTCATATTTCAATGGAGCAAAAACTTGACATAGTTAAGTTAACTTTAACATAGTTCCACTATCTATCTGTGATTAATTTCAGGCCACATGCAAGGAAGTGCATTGTATTTGATATTAATTTCCTTGACAAGTAAGGGAGAATTAGAAAAATAAATTAGACTCTCAAAATAGTTGTCTTCTAAGTCAGGGCACTTCACACGATATCAAAAGGTAGCAAATGAATATACAAACGGTGAATATTTCTGAATCAAGGAAACTGTTCATCACTTTTCTTTTAGACACTGCTTCCAAGCAAGCGCCAATCGAAGCTGTTCAGAAGTCTGTTCAGTTGTTTGAAGAAAGGAGATACAGAGAGATGAGGAGGAAGAACATCATTGGCCAAGTTTGTGACACCCCAAAATCTTATGATAATGTCATGCATGTAGGTTTGAGGAAAGTGACTTTCAAGTGGCAGAGAGGAAACAAAATTGGTAAGTTTGTTATACGTTCATTTACTGGGCTAAAATATCAAGCTAAATTTAAAAGGATATCTAAGACAATCTTTCAAAATCTTGCACCTCTGCATGAATAGTATCAGTTTTAGTGAAATCAGTGTGTCAAATACAAAATAATATTGCAACTAGTATTTCCTTTATGTAGAACTTCAGTGAAGTCTTCACTGGTCAAGTAACAAGAAACAAAGATGGAAAATAATTTTATTAGTACAATTACTTATATATGATCCTGCAATTCAGCCCTATAAAAAAAAAGTTCTGCTTTTGGAAGAACCACAAATTTGAATGTAAATGAACACAAATGGATTTGTTTTATTTACTGATACTGTTGTTTTTTCCTCACACATGAGCATTGTTTCCTCACTGCTTTGCAGTTTGTGGAAGGAGCTTCATTCATGAGTATTTTTCCAGGTCAGCCTGTTAATGTAATGTGTTTACTTTTAATAAACTTGAATTCAGCGTTATGAATGTAGTATTAGATGTTACTGGTTCAAATCTACTGGAAATATAAAAAGAGAATAAAGGTAAATAACCTTGGAAAGCTGAGAAGTTTTCAGTCAAGTGTTTTCTTATTGCAGTTGATGTATGTGTTGGATATTAAATGTACTAGAGTTAATTTTTCTTATTTTTATTGTAATTCTGCAGGTGAAGGCCAGTACGGAAAAGTCTACACCTGTATCAGTGTTGACACTGGTGAACTGATGGCTATGAAAGAAGTGAGTACTCTGTATGCAACAATCACTGCTGCCTTTACTCCTTTCTCTGAACCAAATGTATATGAGCTAGTGGGCATTCAGGTTTTCTGAACCCTCGTGTTAACTAGTTGGAAAAGGATGGAAAGACAAACTGCTACATCATGTATCCACCTCTACTAATTATCAGCTGTTCCTCCTTGAATGCCTAAGCTTTTTCTTTCAATCTACAACTTAAATATATGTAAAATGGATATTGGTTTTTACTAATCTCACAGGGATGTGTGAACTTAATGAATACTTGTTTAATATGTGTGAACTTCCATGAAGAGAACTTAAATTATTTTGCAGAGAGTTTTCTCATTACTGAAAACTGTACAGAAATGTGTATCTTATTTTACGATATTTCTTCTCACATTTTATTCCTTTCTTCTTCATTCCTTAGAGAAAAAGATAGGAAGTGTCACATCAGATGTTTTTCAGCTTCTCCTGTAGTTTAAGTGAGCTAGGCTGAGTCACAAAACTGTTGACTAACCTGGTGGGTACAGAAAATTTAATTTTCAGTATAGAAGTAAGTAAAGCTGTGCAGGTGTAGAGATCCTTTTCCCCTACAACACCTTATTTGTTAAAATGTGTATTGTTTAGTTCTGTTGCATTTCCACTTCTTCAGACAACTGTGAGCATCAACAGTTCACAACAGTTACCGTGCCAGCCATTTGACGCTAGAGCACTTAAAGAACTGGGTCATAAAATATAACATACATGATATGTATGTGATCTCTCAAAGGTATGAGAGAGCAGGAGTGGACCTGTGCTTAAGTTCTTGTACCATTACTCATCCATTGACTAATTAATACCAGCTCTTGAAAGTTTTTTCCTGATGCTGCTGAAAGGAACGCCATTCCCTCCACCCTTCCTCTCCCCCCTTAGGAGCACTCTCTGTTTCTGGAATTCAGAGATGTTTTCTAGATACAGGTGCTTTTTACAGATTAGCGTGTATGTGTTCTCCTTGGGGGACTTTTAGCAGAAGTTAAAAATAAGTGCAAATGGACCTTGCTTGATGGACATTTCATTAGTAGGCTACGTATTTAGTACACTGCTTTTTCTTGTGGTATTTTCTAACTGCTAGACATATATGACCAATAAGAAGCACTGATTTTCACTGTGAGCTTAAATACATAGTGTGTTTGCATTTCTCCAAATAAAAAGCTCTTCTGAATATCCTTAAGAATGCTATGGGAGAAGACTTTTTTTTCTTTTTTAAACTGGTTGAAAACATAGTGGTTTTTTTTAATATATATATTTCTTCAGACTTTACTGTCTTAACTACAGTGTCCTTAAAACATCTCTAAATGACAGTGAAAATACTTTACTACAAATACCCAGTATGACAGCTTTGAAGCGTTAGAAAATATATAAAATACTTGAATGTCATCTGTTACTTTTATAACCTCTGTGTATTTAATTTTATCACTATTTGAATACAAATCATATACTGGAATTGTTGTACAGAACAAAACAATCATAATACCGTAGCAACCAAAGGTAAAATGTGTACATTTATTTTTCTAGCAGTTGCCAAGTACTCAATTAATAAAAACTTTAGGCTCTCTAACAAGATGGTAAAAATAGCATCTTCCATAATTTGTGCTGTGCTTTCTGCCTCTCTGTATGAACAGGAGAAGGCTTAAATCAGTTTTTCAGAAGACTTGCTATTTTTTTCCTCCAAGAAAAATCCATCACAGCATATTGTAGAAGAACTAATGAAAATTATTCATTTAAACATGCCTTTATGATGGTGTTTGTTCCATGCCATACCTTTTCTTTGCAGTGGCCTCACTCTTAATTCACCAAAGAAATCCCTTAGAATATCTTTTGATGTCATTAATATTGTTTTCAGATCTTCTTGTACTGTGTCTATCTACCATATTTAAGTTAAAGGACAAGCTCCAAAGAGAGATATATACACATGTACACACACACACACACACACACACACTGACAGCCTTACACACACAGTGACAGCCTTTTGTTCTTGTAAAAGTTTGTACTTTTCTGGAGATAGTTTGGAGTTCTTTTTTGTTTAGTTCAGGGCGTTTTGAGGGGGAGGGAGGTGTTTTGAACCTCTTTGATGATGCTGTTTCTTAAGAAAAAATTCAGTGATTAACTTTTAAACTGTTTTCTTGGTTCTTTGTTCCTTAGTAATTTTAAACATAATAGCGGCAAAATAATAAAAAATGTTTCTTGCAGATAAGATTTCAACCCAATGATCACAAAACCATCAAAGAAACAGCAGATGAACTGAAGATTTTTGAAGGCATCAAACACCCTAATCTTGTTCGTTACTTTGGTGTGGAGCTCCATAGGGTAAGAAAACAGTAATTATTGGAAGCTTATATAGGGTTGAGAGAAAATTTGCAGAAATTTTTGGCCATTGGAGGTTTTACTCCAGAACATTTCAGCTTAACGTAATTGTCTGGATAGCTCTGTGGATTGCCTGTCTCTCCCCCCCCCCCACCCTAATGTTGAGGTCTCTTCAAAACATAGTTTGCAGAAATTTGTGGAACTAGTATGTAAATGGAGAAGTTAGTGCCCAATAAGTGAACAGAGTGAGTAATGCTGGAGCTATTCCATGCTGCTATTCTGTTTGGCTGCTCTAAATGAAAGCTATGTTGTGTACTGTATGATAACTTTTGTGTGTAGATACTGATTAGACAGCATAAAAGCCTTCACTGTTAGCAATGAAAGTTGTACCAATATCTTGACTTCTGGAAAAATTTTGTGCTGGCATTTAACTCTTGATGCCAGCTAAATATCTTAAGAAAGCAAATCTTTTGGAATGGAGCTAACATCTCTTCAGAAGGAAAAAGAAATTTTCTTTCATTAGCAGCAGAACTAATGAAGCCTGATGTTCTTACAGACTTGGATTCTACAGTTGTCTACAGCACTAAAGGCATCCTCCCTTCTCTTAATCTCTCCTTCCCACATGTCTTTCCCACCTGCCCATGCTGACTCTGAGGTCCTGCATGTGCCCATACCCAGTAGGGAGGGCAGGGAACAGGAGGCGTGTTGTCCAGCTGGAAAGCTGTGTATGTATGTTTTTGACTGACTTGCTCAATATGAATGTGCTGATTTGCTGGCCCATTGCTGTTTTGGAAGGGAACAAAGGCTGCTTTCGGTCTGCATTTCTTTACTTGAGGACACTAATTTGCATGTCTGTGCCACTGGGTCATTGGTTTCTCAGGCTAGTTTTAGGAGTTCATGTCTTTGACATCTTTTTTTATTAAGTCTAGCTAAAATTGGCTGAAAGTTTCAAAATGATGGGAGCAATGGACAGAGAGAAAGAATCTAATGTTTCCTTAAAGTGAGTCAGAGATGGTGCACTTGTTTAAGGTGCAGACAACAGCAAAAAGTTTGCACTTCCTAAGCAATCAAAACATGCTATTTCAGGAACTGGTAGAAGGATAGTGACCACCCTCCCCCTTCCCCCCCTTTTTTTTTTAATTTCTTGCTGAATATACAAAGTAGCGTGTGTATTTCTGCTTAACATACCTACAAGATTTCCAAAGTGCTGTTTGGGACATACCAAGAAACATGTACCACCAAATAATATCAGTTACATATAAACTGTATGGGTACAGATCAACATGTAGCAGAGATTTTATATAGCTGTGCAATAGAATATTATGTTAAGGAGTGCCAAAGAGAATAGAGTTGTTCCGAACAGATGATTTATTAGATATTCCCAGTTAAGAAGTACTTCCATTAAAGCTTACTCTTTCACAAACAGCAAGGGATTGAAGGAGAACTTTATCCTAATTCAGTGTTTTTTTAAAAAAAATTTTTTTTAATAAAACCAATGAAATCCGATTTGGTTCCCACAACAGGAAGAAATGTACATCTTCATGGAGTACTGTGATGAGGGCACCCTGGAGGAGGTATCAAAACTGGGCCTTCAGGAACATGTCATTAGGCTCTACTCAAAGCAAATCACAACTGCTATCAATGTACTGCATGAACATGGTATTGTTCATCGAGACATTAAAGGTAATGGTAACCAGAAAAGGTAATGTTATTGTTTCAGTGTTGTAGATGAGGGTGGGTGGGGAGGAGAGAACTTTTTTTGGAGATTTAGGACAAATTGTCTACACTAGTACAGCAATTGAGTATAAAATCTTCCACACATTGTTCAATAGTTTACAAGTTATTGGCTAGTTTTGTGCTCCTTTCTAAGTGCAGAGCATAAAAAATCCTTGCAAGATGGCATTGCAAAACCGTGAACAAATTCTGCTCATGACTTAATTTTAAAAAGTTTATGTTGAGGTCATTAAGATCTTTGGGGATTCATCCAAACTCAAATTTTAGTCCTTGTATTTCTAGCACTAATATATTGAGTTATGTAATGCTATTTTTAGTCTTATCCGTGCAAGAAATAGTGGTGTTTTCTGGAAGCTGACAAGTAGTACAGTGCTCTGGTTGTTCCTCAGAACTTTTCCGTGTGATTCCCATTTTCCAGAAGAGTTTGTAGGATTTCAAAGGAATGGTTGACTAAACATAGTGATAAAAGCCTTGTTAAAACAATTTAAAGAGTTATGGTAAAAATTAAGACTTAAGTTTACTTACCTAGTGTTTTTTTGCCATACACATTAATCTGCTTATGCTTGGCTCTTAGCCCTTGTTGATACAAAATCAACAAATTGGAACTTCCATAACCGAGGGGGCGGTGGGTTTTGGCCTTTGCTTAAGGCAGCTGGTCTCACTCCACATTTCACATTCATTTTTTCCTTTCCTGCTCCTTCCAAGAACATCTTCCATGTCTAGTTACCTTGCTTTTGTTAGTCACACATTTTGCTCACCTATGGCAGAAACCTAACAGAAAATAGGGGAAACAATGCCCTGCAAATGCTCGTTTTATGACAAGGCAGTGCAGCCCAACGATGCTGGGTGTCTATGTCCCTCTTGCTCACAGGGTTTTGAATCATCGCAGCAGTGTAGGAGGTTCCCAGTTGCTCTTGGTCCTTTGGCCTCGTGCTTCTCATTTGGGAAGAGAACTATCTACGATCCAGAGGCCTCCCACTCAGGTAGGCCACTCTTGAGTCAGTTTTGGCTTTTTTTTCTTAGGAAACACTTTCCCTCACTCCCATTTCCCAGCAATCTTGCCTTTTCTGGTTCTCTTTCCTGACCAAAGATTTCTCTCCAATTGCGGATTTCCCTCCATGCTTTTCACGGTGCCTTGCCTTCACTGGTCATTACATATCCAGGTTCTGCTTAGCTGGATGGCTATCTTCTGGAAGCTCCTTGTGATAAAAATCCAGGGCTGGCTCCAGAGCCTGGGCCTTATGATAGGGATTTCCCTATCACTGCTCTGTGTCATTGCTGATTTCTGGATATGTTTCCAAATGAAGAGGAATAGGTTTTCCTCTCATCAGAGAAAAGCACTGAAGTCAGAATAGCTATTTAACAAAACTGTAATGCTACATTATCTGAGGACATTTCTGTTGCAAAAAAGTTCCTAATACCAAATGTTGGGGTGTTCCTTGAGAATAATTACAGCTACAAACAGAGGGTTACTGTAGATACTTCTATTCATAGACCTCCCCTAAATTTAAAGACAAAATATGAAAACTGAGACTGCATAGAGGATTTTTATAAAGGGTGCTTGATGTTGCATTTAAAGTTTCTCTCTGTCTGCTTGTATGCTAATATTGTGTCCCCAAGTTTTCAAGCTAACAGCAGTAAAGGAAGCTGTTTTTACTTTTAGCAGAATGTTAGTAGATTTATTCATATATATTCTTATATATTCTATATATTCTTATTGTCAAGTACTCTTTTTTTTTTTGGTAGGGGAGAATGATCATATGTCATTCAGACTGAGTTAAAACTGCTCTTCTCTGGGAAAACTCACTGTCAGGTCACACTAGATCTCTGGTGGCTGGTTTGTCTAATATCATTGTGGATCTCTTTCTCTCAGCAACAATTCTCAGAGTGATTGTTTATATGTATCCCGCAGTGTCTGCAAGTACCTTGGGCTCAAAAATAGACTCTTTTGTTTAGTAGTGTTCACTGAGCCACAGCTGTCCTTCAGATGGTATTATGGCATCCCATTCTGTGAATGCAAAAGATGGAGCAAGACACAGCTGCCTTGAATCCTTTGTCAACCTGTGGCTGTGAGAGAAAACTGAGAGCGCAGTGTTGCTTGTTTTTATACTTGATTGCACTGCTTTGTGTTGTTTTGTATCACTGTATATAATAGTTAGTGTTAGTGTATAGAAGGTGATTAAGTAAGTTTTTTTCGGATACTTTTTTACCTCTGTCCTGAGTATTGGACTTTAACCCTTGTGGCTAAACCCAGATTCCTCAGTTATAATTGCTTCACTTTTGCGAGGAAGCTGTACTGCTCAGTGATAGAGAATCATAGAATATTTAACGCTGAAAGGAACCTCTGGAGATCTCTCGTTTAGCCCTCTCTCCGCTCAAAAGAGCACCAACCTCAATGTCAGATCCAATGTCAAAGTTAGATTGCTCAGGGCCTTGTCTAGTTGAGTTATGAGCATCTCCAGGAATGGTGATTCCTCCACTTCTCTGGACTGCTGTCCCAGTGACTGACCACCCTTGCTGTGGAAAAACTTTTTCCTAATACCTCGTTGGAATTTGCAAAGGTTGCAGTTTGTGTCCATTGCCCCATATCCTTTCACTGTGTGCCTTTGAGCAAAAAGTCTGCTTCTGTCTTCTTTATACCCTCCCTTTATACAGTTGAAAACAGCAGTCAGTTTCCCCCCTTGACCTTCTCCAAGCTAAACAAATCCATCTATCAGCCTCTCCATACATGTTCACCAGTCCTGTAACCATCTTCATGACCCTCTGCTTGGCTTACTCAAGTATGTCAAAGTCTTTCTTGTACTGGGGCATCCAAAACCAGGACACAGCACTCCACGTGCAGTCTCACAGGTGCCAAATCAAGAGGAATTAATCATGAAGATTGTGCCTGGTGCCCTCTCTCTTGAAGAGAAAACATATTCCTAGAGAGTGTTTAGACTATTTTCAAAATGAATGAATGCAAAGACACTGAAACTTCAGTAAATCAGAAACCTGTGAATGAGACCCTCCAGGCCAGGAGGTCTTCATCAAAGTATTATTATATTCTCATTAACATTGTTGTTATCTCTTCCAAAAATTCTGCTATTCCTACCTTCATGTTTTCATGATTAACACAGGGGAAGGAAGGTCATTCAACAGGAGACTATGGGCATGTCACCTTTTCAAAGAGACTGAATAAAAGAGGAGGCTAGAGGTGTTTCTGTCATCAAAAGGTACCATTTGGCCTGAAGCAAGTTCTTGTTTCTTGAATGAACTTGGCTGCTGCATTGCTTCAGTCCTGGCTGAGGAATGGCTGTGAACTGCCCCCGTTTATGTAATTATGCCACAGTCATCAGTGGGACTTTTGGTATTTCCTCTTGGACTCTCAGTACTGACAGCAGCATCCTTGGAATATCATGCTAGTATCATCAGTTTTCACTGTACTTCTTATGGGACTGACTTGGCACAGAGGTACAGGGCGCTAAACAACTTCAGTTTAAATGCTTTGGGTCATAGCTATTATTTGCTGTAGCAAGACTACCACTGAGTATCTGCTCTTGTTTGCAGCCTGTCCAGAAAGTCTTGTGGTATGAATGGGGGTACTGTGTAGAACTGTGTTACTTCTTGCCTCCACCAAAGACATCCTACAGAGAACTTTTGATCTGCTTTTGACAACATGTAGGAAAGTAGGAGGAAAGAAGGAACAAATGAGTGTTGTGCCTTTTTGTTGTTTTAGCCATGGCCTCCAGTTTTATTTTGCTTATTACCCAAGCACATATGATAGGAATTTTGTTGTGTTCCCATTTGCATTAACTGTCAAAGGTAAAAAGGATGACACATCCTCAAAGTACTGCTCTTAAGTCTCCTGTTCTCATACTCAAGTCCTGGTGGATTCTGTGCAGGCTTCATCTAACAAAGGAGACCCTTTTTAAAGACTCCTTTTACAGTTTGGTCTTGATCTCCAGGGCAGACCTTACAAAACAGCAGCTCCAGCAGACAGCGCGTAAGTGGAAGCCTTGTTCAGCTGACAGCAAATGTCTTTAAGTTCTGTCTTTCTATCTCTTCTGGTGAAACCTTGGTTCATTGCTTCATCACATTTGACAGTTCCAGATGTTTTCAGGAACACAGGAGGGCTCAGGAGCTTTCACAGTAAAATTTATGTTAAATTTATTAAATTGAGTTATCAGAATAGCTTAAGATTCAGTCAAAGAGAGATCATTGGACTTCAGTTCAGGCAGTTTCTGCCCACTTCATAGCCAACCATCCATGAACTTTGTGCGATGCTTTCTTGGGGAACCAGAACATAGGTTTCCAATACATCCTTGTGAACGTATTTGCTAGTGGTGGCCATTTTTCCCAAGCTCTTTCTGTGGGCTAAACATGCCCACCTTCTATATGACAATTGCTTGAAAATCATCAGAAAAAGAAAAGTTGTGGGCAATAGTTCAAAGGGGAGAGTTAATGAAATAGTAACTGTCATTCTAATGCATTGCCCATATTACTGTCTCATCCAGCTGCCATCTGTACTGCTTGGGTGTCTTATTTTTCTTGAAGGAGTCAAGGGATGGTCCACCCAGCTCCATTACACATGCCCACGAGTGCAGGGTCCAGGTTGACTCTGGATGCATGTGCACCTCTGCTGGCAAACTTCCAGACAAAAAATTCTGATCTTGAATATATGCAGGTGCCTGAATGCCGGGAGTGGAAAACATACAGACACGGTGTCTCTATTTACTGAAAGATAATTCTTCTTTCAAATCTTTTTAAAGATTTATAGGAATCAAAGGTTGGAATTTATTTCTCTTAATGATTTTTCCCCCTTTTAGTGCAGTTATGTGTAACACCTCTTGAACTACATAAATCTTGCTTTAGTTATCAAGCATTCTCATAACTGCAGGAAAAGCCCTCTGAGAAATGGGCAGAGTTTTGGCATCGTTGGCCTGCACTGCCTTTTTTTAACCTGAGCTTTTTGAGGATTTTTTTCTTTTCCATGAATTCCAGCCAAGCTAATTGGAAAAGCTCATTAACTAAGAGACCATAACAGAAAGGAGGAGCAGACAAGAAATCCTGCACTGTCCCATGTTCAGAGTGGAACGAAAGTGAGAAACTTTGAAAGGTCATATTCAGATGAGTCATTTATGAAAGGTGCTTCTGAGTGACATGGGGAAAGGCTATGTGTAATGAAGCCGCCAACATTTGGGTTATCCTAGAGCAGGCAGGCAATTTTGTTCTGTGCATACCATTCATCTTTCCTCAAGAGAAAACAGAACTCAGGCTGTATTTCTGCCAGGTGACTCATTTGCAACCTACTTGTGGTTTCATTATGATACTTGCAGAATCCAGAATTTGGCCTGACCTGCATACTGAGCTCCTTCTGCTCTGCTGGTTCTCTGTTGGCTCTCAACAGGTCTTGGCAGGATATTGAAGTAAAGAAAACCACTGGTTATCAAAACCACTTGGTTTATATTGCAGTGTTGTGTAGAGCAAGTGACTTGAAGCCAACTGCTGAGTCCCCATGGAGAATTTCAACTATGCAAGGGTAATTTTTGCTAGTGTATGTTGGCAGTGTGGCTATCTACTAATAGTAGATAATCGTCTTCCAGAAATTGTAATAGAAGCAGAACAAAATAGGAGTGGGCATTTGGTGGTATATGTAATAAGCCAATGCCATAGGCTCCATTTTTTAAGTCTGCTGTGATGATACAGCTGTATGGTATCATCTGTCTTCACTCTGTAGAACTGAGAAGGTGAATACGGGTAGGTGGGCCACAGTGGCCTCTGCCAGGAAACTCAACTCTTTAAGGACAGCCTGTGAAGACTGACTTTTTGGTGGTTTTTGTAGTGCAGTGCTCACAAAGGTTAAGCACTGGAATTCATAAATTCCTGGAGTATTTTTTCATCATGAGCATGTGTGGAAAGCTGATGATTTTGCCTGCTGTACGCCTCTTGTGTTTTGAACACTTCTTATCGTCATCTTCCAGTACAGTTTAGTGTTAACAGAAACTGACCAAAAATCCCGTTGGTTAAGTAAGCATGTACCCTGTGGAGAACATCATCTTTAATGCTAACATTTTCCACACTTAATCCACAGGTAAAGATCTAAGTGCAAACTCAGCTGTTATCTACTATGTAACTTCCAATAGTATATCATGCCAAGAAGTCCTCATTCCTCAATTCAGCACTGATTTAACAAGTGTTAACATTTTCTTTGTGCTTCCTAGGAGCCAACATCTTTCTTACCTCATCTGGACTGATTAAATTAGGAGACTTTGGCTGCTCAGTGAAATTAAAGAATAACACCCAGACAATGCCTGGAGAAGTGAACAGTACTTTGGGGACTGCAGGTGAGGAAATACGTGCTAGGCAGATAGATACTTGTCATCTTTTATGATGACTAGATGCCTCAATCAAAAATCTGGCTTGGAGTAAACTGATTCATTTTAGGGAAGCTTAGTTTGACCTTAGCTAGTTAGATGTGCTTTACATCCAGCAGCCGAAACAATAGAACTGAAAAGATAAAATTTTATTTGTCTGGTAACTGTAAAGGTTCTGGAGCTTGCATTTTCTGGGGCTGTATCTTTCTCTGTAGCCTTACTGAAACAGTAGTGTCCTTATTGAACAGCTGCTTAATCTATTTTTTAAAAATGCAAATAACTGAAAGCATCCAGCATTTTCACTATTATTTTTCAAATTGAGACATTTATGCTGCAAATGTGTCAGAGAATGAGAAGCCTGCAAATGATGAAACTTAGCAAGAAAAGCTGTAGCTTGTGGTAATTCATTGCAGATGTGTTAACAAGCATTTGGTTTGCCCAGTTAATCACTTAAGTACATACTGTTCTTTCTGCTGTATGAACTGATGACATCACATGTGTTGTTTCATAGCATACATGGCTCCAGAAGTCATTACTAGAGCTAAAGGAGAAGGGCATGGGCGTGCAGCAGACATCTGGAGCCTGGGCTGTGTTGTAATAGAGATGGTCACTGGCAAGGTGAGGATGTTTCATGTACTGAAAGAAAGGAAACTGCTCGTAGCAGTTCCTCTGAAGGTTCTTGATCCACTCATAGCAATTTATCACAAAGTCCATGAGCACTGGGGTCTTTTTTAACTTCCTCAGCTCCTGAAATATTCCTCTAGCAATAGCTCTGTTGGTTAACAAATTACTCACTGAACCTTGCACTTAGCACTTTTGTTACCTGTTGCAGAGGCCGTGGCATGAATACGAGCACAACTTCCAGATCATGTATAGAGTGGGGATGGGTCATAAACCTCCTATTCCTGACAAGGTGAGCCCAGAAGGGAAAGACTTCCTTTGCCACTGTCTGGAAAGTGACCCAAAGATGAGGTGGACGGCTAGCCAGCTCCTCGACCATCCCTTTGTCAAGGTTTGTCTCATGGCTTTGGCTGCAAAGACTGTAGATGTGAATCAGAAAGGGCTGTTAGTTGGTTTTATCATTTACATGTATGCCACAGCTTTGTATCCTGGTGGTAGGCTGATACTAAGTTGATGCTGTCAAGAAAGCAGGGTTTGGCAGCTTTAAGAGGCCCATATGATGTTGCTAGCAAACATTTGACTAAAGCTGGTGTGCACCATACAATAAACTTTCTCTGCTGTTTCAAGATGCATTATTTTTTATATTAGAAGGACTTGTCAAACTTTAGAGTAGGCTCAGTGGTAGCTAATTGGATCTGAAGGGCTTGCACACCTACAATTTTAGTGAGTACCTACACAGACTTCAATAATGTAGAGATAAGGGTCCCTTCCATGAAAAGGGGAACAAGCACATGCTTGAGAATGAAACAGTGTGTTATTAAACATTTGTCTGGCAAATAACATTGCTATAAGATGCTGCAGTTCTTGCGTTAATTTTGGTTTAATTATTTGCTTATTTGCCTAAGAATATTTTCATCCACAAATTTAGGGTACTTGTAATTTTTTTTTTTTTTTTTTTTTTTTTGGAAAGAGGTAGGAGCACAGTAGGTTATTGATTCTATCTCATTTTTCAGCATCAAGTTATTCACTTCAGTATTCTGGTTCAAGTAACTGTGTTTGTGATCATCACCCCCATCCATTTTATAAATGCAATCATGGCCAAATTCTATCCATCACATAGGCAGAACGCTGCCTTGTGCGCAGAAGAACTGCAGGGTGACAGTTAGTGGAAATAGCAGTATTCATTTATAAACAGTTGTAATGCATTGGCATTGTAACAAGGGAGGAAGAAGAAAACTTCAAAGATATTAACTTTCTGTTCAGTGAAGGGCTGAAGAAATTGATCTACTGCCTTTGACTGCAGCAAGAAGATGGCAGTTTTGGACTTATTGTCTTTTGTCCCCTTCACAGGTTTGCACAGATGAAGAATGAAGTTACTCAGTCTCTGGCCTTTTTTATTCTGGCAAAATATCTTTTAATCACTACTGTATGTAATATTTACATAAAGACTGTGCTGAGAAACAGTATAAAAGTTAAACTTACGAAGACTGCACAAGTGACAAGCGTCACTTTTTCTGCTGCTCCTGTATGTTTTACTTGGCACATGTTGCTCATGTGACAGTGTCCGCAAGTTGAAAGAAGCTGCATGTTTCAGTGAAAGTGCCATTACTACTGTATATGGACCATACCTTTTTTGTTCTTTTTCCTGTTTCTCATTTGATTGAGAACTGTAATGTTAATATGTAGTATTTTTGAACTCTCTAGGTTCGAAAAAATGCTGTAGTGTTATCATCAGGCGTTATGGATCTTGTTTTTTAATCTGTTTGTTGAGTGCACTGACTGTGAACTTTTACTGTTTTTTGTTTTTGGCGAGCTTCAGATTTGTTATGCACAAAGCTGATTGATTAATGAAATTTTAAAAAAGTTTTTTCTCAATAAATGGTTTATTTTAGGAGTTGTTTGCAAGTTTGTGGAGGGTTTTTTTTTTTTTCCTCTGAAAATAGATGTATAATAGTATGGGATATGGGGTCCTGTCACATTTTAAACTTTTTCCGCAACTCTTTTAAGACTAAGCAATCTGGAATGAAGCTTCTTTTATACTGCAGTTGTGAGTGTTTTGTCAAGTTCAGCAAGCTGTGTAAGAAAATTTTACACTGCACAGGTGATAACAGAATTAAGGTTCTCTGCCTGCCCCACTCTGAGGAAATAAGGTGATGTGCAATTCCTTATCCTACTTATTCTCTAAGGGATAGCATTAAGGTCTGAAATAATTTTCTTCCTGGACTGGATCACTACAAAGAGGGAATGGGCGAGAACAGAGTCAGTGAAGACTGTTCTTGTGTTCTGTTGGGCAAGAACAAAAACTTGCTTTTAAGAACTTTTATAAAACCACTGTCTGATCCTGGACTTTGATTGTTCAATGATGTCGTCATTCTCTTAAAAAGTGGAGGGAGGGTAGAAGTGGGAGGGAAGATACCAGTTTTAAGAAATGGTCTGCAGTGTTTGATCTGTTTAGGTATGATCATTTTGTTTGGCTCCCTCCTTATTACAAATAGGTAATAACTGTTACTTGCAAGTATTAGGAGTGCAAGTTTATATATTTTATATATTCCTGTTATAGTTTTAGACCTTCAAATGGGTAACTTATAAAGCAGAAAACTTACTTACTTACTTTTAATATTTGGCTTCATTCTAAAGGTTTGTCTCCTGTTAATCCACAAATCTTTCTTTAGTTAGTTTGTTACAGCTAAAGGGTAGCTTTTAGCAGCTTAGTGAGCTCCTGAGAAGATATGATGAAAGCTGGCATTTAAATCTAGAAGTAGACAAGCCTCACTGTGCAGTTCACTAACCCAGTGTTTCTGGGCTTTCAAAAATATTATGCTGAATTTAAACAAAGAACATCCCCTACATTCCCAACTTTCAGTAATGATGGGAGGGACTGTCACCCTAAGCAACTTGCTTTAAAAGTATCTATCATCTGAGGTGAAAGGCTCTACGGCCTGTTTTCTTCACTTCCTGGTGCAACAGGAGCATCTGAGCTTTTTGTCTCCTCATTTTTCTTTAGGTTTCCCTGTCTAAAAGGGATTGTGTCCTTGTAGGCAAACAGGAACTGAGCACAGCTTTTAGGAGCTGTCAGAAGAAAGATAAAAGGAGTGAATGGTTACTAGTTCATTGTTGCTGACCAAAAGAAAACTCACTCACTGCACTTCAGCTTTTTATGTTTTTATTTTTGTATAAACAAACATAAGACTACTTTTTGTTAAGGCATTTGTAGAACATACATACAGTTGCTTGTGGTGGAAAGGGGCAAACACTGATTCCTAATGACATAATAGTCATTCTTTTAATACAGTGAACTGAACTAATTTAACTTTGGCAGGTACTGTTAAGCTTGGTGTTTTCCAGTGACTGCTGGACGGGCCCAGTGGTGCAGTCCTTGTGCATTGGGACTTCTAGATGTGTCTAGAAGGAAGGATCCAGGCCTGGCCTGTCTAGCCTTATGCCTGTTCTAATGGTTGGTCCCAGGGAACCAAGTACAAAATACTCTAAATGCTCATTCAGAAAGTATTTACATGTTAGGTATTTTTGTCTTGGAGAGGTGGTACTGCATGCAGCTAAAGAGGAAATGACCAAGATTCACACGGCATGTCAAATGTCTTCCTATTGGCATGTTAAAGCAGTGGCTTTTTAGAAAGGCAATAAGCTGAGAGCTCTGTCACTATATGAATATGTATTTGCTGTTCAGAACTACTGCCACCTGCGCACAGGGTTCATTCCACCACCATGACAAAAGCTGCTGAGTAAAATGCTAGCTTGAAGAGATCTTTCCATCCTGCACCCATTTTCACTGTTACCAGGTCTGGCTCATTAACACACTTGATACATTACTACAGGATAGCTAGACCTTCAGATGCTACTACACGTTTGCATACTGTTTTCCCCGTCAGATGTTTTAGCCTATACAGGTGCATGGTTGCCCTTCAGCACCAAAAGGTGTGCACTTTAACAGAGTAGCTCTATAAGCATGACAGTATGCTTCAACTGTTTAGTTTTCCAGCACATGAAATGTAGACTAAAGCTCCTGTTTATGTTCATGACTTTGTACATGACATCATTGTACAATCTGTTCCAGAAAGTTTCAGAGCATAGGGAATGCATGTGTATATAAAACCAAAACAAAAAACTAGTCCCTTGAAATCCCCAAGGCCTATTCCTTCCTTCATGCTGTACATTTTACTAGCATCTTCCACTCTCAAAAGGCTTTTACCTCCTGCCCCATGCTAAAAGCATTACTTTACCTACTTTTTAGATGCTGTGTATTAAAACGATGCTTAAAATGTTCTAAATGATCTGACATACTGAACAGCAAATGCATAGTTCATGTTATGATTTATTTTCTGTTGTATGAGCCCTGTTTCTTCTAGCTTTAATTTTACTACAGCAAAAGAGAAATGATCTTTACACCAGCTGCTAAAACTGCTTGCTTTCTTTTCTAAAGAAACATAGGCTGTGCATTCCTAGACTATCATGGTGTAGACCTATGTGCAATGAAAATGTAACATCAATGGAAGTGTCAAGAAAAATGCCCATTCACGGCTCAGTATCAGTATCTTCAGATAAAAAAAGTTTAGATTTTTCATTACTGTTGATAGTTGGAGTCTCCCCCTCACCCACATTTTTCCACTTTTATTTTTTCTTTTAAACAAGCTCTTTGCATTAACTTCCTTATACATCCTTGACATTAGAAGTTTAAAAACATAGGAGAATGCCCAGGAATCAGTACTAGGAATGTGAGAGCAACAAAATAAGTTTTCCCAAGGGACATGATAACTATTTTTACTTAATATACAGAAGGGTGTCAAATGCAGACAGTCTTTAGAAAAACCCAAGCCATACCACCACCCTAGGTTTCTCTCCCAATTGCCCTCTTTTCCCCAAAACAAAAGCAAGAGGTTAGTTAAGTATTACCTCAAATCAAATGTTATGAGGCTCCTTGTAAACCAATTTATCAGAAAAGGTAGAAAAGCAGATTAATTGGGATCACAACAGTATAGGTGTGGGGAAATAACTTTTAATGCACACTTTGCATTCACTTTGTTACAGCATACCCAGTTGTTTTTTGTTTCCACCATTGTTAGAAAGGCCTAGTGTTTGAAGCTGAAAGTGATTTAGTACCTCAGTTTTTCCAAACTCTAAACAGTTTATTTTTAGAAGAATTACAGGTTTCAGGTATCCCACTGGTGTACTGCCTGGGGAAAGACACAGCAGGGGCTAACTTGAGCTCTGTTCAAGCCTCGAAGCCAAATTACACTCCAGGTTTTGCCACTGAAGTCTCTGACCTAACAAAACAGGCCCTTACCCAGCATCTGACTGAAGTGTAAAGGGCCAATGATGTGGTGCATACTGTGGGAATAAACTGTGTGTGTGGAAAAGCTCTACTGTAATCCTCCTACTTCAGTAGAGTTGCTTCAGCTCAATACTGGTCTAAGGAAGCAGAGCATTTTACCGTATTTAAACACTGACAGATTATGGCTGTTAAACTGTTAATGCATGATCTAGACAAATACCGATTTTAATCTTCTTGTAACATTCTTCTGAGATTTATCCATTCCTTAGAGCCCATTAAGATAAAGCCTGCACCTCAGCAACCACTTTTTAGTTTCCAGGTGGGGTCTCATCATAGAAGCACACTGGATTTTTTTCTTCAAAACATAAGACACTTTATATGAAAACAAACCAAACAAACAAATGCAAACCTGTTGTGCAGAGTATATGAAGGAGTGCATCTTTCAATCCAGCCCAAACCCCAAGAGAAAAATAACAGGAGCACAAATTCAGATATGCATGGCAGTTGTTCATCCTACCCTTCCTCTGATCTCACTTGAAGGACCATGATATGCACTTAAGAGTTTTCAGAAGTTGCATTTGTTCCCTTTGGATTGAAGCAGTCTCTGAAGATGCTACTTTTGTTTCTGTTTGTTGTCGTTGTTGCCATAGGTGGAGCCCTTGTTAATTTCGGTGACACCTATCATCCATCTGACACCAACAGACGCTGCAGAAGAATTAAAAGTACAGTTAAAAGCCTGCTTGCAGCTACAGAGATTGAAGGTCTGCACATATACAGCATTTTGCAGCAGATGCTAAGGGCATTCCTTACTGTATAGTACTACAGCATTATACCTGTACTTCACCTTTGGTAAAAGGTATCCTGCTCACCTATCGAGTAAATTACCCACAGTATTTCATGAAGGAAGAACCTGTCTATCTGGCCTCAGTCTAGGTAAAGCCTCTCCCACCAGCAGGGTGCAGAGTTGCACGGAGAGGCCCAGGCATCATGTGTTTGGCCCTGTTGAACCTTAGACGAAGATGGCTTTGAAATGTGGATAATTTTGCTGGTTGGTTTTACCGGCCCCTGAGGAATTTAAATGACAAAAATGTACTAGTATGTCCACTTGCAGTGTGTAACAAGTGAAGGAAATTCTGCCCAATTTCAAATACCAAAGTGCCTGGAAGAGTACCAGCATGGGCAAGAGCAACTTCATATCTTGATCAACAAAAATGTAGGTTGTGGCATTTCTTAACTATAGCTCACGCAACCAGTTATAAAAGGCCAAATTAATTTAAAAGACCTTTATAGTTGATTTAACATAAGTAATGGCTCACCATGCAAGAGGATTATTTTGCGATTTATTTCCAGTGCCTGGAATGACTGACTTAGGAGCAGAAGTTAAATGCCACTTAACCTAAGCCCCCCCTTTTTCATAAAGGGGCTCAGCTGCCCAAAGACCATCATTCCCCAAACCTCTGCTCAGCTACTGTACATGTCCAGAGCTGCTACCCTTCTTTCAGGCCTAAACCCACACGGGATTTACAAACACCTCCCTATGCTCAGAATACTCTTTCCAAAAAAACCCCCACCCAAACTACTCCTCCAAATTCTGGTTATTTTCTGGCTGAGGGTGAACTGGGAAGCACTTATCATGCAGTAATCTGCACATTAAACAGGTTATCATGTTCTGTTGTCACAAAATTGAGGTGCTGTGAGGTGCCCTAAACCTTGCATTCCCATCTTTATTTACTGCCACAAGACAGCCCTGAACACCCCCTCACCAGCCAAAGGCCCCACTCTTTATGGCAGGGTCCGAGCCTCAGCTCACCAATAAAATCTGAAGGCTACTCTCCACTATCAGACATCATCTGCAAACAGCAGGGCTGACAGGAGCAAATACCAGGACTAACTAGTACCAGAAAGGGAGAGGCTGTCAGCTGGAAGCCAGCACTTCCCTGGGTTCCTACCATTTGCTTACTTGCCCAGCTGTAATCTGGCTTGCACTATCACATCAACTGTGCAAAAACATCACTTTTTAAAATAGCTCCTCCTCTCTCACGCCTCAAGCAGCCTGTTCTGAAGTGAAGCAGAGACTATTAAGCAGGTTGTACAACTGCAAGTAAGGAAATTTGAAAAAGCTAAATATATTATTTAAATACCAAGACAGGCTTAGGAGAAAAGCCAAACAAAGCTATTTTGGCCAAATTCTAAATATTTAAAACAAAAGGGTGGAGAAAACATTGGAAAACCACTTGTGAACCACTGTTAGATAAGCATTGATGGAAAAAAAAAGTGAAAAACAAGCTGTAGGCTTTTATAACTAACCTTATTAATAAAAAAAAGAAGTGTTGCATCTTAAAAAAAAATCCATATGACACAGATAAATCAAATAGGAATGAGGAGAGAAAGTCAAAGTTACCTACTTTGGTTAATTACACTGTAAAATTTACCTAATTTATTTAAAGGTAAAGCAAGAGGATGCTGTGACACGGGCAGGAACAGCAGTTGTGATTCCTAACTTTTATCCCATGATGGTGTCCAACTCGGCCGCTAACCAAGTTCCCGTTTGATTCACCCTCTTGCCAAAGGGTGAGGAGTGAGCTGAGGATTTGCCTATTACCCCTGCCATTACAAGCTTGTGAATAGCTAACATTTACCTGGCTGGGTTCCTCCAGCAGGTACCTAGCTGGGTTCAAAACGTCTGCATGGAAAATGTTCTGATTTGCCTGGATGAAAGGCACCAAATATTTTATTCTTTCAGAATATCATCACCTGAAAACAACCCAATCAACTAGACTTGTGTTTTCTAGCACGACACTGAACTAGGCGATAGTTTTTAGAAGTGCAAGTGGTAATTGGGTATCAGAGACAGGTCGCACAAATGTTACACAACGATGACTGAACGGACAGTGGTATGATGGGAGACCAGGGCTGCCGTCAGGCCTCCCAGCTGCCAGGAAAACAGGGCCTTGTCGCTGGCAAATCACAGAATCACAGAATCACTGAGGTTGGAAGGGACCTCTGGAGATCATCTAATCCAACCCCCCTGCTCAAGCAGGGTCACCTAGAGCACATTGCACAGGATTGCATCCAGGCGGGTTTTGAATATCTCCAGAGAAGGAGACTCCACCACCTCTCGGGGCAACCTGTTCCAGTGCTCTGTCACCCTCACAGTGAAAAAGTATTTCCTCATGTTCAGATGGAACTGTCTGTGTTTCAGTTTGTGCCCATTGCCTCGCGTCCTGTCGCTCGGCACCACTGAAAAGAGTCTGGCCCCATCCTCTCGACACCCTCCCTTCAGATACTTATACACATTGATAAGATCTCCTCTCAGCCTTCTCTTCTCCAAGCTAAACAGGCCCAGCTCTCTCAGCCTTTCCTCATAAGAGAGATGCTCCAGTCCCCTAATCATCTTTGTAGCCCTTTGCTGGACTTGCTCCAGTAGTGCCACATCCCTCTTGTACTGGGGAGCCCAGAACTGGACGCAGTACTCCAGATGTGGCCTCACCAGGGCTGAGTAGAGGGGGAGAATCACCTCCCTCGACCTGCTGGCAACACTCTTCCTGATGCACCCCAGGATACCGTTGGCCTTCTTGGCCACAAGGGCACATTGCTGCCTCATGCTTAACTTGGTGTCCACCAGCACTCCCAGGTCCTTCCCTGCAGAGCTGCTTTCCAGCAGGTCAACCCCCAGCCTGTACTGGTGCATGGGGTTATTCCTCCCCAGGTGCAGGACCCTGCACTTCCCTTTGTTGAATTTCATGAGGTTCCTCTCTGCCCACCTCTCCAGCCTGTCCAAGTCTCTTTGAATGGCAGCACAGCCCTCTGGCGTATTGGCCACTCCTCCCAGTTTTGGATCATCAGCAAACTTGATGAGGGTGCACTCTGTCCCTTCATCCAGGTCATTGATGAAGAAGTTGAACAAGACTGGACCCAGTCCTGACCCCTGGGGGACACTGCTAGCTACAGGCCTCCAACTAGACTGCGCCGCTGATCACAACCCTCTGAGCTCTGCCATTCAGCCAGGTCTCAATCCACCTCACTGTCCACTCATCTAACCCACACTTCCTGAGCTTGTCTATGAGGATGCTATGGGAGACAGTGTCAAAAGCCTTGCTGAAGTCTAGGTAGACAACATCCACTGCTCTCCCCTCATCTACCCAGCCAGTCATTCCATCAGAGAAGGCTATCAGATTGGTTAGGCATGATTTCCCCTTGGTGAAGCCATGCTGACTACTCCTGATCACCTTCTTTTCCTCCACATGCGTGGAGATGGCTTCCAGGATGAGCTGCTCCATCACCTTTCCAGGGATGGAGGTGAGGCTGACTGGCCTGTAGTTCCCTGGGTCCTCCTTCTTGCCCTTTTTGAAGACTGGGGTGACATTGGCTTTCTTCCAGTCCTCGGGCACCTCTCCTGTTCTCCATGACCTTTCAAAGATGATGGAGAGTGGCTTAGCAATAACGTCCGCCAGCTCCCTCAGCACTCGTGGGTGCATCCCATCAGGGCCCATGGATTTGTGGGTGTCAAGTTTGCTTAAATGATCTCTAACCCACTCCTCCTCCACCAAGGGAAAGTCTTCCTCTCTCCAGACTTTCTCTCTTGCCTCCAGGGTCTGGGGTTCCTGAGGGCTGGCCTGACCAGTAAAGACTGAAGCAAAGAAGGCATTCAGTAACTCTGCCTTCTCTGCATCCTTCGTCACCAGGGCACCCACTCCATTCAGCAAAGGCCCCACATTTTCCCTAGTCTTCCTCTTGCTGCTGATGTATTTGAAGAAGCCCTTCTTGTTGTCCTTGACATCTCTAGCCAGATTTAATTCCAAACGGGCCTTAGCCTTCCTTGTCGCATCCCTGCATACTCTGACAACATTCCTATATTCCTCCCAAGTGGCCTGTCTCCCTTTCCACTTTCTGTATACTTCCTTCTTCTGGTTGAGTTTTGCCAGGAGCTCCTTGCTCATCCATGCAGGTCTCCTACCTCCTTTGCTTGACTTCCTACTCATAGGGATGCACCGCTCTTGAGCCTGGAGGAGGTGATGTTTGAATATTAACCAACTCTCTTGAACACTCCTTCCTTCCAGGGCCCTCACCCATGGGATTCCTCCAAGTAGGTCCCTGAAGAGGACAAAGTTTGCTCTCCTGAAGTCCAGGGTTGCGATCCTACTTGGTGCCCTGCTGCCTCCTTGCAGGATCCTGAACTCCACCATCTCATGGTCACTGCAGCCAAGGCAGCCCCCAACCTTCACATCTTCCACCAGTCCTTCTTTGTTTGTTAGTACGAGGTCCAGCAGCACACCTCTCCTTGTTGGCTCCTCCACCACCTGGGTCAAGAAGTTGTCACCAATGCTCTGCAGGAATCTCCAGGACTGTTTGTGCCTAGCTGTGTTGTCTTTCCAGCAGATATCGGGGTGGTTGAAGTCCCCCATGAGAACCAGGGCCTGGGATTGTGAGGCTACTTCCAGCTGTCTGTAGAAGGCCTCATCGACTTCCTCTTCCTGATCAGGTGGCCTGTAGTAAACACCCACAACAGTGTCACCTCTATTAGCCCGCCCTTTGATCCTTACCCATAAGCTCTCGACTCGCTCTTCATCCACCCCTAGGCACAGCTCAATACATTCCAGTTGCTCTCTCACATAAAGAGCAACTCCACCACCTCGCTTTCCTGGCCTGTCTTTCCTAAAAAGTACGTAGCCATCCATGACAGCACTCCAGTCATGCGAGCTATCCCACCATGTCTCTGTAATGGCAATGAGATCATGGCCCTGCGACCGCACACACATCTCTAGTTCTTCCTGTTTGTTCCCCAAGCTGCGTGCATTGGTGTACAGGCATTTCAGGGAGGGGATCGAGCATGCAGGTTTCCCAGGAGGGATACAAGAGGGTCCTCCATAGCCACATCCCATGCGCACTTCCCTGGCTGCATTCACCTGCTGGAGGCATCCTGACTTGAGCAGTCTTTTGCCAACTACCCTGTCACTATAACTCTCCCCTTCCCCCATCTTTCCTAGTTTAAAGCCCTCCTTACCAGGTTGGCCAACCTGTTGGCAAAGACCCACGTGCCCCGCCTCGTGAGGTGGATCCCATCTCTCGCCATCAGTTGTCGATCTTCAAACAGGGTCCCATGGTCGTAGAAACCAAAACCCTGTTGCCAACACCAGCGGCGCAGCCAGTCGTTAACCTGGAAAGTCCGTCTCCTCCTCCTCTCATCCATCCCCCTCACTGGCAGGATTGAGGAGAAGATGACCTGGGCTCCCAGACCCTTGACCACCATCCCCAGAGCTCTGAAATCCTGCTTGATGGTCTCCAGTTTGCCCTTGGTGTCATTGGCGCCCACATGGAAGAGCAGCAGTGGGTAATAGTCCAAAGAATGGACGAGCCTTGGCAGTCTTTGCATGACATCTCTCACACGAGCCCCCGGCAGGCCACAAACCTCTCTAGACATGAGGTCAGGTCGGCAGATAGATGCCTCCGTCCCCTGTAGCAGGGAGTCCCCCACAACAATCACCCGCCGCTTTTTCCGGGTGTTCCGGTAGGGCACAGGGTCTGTTGTCCCGGTTACTTCCCTGGCAGCCATGCCCATCTCCTCCTCATCCTGGAGGGCACTAAACCTGTTCTTCAGCTTCAGGTCTTCAGGAGGAGTAGGAGCCTTTCTCCTCCCACGAGCAGTGACCAGTTTCCAGCCTTCTTCTATGATGTTAAGATGTACCGTTTCACACGGCACAGAGCCCTCTGGCAACTCCACTGCTGCAGGGGGTTGGGACTCCTGGAGCTGTACAGTCTCCGAGAATACCCTGTCTATCTCTTGCTCTGCTTCTCGGATGCTGCGCAGCCTACTGACCTCCTCCCGTAACTCCCTTACCTGACGACACAACTCGTCAACAGCAGCACACCTCCTGCAGGAGAGCTGGCTGCCAGCCCAGGCCTCCCGGAGAGGCCCCAAGCACTCCCTGCAGCCTGAGACCTGTAGAGCTGCATCTACTGTCAGAGGGCCAGTCTGGGTCCAAGCCTCTGACACAGCAACTCCAGAGATGGCTCCCAGCACGTTCATTGTAGCTTACAAACCACAGCTAGTCCCCGGATGAAAACACACACAAAAAACGGGACAAGGAAAGGGTTATCACTCAGGCAAACAGAAAAGAAAAAACATCTCTGACATTTAAATGGCCATGAGCTAGGGAAGACAAGGGGAGGATCCAACAGGTAGCCTTGCAGTCTGGGATCATGACGCTAAGAGCAAGCATTAAGTCTTTAACCAGAAAGGACAGAAACAGCATCTGGAGATGGACACAGAGCATAAATCAGAGCAACTGTTACAGCAGCCACACAGCACATCAGGGATTGAATGCAGATGCCTGGAGGCCATAAGATGCCTAGTTCAGCAATGCAGCTTTTTTCCTTCTTCTCCTCCTTCACCCCACTCCCTTCCTCCCTCACTTCGCCCTGCAGTCCTCAGCACCCTGGGGAAGCGGGGTGTGAGGAGAAGGGACCTTGCATTTTGGCAGAGCCATGGAAGCAGAGCAGGGGTAAGTGCTGGGCTGCCTCAGTGGCTTCCTCCTGCACTGCCTGCCTTCTCTTCTCTGCATCCTCTCAACATCTCTCCTGGAGCCGAACTCCCTCCCAACTCTCTCCTTAGTTCCCAGCAGCTTCCTGGCAACATTTTAGTGCCCTCCTCGATGAATACCCCAGTCTAGCTTGAGAGCTGCTTACCTAATTATAGAGAAAGTCAGAGTGATGGGCCCAAAGCTGGGGAAGAGGATCACGTTTCAGGAAGAGAGTAAAAGCACAGCCGTGGCTGAGGAATACCCAATTCCAAGCACCAGGTAGTGGAGATGAACACCACTGAGCTACCTGGGATACAAGAAAGAGCAGCACAGGAACTGCTCCCCAGAAACATGCTGGTTGCATGCTGGGGCCTCCCCTTCAATCCCAAAAGTGGCCAATTCCTGTACCCTGTTTAGCCCCATCTCCCTGACTACAGGGATAAGAGACCAGGGGTCCTGCCAGTTTTATCCAAAACGGCCACCCCTTTGCTCCCTCTAAAACTTCTAAAATTTTCACCCCAAAAATGTGAAGATAAGATTCCCAGAGTGCTCCGAGTTCACAAAGCCTGGCCATTCCACACTGTGAACGTTGTTGTAAAAGTCCAAGTTTGGAAACAAAAGCTTTTCTGCAATTTTTTTTTTAGCATCCCTTCAAATATTGCAGGATGATCTCTTCACATTTGTGTTAAATTACTACTTGCAGAGGGAACACTCTAGACAACATCTGCCAAACCAAGCAGCTATGATAGCTCTAAAATGGTTTTGTAACTAGAATGAGCACCACAAATATGAGAACAGAAAAATCCCAGAACAATTAGGGAAAAACCTACAGCATGGCAACTATCAGTTCTACATTCCCCATACAAGAGTTTGTTGTTATAGCATGTGTGGAGACAGAACTTCTCACACCAAAAAGGCTGTTCGGCCAAATCAAAATTGCAAGCAAAGGGAAAGACTAAAAGGGAGTCGGTTTCTATTTGGTTCTGCTAGAACAGGCAATGCTGCAGATTTCTTTCTTACTGTTGTACTGTGTTCGGGGGGAAGAAAGGGCGCAGGGGGAGGGGGGACACCAGCATATCATTACAGTGCCACATGCCTGCAAACAGTTCGTTCCTTGGTGCATTCCCCACTGATGCAGTCCTGTTTAAGGGTTTGTTTTAAATACAACTACAGCAGTAAGAACTTGTTCTGTCGCCACAAGGACAGGGAGAAAGAAATCAGGAAGGAATTGTAGCTTTCTAACTTAAAGTTAGAAATGGCTCTGCCTGCCAGACTGCTGGGGGTTGAAGGAAGATTGTTATTCTTAACAATTTAAAAGCTGTCACAAACTAACAGAGCCAATAATGGAATCTGTTTCTGGAACATTTTTAGCTCCAAGAAAACCACTGCACACACACAATACCACATCCCTCAGCATAAACCTTAGTTCAGAGCAGAGGATTTCCATCTCTTCTCTCACACCTCAGGATTTGCTCTCATCTGTTTCCTGGGGTTTGAACCACACAGCAATTGCTATAAGCAGCACAGCAGGCAGGGGTATAGAAATTTCACATATATAGTCTGCAGTACACCTAAGTTTTATAGGTCATACATGGAAAGGAAGCATTTGTACAACTATGGCTTCTGCTAATGGTGTGGGTTTCCATTTAGCTCCTATATTAACTACTATATAGGAGAAGAAGCAAGAAACCAAAAAAATAAATAAATAAATCACAGATCGTCTGGCAGCTCCACCACTATCAACACAGGCAGAATTCTGCATGATTTATGTCCTCTTGCTGTCGTAAAACTTACTGTAACACTGCTGGCTCATGCTCTCCTCACCTTCCACTCATCTCATCCTACATGCACCAACAGCCTCACTGCCCAGAGCACGTCATGCCCTGATCCTTCAGTCCACATTGTGCACTTGGACACCGTCAGGTCACCAAAGACTCAGTCCTGTTCGTATTGTGATCAGGGGAAACAGGTTTCCTAAGGGCACTGTCTGCATACTGTATAGCAGACATACAACAGCTCCTGCAGAATCAAAGCTGGTTCATACTTGTTACAAATGAAATCCCTCTCTTGTCTGCAAATGACATCTACTACACTGGACTCATGCCATAAAGCTCCGTGTCATTATGCTTTTAGCATTAGACATGTAAGAGCTATTTCTCCATTTAAAAGCCAAGAGAAACCCTTTAATCCTTTGCATATGGAATGAAAATTCCCCTTTAAATTGCTGTTGACAGCTCTGTAATAAAATACTTAAAGTGCATGAAGGTCGTCCTCTTCAACACAAGTTACCAAAACAAGAAAGGCAACCTAACACTGGATTCTTTAGAGCCAAACCAGGTTACGGAAGCAGGAGGGGGAAGAAAAAAAAGCTGCTGTCAAATACAACTACTGACATTTGACAGACTCACTCACTGCATTAACACAGAAATATCATCAGCCCCAAGTTCTAAATAGCAGCTGTGAGTTAAGTACACAAATTTCTTGCCATTTGCCCTATGAAACTAAGGCCAGTTTTCAAAAGGGGCTTTTGCCCCCCAAATTACTTGAGTATTTATCCTCTGGATCAGGGACTGCCTTGCGGTTCAAACAGTATCACAAAGGGCTCCTGGTCCCACACCAGGAGTCAGATATTAGGACAATGCAATGATTATTATGAGTATAAATAGCCAAACTGCTGCAGAACAAAGCAAGAGGGGATGGCTCAGCATTCTCAGTATAAAGAGGAGACATCCTCCTTTATTTAGGTCTGAAAGTGTTTGACCTGAACCAGCAGAGCTAAATATATCCCACTTATTCATTCCTTGGATCTGAAAGTTGGGTTCTGAGGTACTACAGTGCTTTCACTCCAATTTGACTATGATGGGGCACTTCTCTTATGATTCCTTCCATCTGAACAGCCAGTTACTTACATGCCAGTAAGGGCCTTTCTAGAGAGCACAATTAGCAGCAACTGTCCAGAAAAGAAACAACATTCTGAAGACAAACCAGAGGATATCAGGTAAAAGGACCTCCGGTCCCATCACTCTTTCCTGTCACAGAATGCTTATGCTTATCTTGTGCTCTGTCTGCACTTACACTAACGAAGGTAACACCAGGCACTGAAGTCCACCCTTTGAGCAATGAAGTCAACCTATAATGGGCTATTATGGAGTGCAATAAGCTTCCCAATTCTGAAATATCAGGTGAGCAGTCCAACTGCCATATATAAAAATAATGTCCCAACTGCTACCTCTGCTTCTTCAGTTAATGAACAGAAGAAAAAGGTCTCCTAGGACCAATGTGAAAAGGTGGTTTCGTCTTCAGCTCACAATGGTAAATCACATAGTCTGGTTTACAGGAAGAGCTTCCTTTTACATTATTAACTCAGCCAGGTACCAGATCACAGCTCACACTGGAAAAGATGGCAAATATAGTCCTGGCTGCTTTGCTACAAACTGGATCAGCCAAGCAGATAGTTCCAAGAGTCACGAGTCTCAAAGTACATTTGTGTTCCTCTACAGTCACCTCCTAGCCACAGAAAGTCATTTCTGAGACCTTGCCTAAAGCCAGAAACAGAACTGTGCAATAATACTGGTTGTTCCTCTGTCAGCAGACAGCTGCATCACATCCAGGACATTTATGACAGAGAGACCCCTCAAGGTAAAGGGCACAGTTTGGGGAGAAATACCCTGCCACAGAAACTGGGCTCTTGGCTACAAAAGTCTATGTGACAGCTTGGGCTGATGTTTCAATGCTTCCACAGAGTGCGACCAAACATTCCCAACTAGGAAAAAAATTATCTTTAAAGGGACATGACATAGTGAAATAGATACAGACTAGAATGTACTAAGGGAACCATTGCCTTTTCAGTGTGCAATGACGCATCCACTTTTAACTGATCAGGATGAACCAGCTCTGCTTTTTGTTTGTTTTTACTGAAGGCCGAGCTTCCTTGCGCTCCAATGGATTCTGCACCCTCCACAGCCTCATGGAGGCTGCCATCTGCTGATAATCGACAGCAGCACCTTTCTTTTTGCCAGCTCATCAGCAAGAGGTGGCTGGCTGCACCTAATCAGGCGATATTCAGTGCTACATGCAACGCAGTACCTTTCACCGCCTTGCAAATCCCAGCAATTACAAGCACTTTGGGTTCAGTCATGCCAGGTACTTGGAGGGAACACAGAGCTGTTGCCAAGCACAGGGGGCTTTCAATTCCCTGCAGAGGATTGCATCCTGCAGCATCCCACCAATGTGGCTGATACATACGGGGCAGCAATGTGCATCACGTAGTGGGCTGTTCATCTCACCATTCCTAATGCACTCCTCAGCTGTGCTCCTGCAGCCTGGGAGCTCATGAATTCATTCTGGCAGCAGACTGCTGCTGTAGGTCAGTGTTAGCTCCAGCATTACAAATAACCTAAAAACAAGTCCTTTGGATTATCACCGCATTTAAAAGAGGACTCACATCAGTCTGCTTATTAATCTGGCCTTGTGACTGGAAGCAGAAAAAAAATCTAAGCAAGGAATAAGACAGCAGGAAAGCAAAAGGCTGTTTTTGCTGTCCATTCTTAGTAGCACCATAGATATTTACTGGTTCTTTCCCTCCCTTCCTATTAGAGAGAAGAAATGACATAGTGGTAAAGGCCACTAATGGTAAGATGATACGGGACTTGGAGATCACTCAACTAAGCTAACAAGGGCTAAATCCAGAACCATCACAGATGCCACTATGCCAAGCATGAAAGCATCCGGCCCTGAGGGCAGTGCAGCCATACGAAAGACTTGTTCTGTTAGTGTATGGCTTATTCTGAAAGAGAACTTATTCTGCAAACAGCACTCAATACACCAATAAATGTACACATCCAGATACAATTAGTCTGCCAAACTGACTTGGTTCCTCCTTCCACAAAGGACACTAAATGACATCTTCCCTTCCTTTTTGTGAGCCGGCTCCTTTTTTTGTTTTTCTTCCTCCTTTTAAATAATATTCTATTTTAACCACAAACCACGACAGTTCAGAACTACCACAGGAACTGCAGGAACCACCAATGGCAGTCTTTGCCCTATGCTACATAGATGGTCAGCCTAGATGGCCACAACAGGCTGTCTTGCCCTTAAATCATAAGTTTATGGCTTTCCAATGGGTGACATACCAGACTATGATTAGATGAAAGAATTCTCAACAGAATAAATTAGCCGTGAGCACCACTTCATAGTGCAATGTAGCACAATGTTGTGCGCTACACAAGGAAAGAAAGCTTCTTGTAGGCAACCCACTGCAAAGTAACTATTCTGATTTCTCCAGAAACAAATGATTTAGTATACAGCTCTCACAAAACAACAATATAGCTATTTTAAAAGTGTTTTTAGCCCATTCCAGGCTAAAGTGGATATAATATTTGCTATTCTGTTGAATTCACAATTTATGATTATATTTAGTAGGCCTCAGTAAATCAGGTCTGACAGTTACCCCTGCAAGCAATCTTTTCATCTGAGAACAACTTACCCATTACAATGACAAATACAAAACTAGCCAGTGTCAGTGATGACCCACTGTTGACCATGTTGATGAGCAGCTTGAATAAAGGGTATAGCAGCAATAAGGCCCAGAAAAGCCAGTTCAAAAGCGTCCATGGTCGCCGGGGTGGTATTATAGGGATTGCAGGGTAGGTTCCTGTTCTGTAGTACTCTTCCTGGAACGCATCCTGGTAGGACAAAGGACAACAACAATTAAATCCCCATCTGCCAACACAACTAGCCATTCCTGACTTTGATGTCTCTCTGGCTGCACACTTATAACCCTGGGGGAAGATCAAAGACCAAGTCATGGCTGGAAAGCTTGTACTTTTAAGTTAATAAGCCCATACTCAGGAAAGAGTTTACATTGATGTGCCCATCCTGTCTTTCTCCTACATGTAGGAGCCTGAAAATGACAGGCCTAGAAAGTATAACTAGCTCACTAAAACGAAGAGGATGGGGAAGGGGGAAGAGAACATGACATACACTCTTGCAGCAATGCAAACATCACTGTTGCACCTCCTGCAAAAGCCGAAGCCGCTGGACAGATAGTGCTGGTATGCCAGAGAAGTGTTTGGGCTACATCTTCAACACTAAATCCTCTGCTCCCTAATATTTTCCCCAACCATTGCTCTAAAAGAAAATCTGCAGTTTGGACAGAAAAGGGAAGCAGACACCATCATGCCCCATACTCAAAAGAACACTGTTCCCTCCTGTTCCTTTTCTTTGTTGCATAGATGTAGTCTTGTTCATCTTGCCAGGTACTCTTTGAAAGAAAGTTTGGGTGTTTAACCTCTCTACAGACAGTTGAGCATGCAAACAGTTTAAAGAGTCTCTCAGTGCTTTTGACTAAAGAACTCTTAACTGTTTTAATATAAGAGGAGGGTAGTGGGGTGAGGGGTTGTTTGCTGTTGTTTAAAAAAAAAAAAAACAAAAAAACCAAAAAACTTAGAAGGCTTAGCATTCAGTACCTTCCTCTAAAGCCTACATGAGTGAATGGCATGGCCTTTACCAATGTGATCAGCTCAAGATAACAAAGTTGGTGGAAAAAAAAAATAATACTACTCCTTATGGTTCAAAAACTAATCATTATTAATTTGTATTAATCACATAAGACCGGTTAATTAATAAAGTCAGAATTAGGCCGGCATAAAAAGAAACCTCAATTTAGTCAAAATGAAGTGATAAATTCCTCTCTTAAAGAGTATGCTTCACGAGAGTCTCCAAAATCTGGCAAAGCCAGGGTTGTCCTAAGCAACCACAAGATTATTTTTACTATGCTGTGATTTCATATTTACTTACACCCCAGCTGACAATTTTTTAATTATTTAATGGCAATTACAGGCTGCTACCATTTTATCTAATTCAAAGGGAGCATTTATCTTTTAAGAGATTACACAGTAATTAGAGCATTGCACTCTCTTTATTGAGATTAGAAAAATTATGACCGTCTTGTGCAAGTGGACTAGACTGTACTGGGATCATTACAGCCAATTAATTAGCCCTCTTTGACAAATTATACAGTATATGAAGTTTTCTTTACAGTGCCTTGAGGAGTCTGGTTTAGGACCAGGTTTAACACAGAGCTACTAATCATTAGTAAATTGAATTCTACTATATATGACTAGGTTTCTAAATAGCAGTAATACCCAGAGAAAATTAAGGATTTCTGACTATTATCGCTATCACCATTAGGGGGCCTATGACTACAGGCAGCAAGCAAGACATGCTTAAAACAAGCATGTTTTCCCTTCTGTTGGTTTCCCTCAGCATTAGGGGCAGCAAAACTGTAGAAGAGGTCTCAGCAAGAGGTCTGAGATAGACAGAAGAACTATACAGTGGACAAAAGGATATAGCTGTCTTCACCTCCACTCCATGTTTTACACCATAGTGGGGAATGGCTCCTCAGTTCAGTTACGATTCCTTGCCCTTAGAAGTGCTCATATTCCCCAGAGGAGAGGTTTGTGGGTTGATCTGCCCTCTGTGCTTTTGTGAGGGTGCCTGTGGTGCCCATGAATAGCTCAAGTCAGCATCTGAACCCATGATGCACCTCAACATCCCCCCCATCCCCATCCCCAAATTCCCTTTCATTCCCCCTGCACACTAAACTTCTTCTCAGCTTGCAACAAATCTCACCCACCCAAGTATTATTTTCAGACTTGGGAACATGCTCCCCACCAGTGTCCCTACTAAATTCGATTTACTTCGGACAACAGGGTGGTAAGAGATGGGGGGAAAACAGGGGATTCCTGTTATCTTGTGAGAGGCTAACTCGATTTTTCATCTTTGCTCCACCAGGGAGGTCTGACTACTGCCCTTTCATGAAGAAATTCACACAGAAGTATCCAAAAATATCTTCCTTGTTTCCAAACACTGAAGTTCTGTAGGCTTTCCCTTTTCAGCTGTGCTTTGCTAATTCCCTAGGGCAATTTGCCGTATATTTTCATGCTAACTTTTCCATGCTTTTCTCACAAGCGAGAAGAGTGAGAAACTTACTTTCTTTTTAATGGAAATTAAGATTCTCAAGCAGCACTTCTATTCCAGGAGCTGAGGCTGTAAGGAGGTGAGAAAAAAAAAATCCATGCAAGGGCTGGCAGAGTTGTGACTAATACACAATAACTCCTCAGACTGGGCACTAGTGTGCTGAGGTTCCTGCTAAAGGCAAGGAGTCTTTCAAGCAATGGTGGTGAAAAAAAAAAGAAAAAAAAGGGCACCCCAGGTTATGCCTCTGTCATCATCTGGCATTAACCAATACCGTCCTGGCTATTTGCAGGGAGACAAAATTCACCCCACATGAGGAAGAAGCCTAAGGACATGATGCCTAACGCAAGCCGGGATCAGGAAGAAGAACAGTGTTTGGTTTCTAAGAGCACAGTGCCGCTGTTCATCCAGAAAGGCCCCGCTCATCATGTCTACAACAGTGGCTAAACCAGGAAACGCAGTGATAAGGAGCAAGAATGTAAACGTGCCAGATTCCCAGAAAGCAGTATCTTATTTTGAGGAATATAACTGAGACCTGGCAATGAGGTAACAAGACAGTACACGCTTTTCTCAAAGCATCTGACCTCCTCATTACAATAGAAAAGGTCACATCCCTTGACGCCCACTAACAACTGATTTCATCAGTCATTCGAATAGTTTCGTGTCGCTGATCACTGTGATTGAACAGCACTCCAGCCTGGATCTCTACACCTGTGGCAGGCCTACTAATAAATTATGCTATTAAAGCACAATTTAGCACTGCTCAGTAGAGAAGGGAAGCATGGAGGAGTTTTACTATTAACTTAAAGGTTTCCACACAATCCCTCACTGAAATGCTAAAAGCAAAATACATACTGCCATGCTTTGAGGTGAGCAGGGCCAAAGGATTGTAGCATCCTTCAGGACTGAATCTTTCACATTTAAGCCAGAGCAGTTTGACTGACAGCTTGCAGAATGACCCTGCTTCCCCCTACCTCCTTTCTACTACAGCCTTGCACTGGGACTTGCAAAAAAAAAAAAAAAAAAAAAAAAAGACAGAGCAGGGATCAGTATCAGTGATAGCTCTTGGAGCCTCCCAGCTGAGGAACGCCTCTGAGAGCACCTGCACGCAGAGAGGAGGTTTGTGGGGCCAAACTCTGCCATGCAACGCTGCAAAGAGCGCGAAATCTCTCGGCAAAGATGTCCCAGAGCTGGCAGCCAGCGCACAGCATGGAAAAGCTCAAACCACCCTGAATCAACCAACAATTGCTGCGTGCTGTCTCTCCCCTGTACAGCCTGAGAAGATACTATGAAAAACACTGACAATAAGCAACAGCACATGCAGCCACGATGCAAGATACAACAGGAACCTGTTTTTCGGTAACACGCATACCTTCCTTGTCTTATTTTAAAGCAGAAAATGGACTGCTACAATCAAAATAGACAAAGCAGCTGATGAGTGCATATATTGCAATGAATTACTGCTCTTTGAATAGAGATTTTTTACATTTTAACATATAAATATTTACCAACTCTGAAGACATTGACCCGAAACAGAATTCATTTTTGGAAGCAGCACTCATGTGGCAGTGCTGCTTGTTATCCAATCTAAAAGCCAAAGATCTTTTTAAAGAAACACATCAAAAAGGTGAGACAGAATTGTTTTTTTCTTCTCCTTTGGGCTTTATCTCAAAACTCTTAACAAGTTGTTCCTTGTTCCCCAGTATAAACAAACAATCTGTATTCTCCTAAATAGGCTGGTTTTACAGAGACATGGGCTTGTGTAAATAAGGAATAACTGCAGTGAAATAAGTTTCACTGATGTAAAACAGCTGTAGAAGAGGAACATGCCATATTTAAAAAAAAAAAAAAAAGCTTTTAAAGGAAAGGAAAATTGAACAACATTCCTTCCTGCTATACTTAAAAGGGAAGCTACAGACTTAACCAACCAGCAAACTAAGTTGTTATAAAGAAGAACGCAGGATGGATGCACTCTGTTTGAACTGGAAATAACTGAGCATTTGCCAAATAAAAAACCAGAAAACTTGAAGTGAAATAATGCAAAGGATACAACGGGAGATTCAGGAAAACAATCATCACACTCAGCCAATTTATGTTCTTGTCTTGCAAGTGTCTAAACATTATCTTAGGAACATGAAACAGGGTTAGAAACAAAGTCATAGTAGTGGGAAGCTGACTGTTGTAATGTTTAACTAAAGGACCATTTGCATTTATGTTCCAGTACAGAAAAGTACAGGCCAAAAGGTAACATAATGCCTTTCTGCAAAAATGTGTAAGGTGTAGCGTCTGATTTAGGTGTTAGTGGCACAACTTAAAAGAAGGGACACTCAAATGCCAGCCAGTAGATCTACAACTGAAGTCTCAAAACACATTTATTTTGCACATTCCTACTAGCAAGCTGCTTACAGGGACCATGAATTAAACAAAAAAGTCATGATTAGAAGCCGAGAAAGAGACTAGAAAACAGTCAGCTCAGAAATGCTAATGTGGTGTTCCAGATTGAGTATAACAAATCACAACAAAGTTTTGCTGCCATAGTGAGAGGAAAACGGAGGTTAGCTACACAGTCTACCATTTTTAAACCATCAGCAGTGCCATATTCCAATCCAAATACATAACTTAGATCAATTTATCCCAGTAAATCAAGGAGCCAGGCCCCTGTGCCTTGCACACCTGTAACTCCCACTGACTGAAACAGGAGTCTTGCGCATATTTGAAGAGCACATCCCGCAACCACTATCTCCCACATTCATAAAAAACAAGAAACTTGATAAACGTGTTCTGATAATATGAAGGATGCACAGAAATTTGAGAGAAAAAAAAAACAATACTGAACAAGCACACAGTCATTATTCTGTCCCTATCCTATGCAATTAGGGATCTTAAATGCCTGCCCTCTGTGCACACAACATGAAAGCAAATTATCAGGCTGTCCAGTTAATATGAGTTACTTGCTTTGGTAATAAAAATAAATAAATAAAACCCAAACAGCTAAAATGAGAGACAAATCAGTTCTAATACATTAAAACTAAATATACCTCATTTAGCCCAAGAATTACTTCTTGATTTAGGATGCATCTTGAAGGTGAAAGAAACCCTTCTATCAGTCAGGAGGCAGCTGCAATTTTTTGTATCCCTATGCAGCTTTCTAAAAGAGAGAGAAACTATTCTCTCACTGAGGCTGACCTAAGTTCTCTGTTACTTTGCTTCTAGAGAAACAGAGTACCTGCCCTAAGCACACATACAAAAAAAACCCAAACCCCCAAAGCTCCACCATACACTATGTACATTGCAAAGATCCACTACCAGTATAAATAACTGAGCACTGGTGGCTCATCGGTGATTTCCAGACAAAAAACTAACCTTTTCTTGATACAGTTTGTGGAGCCAGTTAGAACATTCCTGCTCATCTTGTGGGACTTCCTCTAATGGAATCCGCCTGCAAACGGTAAAGAAGAGAAATAAAAGAATATTAAATAGCTCAACTATGGTGAATACCACTTACATTTTATATATTGATTATTACACAGGATACGCATTACATTTTTTCTACTTTTTTTGTGGTAAATCCCAGATCAGCAAAGTAGAGTTTCAGTTTACAGAGCCACCTTCAGTTTTTAGATGTATCTGAAAGTAGAAACACACTTTATTTGAGCCTATTAGAGCCACTTTCTAGGTAAAGGTCTGCAATTCTCTGTTTTTAAACAAATGAATTCATTTCCTGTCTCAGTAATAGAACTCAAGGTTGTGTTTAATCAGTTAGGCATTAGAGAGAAACATCAAGCAAACTTTTCTCCTTATAATTAAGGTAAAGCACATTTAGTATTTCTTGAGCACCATTTATAATTCCTTAAGTTTTTTCTTATAAACAGACTTGGTTGGATAATTACCAGAAAAAAAAGACTTTTGGGGAAAAAAATTTTTTTTTGAAAACACTCATTTTCATCACATTACACCCATTTGGGTAAAGAGTCCCATGACATGTAAGAATTCTCCTTGTACTCTTCATTTACAAATGCCCACAACATCATCTAATAAATTTCTATATTTTATAATATAAAGTATATTTAAACTGATATCCATTGACAGCAGCATTGAATTAACTTTTTTCAAAGGGGACAGCATTTTTTGGCAATCAGGACATGCCTGTTCACACTGTAATAAAATAGGTGTGACACTATTGTCTTGTTCCGTTGTTCAATATAGTCATAAGATGAGAATCATTGTAAGTCAAGGCAATTTAAGCAAAGACAGACAAGGCCCCCCAAATTTTAAAAGCTTCTATCATGTGCAACACCTACAGCTCTATAAGCAAACATGAAGGATTTTGAGGAACATCTGTGCTGGCCCTAAATCAATGCCCAAAACAAGTTTTGCCCCAAAGGTTACCCTGACTGAAAAAGCTTCATAGCAAGCTGAAAAGGCCAGAATGAAGAACAGTTACGCGGAGCCCCAAAAAACAACTTTCCTTCTCTGTTAGACTGATTTGGAGCAGGCCGTGAAGGTTAAAAAGGGAAACAGAAAGATGCACGCATCTACACTGTTGGAAGAGGGGTCCACACAGGCAGGTAGGGCCAACTGGTCCTGCAATTTGGTATGCCAAAAAAGAACTAAGCGCAGATTACTTACCTTACATATAAATCTGCATGGTATTTCTTTCCATTTAGAACTCCCAGTAATGTTGGATTCTCATTATTTCTAAAATTGAGGGTCGAATCATAGACTGCCGAAACTACAAGCAGAAAAACAGGATACGTGATTACCATAGCAAAAGCAATACTTTAACATCATTACAGTCCTTTTGATGAATGAAACTAAAAGTAAAATGATTCTTTGGTAAAACGCCAAATGAATAGAATGGAAAGTAAGTCTCTCTCCCTCTCAGATAAAGAGCACATTTAAATATGAATTCATCAGCAACAGCGCCATAATTTCAGCTGTCACCAAGGTAAAGATGACAATACAATATTCAACAGGCAGGTTTGAAGAAGTCAAATATCCAGTGACCCTTTCAGTAACTACACCAGTAGAATTAAAAAGTTTGTTCTCCACCTTTTTCTCCTTCCCCATCAGATGCAGGATGCTGGGGGTAGGGAATACATAGTTAAAGTGACAGACAGTAAAGTGACAACCTAGAGAACACCCTGGGAGCTGAATGGTTGAAAAACTATTAACTTGCTCAACTCACTGTGATGGGACAGAGGCCAAAAGCCCCCAGAAGAACTGAGCAAATAAGCAGGCAGATAAACACTTACAAAAACAATGAACAACACATACAGATTGACTAGGAATGGGTAAAGTTTGTGAGAGACATCCTATAGCAAGAGGGTTTAATGTTGAGGTTCAAACCACCCCCTGCTCCCATGCATGTTACTGGATAACTGATGCATTTGCTATAGGGCAAAGAGAAACAGAATAACAGACCATGCGGAGTGCAAGCTGGCTACTGCTATGAAGATATGCAACTGCGGTGAGTATAACTACCATCTGCGTTCCAAGCTAAACTGAACCCAAACTTTCAGCCTCGAGAGAACACTGTTTCTGCAGTTCTAGACTGTGTGGTAACAGTAAAAGCATTTGCAAAAGTCATTCTTAGTTTACTTCAGACAGTACCAAAATACAATTTCTAGAGAAAAATATTCACTGTTTTAAACCAAAGTGTTTCAAAAGTAACAATGTTTGCACGCAGGATCTGAACAAGCTTATGCCTCATCTTCTTTATCACCAACATAGCTTTAGAAACACTGTTTTCCTGATGTGTAACAAAATTAGCAGAGATCAGTTTTCCGGACACTGACCCTGCTTGTGCACCACGGTATGAATTCTAGGATCAATGGCAGCAACAACAGAAGTGACTACAGGCACTTCATCTGTAGCTTGCTGTACTTTGGTTTCCTGCTCTAGAGTTTGGCAGTAACAAACATTGCGGGGAATTTTTTTTTATTATCATTTATTGTAAGAGCACTTGACGCACCTAGGAAAGTCTTCTATTATGCTGGGCAGATTTGGTTTTATTTTTGAAGCCTCTCTAGCTTTGTGAGATAAATATAGCTTAGGCACAACATGCAGCCCAGCAGAAATTCACCACAATGTTATTGCAAAATAGAATTCATAGCATGGAACAGAAGAGCCCAGCTTTAGCGCTGCAAGGAAGTCTGGAAAACAGAGACCAAAACCATGTCCCTACGTACAGACTAGACTACCTGCTATGTATGACTGTATCCCTCAATATTAAGTCTGCTTTTCTGTCTGCTACTGAGGAGAGTTTTCAGCCCAAACTCACAACTACAAAACAAAGGCCAAAATCTGCCTCAAGCACACTACTTCTTTCATTGTACGCTAAAAGTAGGAAATTACTTTTTTGTTTAATAAATTATCTACCTCTGCTTTAAAATTTCTTAGTGCAAAATGATTTTACTAATCCACATGCTGTAACTGTAAGAAGGCAAGAGCTTAACTCTGTACAGGGTGAGCTTGTTAGATTATTCGTTAGTAACATGAGATTACTCTAACAACAACATGGAAACCATAAAGGAAAGTATGATTTAAATAGCATTTGTCCTTTTTTTTCTTTTAAGAGAGGCCTATATTTGAGTTTTGATACAGATTGGGTTCTTGTTCATATGTATTAGAATACAGTTCTCCTGTTCTGAAAAAACTTCTGCCGCAGTGATCAGGAACATCTTTATATGCTGACAGGCCATACACACAGTATTTTTTCTTCACTCCAGGAAAAAAAAAACCCTCCATTCCAGGTTGTAAGTGCTCAGTTGATAAATCCATTTGATATTCAGTCCTTTGGGAATTCTTTTTAATATCGCACTGAAATCTTCTGGTTGCAAAGCAATGCCAAATCCAAGACAATGATAATGTATGCAGGAGTAAACACTTCTCTATTATAGCTGGAAATAAAATAACTGAAGACTTTTTACAGCTTTTCCATTTTGAAAGTGCAGAAAAAGAACATCTGTAGAAGCGTCAAAAAAGACTGCACAGAATTAAAATTTGCCAGAAAGCTTCCACAACCAAAGCAGCACTAGTATGTTGTGTGACACACTGATATTGTTTTTCATTAAATTAATACTTTGAAATTGCATAATTAGACCTGGAGAAGAAGTGGATTTCTCATCCAAGAGCTTAAGGGTCCAGAAATCTCTCATTCTAAATCAAGAAAAAAAAAAAAAAAAGTATCTTGAAAACATTCCAACTGTCTTATCTTCAAACTAGTTTAGGCAATGGTTCAGAAATTTTATTTTAATTGTGAAATGACATACATTTCTTAAAGAAATTCTCTTAAATCAAAATCTTTTTCATTAAAAAAGCCAACTCAACAATATCAAGCCTTTTCGAGGCTCAAAACAAATTTGTTCAACTGAATTGCTATTTTCTGACAAAAGTGGCTAGGTTTTCTGTTTTATTTTCAAATCTCTCTGCAGCTCCGTTTTATATCTTTAGCTTTTGGTTCCCTTTATAGCATTACAGCAGAGAACTACATACTCTAGTGGACTTAAGAAATCTTTGGATTACATATTTAGAAAGTATTTTCTTACATTTTTAACTGGCCTATTGAATTTCACGCATTACTTTGAGGACAGGGTGGGTAATGCCAGATTCAATGTCTGACAAATTAACCTAAAAGCAGCGAGAATGCTAACACGCAACTTCACATTAGCATAGTCATCTGAAGTGAAGACTCAGGGAAGGGGCGGGAGGAGAAGGGGAGAAGGTGGAAGTCACTGTACTGCTGGTATGACAGCCATCTTGGCCACAGTCCTTTGACTTAACGTTTCCTTGCTCCCATAAAGGCAAGGTTATCCTGGTCAAAAATATCCATCCACTCAAACTTGGAAGCTTGCTCAGAGAGGATCAGGAGCTCCTAGTAAGCACTGAGGAAATCCAGGACCAAAGTGCAGCTCATGAAAAAAAGAAAGTCATTGAAAACCCCCCAAACACTGCCATATTGAACTCCATGAGAACATCACCCTAGAATTTATCCTTATGTTTTCCCTCAGTACAGTAGTTTCTAGCATGCACATTTGAAGGAAGAAGTTGACAACTTGGAATTATCTGCAATCCATCATGAGGTACATCTTTAAATACAATCTTAACTAAATAAAAACTGAAAGGAACTGCCTGATACATAGACAGGCAGCAAAAATAACTTAAATATATCCTTTATAATACTTATAACATTTATATTTTACTCTAAGTAATGGATTAAGTGTTTTAGGAAAAAAAAAAATCTGCGTTTTCATTTGCTTCTCTGAAGAACAGTACAGGTAGCAAAGTCTCCGATACAACCCAACAGCAATTTTCTAAGACAGCACATGACTTCTAAAAATGAAGTTCCTTGTACTACTGAACTAGTAGACATGGCCACTGATACAAATATCTGGACAAGTTTAAGAAATACTAAAAACACTCCAGCAGAATGTGTATGAAAAGATCTGGATTTTTGACAGGAAGTCATTAAGAAAAAGAAAACAAAAAAACCCACATTCTTATTTATGAGGGCAGCAGACTAAATAAACCTGTTTATTTTACAGTGGATACTTTAGGGGCAGAGTTCCTCTCTGAAGGATCATTAGAACAAGACTTTTTGAATGATACTTGCAGCCAGAGTAGTGTCGACCTCTTTAGACTATGGTACCTCTACAGAGGCACATAATCAGATCTATAAAGTTATCTCCATTTAATTGGGGAAGGGGGAAAGGAAAAAGAGTTAAGAGGAATGTTTCTTTATTTTTTATTTGTGTCAAGGATATTTTTGTCCAAATATATCTCCTTATACTCACAGATATGGTACCACTGGGTATGGAGGTAGTTCTCCAAGCATGCATCTTCTTACCACATTAAATAAACTGCATCTGAAGTTGTTTTTTCATGACAGGAGAATCTGCCAGACTGGCTTCACCTATGCTTGTCTCCAACAGACACAGGACTACTGCACCGGTTAGTATTGGGAGTTGAGATAAAGTTTCAGAAAGGACCAACGTGTAATCATTGCTATTGTGACACAGCTGCAGGTCTATTTGTGGGTGAGTCACCTCTACTGCCACCGGAACTAGCATCCATCCATCCATGCTACAGAGAGAAGCCTAAGACAGCTGGAAGCACACCACTGTCAGAAAGGAGGAAGGAAGAACAGAGGAAAAGGAAACGCTGACCTCGGTCACATCCAGCTTGGAACTGGATCCAAACATTTGGCTTCCCTTCACTGCTATGTCATGCTGCAGCTAGCTCCATTAGCAAGGCACTCCAGCCAGGCCCACTGCCCCTTGTGGAAAAGCAGAAAGTGTATTAGCCTAAGTGGCAGGCCCCAAAATGGGCTCAGATAGCTCAGTGCCATGCCTTTCAGAGGTGTGCAGGAATACCCTACTACAGATTTCCTGGTCACCAAAATGGAGGTGAATTGCACTGCAAGATAGACAGGTCAGCCTACAAGAGTCATTCTCTTGTAGATCATTAGAGAAGCAATCACTGAACTGAAGCTCTGAATGTCTGCACATCACCATTGCTTTTTGTGCAGAAGTACAGCAGCAGTCACACTGATGCTCTTTGGATTAAGTAATTTGAGACTTTAATATAAGTAAGGGATACAGTCAATTGCTGGGCCACATTATGAAGCACAGCATTACTGTATATGCCTTGAGTCTCACTGTTAACAAGTCAAATCATATGTATATACCAATACAAATATTTAAAAGAAAACAAAAAATCCCCAAATTAGTACAAAATAGACCCTCTGCGTATATTGACACCTACAGCAACATGTCATTGCTTATAACCTGGGCACCAATTATTAGTGCAGGTTAAGAGAGAGAAGTGGTCAAATCCTATAGGCATTCATATAAAAAGGGAGTAATTTCTAGAAAGAACTTACATTTTTAGATTATGGTTTCTGTCAAAACAGACTTCCATCATATTCTCTATTAAAAAACAAACAAACAAACATCTTCCTTGTCACTACAAAGGCCTTTCAAATGCTCTTCACTTGTACCCCTTCTCTCCAGAGGGGAGATTTGAATAGTAACTCAGACATTGCAAAAAGTTACAAGGCAGGTAAAGCAATATATCCACAGGAATTTGCAGCTGACAGCTATCTGTGATCATCTATCAGACAAGACTATTTTCCTCAGAGGTATGTTGGCTGGATTTTTCAGCTATACAGTTCAACAGCAAGTATCTATGAAAAGCTATGACCTTCTGAGCTTCTCATTGAACCCTAGCACGGAAATCTTACATTCTCATTAGCCTTACCTTGTTTGACCTAGCAAGTCACTGCTTCTGGATTGAGGTAGTAACACACATTTTCCTAAGTACATAAGCAATTTAGGAATCCAAGTCTTCTTTTTCTGAAACTGTTTCAGATATTTAGCATTCTAAAAGGTAGTGAAGCTCATGAATGCACAAAGTTTTCATAAAGGGAACTTGGGATCCCTAAAATTATTCATTTTCTTTTGAAGCATTTCCCCACAAATCAATTACTTGTCCACAATCATACCATGTGCTGTTTGCTTTACACAGAGTAACAACAAAAGCAAAACCACCATCACCAAAACCACCACCTGCCCCAAACCCCCAGCTGAGGGCACTGGAGGTCAGAGAGCTCTGACTCAGCTCTTCCTCAATGTCTCAGGTCAGTCTCCCCTCCTCCTCAGCAAAACAGTCTTGCTTTTTCAAAAAGGGAAGGTTAAATTGTGCCCTTCAGGGAGTTGCTGGATATTGCACATAACTTCCCTCTTCATATAACAGATGAGATCCAAGCTATGCTATCCATTTTGGGGGAGGCAATTTGTCAGTGCCTGACAAGCTACAACACTGATATCATCTGCCTGACTTGCAAGAAGATATGGAGATTTAAAGAGACATGACAGACAGCAAGACAGCTAACTGCAGAACTTTTTCGTACTGCAGCTATCCCAGATATGCCAGATGAAAACATATCTTCACCAAAGGCAAAAGGAGTTTTGACATCAACTTCAGTGGAGCTAAAACACTTTCTTTTTTATCTTCCTTATATATCAGCCTTCTAAAAGCACATAAATCCACCAAACCCAAAAAGTACTGGAGCACTACAGCTACTTAGCACCATCTGTCTTTCCTTTGTCAAGAAAAGTACACAGTGGAAGACTTTGCTGGATCATATTAGTTGTAAAGAAACCAACTTTAAAGGCAACAGGAAATGCATGCACCATATTCTTACTGATTACATTCTAAAATTGGCAAATTCAATTGAAGTAACTGGAGGGGGCAGGGGAGGAAGCAAAATTTGCTTATGTTCTGCAATGTGGAAAAAGCTTATTGATAAACCTCTTCTACGTATACATTCAGAAGAGGTCTGCCCCCCTTCTCCCAGCTCCACAAAGGTTACTAAGAAACTCTAAAGTGTTAGAATTGATCTATAATGAAATTTAAAGCCAAATGTCTTTTTACACTAATTTGGCATTACTTGATAGAAGTATTTATCTGAAGAAATATTTAAGACAGACAATCTTAGTTTCTCTGAAGCGATATATTTTATCTAACTTGGAATAGGATTTCTCAGTAGTACAGTAAATACTAGCCTTTGGGAGTCTCATTCCTCTAGCTGAAACAGTAGGTATGAAACCTCCAACCCCCCAATACAGATTCACAGTAACAGAAAACAAAGCAAAAAAAAATAACCAAATTGTCACAGGGTTTTGATAGCCAAACACAATCTTAGTTTTTGCAAACTAGTGGAAGAAATCAAAAAGAGTTCCAAGGCTTTTCTGCTAGGACACATGCTACAGGGAAAAGAAGAACAGGGCAAAGTGACAGCAGATAACTGAAATAACCATTTAATGTTTGTTCCTTGTGACTTTCCTTACCTACATTTCTCAAACACTGCACAGTGACAGCAAATCCTTTTGTTCGTGGCAGCAGGTGATACTTGAGCTTGGGCAGGCCTTTGGCTTCAGCTACCTGCATGCTAATCTGGTGCTTCTGTTCTGTGAACCTTGTACCCTCGCAGTGAATCAGGAACTGAAAGCAAGAGGACTACAGTTAGAAAGCAGATCAAGATGCAGACCTATTTGACCAGAGTCTTCTCTAACTCCCACCAGCATGGCACAAATCAACACTGCTAGTAGGGACAAGTACGGTCTGATATGCATCTGAACAATTTAACTGCCTGGAGATAAAAGCAAATGAACAAACAAAAAACCTCACAAATCTCTTAACGATGGCAAGGTGCTCCAGTGACACTGTAACTACAACTTGGTAAGTGTCTGAAACAAACATTTCTAGCAAATGCTTCAGTGCCCAGCTTGCTTCCCTCCTTCCCCATCCCGCTCCACCTAACTTTCTTTCAAGTCAGCACAAGGACCGCAGACAGTGTCTTTGATGCCAGTGACTGAGCTGATAACAGATGCAGGCCAGCAGATGCAGGACAACTGGAACAGCTCCCTTCCCATATGAACTATATAGTGGAACTGCTCAGACATAAGCAATTACAATCTTGCCACTGGCAGGCATGGGAGAACAGACAGATCTTTGGCCAGCAGCCAAGCAAGAGGTAAATTTCTGCTAAGCCTGAACACAGACTAACAGGGAACATGGTGGAATAGCACAAGCAAAGTCCCAATAACCCACAGCTACAATTCAGCCCACAGGAACAGAAAGAGATGGAAGAAAGCTTGCCAAGCAGCCAGCTTCAGTTCCAGCCCATCTAAGAACACTTTTACTGGTGTATCACACACTGTTGAACAGCTTGATGAAACATACAGAAACTGATAAAATCCTTGTAGCCCACCTAGCACGCTCTGCCTTTCTACATACAAGGTAGCTATTGCTATCTCTTTTGACACAAGGTCACCACACAGAAATGCAAGTTAAAAGCCCACACTGAATTAACCCCAGTTGTACACTGACAATTTTATCTCTGCTACTATAAGGTATAACACATTCTTAGTAATCCCTCTAGGGCTATATATAAAGGAGGGTGGTGATCTGTGCTCACAAATTAGTGCTGAACTGTCTAGGTTTACAAAAAGGCTTTAGACCCCTTTCAAAAGTCACAGAGCATAGGCAAATCCATATGAGGGAGAACGGAACTAGAAACAAAGGAGGCTCCCTCTCCTAGACAGCCTCTGTCTGAAAATCATTTAAACAGTATCCAAACAGAGCTCAGTTTTGATTGCTTAGGGCTGACTGAAATCAACAGCAATCAAAAAAGAAGTTTCATTTCAGAGAATGAGGCATATACATCTTCACCAGGAAACCACCTCGTAAGCAAACAATTTCTGTAGGCCACTGTGAGGCTGCTTAAGACACTATTTCCCTAATTGAATGTATCTCTCATCATCACCAGCTCATGAGAACTAGGATTTTTCTGATTACTGAGAACAGAAAGAATTCAAAGGTGTTTAATTTCTAGACTAGGAAGTGCCAAGCAGATTGATACTAAAAGATGGTGGTGGTAGAAAAGTGACACTTTCCTGTTACAGAAAGGTGACACCAATCCTCTGTGTAATACAGCCATAGGCCCAGGGGCACCACTTCTTTAACCTGACACTACTCTGTGGCTTTCAATTCTACTGGGCCAAGTCTGACAGAGCACCTCCATAGGAATAGCAGAATCACTGGGAACCAGAAAGAGAAAATACTAGTACAAACCCTCAGAGATCTAAGAAAGGTGAGAGGGGAGCTCAGAAAAAGAGACCAGCTAAGATGTTTCAACACAGTATTGTCACATATGTGTGTGTTTGTTACACAAACACACATGAACCCCTGCATCTACCCCTCCCCAACTCCTAAATTTAGAGAGACGCAAAGTTTACTGAATTGATCAAAGTTAAAATATTTTTAGAACAACATCCGTAGGGCTCCCTCCTACAGAGGAAGAAAACAGACAAGACAGACTATTACATAAGAAATTCAGAGAATACTCTCCTGATACTGCTGGAAAGCTCACAAATCAAAGTTCTCAAGAGCAATCTGGTGATTTTCACATATAACCTAGGTCCTTCAGCCCTCCAGCCACTGCAGCACCTGCTACTCCACTCATTAGTCATCACTCACCCAAAAGTTTTCAGGGTAGTCCCGGAGGTTCAGCAACTTCTGTATGACTGTTTTCCGATCTTCCTCCCATTTACGCTTGCAAAAGACTATCTCCAGGAAATACCACATCCAGCCAATGACAGGCATGTAGGAGAGCTCCTTCTTTGCGAGCACTTTGGAACTCTGCAAGACACAGCAGAGAAAATAAAACAAAACCAGACCATTTACTCAGTTCTGTGTGACCATGACACATGCACAGTTGATTCTTGCTGAGCAGTCCCAGTTTTAACATCAATGCAAAAGCAAAACAAAAACGTTTTCCTCATATGACAGAATGGTAGAATCTGATCCCAGATATCTGCATGAAAGAAGACTTCCAGAATAAAAAAAAATAAAATAAAATAAAAAACCCACACCCAAACCCTGAAACCAAAAACACATGCCAAATTCCTTCAAACACTGAGGAATTCATGCAAAAGACCTAACAAACAACCATATAAAACAAAGTTCTCCATTCAAGCAGACCATGGGCAGTGGCAACTCAAATTTCTTTAAGATATCTTGCAGCTATGTTTCTCCCCAAAGCTGAGGCACCTCACTGTGACGAGAAAGCTATTCAGAATAAGAACCCGATTCACAGAACCACTGATAGACAACAGCATACTGCTGCACACACCTGTATCACACATGCTTTACCAAAGCTACAACAGCAATAAAAATACTTCATTAGTGCTTAGATACATCTGTGGAAGGGCTGGGGTACTCTTACACTAGTGAATCTCTCTTCAGAGCATGATTATGGAGTAAAAAAAAGTACAGGTCCTGTCTCACAAGTGCGAGACAGACACTGAAGTGATTTGTCCAGACTCTCCCCAGGAAGCGTATAGCATATCAAACATTCACCAAGTTTCAAATCCTAATTCAGAACTTAATTCCTTGCTTATTTCGGAATGACACCCCACTGAGCAGACTTGATTCTACTTGTTCATTTTCTTTCTTTCAAAGCAGTCCACCTCCGTGTGCTCTTACACTTCCCTTTGTTATTTAACGACTCACTTTGTTATTTAATGACTAAAATGGCATGTATGTCTGTAAAAACTGTTGTTTCAGCACTTACTGAAAAACAGTGACATTTTCTAGAAGACAGATGGAGCAATGACAGTCCAGTTTGCATTTGTTATATGATGATAAGCCATTCCATCCCAGTGCTCCTCAGACAGGTTCCAGGATGTGACGTTTCACTAGCAGCAATTAGTTAAGCAATTATCATCAAAAAAAAAAATCCATTTGTTTTCATTTTTTGGCCATTGTTGTTCATTTGATTACTAGGGAAAAGGGACTTGACCTAATTCTTTATCTCATTTCTCTCATCATCTCTCCTTCCTTGAGAAGAAAAATACCTTAAATAATTAAGCTCTCTAAAAGCTCATGAGACTTGGAAGGTAAGTGCTTGTCACATAGCTTCACTAGTGACTTACACAGAAGCAGAACAGGAAAAAGACGCGAGACAACTCTATTTCCAAGAATGCAGAAGTAATTCTGTCAAATGATTTAACACATTGTAACACAGCTCTCCTTCTCAAACATTTGGAGAATTTCAACAGTGGGCCCAGGTCAGAACTCCAAACCCTGTTCTCCCACATGGAGCAGCAGGAGAATTCGGCAGCCAGAGCTGAGGCACACTTTCTGCAAATTCAATCTTAAGCCATCTCAGATGTCAGCTCCTCCTGCATGGCAGCAGTAATGCTGATCCCAGCCTCCCCTTCCAGCTCTCTGAACTGGCCACAGAGATACAGGCTCTCTTCCCACCACTTTCCTTAGCTCTCAGATTTTTTTCCAGGCTACTGCTTTTCCTCTTCTCAGTCTCTCTCACTACAGGTCATTTTCTTATTTCCAAAATATACCTAAATTATTCTAGCATATACTTTTAAAAGCCTTCATAAGAGTGTTTTTTGTTATAGACCATGTACCACGTAACTTCCATTCAAAACATACACACACCAGTTCATATGCTCTTCCATTTCTCTCTTCTGTGAAAGTCTGAGAAAGGCAGCTGAGCCAATGCTTTGAACCAAAGAAATCCCAACAGATCTAAAATATTTCTAGCTAAGGTGGGTAAGGCCAAAACCTTTGGTGAACCTCAGCCTTAGGGGACCACTGCCTGCCTTAGTCACAACCAGGGAAGCCATTAGCCAGCAGCTGCAGCTGACATCCTAACCGAAGCCACTGTAGAATGAGGCAAACAACTGTCACCCAAACAAAATAGAGAAAAGAAACATCCTCTTAAAGTTTATTTACAGTAAGTGCTCAGTATCATAAGACCATAAACAAATGTAAGTGTGCTCTGCAGGTGACGTACAAGGCCTCCAGAACACCATCAGAAAAGACAGTCTAGTGGTTCTCCCTCCCAAACTTTAAAATACGGGAATTCTAGTCCAAAAAGCAAGTGGAAGTAAATTACATTTCACCACCAGCTATTTTCTAATGCTTTGCCTAATTTCAAAAGCGCATGAGTTTAACAAGGGGCAGAAGAGAAGTCACCGCTGTTTGTTTTTGTGGTGAAACAAAGGCAGGCCTATTGTTGTGAGGTTAGGGTGTCATATGGCACAGGTATATCCACAAAAGCAGTACAGATGTTTGAATTCTTCCCCTGGGCATATTCCTATTCATTTGCTGTTTCACAGCGTTTTTAAAATTTAAAAGTGCTCTGTTGGACACTCGAGTGTATGAGCCCTTAGATGCACATAAACAGTAGCTAAATCATCGTATGCTATTTTGTGCTCCCCACCTATGCTATGAGTAGAAGGAAGGCTAATGACACACAACTAATGAGGGAAAGGAAACTCTTCAGTGCATTACACTGGTAAGATTGCTCTCATGTGGGAGAAATACATTAGGTCTGTCCCTCATACACTGCCAGCTCCTGTACAATAACTAGAGCCACAATCTATTCTCTTTCAGTTGTTTACACATGTACAGCTCCTGTGTAAAAATGTGAGGGGAAGAACGCAGCCGCAGTTTACTTTTGCCACCACTTTTTCTTTAACAAAGTGCTTTTGTAAAGATGCAACAGTCACCTCTAACCTTTCAATTCAGCTTGCTCAACAGAATAAATTCAATTAAAAAAAAAAAAAAAGATAATTTACTCAATGGAAGTTGCCTTCGTGAAGGGATTTAAAAATTTGCAATGTTCAGAACTGCATAATTCCAATAGATGTCTTATGAAATTACCACTGCATGATGACGGCTTATCTAGAATAACAGCATTTTAATCCAGGCCTGAATTTAATTTCCTTTGGCCAGCTATGTTCAGATGAAAAAACCCACAAATTTCTTGTGTTAATGACTGTACTAAAGTCACATAGAAAAAGAATTTTAAAAGTTTACTTTAGATGCACTTGCACAGCTATGGTGTAACAGAAAGAAAATCCTGATTTATTTGCCCAGCCTCAGCTATCCAACACTTCTAGATCACCAAATGCAATAAACAGCATGAAATCAGCCTGCAAGCTGAGGAAGTGTACCAGAATTTGTTCCACAGTTTCAAAACAAGTTCATTGTAACTGTAAATCATTAGCAGCAGATATTTGCCTGGTGAGTTATTTGTTCTACATGATGCCCTCAGCATTGATACACTTTTGATGACTGTTTGCTCTATTTTGAAATATAGCATTCTTTCATATTATAATCTGAGGGATATCATGATGCAACGAAATATTTCTTCAGTCCTCAGAGCCATCTTACTAGAAAGCAAACTAGGCTCATAATTTTTGATGCTTCACATTGAAAAACTTTTCCATGTTAGAAAGGTAACAGGGCAATATTTTAGAGGATATGTGTCCAAACATATCCTATGATGCCATGTTAAATCCGAATAAGATGTGGCTGTCTGCCTACATGAACGATCATAATAGCTTTCAATAATGTAGTAACTAAAATGTATATAGGAAGCAGTGTTAAGAAGTAATTGAAGTTCACAGACCTATCAATCCCAGTATCAGTTCCATAGTGATCTAGCAAAAAAATCTCTTCTCACACCCATGTTAAAGGCCATGCTCAGTTTCCAACAGCAAGCTTCCACAAGAACAGTTCGTATTTAAAATCAGATTTTCCTGGCATAATGGTTTAAATTAGGGTTAAAAATGATCATGTATGCTTAGCAATTTTTGATGAGAAAGTTAAAATAAGATAGTTTGCAATTACAGTTCTTCATAGTGGTTTTCTGCATCGTCCCCCTGCCAAGGAATAAAGCCATGCTGATAGCTGTGGCTCCTTTTTGCAAAGCACCTATTTTGATGTCAATATAACAAGCCAATTGGAGTAATGTTTATGTTTTGCTAAGGTAGACAGACCATCAGCAATAACGTGAAACTCAAGACACTAGAAGATGAACAGGTGAACGAGAAGATTTAGATTAACAAAAATGGCCTTCACTTCAAAAAAATCTTCACCTTGGGAAAAAGGTTGCTAAAAAAGCTATTTTATCACTGATTGGATATATTAAGCAATGAAGTAGGTTACAGCTAACACAGTGAATCCTGGCAGGGAGCGTAATAACGTGTTTTTGGTGTAAATCCTTCGTAATGTCTACCTCCTCAGAACATACCTGTGTCTTGATTTAGAGCTTTGGTAGCCAGCGGTCCCCTTTTCCAAGGGGTTTGGATACTGGAGCCCCTTAGCACACACCTTGATGCTAAATGCTATGAGTGTGTTTAAACACTGATAGAGTAGCTCAGCTGTCCACCACTAAAGAGGACGGTAAGCACCAGGACTCCAATGAAAGTCACAGGCAAGAAAACTGAAGGGCATAGCACCATGCAGGGACCAGTGACTGGGACCATGTCTCTGTTCATGCCACAAAGCAATGCACAGCCACGGTGGAGTCAGCATCCCCCCAGACAGCGTGCTGGCACAGCATGGAAAAGCAGGGCACCCACACAGCCACAGTCGTTCTGGCTCAGGGCTGCAGCAACAGCCCTGCCTTTCACTAGGAAATACTGGCGTGGGCACAGCTCTTCCCTGTTGAGGCTGTGCTGCTTCCATCTCTACAGAAACCCAAGCTGGCACCACTGCTCCTTCCTTCACTGCTTGGTGCTGTGACACTGCTTGTCACAGCTACACTGGCCCGAGTCAGGACTTGGGCCTTCCCCTGCAGTCTGCATTGCCCGCGGCAGCATGATGCTGACTTCACATTGAGCATCCAGCTCCCTTATATTCCCATTTTGGGCTCCATGTCCCTTCACACATCTTTCAGGTCTGGCAGCGCAAGGAGGCAGGTAAATGTGACTGATCGTTGTCAAAATAACAAAATAACAAAACGGGAAGAGGCCTTTCACAGAAACAGAAGTGGAATATAGATGCAAGTCATTTATAAGCTCGGACTGAGCAAAAATCTCCTATGATTTGGTGCTGCAAACACTTACACATTAGTAACTTCAGCTGCACACAGCCCAACTGCAACCAGTGAGACAACCTGAGTGACTAAAATAACTTGCAAGCCTGAAAGCAAGTGCAGAATTGCTCCTTCATGTGGTTGTTTTCTCCTTCTTCACTATAAGTGAATAGGTTTCTGTCTCTCACTCAGCACTGCCAACCCAGTACCTCTTAGGATTGCAAATGGGTGCTCCAAAAATACCATATTTCTAAAAAAACCTAGAAATTAAGATAAATGTTACAACTGATATTCTTTTTTTCTTTTTATTGCTCCCCTGCTTCCTCTGTTCTTAGCAACTCCCAAGGTTCTTTTTGCCAGATTTTCCTCTATATTCTTTAAAAACCTTCATGAAAGCAGAGAACCTCATGCCATTCAAATACAGGAACTGAGTCATTAGGAGAGGATACAATTTCACAAACCTAACAATAACACACAAGAGACTAAAACTCCCCCTTTCCTGCTGAAAAAAAAATAATCCACAATATGTGGCAAAAAAACAAAATCAAAATCACATTGATAGAGCATTATACACCTGTTGGGACTAAGGCAATTTGGCTATAAGGTTAAGGGAGAAGGCCAGTCCTGCAGAAGAGAGATGAAGGAGCACAACAACAAACAGATTGAATATCTGTTGCAACTAAAACCAGGAGGAACAGTTTTTACATCCTGTTGAAGAAAGTGGAGAAAAAGGGAAGGACTCCTCTTTTGGGGATGAGATGGGCAAGTATAGTTTAAGGAAGTTTAATTTTGTTTTTAAACTGACAAAAACAACCAAAAAAAAGTTACAGGATATATTGGTTTTGCTTAGGAAATGTTCAAGCTGTAAAATACTGAGAATTTGGGCACACACTTGCGACATCGTTAGTAGCACAGCCATTGTTTGCCAAGGCTGTAGGGTACAGCTGGATGTCACACCAAAGCCATTCTGCCTGTTCACTGCAGCCAAACGTGCCAGTCCCACTCCTTCAGCCATGATTTGCCTTCACCTTCTCCCTCCCCAGGCAGCCCTCCCTTCTCATTGCATTAGTTATGGCGGGAGGGAGAGAAGGGCTGCCTGAAACATGCCACCACCGGGCAGACAAGCATGAGAACAGATGCATGAGATGGGACTGGATGTGCAAGATCTCCCTTTTCAACAGCAGCGGACATGAGATCAGCTTACTAAGATGTTGTAGACACTAAAAGTTTCCAAGCAACCTTCATGGAGAAGAAAGCCATTGAACCCACCTCTGGCCCACAGAGTTCCTGAGCCACAAACTGCTGGAGGCTGGGACAGCACTTAGGGGAAGTCTGCCTGTACGTTTGCCTTGGTCTCGGTAACTCCTTTCCCAGACATCTGCTCTTGGCCTCTGAGGGTAGGACCTGCCCTCAGCATAACAGTTCTTACATGCTTAGCTGTGCTGCCACACCAAACCCTGCAGTTTTGCGCACTGCACTTTGGAGTAAGCCAGCGCAAAAGCAAACCAGCTTACACCCCCCCCCCCATCCCTATACACACGTCCACTCCTGCACTGCACCAGCACAAGTACCAGGGTGCCAGCACAATCGATCCAATCAGGAATCTAATCTAGGATAACATTTGTGGAGGTGGGGTTTGTTCTGTGGTTTGTTGTTTTGTTTTGAACATAGCTTAAGATGAACCTGGAAATGCACTGCTTTACAGTGTAAAGGCATATATGCTAATGAGAGCACATGGAAAGGCATGGTAAGGGCAAAACCACATCTTCCACAAGCAGCACCAGCTTAAAGCTTTGTAAAACTCAGGTCTAGAAATCAGTCTCCTTCCGAGCACCTTCAGTTCCCAGCAAAAAATGATAACTGAGGGGGTTCTGCACACTTTACAGATTATAGTTTCGGGAAGTAAAACCACAGCGCATCGCTCAAAAGACTGAAATAGTTTATATGTATAAAAGATCAGCAAAAACACAAACTGAGCAGTAACTATAAGTATCCAAATACAGGAAAAATTATTTCCACTTAGTGCAACAGAGTACAAAACTGTCCAACACTTATGCTTCTAGGCAGTGGTTTTCTTATGAGTAGGAAAGAATACAAAAAATAAAAACATAATTTTGATTATCTTGGGAAACTATAAACAAAAAAAATCATTAAAGCTAATGAGATTCAATCCAACCACGCAGCATCAATGTAAAATGAGAGATTTTTGACCATGTAGGTCCTTATTAGCTTGTATAGAAATAATTCTTTCATTTTTTACAGTGTTGCTTTCTGAAGGACTTAATTGTTTGTGATCCTCTAAAACACAGCTTTATTTAAGAACTGTGGCCATCAGGCTTAAAAAGTTAGAAAGGCTACGCTAAAGCACCGCAGTACAATAAATACACAGAAGGGAGAATGCTCTTGGCACATACATTTTCCCCACCCACGTTGCTGTCTTTGATGATATCCTCCAACTCAGTGCTCAAGTCCTAGACATTATGGGCAAATAGTTCCAGAGTAATTAGGAGCCAATAGCTGTTTCAGTAATATGCTGGGCCTGTAATGCTTGCATTTTGTAATTGTACTATAATATGAAAGGGATTGAAGTCATGCCTCAATATCCAGGAAATTCAAAGGGCCCAAATGAAAGGCCATAACCAGTCATAGCTTCATGCAATCCAACACCATGGCTTTGACAAGTGGCCAGTAGCAAAGTTAGAAGAGGATGCTATAGAAGATTATCAAAATGAGTTATTAGTCTGTGTTCATAGGAGGGAGAAACTGTTTTCTAAGTACCTTGGAGGTAGAGAATGTCATCACTACCACAGAATTAAGTCAAGTTGGCTTAGGAGAGGAGCTTGAATCATCCCCATGAGCTGACAGGGGAAACAAAAAAACCCTGAAAATAAACACACATGTACTCCTAGCCTAATATAATAATATATTCAACTATAGGTTAGCTCACTATCACTAACACCCCGCCTTCCAGTATAACCTAGTTACTGCTTTCACTTAAGCTGGCAGCTCTTTCATTCTGAGAGGCAATGGAGACTGCATCATTCAAGCTCTAGCTGTCCTAGACGTTTTGGAGGATTTGTAAGACAACACCAGAGAAGGCAGACAAATTCTACAATTTACTGGGAAAGAATCACAGAACAGCTCATCTTTCTGCAGCACAAAGAACCATAATAAGTACCTAGCAAGCACACAGAAAGAAACAATTGCAATAAGCTCCACAGGTTAAAAATGTCTCCTTTATCAATTTTAACTGCAATGCTTTAAAAATTTCTGTGAATGCCCAAACAATCCTGTCTCAGTATTTTAAATACTTCCACTGCATTGCTTTAAGTTCAGCTCTCAGAATCTAAACAACAGCTGAATAAAATCTGAACAAAGATCTGTTAACTTACAAAAACATAAAGAATTTTTGGGGTTTTCTTCTGCATCACTGAAGATGAAATTTGTTTTAAATGCTAATCAGAACTCACCCCCAAGACCCCAAATCTTTCACAAAAGTTCCAACCACAGAGAAAGTCGATTTCAAAGTTGTGATTAAGGATTACGATGGCATTCTCTTTCCCATACTTGTGGTAACTCTCTGGGTCAGTGTAGAGGGTGCAATCGGTGCCTGACCACCATTCCAGCAACATCACCATCTCTGGAATAAACAACAACAAACATATGAATGTACACAGTATATACAAACCCACAAATCATTAGTGTGTTGAAAAGCATCAGTTGCCCCAACAGCACATGGCAAAGAAAGGGCTGCAATTAAGCTGAAATGCTGAACATAAACCACATAGCCACATGTTTTGGTATAGCAAGGAGGGGTTAGGGGGAGAAGGGAAACAAGATGACATGGAAGGAGGGAGCAAAAATTTTCCACAGTGATACTGAGAAAAAGCAGTAATTTAAAAGTTGCCATTTAAATATGAAAAATTTTATTATCAGAATACATGTAAAATTAGCATTTGCACTTCATAATATTTTCATGCAAGTAGTATAACAGAATTACATGAAGACCAAAGCAAGCTTTTAGGAGAAAGAAACATGCCCATTTTCACTACATATAGGTCCTTCTACTTCTAAGAGCTCTGAAAGCTAAAAATTTATGAAGCATGGACAGCAAATAGGGCCCAGCTCACTCACAGGATCATTTGGCTCCTGGTTGGACAGGCTCAAACTGCAGTGCTCTCGGCAAGCCTAGCACGCAATGTAAGTGACAGCACAGCCAGTTATTACATATTGTACAGGGATGTGCTAAGTGACCACTCACAGCACCTTTCCCTCTTTAATTCCTGTCAGGGAAAGGATCAGCATATAATATAACTAAAGATGATGATGTATGTAACACTGCTTTCAACAGGTAATAAGTACATCCAGGAACTTCTGCTCACAGTCTGACCACTCGTGCAAGCGGTCTAATGACAATGATGAGTGAAGAGCCAGAGGTGTCAGCAAGCCCACAGCGTTTCTCCGCTTCAGGGTCCTCAAACTCATCCAGGTAAAGCTCATTCATTCCAGTGAGGACTGCTGACTGAGGCACCATCCACACATAGTTGATCTCAATGTCTGCTTAACCTCTGGAAGCAGCTCTTTCTAAGACTGTTGGAAAGGGGCACTCTACTGCTGCTCTTCGGCACAGCAAGGGGTTAGTTAACTACTGCAGGAGAAGCCGTACAGCCAAGTATTTTACCCAGCAGAACAGCTGGTGCCTGGAAAAGTTCTTTCCACGGCAATGTGCCCATTTCATACAACTTAGAGAAAACACTCTGCTGCCAGCCTTGGCTACAGCTGTGTTTTCTGCAGCTTTGAACTGAACCCTCTGAAGCCCCTGTCCCATCAAGATGCCTGTGGCTAGGGCCCTGATCCAAGTATTACCACAGCAGATGAAAAGGCTGTATTTGAATTTGATGGGTGGAACCCACAACATGGGATAGCATCAGCGAAATGTATCTGTAAGCATCTAGATCAGTGGAATTTCCTCGCTGGAAGATTTCACATTATCATTAGTCATCTTCTTTTACCCAACCAATGGTGTTACTATGTTATTTTCTCTTCCCTGCTTGAGTTACTTTTTAAGTTTCTTTAAAACACTCAAAGCTGACAGGAAACTGGCATAAACAAACTTTGACCAAACAGCAACCACACCACCTCTGCCTCCTGAGCCAGCACAGACCTTCTGAAAGCCACACAGGGAGTCAGATCTAGGAACAGATTAAAGTTTATGCAGCAGGAATTATGTTTAATCCAGCTCACTGTGCTCCTGTCCATCTCATTTGCCACACAAATGTTTGTGCCAGCATACAGCCAGTGACAGGCAGGGCTGCTTCCTCTGGCCCCGGGGCCAGGCAAAGGGACTTGGAAGGACAGCTACCGCTTGGGTAATGAAACACAGACTTGGCATCACACTTCTGTTTAGTGTCTCCTCTCTGTTCACCATGGGTTGCTAGCATTCTGGAAATACCTAACTACAAACAAAAGAGGCTTTCATTTAGAAAAATAAAAAAAAAAAAAGGAAAAACCTTACTATCAGCGAGTTTTGAAAGTGAAACACAATTGTCCATGTCAGTCTTTAATATGGGCACCTCTGGATTGTTCATCTTCCTGCTTTATGCACACTGTTAAGGTATTCTGCATAATACAATTTTAACCTTGCCTACAGAGATGTAGGTGCCCAAATCTCACTATTATCCAGTCACCTTTTAAGTGTCCAAAACATATCGAAGATGGGACTTCAGCATTTTGGAAAGGTCTATCCCAGGCCTAAGAAACAGGTTTTGAGAAATGGGGTCAGAGAAATGGGGTCACAGTCTAAAGTTAAATACTGAGAGGTTCAATTCAAAGTTTTCTTTCTGTTTCATAAAGCTCCCTTATATTTACTCATACCTTTTCTACTGATATGTTTCTGTCAGCTGTGACTGTCCAGCACAAGGATCTTTATCATGTGCCTTCTCCAGTTTTTGTACTCCTGCACTGTTGACACCCCACAAAGAAATGGAAATTGAACTATATCAGATGGTAATATTTGTGATTTTCTGGTGAGAGTTACACTACTACTCACTCTGCTACTCCCCACCCACCGCACTTAAAACACAAATGAAGTGTCAGGCAGGTGAAAAAAGAAGCAATCTGTGAACCAATTAAATGAAAATCACAGACATAGGAACCTCAAAAAATTTGACACAATATAGAGCAGGAAGCAGTCTGGACAGGACATGAAGAATCAGGTTTGTTGCATGTACACTTAATGCTTCCTTCTGTTAACTTGCTAGAAGTAAGAGTCATATATCCTGCTACAATCGATGCCCTACACACTTGACAGGAGTGGGTCAATCATCCAGAGCAAAGCCAAAAGTTCAGACTGGGTGAAGAACTGCCATCTACAGACCAAAGACAACAGGCAGCTGGCAAAGGGCCCAGATCCAAGAAGAGGTATTAATAGTAAGTACATCTGTACGCCCCTTTGCTGATGAACTGAAGTGCGGGGTGGAGGGGAGAAAAACACTGTTAAGTATCCCAAACCATTCCGAATTAGCATTCAGATTTGTTCCCAAATCCTAATTCTAAGAAACAGATATGTGGGTTGGTAGGACAGATGAGGGCTGTTCAAAACAGAGCTGTATTTACAAGCAGGTGAGAGGGTTCTCAGTAGCCTCCTAGTGACTATCATACAGCTTTTACCTTCCTATTTCCTTACACTATTATCAAATACAGACAAGAATTACACTTTGTGTTTGTTTTGCTTGTAACTAGAAGACTGATCACAGGACTTGCGAATTAAGTCTTGACAAAGTTCCCCTGGTTTTAGGCAGGGGAAGTTGAGGTGAGTCAGCAAACCAACAATCTTGGAGAGCCATCTCAACAGAGGCAGGGAATCTAAAAGCAGTGGCTCAGGAGCACTGTCTGTCAAGATGGAAAAGGAGAAAAGGAGTTATGGGACATGTTTTCTTCCTGCCAGAGCTATCACATAATTTCTGCACCAAAGCAAAGGTTTAATGCAAGGAACTGGTTTTTGCTGAGTGAGAAGTACCCTCTTTATAGGGTGCACATCTGCCCCATGAGAGTGTCTGCTGAAAGGATGAGACATCTGAGATGCTCTCCTGGCTTCAAGCAAGCCCCAGAGCACCACACACATCCTCATTCACTTCAGAGGAGATCAAAACCAGGTCAGCCTTTGAAACTTTTGAAATCCTTTCAATTAGGTCCCCCACTGGCCCCAACTAGTGAAAATACTGACAACAGTCAGAAACAAATCTTGTACATTTTCAGTCATCATTAGCTAAATTAATTGCCTGAAGCTTTTGGATGACATTGTGCTGTGCACTGGAGAACAGGCATTAGTGACCTGACAAATTTTATCTAACAACGTTACATTCAGGCTAATAGCCCATCTCTGTTCAAACAACGTTATCCCTAATATGACAAAACTATGTTTAAGGTACATAGCTGTAGCTAAATGACTGACTTCCCAATGTCCCCCTGCTTATTCCTAACCAGAGCAGATATGCACTCCTTCTGCCACAGTAGAAGTTATTAATCAATGCATGTTATTATGCATCAAAACAGTATTTAGAGACACAGAGTAAGAACTAAGCTGCAATATGTTAATAAAACAATGAGTGTCACTGGTTGGAAATTGATTTCCTCACAAAAGCCTCACAAAAGCCATTGTGGAGATAGACAAGTGAGAAAACAAACACATGGCTAAGCTTCCAGACTTCATCTACTAAGAAGTGCCCTGTGACAAACATCTGCAAATCTACATCTTTGTGAGTATGCAGCTTTCTATCAGATTGTTATTTTAAATAAAAGTCCTGCACTCCCCAAAACACAGGAAAATTAAATCAAAAAAAAAAAAGGTAACTTGCAAACCTTTACAGAATCAATGATTACACTCTGGGGTAGAGCACAATCACAGAGAAGTTTGTGATGGACTTTTCTGGTTTGATTTTTCCTTAGCTAGGAATTCAACTGAGAAACAGAATGATTGCCAAACAGGATTTTCCCTTTTAACCTCTACTGCTGTTAAACCTATTGCTTAAAATAAAAATCTAGTGATGATGTTTGTAAGTCCCTCTTAAAGAAAAAGCCACCTTCACCTGGAAAAAGCAACTTCATCAAGGTCACCCCACTTCATTTTGAGTGCTCTTTTGTCCTGTCTTCCTAGGGAATTTGATTTGAACAAATGAATAATACATCAGGAATCTCACTATACAGGTATACCACATGCATAGAGCTCTTTAATTACATACTTTCAATCTCAAATACATTCCAAAAAAGCATATAAAAATATTTCTAAATGCAGTTTGATTCTGCAGGCTTCACGAGTGGATTTTTTTTTTAAATAAATACAGCAGAAGTAGGTCCCTGTCCCTCACCTTTCATGCTTATTTATCATTGACGTGCTCATGAAGTTGCTGCACAAACACAAAGCAGGCACTGAATGGTACTGTATTAAATACAATAAATACCATCCTCTAGCCTTTAAATTTTTAACACTTTTCTTTCCCAATCTTTCCACTCTTTCTTTCCCCCTGCATTTCCAGCCTCCCTTCTCTCTGTGGTTCTCAAGCAATGATTAGTAGCATCATGCTACCAGCTTACTCCCACAGCCTGCCACAGAAATTTATTACCCAGAAACTTGCTGTGGTAGCTTAACAGCACAAGGTCATTCCTACACACTCTGCTTGCCTCCTACACTGTGTGGACAACCAGTGCAAATCTCCTTCTCTTTATATATCAGTCAGACTGTAAACTAAACATCAACTCATGGTGGGGAAGGAGGGAAATCTCTCTCTCTTGCTCCCAACCAGAGTTGGGCCAAGATTTCTAGCTTAAGGTTTTCCCACCCCCTTTTATTTTTTTCTAATGAGGTTTTGGAGTTTCAAGAAGATTTTATTTGCAAGAAGTTTTTTCTTTCAAAAGACTGTTAACTCCAATCTCAGCCAAAAAAAAAAAAAAAAAAAGGAGGAAAAGAAAAAAAGAACTCCCAATAAATCAAAGCCTCTATAAACCAAACTACAGGGAAGATGTATTCTCATTCTACTTGTATTCCCTATGATATGTAGTTTCCCATCGTCAAGGGATAAGACTTTGCAGCTGCACAATATACAATCCAACTAAGAGGTTGTACCTACAAAAGACACAATTAGACATTTCAAACTTCTCATCTTTTTACTTTGAGTTCTACTAAAAGAAAACCATTTACTAAATACTTACTGAGCAAAGCTATCAAAACACCTCTGGGGTACAGTGAAGGAAACACGCTTATAAATACCTATGAGACACAGCATCTTCCTGGCCCATAAACTGGCATGCAGCATGGAACCAGCTCGGAGGAAAAACAATTGCTCCGCCAAGCCATCATCCAGATACGGGCCAAGGCCAAACCGCTGGCTCAGAGGCCCTGGGACCGTTCCAACTCTGCTTCCCATCATTTGTGCAATGTGAGCACAACAGCACTACCAGGACTGATTTGGGAAAAACATCGACCCACTTTCCAGAACAAGGACAAACTGTCAAGCAGCATGATGAATCAATACATTTTATCTTTAGCTTTACTAATTGAATCAATATGATCATAAATTACTTTTAGACAGTTTCCCCTCTTACTAGAAGCATTGTTTTCCACAGTGTTTCAGTGTATATATATGAGTAAAAAGGTTTTATGTTCTTAAATCTTCATTATTTACCCACTCTTTTACATTTCCCAGTCTGTTTCCTTGAACCAGATGCACTAGTGTAAATCAGCAGATGTAATGTATTTCATGGTATGTTTAGGCAAACTAAAAGAAAATGTGCAGGATAACAGAGAACCAAACCATCTGCATACCTGATGGAAATGGTACAGTTCTTTTGCAGATGTTCTGTAATTCTGGTTCTATAAACAAGTTAATCAGCTTTTCACTCAAATCCTACTGGACTTCAAAATCCAGCCTTTGATTCTGCATAACAATACAGTTTGAGTCATCCTCACTGACTTTAGCCAGTGCTCACATAAAAATATAAAGATTAACCAACATATATTACTTTGTCCAGAACTAAATCATGAAATATCTTCCCTTCCTCAGCTCTGGCAATCTTGCTTACTTAAGCAATGCACTTTTTAGGGAAAGATGAGGTAAACATAATACTAAATCCATAGTTCAGCTGTGCAGGGGTATATGGTTTTTTTCATTTTATTGTATTAGCTAACATACCATTCAAATGGACTGAACTGTACAGGTAGGTATTACAGAACTGAACAAATTATATATTTGATGTTTCATTAACTCAAGCATTTCCCCAGCTTTAAAGAACCCTGGTGAGCTAAGGTGAGAATTTGCCTGAATTCAAGTAACATTAAGTTATCTTTAAATACTTACTTTATTTAGCTCAAAATGTTATTGCTACTTGTCATCTCTAGCCCAACAGCACTAACAGCCTCAGCTGATTCAAGTAATCTGCACAAAATCCTCTTGCTGTCCTCCTCTGACTCTTTCCTTCCCACACCTGGTCTGAACACCACAGCTGAACTGGCAAATTCACACTCATCCATGTCATGGGGGTTCCTAGCTTACAAACCAGCTCCTCCTGTGATACCTCTGCACAATTAATGCAAAGGAAGGGGAAAAAAAGAACATGCCCCTGTTCAGAAGGGAGTCCTTGCAGGAAGTCAGGATCAGCTTTAAGAGAGGCTGACAGGAGGGCGACAGCATGCACCACAGTCTTCAAATGCCTGATACTGACTTTGTCTACCTGAGTGTTGCTAGTTCTTCTACCCTTCTGGAAGAGGGAGAACAAAAACAACATCAAAGAACCCCACCCTGTTACACATAGTGACACTTTATAAGGGGAGACAGCTTTCCTGTCCTTCAGTGCAATCAATCTGAATTGCCTCAATGCCTGCACTTAAAAAGAATAAATAAATAAATAGAGAACATCTCCATGGCTGACTTTAACCACAGCTAGTTACATGAAAAACATTTCAGGGAAGAAGGGACACACACACACACACACACACAGAGTACTGACACTTGTCATTTTCCATCACAAAGTGAATTTTGCAAGACTGAGTCATTAAAATAGTTAACATTGTTCTTGTATACCTAAATGAACTGTTTGTTAATATTTTTTTCAGATCAATTACTACTCTTGATAAGCCACAGAAACATTGGCATTCTAGGTTAACCATAAAATGCAACTAAAAGCATAGTTGCATTATTATATTTACTCAAAAGTACAATAACTCAAAGATCTCAAGTAAGTACAAAACCTGTTTTAAGGAACAACAAAATTGTTTCCTTTTATGTTGTTCTTCATTTATTTTAACCTATGTATCAAGGCAGCACCAAAAAAGAGCACTTACAATTGCACTCCTTTATTCTTACAGTAATATGTGGTAAAAGCATAGTAAACTCTCCACTACAAATAAAAAGCATGACAAGGTGGCAAAACTGTGACCACCATTCCTATTTTCAAAGACCAGGTGGGATAAACAGCTGGGTCATGAATACACTGCATAGAAGACAGGGGAAACCATCTCCAAAAAAAAAATATAGAGACAAATTAGGCTAAAAACAGTCTGACAGCTAGTTTAGACCATGTCCACCCATGGACTTGAAACAGTGGCTTTCTACCTTTCTGGATTTTTAGACTACAGCTACTAGGTGCATCTCCTAAATGCCTTCCATATAGCAAATTAAATCTACAGGTAACTAAAAAAAAAGCAAGCCTACTGTCTTCTGTGGGCTACTCAAAAGCCTTCTATGCACCACACAGGGGTCAGAGACCACAGGGTTAAAACCCTGGATGATACCTACTACATCAACTCTAAAGCTGCTTAACAGGGATGTAAGTGCTTTCACCTTTGGATTTTTTTTTTTCTCCTTAAAATTGTTTTGCAGTCAAAAGGGGGAGGGTGATGCTGCGGAATCATGTGCGCACACACACAGAACAGAACAAAACAAAAACAAAAAAAACCCAAAGCCCTCCAAAAAGAACCCCCTACCAAGCACCTTTCTCTACTAGCTGCAGATCTGTTTTTGGAGATGTTTGCCCCAGTCCCCATGAGCAATCCTGTCAGCAAATGCCTTGAGTAACACTTTAGTGACTTACATGGCTGTGCTTTGAGAGCCAGAAATCACCAACACACAGGAAAGGCAGGAATGATGGCTCTTCATTCCTCACTCACCACAATAAATTACTGGCTGTGCTTTCAAGGCAAAAGATAAACACACCCAAGCCCTTCATATACTCAGGCACAAAGACCCATTTATTTCAGCATTTGCATGCAGGGGAGTCTTTTAATGTAGTTCTCTTCACCAGTCTTATATTCCAACAAAGCCAACGTGTTGCTTTTGCCATGAATGACTGAAGTCAATACAGTATGCGCTGATCAGAAGGAGTTAGTGGCAAGGAACAGTGAAAGACGACATGCCACTTGGCAAGTTCCCATGACACCACATTTGCTTTGTACGGGCGTGAAACCAGGCAATGGCATCTCTTGCGGATGTGGTTTCTTATTGCCCAAAACACCACTGGCTTTTTTCTGCCGTGCACAGGAGCAGCACCAGAGAGGAACTGTTTCACAAAGAAAAATGGTTACAGAGCATCACTACAAGTCATCATGCAAAAGGAACACTGATAATTTCATTTCCACATTTTTAAGTAGCCTCCTATATACACACATGCTGCAAAATAATTTTTTCTTCATGCATGCTTGGCCTACTTCTAGGTTTTGTCATTTCTAAGCCTCCACATCTTTTATTTAAGAAACACTGTCCCCACTTAACTGCTCTGAATAAACTTTTCCATTGTTAAGAATGGTACATTAAGACCATTACTTTTGCAATAAAGACCTCAACTCTCATTTCTTCACGGCAATTAGTTACTAGCAGGAGGGAGGTGAAAGCCCAAAACAAAGCCAAAAAGCTACTAACTCCAGCTAGCAAGTGATCCCCAAGAAATTTTGGGGGGAGAAATTACTGATGCTCCTACAGGAGAAGGCTACTCAAGAGAAGGAAACAACATACATCTGTCCTGAGTGCACATGTGCACTCTGCATGTTGGGGGATTCACAGGACTGACATACTGATCAACTGTGCCAAAGGTGCTGAGGGATACAAAAGTGAACATGATGTATGAACAGAAAGCCAGACCCCATATATAGAACTTGACCCACAGATCTGCTGCTGACAGTCACTAAAATCTGGAAAGAAGTCTAAAAGCCAGGCAACTCCTTCTTGCTGTTTTTATACGATTTTTCTGTGCAGATTCCCCAAGAACCTGCCTGCTGCCTGTGTAAGAGCTACAAGGGAAGAGTCATCTTCAATGCTTCATAAAAAAGCAGAGCTCCACAGCTGATCTCTAAATGTATCAGAGACTAATACCTAGAAGCTCCAGTTGGAATCAAAGCCTCACTCCTTGAGAGTTATACAGAGGGTCACTGCTTCCCCTCAAAGAATGCCTGCTCTCCAGTACGTCAAAAACATTCAGAGCATAGCTAGAAAATTTATCATTATGATATTATGATTTCTGTCACTCAGCACCTCCAGCTAACCCCACAGTGCTCCACAGACAATTCCCTGTCTTTCTCTGTCCTTCATCCCCATGTTCCCCAGATACCATCTCCCTCTCCTTCTTCCTCTCATGGTCTAATGGATGAATAGCAAAATTAATCTTAGATCAAGTGTTCTCAACCTGAATTTAATGTGAAGATTGCAATTTCTATTTTAAACTTGAAGAACAGCTTCTGCATGTGAATCATTTCCAGTTTTCCAGGTATGTCAGATGTTCTAATAAGAGACATTACTTTTACCTACAAGTCTCATATCGTTTGTATTATAAATTTTTCTTAATTCTATTCCGCCTGTCTTCAACCACATCACCGCCCCCAACAGTAAAAGCCAAATACACTATAGCCAGTTGTTATCTGTGCAAAGGCAGGATGTTCAAGCATCTCCAGTCCCTCTGAGTATTCCCTTAGCACCCCTGCAACAAAAGCTAACTGTCACCAAGTAAGGAAACAGAATTTCACAATTCAGTTGCGTTAAATCCCCAAGGACCAGCTTCGACCACCAAGTTCTTTGCTAACATGTTTCATTTTCTAACAGCTAAATATTTTCTTTATTATAACTCTTATTGTGGCCGCACTAAACCCAGATGCGTCTTGCAGGCTTTACTTTAATATGCTCCTCAAAGAAACAACTTCTCTTTGTATCTATCAAAAGAACTGATACTTTGTAATTAGTGTCAAGCTGCAAGATCTCTCCCACTCCACTTCTACTGCAGCTCAGGTACAGCTGCCCTCAGCCCTGTGGCAAAGTGGTACAAATGATCCTTTTCAAGGCATTGCCTGTCACAGCATTTCTATGATAACATCTAACAAAGAGCACTTCACACAGGTACACACACACCTCAGAAAAGCAGGCTAGGTTCCAAGACATCAGGACCAATTTAACAGCACTAACCTACTTTCCTGGCTGGCACAAACTGGGTATCTTAAGCCATCAGCATCATCCTCTCTCTTTAAACTGCTATATGCATGCAACTATTTCTAAAGTAAACTTGAATTTCAAAGTGAAGGACTGATACTCTCCACGTCACCTTCCTGATGTTTACCACAGCTTTCTGGAGTGCACATCAGTAACACGTTCTGAAGAGGCGGCAGGTCCCCATGGAGAGGGGATGCTGCAGAAGCGTGCTCAGGAGGACAGCTCTGCCTTGGCTGCTATGTAAGATTTGCATCGTGAAGCAGCTTTCCTGAAACAGAAGGGTGGCTAAGGTGCATCAGAAATAGTTTTCCTCTGTCCTCACTGGAATGAAGCATCTTATCACTGTGAGCAGTAGCTGGGGTGAGGTTTCACTGAATTTTATTTATATTTTTTTATTAGGTTGTTCAGTATTTGATGTACACAGACCAGAAAAGCCCAATAGGTTCATCCATATAAGCACTGGCAGGCATAAGATAGGAGCGCTGGGAGAAGAAACATGATGATGAATGGATGAGAAACAACCGAAAAGAGGTGCTAAACGTTCTGCAGCAATCAGTAATACAGCATTTGGTAGCTCTTATCAGAAACTTTAACCAGCGCATACACATCACCCACTTTCTAAAGAGCAAACCACACTTCTCACATTCCTACCTTGACACACAGACACAGCCTGGAACTACACAAAGCACCACCGGGCCAGCGACATCCCTCTGCCGGCATGCCCCAACCTACCATGGCCCTGCATCATGTCTCACCCAGGGGAGCGTGCAAGGACCAACTTCTGCATCCCATTGATAATGCTGTTGCAGCAGTCATGACTTGGCTGAACAGTACCTACAAGATTGTTTCAGTTCTCATTTTGCTGGTTAGGATGGCATATTAACATCTGAGCCCCAAAAGAGAAGCTCTTAAATGAGAGTGGGGTGAACTATACTAAGGAAGGGCCATCTTAAACTGATACACTTAAAAAGTTAAAGCCAAGAAGTATTATACAATGGTTACAAACCTGCTCCCAAACTTTTCTAAAACACCAAATGCATGGACAAGTACTTGCCACCTGATATTTGAATCTCTACAGTTTGTTTTCAAGCTTTTCCTGAAGCCAGAAGGGCTAGAAACAGACTTGCTCTGAATACAAATTGAGAATCTGGCATAACCTGACAAACTTTCAAAAAGACAGAGATCACAGGGCTTATAGCACATACAAACAGGGGAAAGAAAAGCAAATAAAAGAAGATGCAAATACATGTTTAAAAAAAAACCACCACCACTAGATAGCAAGGAGGAACAAAACACAAGTATTGTTAAAAACAGAAACCAATAGATGAGCACAGTTGGCTACAGAATTTTACCATTTTTGACAAGGATTTGAGAGAGAGGTCTGAAAGAAGCAACTGATATATTTGTACATTCACACAAGGAGCACAGGTCAAAAAAGATCTGCTAGTTCAGAAAAAAATGAGGAGGGAGACAGTAGAAGAGCAATCAGGACTGCAACTTAAGTTTTAAACAAAACAGACACTTTCTTTTTTCTGAATAATGGAAGTTATAATATTTCTTCATATGAAGAAAGACAGTATGGCTAAATCAGGTTTGGATTTAAATGAATGGGAGAGGAGGAGGAATGGATGGATAATCAACTCTACTGAGGTAAACCTGGAAGTCTGTTGATGAACTCCATATTGGATTTGATTATGGAAGGAATTAGTTTCATATTACTTGAGAGAAATATCTTCCAAAGAATTCTCTCCTTATGACCGAGTTCTCTGACACCGAATAGTGAACAGACACAGTTAACAACTAAGACTAAGTTCAGTCACTCCTAGCCAGTATGAGAGAAATTTCTTTAGATAACCAAGAGTGTCCCAACAACAAAGCAAACGCTTTTGCCCCACTGTCATCAACAGAAAACAAGGCCACAAAGAAGATAGCTGACAAGGAAGCAGTATGAAAATAAACCTATTGCATTATTCAAAATCTGATGAATTCAAGCGGGCAGAGCCAGATGGTCTCCATTCCAGAATACTGGATCAGAGGGATCAGAGATGAAGCCTTGTAACAGGAATGGTTTCAGACTGAGCATGGCACCATGTTCTTAAAAATAAAGAGTGATGAATAGAAGCGTACTATTAATAATTAAAGACTGGTGAGTAGATGAATGATTAGGGTAACTACAGAGGCGCTAGTCAGAACTCAGTACTATGTGGGGCTTAAAAGAAAAGGAGTTATTCAGAAGAGATGTCTGCAAAAATTGGAATTAAAAAAAAACTATAAATTTATCAAAGGTCTTTATGACATTTTCTGATAATTTTCTGATTTTATAGACAAATGAAATACCTCAAATCTAATGTATCTAAGCTGTAATAAGCCATTCCTATGGTGTAATAACAGAAATTGGTATTAAAGCACAGAGAAACTGAAGATTAGTACACAGCTGTAAAGAAGGTAAACTGTGATCAAAAGTGTGCATCTGTTGATCTATTTTGGTCAATGTGGATAAAGGAAGATTTCCTTGAAAAGCTTCCTCAGGACCAAAGTGTTCAATGCAAGAAATTCTGTAGATGACACAAAGTCAGAACACACTTTAAGAATCAGATATCTTGAAAGGTAAAGTAACAAAAATGGGATTAATTTTTATAGGATAGACTACTGGATGATGCCTTACAGAACTAATAAAAATAAAGCCTTGAGATTTGGAAATGACAGAGGAGTAAGATATTTGGGAATATTAACCAGCCACTGAAAATTTCTGATCTGTTCATACTATGCAGCTCTAAGAAGGAAAAAGATGGCATTAAGAGTTTTGATTTTTTTTTCCTGGAGAGAAAGGGAATGGCATCAGTTTGGCTGCACATTGCACTAGTGAGACGATCTCTGGGCCAGCACATCAGTACCAGACACCCACACTCAGGAAAGCAGAGCTGAAAAGAAGCAGGTGCAGACCAGGGCTACCGCGGTGACTAGAAGAGCCTGGATCACACAGCCTACCAAAACAAATCCTGAAAGAGGATCTGATTGCACCCCACAAATACAGCTTAAGGCTGGGGGAGGTTTCCAGTGGGAAAAGAGAATTTTTTACATTAAATACAACTGGCACAAGAACAATTGGGTGTAAAGTGCTAGAAAATACAGGTGTCTGATATTTGGAAACATCTTCTAATAGCTTTAGCAGGCAAAAAATACCTTTATAAATTGAACCAAGTTTCATCTCAAAAAGAGAGTAAGTTATACAGCTGTTAGAAACTATTTGAATTTGCCTCAAAGACACAGGGATTTCCTTTTAATCTTATTTCTGGTCTTTAGGAAAAAAAGCAAGAGTTTCCAACTCGTCTTACAGGCCAGGGTCTCCTCTCTTCTGTCACTGCTTGGGAAACGCACCGCTGGGCTGTCCCACCACAGACTGCAACAAGTGCTCCCGGAACAAAGCGGAAGCAGTATGCAAGGGCTTGTCTCACTGCAGGCGAGCACCAGGCAGCCACCCAGCCCAAAGGGGTTCTCAGCAGACAGCCCACCATCCAGGGGGCCACAATCTTAAAAATCAAGCCTGCACAAAAGCAAACAGGAGCCAAATTCACGAACCTCTTGGTCTCAACTTGTAGTATTTATTCAAGCACAATTGACTTCTTTGGCGTAATGAACCATTAGCGTTTTCTTTATATTGAGCTATCAGTATTGTCCATACTTCGGCTTTCACTCAGAACAACAGCACACATTTATGTGACTGTTTTTGCATTGCTGAAATGCACAGTATAGACCATCAAAAGATTAGAAAAGTTATTTGAATATTTTAAGTGAATCCTTCATGCTTAATGCACACATATAGAGGGAAAACTTAATTTCACATTAATTTCTCTCCTTCTAGTATTGATTCTTACAAAATCTTAACTTCTACATAGAGCAAGTTAACCCTGCTTTAGTCTCAAGTGAAACAAAAATTTGGACTTTGGAAAGAATGCAGTTCAGAAGAGAAGGCACATCAAGAGAGAAAAGCCCAGTGCTCTAGATGTCTCTCTCTTCCACATGTTTAACTTGCACTGTTAGTTACTGATGAGAAGGGATGTGAACTAATCTCAGAGAAAAAAAGACTGATGATAAAAAAAGACTACGAGTTGCCATAGAAAGCAATCTCTAGTACAAACAATGATAAAAGTGAATTTGATTAGGAAACTGAGCAAAAGGTAACTTAAATCCTAAGAAAGCCTGCAGTGCTCTTAAATAAACCTTCTTGTTACTAAGATTTACATTTCAATGAGGTATAAACACATATAAAAGAAAAAATTAAAATCTTCTTAGAACTGCAGCCAACTGTAGTGGCTGCTAAGGTTTTTGTACTTTTCCAATACTATTTGCCTGTACTATTTGAAATAACTAGCATACTCATAAGAAATATCCATATATTACCAGAAATAAAATGTTATGATTTATTTTTTAGGAGTTAAGGCAGATATAACTTCTACTTAGTTTTCTTATGCACAGCATATTCTATCCGAATTTTAGGACTTGTAACAAAAAGCTGACTTAGTACCTTTATTATACTATCACAGTTAATTTAGCATTCAATTAATGGTGAATAGCCACTGAACCTCTACAACTTTGAGAACACTGACTTCAGAACAAAACCATTACTCACTTTTCACTTGTATTCCCTGGATTCCCTGACTCTTTGCCTATAATCTTACATCATCTCATCACGTGAGGTCTTGAGAGACAAGAACTATGTCCTGGTGCTTATTTTAGTTTCTTCATCCCTAACAGTGACCTTCACCAAGTGTTCTTTAAAGGGACAATAAGGTCAGAAACAACGAATCAAACACGTGGCTTCCATGAATTAAAATAAACAAATATACCCATCAAGTATTCAAAGCTGTGATATTTGTACTGCATATAGTATGTAAGCACTCAAACTGAAGTTATTTAAATATACAAAAAACAGACACTTTCTCACCAAAGAATGCAATAAACACCAGAAATATTACAGTCTATTAAGAGGACATACACCCAACCAAGTATACAATCATCTTACACCACAGGTAAGGACATCTGTACCTCTCAAATCCCGTTTTATTTCATTGTGCTTATATTAATACTCCCTCATAACTTAAGTGCAGTAAGAAAGGTAGAGAAAGAATCCACACTCAGCACACGCTGACCTGCTCAGACAGCCTGAAGCAGGTCAGGCTTGTTCCCAGAGATGCAGATGGGAGGATTCCCCTAGCCTGTCAAACCTTTTGGTGCTCAGACTAAAAGGGTGCCTGCAAAACCCTATTACCAGCTTGCCGCTCCGCAGTCCCAGTGGCTCAGTGTAACAGTTCCAGAAATAGCGTGCACAAAGGTAAGCAGCCTCTTGCTTTTGCATGACTGCTGCAACAGTGCTGTACTCTTCGAGTCTTTTGCACTGAACAGCTTTTCGAGCAAACGCAGGTTTAGCTGATGTAGTACGCAGCAACCTAACATAATCATTAGGCTTTGCCAGCACCAAAATGCATACTGTCTTGCTCTGGTAACCAAGACATTTTTCCATTTAATGCTTTGCAAAAATTATGAAGGGTAGCAGTCAGACATACCATTTCAAGAAGGTAGAGGAGGAAGAGCTATTGCTTTCTTTTAAAAGGCATGATCTGACTTGTCACAGAGGTAGCAAAATCACTTCAGACTCACCAGGCAAACATTTGGGGGGGGGGGGGGGCACACATGTGTGTTTGGTGGGGAGGTGGGTGTCACAAGAGGAGATGCACATACCCTTTCAATATTTCTCTCCTCAGCTTTATCACAAGTATTTCTAGAACAGGAGGCTAAGTACAACAGAACCACAAAAACAAGAAAAAATTACTTCAAGATTTAAGCAAGTAACATAGTATTACACAAAGTATATCAGATACCAGAATTAAAAATACATATGTGTGTGTGTGCGTGCATGTACATACACACACATATATACAGATATAGATGCATATGAATTTATTGCTTTTTCTCCCATGACAAACTGATCAAAACTGTACAGAAATCCCAGAATGAAAGCTGCCTATGACAAGAGTCAATGATTTCCTTGAAATAGCCTTTTCTGAGCAATCATTACCATTTCTGTTGCCCCAGTCTCCTCAAAATGAGAAACACAGGGCCCATGACCTCACTCTGACTTGAGTCATTTAATGCAGTGCTTTTCAACCCACAGGGTGATACAAAGTTCTCCTCCTCCCACCCCCTAAGCCACACACACTACTGAGTTAACTGACTGAAATACCCTGACTTAACTCATGCAGGCTGCCATTCCTCTTTGTATTTGGAGGAGCTTTAGCCTTTAAGAGAAACCCCTCTTGACAGTCATCTGGACTTCTCATGGACTTCAGCTACTTGAAACTAGGAGGTGCACAGTAATAGCCCCAGTTCTGGCTAATGTATCAGATACATCAAGGGCAGACTGTGGAGTTGTTTGGTCGCCAACTGGTGCTCTGCCTGAGTTCTTCGAGGTCTTCCATGAACGCCATTTAGATTTTCTCTAGCGGTCTTGTCTACAAAGCTGGAAAGTGAAAAGCCAACACAAATAAGCTACATTTAGTATCTGAATTTACTAACCTTACTTGGAGGCTTAGACATGAATAACCTCCTGAGTTATTGACACTGCTGCTTCAATATCTTTGCAACAGCTTGGACCACAACAGAACCAAGGAGAACGGGATAAGAGGCACCTAGAAGTACTGCAGACCTCTATCATTATGGGTCTATTACTTGATAGGCGTGTCATTTTTATCAGTTCAGATCCCTCACTGATTGGAGTTGCCAGGTAGGCTGATATCATTGGAAGAAGCAATGTCAACAAGTTCATCTGAAGGACAGAAATCACTCATGACTTGGGATGCCAGAAGCATCACTCCTTACAGTTTCTTCTTTATGATTGCCAGGGCATGACTGAGAAGCACTTGTGAAAAAACAGCACAGGAGCAGAGGATAACACGCCAGCCAGACAGCATGCAAAGGACCCCCAACAGTCTGGCTCTGTGGGATGAAAGTTGTAAGAAGGTTTCCATAAGGAAAATCTCACCCCAGAGTTCTCCAGATATTGCAGGATATCAGAGCACTCCTTGACACAATGCAGCAGCAGGTCCATACTGCTACTGGGCAAAACAAATAGATCTTTAAGTTCAGCAAGGAAGACTTTGCTCTTATGAACTCTGTGCAAGGGGCAGAGCGTCTTGCAGAAGAAAATACAGAGGAAGGAGTAGAGCTTCTCCTACAGAGGGGTCCAGATCAAGGGGCCAGCCACAAACCTGAAAAGGAAGTCTCTCTTTGCACTTATCTAAGGCAAAAATAGTCAAATAGCAAAGGAAAAAGAAATCTAAAAGAAGATTCAAACCCCTCTGTTCTAAAGCCTACTTGAAATTTCAAACCAGAGTTGGCTATTTATAAAAACAGCCCACACAACTCAACAAAGAACATGGACAGAAAGCAGGATTTCATCTGACATCCCTAGGTGGAGGGGAACGTGCGCAGGCCACAGAGCCAACATGCCCTTAATACCACCACTTGCCTTTTAGATCCAGAGAGCAAATGCAGGGCATGCAGGTTACAGAGTCAGTCCCCAGGGAAGCATGCGAGATGGCGATCTTGTGAGGAGTGCAGAGCATGCGCACACTGCTGAAAGCAGAGTTCACAGATAACTGCTCAAAGGCATGCTCTACACAGACGTAGCCTGTGACTTGCAGAGAATAATATGCTAAAAGGGATACTTCTTCCTAATTAATTCCTCCACCAGTAGTTTGGAATTTTTAAGTACAAACCAAATCTACCACTTTAAAATGAGAGACAGTAACCCCCTCCCCTCAAAACACACTTAGTAATTTATCAACCTAACTGCAAGATAAAAATCATAGGGTGGGAGAGAGGATGATGTATTAGGTAGTCAAACAAAACAATAAAAAAATCCAACCCTGTCCCTCACAGCTGGTTCTATAAACTGGAAGAACTGAATGTAACTTGAAGCTGAAGTGTGATTTCTGCATTAGTCATAATTAAACATTAGTCCTTGAAGACTGATGGTACACAGATTGTTTCTCTCTCTCTCTCTTTTTTTTTTTTTTTTTTAAATATACACTGACATTTACTTAAGTCAGTCAGCTCCTCAACTGGTATAAAAATTATCTTCAGCTCCAGTGTAGACACTGTTACACCACACTGATTTACACAAAGTAAGGGTCAGACTGTTCAAGCCCATTACAAAGCTAAAGACTAATCTGTGGTTTGATCTTTGTGGCAGTTTAACCTCAATGCTTGCTTAGTCACAGAATTAAAACCTGCATGTACACACATACCAGATCAGACCCTTGCTTTTTTCTTAAGAAAAGCTAATAACGGGCTGAAGAAAAATCCCATTTCAAGGAGGAAGACAGCCTAACAAACTTTCACACACACATTTTGACCCAAGTGCATAACAAGCCCACAGAATACCCTAGCCTTAGAATCCACAATTTTACTACAGCAGTGATGTGAATTTTATATGAAGCTGCATTACAGGATGCTAGGTTAGGCATTAAGTTAAATATTTTATGACATACTACCACTAGAAGTGGCAAGAAGATATAGGTATAGAAAGGCATTAGCAACCCTCTCTGTTAACAGCTTTGATATCATGAATGGTTACTACCGAATTTCCCTCTCTTGGCAAAATCAATCATGAACTGGCTAGTATAGCAAGTGAAAAATATGTCGGTTTGTTGAAACATCATGGCAGAAGTTTTGGAGGCAGACATTATGCAACTATGGTTCTGGTGCTAGCTGTGCCTCAGGTCCCTGAACATGATCCATTTCATTTTCTTACAAAATGAAGAAAAATGTTTTATCTATTTTAGTGATAGAAAAGTGTTCTGCACTTTTTGATAGAGTGTCATAAGTGTTCTCTCAGAGGGAACATACCACGCTAGATAAACTAAGGCCAGTTTAATATGGCCAAGCCTGTGTTCCTGTACACAGCCAAGCTACAATTGCTTTGGAAACCAAAATCAGAATCAGATTTAATACAAGATCTTAAAGGTCTGAGCTTTCAAAATATCCTAAAGGTTACAGAGTATTTCAGATCCTCATATGGTTTATCATAGGAATTAAGACCACAACCTGTGGTAAAGAATGGGACTGAACCTTTGGACATCCAAGCACACCTCTGGTACTTGAGCTAGCAGATCTAACCTGGCCTCAAGCCAGGCCTTGCAGAGAACCCCTCCAGTCACTCAGTATGTGTTGAGGTACCACCTCATTTCCCAGTTTCCCCCAGCTCCCATTCCCATGCTGCCCTCCCTTTCAAAACGCACACTGATCATTCAAGTTTGGCCAAACTGATTCTCTCTCTTTGTAATGTAAAGGCTCACAAAATGTAAAACAGCCCATTTCTCTTAGGAGAAGAAGAAATTTCAGCCTGCATATGCATTCTTGAAACTAGATGCTTCAACTGGTGCTGCCTTCTCAACTACAAGCACAGGTTACAGGGGTGGAGGGACATGGAAGCAAGTTCTGTTCATGTGTTTAACCACTGTTCTCTTTAAACTATTTCCACGCTGCAAGTTAAAAGCAACCCTCCCTTAAGAAAAAAAACAGTTGCACAGTCTAAGAATTTCATGTCACAGCTTTCTTCTGTCTTTCATCCCTACACAACCTGCCTACAGAGCAGCTTCTTCACTCCAGCTTACACTGTATGTGGAACAAAGCCAGCCTCGCAAGTACGATAGGTTTAACACACAAATAGATCTGCAGTAGTCACTGTTTTGAAACGTTCTCTTCAAACCCTTTGGGGAAATTAATTATTTAACAGCCCTGCATAGGATATATTTGTCTCACATTTGAAGGCTCCTCTTCTTCTTTTTCCCCAAGGAGTTTAGTAATACTTCTATGTTTCAACAAACCAATAGTTCCACGTGGCAAGGAGACCAGTCAGTACAGATAACAATCAAGCATGCGTTTCCTCTTGCCCTTTGTCCTCCAGAAGTGTCCCCAAAAGCCAGCATGCAATTCCTTGTTGAAGGCCTAATAAGGCATCAAAGGGAGAAGCAGGAATGACCTTCCAATTGTAATACCAGACTCCAGTGAAAGTGCCTTTCAGATGAAAAAGTTCATCCCTTAGGTCTTTTCTACTTGCATTCATTTTTCATATCTCAAGAAAGTCATACTGCAAAAGTACCCATCTGTAACAGGCACTGCCCATATATGGGAGCAGACAACCTTCCCACCTCTTTTTTGGTCTTTTCTATTTGATTATGATTATAGGATTAAAGGATTTTCCTACAGCAAAACAAGTCACTGACATAAGCTGGAAATAAAGGACAGACTCCCACATCCTCACTCTTATTTGTCACATGAAAGCCAGAGACAGCATCATCATTCCACCCAGCCTGGGCCAAAGTGCTCAGTAGTATTTTCAACCTTCTCACACTGTTCAAAGGAACAAACTTTGAAATGGGGTAACATAGCAATCTTAAGGACTGCAATATCCTACATAAAGCAGGCAGAACCTAGCAACCCACTGATCTTAATGGAGGCCCAATTTCTATCTTTCCAACAATTAAGAAGAACTTTTCAAGGGCTGACTCATGTGGCATGCATCAAGTAGCAGCAAAGGTCAGCTCCTGTTTTCCCATCAACTCTAAGTCACTAAGTCCGGTAGTGTAACTCACACAGCTTGGGATGTCCCCAGCTTGGCCTTCTGCTCACCTACACTTGCATAAGCAAATGGGCCATTTATCAGCAGTCACCTGCTCACCACACGCTAGAAATCTAGGACTTCTTTTCAGAATAAAGTCCAGCTCTCAAGGACTCATGGATTTGCCATTCCAACCTTTCAAGTTCTCCTCTGAGAACTGCGTACACTTATATGAAGCTACTAGCTGTTGCCATACAACTAAGGACTGTATTTTTGGATATTTAAATCACCATCCAGGAAATCTTGAATTTTAGGCAGGAATTAATGCAGATTTCTAGTGCTTAGGCAGAGCCTATGAAGACACAAGGAAGAAACTTCAGGGTAAACTTGATTCCAACCAGAAATTTCCTGAATTCTTAGTGTTTGGAAAAATACTGGAAATGTAGCACCATACCAAAAATGAAAGTGCAATGTGGCCTCAGGTTTAAACTGCAGATAAACTAAGAGCATCTGGAAAATAAAATAGTTGACATCCCTTTTTAGTTATTTATCACATCATTAGTATCTCTCTCCTGTATGAACATAAAAAGCAATACGTGTTCAAATAATAATAATACTATAACTGGTATATTTTGGTGAGTAGGACACCTCATTGATAAAAATTAAACTAGGAAAATCAATTGCATTCAACCTCTGAAAATATATATGGCCCAGCCAGTGAAAGCACTTTTCTGAATAAAGAAAGGTTAAAATTTCCTTCTCTGTCTTTTGCCTTTGTACAAAGAATAGTATTACAAAATGGAAGGTCAAAAAGACCCTACAGATAAGGATCTGTTATTCCCTTCAAACTCAGATCATTTAATTTCTCTCTGTAGATTGCTTTCCAGTATAAAGTCTTCAGCCAGCTACAGAGTATTAGCACATTGCAAGTGTTTGGATAAGACCCTAAAACAGCAAAGAAAAAGGCCTAGAAAATTACAGAGAATGTTACCAGTTTGTTCAAAAGACTCTCCACAGCAGCAAAATTATTTTAACATGAACCATGCCAAAAGCTTCACAGCTGCAGATCGCCCCTGCCTTCCCAAAAAACAAGGTTAAACTTCTTTAGGGGCAAGTGCCAGAAATTAAGTCTATATTTCTTTGCCTAACACAATAAGATACATTCATTCATTAAAATTTTTCATTAGCAGAACATATTGATTTCTGGATTTTTGGTCTTAACTACAGTGCCACCTAAGTACCAGTGAGCAGTGAGGAGAAATTTATATGCAATGAAAAACCCTGATGTATTAGGAAGCTTACTCATGTTTTAATCTTAAAAAAAACAAAAACAACAAAAACAACAAAAACAAAAAACCCAACACTCATAAATGCGATATACTGGAGATTCAATTTAGACATACAGCTAAGTAAAACGAGGAATAATCAGGCTGAGGTGCATCTCCCCCTTCTTTAACATCATGATGTAAAGGAAATGTTAGTTATTGACTAACATTATGCAATTTACCTGCATGCAGGAAAAGCACGCAAATTTAAAATACTAATTAAAGTGGGCTAACAGAAGGGCAAAATTATCTGCCCAGAAACAATTGCACTGTAATCTCTAATATCTTTATTCCTTTGTAGTTCCTTATTTTGTTCTGAACACTATTTCAGCAATGACGTAAAGGGGTCTGGCAAAAGAGTAGCTACCTCCCAAAAAACAAGCAGCCTAAAGAACTGTTTGGCACATATTTCCATTTGGTTTCTTATCCACACTTACAGGATTCCTAATTCTAAACACTGAGTTGAAAGAAAACCCACTCCACAACACTTGTTACAATGTGGCTTTCAGACTTTTGAGAGAGGGAGAGGCAGAAACACCTAGACGTAAACTTCCATACACTGCCCAAAAGGGAGCAGGGCAGAGGAGGATGCGATTCTACAGCCAACCCACAGCAAACCCCAGAACAGAGACAAGACTCATTACACCTCACCTGGATCTTAAACCTGAGGACGTATTCCTTGAGCAAACACAGGAGACATTCAAAATTCCTCCAGTAGTTCTGCCTATAGAGACAGTGCTCTTCCCCAGACAGGGTTGGGTTACTGCCAGTTTGTGTTCGCTTGTAACTGGTGAAGACAGAGATCAATGACCTATTCTCCACATCTTTGCAGGAGGGTTACATAGGATCAAGATGCTACTTTACACCAGCCCTAGAGCTAGGGTGAGGGTTTCTACAAATACACTAAGTCACTTAGAGAGGAATTTGGTCCTCTGATTGTAACATTAGCCCTTAATGAGTAAACAGCTGGAAAACCACATAAGCAAACTTGTACAAACAGTAATGACTTCATATTCTGTGCTGTGACTTGGATCATTAGATCTCATATTCCTGAGTTATATCATGTCAAGTGGAAGAACTTTCACACAAACACTCTAGATTTACCCCAGTTGAGAAATTTAGTAAGCTTTCTGGCCAGATCTAAAGTTTAACAAGAGGTGCTAGGAAGGCCATGTTGTGAGAATGCCAGATACCAAACAGAACATGGTCCGCCTTCTATTGCTTCCCTGCCATCCCTCTCTCCAGTCAGCAGGCTTTCACCATTATCCTTCTTCAGATCAGGAATCTGAGGGAAAAAATGCAGAGGAGCAACCTCTATGTAGGTTCCAGCAACAGCAAAGCAATATCAGTGACAGGCAAGATGCTCTTTTATTAAAAATATACTATTAAATTATTAAAAAGTCACACTAAATGCCTCTCTGGCTCTTCACCAGTCTTGGATAGAGAGCATCAAAATCAAAAATTTCTTTTACATCCATTTTCCTAGAAAGCAGTTCCCTTCTCCTAAACAAGGATATAACAGCCCATACCCCTTCTAAGCTGAACGAGGAACTCAGCTAAAGGTCACATGCAGATGTCATCAAACCAAACCTTCGTAAACAGAACAGCGCTATGCTAACAGTGAGCACCTGCCATCAGTGTACAGCCTTGGCTGATCCACTAACAGCTGCTATCAATATCTGAACCACTGTGATAAATGGATGACAAAAGGCTGGAAGTAGCATAAAATGAAAGGGACTAGAATGTTATTATCCAATACAGTAAGTTACTGTCAGTAACAACAGGGAGACATTTGCAGTGTTTTACTACTCATTCATGGCGATGAACATAATTCAGCTTACAGAGTCAGGAAAAAAGTAGTTCAAGTTGCAATGGATGCAGAGAACAAACGCATTATCTTGCTCTACCTGTGACAGTGACTACCTTCTTCAGTCTTTCAAAATTAAGGTAAAGAAACAATAGCTTTAGTCTCAATGGGGAACTGTACAGATAATCAGTAGCATTGCCACAAGTACAAACTGGGTATAAAAGGAAGCAGCCAGAAGGAAGGTGTTGAGGAATTACTAATAATTACCACTATGTCTGGCCTTAATCAAAAGCCAGTAACAAGTTACCTACACCTGTATAACTGAGGTGTTCATATCGCATTCATTAATGTACTGAATGATAGAGAACACAAGGTCCTGCCCTGCAGGCATACCAGCAAGTCAAGGCAAAGGAGGAAGATTTTCTCTCTTATTTGAAGCAAAGAATTATCTATTTGTCAGTTAGGAACAGGAGATGATTCCTACTCCAAAAACAAGACACCTACATATCAAAGCAAAGCAAACTAATATTTTAGTTTTCTAGAGATCTGTCTGGATCCTTTGGAAGACTTCAAAAGGGAGATCAACCATAACAGCAAATATGATTTACCAGGAGGAAACTGTGTGCTATGAGCATGCTCATGTGCACACAGAACCAAGGGGCAAAGGTATAAATCTCAAGGTGGGCTAAGAAGTGCTCTTAAAAGGCATCCACTCATAAAAGCCACAGTGGAGGGACTCTTTCTTATGGGAAAGTTCTTTGACAGAGGTTTCTGAGAAATTTCTCTCTGATATATGCAACCTGAAGCATAAAGCACACACAAGGATGGAAGACCTTGCTGTTCCTCCTGACTAGGTAGCAACCAAGTCAGCTAAGCAAGAGAGATATCTTTCTTATGTGACCTTGTATTGCTTTTCATTCCTTTATGTATGTCCTTTTATCTCTCAGATTTATGAGCATGTTGACTACTCTGGATGTCAGGAGTCAATGCCTGTATTTGCATTTCATCTTAATCTGGCCTCAGTTAAGTGTGATTCAAAGTAACTGGATAGTAACCAGATGCTCCTCTCTCAAGACATGGCAAATCCATAAATCAGGACATGCTGTCAAGGACCCTTATCTCCCCAATACACCCTTTACTATATGTAAAGGATAGCAGAATGGTTTCTATTTTCAGCTCACAGGCCAGGCAGAGAACAGATACCAGAACAGAAACTTTTCATTTTTAACAACTCAGACAACTCTCAGACAGCAGGATACCGGGGCACATGCCCTCATAAGACAAGAGTACATTCAGCAGTAAAAAGAAAACCTTTTCCAGTCACCTCCCCAAACAAAAATGGCGTGATGTCCTCAATATCCCTAAAATGGATCCTGACTAACTTTATGAATGGCATTATACAGCCTGCTATCTGAAGAGTCGAGAGGTTCCTTTCAATTTTATGGTGTATATACTTAACTCTACTTTTTTTTCTGAGAAGACACAGACCCCAGAATGAAGCAAGGAAGAGCAGGAAACACTTAAATGACATTACACTGATAAAGGCTACTAATATGCAAGAAATGCTACAAAATATTGCACCTTTTAAGAGATGTTCAACCCCAGGCGACTTGTACTGTCTCCTCCTAATGCTCCTCTTCCACTGACTGACTATAGCCAGCAGTATAGGGTTGACAGCAAGCAGGCACTTTATGTCTTAATCCTTTGCTCTGAGACCATTACCGCTCAATCCTTTAATTTCCATCCATTAACTAATTTGAATTTGCTCTCCTTCCACTGACAAACACTGACTTCCCTACTTCCCTAAATAAGAGAGATTTCCCCTCACTAGATTAAACTGTCTCTCTCTTTTTAATCCTACCACAAGGGAGGGAAGGGAATATAGGTGACCATGAATGGCAACATTCAAGTATTTATAACTCTGCTACCTTCTGAAAGCACAGTGGAGAGATTACCACCTTGTACAGGATAAGATAAGAAGCTGGGCGATTGAGGGAAATGAAGATGAATGAAGTTGCCTAAGATGTAGATGCAGAAAACAGACATGGAAGAACAAAACAAAGTGAGATGTTGGACAAAAATCTTCCAATTTTGAAGCCAGTGTACTTCACAGCTTGAAACATTTAATCTTAGACTTCTCAGCATCATGTTGAAAACAAATACTGATATATTTTATTTACCAATAAACATGTTTTCAGAAGATGTACAGTCCAGAGAATTCTTTGCAAAACTGCCGATTACTTGCTTGTAATTGTTTTGGACACACAAAAAATAACCCCCCTAAGATTATAAAATTTACATATACACACTGCTTAAAAGCAAACACCAGTTTTCCCTCACATTAGTAGAACTATTTTCTTTAAAAAACATAAAAGGCAACCTAGTTGTAGGAGTTAATACACGGCTATAGAGTTCATAACTTGTCATATATCATTTTTAATCAGAAAAAAAACCTCCTGCTGCCCCTACTCTGATGGCCTCACTAAATCAGATAACACTTTTTCACATTCTATTGTCCTTGCTATCAATAAAAAGTGAGATCACTCCCTATCACTTTGCTCATTTGTCACTAGATCATTTTTATGATGCAGTGCTAAGTATGCTACTAGATTATTTATAGGAAGGAAGGCAAAGCAAGTTAGAAAATTAGACATTACCATCTGATGGCATATATAGGCTCTTCTCTGCTCCAACTGTATTTTATATGAAAGTCTGTCACTTACAATATAGCCAGAAAAAAATGTAATTTTCAGAAGGAAAAAAAATTTTTTCAATGATATTCATCATTCTAGTAAAAATAGATTTTAGAGAGAGCTAATAATCTATACTATTACACACAGCTCAATGAACAACACAGATGTCCCAAACTTACAAGCAGGAACCCCCCCCACAAATCTGACATATAAAGCTGTACTTTAGATTTGCAGGAAACATGAGAGGAAACCTAAGGCTACATTACAGACAAAAGACAGGAGAACAGTTTATACAGAAATACTCAAATAGCCCAAGTACCCAAAACAAAATAGCCACGGTCTCATGGATCTCAGTTCAGGCTGCAAAAAACACCTTACTGCCTAGGTAGGTACTTGGGCAACTTGCCTACTAAGATTTCTGTGCTGCTGTAACCGTGCTGCCCTCAGTAGCAGAGTTTATCTAGATTAAAACTAACATGGGCACCTGCATGTACGCAGGCATGTACATAGTACACTGTATCTCTGCAGTCATCCCCACAGAGCAGCTTGGGGGAAAACAAGGAAGGCTAAAGCAACGGACTAGCACTTGGAAGGTTCAAATCAACATTTTCCCTTTGTATGACTATCAAATCTGGGCTCCAGTTTACCCTGCTATTTGTTGCAATCTTTGCATAGCTCTTCCTAAGACTCAAAGGGATAAATGTGTTGTGTGGAAACAAGATGGCAAAGGTTCATCAGGACAAGCAGTAGCACTTGAGGGAAAATCATCCCATACACAGCACTGAGAACAGCCTTGCAATGAGGCTAAGAAGGCACAGTCCAAAGTGCCCTATGAAAGCTCTTTGTTGCATCTATGTTGACAAGCATAACTCACTTTGCATTATAGAAAAAACACCACAGAATTATATTAAAGACGCTGTGGTATACTCTGAACAACAGCAAACTTTACAATAAGGTATCTTGATGCACATGCTGTCATTTCGAGGGCATTAGTTGGCCAAATTTTGTTTGTCTTATATATGCACACATTTATTCCTTAATCCACCAACTGGGTAAATTTCATTAATTTCATTAATTCTTTTTAATCTCCCCAGAACAAGCAGGAGCTTGTATTTGCCTGGTGAGCAGACCAAAGAGCCTGCTTCTTCTGCACTGTAAGATGGTGGTAGAGGGGAGTGGTGAAGAAAGAAGAAAGCTCTGCGTGGCAAGGGCCCTCTTGTTTCCCACCCCACCCCTGCCTGCCTACTCCATTGCTCTGGAGCAGAGAATTCTCTTCTCTCTGCCATGGCATCAGCTCAATACAAATTGCAAGCAAAGCCAAGGGCTCCTCTGAACTCCAGGTGGGCAGTGCGCTGCATGCAGGGATCCAAATGAATCTAGAGGGTTAACATGGCCCCGATGCTACCACACAGCCTTATTTGGACCCGTAGTTCTCCCCACTGCAAAGTCTGCAGCATATGTAGAAGGAATTACCTTTATCGTCTCATAACAGCTGTCTAGGATGACAAATCTGAAGCAGTTCTCAATTTCCTCTGGTTTTGTTTCTAGAAAGCTTAGTCTTAAGAAGAATCAGTTTCCACCTTGATTTTGCTGCATTCAATGAGAAGTCATCAGAGACAGCTCTTTCCATGCAAACAAGGGCCTTCCCCTCAGACATATATATTTACAAACTGCAACTTACATAGTGTAACTTTATCCACAGGTGTAATAACACCCCTTTCATAACACAAGAATAGGTATTAGTACTGCTATAAATTATTTATAAAGGCAGATTAGAAGCTAAAACAATAGCTTTTAAAACCCCTATGCACCTGCCCATGCAATTGTGTCACTGTCAGCAGATCTTTCGCTTATGCAGCACAAAGTTCACCTTGTGCCACAGTCAGCAGGAGGCCGGTTTGTAACTCACCCTAGGAGCCCAGAGCAGATCTCAGCACAAGGAAAAGCTAATTTTCCCCTAACGTGTTAGAGGGCAAGTTATCAACCACTGCACCACTCATAGGCAAATGCCCTCTCACATAAAAGCAGGAAGCACCATTAGAGAAGTCATTTGCCTAATGTGTGCATGTCCTACTATCATATCTTAGCACATAGCCGAGTTGCGTCCTGAACAACCAGCAGGTGCCCAGCATGACCTGCTCACCCCCGAGGTAGCACTGAACCAGCCTACACAGCGTTCAAGCACAAGCTGGATCAGGAAATACAAATCACTTTCCCACTGCCACAGCAAGCTACAAAGCTTTGTATGCAAATGGCATCAGACCTGAGAAGATAACCTTCTCCCTCCACATGTTTGGCCAACTTTACAAGCCAGTGCAGAAGAGCTGTCCATTACGGTGCTTTGCAGTCCCCAGATTACAAGAAGGAAGCCATATTTTCACCTCTCCCAGTTCAGACACAGAGAGCATCCACAGGACCCTGAAGGTACTCCACACTAAGTGCTTCCTTCCTGGACATACACACTGGCTTCTCAGTCTTTCGGAAGAGATTGAGTACAAGGTGTCCTTAAGCTGTTATTTAAAAATAAAAATTAGATTGATTGCTTGCCCAACCTATGTTCTAATGCCATCCTCCAAGCACGTTTACTTTTAAAGCTTGTTATTGTTAGCACATGTTATTGAGGTTTGCAAAGTGCAATTTCCTTATTAGAACCGCACCCTGTGGAGTTTAGTACTAGGGAGAATTTATCAGGGGTGTCATTTTAAGAAAGGGGGATAAACAGAGTTGGAGCCAGTCAGCAAATGTGCACTTAGAACCAGAAAATAATGGTTGAAAATTCTTAGCCCAAATGCATTTTTTTTTTTAACTTAAAACACAAAAGCTACGTTTGTCAGAGGGTGTGTAACCCTTACTAATCTCTTAGCTCATTTCAAGAGCACCACAGACAAACAACAAATAAGCTTCCTTCTATTGTTCTTTCCAAGTTGAATGCCTACTCTCTGCAACTCACCGTCTGCATTAGAGGTTGAGACATACAGAGTAAGGATGACTAGAACTAATCATTACCCTGCAGAGATTCATAAAATGGGATAATGACATCAAAACAGGAAAAGTTTTTTGTAGAAAAACATGAAAAGTATCTTGGAGCTATGAAATAATGCAAACTGCAATCTGACGAACAGCTAACAGCTCCCTTGGGAGCAGGAGACTCAAGCTGAACTAGGCCTCCAACCTGCAATTAGGGAGCATTTCTCCAAGCCAAATTTCATAAAAAGCCAGGACAAAAAATTGGCCATTTATATTTCTTCCTCATGAAACACTGTCAACAGAAAGTTCTCCCCAACTCTAATATATAACGAAGCAGTACAGTACAGAAGCCAAACTCACCCTATCTGACCAACCCATGATTCACAACTGGTTTGCAGAAAGACAGCAGCTTCTGGACACCAACTGTTGAAGGTAACTTGGTGTGTGCAATTACACCTGTTATTTTGCCTTACAATCAAGTTGCTGCTCTAGTCAATCCCTTCCACTGTAAATTCAAACTGGGAATCAGGTTTTTGCCTCTTCTCTAACTTGTGTCAATGAGCAGAAGTTCAAAGTCTATAGTGTTAACCTGCTGGGTTGTCAGTTGCTACGGTGTGAAGCTCTAGTGCTCTTACTGTACTAACGGTGAAGGAGTAGCAGCTCACACAGCTACACGTCATCAACTACTAAACCACAGCTATTCCATGTGGCCATTTTGTGGTATGAACACCATTACTTGAGCTAGCCTGACTTGTTCAAGTGGACAGACAAGTGTATCCAACTCAAGACAAACTACTGCAGTGAGGACAAGTCATTAATTACAATGGCAGCTTAGCTTCCTATAGGCACTATGACTGCAGACATTGCACAAGGACAATAAGAATATTATGTTCCTATGTTAGAAAGGAGATGGAAAGAAAAGGCAGAAGAAACCACTACTAATGGAAATTCAAAAACCTTTCCCAAAGCAGCATAGTGTCAGAGATGAAATGCTCTGCCCTGATTTTGTGAAATCACTTATCTCCACCTTTAACATCAAAATGAAACTGAAAGTGAAACTTGCAAGATCTAACGGCAGCTGCTGTTTTCGTTCTGCTCTTAGGCTAAACCATGCCTGCTTTATTTCACTATCTGGCTGCTCCGGTGATTCACACTGTGACAGCCGCTCAAAGCAACATCATGCTTATGACCATTTCAAAGCACACGCCTCTTCATATTCTCCAAGGCTAAGCTTCATGGTCTCAAGCTGTAGAAAGAGCTTCTGTGACTTTCAATAGACTTACATACAGATCCAGCTTAAGTTATTTATTAGTCAGAAAACTGATGCCCCAGAAAGGAATCATCTTACATGTACACTTTATAAAAACACATCAGTTTTGACTAATTGGTCTACTGTAGTTCTTCCAAATACCTTTTTTAATTAAATACCATTTTTCCCTTTTCAAATATCAAGCATATAAGGGTGACTCATACCAAATGCTAGCTTGCAGATCTTTGCTGTAAATCTAAAAAACTGTTTTTAACCTAGAGCTAGTTTGTTCTGAGCATGATTGGGCAAAAAATCGCACAACATGACCTTTTCCAGTGGAGTCAACATTGAAGACTAGATCAACAACCCTGAATAAACAGTTATCTGCCCAGCCAAGGGCAAGCATGCAGTATTACCCACTCTTACTCTGGGGACTGCACTGGCCAGCCCCTGGCATAGACAAGACTAGCTTGAGGGCAGCTTAAAACATTCAATCTAGAAACTCTAAAGTGGTTGATGTCTCTGCACTAAATAGCCAAAAGCAAGAATGCAGCAGAGAGCACTGCATTAAAACAAAAATAAATAATAGTTTACCTATACACAGGTGTTCCTCTATCCTCACAGAAAATTCCCGTATGCACTAAGCATTTCCCTATATAAAGTGGCTTTATATATATACCATGCTACCAGGCAAAAGATAAAGACCTGGCCATATTTATGCCACTGTTCATGCATACGAAGGAATACTACTTGCAAACTCATTACTTCAGGGACATATACACAAACAGTACAAATCAAAGTTTTGAGCATTCCTTTTAATAGAGCAATAATAAAACCATCACCCCCCATTTATTTGGTCCCATACAAGCTGAGACAGCTTTGAACTTTGAGTCAAAGCACAGTTAACAAGAGTCTTTGAACAGTTACAAATCAGAGCCATTGATGAGAGAGAAATTATCCCCAACAGCCTTAAATTCAGGAGATATGGCAGATTTTTCTCTCAACTTCTCCTCAGAAGTTCATTAACAATGTTATCAGTGCTTTCTTCCCCTTTTCAGGTTCCTATTAGCAGACAGAAAACCTGACGGAAATCATTTTGCTGCATTTATTTTGTTGGAGGGCTGTTTTCCTCAGCATAGAATTATTCATACCTCTCAACATTGACAGCGACATGAATAATCTTTAACTAGCAACTTTCGTGGGCCTCAAAAGGCAAGCACTTTGCAACAAGTTCCTTTTTAGAAACTACTTTTGAGTTTCAGAAAGGCCAAGTGTGTCTGGAACACTGACACATAACAGCACGCACCCAGCTGCTAAACGCAGGTACATTATTTTTTCAAAGCTTCTGGGGAAATACTGCTCTGCTGCTAGTTGAGAGCAATTATGTGGAAGTCAGAAGTTGCACTAGAATAAATCAGTGATGAAACTGCAGTCAGAGCAGTTTGGAAAATATAAGCAGACTAATATTATCAAGGAAATTACATATGCTTTGATAATCTATTGCTGACAGGTACAGAATCTACCAACCTTCTACTAACTGAGAAGAAATGAATGAATTTAGGCCCCATTCATTCCACTAGAATTATTTGTGTAGTCAAGTATCAATGAATTGCCATGTCTCCCATAAAGATCTGGTCTTTCTACAGGTAATGTCCCAATCTTACACTCCCCTGTCCCCCAGAAAATCAGAATAATTGAAGCTCCTTCTTGCAGTGTTTACAGGCTACATGCTGTACTCTATATTACAGACGCATCCACTATGTGCTTATACTGCATTCATAAAGATGCAGTTTAAGGTCTGAAATGCCTACTCAAAGAAACAATAGTTTACAACTGGCTTGAGAACGTACCATACTGAATCAAAGTTTTTTTCTGTTTTTACTACTGTTATTTTCTAGTCCCAACCGGTATTCAGATGTGGAACACTTACCAAGATCAAAACCAAAATCATGCATGATAAAAACATTAGCAAAATTATTCCAAGTGACTTTTTAACATTACAAGCTTATGGACACTGCATCTCAGCAAGTTTAGCAATTCTTTGGTCAGTATTGCTCATTTGGCGTAATGTAACGTGATGGACAGCCAAAAGAGAGGCAGCCTTTTTTCATCATCCCGCATCAAGCAAGTACCCCAATATGAAAGAGCAAAAAATTTCAGCAGAACAGCACATTTCAACAACGCATACACCTCTTCGCACAAATGCAAGTGCTGTAGGAAGTAGCAATGATCTTTATATAAATTAATTTCAAATCTGTTTCAGAACTTTTCTGACAACTCCTTCCACACTAAACATGAAAATAGCTTAAAAAAAAAAAAAAAAAGAAAGAAAGAAAAGAAATCTTACGGCTTGAAATGCAGTAAGCCAGCCTGCAGTTGATCCTCCTGAACAGTTGTTTGTTGATTGGCCAAAGTATAAGTGTAAAGAGTTGAAGGAAGTTAATGATCAGTCCTGACACTATAAATATGTAGCAGATCAGAAGGTGGCAAATGAATTGAGACTTCAGAAAGCCAACGATGTCCATGATTTGCTGAGAAAGCAAGAGGGTACCTTCAGACCCAAAATTCAGAAGACAACCTGCAAAACCAAATAGTATCAGCTGTTACATAATGCATTTAAAAAAAAAAAAAAAACAGATTGTTAACACAGACTGGCTGCTTTCCACTTAAATATCTGAACGAAACTTAACTCTTCAAGGAAAAGGTTTGACTCCAATACCTGCAAGAGTAAGCATGGAAAGAGAATGCCATATTTCCAAACTAATTTACATTTGGCTTTGAAAACAAGTTTTCACTTTTCAATTCTAATTCAGCAAACACGTGCGCATTTTACTCCATTCCATGGATTACAGTACTCCTCTATCAGGTCTTTATTGATAAAATACAAGCAAAACAATCCACTTATATTTTGAGTTGAATGGCCTGTACTCCATAAGACATACACTGTGGCCTCTGCTATCTTCAAGAGCAGCTCTAAGGTTCATAGTCTTACAAGTATACAGGTTCACTAAGCATTCTTCTGAAAGCATTAATGATGCCTTATGCAAAGAATCTGTGAAACTTTAGGAACAAGTACCACACCCATTTAGGAACACTCTTCTATTATAGCCCAATTCTCTCTCCTCAATGCTACCTAAACATGTTAGAGCTAAACCATATTTCCCATTCAAGATTTCATAAAACGCCCATACACTGGGGGCCACAGAGTACCTTCCACACCACTGTATACAACTTCTTGTTTGAGATTCTGGACAACTTCACAAAGCTGTGTTGGGCAACACCCTGAAAAAGCTATTTCCAATTTTTGCTCCAATCAAGACCAATTTATTTATTTTCAGACACCTTTACCAAAAGATTTGTTTTGCTTGTTTATACATACAAAAGGCCAAGACACCGTTTGCTGATTTCTTTATTTTTTTAAGTTACGTTTGCCTAAAGATTGATATTGTCAGATTTCTGTTCAATCTTTTTTAGGATAGAGTAGCAAGCTGGAAAGATCAGTTACAGTTGCATAGGAATAGCAGGGACAAGAACAAAACAATTTTCTTCCTTCACTTCATACTGAAAAAAAAAAACAAAAACCACTATACTGGTTTGACCCACGGGCTTCAGTGAAGACCAAAGCAAGTTCATTAACACATTCAGGGTTTTAAACTAAGAAACAAGCAAAACAAAACAAAAAACCTCATTCAGCTATGTTTGGGGATTCACTTTTCCTCAGTATATCCCACCTCCACTCAAGAAAGGCTCTTTAGCTAAGGACATAACCACATATCCACTCTAGCAAATGGAGAAGTAACTAATTTGAGGCACATGAATAGCTCTATTGTGTTTAAATAGTATTCCTCAACACGCTTAAAGTTTGAGGATATGCACAATCTAAAAGACTCCAGAGCAAGAGAAGTTCAGACATTTTCTGCCACATTGCAAAAGAGAATATCAAGTTATTTCATTCTCAAACGATTGTAAAAACATGGTCCTCTGTACGTTCACTTCACTCTTCTCTATATAAAGTAAACACAAGCTTCAGAGCATTATGTCAGAGGTTGCGCTTTCCTCTATGGGCTGCCCCAATTCTGCTCCCAAACCAAGAGGTAGCAGCAGCCCCTTAAATCTAGCTTTCGTGGCTTGTTCCCTAGTTACATCCAAACACCAGTTGATTTTGGCTTGAGAATAAAAGCTTGACTAAGCACAGTGCACAAAATTTGTTCAGTCGTTCCACGTAATTCTGTCAGTTATACCCCATAAGCCCAGAAAGCAAACACTGATAGCAGCACTGACTCATGACCCAGCAGTTTTCCAGAACAACTGCTCAGAGACTTCCGTGAGAATTTTACTTAAGAAAGGCTGGCACAATTTTGGAAAGGACTGATCCAATCTTAGCAGCTGACAGTGCAGAGGACACTGCCTATCAAATACAATACTGAACTCCCTTCCATACCCACCACCGCTAGTTGGATTGTTAAGAGAAAACATTAATGCAAGATCTCTCAGCAAACAAAACCAAAACATTTTGAATTTGGTAAACAGGAGGTGGTGCTACACTATTCCATTCCTAGACTATTTCTCCTGTCGAGCAGTAGGAGAATTTGCCCACAGAGAAAGCCCTTAGATTTTTTGAAGTTCCAATCATAAGGAAGTAACAAAACGGCAGCTGTCAGCATCCCAAGGAATTAACTGATGAAGAAAGTCTTTATGCCTATTCTTTTACTTGACATGAGATCTCATTATAACAGGCACTGAACCTAGGTCAGTGTCCCCAAACATCTGTTTTACTGCCCTTGCTGACTACGCTTGCCACAGCAAAGAGCACGTGCAAGAATTGCTGCAAAGTGACAGGAAGTTATTCAGCCAGGTATTCGGCCACAAGGAAGAAGAAGAAAAAAATTAAGAAAGAGAGTCTGTATTGCTGGATGATTTATATAAAGTGTTTATGGCAATCCCAAGCCCATTATCAGCAGATAAAATGTGCCCTTTGTGTATCAGACTTTGTTCTCTGTATCTTGCTGTACTATTCAGTACCAAAGCAGACACCAGTCTGTAGCACGGAATCGCACAACAGGCCTGTGTTCACTGTAGTAACTACTGTCATTATACTTGTACAAAGCTCTTCCAGCTTTAACCAACCATTCTATTAAAGATACATTTCTGAAAGCGGCACACAATTTACTAGCATGGACTTTGCCCAAAGGCTTTGCTTTTATTGAAAGCTAAGTAGAATGAGACATGGTGTCTAGTAGGAATCATTGTAATGATTCATGCCACAGCCCTCTGTCTCACACTCTCAAGACAAAACCAAACACTTTAAAAATATAAAAAGGCAAAAACAAGTTTCAGGTAAGTTTACAGTAAAAGATACAGGATTTCACCTCCCTAATTCAGACTCTTTTACTTCACCAAGTAGCAGCAATTAGATCACCTATTTAAGAGATAGACAACAGACTGGAAGCGACCAGAGGTGTGTAAGTGGATGGAAAAGACTGTACCATGCCTGAAACCCCAATGATTAGGCTTCTCCTACCGTCCTTGGTTAAAACTGATTAAAAGCTTCTTGTGCTAGCTATCTTGTTTAATTCCATGTCATGGAATCACTCTAATCTAATGTAATTCCCAGAGATCAGTAAGGGACTGGATCAAAAAACACCCATGAAATAAAATGAAAGTAGTCTACTTAAAATGGAGATCTGAAAATTCACTACTGGACATGATTAACAAAAACCTACTGTAGTAAGCAGTTGATCAAAAGATTTTGAGAGGAGGAAGAACTAAGCAGAATGTTAGTCCACCAATTCATTTTTTCCACTGTAATAGTAGTTATAAGTTAAAATATTATGTTTATGTGCAGCATTTATTACACACTGGATCTCTAAAACAAAACTTCAGAGGATTAACATAAGCATTGATGAGATAACCCTGACAAAGCATAATGCAATTATTACTGAATTTACAATTTGATGAAGCCACAGTGGAATGTTTGAAAGCAATTTCTTCCTTGCTTTCATACCTCACTCATGAGGTTTTCAATTCTGTAAAGCTTCTATGACATATTTCAAAGGCAAACTAAATCTAGTTAAGCAGTACCACTGAAATGCATCTAATTAGTGACATAACTTCCTTGTAAAAGGAATGAGATATTGCTTACAGGAACAAGGACAACTGCTTATATTTTGCTTCTCTGAAAAGTAGAGAGGCTAGAGAGATTAACTTTCTCTTCTGATTAAATGCAAGCTATTTTCCCTGCAAAATTTGCAACCCAAACACTGTATACAGTGTGCTAGTTAGGTGTGTGGTTTCTTATTCTTAAAAGATTTTTTTTTTTTTAATATGATAGCAATTGGACTGTTTCCGCTACCCAAACTCCAAGAAATGCAGCTTACTCTTGGCACAGACTACAAGAAAGTAGAAATTTATTTTCAAGAACCATTTTTGAGCTAATGAATACAGTATAAAAGCATGCTTTTTAAGAGTTTATAGGAACTTTTCCCACTTGCTGTTTGTCCTACTAAAGTTCCTCATGGGTAATATCAACATAACATTGGTTTAAGTGATGAAAGGATCAGGTCTTTAATTCTTAATCCATGATGCTGGTTTAATAAATTACACTGATTTCCTTACAGATAATGACTGAAAATTACAGCAACCTTTTGAAAACAAACGGAGCAATCAATGCATTTTCTCAGAAGCTATTAAGATTGGAGAGCAGCCAAGAAACTCTCTTCTATCAAACACCCCTTAAAATGAATTAGGGAAAAATGGCCAGAGCATCAAAAGCAGACAGGAACTTTCTTTGATAATTGTTTTCCTTGGGATATAAAACAAAAGGCCTGAACCTCAACTGTCTGTCTGGGGAACAACTCAACAAGCACCTATTCACGTGACTAAGAGGTCACAGGATCAGGTGTAAAAGCAGACTACCTGACTATTCACTTCATCCTCTTTCTTGCCCAAGTTTTACTCTTCAGCAAGACCCGCTATCTTTTCTACTTAAATTACGTCAAAGCTTTCCTTTCTGCTTAGAACTGACCAAAAGGACACAGAAAAGGCAACATGACACCAGTGTTATGCAGGGGCAAACAACTCTCTTTGGGCAGAGGCTGTTGCCAATTAATAACAGTATTTAGTACTTTAAAGTCCATATAAGATTTGAGACTATAACTAGGGATCTCCTAAACAAGACTTTTATGGAAAGCATAAGAATTAGGCACAGAACTATTACCCACCTTGTCCAAAGTTCATGTGGTAAATAGAGTCCTTGGAATGCCGAAAGGAGCATGGTATCTGACAGCATCTGGGCTAAGCTAATACTGTCCATGCTTGCAACTAGAGGCAAGACAGCATTATAACAGGTTATTTTCAGCAAAGCATGTATTCCAAGTTTACGCAAAGGTTTTTTACTCATGCTTACTGTTTATTAAAGTGCTAATGTTTACATATTTTGCTGAAAGTTAACAATGGCCAAGCATATGATGATGATGCCCATTCTTGTATTTTATTGTCCAAACCAGCTTCTTGGATGGATGAGTTACGGAGACCAAGACAATGATAACACGCTTAGGCTAGACTACAGCAGTTTCAGTATTGCCTGTGAAAGAATTTTGGTTGCCACCAGAACAACAAAGAAAACTGTATTACATTTTATATCAGGGAGTTCATTTTAACAATGTTTCTATATATAGGATATAGATGCAAGGCAATTCACAGGAAGTCCTTGCGTTCTGTTCTTCCTGTTGGTGGGTGTCAAAGCACAAGTTAGGCTGTGTGCATGCACATATAACCCTTCAAGGAGAATATATCTGTAGATGCCACAATAAAAAAAAAAAAAAGTCTGAAGAACTAATTGTCCTTTTGCCTTGCACTTAATTAGGGTTTGAATCACTTCCCCGCAAAGGCACGTACCAAATGCAAGGAGGCATTGCCTCCTCAGAGAAGTCTGAAATCAGGGGAACATTTGAGCATATCTTAAGTCTTTTCCCCAAAGTTAAGGGAATTTAGGAATATTTTTGGGTTATCCTGAGAAGTCATGCATTCCTGAACTGCATATTTTGTAACACACTGAACTACAAAGGAGAGATTAGTCAGTTTGGCTGTTTCAAAGACAGAAGAACAAACGTCATCTACCAGCACATTTTAGGATTTCCAATTTACAGAGTTCCTATAAAACTGGATCTTTCATTTATTTTGTATTAGTCAGAGATAATTAGCATAACAGAGAACAAAGGGAAGAAAAAGAAAAGTTTTTGAAATGGTTAGAGTAAAATAACATTCCCTCCTACTCTCCCTTATCTTTTCTTCCTGTTATGACTTAATGTTAGAGCAAGACAGCTATGCAAGCTCTTCATTTCTGCTCTTCATTTCTGCTAGGATGTTAGTTCTCTGTCCATGCATGCATACTATCTGCTGGTAAAACATACAGCATAGCTGATGTTTGCCCTGACACTCTTAGCATTCATCCTCTTACCATGTAGAAAGGAAAGCATTTATTCAGCAAAGCAAGGGGAATGATGGCAGTCCAGGGGAGGAGAGGAAAAGACTGAGAGCTGCTGCCCAAGTTCTGAAAGAGGATTGGTTCAATCTAGCTCCTTCTTCCAGAAGCATGGAATATTAAGGGGGAAGGAAGGAGCTGAACAAGGAAACTTTAGGGAGCTGGGTTTAAACACAAGCAACACAGAACTCTTGAAGGTGCAGCGTTTGGGGACTGTGGGGCCAGCAGAGCTTGATGCTGAGGGAAGCATTTATTTGATGAGGATAAATGCCTTCAAGTTGAGCACTTCTTTTCCAAGCTCCTGCAGAAATCCTCAGAAGATGCGACTGGGTGAAATACAGTGGATATGTGAGGTACAGAACATGAAGTTCACAAAGATGACAATGGAAGGCAAGTTGCTTCTTTCCAGCAAGCCAAGCATTGCTCTTCAGCTGTTTCCTGCCTAAGTTTCTGCCTTTTAATATATTAAAATAAATATATTTTCCAAAGCACAATTAACTCCAATTTGCTTGGGAAAACAAAAGAAAGAGCTGCATTAAGATATTTAAGACCTGAAGGATTCTATCCAAGTTCAGTCCCTGTTCTGGGAATCACAGCATGCCTCCTTTTTTTTACTTTCTCTGAGTCCATCAATGTTACTTGTGTCACCAAAAAGGGCAACGTAACAAACACAAGCCAAAAATTAGGGATTCGGTGGGGGAGCAAGATTCAACAGCAAACTTACAAAAATATATACTGAGAATTTAAGCAGGATGTGGGCTAGATCACCACAAAGATAAAGGTGATCTGAATAGTTCTTCAGAAGTAACAGGGTAAACAACAAACAACATAGTCCAAAACAAACAGAGACATCTATATCATGTCTCATAGCCAATTTAATATTTATATTTAATATAACAGTCTCTGCATATGTGCAACTGACTAAAACTTCTCAAATACATGATATAGGTGTTCTTGTGTTTATGATAGATGAAGCTTTTTTCAGGACACTCATGGTATTGTTTAAGGCAATTGTACATTAGAGGTACAGAGATCAGAGTCTGTTTCGTTATGCCATTGGTCCTCAATGCCTGGCCTGTGAGAAATATCTCACTGGTGAGATCCACAACTGTGCACAGGAGACTAACAAATTAAAAATTAAGGAGGCAGCAGGCAGGATGCTGCTACCTGCATCATGGTATTTACACAGCATTAATGGTTCACATCACTACAGTTGAACACCTCTGCATTAGACATTTCAGAAGTAGATCTAACACAGGAGTAGCTACCGAGTTCTCCAGTGCTTATTATGAAAATGTTTCTTGCAGAACAGCCAGAAGAAGGGGAGGGGAGCCGAGGGGCAAAGGAAGGGCCATACAGGAGCTGGCATTAAAAAAAAAGGGGGGGGGGGAATCCTGTTCTTTGGGGTTGGTTGGTTTGTTTTTTGCAGGGTATTTGTTTGTTTGTTTTTAAACTGTGCTCTGAGTCCAAACATTCTCTGTGTGAGCAGTAAGATTTGAAAAGGAGGCTTCTCCTATCAAGACTCATGGTTCTGCTTGCCAAACACTCATTGCTCTCACCTTGTTTTAGAGAATTTTAAATGAAATTCACAACAACACAAAGGGTCAGCATAAGGTTCAGGAACTGCTTATGCTATCAAAGGGCAAAATACTTTCCCTGCATCCAAACCAGCTTTAGGTGTGAAGCACCAAGGAAACATGGGCCACATGATTAGTCTGAAGCTTTAAATATTTAATATTTCAATTGTTATCCACAATGAATTAGTTATAAACTACAAAGTTAGCACCTTCTAACTCCAGGTCAGCAACAGACAGCTCTCTACACCACTAACACATGCAAGCAGTTTTATCCAGGGAGGGAGTTCCACATCCACTAAACAGAATTAGCAGCATGAGCGACTCCACTCATATATGCAAGATCAAACCCTTTATGGATAGCATTAGAAAACAGTATGGATTTTTGATGATTCTTCCTGGATTTATTCATCCCCTTTCATCTGAAAAGTTCCAGCCACTTACAAGACATTAGAGAAGTGAGCCTCACAAGATCTGCCTTGCTATGCCCACCCCTACACCCCAGGAACTCCTAAAAAAGCTGTTACGTAACTCGCTACAGTCACGTGGCAAATCGATGGCAGAGCCAACTCCAGACCCAAGACTTGCCAATTCCCTAGGCTACAGCTTTCAACACAAAACAGTACTTTTCAGGCTCCTTTATTTGCTTGCTCGCCCATGCTCAAGCTTCCCTTGCAACAGCTTCTGGGAGGCCAGGTACATGGAACAGAGAGGGAAAGGACGCATCCTGCCAGCCCGTGATCCAAAGCAGCAGCACACGGTGTAGCAAGTCTAAGTGCATGAGGTAGGTCAAACCAGTCTGTATGCGCAGATCTAATGAACTCCACTTTCCCTTCCTTTCCGCACTCCTCAAGAAATAAAAATAGAGTATTCAGTAATTTGGATGGGTCTGTACTGTAATATAAAGCTTTAGTACCAAAATGACAGTTGTGTGTCTGCGTGCACACAAACATACATCTCTTTCATTATTCCTATTCAGGAGGGAATTAAAAGCCATTGCAAAATGCTTCACTGATGACACTCAAAAGATGAAGTCATCAGCACTGGGAAGAGGACACTACTTTCCTTGAGCTGTTTGCTTAAAGTCTTGTTCATCAGTATGCTCCCATAAAATGACCTTTTCATACTTTTCCCGAATTGAGATTTATGTTTTAGTAATTTTGGGCAGCCTCTTTGAGCCTTTTGCCAGGAGTCTAATTCCTAACCTTTGCAGCTTTGTTCATTTAAGAAAGACCAGAATGTACAGTTAACGAACAAGGTAGGATTTGCGGTGGCAAACGCAATTTTAAAAAAGGATCCAGAGAATGACAGAGATAGGGTGTAAATCACTGATCAGAGAAAAACATTATGGCACCAGTACCATTTGTTTACAAGCGGGACTTCCATCATCAGATTATGTGTTTGTAGAAAGTCATCTACTGTCCCCAAAACAGTAGAGATACTTTTAACATAGTGTCTCTCTGAGCGCACCTGTATGGCCTGCTGGACACAACAGTGTTCTCAGCCTCAGCAGACTGGAGCTCTGCTGACAGTTCTGCCACAGATGCATTGGGTGCATGGGACAAGCCGCTGCCTTCACGCTTCCCAATCACAGGGAAACGAGGGAATGGCACCGACCTCTTCTGTGAGGGAATCGGAGAGCTTCCAGTACAAAGCACAAGGCATTACTAGCAGTGCTGAAATGAAGTGTGCCATTCACCTGATTACAAGTCCAAATGAATTGTTAATTTTTTCCATCTTTTAAGACAGTAGGTTTGAAGGGCCATCTTCTTCCGCTAGGCCATTTTCATATTTTTAATTATTATGAAATAGAGTTCATTAGTATGCTTTACAAATACTCACCAATGTTGAACAAAAAAAGATTATTTGAATGAGGTTTTTTTTTACCTCCAAGTATTAAATTAATTTGACTGTATTCTAGCATATGATCTTGAAGAGGATGAATTACATGAACTTATCCTCTGTGCAAATTACATACAAATAAGTTAAAATGACAATGCACACCCAAGATGTAGATCACACCAAGACAGGGATATACAGGAAATAAGTTATTTTCTAGTGAAAGAGGCATAAAAAAAATGTAATGAATAAATATTAAACTGAAAGATGAATGCTGTAGGAAAGCTTCCAGATTTATTATTCAAAAAAAATAAAAAATAAAAACAACTTCTGCCTTAGAGAGGTGACACCCAACACTTAGAAAAGCGTATGTCTTACAGCTGCGATTTGGCTGGCACAGTCACAAAAAAAATAAGATCCTCGCTTCAGCGAAGGGCTCAGCTGCACCCCCACACAAAACAATCAGACATTCAGATGCCAGGTAAGAATCCAAATAAACAGTGGTAACTGATTTACCCCAAATCAGCTGTCATTATATTCCCCACCAGTTTTCACTCACCTCTGCCTCAAAGACACAAGTGTTTAGGAATCATTTTGCTACATCATGAATTCAGAACACTTTCCCCCCTCCTCCATCCTAACATACTGATTCGAGGACTTCAGAGAATAAAAGCCTTTATCACTGGCACTGGTTTTGTCAAATACAACAATAAAGGGAATTTTTGAAACCAAAAGAAATCTTTCAACAAGCTTCAATGGCCCTCATTGTTTGGAAAACATTTTTCCTCAAAAACAGCCAAATGTGATATAACTAATCAATGCACTTGTATTCTCAGGACCTAAAGCCAGTGCTAGGTCAAAGCCATCTGAATCTTCCAGCAAAATCATTCAGAGGTAGCTTGATCCAACAGCATTTGCTTTACTCGAAGGCAGGTGTGCAAAGACATTATGGTTCCTAAACACGCTGGTAAGAGGCCAGTAGGATTTTTATATACTTTCCACTAAAGTAATTAAGCATCAGATACATGAACACCTAGCTGGATTTCCTAAAACAGCTCTGTCCATCTTTAGGTGCCTAACACCTTTTAAGAGCCTGGCTTTGAGCATTTTTCCATTAATTTCAACAAAATTTGGGACAGTCTTACAAGGCTTAAATTCAGAACAAAGCTTTCCTCTGTCTCCACCTCTGATGAAATGCAATATTACGCACACTCTCAGAGGTCTAGGCCTGTAAAAACTAGACAAAGTGACACACTGATGGCCCACTGTGTTTTAGGATAGCAGTTTCCCAGATATCTTTCTGCTTAATTATAGACCTACTGTGCCCCTACCACTGTTGTGCAACAGGAAAGAATGGCTTTTTTCTATTACTTTGATCCCCTAGATACTTAAGGTACATTTGCTTGTTGTCAGAAGACAGTGGTATCCCTGCTGCCCACTGTCTGCAGAATTGGCCACATGGATGTTACCCCAGTATTTCTTCGGTAATTTTCACTTAATACTAGATGAAGGAAAAAAATGGTGTTTGTGCAGTTTGGTAAGTTTCATCACCGTATAAACATATCCTCAGAACCATAAAAGAAACTAAAGCTAGCTAAAGCCTTGTTAATCCTTGACAAATCACCTATGACTTGAAGGGGAAAAACTCTGTAAATGTTTCAAATGCAAATGTAGCCCACTGCACACACAATTCTTTCAGGCGGTCTAGAGTGCAAAGCATCATCTGCAAAATGGTGTCTTCCAAAATCCTGAAAAACACAGTAATAAGAGGCAAACTATGATGTATGAAGAAAGGGATGATGTAGACAAAGGGGGAGAAGCAGGACATAGGTTGACTCTCAAACAGTAGTTCTCCTTTGAAATGTAATAAATATCAGGTGCAACTTGTGCTCATAAATTTTCCTCTGATATTTTCTTCCCTAGTCTTTAACAACAGGTTTTAAGTCAGGTCTTCCCCTTTTTTCTGTCAGGTGCAAAAGCCAGCATAATCTGGCAACTGAATCTGTACGGGCAGACCTTTGCATCCATCTGGATCCTGCTGCAGAAGTGTGACTGAAATTTAACTTTCTTGATCAGATTAAAAGCAAATTTAGCATGCCAGCTATTTGTCAGATGTTAATAAGCAATCATGTATGCATGGGAGATCAGTTTGCTAGTCTCTGCCTGCAGCTCCTAACCTTCTGGCAAGTAAAACCTCTCTCAGTAACCTCTACCTCTGACGACTACAAAGATTTTCTTTTTTTTCCAGCCTAGAACTGGTTAATTGCCTTCCCCTGTTCCTGTTATTTATGCTACAGCAGGAACCTCAAGCCAGGTCAGCCCACTGTGCAAGCAGTAGAAAATGATTTCAGTGCTAAGCTCTTCATGGCAGAGTACAATAAGACAGACAGAGGGGCTGAGGATGAAAGCAGAGCTGTAGAAGTAAAGAGACAAAGTTCAGAATGAGCAGCAGACCACTAGCAAGACCATAACCCAGGCATCTCCCAACTTTTGGCTCACTATGTTTGTTAGACTGCTCTGCCCAGTTTCTAATACATGGTTTATGCTCCTTTTCAGGAAATCACTACAGCCGCTGTCTTTTTCTTGCATTATTCAAGAGGGGTCTCTACAGAACCTTCATCCTGGCCACAACTCACAGTTCTCCTCATTAATTTCCATATCCTCTTTCCTTGACCTTACCTTTACCCTACCACATCTCTGCTCTGAAGCACTGTAGGAGGAAGGGGGAAAAGCAGTAAGAAAAAGAAATGAGTCAGCAGTTTCTGAGAAGCACAAGAGCATTAGTCAGAGAAGATCACGTCAGTCACCATGCAGTACGATGTGAATGAGCTGAAGACCACCAAACAACAGATCAGCAGATAAACCTCTCCAGGCCCCTGAAACTGAATTGCTGGGGAAAGCCACCCCTCATCTAAGCACTTTGGAAAAAAGCACACTCAGCTGCTGAGTACCAGTGCTGAATGCGATGAAGCACACGCCATACTGCCCTCCAGTCACATTTTTACAATTTCCTTACAGTTTCCTTATGCCCACGTGATACAGCTAAGCCTAATCAAATAAACACCTGAGGAGACAGGTGTCCTGACTCATATTAAGTTCTTTCTAATGAGGGAGGCCCATTGCTGCAGAAGCTGCTGCTGGCTAAGCACATGCATGACACAAACGTCATGTGGCCCTCTTGTTCATCTGGTCCCTCATCAGGGAAAGAGATATGCTAATGGCAGGAGTAGTAATACCATTAGTTAGGGAAGTGTTCTTTCACACCAAGCAGCGGACACCTGGCTTTCTAGAATTTAAAACCAAATTACTACAGCAAGTTCTATAAGGGATACAGGCACGCATGCGCAACACAAACATGACTGATAGTCGCACTGGGTTGAAGAGATTTCAAGGAGAATTCTTCTCAGACTTCATCTTCCAGCAATAAAATCAGGTTATATGACAGAAAACAATAAACCACCTCTTTTCAGCAGGGCACAATAGAGCTATGGGATTTCATTCATCACCTGCAACAGAACCTGTCTCCTGCAGAGAAACACCTCTCCTTTTTAACACACTAAGACTGTTAAACTGTAAACAATGCACAGCCATCACTCCAGGGGAGCATGTCTCTCTCCACAGAGAAGACAAACACTGTTTTAGTGCCTCAGGTTTTTGGCTGAACAGAGCAGGACTTATTGGGAGAGAAAAAAAAACTCCCCACCAAACCAGGTGTCAAGAAATGCAGTTAGTTACTGTGCTGTCTGGGCACAGCATTCTCTGCTCTGCGACTCAGGGCAAGCACTAACCTCTGCGCAGTTTCTCCACTCCTAAACACAATACTTGCAGCTTCTTGTGAAACACTTGCTAGAATGTATTATTTAAGTGCTTAGCAACAACACAGCCAAACTTTGCTTAAGAGTAACCTTTATCCATCAGCTGCTTAGAATACCTCCTCTGTTCATTGCAGGCTTTGTGAGGTATTCTTCCACCTGAATCTCAGCCCTCTGTCTTCCATAAAACATTGTTACAGTTTCACCCTTAGGTACAGCTTATTCAGGCCTTGTTAGGTAGAACATTAATAGGAAAAAGCAAAGCTATGCATAATATTTATGCAAATTCCCAAAATGATTCAAAATGCATTTTCCTCTAAAGTATAGTTGAAAGTATTATGAAAAATACATCATTAGGTCAGATAATATGAGCAGCTAGAGAAAGTTACTGGACAGTAAACGAGAGTGAAAAGTTTACAGCACAGCAACTAATCTAGCAACTCAGGCAGTCAGTCTTTATACAAAGGTAGTCCTAGCATATTCTAAATGGCTTGCTGTGTGTTGAAAGCAATCTTAGCATTCACTGAAGAAGCTCGTGAAGAACATTAGCGTGCTACAAATTGGAATCTCGGTTGCTCTGCAACAGTTTCCCTACATTGCTACTTCACCAAGTTTTAAATATTTTTGCAGCTCACTCACTTTGAAGTGATAATCAATACAAGTTGAGGCTATGATCACCTGATACAACTTCTTGGGCTGGATGCATTGCTGTTTTTAAAGGTAAGCTTGTGGGATTTTTTTTTTTTTTTGAGTTTCTCCCATCCTTCCATCTCTTGCAACAGATTTTCAGCTTTCACACAGTTGCAAGGCTACTCTCCCATATAAGTACCTGCATAGGGTACACCATTCTTAGAGGTATGTGCATGGTACTGAAATACTTACAGCTCTTAGAAATGCATGACAGAGAGATCAGGACCAAAAGTCCCTACAAGACATCGTTCAACCAGTAACAGACTCTTCCTTTTGTTGTCTTTTTAGCTATAAAAGTGAACAGTCACTTGTTGAAATAAATTCTATAAAGGACTATTTCTTAAACAATACCCTAGAGTTTCTCTGCACCAAATGATATCAGTCAAAACACCTTAAGTCAATTTACGTCTATCATTTAATGTGGCTTAAATGTCTTTATGAAGCGACACACAAAGACGAAAAGCAAAGCTCCTACAACTTGTGAGCACATCGCCAGGGACGCAGCCTCCCTGTCTCCTCCTCCTAATCAGCACTCATGTTGTCTCAGCTCATGGACTTGTAGGTACCACGGAAAAACAAGCACGCTACCTGTGACTACACTCACACGTTTCCTGTGAAAAAAAGAAAACCAATTATTTGGGCACGCTACGCCCTCTTGATACAGAAAGCGCATTCGGGGAAGAAAGAGGCTGCAAATAGACCATCACAAACGCCTGTTTCCAAGGCAACCCCGCCCGCCCCCTCCCCCTACCACCACCGGCCTCCTCTATTGTGAGCGAGGAAAACCAAAACGCAAGTGGCAGGGGGGCACCGCGGCCGCCCGCTCGGCCCAGACCCACGCGGGAGGGCACTGCGCGTGGGGCAAGGCCCCCGCCGTCTCCATGGGAACGCCGGGGCGAGGCGGGGGACGGGGGGCGGCGCGCGCCCGCCCGCCACACAAAGGCGGCCCGCGCGGGGCACGAACGTTCTCGGCGCCCGCAGCTCGGGCGAGGCGGCCGCGGGGCCGGCCCCGGGAAAGGGACCGGGAGCGGGGCGCCGCCCGGCCCGGGGAGGGACGCCCAGCCCGGCGGCAAAGCCCGCGCCGCGCCCCGGCCGCGCTCCCACCCCTGCGCGGCTCGCTGCCGCGCCGTGTTTCGCGCGGGGGACCGTTACTTCGGGTTCCTGATTTTATTGTTATCATTACTGTTGTTGTTATTTTAACCCGCGAGCCAAGCCGGCTCGGGGACGACACCCCTTCGCCCGAAAAGTTGTCTGGAAGTGAGTGGAAGAGCACGTACCTGGCGCCCGCCAGGCCGGGGCATGTGCGCCGCGCCGGGGCAGCGGGGCGGCAGCCGAGCCGCGCCGCACCAACTGCCACTACTTTGCACGCGCCGGGAGGCGGCCGGCACGGGCGGGGCCGCCAGGCTCCACCCGCCGGGCGGCTCCTGGCGGAGAAGGGCGCCCCTCGCCTGCCGGCCCTCCCCGCCGCCATGTCACTTCCTCCTGCCGCGGCGGGAGGGGGCCCGCGCCGCCGCCGCGCCCCCCGCCTGGCCCCGCCTGCACCGCTGCTCGGCGGCGGCGGCAGCGAGCGGCGCCTCAAGGCGACGGGTCGGCCGGGGGCTGTGAGCACGCCGCATCTCTAGCGGGGGCCGGCGTTTATTAAAGCCCGATGACGAAGCAGGCTGGGCAGCTGGCTGCCTGAGCACGAAGCCCTCCTAGAGGGCGGCTTGCGCCCTGTCAGGGGGTGAAGGGTGCTTCATCCTTCTGCGCTCAGATGCACGTCTGCCGCTCGGAGGAGGAACAGGAGAGCAGGATGCAACCCTCAGCAGCCTGGACGCTACAAGAAGGAAAAAAAAAAATGCAGATGGCAGGCCTCCAAGCACTGAGTATCCTGATACACAATATTCGCCGTCTGTGAAACCCAAACACTTGCTGTCAGGCTTTGACTGTGGAGCGAAAAGCTGCTTTCATGAATGGAAAATAGCAAGAACTGAGTCTATTAAATACCCAAAGGTGATAATGCCTAGGATGACTTATTCCTAGGACAGCATTATCGGGGCTGCAGGCTGTGCCATCACACCAGGGCTGCAAGGTGCTGGATGCTGAGGAAGATGGGGGAAAAGCTGGGATGAGCTGGCTGGACTGGAGCCCTGCTACATTACTGGTCCATGCTAACTACATAACATCACTGTTTACCTTTAATGTAGATTTCTAGGGGCCTTAAGCAAAAGCTGAGTACCATTCCTGTGGTTCAATGTGTTAAATAAATGACAATTAGTTGGGATAGGAAGAAAACATAAGCAAGAGTTTCTAGACTAGTCACTGGAGCACACCATCTGGAGCGAGAGGGAGGTGCCCTGACTGAGATGCAGACGATGCTTGGGAAGGACACAAAGCCAGGGAGCACCTGCAGCAAGGCTGCCCCACAAGGGAGGACAAGCCAGGAGCTGAGGGTGACCACAGGTGGTGCCCTCACTGGCCAGGGCATAGTCCCACAGCACCTGAATGCAGCAGTCAGAGCAGGGTGCTGGTAACAGGGTCCATGGACAGTCCCAGACAAGGCAAAGTGATGAATCAGGTCTGGAGTCTGCCCAGGAAGTCCAGTCAGGAGCAGCAGGAGTTAGGGCCAGAGACAGCTGGAGGCAAGGCTACAGTGTAGGTCCATCGAGGAGACAGGATAAGAGAGAAGCTACCTACAATGCAGGACCAAGGTCCAGATAGGAAACAAGGCCAGAGACAGAGCTGAAAACACACCCACCCACCCACAGCTCAGGTAGGAGCTAAAGGCCCAGGCCTGAGCTTAAATGGAGCCCCTGGCCCATGGGCAGGGGGTTGGGTCAGGGCCCCAGGTGTGGCTGGTCAGGGCAATTGGGGCCTAGTGAGAGCCTTGGGGCCCTGCTGGCAGCGTGAGTGTGTAGCTGGTAGCTCAGCTCCCTCCTGTCTGTAACCATCCTCCAGCCCAGTCCGGTGTTGATTCCTGTAGACAAAGTTGGGAAAACAGCAGAAGGGTCAGGATCTGACACCCTCTTTCCCTCTAGTCATGAAGGAATTGAGTCTAACTCTGATATCCTTAGGCAATGGTCTAACCATTGAGCTGATTCATGAAGGGGGAGGGCATTTCTCTAGCCATGCTTTAAAAGTCTGGCCCTGTGGCTACAATTTAAAACAGGATTCAGGAATGAGTCCTTATGAATCCCTAAGTGAGGCACTTAATTCTGGACAGGAGCTGGATTTGCAGCACAGCTGTGTCTTAAACATTCCCTACCAGCTACTTTAAGCAGTTTTGTACTGAGTATACAGGTTTTTTTAATCTTATTTCAAGGCATCTTCTTCAAGGTCTAGGTTTTACCCTGAGAGAGAAGGGTCCAAAAGTCAGGCACTACTCCAGTGCTGAGTGTGGTAGTGCCTGAATCTGTTTTCTGATCTGGCCCTGAAACCCAGCTCCCCACAGCTGATTATTTTTTGCATGTTCTTAATTCTCTGGAAAGCCATAATAAGAATCTGGCTTCGTGCTTTCTTAGGTGTTAAGCTCTCACAGCTGTGGCTGAATGTAACAAAAGTTGTGGATGCCTTACACCTGAGAAAAATCTCCAGTGGGAAATAAATACTAGTTTTGGATGTAGTACATCTGTCTCTCAAAAGTCTCATTGGGAAAATGGGAATAATGAAACCCTTTTATTTAAATTGGGTTTTTGAAGGTAAATTAATTAATTTTATGAAGATGTTAGATATAATGGTAGTGAGTGAGATTGAAAAGCCCATAGAAAAAATAATACTTCTGTATTAAGAGCAAGATTTGCCAGGTCCTCAGTGTATATTGTCTTAAGGTGCTATCAACAAGGAGGATAGAAAGGAATCAGATGAACTGTCCCTTTCTTGAAGCTGTACCCTCCAGAGCACTGAATGGAGTATATGAAAATTTGTAAACTTAATTAAAAAGCCTGCTGCATGGCCAAGGGCAGCCAAATTAAGTTTCTTCAGGTCTTAGTTTTGTCATTTCCTTGTTTTGGGCACGTGAGTTCACCACTTTTTCAGAAGCGGAGATAAGAAGCAGTGTAGAACAAAATCTTGGTCTAGATGACTTGGAAACCGGAGTACCTCAGGCCCTATAATAACAGATGCTGCTTATGCATAACTCTCTTTACGTCAGGATTACGGGGGGAGAGGCAGACTGGCTGCTCTCCAGGTCTTCAAGGTCAATACCTAATCTGCATATGTAGTTACACAGACATTAACAGTCAGAAACAAATCTGCACAACCACTCTTTCTGCTTCTCACCTAGAAGAGGGAATAATTATTTCATTATGATGAGGGCAAGGCTGCATTTTGTTCCAGTGGTGTGTTGAGACAAGCTATGTGCTTCTGAGCTTTTACAAACCTACAGAAAATGACGATCCCTGTAATAGGTGTGCTACTTGATTTAGCTTGTAATAAATTCTGTAGCAGTGTCCTCACCCTGTGAATGGCTGCATGCTCACCCAGCCCATAAAAGACAGCAGCTTTACACAGAATCACAGAATCACAGAATGGTTGAGGTTGGAAGGGACCTCTGGAGATCATCTAGTCCAACCCCCCTACTCAAGCAGGGTCACCTAGGGCATGTTGCACAGGATTGCATCCAGGTGGGTTTTGAATATCTCCAGAGAAGGAGACTCCACCACCTCTCTGGGCAACCTGTTCCAGTGCTCTGTCACCCTCACAGTGAAAAAGTTTTTCCTCATATTCAGATGGAACTGTCTGTGTTTCAGTTTGTGCCCGCTGCCTCACATCCTGTCGCTGGGCACCACTGAAAAGAGTCTGGCCCCATCCTCTCGACACCCTCCCTTAAGATACTTGTACACATTGATGAGATCTCCTCTCAGCCTTCTCTTCTCCAGGCTGAACAGGCCCAGCTCTCTCAGTCTTTCCTCATAAGAGAGATGCTCCAGTCCCCTAATCATCTTTGTAGCCCTTCACTGGACTTGCTCCAGTAGTGCCACATCCCTCTTGTACTGGGGAGCCCAGAACTGGACGCAGCACTCCAGATGTGGCCTCACCAGGGCTGAGTAGAGGGGGAGAATCACCTCCCTCGACCTGCTGGCAACACTCTTCCTGATGCACCCCAGGATACCATTGGCCTTCTTGGCCACAAGGGCACATTGCTGCCTCATGCTTAACTTGGTGTCCACCAGCACTCCCAGGTCCTTCTCCGCAGAGCTGCTTTCCAGCAGGTCAGTCCCCAGCCTGTACTGGTGCCTGGGGTTATTCCTCCCTAGGTGCAGGACCCTGCACTTACCTTTGTTGAACTTCATGAGGTTCCTCTCTGCCCACCTCTCCAGCCTGTCCAGGTCTCTCTGAATGGCAGCACAGCCCTCTGGTGTATTGGCCGCTCCTCCCAGTTTTGGATCATCAGCAAACTTGATGAGGGTGCACTCTGTCCCTTCATCCAGGTCATTGATGAAGAAGTTGAACAAGACTGGACCCAGTCCTGACCCCTGGGGGACACCGCTAGCTACAGGCCTCCGACTAGACTCTGCGCCGCTGATCACAACCCTCTGAGCTCTGCCATTCAGTCAGTTCTCAACCCACCTCACTGTCCACTCATCTAACCCACACTTCCTGAGCTTGTCTATGAGGATGTTATAGGAGACAGTGTCAAAAGCCTTGCTGAAGTCAAGGTAGACAACATCCACTGCTCTCCCCTCATCTACCCAGCCAGTCATTCCAACAGAGAAGGCTATCAGATTGGTTAGGCATGATTTCCCCTTGGTGAAGCCATGCTGACTACTCCTGATCACCTTCTTTTCCTCCACATGCTTGGAGATGGCCTCCAGGATGAGCTGCTCCATCACCTTTCCAGGGATGCAGGTGAGGCTGACTGGCCTGTAGTTCCCTGGGTCCTCCTTCTTGCCCTTTTTGAAGGCTGGAGTGACATCAGGCACCTCTCCTGTTCTCCATGACCTTTCAAAGATGATGGAGAGGGGCCTAGCAATAACATCCGCCAGCTCCCTCAGCACTCGTGGGTGCATCCCATCAGGATGGATGGATTTGTGGGTGTCAAATTTGCTGAAATGATCTCTAACACACTCCTCCTCCACCAAGGGAAAGTCTTCCTTCCTCCAGACTTTCTCTCTTGCCTCCAGGGTCTGGGGTTCCTGAGGGCTGGCCTGAGCAGTAAAGACTGAAACAAAGAAGGCATTCAGTAACTCTGCCTTTTCTGCATCCTTGGTCACCAGGGCACCCACCCCATTCAGCAATGGGCCCACATTTTCCCTAGTCTTCCTTTTGCTACTGATGTATTTGAAGAAGCCCTTCTTGTTGTAAGCCACACTTAAAGCGTTTATCCTCACATTGCCAAGTGGCAACTCTGGTTCCTGTACCAAACTTACAGTGAAGTCAGCATGTCATTATCTCTTTGCAGTTCAGTTACACAGAAGTGGAAAGATCATTTTAAAAAAAAAAAAAAGAAGAACTTTTAAGAAACGGCAAGCAAAATACTCATCCTTATATGTTGCCTGCTTAAGAACATGTTACCCGCTGCAGCCCCTTTCACCAACCCTGCATCATGTTTTCCATACTGGAAATACAAGACAGGACACAACTCTTATCTTGTCTTGCAATTCCTGTTGCAGTCTCTGTCCAACATTCTCTTACATGCTACTTTTATAAAGATTGCTTTAACTGAAGGAAATATCAAGCAGCTGTCTTTTTCCCAGAGTAAATTGTGGGATAAACCCTGTGTAGCTGGCAGACAATATCCCCTCTACAGTAGACTTTATATGGACAGGTGATTTTTTGTTTTTATTTCTGTGCAAGCTGATACATGTAAAGTACAGATTTCTGTCTAATTTCATTCTGTATACTTTAATAGAGTCCAGTAATTATGCATAAAGACCCCACACTTTTAGAGACATTCTGGGAAGTATGGTTCTTGAAAACTTGAGGGTTACACTCAGAGAAACACCTTGTAGAGTGCAATACTCAGTGTGAGCAATACTCTCAGTGAGAGCTGACCTCTCAAAAATGGAGGTAACTGACATTCTGTGCTGTGTCTTTCTTAAAATGACTCAGTGGTTGAAGAAATAGACTTTTTAATAAAAAGACATTAGCTAAAAGCTAATCGGGTAAAAGCTGGATGCTTACAGTTCTTGTAAATGCCTGTTATGCACATTAAGGAATGAAAAAAGTGGGGACAAGATCTTTGATACCAAAGTGCAGAAACAGACATTGCATAAGAAATGGCAAAGGGCAATACAGACAAAAAGAATTAGAAGCCCTGAGTTTAGAGAAAAGGGGGAGAGAAATCAGGCAACACAGAAGAGAGAAAACAGAGAACGTGGGAGATGGTACAAAAGAAATTCAAGTGTATATTCAATGAGAGAAAAAAATAGTAAAAATTATATTGATTTTGTCTAAGGCTTCCAAATACCTGTGATTCCTCTGGAAAAAATACAGTACACTACATATTTAGACTGCATTATCCTGCTAAATACAGCAAATCTGTGTCCTACAGGACTCTACTTTTCCTGTATTTTCCCCTAGTTAGTCTTTCTCCCCCTCTCAAGTTGTGGTCATGGAAATATGCATATTTCCAGTGTCGCAGCAGGTCTCCTGTCTTGACCCCATGGTCCTTTTTTTTGTAATTTGGTCTGATCTTGCTCTCAGCGGCATTTCATTGATTTCAGTGGGTGGGCACACAGCTTTTGAACTGGTTTTTGGATAAGGTTGCTACATAAAGAAAAATACTGAGTTATAGAGAAAAGGAAAATGGTCCTTGAATATGAAACTCTTAAGTGAGCATGGAAATTTAAAAAATTGTATGCTTTAACTGGAAATCTCACTAAGACATCTGACAATCCGTCAACAACAGTTACTCAAAAAGAAAAAAGATACAGGAAATGATAAGCAGACAGGACACCTGTGAGAAAAATAACGGAGCAGTTCTTAGACACCCAGGCTTCATAGTGCTTACACTATTTGAAACACTGCAGTGCTCTTAACACAGGCCGTAATGAAATAAAAACATTGTTGGAAGAGTGATGGTATGCTCTCTGAAGTGAAACCGCCTCAGTGTAATAGATTTTCTGGGCTCCTTGCTGGCATCTACTGATTATTTACCTTTGAATCATTAACCCTAATATTTTATATATGTTTGGTCTCCATTCTGTACTGTGCCCTGCTGGCCTGCAGTCTGTGAGTGGGGCAAAGCTTCAGAGGATTTGTCAGAGATGTAAGAAAGGCACATCATGCAGAGATATCTTTGGGTAGGTGGAAACGAAATGGTGGTATCACACCTTGCCCCTTTCCCAGACACTGCCAGGCATGATGCACTGGCAGAGCCTCTTCCTGGCAACTGTAAGGCACAAAAGATTAGGCCATTTGTATCAGAAATTGCTTCTCCCTACAGCTGCCCCGATGCACTGTCTGGATTCTTGTCTGCCTCTGAGCTAAGTCTGGCCTCCAGCACAAACCAAAGCAGCCTCTGGCACTGTTTCAGTTTAAAGACAACTTTAACCGGCTGCCTGTCTGAGCCCTGATTCTCCACAGCCACGTACAGTGGAAGTCATCCCTTCCACCTTTGCTTCATGGCACAAGCACCATCTTGTATATTCTTCCCTTCTGTTCTTTGATCCTGTAAGAAGCCTGGGGTCTAGGGGGTAGCTAAGGGAATCGCAGCAGTGTAGGGAGCCAGTCAGCAGGCTGAATCCAGCACAGGACAGTTGTGAATCAAAGGCTGTTTTAGTCACATGACTCCTCTGTGGTCTGTCCGAAACTGCAATTTGAATTTGCAATTGCAATCCGCTTCCTTTGGAAAAATCACTGCAATTGACAGTAACCTCTTACAAACCATTGGCAATCTCTGCTGAAACCAAGGTCTGAATCTTCAAATTCCTTGGGCATTGCATTGTCCAAGATTGCTGGGTTCCTTGCCACCATTTAACAGATTCCTCAGTCCTGAGGCAAAGGTCCTGCTCCAATTACCTGTGCAGTGGGATACTGTTTAAGCTAAGTGACCAGAGAAATGCTCTGGAGGGGGAGAGAACTCAGCTGCCCAAATGGCTCAGCCAGAGATTGGCCAGTTTTCCCACTCCACCTTGGAGGGGTGAGCCTCCTGGAGGTGGCTGTCTAAACCTGGTCTTTCTTTTGAAGAAAGACCACTACTAAGGCACTACCTTAGAATAGTCACTAGGCTAGGCCTCATCGGGGGCTGCCAGCTTCTCAAGGGGACTTGAACACCCAGGACCTTAAGTCAGATGAGTGTCACAACCACAAATTTAGGTGATCCCTCATGCTAACTGTTATTTACAGTACACAAAACGGACTGTTTTCTGAGGAAGACTGACTCTGTAACACAGCATTAGAATTACTTTGACTAGGCATGAGTTTGTTTTAGAAGAGACAATACCTCATTAAAAACATCAACATGTGGTTTCATGGAAATTACAGCAGGGATTATAGAAGCACCAAAGCTCAGTGCAACACATCAGGGGTTTTTTTGCATGATGTATTGAAAACCAACTGGGCCAAAGGAGCTGGACTGCTGGAGGCAGACACTTCTTGCTCTTTAGGGAATCCTTGATGTAATCCCACTAACTGTGTCATTTATCACAAGAGTTCAGGTGCCCCTGAGCTCAAGTCATTAAATGTTAACAAAAATCTTGTTAGACACACATATCCTGGTGGGCATATGTCCTTACCAGTGCCAGAAAATGCAAGCTCAGGCTCCAATGTTTGGCGTAGTAAGAGGTTCAACACAACCATTCTCAGAGCGATTTGAGACAGTGTTATTCATATGCTGACTTCTGTGCTAGCAATAGGTTATTAATCCTGAAAAACTCACTGTTTCCTATTTTTTCCCCAATCTGTATAGCATAGCTAATGTCATTTCCTACTCACCAACTCCCAGATGACTAAGAATCACTAGTCCAGGAAACTCAGAGCTCTGGGGTCTGTCAGTCAGTTATCTGGCACTTCAATCACAAAACACTCTGCATAAGCACTCTGAATCTACTATTTTTCACACCTTTTTTGAACTTCTGGTGTCCTAAGTATTATCATAGCTATCAACAAAGCTTGCTGCCTCCAAGGCACAGTTGCCACATTCTGCATGAATCAGAAGTAGTGACACTACTGCAGTAAATCGGCAGCACGGAACAGTCCCATTTCATTAGTATCAGCATCTTATCACCAGCTGCTCCTCGGAGACTCCCAAAGCATTGCTTTCTCTTGCTGCCCACAAAAAGTTGTAGCATTTGAGACATCAGTAACCTAGTAGTCTGAGTTTGTTTGTGGACTGGAAATGTCTGTCCTGTTCTCTTCTTTTCCTGGCCCTTTTTCTGACCTGCATCAGCCAATGTGATACCATCATGACAACCAATTAAAAAAGCTTTTGCTGGAGGGAAAACTTAACACTTGACAGGTATAAAAATGCCTTTTCTCTCTTACTGCAATTACCATATTTAGGCAAGAAATTAACTCTGAAAACAAATCCTATGCATTGGCACTAATCACACTGTTGCAATCCTAAATAGATCCTCCCTCCTGCACCGAGCTGTGTCAAGGGGACCTTCTCAACATCCACCTGAAATTAATGAAGCTCCTAAGAAGATAAGATTTACCTGTTTGATTGCTTAGTTTAGTGTAGGGTCCTTATAGGGGTTTTATAGCCAAGTGTTAAACATTCACTCTTCCAAATATATGGAGTTGTAAATAGCAATGCCCTGCATTTGCAGAAGTCTCCGTCACAGAAGAAGGCAAGTGAGGTTTGCACAATTCAACAACCAGAAGAGATTCCTGGGCTCATGCATGAATCGCTGTATGTCATAGCTGGAGCACCAACTGCCCTTACAGGATTTTGTGGATTTGCCATCAAGTTCCAGTTCTTTTCCTAATGAAATAGTACTTTGTGGGAATCTGATGTGTCCCCAAGAGTAGCTTACTCTCAGATTGTTACTCTGGTACTATAGTAGAGCTCACATTCAGGCCTAGGGAGAGGAAATACCAGTCACCCAGGCTGTGATATCTTAAGGGCATGAACAGTCTTCTTTTGCTATAACTTTGGACAATATCAAGCACAATGAGGCTTTATAGGAGCTGCTAAAATACTACTCATAATACTGCACAGCTAAATGGAAGCAATGACAGGCTTGGACAATTAAAAAGTTTGTTTGATTTTACATTAACTGTATTTTATTAGAAAGGAGTTTGGGAATCAAAAAAGCCAGTTCTGAATTAAGAAATGAAGGCAAACTAATACATGATATGCATCTTCCCACAAAAAGTAGCTCTTGGAAACCTTCTTTCCCAATTTTTTTACTTAAAGTAATTCTAGTTTGTTCTTCTTTTAGTTTCTCATATCCTAGAATTGTGCCTAGGAGCTGGTTATTAACAGTGTATTTTTGGAAGCACAGCCATCAGTACTTTCTAAAGTAATTTAGAACAAATGACTTTATATGGAATCTTAGCAGCAAATGGGAGCCAGCACAGTAATGGCAGAGGGAGTGGGTTAGCAGAGAACAAAAGCTCATAAGGGAAAATACAGTGGGATAAAACTTCTCTGACTTCAAATATCAGCACTAATGAGCACCTCACACTACTGTCTGGCACTCAAGCTGATAAAAATAGAGTAATTAAGAAGTTCCTTAAGTGTTTGTGGACCAGTTGATTGCATTGTCTTAATTAGGCAAGAGTTGAATTCCTTAATGTTGCATTCAGCCCGCTACCTGAGTGACTGCAAATCACTTTGGGGAAGGTTGAGGCAACTCTGTTCTGGGGGTGATGTGGGGGCAGGTGGGGTTGAGATGGACCTGCAGCTCTGCAGAGAGGAAGGCATGCCCTGGCCTTACATACATCTGGTCAGCGTAGAGTGGAGACCTTGCTAATTTGCTGGCTAAACGTTTACCACTGCATGAACTGGGAACTATGCAAAATCTTGGTGATAATTGGTGTCAAACTGGCATGGCCCCATGGACTTCTATGACACTGTGTACTGGTTTTCACTAGGGGAGAACATGACCATTTAAATGTGCTTTACCGACATATCTTAGGGGCTTTTTAGCAGACAGACTCTGGCAAATTTTGCAGGGGCACTTTCAGATGTTATTGGTCTCTTTGTTGTCCTTCCTGCCCTCTTGGGGTTAGTGATCCCACAGAAGAGGCAGCAGAAGATAACATGTGCCTGTCTCTTAATTGCTTCATGGCACATCCCAATTTTTCAACAAAATCACTGAGGGCAAACTGTTCAATGCTAACTGTTTGTTGGAATAAAGTAAGTAACAGAAGAAGGGCAAGGCATACAGACAGGCATGGTAGTGTCTTAAGCCACTTCAGCAAGATTCATCAGAGGACATTTGTCGAGGTCGTCACTGGAATCAGATCTATGCAGAAAGGTATGGAAGATAAAGTGACTCACTTCCTTTTCTCACTGTTAGGTCTCCTAAGGAGAAAGGAGAGTGCATACACGTGCAACAGAGCTTGAAATGAGCCTGAGTGGCAAAGTGTGGGTACAGCATGAGATTTCAAACTTCCCAGAGCTGGTAAGTGTTTTGATGTAGTGTTTCAGTTTAGATTTATATGCTACACACACGTAAAGAGCAAAAGGTATGTAACAAAGTCAAACACTCAGAGATGGAAATGCTAGAATGAAAGCAGTCTGTGCAAATTTAGTACCTGCTCTATTAGTACTCCTATGTCACTTAGGTTTTGATTTATGTGGTTATCCAGTACTTTTTCCACAGGCCCCTTCCCCTTTCAGAACACAGAACAAGCAAGGTTCCTTTACGGAGAAGCTATTCAAAATATTTCAACATTTTTTCTTCATTTTTCATTGTGTGTGGCAACAACACAAGCTATTATTTATTCATGTCATTTAAACCATCCTGGGCATTTTTATGGAACTTACTGTAACAATATCCAAGTTTGCTTTCACAGCTTCTCTGTGAAGTGTGGCCAGGGGCATGAGTCTGATTCTGCCATCTTGTCTCTCAGTGGTGAGTATCTTCCTTCATGATTACTGGTGCTGCTCTGCAGAAGAAAATTCAGGGCTTTTACAGTTGACAAATTTGTATTTCTTCTAAATGGCTCCCTTGCACCAGAAAGGTATGTGGGAATGTGACATTCATCATCTGGACTGAGTCAGGTTCTCATCAGAAAAATGCAGAATGAACTTGATATTAATGATGTTCAAAGAAGAGGAATCTGGATTGTCAACTAAAGAGAGGGATGTGTCATTAAATCCCAATTTTGTTCTGCAAATGCAGTTTTCCCTTTACCTTGTGTACATTTTCTAGTCACATAAATCTTCATATGCAGCCTCTTTCAGTCACAATTCAAGGCACTCTTGACTAGCAGAGACTGAAGTATGCAGAGGTAGCCTGAACCAGAAGCAGAGGAAAGAGGATGAAATTGTCTTATCATCTATCTTAATTACTTCCTCTGTGCTATAATACTGGATATTTGATAAACCAGCCATTTGTGTGTACAGGGTCAAAATATTGTCATTTACATATGGTAGCTAATACTGCTGTTAATGATAGTTATAGAGAGGCGATAAAAGAGACAGTAACAACAAAAGTAAAAAGCATGCCTAATACATTTCCTTTATAACCAATCTCTTCCAATCACATACAGCTCTAAAAAACTTTCACCTTTCCAACAGAAATTTCCTACCTCTATTCACTATCCAAGACTCAATTCTTGGTCAAATTACAAAGTGCTTGCTTTATTTGTTTGTTTAAGATAACATGGAGTTAAAACCAAAACAAAATCACCCGTACTTTTTTTTTTTTGGCTATGAAATGAGAAATATTGAACACTATTTGGAGCAACTGTTGCTCCTCAACAATTTACTACAGGAGAAGGTATTTGTCACAAGAGAAGAATGCCAAAGAATTCTGCAAATACATGTTAATGGATTTTGCTCAAGGCCAGACAAGTAATCAGAGGCAGGACTTAATGTATTTTTCAGTGTTCCTGACTTCCTGTGTGGGCTGACATATTTATAACAAGGTTCCCTTGTTGATGTTAAGGCTACCTATTTTTGAATGAATCCTGATCAAAGATCTACTCCTTTATTGTGAGAATTCAGTAGTCATATGGTACTGCTGTTTACGATGTTTGCAATGCAAGATTCACAGTGTCTGTAACTAAGAAGTAACTATGGGATAAGGTCATACATAAAAGCTTATTTTTCCCTTTCTTACTGAGATAGGGCATAAATGAACAGGACCTATAGCTACATGGGAAGGTTTAGTATTATTACGTTCACTTTCAGAGTATGGAAGTCTCAGGGTCTCTAGAAACATTAAATTAGATTTTGGAGAAATGGTCTCTGACAAGCCTTTGCTTTCTGCAGGGAGGATGCCCTAAAGTCTACTGGGTTTTCCACTAAGCAGTTTGCTAAAATGTTATGTGTGTATTTGAAACTAATATTAAATATTCTTTTATTTTTTGTCACAGTGAAGTGTTTTATTTTTATCATATGAAAAAATAAGAGATTTTTTAATCCTTCCTACAGAAAGAAATGAAAACTATATCCATGCTATAGAGTAGTACATGTTCAAAAAAGCATATACAGAAGACAAAATCATATCTGCTATGTGATATACCTTCTTAGTATTCTACTCAGAATCTGTAAAACCCAATTTATTTAGTCCCTATTAGGTGTTATAAGACAAAACTATTTCTGAGATAAGTGTTCAAAAGTGCATAAATGACAGAGAAGACAAAAATCTTATTTTAACTTTAGGTTTCTTAGATACTGCAATAAAGAGTGTAAATAGCTTTTTAAAAATGTGTGTCCCATTTACTTTTTTTAAAAGTTATTATCTGGCAGTATAGTTTATATTCTTCCAGTCATCACATTACATGAATTCAATAAAAAAAGCAAAAATACTTTAAAAAATCCCCACAAGGTGATAAACTAAATCGGAAAATATAAGGATGTGATTATCTGGTATTATTTCAAACACTGGCGCTTACTGATAAACAGCCATTATAATCCCCTCTGAAAAATTCCTGCTATTTCCTCCTAGGAGATAAATTGGGACCAGCCCTGAATCTGGCAGACCAAAGACTGAGGTCACTGAAAGCCACCTTTATGTCTTTCCTCCCCTCATTTGTCCCCTGAGCCTTACATGCTTTGAGCTGTGTAAAGTGAGAAGGTTGATTCCATAATCCTTGTATGATTAGACTACTGCAACAGAAACAATTTTGACTGTAATCTACTGTGACTTGAATGTCCTCACCAGTGCACCAGGAGTTGTGCTGTCTGCATCCTAGTGATCTTTATAAACAGCTGAAAACAGGCTGTCTGAAACCAGAGTCATCTCACCAGTGTTAGGGTTTTAATCGAGGTACCTGAGTTAGGAATGTGGTTGCCCCAAACTTCATCTGCAGGCAACAGGGAGACAGCTGGTGAAAATGAATCAGATCATTCCTGTAATTTTCACTGCTGATGTATTTTAATTAATGCCAGCCTCATTCTCCCAACAAGCTGGGAGAGGCAACACTGGAAAACACCACAGAGAGCAGAGACAAGGAATCGCAGGTTGAAGTCAGACTTTTGGGCTGGAATCCAACAAACCGGCTCTGAGGGCTTCCTGTGCTGCCTCTCTCAAGTCTGGCTGCTTGGCACCCGGAGAGCAGGAAGTTCATTCATGTATCACAGCTAGCTGCCTAAGAATTTAGGCAATTCATTCTCTCTTCACTTTAATAGGGAACTTCTGATCTCAATTTAAGGTAGAAATTAAGACTGAGCTAGGGAATGCTTAATGGTTTGCGTAGCTATCATTTAATAAGAGAGGAAGCTGGTTAACCTCTGGTTAGCCATCTCTCTGGCTTTACACCGTGTTCCTCAATAACTCTTTCTCCTATAGTCTAATGGAGATGGACTTTGGTGAGAATTTAATGTAGCTGTCTGGGTTTTTGCCTAGCTTCTTTGCTGTCTGAATCTGTCTGTCTGTGCAGTTGTCTGTCAGTCCTCCCACAGAAGCTTTTCAACCAAATTTAGCCAAAGTGAAAAGATCTCAAAGATATTAAATTTAAAAAAGTTGTATAAAACTAGGCTGCCAGTCAGGTACAGATGCACTGTTAATACTCCTGTTGAGAAAAAAACTTAATTGTTCAACTCTTATTAGGCATCAGAGCACTTAGGGAGGCCAAGGGAAGAGGCAAGAAAATGAGGTGTCTGAGGGAGAGAGACATTAGAAGGACAGCAATTGGGGGGGGAGATACCTTTTCACTGGAAATGGTACATTATTAGGCATCAGAGAATTTGTGCCTCAGCCAGGATTTCTCTTCTAGGCATTCTCTGTTGTCTATTTTGGGACACACCTATGGTTTCTTCTTCCTATAGGATTTGTGTTGACTAATGAAGGGTGAAACCCTGCTGCAGCTTTGCACACTACAATTAATAAAGCAGGTGAACACAAGGCACAAATCCATTAAAAACCAGCCTTCATTAGTCCTGGTGCTCGCGAAATTATGACTATTTATAGCCCCATTGCTGATGTGTATTAGGAACCTGAACACATCATTTGTGTCAGTCAGCTACCACCCCCAGCTCTTCCCCTGTGTGTTGTGACTGGAAGGAGGCCTTCTGCAGCAAATTTGTTTTGATGAAAAGGAGACTTATTTCTTCAGGAACTACACAGGTTTGAACAGCCTCACTATGGCTAGAACATGATTCCCAAAATTGCTTTCCAGAATAAATCTAGCAAAGTGGATGGAAATAAACAGACTTCTTAGTCCAAGGGCTCCCAACAGTTCAAACACTCTGAGTCTTCTCACTAATACTGAGAGCTGAGTAAATACTTCAGGTGTGCCAGCAGCATAGGGTGCTCCTGGATAACGTGGCTGGAGGAGTGCTCAGCTTGAGCTTGGGGACTGTGACACAGCAGTAACTGCTCCAGTGTGACAAAGCCAAGTGAAACTGTCCTAAACTTCACGCAACTCCCATATATCATAAATCATGCAAATCTGTGCACTTTCTCCAATCTGGCGAATCTCAAAACCACTTTCAAACATTATTTTTATCTTTTCAGTGTATACAGGGAAAATTAGTTGCCAGAAGGTTAAACTGAGACATGCCTCATTCTTATTTTTATGCCAGACTGACATAACTGAAAATTGTGTTGTGGAGACCTCACCTTCCATGTAAGATCTTCAGGTCAGGGACTGTGTGTGAAGGGAACAACTGTGTCCGACAGCCGCGAGCAAATTAGCCAGGAGCCCTTTCAGGGCGCCACTGGCTCTAGCGGCTCCCTGGGGCTGGTGTTGGGGGCTGCCAGTGGGGCCAGTCAGGGCCCGGGCTGGCCGCCAGGGCCCGTCCCGCCACCTCGAGGGAGCAGGGTCCCAGGGGCAGCCAGGGCAGCCCCAGCCTGGGGGGCACCACCACAGGGCTGGGTCAGGGCCAGGGCTGGGTTGGGCGGGTACCTGCAGGATGGGGTCAGGGCTGGGGCTGAGGTCGGGGAGGCCCATGGCTGGGCAGCGGCATGGCCATGACGGGGCTGGAGCTGACACCGCTGTGGCATTGCGGGGCAGCAGCTGACAGCCCCAGGCTGAGCTAGGTTGGGGCCAGGGCTGGGATGTGTGAGGCCAGGGACGAGGAGGGATGTCAGCACCCTGAGCGCTCTGACAAGCAGTTTCTGCAGATGTTCAACCACAGGCATTTTTATTCAACAGTCTGTCTTCTCTAACCTTTGAACCTTCTTGCTTGGCCTTTAAAGACCAACTTCTGGTGCTATGCTCTGTGTGCTGTGGTCCTTGGTGAAACCTCTTTGCCCATTTCAGCTTTCCAGATGATGCCCTAAAGCAGAAGAAATGATTCCTTCCTTAGGCAAGACAAGCTAAACGTTAGTGTCTTGTTGCAAGTTCTGTGTGCCTCTGTCACTTCTGCTTTACTGATTTGCCAATTTTGATAGCTAAGAGAGAGGGTCTGAGACTTTAGAAAATCATAATACTAAAAAGATGCCTTTAAGTGATAGGCTATTGGTAGAGTGACCTTATTTTCTTAGCCAAAGTTTCATCATTGTTTTCTCTTGTCTTTTAAACATTTTGATTCTTTTTAAGATTATAATGTTTCTCCATCCACACTGTCAACACCTTGTGCAGTGACATTAGTATTGCAGGAAACTCTTTTCTGTGAAGAAATTGGACAAAAGAGTGGAGTCACAGACATAACCAATAACATTCCCAAAGAGTTTGAACTCCATTTCCATGTGGACATAACTTCTTCCTTAGCCTGAATTTTTTATTCATGTTCAAAACAGTCTTACTATTGAGTTCTGCCAGTGTGCGCAAATGCAGTGTCTGAGCTCATTAAGGTACTATTTTGACGGAACAAACTATGGCTGTGGGCTCCAAGAAACCAATTTTACAGGCCAAGGACTGAAAATTTTGGCCACTGGGAACAGGACCAATCACACAAGATTCCTGAGGTCTGAACTCCTGCCCAGAGTGTTACTGGTGCAGTCTGTGTGGACATATCAGAGGTAGCAGTGGACCTACAGATTCATGGGGCTCAGCATGTTGTAAACCTCCCTTCCCACAATCTGGAGATGTAGATATGCTGGGTGACCCCCCACTTTAATTTACTGTGCTGTGGCTACACTGTTTAGCCCTATCCTGAGTCAAGTAGTTTAAAGCAAGCTCATCTATGTCTACATGAGCTCTTCCAGTGGCAGTATAGACGATAAAGAACTGAAATATGATTGGCGAACAAATAAGTTACCAGTTATTCAAACTCTTCGAGCATCCAGGTTCACTGAATATAATAGTTTTACAATACTGTAGAGTAGTAAAAAAAAGCTCTTGTAGCACGTGGAAGAAGCATTTACAACAGAATACAAACATGCCCGAGGATGATTACCAAAGCATGTTCATATACTTGTTCACTTTGCTGTAACTTGCTTGTATGCAAAGATACACAGTGGCAGCCCATTGACACTGTATAAATACAGATGGTAAAGAAAATAAATAGTCAGAAAGAAATTATAGAGACTTGTGATAAATTGGAAGTGCAGCATTTGGAAACAAGGCGAGGAAAGCTCTGGGTGTTGTAGCCCATCATAGGATGATTGTGAATTGCCAGTACGATGTGTCTCTGAGAAATGTGCTGTGATCCTGGCATGGACTAGAAGAGTTTCCAAGTGTTTCCCAGGGAGGCATGAATGCCATAGAAGGCAATAGTGAGACCAGACATGCAGTAGTATGCAAAACTCTAGTCACTCATTGTTGAAAAGGTAAAGTAAAAATTGAATAACTGATTCTAGCATGATTAGAGAAATAGCAAGCCAAGGTTTTGAACTTGGCTTGTTTAGCCTAGTAAAACAAATGGAGTGAAAATATGATTGCTGTCTTCTCCAACCAATCAGGGAAGGAAGGGAGTACAAAACACACAGAGGAAAAAAAGCAAATTTAAGCTTACAAGCCATAATAACAAAAAATAAATGGTTATAAACTGGCTATTACTATACTGGAACTAAAAGGTTTCTCGTCATTAACATCTGGAACCAGGTTCCAGAGTAACCTTGCAATGGAAGTTAATGGAGCTAGAAAAAAAATTACATATGAGAGTGCCCTGTAAGTTTATGGAAAGGCTTATGTAACAGGGTGCCTGTGATGTTAGGTTGTTGAGTCCAGCCTACTAAGACCTTTCCACTCCTAAGAGCTTAATATCATGAAAGGGAAAAAAAACAGGTGACTTTTATGTATCAGGAAAGCCTCCTGGTAGGGAGAACTTTCTGATAATGCTGTTTAGCAAAGGAAGTTGTTGGATCTGAGGCAATGACTGCATTAATAGGAAAAGCTTCTGGATCTCTCTCTCTCTTTCTGCCAGCAGTTAATAATTGATTGAATAGGCCTGAAAGTTTGCATTTTCTTCAGGAGCAGGCCAAGTAAAGCCCATGGAACACAATGCTATGGGGACATATATAAAGGGATCTCATAAGATCGTCTAATCTGTCAAGGACTACTGTTTGCAACAAGACAGCTGTCTTCCATAGCTGGCTGAAGGCAATAAAAAACTTTCGTTTTTGTTTGGACCAAGCGGTAATGTATAATAATAAGTATACATCATGTATTTGAGATTTTAGCAGACCTTTTGCAATCTAACACAAATGTATACATAAACACAAATAATAAAATGGCGTGAAGTGTATGTTACGGTTTGCTGGAAGTCTAACAAAAAGAGATTCTGAAATGCACTCATTACAAAGGGCTCATGGACTCATTACAAAGGGATCATTGACTTTTTTTTTTCTGCAAGGAGCAAAATGATTGATTTAAAGTTTCTCAGGATCAGAATTTTCCAAACTGCTCAGCATCCATTATCAGAAAAAAAGTCTCAAATGTTCTCTTTTCTTTGTATGTGTGCTTCCTTTGCTTAAACACAAAACAAAGATATTTTTTTCCAAATTGTACCTGATGGTGAACTTTGACAACCTGGCTCTTTTGGGGCTCCTGAGTGGGAGCCGAGCTCTTACAAACATCAAATCCCAAATATAGGAGCACACACAATCTGTATCCCAGCTCACCCAGATGATCATACAGTTTATGCCTGAGGATCTGGACTGCCCCAGCCCACACTCATGGTAGGGAACTATTGAAATGGGTCCTCCCTGAAGTGAGAAGGGGGTTGTGAATTTTCCGGAGTGGCAAAGGTCTTTAAAAAAAGTGCAATATAATGGCATAAATAAATACATAGATAGGTTGCTGCTCTACAACTTATTTTGTGTACCAGACTAGTCCACCAAGCTCATATGTGGTACCAGGTAGGTTTGTGGTATAGTTGTACTGGACCAGCAAGAAAAGTAGGCTTTCTGTTGTGTAGACTTGACTTTATATTTTTATTTATTCATCTCTATCCCAAAGTTTACACAAAAATGAGGACTAACACTGAACTGTCACTAGTTGTCTCTAACTATACGCACTGTAAATGACACATAAGAAGAGATTACTAGTACAAGAAAAGAGATCTTACCATGGAAAGGCTTATTGCTAGCTCTGTTTTAAAGCTTGTATTTAATTTTTGTAAAATCCTCCATGATGAGTCATTAGGAATAGCTATGATCTCTGTACCTCTGAAATAAAATAAGGACCTGATTGTGACTCAGCTAATATTTACCTTCATATTCACTAAGAGAAGCCTGACATTAACATTTTGACAGAGTCTTAAATTCAGTTAGATCACTGCTAAAACTTAAAAACTCAGATCAGAATTGGTCTAAGCTTCATTAATTAGCTAATTTTAGTGTAGAAAACAGCCATTTTTGCCTTTGAGAAACAGATTTTTTTTTTTTAAACAAATCTGTCATTTGTTGCAGCGCTTTGCACATAAAAAATGTCAGTGTAGCTAAGTGGGGTGGTTTGTTTTTTTCTGTTTTTGTTATCTCCACCAACTCTGGAACACACAAAGTTCTGCCATTTGTAAAAAAAAGAATTCAAAACCCTTTTACGATGTTGTGATCAGTTTAGCTTGGATAAGAGCAGTGCAGTGTTTTCCAGGTTTAACTTCCAGGCATAAACAAATTCAGTTGGCTGAACTTATTCAGGAGTGTTTAGCATCCATTCCAAGAAAAAACTTGGTATTGGCCCCAACATAGGAAGTGTCTGAATGCTACTTCATTTTATTGATTGCTGCTTTTCATTTTAATGATCTTTTGATCATTACTTGAGGTCCTCATCCAACCAGTTTTTGGCTTGGTAAACAGCAAATAAAGTTGGCAGTCTACAGAGATTACTGTTTTTGATGCAGACAATATAATCAAGTACCAAGTGAGAATGAGTATCCAAAGTATTGCTTCAGTTGTGCTTGAACTAAACCTTTTTAAAACAACTCTGGCATGGTATTTAGTTTAGGTATTAGCATTTAGAAAAGTGGGACATAAAGTTCTCCCAGAGATCGCCTAAGTACTGCTAAAAGGCAAGCTAAATGGTGTTTGCAGAGTCTCTAAATTAGCCTTCTCCCACTGAAGTCAGTGGTAAAATTCCCAGTCATTTCCAAGGGTGTCAAGTTAGGTCACAATTTTTTACGCCACTGAAAATCCTACCTTTTCTTTTCTCTGGGTGCCTAATGTCATGCTGACGATCTCTGTACCTCAGACTTCCAACTTGCATCCTGCTTCCCTGGGCTCCCTGTCATCACTGTGCTGGCACACAGGTGCCGTCCACCTTGGTGCCGTCACAGATTTCCCCAGAGAGGAAAGGCAGTGGTGACGGAGGGCTGGTGTGCATCTGAACCACTGTCTGTGTGCAGTCTGTATGTAGCCTCTGGACTGAATTCCCTGAATATTCTGCCTAAAATGCACATAGTGGCACTTCCCTGCCTGCAAGGATTATGTGGATTCCTCAAGCTTTCTAGGGATAAAAGCCAAAAAATAATGTATATTGTTGCATATTTTATCTGCTGGCATAGAACCATTTCTCCATTACTCAGAAAAAAACACAGAACCATATGATAAGAAAAAATGAAAATCAAAGAAAAAGCACTATTGATAATAATGAAGGAAAACTAAATGGCATATTGTCCAACAGAAAGTGTGGCAAGGACTCCTTTGCTCTTCATACTACAAGGAGGAGGGGGAGGCTAAGAAAGAGAAGTCCCCACTTGTTTTTTAGTTGAGGAAAAAAATAATAATTCTTCCTACTGTGATGTGAATCAGAAAAGCAATATATTACTTGCTCACAGAGGATAAATACTTAGGGCCACAGAAGTGCAAAGGAAAGAGAAGTCCCCCAGTGCAACCCCTGATTTTTCCAACATTGTGGATATGCTCATGTCAGTGGGCCTGCTGTGCTCCTCTTGCAAAACTTTAAATGACAGCTGAAGAAAGTGGAGGCTGGGTGGGCAGGGGAGCAGGTAAGGTGAGGCAAATTATAGGATGTGAAAGACATGATGTAGGCTAAACCATCAGCCAAGAGTAGCAGAGACTGTATCAGTGATGGTATATTTTTAATTTAATTTTAGACATGTCCTTAGGTTATGTGCTGTATAAAATACTGAAGTGGAGATGTGTGTTCTCATCCAGCCGGATGATCACAGGATCCCCCAGCCTCAGCCCTCCCACTAACCGCCTACTTGGCCCCATAGCTCTTTTGGCTGAGAATTGAAAAACCAGATGGGCATTAGCAAATAGAATCCAAGCAGGGCTCCGGGTAGAAGGGATGGGGGGAAGAAGAGGTAATTTAAATTTTTCTGTGTGCACACACTTGCGCAGAAAATGAGAAGGGACTATTCAATGTGTGTACCATAGTATTTCCTAGACCCCCGAGTCCCACACTGCTAGAGCATCAACTAATCCAGGTGAAGATGACTCACAGTTGGAAATCAGTAGATGATACAAGGAGAAGCACATGGGCAAACACATACACAAATAAGCATAACAGGAGTCGGCAGACAAATGTGTGTAAAAAAGAGAGATGTGTTTTTCTAAATTGGCTAAACAGTGATAGAAATATTTCTTTACAAACTATAATCAAATCAGATAAAACATAAGGTAGTCGGTATGTTTGTTTGTGCTGAATCGCTGTCAATATTGTGTTGTCAGATGCATCTAGGCAAAGTTCCCAAAGGGATATCAGGACCATTACACAGGGCTTTTCATTCTTCTCACAGCCTTGGTCCAGTGCTGTTTTTCCAGGCTTAGCTGTTGCTTGAGGGAGAACTGAAGGAAGCATGAAAATTTTACTGCCAGGGAACAAAATCCAGTTGTTAAAGAGCTATACTGCAGCTCTCCATTTCTATGTAGGGTTTTTCTAGATCCTCCATCACCATAGTAGCCGAATGTTGAATCAGATAAATTAAGGCGGCATGTGGCTAATCGGTCTTCATAGCTGACAGTACGTTTTATCCTTCCTATCTTTCTGCAAGTGTTGCTGTTGAGCTTCCTACATCCAGGGATTAGTTGCTGTTGAGCTTCCTACATCCAGGGATTATTTGCCAAGTGGTTTGAGCAGCACAGTAAACAAGAAGAAAATACCAGTTGTTTCTGTTGTTGCCTCAAAGTGCGAGAAAGTTTGGCACAAAGCGCCAAACCCTCCTGAACTTTCAGAGCAGAAACAGCTCTTGGAACACAGCCCCTCACCTGTAAGTGCCTCAGGTTCCCTTCTGCAAATGCAAATTTTACTTCAGTTTGCATAAGAGATATGTAAGCAAGAGGCATTGCTACCATACTGCTTTGCACTGTTAATGGTATCTTACTGCTCATATGCAAAAAACAAGCCCCGCTGCTTACTGTCCTTTGAAAATGTGACTTTTTGTTCCCCATAGTGGCATAATGTTTTTTCTGAAGTGCAATTTACTGAATTGTTCTTGAAGCTGAGGTTTTAAAATGAGATTATTTGGATTGCAATTTAAGACAAGATAAGGGCAAACTTATAAATGATATTTTAGTCAAAGTCATGGCACCCAAATTATTATTTATGCTAAGCTTTGAGATAGGCTTTGTTCTTAGGGAGCCAAGCTATTATATATTTTCTTCTTAATCTACTCAGTATTCAGATTTCACTGCCAGCTGGAATTAAATATTAGAGATTTTCTTTGTTGCTATAGAGCTGAATTATTATAGAGATAATTATTATTGAATATTTCAGCATACATCCTGTACTTAATCCGTTTAACACACACTAAATGGAGCCCAGATTGCAGTACCAAGAACAAGTCTCTAATTGTTTTAATCTGAAAGATGAAGAAGACTTGAGGTAAAAAGAATTCAATTAACAAAAGCAAGCCTATATGTTAAAAAGGTACATACTTTTTTTGCTTTATATCATTGTGATAAATCATCTTGTTTGAAAATACAGAATACATAGTTAAATGTTAATATTTCCAGGGGAAAAAAAGCATTTTATTTATATATTTTTTAGAATGTATATTGCTAATAAGCATAACCCACGAGTGCTAGAAACCTCTGCATCTGTTTATGCCATCAGGTTGTTTTGCCTCTTGTTTTGTGCTTGAGTCCTGTTTCCTTTAATTACCCCCGTGGCTGCCAGGAGTATTTCCAGAGACACGAGTGTGGAAACACAGGCAGCGCTGCAAAGGCTGGCTTCCTGAAAGCTAGCAAACAATGCCGGGGCCCAGGTTTTAAAAACTGAAGACCCCTTATCTCCACACTGATGACAGAGCCAGAGGTCTGGGGGAGCTCTGCGATCCTGCTTGTATTATCGGGAACTGCACCCCATCTTTGGCAGACACGTTACAATCGTGCCTCTGGGCATGACTGACTTGTACTTAAAACTAACCAGGCCTCCCTATAAATATGAAGCAGGTCTCTGTGTGCGCTTCTGAGGCTACTGAACCAACTGAGGGCTAAGGGGAGATGGCTAAAGTTGAGTGACACAAAGTCTACTCTGAAAGTACAGAGCTGAAATAAAAGCAGCGGTCTGCATAGACACTGAAGACTTGGTTTGCTCTATTTTTTTTTTCAAATTACAAAGATCTCATTTCAATGAGATTTTTGTCTAATTTTGTTTTAGATTTTCTTTATGAAGTTATTTTCCATGCAGAAAAAAATCAATGGAGGAAATTTTCAGTCCAATTTACGCTGTGCAATTCTAGTATTCTAATGGTGTCAGCAGAGAATTAATCCTAATTTTTCATTACTTTAAAATTGTGGAAACAATGAGAAGCAATTTTACTGTAAATAGGAATCGACCTACACCATCTCAAATTGTGTGTGTGTGTGTGTGTGTGTGTGTGTGTGTGTGTGTGTGTATACAGATTCATATGTATTAATACAGAGGAGATCAGGACATATTCTGTTAAAATTTGCAGGATCCAAATATTATTTATTTGTGGTGTGTGATCACAGGATGTGAAACTGCACTGTGTGCAGCAACCTTGTGTGATAAAGTCAGTCCCTAAACGTGAATAATCTTGACTCAGTCCTGGAACTCCTTTCTTTATTCTCCTTTCCTGCCATTGCTCATGTCTTAGATGAATGTTCATAAACCCAACCTCTGACAAGTTCTTCCCAAGAAAGAGATGTGTTTGTTCTAGTTTTATGACTCATGCCCTGCCATGCCCGGCCCAGGCCAGAGAGAAATACAGGAGATGATCTGTAGCCTTTTGACTTCAATGGACCTTGATCCAGGGGTATAAATTACATGTTTCTACGTGGTAATTGAAACATTAACTTGTGAAGACTAGCCCTAACTCAGTGAAACATGCCTTACATCCATTACATTTTTCTCCCTCTGTAAGAAAGATGCTAAACAAAAATGGGAGGGAGATTCAGATTTCATTTGTTCCAAATGTTTGTGGTTATGAAATATTGTGATGAGCTTCCATGTCACAGAGTGTAAAAGCAAAATTATGCATTGTGATTTTCTCTAGCCTGTTGGCAACAAGCCATGTAAATTATAAAATAGACCCAGGTGCAGGAAATCAAATCATGAAATAATCAGAGCTCACAGGAAAATATCCCCATTAAAATAATGTACTTAAATGAGATACACTGCATTTTTTTACTGCACCCCTACATTTTAATGTAGCTACTTCTGCATATATTTTAGTTCACTGGTGCCAAAAGGAAAATGGCCTTTAAGAAAGGGCCATGGTCTTGTCTTTGCCACTTTCTCTCTCTCTCTCCCACTGCATTTTCTTAGATTATCTGCATTTCATTTTATTAGTTCAATCTCTTGTTTTGGTACCTCATCCCTTCATCTTGCTGTTTCCTCAGATTTTTTATGTGACTTCCAGCCAAGACAGATGAATACTCTGCTGCTTTTGACAGGTGAGCATTTTTTGTAGTAAGCCTGGGATTTCTTTGTCCGTCAAGCTTCTCATCTCTATGCTGACTAATACACACTAATATTTTCAGAAGTCTACAGTCATGACATACAAAACATTAATTCAGACTGGATGCAAGCAGTCCACGACCCTGAATAATGTTTTAATCAAATGGTCGGATTCTCAGCTGGGAGTCTGAGGCAGTCAAGGAAATACGTCAGCCAGTGTGCCCAACATCTTTGTACTCGCTTGCGTTGTATTCAAATGAAAAGAGACAGAAATAAAGCATAAAATTTTGACTACTTTATTTATTGTATCTTTTTGCTCCAAAACCAAGTTGTACAAATCGTTACATGTCACATTGATGTGGACAGTACCTATTTCATTCTGGAGTAAGACAACAATGTAAAGCCCATGAAACAGTAAGATTGTTCAGGCAAAGAGATGATATTAAGTTTTGTCTTACTGTGTTAACTTTGTAAAATTAAAGAAGCCCCCTGCCCCACATTGTCTGAGCTGTGAATATATTTTCAGGAATATATCCATATTCTAATTCAATTTCTGAGAATGATGATGGAGAAAATAACCCCAAGAAGTCTCCTCCTCCCTCCTCTTGCCATGTCCAAAGTTTTGCTGTAAGCACAAGAAAAATGAAACCCTGTGAGTCTAGCTTGCGTAACACTTAATCAGACCCAGCTACTGAAGCAAGAACATTCACAGTTAAAGCTGAAACTGCATCCTTAACTAATCTTGCAATAGTAATATGGTCTGCAATGAATATGTAAGCAGATTTCATGTCATGTTACAAATGCATAAGCAAAAATATGGCATTAAACTGGATGTTTCTATGACAATTTGGTTTAAAAGCAAGACCCCTACAGAAAGCCTGTTGGGAAGGAACCCTGAGAAAACTTTGAAGAACCACAGTCTTCCCTCTGCAAAAAAATTGTTAAGAAATACTATCTCAAAGTCAAAAATTGTTGACTGAGAAAGAGAGTGGTCATAGAAAGAGTTGTTAATGCAGAGAATCTCCTTTCCTTACCCGCCCCCCACCTTGACACACACACACACACACACACACACACACACATATGCAGGCTTCTCTATCTTGTAAGTGTTATGTATTCCTGACTGTAAATATCAGCCAAATTTCCTCATGGTAACACTGTTGTCTGTACTGAGAGAACACACAAGTACAGGAAGGTGAAATTTAACCCTCTTTGTACCATGATGAGCAAGTCTGGTGATAAAAACAATTACTCTTTTCACTTAGTGGATTTAAAACCCTTGGCATGACTTCAATGTGATTTTGGTATGACTTCATATGCAAGAAAGCAAAACCAAACAAACTGGGGCCAACTTCTGAACTCCTTGTCCCTGAAACCACTGGGTGCTTTGTTTAAGAAAGGAGTTCAGAATTTGACCCCAATGAGCGCAAACTCCAGCAGCTACGACGCCGGCTGGCCTCAGTGCCACGGAGCCGTTAGTCGAACCAGTGATCTCCCATGCAGGTTCTGTTCCACTCCAGGCCGCAGTTCCAGCACCACTCGAACCTGCACTGAGGGCGAGGACACCTCATGTGCATGCAGCCACCTGCAAGATGATAGGAAAAAAAAAATGGCTTTGGTACTTGGAAAATACTTCAAAGAGATGTCAATCAACTATTGACTGTTTTTAAATTAACTTCTTAGGCGTTCATTTATTAGCCAAGGAGAATATTTAATAAATGAGAATAACAAGGCTGAAGAATACTTTTCCTGGACTTTATAAAACCTGTTACTACCTCTTTTGTTTGGATGTAACCTGCTGGTCGCACTTGAGGGACTGCAGGAGTAGGAACTGCACTTCTGTCTGACCTTTGAAAAGACTGTGCTAGGGACAGGGGAAAGCAATCATGGAGACAGCTGCTCAAGGATAGTTTACCCTCATCTAGTTGTGAGCCAGAAGTTGCTCAAAATTCAATTCTTTTTTTGAATTTGGATTGAAAAGCTGAGAGATATGCAAAGAGAATTAATCAAGATACACAGATTTTAATGGCTGACTGCTGATTACATCAAAATGATACTAGTAATTTCAGTTTACTTGATCTTCTTTATATCTAAAGCAGCCTTTTGATCACATCATTTCCTATGTGTTGTTTCTTACTTTCCCATACTGCGAGAGCAGCTTTAATCTCACTGCTCACAGCCCTCATCAAAAGTTTATTTTGTAATATATAAAACATTAACATTGTCAAAGGTCATTACAGAGATGTACTTCAAATGGGAATTATGTTGCTTACCACACAAAGAAAGCTTTTGTATAATTCAAACTAAAATAAAGCCATGCAGTATGAAGAAATGCTGATAACTCTTCTTCTGTGAGAACTGTAAATAGGTTCTCCAGATGGTGATAGGATGTACAAGGCTTGTGTATTCTCTACTGTATGACATGTTACCATTATACAATTTTTCCTATGATGCTACTCCAGAATGATCCTCAGAAGGTAAAAAGAACAGGAGACACAAGAAGTGTGTCACAGGAAGTGATCTGTCAAAATAGGCCTATCTGCTTCATCTGACAGAGGGAGGGAGCTAGCTGGGATGGCCGAATTATGCCTTTGGGTAAAAGTGGTGCAATTTGCTGAACACTTTGTCTTGTTTAAACCTAAGTGTACTAAAGACCAGCCTCCATGTTACACTTCACTTAAAGTTCAGATCCAGTCCTCTCTTAATGTTCATGTTAAGCCACCACTGGATAAAATGCATCTCAATCATGGAGCAGGAGCCAAAGCCTAACAGCTATCTTCGGTCAAATGCGTGCTCTACCCTGACAAGCCACGATTCATGTTACTCCCTGCTACACAGCAACTGAGATCAGCAGGCAGGGCAGAGAGTCCCTCAAGCAACATGGCCTACAGCTTGGTGAGTACAACCATCCTCTGAGAGATGGGGATGTGTGTTCAACCCCACTCAGGCTGTGCGAATTGAGCTGGAGCGTTTCACTCTTTCACTTAGGCTATTACAGAAAAGTTACTGGCATATAGCAATACACTATATTGCCTATAGTAATATAGGCTATTATAGAAAAGTTATTGGCGCCACCACTGTTCCTTGTAAAAGACAGTGTCCACAGTCACATGTGGGAAGGGAAGGCACAATTATGCTCTCGTGTATACTCAGTGAACTTCTCCCAAATGAGGACTGTTGGCAGATTGCAGTGTATGATAATCAGCCTCTGGACACCAACCGTACTTGGGCAGGAATGAAGTGCACCGTTAGTTACCCCGAGGCACAGGCAGGAGCCTGAGGAGCTTTAGAGCTACACAGACACTCAGGGTGGTTAGGCATTGCCAGGGCTGGTGGCAGGCAACTGCAGCTCATCATACTGGGCAGACTGTTCAATCACACCTACCTCCTGCCATAGGCACCAAAACCATTTTTTGGAACTGGTCTTGCGTGCTGTCCTGGTGCAATAAATTAAACTGACAGTATGAGGTCTCTGCTGCCCTTCTGCTCTTTTCCCTCCCTGTGTTTTCAGGTCTGGGGGGAGATATCCTAAAAGTATGTGTTACGGGTCGTTCTAGTTGAATAACTGAGGTATAGAAAAAGGAGATTTCTGAACACAATCTGACTTTAGATTAGATTGAACTGTTTTGCTTGATGATTCCCTCCAGCACGCCTTCTGTAAGCATCATTTTTCCAGAGCACTTGTATATCTGTCCTGATCAGTTCTGGACTGACAAAGGAACTGATGTCTTCACAGCAGCCAGGCTCACTGAAGAACGCCTCATTTTCTGTGTTTGCAGACAATGTTGCATTTCCTAGAAGGTTTGATAGTTTGACTTCTCAAGGACATCTATCATTTTTGTTCATAACCACTCAGTAGTTTTCACTAGTCAGTAGGGAACAAATTTAATTTGTAAGTGGTGGTTTGAACAGTTATTTTTCATGTAGTGTAGTGGATTCTGAGAAAGCTCTTTATGCCAAACAGAGTTCCAGCACAGGTAAAACTTGCTGAGGAATACAAATAAAATAAATGCTGCTGAGATGTCATTTCTTTTTTAATGTCAATTTTTTAAATGGATGCATGTTTTGATAGAATGTAATAAACAAAGATGTTTTGTTAAAACACATGTTAACTATCTTTTTATCTTTTGACTCAGTGGAATTTGCTATCATAAATATATGGCTATTGTTACATGAAGAACAGTAGGCTGCAGGCAATTTACAAAAGTCAACCTGGAAGTCGGAATGTGCAGTAACCATTATAAAAAAAAGCAAGCACAGCAGACTTTAAGCTTCATGCCTCGATTCACAGAATCACAGAACTGCTGAGGCTGGAAGGCACCTCTGGAGATCGTCTAATCCAGCCCCCCTGCTCAGGCAGGGTCACCTAGAGCAGACTGCCCAGGACCGTGTCCAGTCAGGTTTTGAATATCTCCAGGGATGGAGACTCCACAACCTCTCTGGGCAACCTGGTCCAGTGTTCAACCACCCTCACAGTAAAAAAGTTTTTTCTCATGTTTAAATGGATTTTTCTGTGTTTCATGCCCATTGCTTCTTGTCCTTTCCCTGAGAAGACTCTGGCTTTGTCTCTTCTCCCTGCCATCAGATATTTATAAACATTGATAAAATTGCCCTGAGCCTTCTCTTCTCCAGGCTGAACAGTCCCAGCTCTCTCAGCATTTCCTCATATGAGAAATGCTCCAGTCCCTTAATCATCTTGGTGTCAGCTAGGGATGTCCATGTGACAGCTGCCTATAAATTAACAATAGAGATTCTGTGGCACAGTGTAAGAAAAAGAAAAGGTCCCTGCACTGTTTCCAGCCTGACCAGAAGCTTTTCTATTTAGCTGTGCACAGACCTTACATATGAACAGTTGCAATTACTGTCTATTTCTAATCCAGTTCAAACTTCTGGTTTACCAATCTGTTTTACAAGTCTGTAAATAATTTCTTTCTCACCTACCCCTCTCTTCTTTCTTGCTGCCCACCTTGCTCTCTACACTTTGCCAAATCTTATCTCACCTTCCCACTCTTGAATTCATGCTTTCATAAGTTCTGCTTCTTGTACTTGAAGAAGTCTCCCACTTTCCATCTGCCAACTGCCTTCTTTTCTTTCTTCAAACACCAGATTTCAGGATTTTGTTCTATTTAATAGTATCTCCACAATTTTCCTGCCTGAAGTGTTCTTTCTTATGGTTTGCAGAAGTTCTTGTCTGGCATTTTTCAAAATCCCATTTGAATCACTGATGCCAAGGAACCCAGAAGCATCCTCTATACTTACTATTCATATAATATAATTTATTTAGGTAGTCATTTTAAGATAGTTTGGTTAGTTCACATTACTACAGTTAAATCTTGGAACAACATGTACCTATAGGGTACAGTCCATTTGCTGTTGCTGTTCTCTGTTCTAATGACCCCAGAGCCAGTAGATTACTTTTCTTCCCATGTGTTAAGTGTTGATTAGTGCAACCAATTTCTCAGGACTCATGGTTTTTCCTCTGACTTGCTCTTTCACTGTAGGCTTTTCTCTGGGGTGAGATTCATCTCATCTAACTTCAGATATATTCCATATAGTCATCTACATCAGGACTAATTCTCCCACACCCTAATTTTAGGTGCAGTTCTTCTGGCCTGCTTTAGACACATGCTCTATTTTAGCGTGATGCAAGTTTTGCTCTACAAATGTCTATTTTTTTTCCATTGACAATGGAAGTTGTTTAGACAACTAGCTGAAAATTCAGTCATATGAATGATTTTGACACTCAGGGCTTCTCTGTGCCTTATTTTCCCTGTTTATAAAACAGCTGAGTTTTTTGTGAGACTTAATTAGTGGCTTTAGAACTAAAAGTAGTTTAGATTTAGTGATTTCCAAGTAATTCAGATATAGTGGCAGAGGGAAGAATCTAGCTCTGTGTGCTCGCCCTCTCTTGACAGGTCCATAACCATATGCATCTGTATACATGCATATTCATATATTTATATTGTAAGATTAATTTTAAAAGACAAGTAATAACTGGTAACTCTAATAAATTTACCATTTTTTTCTACTGGAATATGGCAGTTGGGGCATGGCTTGGTTGTTTTCTTGATAGTTTCTCTAGATGCCTCTTCCCAGCGGGCTTGCACGGCTGCATGTTCATCAACCACATATCCCTGCAAAAAGAGAGAAAAAAACCTGTGGCACAGCACTGAAAGGCTCTGCTGGGACACAGTGCCTAACCTAAAACAATAATTATTTACCCAGGAGAAACAGACAGGAGGGGCTGCGAGGCCCATTAGGCTGGACTTTGTGTTTTGAAGCAGGAATTCTGCAGCTCTCACAAATGTATTTTCTGCCGGTGTGCACGACGCACGTGTTGGGCTAGGCGACAGGCTCGCCCTCCAGGCACGGGGCTGTGGGGTGGCCAGGGAGTGTGTGCCGTGCTGGGTCCCTCATGCAGCCCACCACAGCTCAGGCTATGTCCTCTGCCCTGCTCCCTGCCCCACGCGGCAGGCAAAGTATGAGGACACAGCAGGCATCAAGCTGTGCTGCAAATGCACGAAGACAGGTAAAGAAAGCAAAAGGCAAGGCAAAGCAGGAGTCAGACGAACCCTTCTGGGGTGTGACTCTTAGACACCAGTCTCAGGGTTTAATCCCTTCTTGCAAGAAAGGCAGAAACACCACGACAATGCAACACTTTTATAGTGCAGAATGGTGGGGGTCTCTAGAAGGAAACTTTTTCATAATAAAGCATATTCCTTTGTTTCTGAGGTCAGATTTCATTCAAACATAAACCAGCATAGACTTCTGAGGCTTTGTAAGGCACAGAAAAGAAACATAAAAATTCTGGAAGAGAAGTAAAAAGAAACTGGTGAATAATGAAAACACCTATCTCCCCAGATAGAACAATACTGACAGAAAAAGTCATCATGAAGAGTGTTTTAAAGGGGACTTTGGGGTTTGCCCTATTTATGACTGGGCCAAAATTACATAATCTACACAAATGTCCTACTTGGCAATTTCCTACTTAAAATGCTAATACAAGGACAAAAGAGATGGCAGTGCCTTGAATAATTTCTATCACCCAGGGTTGGAAACTATGTGGATAGCAACTATATACAATGTATTTAGGTCTCAGCCTTGAAGTCCTGCTCTATCTGTTTGTACTGTGGGTTTTTCAAGTGTGTGGGAACATTATGAACTTAAACTAAAGCCTATCATCTGTAAAAATTCCTGCAGCCTCTTTGTGTTTACACATTCCAAATACTTGTACATTGTTCTATGGATAAACTTTTTATATTTATTTACATGGATTTTTAAAAAATATTTATTTGTAACAAGACAGCAAAAGGAAATTGGCCCAAATTTGCAACATGTAACACAACTTTCTGTCCTATTGATTTCTCCTCAGCTACTAGAAAGCTTGAGACCTGTTGTGCTGTCAGTGCATGAGACCTAGATTTTATTCCTTGGCTGAAGTCACCAGAGTTAAGATGGAATAACAAAGAGCAACATCTTGTGAAATTCATTTCTAGCTCATCTAAAGGCCATTGTGACAAGCACCTTAAAAAAATCAAGCCAGTTTTAATCAGGAAATCTCTAAAATGTGTTTATGCTATTATTCTTTTATTTTACTACATAAATTAGTCTCCTCAACCTCTTAATTCCTTTTGTTGTCCTCGCTTAGTTCCAATTCTGCAGTTTCCAGCATTTTTGATGTAGAGGTGACAAAAGTGAACAAAGTCTTCTCAGCCCTGTCCCTGCTTCTGGATAGGGAGTTAGTACAGCTCAGGCTCTGCATGCTGGTGAATTATTCAGCAATTTGGAGGGAGGTGCCAATATTTTATATTTGTGTCTCAAGCCTGACTTTTAAGAAAGCCCAGCAGCGTGCAAACAGCAAAGCAGAATTCTAGGGCCACTGCAGGATGCTGAGCAGTCTCCTCTCATGTACAGCAGTACTGTTTAAAATGACCTCTGCAGAATGGTACATTAGCAAGTTCTTGGAAATAAGAAAAGCTACTCAGGCTAATAGCAAAGAACCTGATCTTGCAGAACTATTGATCTTGCAACACCTTGACCTTTAAAGAAGAATGACTTCAGGGAGCAATCTGCACTAACCCGGAGAGGCCTGAACACAAGGTGAGGACAATGGGGAGCGTTAGACCTGTGCCTCAGTTCATCCAGTGACAGGAGGAAGATGATGTTCGTTTCACCTGGCTGTAATGGGAGTTAATCACTTAATGTCAGTAAAGATGATTCAAGATAAAAGTTACTGTAGCAGTGAAAAAGCACATTACTACTATTTTCAGAATAATATCTACACAGGAAGATCAGATATACTTTTAATTTTTGTATTCAATCCAGAAGAGCTTCACAGTGCCTGTTTTTCCCAAATAGGCCAAATCCAAACTGTATGATTCAGTACTTCGAAACATACTTTTTCCACAGCTTCATGTATTTGTTGTGCACTAATAGCAAATGACACTGAGGCAAAATTTCACATGCCAAATTGCTAATTTGATTTGTATAAAGATATTTGATCTTAGTTTTGAAAACAAATACAAACTTGCGAGAGCTTAGAAATAATTAAAATAAAGAAGTGTAAACCACACATATCTAAGTCACTGAGGAAGAACAAATTGATGAAAGCAGCAAAGTACATTATCATATTAATGTTTTCCATTGCAAGAATTCCAGCATGAAATAGATGCAGCAGCGTGATAATTTTCAGGCAATCAGAGCTGAAACTTCCTTTCTATGCCCAGTCTCTTGCTGAATGCAGTTAAAAACTTCTTGCTGCAGAAACAAATACAGAGAAATGGTACAGAGTGACCTGAGTCCCTCTGATTCAGCAAATAAATCATACCATACTGATCAATCAGCCTCAAGCGTTCATGTGCTTTACGTAGCGCTCCAGGTACAATGACTGCAAGCTTGCATATATCTTATCTTTATTTTTTCCTCAAGTGACAAGGAAAGTTGCATGACAGTGCCAACTTCTCAAAAACATTGAGGACTGCCTCCATATTCTTCCCTACACAATCCAGATGAGAATAAGAAGTATTCTTCACAATGGTAGGATGCATTACCTAGTGTTTAGGACCAGAAACGATTATGGGAAATGAACTGAGGGAACTCAATTTCCTAAAACAACAGTTTAATGAAAACAACACATTTTATGCTATCACTCAGTCACATTTCAAGCTTTTCTCTTCCTGCCCCTTTTTAAGCCACTACTTGATACCACACCCATCAAGCCAAAGACAGAATCCACTGCTTTGCTATTATCTTTGGCAATGCTCTGATCACTAACTATCTTGTGCTTGAAGAACAATGCAGAATGTCACTATAACATGATGAAGAGGGACTCTGATTATTTTAACACTGTGATTTATGTCTGTCAGAGCCCCCGGGAATTGCTTCTTACGTTCACAAAACCATCCGGAGGATTTTCGGACAGTCATGAGTAAGAGTTACTCCATGCTAAGAAATGTGGCTGTTCTACCCCTCTTCACCTTCCTTCCTCCTCCAAAAGAATATTTGAACAGAAAATCAAGATCTTTTTCTCTGCATGAGACAGACAGGGGAAAAATGAAAGAAACTGATCAGTTGTAGGAATAAAAAGATAGAAAATATATAGAAAGGTTTCTAATTTCCAGTTTATAATGCCACTACAGCTCTTCTTGTCATGCATTATAAAATTATTAATGACTTCTGAAGGTAATATGGGCCACAATACATAGAATGTCTTACTGTGAAATAACCTAGTAAAATGCATCAGGGAATTCAAAATCCTGCTGTTGAATAAGTATTTTTCTCCATGATCTTATGTGCACTCAGTCCACGACAACATAATTTTTTTAATTTCAGATTTTTATTATCAGGCTGAGCCATAAGGAATGAAATGAAGAATCAAGATCCGTACCAAAGAATTGGATTTTCCTTTATCTTCCTTATTCAGGACCATACTCTGCCAACAAAGGGACTTTTTTTTGGGGGGGGGGCAATACACTTGAAAGTTATCTCACTGGTCCTACTACAGTGCAAGAACAAACTCAGGTTTGCAATGGTAGCAGACACTAGAGTCCTTGATACTAGCTTATGTGTTCACTGCAGGACATGCATGCATAAGTGTAAATCAGAGAACACCAGCTAGTAGGTTAGTAGGTATCAAATCCACATTCTGCACTGAATCACAAGGGATTTTTCACTAGAAAAGAATCTCAGAGAAAAGAAATCATGGGTAAGGTGTTCATCTGGAATAAGCCTGCAGTTTGTGTGCGTGTATATGTGTATGTATATACGTATATATAGATGCCTCACAGATAAATAATTTTCAGAACTGGAGGAAATTCATGCCTGACTTACTCAGGAGGCACAATTCTAAAAAGGAAAAGTTCTTTATTACTGGTGTCTATTTAAATCATCATCTTCCATCTAAGCTAGCAAACCTAATCTCCTTGCCAATCACTGAGCTATAATAGACCAGGTCTATCAATTAGAGGTTGCTCTCATGTTATTTGGCTTGTCTGATCTCAGATAAGAAGCTCAGAGGTTCCAGCTGTGCATCACATGCCAGCTCATCTAGGACAGGAGCGTACGATACACTTGTGATGCCAACCGCACACAATATGCTCTAGTTCCCTGATTATTACAGAATATTTGTCACAGCTATCATGAAAAATTACTAGATTCCCTCCATGCCTCTTTGTGATTCATCCTTTTTGATTCTTAGCTGTGCTGCAGAGTATGACCAGGAGTCAACACCCACAAGCAACAGGAAGCTCCAGTACGAGCTGTTGCAAGCGTTATTCAACATCCCTCTGCAACATCCCCTTAGAGACACAGGGGGAAAACTCCATCTTGGTATCTCTGGGCCACACTGAAAGACACGTTTTTTTCCAAAGGACTCAGCATAGAAACAGAATGGAAATAAACCTAACAGGGACAAAGAGACCGCTGAGCACCATGCCGCAATATAAGAACGTGTACATGGAAAGCTCTTTATGCAGTTAATCAATATCAGGCACTACTGGAAAAAGTGCTACAGAGACAAAAAGCATCTTGAAATAGAAACAGAGCATCCTTCTTAAAGTAGCATCTCATTCAGGTAATAGAGTATACATCAACTGGTCAGCAGAATACATACAGCAAACAAGCATATCTGTTCACAGTCAGCGACTAAGCAATACCATCCAATAATATTGTAATAACATTTACTGAAAAACTTCTTGTCCGCAGTATTGGGAGCATAACATGTATAATGTTCAACTCAGATGTCTGCTGTATTATATACTGTCTTATGTAACCACACTCCTTTTATGATGATGCTTATTTTGCCTATTGTAGGCAGCATCTAAAAACTGAAAACCCTTGATTCAGAATACAATATGAAGCTGTAAACATTATATTTCACTTAGCTTTGGTGAAATGTAGTTTCTGGACTTGCGCTTGATTGTTGCTATTTAATTCCATTCTGATAAGCAAAAAAGCTGGCCATGCATAATTTTAAATAATGTATCCTAGTGTAGCTTTATTTTGATCAGAAACACTTGGTGTTAATTTTCTTTGGAAATTATAATTTTTAAAAAATAAATTTTGTAAAATTGTGACTTTATGTGAAATGCAGCACTTTGAAAAAGACTTAAATGTCTCAAAACAGCAAATATTGCTCATTTTCTAGCATGAATGTGAGAACAACTGTGGATATCTGGAAAGGGTTTGAAAGGAAGACAAAGAAGAATTCATTGCACACAAAGCAACATTCAGCTCACCATAACATTTAGATTAACAGAGCCCACTAATTATTTTGGGGTAGAGATCTAAGCAAAGGCAGTTTTAGCCTCATCTGTTGCAGCATGATCTATAAGGGGTGGTGACAGTCCAACTTTTATTTCTTTTGTTTTCTCAACTTCTGCTGGGCTGTTTTATGAATGTGTTCACATGAATCAACCTCCTGTCACACTTACTGGTGCCTTTTATTTTAGATGTGGGGAAAAAAACAGCAGATGTCTAGGGCATTAGATAGGCTAGAGTAGCTTTGAAAAAAATCCGTTTTTAGAGTCATTTAAGAGACACAAAATCTCACAGAGGTGTTTATAGCTAGGGAACTAGCTAGGGGACTTTCTCTAGGATTCTCGAGAAAGATTTGCACTACTCAAAACACCAAAAGGTGGTTATAGATCAGGAACAGGAAAGATATCCATCAGTGGGAATACATTTCATATCCAGGAAAAATAGAGGTGTCAGTAGCACATTGATCCAGTTAAAGTCAGATGAAGCAGCTTTGAGTGAACCAATTCGTCTGGTTTGCCTAGGGAACTCTATATTAAAAAAAGAACTGCTTCATAATGACAACAATTAGCTAAAATCAAAGTTCAGTGATATACACACGGTATTGTATCTGATACAAGATGGAAGAGAATTTTACCAATGACAATCCTGGAGCTCTGGCTGGTGACACTGCACATCAAGGCTCTCACTCTGCATGTTGGGTCTGTTCAGATGAGCCTGAATTAGATTCAGGTAGCTAGAGAATACTGAATTGGCACTGTTCTAAAGCAGAAAACCTAATCTAATACAGGTCATTTTTATATAAGTGTTTTCCACCAGTGGAATGAACAGCATACCATCTCCAGAAAGTGGTAACATAGCTGCAAATGACTGTCAGCTTAATCTCATAAACAAAAGCAACCTGTCACATCTTTTTATTTTACTGCTGCCCAAAATAGGAAAGCTAAATTTCTCTCTCTATAGTTCCCATCTATTTCTCATTAGACAGAAAGTAAAGAACTATTCTCGAATTTCCTCAGTGCATCTTTATTTATAACACAGAGGTTAATTTTACAAGGACATTTCCTGGTTATAGTTATTTTTCTTGTTCCTTTAATTAGGCATCTGTGGGTTGAAGTGTCCTGTGCCTGACATTGTGAATATATCACCTACTAAACCCCTGAGTCTCAGTTTCTTTCCCTATTTGTACAAATCAAGCTAGGTGTGCCTTTTTTGTACAGCCATATTTTATTTAACTTTTTAAATTTATCTGATGGAAAAAAAATCAATGGTCTAATAATAGATATTCCACATTTCATACTGTGACTCAGGACTCATTGAAGGATGTTGTGTATGATGAACCTCTTGACTAGCTTTTTCCTTCACTAAAATGTAGTCAAATAATTCAGATCTTTTGTGGTCAGCATTTGCTGTTTAGCATTTTGATTTTTTTTCTTTTTCCAGTAAAGAAAGATGTTTACATAGAAATGCTGCATTTTTCCTCATTGTTACTCTTGCCTACAGTACATTATTTCAAATACCTCATCTCTTTTTTTCCAGTCTTCTAAAAGCAGTAAGAAAAGTTTGCTGAAATAGTGAAGAGCATTTTTGTAATGGATATTTGCAATGTTTTAAAGCACAGACACAAAACAATGATAACAAAGACCTGATTAAGAAGGTCACGTAACTGTGGAATCCAACATAACATATATGTTTTCCCTAATAACTCACTCTTCACTGAAGATTCAAAAAGCCTCCCACTATAACACCGTTACAAAAACCAATACAATGCAAATAATCAGACCTATATGATCGCGTAATTTTGTCAGCATTATTGTTTTTCATTACAATTTAATAACTGTATTGCATAGTGTTTTTTCCTTCTACAACAAGACTGTAAGAAATACATTACATCAAACCTGATTTGCATGAAGCATCCACTGAACATTTATTATCTTAGCATCACAATAACATCACAATCACACAAGCTAAGGATATTTGGGAGAGGTTTTGTTTAGGAATTCCACATTAAAATCAAATTCTGAAATAACTCTTGCTCTCAGTGGGCTGGTATGTTCTGCTGAATAATTATAGCAAACTGCCACCTACATAGAGACCAGGCTTCACAACTTTACATGCCTGCTGGGAATCTACAGGCAAAATAGCATAGCAGATTAGACAGATGTTGTTCAGTGGAGAGGAAGAGAAGCCTGGCCAGTAATGTCTGTCAATTTTATACCACCTACTGGCAATTTTGGGATCTGCATAATATGAAAATGAAAGGATGGGAAAGGCTGGAAGCTCACTTGCAGCCCAAGCGAGCAGGGAGCCTTTCCAGGAAAGGCTGAACCCTCAAACTATGGCTAGGGCTGCAGTCAGGGCCCAGTGGTGTGTACTGATGAACAGGATCAGGTCTGGAAAAAAATTGCACTTCTAAGTTTTGCACTGACTCAGCAGGGGCTTTGGCCATCTTTTGGTTTGGTCTGGGTTGCTGGGCTGACGGGACTTCTGGGTGAGCTGTATACTGGCAGTAGAAGAAAAGCTAAGTTAATATCTGGATCCTGCATCAGCTACTTGACTATGGTAAGGGCAGGGACCAATAACAAAAACTAAGGTTGGATTTGAAGATGGTAGGCTTGGGAAAAGGCTTGGAGATTTGGGTGAGCAAGGCTTCTAATTTAGAGTTAGATCTGGGACAGGCAGCATCCCACAGGTTTGGAGTGAAGTTGAAGTTAGGTTTTATAGCACTAGCTATAAACTTTTAAATAGCTTGTAGGTTAAGGTTTAGAACATGTATCTTTGTAGCTCAGCAAAAATGGTGTTGCTGTTTCTTGGAAGAGGCCACAGGCTTGGTGCTAAGCCAACACCACAGGCCTCAGGACCTGTCAGGCTTTGTCTGGACCTGTCTTGACCTGACTGGAGATTTGTTTTATCATGTAACAGTAACTATCTAATAGCCAGGTGACTATTATTTTGCTTCTGCTCTAGCTTTTGCTTAATTTTGTATAATTGTGTGGTGTGACGATGTTATATGTATTTTTGTAACAAATAGATAGCAATGACAAATACAGGTATTCTGTGTAGAATGAACTACCTGTGATCCCAGAATACAGCACAGAGGAGTAAAGGCATGGGATGATATCAGAGCCCTTGAAAGCATGGACACAGGATGATACTGAAGGCCCCAGAGCTATAAACAGCTCTGCAGTGGTCAGTTACCCAAATGCAACCTCGGGAGCTGGGCAAAACCAGTTGCAGGGGTGACAAAGGGAACAAAGAACAAGTACCCAACATGCGTAAAACACACTGTAGACAGTAAATTTGGATGCAACGTGGACTTGCAGACCAATGAAGAAAGAGTATTTTAGCAACCATATAAAAGTGGTCCCAAGCAGATCCCATAGGGAGGAGAAAAAACTATCAATACCAACAACATGCTCCTCCAAGTAAAGGACTTGCCATGCCAACCACTATCTCTGCCCCATCGAGCCCTCAAGTTTCAGACCCACAGGGGCAGTGGGACACCAGAGAAAGGGTTGGATACTAGAAAGTTTTCATATGCCTATTTGAATAGTATGTAATTTGAACTACAAGTGCTAGTATCATTTTAAAGGGACTAATAATAGTTCTTTGATTAGCTTGCTAAGACTCTGGTAAAATTAGCAATAAATTCTTTGACTTTGCGTTTACAATGACACTGTTCCTAAATGAACACCTTTAACCCATAGTAAGATCTTCAATGTAACCAGCTTGTGGGAATTCACACAACCTATTCTGCAACCTGTGCACAATAAATTGGTAAAAAGCAGCAGCAGCCAAAGAGGTAAGTTTAGTGTTGGATTTTGCCAGGTCATGAGTTTTGCAGGGCTGAGGCTACTAGAACTAGCTGAGCCAGGATTAAGGCTTGGGCTAAGACTGGGCAGTGGTGCAGATTCAGGGTCAGAGAGGTTTAAGGCTGGAATGAGAAGGGACTGCTATTTTACAGTGGCCACCTAATATTTACAGCAGGTGAAAGGAAGAGAATGGGAGCTGTTTAAACTCAGTATTGACTACCCAAGTCCACCATCCATTTTAACTGGTAGGAGTTACTGGCAAAATCCAGTAGACAGAACGGTACTTGAATGAACTCTTCCTCCAACTCCTGGAGCTGATACACACTTCCTAAATGACAACTAGGAGTGAAAGCTGGTATCAGGTATACTTGGAAGTTCTGTTTTGCTTTTGCACCATCCTTTTATAACAATATGTTTCCAATTTTGTAATCTAGAAAATAGATTCTTTTGCAAGGCCAGACTGAATAGGTATATTTGTCCCTTTAAACCCTGTCTAAATGTAAGAGCAAATTCAGTGGAACTCACACATATGAGACATACCAGTTCTCCAGAAGCAACAGTTCTGTATTAAAAGTTGCGGGTGAACAATTTCTAGGACCCCTGCCATTTGAGACAAGTTAAAGAATCTCAGAGACTAGAATTAATCTCCCCACTGGACTCTAAGGGTTGGTGTGAGAGTTGATATTGCTTGGTGCTAGTGTCTTTCAGGCAAAGAACTGGCAGTACAGGAACAGCTTATGACTTTGGATTCATTCTAGTAAGGCAAAGGTTTTGCATAATACCAACAGGGATTTTCAGTATGAGTTTAGCCAGAAAGGCCAAGCTCAGATGGAGATGAAAGAAGGTGAGAGAGCTAACATTAGGGTTGTGACTGGGTTAGGATGTGCTCTGACAGGATCTTAAGAGCTAGGGTTGGAGTTTGGCACAGGAGAGACCAGCTGCTGAGCTTTAAGACTTCAGCCACAATGGATGGTCTACATAGGCTTAGGTCTATAGCTCTTGCTGGGCTAGGGTGAATGCTGCAGTTTGTTCAGGTGAAATGAACTAGACCTACATCTGGATCCTGCAAAGGTTGCCAGACTGGGTTTGGGGGTTATGCTACCAGGGTGATGACTACAAGCTACTGGAGGAATTTGTGTACAGCTGTATTGTAGAAATCCCTCATGATGTTAATTTATTCTCTTTACTAAATTCATTGCAACGTCTGAAGAAGCAAAACTCTCTAACAAGCTTTACCCTTTTTATATCCAAAAACTCATTGGCTTGGCAGGACAAGATAATCAACAGATAAAACCATCTCGGGAAAAACTGATCCATAGAATTATTTATAACCCACTACATCCACTTTATGCATAAATTTTCTCAAACATATATGTCTCTATGCCCCATGTTCTATTGACCCACTTACCTTTGTGCCACTTTTACATCAATGTCATTACTATTGCTATTAGAGTTTAACCTTGCAGGTGTCTTATCAATGTGCCCAGCACCAAAACAGCCCTGGGAGCTAGGCTATACATGTTCAAATATGCATTCACATCTTTATTGTCCTGTTGCTAGTGAGCAAGAAGATTCATTACATTTCCTGGTAAAAAGCGAGCTGCCTAGAAAGGTTTTGTGCTGGTGAAGTTTGCCTAATTTTACACTGGGGACTTCTAGAGAAAGCTGGTTTATGTCTAGATTTGCCATCAGTACAGACTGTGTAAATGGGTGAGGTAAAAAGGGGCCAGGAAGCTTGGTTTTGTGGTATAGATAGTAGAGACTATGGAGTTTTTCAAGACCTAAATCTAGCTGGAGTCCCTGTGCTGGGATGAAGGATAGGGTTAGGGTTAGAATTGGGGTTAGAACTATAGCCTGAGGGTTACTTTTATCGCTGTGTTTCTGTAGGTGTTGCTGTATCAGGAAAAGGATTGAGGTGGAAGGACTATGTTTAATATAAAAGCTGAATGAGATCTCTTACCTTTGGATAACAGAAATGTTAGGAAAGGAGTTAGGAGTTGATTTGACACAGGTTTAAGAGTTAAGTTTGGGACTGAAAGCAAAAAGAGGCTTCCTGAAAGGGTTGGGAGCACCTGTCCAGGCTTAGCTCTGAGCTGGCAGAGGTTACTGAGTTAAGATGAATAAGGTTAGGGTTGGATTAAGGATTATCAAACCAGAGAACAGAGATTCTAATTAGAACTACAGTTAGAAGGGGTTGCAGAGATCCATTTTGGACTGTTACTGGTATCAGGAGATTTTAGCATATGGAAAAACTTGGGTTATTTCTGGATGTGAGCTGGCTAGAATCACTATCAAGGTACACCAGTGAGTCCAGAGAGGTCTCTGTCTACAGTCAGAACTGCTTACAGCAAGAAATTAACAGGATCAAGTTTAGGATTGGCCTGAGACACCACCCTCGGGTTAAGGCTAGCATTTACAAGAGTACAGCGATGGCTGAGGAACCAGGGTGTCTCCAGGTTCAAGAAGCAAGGCTTTTTACTGGATCTAGTGAATGCTGCCAGAAAACGCTTAATCCTATTGTCAATCAACTATTAGATTAAGTTTGGACTGGCAGTAGTTGCTGTGTTAGGGAGGTCTGAGGTAGGATTCAGAGTCTGGGCATGGAGTTGTGAAATCCCCAGCAGGCAATTATGAATTAGGATTACTGATATATCCAGGATAAACTGCCAGAGTTAGGTCAAGACTATGAGTTGGGTGACAGTCAGGATTTGGGATCATTTCATTAAAATCCATGTTCTAATTATAGAAGGTGTCACTAGACAAATGCTGATACCAGACAGCAAGCACCAGCTAGACTCATCTCACAGGGATAGATTTAGGCCTGGCAGGCATCACTGAAATGGAGTTAGGGTTTTGGTTCAGTAGGGTCCCTTATAATCTTTTTAGGGTTGGACAGATAAGGATTCCTAGACTTTACAGCGATTTAGCTGATGCAGGCAAATGAGACTCACCAAGTTGTTTCAAGAGCTTTTAAAGACAGAAGTGAGTTATGGGCTTCTTTGATTTTCTATCCTTTTCGTGAACAGAGAAAGTTGGTCTGACACATAAGTTATTAAAAATGTCAATGCTGCCAAAATATATGCTGTATGGGACAAAACTGACATTACTTTCTGGAATAGTGCTATAGTCCCAAATAGAGCTATTTTATGTAAAGGTAGTATTTATTTACCCATATACCTATAATACAATGTGCATAACTGTCTTCTCAATAGTTTTAGGATGTCAATGAAAGCTTAATGTCATTACGCTCAGTTTACATTTTTGAAAAGAGATACCAGGCAAGATGCATTTTCTATGCAGTCACTGGGAGGACAGGATTCCGAATTATTTTGCCCAGCAGTTGAAAAAGATTATACTTTTCTATTTGGTTAAAGACTCGCAGGAGATCTGTTTACCACTGAAAAGAAGTTTTTATGATCATTTGCCTGGAATTATATTTATGTTGTAGAGGAACTCCAGCATAGTGGATTAGTTGTAGGAGGTTATTACTCACCTGTGAATTTGGACAGATTATGCAATTTTCACACATTATAGCCATTAAGATTTAAAAGGGCAGCAGTTGACACTCCATTAGCAAGCTTTTTTGTGCTTTAGTGGTTTGCCATTTCCTGCTTTATGCATTTTGAAAAGCGCACACTTTGCTAAAGTGCACACTACTGACCTGAAGACTGGAACTGCCTTTTCAAACACATACAGGTATTTATGTAGAAATTTTCTCCTTAGTCAGCAAAAAGTCATTTGTTCAACATTTCATTCAAAAAACTATGGTTGCTTCCAGTAACTATAAAGTTAGTTACCACCTTTACTGTGTCATTGATTCCATCATGTACACTGTACATTTTAATCCATCAAATACGATTGCTTTTAACACCCCAACCTTCAAACAACTCTAAGAAGCTGCTATAGCTTTTTTAAAAAAAATTGTTGCCAACCAAAGTTGCCAAGAATACATTTTCTTTTCCCTAAAATTATGCCGTTTACACACTAAGATGCGACATAATCAGTCCTGCACCAGCAAATGCTTAAGCTGAGCATTTGATGGCTTATCGGGGCTAAAAATGGATACTTTAGTGGATACTTTAGAGGACATTATCCATCCCAATGCAATATCTATGCATAGGCCTGAAAGACCTTGATATACCAGTATTTAAAGCTAAGTTATCCTCTGTGTGCCTATCCCTGGTTTTGCCTTTTCTACCCCAAAGGGCAAGCAATGCCCTCTAACTTCCCACCTTTATAAGTTTCAACCTCCCCTTTTTTATGGATAGCCTTAAGCACCGTACATGGCCTCCTGCTTTGTTTCTCTTGCATCCTGTGGCAGTGACTGCCCTGTTCCTTCCTCCTGCCAACCCACCCCATGTCCCTCTGGCATCCTCACCTCTTCCCGGTTCCCTTGCCTCTGCTGCCTCCCCTTGGTCTCAGGTTGCCTCCTTACTCTTTGTGACACTTGGCCCAACACAGCCTCCCCCTTGGCCACCATCCTTTCAGCCTTCTGGACCCTCCTGCTGTCCCATGTCTCCTCACAGGCCTGGCCCCTTTTGTCCCTCTTCCTTCTCTTTCTGGAGCTCCCACCATATTGCTAAAAGACCACAGGCAAGTGGCAGTGTCTTAGGGTCTCTTTGCCATCAGCGCTTGGCTTTCACGGAGACCCAATTGCCTGTGTATCAGCCTCCACCTCTCTCCCTCAGGCCTCCCCTTTTCTCAGACCTCCTGACATGCTGTCAGGGCACTGCCAGCCTCCCTGTTCCTGCCACTCCCCAGGCCTCCTGGGAAATATATTATTCCTACCTAGAAACAGATGGTCAAAGATAAAGCAATCCTTCCCCCTGCCCTAACAAACAGTACAATATTAGAATTTTGTGTTTGACTCACAGGGTTCTGCATCTAATAGGGAGAGGGCCAGAAGGAACAAAAAAGCAGAAAGCACAGGTGGGTAAATGTCTACATTAATTTCAGTGAAATAGATGGAGTCCACAATGCCCTTCTTTCCATATATTCCTCACAAATATGTTTTGTATGCATGGTACATGAGTGTTGCACGCAAGACAGCTTTTTAGTGATGCTTTCTGGATGAAAACAACATCTCATCAGCACTTTGGCCTGCATTATTTTACCTAGTTTTCTATTTGCTCTGCTGTTCACACAAAGCAAGGCAAAACATTCCTTCAGTAGTACATCACCACCTTGTGGAGAAAATTAATTACTGCAACCCTCTTAGTTTCTAAGAGAAAAAGTACGCTGGCTGAAGTCAATGAACTCCAGTTTAGGCTGGAGTCTAAATGAATTTTGAGTAGTTTATGGTCTTGTCTGTCTGGGGCACTGATTTGCACAGTTGCAGCAGGTATTCTGGGACCGACACTTAGCTATTCAGGAACTGCTCTTTGAGAGTACAGGGAAGTTTTTCAGGAACAGCTGCTGTGTTCACTCTACATTGGAACAGCTATACTAGTCAACTTTCCTAAGTCAACAGATCTACTAGGATGCAATTTATGTGCTAGAAAATGGACCAGATGGATGTAGCACAAACATTGTCTCTCAGGTGAACACAAGGCAACACACAAAAGTTTAAAATAACCACTTCTTCCTAATGTCTTCTGACTTTTCCTGGTACACCTTTATTTTTTGCCCTAGAGCGTGCAAATTGTACAAACTCTAACTTCCACACATCCAAGTTTGTTGAAATCAGTTGTAAGGTGCCATGACTGGTCAAAGCCTTCAGTAATCTAAGCAAAACTGAATTTAAATCTCGCCAAGATGAGGGGCAATGGCTGAGATGACCTTGCCATCATTTGTTGACAGGTAAAAGAAGAGAGGGGAGCTTGGATAGCACCCTGAGGAGGGGTCAGCCATGTGGAGGTGAGATAGCACTTCCCACAGTGACTGACTGCTGGAGGAAAGAGGAGGTGACAGCCAAGAGGGGCTCCCAGGCCATGGGAACCATCCCCCTGCTTTGACAATCAATTAGGTATGACAAAAAGTGACGAGTTGTCACCGAGTTCTGAATGAATACATTACTGAGTTTAATTCACCTTTTCTGGACCAACTTTTCAGACTGCCTGATGGATGAGGTAATTAATACAGATGTGGCTACTTTCTGTCTAACTTTTCAAAATTTTATTTGAGAATCACAAATGACTTTTTTTTTTAATGGCCAACAATAGCATAGTGGGGATAGTGCTCACTGTTCATGTTGAGACATATTTAAGTTTTATCTCTACTTAATTCAGATAAGACATTGAACCTTGGTCGCCAGTTTACCAAGGCTGTTGGCTATTTTAGTTTAAGTATCTCTCAATTTCTCTGTTGAAGCTGTTTTGTTTTTACATAAATGGTAGCTGGAACAGTGTTGTAAGGCTACTGCAAACAAAAGGAGATCTTTCTTCATAGAATGTAGTTAAGGTGTGAAACTCCTTGTCACAGAGTACTGTGAATCCTAGAAGTATACATGGCTTCAAAAAAGGGATTGCACAAATACATGGAATAAAAATTTGCTGGTAGCTAAACACAAAATACCACATCTGAGTCACAAATCACTAGAGGCTGGGAAAGTATTCAGAAAATGGGGCATCACTGTACTCTTGCACGCTTCTCTACACATCAATGCCTGATGCCTAGCTGTGAGAGACAGGGTACTGAGCTAGATGAATTTTGGGTCTCATACAGCACAACAGTTTTTATGTTCCAGGGCACCAGAGGTAGATGTCATAAGCCACTAAGCTACAGACTGTTTAATTCTGGCTCAAAGAATGTTTATTCTTTGTACAAAGTAGGAGAGCTTCAATAAGAAAGGTTAAAGAGAACAGCCTCTACACAGGGCATAGCCTCGTGCAGGGTTCCCAAAGTACAGTAAATGAAGCATCTAATGGGAACACATGGCAAAGCTTCCCAGCGGGCCCCAGCTCCCTCCCAGTCCCTACATAAGAGGCCCCAAGAGCCAGCCCCAGAGAGAGCTTGCCTGCAGGTCTGCACATGAGCTGCACATGCGGGGCAGACAGCTGGCTGCCAGCCCCCTTTGGCACCTGCCCACAGCCCACGTCTGTACGCTGGACTGTGTGGGGACTCAGCAGTCAGGTCTCCTCCTAGCATCAGACATGTCAGACATTTGAATCTTAGTTTTCTGTTTCCTTGGGGAGCACCCCGGCCATCAATGTATGAGATATTTAGAGGTAATCTCTCCCATTCCTTGCACTCTTCCTGCCCCCCCCCCCTTTTTTTGAAAGACTGTGGTTTATTTTTCATGGAGAACAGAGAAAATGGAATCTCAAAAAAGAAAAATGTTGGGTGAGAAAACTATTTTCTGTCCAGGTCTATGTACAATAGGTACAAAATTATAGAGCAGCCTAGAATAATGACCACCTAACAGCTTCCAGCCTAGGCAATTCGTTTTTTATTTCTCTAAGCTAAAATATAAACTACCAACAGCATTTTCAGCCTAGGCTATATAAAAAACCCTGCCATTCTGTCCAAACCCATATGCCTTCCTGACTAATGCACTGAATATAAGCTGAAAGGCAGCAAGACTACAGAAAGCATTTCAAAGATGCTCACATTGAATAGCAGACAACCTCAAAAGCCCATTGGGAAGGCCTTTTCTTTATCAACTGATGTCAGAGCAGTGTGTGTTTCTGACAGAACTCAACTGCTCTATCAGGCAAAGTGTATGAAATCCACAGCAAAGCCAATTCGGCAACTCCAGTGACTGGAGTAATTCAACATGAGCATAATTGCTTTTACTTAGGATTATAATTAGGACTCATTTGACAAATGCTGCTCTAGCTGGGCCAAGGCCATAATGAGTAATGGGGTTCCCTACCTTCTGGGCCACAGCTCCCTGCGCGCTGAGAAGAGAGCTGCACTCCCCTTCATGGTACTCTTCTTTGCATTGATGGCAGAACACAAACTGGAAAACAAACCAAAACACACAAATCATAAAAACACATTAGGAATATAGACAGCAGATTACTATCATAGAGAGCCATACAGCAAATGAGCTCTTGCCCTCCTCATCCCCTTAAATTCCCATAATCCTCCTAATTATGCACCTCATTATACAATCTGATCATTAACACAACAATTATGCAGTTATTATGATACATTTCTTCAGTGAAATAAAATAAATGTCATTATTAAAAATGGGGTTTTGGTATATGGTCCATTTTGGAACATAAAGTCATACTAGATACTTCTGGGTGTGTTTCTCATACAGGGAAATCTATTTATACAAGAAGGGTGTTGGCTGAAACATGCAGTTCTGCTTTATAGTGTTTACTAATGGAAGTAGTGTATTTGTATAGTTCTGGAAAGAACACATTCTATATGGAAAACTATTACTGAATTTACTAGGAGATGATAACTTTATATAAGTCATTTGAAATATGATTTTATAGCAAATTGTATCCTTTCCGTGGACTTTTATAGAGCGGTTTAAAAAAAATCCATAGAAAGAACACAATGATTGGTTACCTACATGGATTTTAAGGGACTGCCTCTAGACCCTTATTGCATTTCTTGCAATTGTTCAGGTTTCATCTTCCTTAAATTCTATTGTTCTTTGCATAAGGGTTCATCCAAAAGTAATGTCTTTGCAGAAGAGTAAAACAATTGTCCATCCCTTAGGTTGAGCTGCCACTGCTACCTAAACTGGTTCATATGTATCAAGTTTGATGCATTTTTTTACTCTAAAATGAAGATATCTGTCTTTACACGTGACAAAATCTTTGACCCATCAATGCTGCATTAATTTCTATGTCTCTGCAGGTAAGAGAAAAAGTCAATAATGTAAAATGGGTCTATCTTATGCTGTTCTAAAGCCATGCTGTCTTGATACACCTCCAGACTCTGAAAGATCTCTCACCAGTGAGCAATTTTGACCGGCATTATAAGCGAGACTGATAAAACAGCCTTGATTTTTAGATGCAGAGCTGCATTCACATGTAATGAATAATGATATCCGGAGGACATGACACTGGAACATTTGTCTGCCACAAATACCATCTTTTGCAATTTCATTTTGAACTCTTTCAAGCCTCATTGTCACTTTCATAAGAACCATTGAAAATCATATTTCATTGTCATGCTAAAGAAACTAGACTTTTATGAAAAGCAGCATTATGAAAGTCCAAAAGGGTTGATTCTGTTATTCAGAACGTCAGGGAAATTTGGAGTGGAGGAATGGAGGGAGTGTTTTATTTTCCAGTGATATCAAACAAAATCACTGGTTTGCTTTCCTGTCTCTTCTCTTCACTGTTTTTTCAATGGTTTAAAATGTTTTATTTTACTTCAATTAACAGCGATCTGCTAATTCATTTGTGCTTGCTAGCCAACAGTTTGATGAAGGAGGCACTTTTGCAAGGTATGTTGTATGAGAGGCTGTATTATTACATTATAATATCGTTTAATAACAACAACAAGCTCAAAAATTTGCACTAGAGTAGTCGTAGAGTGGTACAGTTTCAGCCATGGCGAGCACTGCCCAAACACATACACAGAGGAACTCTCTCGATACCTAGCATCTCAAAGACGTGTTATCACTTAACAATGAAGGTTGTGGCCAGGCTTAAGTGTGCTTCCTACCATACGTGTCCCATTCTCTTTTTCCTTCCTGACTTTTTATTTCTTTCTGAACACATTTGTCTGAAAATATTTGTCTGAGAGGATTTTGTATACAGTACAGTTGCTATAACTGCCTTATCACAAAATGCCTCAGCTTCCTTTTCTCCCTCTCCTTTCGCAATTCCCTCCCCTCTCTCTCACAGTTCTCATGCAAGTGCAATTTTGCACATTTCATAAAGCTTAAAAAGGGGGAAATACTGAAGAAAGAAGAAAAAAAAAAAAGGACACATATTTTGGAATGTAGTCTGCATCCCGTTCCTATTTATTATAAAAATGCTATTCATAAACTCATGCTGTACTATTAAAAGGTGTGATATGCAATTTCTCATTATAGAGGCCACTTTTTATGCTTACTTTTAACATAAAATATCCTCAGGAGCAAGATCACAGCGTTGTTTAACAACACTTTCCCCATAGGCCTGCTCTACTGGAAACATTCATGACTCTCTATATTATGACAATTTTATATTCTGTAAGTAAGTCCATGACAGATCCTGTTACATGCTTGTGATGAAGTCTGATTTTTTTGGTGAGACAGGTACTCTTTTCACATCTTAATAGATAATGGATGAGATGTAAAATCAGTTTTGTGGCAAAAGAATACCCTGGAGGATGATCAGTTTTTCAGAATAAATAAGCATCTCCCAAAAGAAATGCATTAAACACTCCATTTTTACGGCAAAGCATCCGTCATAAAGAAAATTCATGTCACTTACAACAAAGAGAAGTTTGTGATACGTTCATTCATTTTTTACATTCAGACATGGAAAATATACTGTTTCAGGAATGAAATACAGCAACTGCAAAAATGCTGTCAGTTAACCTGTACTTTGTGGCTTCATTAATATTAATAAAGTTATTTTGCCCATGGAAAGAAAAGGATTTAAGTTGTTTAATCAGGATTTAACACTTTTTCATAAATTTGATATTAGTATGTGTTTAAAAATTACTTTAAGGAGCGTAATTACTAATAATAGCCATATTTTCTCTCCTTTATTTGCCAAGAAGACTGGCAGATTACTGTGATAATAACAACTGTTCAAGAACTTTGTGTGTTTAGCACTTACTGTTGCTACCCTTGAAAGACTCTTTGATTGGAAAACAACCAAAAAAAAGAATAAATCCCAAAGGTCTCAAACCTACCCTCTAGGTTTATGCATTAAAATGAGGATTAGCAGGGAAATCCCCAAAGCACTTAAGGGATTTAGGCACTGGAAATGAATATAACCTCTGTGTGTGCTATTATGGGCTTTTGAATATTTGTAAAAATGTATGAGAGGGACCTAAGAAGAAATCCTGAACCAAGTGACCTCAGAAAAAGAGGTATTAAAAATATCAACAGGGATCCAGATCCTGTTTTTAAAATGCCCCAGTCTTTATGCTCATTCAAACAAAAGGCAAAATCAGTCTGAACTCTGGCCAGTTTTATGCAATTGAAGCCCAGAGCTGACATTTGCAGTGCCGAGAGTGATGCAGAGAAAACTAGGGTGGTGGAACCAAGCTATTTTCTCAATTATTTCTGACTAGGCCTTTCACAGTGTTTTAAGTTTGGAAGGGAGAACAGAATGTAGCACTTATTTTGGATGAAAGGAAAATGACTTTATATTTTACATGCTAAGTGGGCAGGTTTTTTAGAAACAGGATTCTGCCATTTCCTTTTTCATAACTTTTCATAGATCTGCTTTTCCTTGGACTGAACATGACACCTCTCATTCTCTCTCTTGCTAACCGCAAACTCCTCTTCTTTGGTCTCTAGCACTGATAGTGTCTCCCTGTTATACTTGTCAAATGTTACTGTTAAAATCATCTTTCATCCAAAATACTTGAAATACAATTCTGCCATTCCTGAATCCCTACAAAAACCTTCAAGTCTGAGCTTCCTACTGTTATTTTTAAATTACCCTCAGCTCAGATATTCCCTTTTTCACTCTTACCTCCTTCCATGAGTCTACATAGCAAAATGAAGGCAAGGTTGTAGTGAGGTACTCATAGCCAAAGTTTAATCTGCAGCACTATTTGTGCACTGCTAGGGGCTTCTGTGTGAGCTAGTGACTCAAGTATATACACAGATTTCTTACAAGGCTTGTGTAATCCATGATGAAACCTGGGCTGCCATGTTTTCACTGCTACAGCTATCACTATTAGCTAGACTAAAGACAGATTAAGTATGATATACAGTTTGGCCAAAGCGTGTCTTCCAAAAAAGACATTCACGTTTAGATTAAAGACCGCAGGTGAGAAAAGATCTATTCATACCTCAGGTACAGTGTTTTAACAGCTATTCAAAATCACTGTTGAAAATTGTATCTAATTTATAATTTGACTCTTTCAGTATATAGCTTCCAGCCACTGCTTTCTGCTTTGCATTTCTCTGCTAAAATAGCCTTTCAGTATCACATATTTTCTTCCTGTGAAGGTACTTATCTAACGTAATCAAGCTACCTCCTAATATTCTTTAAGCTAAACAGAGAAACTCTAAATTTACACTGAATAAGGCATTCCTCCTCCCCACCCCACCCCCAGGTCCAAATCATATCCATGGTACTTTTCTGCAGACTGTCTTGTATTTGCCATTAATTGTTATTTCACTAATCTCTGCATCGTTCCTATCAGCTAAGTCTTTGTATTTATTTCTGGATCACTGACAAATATTGAATAGCAACAGGTTTATTATCAAGCCCCCTTGAATGCCACTAGCAATACCCTGCTGCTCAGGGATTCTCCCCAGAAAAGATGTCTCTACACGACCACCACCCAGTGCAGCACGCATACCGTCACATGGTAGTGGTGAGACTGTGCTGCTGCACAAACCCTCTTGCTCATCATCATTTCAGTTGGAACCCAGTCCCCTAAAGTCCTTTAGTGACATATTTCCTTATCAGAATATTCTGTAGTTTGAATCTAAAGTGTTTTTGTACAATTTTCTTTTCTTACAAAACTTGTAATCTCATAATAGAATTAAATCACTTTCTCCTGATATGGCCTATTGTCACTGAGACTATATTGATTAGCATGTTTCTCGAGATTGTTTGTCATCTCGGTTCTTCTACCTTTTCTCTTCTACCTTCCCTCATTCAGTGCTGGCTGTCTAGACCAATCACTACAGATGGGAATCATGAAAACTAAAGCTACCAAATGAAGGCAGGATCAACATCTCTCTGCTCCCCATGGAGCTTTCTGCTGTTAGGGTAAACCTTGTATGCAAGACAGGAAAAGGTTCCTCAGAAGCAGGACTATATGAATAAAGGAAAATCACAGATCTTACCACCTTTCATTAATATGCAGGGCTTACAACTTCTTTCTTGCCTTCTGAGGCAAATATGTATCGCATGAACTCAACTTTCAATACCTCTACCCACTCTTTCCTCCAAAAACAAGTCCATAAAAACAAAACAAAGAAAGAGTGCTCCCTTACAATCATAATTCATGCTGAGGGTAAGATAAACTGCAGATGGCAGGTGTCAATTTTATTATTTAATGAGCCACCAGAAAATGCATATAATGTGCTGTTGTAATGTGGGGAGCCTATAGCCCTTAGAAAGAACACTAGGGAAACTGAGTATAATCTAATACAGAGAGAGAGGACTAGTGTCATTTTTGCATTTGAGAACAGCTTGGTTATATATTACCCATCAAAGCAGAAAAATGTAACATTCTAGGATACTTGTATGGCTTTGATCATGAACCCATCAGAGCATCTTGGAACTGTTAGCAAATCTGTCCTATTTACAATGTTTACAATGTTCCTGAAGCAGCAAAGTAGTGTTATTCCTATTTTAGTGATTGGAGCCTAACTGATAGAAATCCATAGGCCCAAGATCCTTAAAATTTGAAGATCTTAATTAAATCAATGTGAAAACCTGAATACCATTGAGGATTCACACCACAGAAGCCTGTCCAAGGCCTCACAGGAGCAATGTAATAGAGAAGATTTAGAGTTTTTAAACATCGGACTCCCCTGTAGTCATCTAAGATCATTGCTTGGAAGAGCCACACCTTGGTTTCATAAGATCAAACCTCAGTCTAATAAAGGTAACAGCTATAGTGTTTCCACGCTTAGTTGTTTTGGGAAATGAAAATATGATGGGGGGAGTGCAAATAAGTAGACAGCACAAATCATGCAAAAGCTCGTATGAATTCCAAACAGCAATTGTTTAGCTGTATGCAGGGAATGCAGATGATGATTGTTTTTGTTTTTTTTAATCAGGCCATCATGATTTTTTTAGCTAGATTTTTTTACCTGGAGAGTGTTTAATTAAATAGCACAAATAAAACACTGGAAAGGCAAGAGATTCTTTCTCTTCACCTGATGACATGATCACCTGGTCAAAAAAAGATCTTGAAAATATGAAATATGATAAGGCACCAAATTTCAGTCCTACATGAGTTTTTGTAGTCAAACTATAAGCTGTTGATTGGAGCAAAGATTTATAGTTAGAATACAGGCATGCCTTAAGGCAAATCAAAGCCACCAGTGAATGACATATACAAAGGCACTGCCCATACCACCCAATGTCATCTCTCTTTATAGTGTATTTTTGTTTAGGAAAATATAACTTCCAATTGCACTTTACAAAGTATAAATTACAATGTTGTAGTGATACGTACCTACAAAAAAGGTATTTTTGTGGGGGGAAAAAAACCTAACACCCCAATTTCACTAGAAATGGTTTTACTATATACTGTATACTATATATACCTTGAGTAAGAGAGCAATCTGATTGCTTGGCTAGAGTTCAAACCTGCATAAACACAGACTAAGCATTTTGTACTTTGAAACTCTGTACTTTGGTATTTCTTTTCGTCTAAAGTCAATTACCCCCCCCCCCCTTTTTTTTAGCAGAATGTCACAGTCCTTGCTGAGCTACTGTTGTGAACTACACATTTGGGGTATTGGATTGACTTTGCCTCTGGCACTTTGTTACATCAAGCACCAAGTGTGAGACTATCAGCTATATGCCCCATTTTTTACTATTTCTTGTGCTTACAGCAAGAACCTTTAAAAACAGAATATTTACCATTTGCAGTAGCTATGTTTACCTAGGATTTGTGGTATGGCTTTGCCATTGTCAGTTATATAAAACCTTGCAAATGCTACCATAAACACCACAGTAGAAAAAGTATCCATTTTTAATGACACCAGCTTTACCAGATATAATGCAACTGCAAAATATGGTAGTACTTGCAGAACAATCTTGGTCTTTTTCCTTATAATAAGGTACACACACTTACTATACATATTTCATCTAAAATCAAATTTTTGTGAGGAGAACAACAATCTGTCAAAACATGGTGTCAAAAATACAGCTGCAGTCTCTGTGCATCTCTTGCAATTGAAGGGCAATTTACCATCAATATTACAAGTGGCAATTTTCTATAAACATTAAAAGCCTTAAGTACAGGACTGTATCAAAATGTCTTCGAGCTTTCCACGTTTTTCTGTGGAATCTAAAAGTGAAATTCTCCCTGCTGAGTAACAAAACATGACCCACAGGCTCATTTGCTAAGATGTAAGATGACGGCATTCATAACCCAAGTCTCTTCAGAGAGTGCTGAAGAGTTTTTGCATCTGCAAACAGACAGCCTCTCCTGGAGCCTTCCTGGCATCAGACTGTTTTAGCCTATAAAATGGATTGGTAACGTGGATGGTATAAGCTCAGTGTACATCTCTCAGACCTCTCCAAATCTCCTGATTACTGATTTATGTGGATGGGCAATCTTATCTGGCCACCCTAAGCCTCCTTCTGAATTGCCCCAGACCTACACATACGGGTATTGCACAATCTTGTTCTTAGTACATTGACTGGGATGTGGGTCAAGCTAGCCCGTTCCAGAAAAAAAAAATTAAAAGTGTATAAAACACTATTAAGGAGAGTTGGTAATGAGATTATGTGGTATATCGATAGTATGAAAAACATCCACTTGTGCTGCCATGTCTGCATAAGAGAGTCAGATGTTGTCATCACTAAAAAAATTCACCTGATAGCTGACTACCCAGGCAAATATGAACTCAAACTTTGCAAAATTTTTGAAGAATTTTGAAGAATTTTTGAATTTTTGAATTTTTGACCATGTTTTTTTGGTTGGCCAAACAGACATAGGTGGCCCTGGCAGAACTGCACAACATCTACTGTGAGCAGAGCAATGCTCTGGGCTGGGGCACCGGGAAGAGATGCCTGGGCTGATGCTGACCCAGCTGCTTCTGGGAAAGGAAGCCAAAGAAGCCACAGCAAAGTAGGCAGCTGCCTACAGCAGCAGACTGCTAAAGGCAGCAGCAAAACATTCATGTCCCTGTTGCATATCTCGCCTGCGCAAGGGCTCTGAACAGCTAAGGAGAGAGCCAGGCTTCTAGTCCTGGTGCTACAGGGAGTATGAGAAGTCCTCTGATGTTAAACGCAGCTCCTTGGAGCCACTGTGTCTAACCCCAGAAGCAGCTGCAGAGCAAGAGCAAGCCTTCTTCCCTGGCTCCTCACCCCTGCGTGCCCTCTTCTCCTCTCCGCCTTCTCCTCTCATTTCCACAGCAGCAGGAGTCAAGCTCCTTCTTCTTCAGGTGACAAAATTGAATTTTGCTTGCAGCTACACTGGTGAGAAGCTTTGAGCTAGCCCTGCTGGAAGTTTTAAAGCCATATCAGTAACCTGCAGCTAATGCAGCTATAGTGCTTTTGGGACCTGGACTACTATCACTGCGTGATGCTGTATTACGCTGGGTAGATGTTTCAGCACTGCTTGGAGCTAGCTTGGGGATGCAGAAGTACATAGATGCCTGACTTCACTGTGCAGTACAGACATGACAAAGAAACTTAAGTCAGTGTTATGTTCTTGCTGGCACCACTGGAGAGAAAAAACATTCGTATATTGGCTTAATTCTGTTCCAATTGAAGTAACTGAAGTGAGTGGTACAAATGCCTAGACGCATCTATTTAGCTTATAATTTTGAGCAATTTAATGGCTGGATGACTAGGAAAATGCAAAATGGATGCAGGTAAACCTAGGATTTCTGCCTATGATTTCCATATTAAATTATATGGCATTTATATGAGGAAACACTAAAGGAAAAACTATTATTCCCTCTTTATCATTTAATGGAATACACCAGAAACTAAGTGCAAAGGATAAGGGAATTAGAGGGATTTATGACTAGAAGGAACATTTTAAAGGCAGCCAATGATGTAAAATGTATCTAAACTGTGATTTTTTAAAACTTTTTTTTAATCTAGTGGAGAATATTTTCTATATTTTGAATATCTCACTAAAGAACACAGCATTCCACTTACTACTGATAAAAAGAAGAAAAACCCCAAATCTCTAAATACATAACACATACAGGCATATATTAAAACATCCACTGTGTATCTCTCCCACCAACATAAATCCACTGTAACTCCAGTGGAACAATACTGTATTTACTCTAGAATGAAGAAAGTCAGACCATGGATTATGTCCTAAGGAAAAAATGCTGTCATCTGTAAAATAGATACAAAGAAGAATCTGAAGTAAAATTTACAAGGAAGGAAGCATTATTTATAAGGAAGTAGGATATAAAGAGGGGAAATTAGAGTTATCTTGAGATTCCCTTAGAAAGTGAGAGAAAAAGCATTTTATAACAGGCATAACAGAGTATCTTTCAAAATGTTTTTCCTGCAGAAGATTTAGCACTTTACCTGCATTGTGTCAAAAGGTTTTTTTTGCAACAAAGTGGCTGAAGCTACATTAAAATGACCTGCGCTTTATCACTTCTCCCAATTTTAAAGAAGGTATTTGTTGCTGAATGCATGTAGCTGGTCATAAGGAATGTCACAAGGAATTAAATTTACTGCCTGCGGCTTTAGCTCCATCTCTAGCAGTTTTGGAGTTCAATTAATATACCCCAAAATGGTATGACAAACCTATTTCCATATGATAATACTGCTGCTATGGATGTATGCCCTGGGCATTTGAGCTGCTAGCTGCACATTTATATGTGCAAACAGACCTAGAATCTGATGGATTCATTAACATGGTTCTTGAAATGAAGAACTGAACATGCAGGTTAGGAAGCTGATGAGAATTGAGCAATTACCCAGTGCCTAATTCACACTGAACTGCAATAGAAATCAGGTCTCTCACTTCCTCGTGTGCCTTTAAAAAACCCTACATGACCAAGGCACTCCCCACACATGAACCTTTATTTTGTACTACTCAGACTGTGTTGCTGTAGCCATCTCAATGAAGCATATATTTTCTTCATCTCCTTTGTTGCTGTAGCCCTCTAAAAGAAATATATATTTTCTTCATTTCCTGGTTTCTGAATTTAATCTGAATTAAAAAAAAGCCTACGCAGCAATACGAAAAACTTTCCAGAAGATGGCAGCAGTGACACAAGAATCAGCACAATAGGGTTTTGCTAAGCTTTTGCAATTGATAAACATTAAAAAAATCATACTCAAAAGCTAAGATCCAGTGCAGGGTTACTAACAGCTGATACATGCAAAACTAGTCCTGACAAGACAGTCTCATAAAGAAGAAATGGTATTCAGATGCACTGAAACACATAAAAAGGAGCAAGGGGTGCTCTTTATTTCAAGGACATTGCACCTTATGTTTCTTGAATACAGTAACAGCTGAACCCTCCCCCCCCCAATCTAACTTTCTAAATATTACCATCTAGCAAATAAAATAGCATAAATAATATATTTAAGATAACTACGGAGCATGGTGCCATTTTAAGGGGTTTGCTGGGTTCACAATCTCACAATTACAATGTGTAGCACATGCTTTTTACAACTATAATCAGACAGCCTATAGCCTAGAGAGAGTACAGATCAGTGAACAGATTTCTATAGGTTCCTCTCTTGTAAGGAAATGCTGAGCTTCTGCACAAGGATCCAGTGAGAGCACCTTTCCCTTTAGTAACTGAATTAAACAAGGCATTAGGGTATTTTTCTGAAAGAAATTTTGGGGGAAGTGGGAAGGGGATGATCTTCTGCCTCTTTTTTACTTCTAGCTGTTTACGTTTGTCTTATGAACAGGTGACTCCTTTAAAATTAGGGAATAACTGAATATGCAATCATCAATCCTATCCATGTTCCCTTCAAAGCCCAGCACCTTTCATTCAGTTCGACAGCTGAGCATGAACATGCAGTTTTCTTGGTTCAAATTCAGAGTGTGAATAGTAATTTACCGGGAGAAAATGCTACATTCGATGATTTAATTAGAGGCATTTCTAAGCCAGAATATTGACACTGAACAACACTGAGCAACTTTGGGTAAATTTTGAAAACAAATGAGAACTTGGTGTTAAGCCTCAATATCTAAAATTAGATGCAGCCAGAACTCAGAACTACATTAACTCCAGGCTCTGAAGGATAGATTTAGATTCAGGCGCTGCAGCTCCAAGTAATCTGTAAGGTGAATAAAGTAAAATAAAAATGATTTAGAAGAGAAGGGAGAAAGAAATTGCACAAATTTTGAAAACCTTCAGATCTGGTTCTCCTGAATGAGGCATCACGTTTGCAAAATGTTCTGTAAACACTGCTGGAGAAAACACTGGGATGATAATGAAAATATCACGCTTCATCTTTCAAGGATGAGAAAGCAGGTAGCTTCTTGTGAAACATAAGCCTGATCCAAAATACACAGAAATCAATGACAGCTGGGCTGGTTCTTGCCAGCAGTCCCTGTCACAGCCAAGAGCTCCCATTAAGGATACTTCAGTATATATAGGTTGTCTCCAGTGCTACAGCTAGTTGTGTGGTTTTAAGTAATTTTCTCCTGAAACAAGAATGTTTTTTAAACCTTGCACAGACTGTGCTAATTGTGTTCACAGAGGGCATATCTGTCACCAAAGCAGATGCACCCTTAAAACCCCAATGCAATGTACATCTGCACATTTCTACATGAAGAAGGACCACTCGGTCTCCAAGTTGCAACTTCCATACAACATTGGAGTAGAACAAACCTCTGTACAAAAACAAAGAGCTTATGCTTAACTAAAACTCATCTTTCGTGAAGCAGTCTTGATTCAAAGGATCCATTGCGAGAAGGCAAATCAATCACAGCGTAGCTGACTACCAGTGTTGGCAGGACACTGCTTGACACCTCAGAAAAGCAGGATTCTCCCCCTCCAAGTACCACTAGGAGATCCCGTGCTGACTGCCATGTCTGATTTTAAGGGAACTCTGAACTGACACATCCCTTTTCAAAGTCCCTGGAATTAGTGACTGCAGGGAAAATGATCTGTTTCTTTGGAATAAACATGCACGGCTGATGAATGCCTGACTTATTTACTGCTTCCAGAGAACTGATTTGCTAGGGCTTATTGTTTGTTTTTAATAAGAAAGGGAGTTTAAGAATTCATCTAATGTGGTAATTAGGTTGTGTTTTGATGATCTGATTATATGCAAAATTGTTTTCTATACTGGCCAGGTCCTGGGTTTGTGGAAACTGTCATGACATCACCTTCTCCAGGGGAGCTACGTCACTTTACAGCTGCTGAGGATCTGGGCCTACCTATCTATTTCTGACATCCAGTATATGAATCCATACAGCTGTATGGCATCAAGAGTCACTAGACAAGCAGAGCACATCTAAGTATTTGCCATTTGAGACATTTTGTTGCAGTCATCCACTTCTTCCTGGGCCTCTCTCCTCTCGTTGCTCTTTCCATGCACTCCACTGAAACTCATTTTTTCTTCCCATTATTCTAGCTACATTTACATCTTTGACTCTCTTCACTGTACTCCTGAAACAAAGTTCAAGCAGCTCTCCATCTTGTTTTGCCAACTCTTTTTTTTTAATGTGTTTAACAACCTATTGTCCTAAAACAAGAAATTGAATTTTCTCTTTTCTGATGTCTCTCCTCCAATATCTTCACTTTCTCTTCATTCATACCCAAAAACATTGCTCTTCTCATAATGCTCTTGAACAAAAGAACCTCTTGCCATAATCACTGTTTAATAAAAGCAATAATATGTTTATAAAAATAATAATAGTATTATTACTGTTGTCGGTAGACAACAGTAAGAACAATACCACGATCTAACATGAGGCGTATCTTTTCTTCCTCTCATCCTTTGCATGCTCGCAAAAGGCTCAGGAGCAGCCACACCTGGAAGCATGCTAACTGTAAAACCACTGGACTTTGGGGTGCGCTTGGGGTAAGAACAGAGGTGTGTCTTTGGAGACATTCACTTTTCTAATTTATGAGGTATCCTTAAGGCATTCAATGAAAATTAAACAAATAGTAAGTAGGGCAGCATGATCTAAATTTGATATTCAGGACCTGTGTAAAAAGCAGATAATTAATCGGGGTGGGAGGAAGCAGCTTAGCTTTTTTCTAATATCATTCAGATAAGCTGGGCCTGAGGAAATTATTTGTATGTTTCTAATTCCTGCTACTGGAGCATTTGTGCCCGTGGTTCTATTCTGTTTGTTAATCATGATATTTTGGCCTTTTCTGATTTTGTTTCTGAATAAATCAAAGAAGAAAGAAATATATCAAAGGGTCACTGATAAATAGCAACATATCATCCACCTTGAAATAATTATAATCTGGTGAAAAATGTTATCTTTTTTCTCTCTCCCCCCCTCAAAATTCCGCTCCCTTTGCTACTGGGAATTTAATGTAAAGAAAGAAGAAAATAGCCACTGTTAGTGTATGACCCTGCTGTAGTTTTGTTCTTCAGCTTCAAAGGCATCCTGCCAGCTTACACAGAAAACAAAGAAAGGTTACTTTTGCAAACTGTATTAAAAGCACTCAACAATAATGACCCCAAACCACTACAGCTCCCAGACCACTACAGCTCCCAGTTGTCTTATTGAAGTATTTGGGGGCTATTACTGTAGCTTTTTATTAAATAAGGATCATTAGCAAACCTTGTTTTGAGTCTTATGTTGTGTTGCCTTTATGCAGTTTGTTTACTGCAATTGTGTGCCATAATTTAACAGTTCACAAGCTCCCTCTGACTTTAGTCTGATTTTTGGATACACAGGAAGGCTAAATTATTCTATAAACAGCAAAACAAAAAGAGGCTGAACCATGATTTCTTGTACTATAGTGGCAAAATCAGTGTTTGTCAAATAGAAAAGGACTTTAATGTGCCCCTGTAAGTTGTGGTATGTGCTCTTTTCCCACTGGAGAATCATGTGTGCATCACTTTTCTCTGCTGCTATATGAGAAAATTGTAGTTCATGAAAAACTGGTAGGGATTAATGGGAAAAGGATAAAATTTGACTTATAGTTCAAGTTATGTCTATTTTCCATCCACAGAATGTGTTATTCTTTTTAAATTAAAAATAGTTCCAAGCCACAAAATTCTAGATTTGTATCAACATTTTGTTTGATCTCATATTCAAGGAAAAAGTTGGAAATGAATCCCATGTTCATTTGATATATCCTCTGCTCTTAGATTGTAATGCTAGAGGAGTCCGTGTGTACTTCCAGGAATTTGTTTCGTGCTCATCGCTTGTTAAGACAATAGTAGAAAGTCAGAGTTAACAGCAGTCTGCTCTACCTTGTCCATGGTCCCGGCCATTTGAAGTAACTACCTAGCCATGCGCTCAGACAAAAACACAGCTCCATGCCCAAGCCCCTTCTTGATGAAAACACATACAAGCTTCCAAAGGGAAATAACTCTACAGGATGAAGAACCTCATGATTTTCTGCATTTATAATAATGTATTTGCCAACTGAACTAGTAATTTGACAATAGGTATAATGCAGGAATTACCCTTGAAGTCAAGGAATGCTGAACACCTTTGCTATTTTTTGGAAAAAACTTCATTTGATTTTTGACAGGTGCCACTGTCTCTATGGAACCCAATTAGAGGATTTTTCCTTACTTAGTGATGCTTAAGGATATATGTACATGGTAGTACACAAGGAACTAAGATGTATAATTCTTAAAGACAGCAATGCCTAATGTCTGAGAGTAACAGGCTAGAAATCAGATCCCAGTTACAAATGAACTTAACTCTAACCATTTGAATAGTCTCACTGAAGCTGATTTCAAGTACAACCAGATGATCAGGTAACATTTTGGATTAGGTCTTTGCCCTTTGCTCCTAGTCCGCTGTAAATTTATTTAATTCACAGAATTACAGAACAGTTGAGGTTGGAAGGACCTCTGCAAATCGTCCAGTTGAACCCCCCTGCTCAGGCAGGGTCACCTACAGCACATTGCTCAGGACCATGTCCAGACAGCTTTTGAGTATCTCCAAGCATGGAGACTCCACAACCTCTCTGAGCAGCCTGTTCCAGTGCTCAGTCATCCTCACAGTAAAAATGTCTTTCCTTAGGTTCAGACAGAATTGCCTGTTATTCAGTTTGTGCCCTCTCATCCTGTCACTGAGAACCACTGAGGAGAGTCTGACCCCATCCTCTTTGCACCCTCCCTTCAGATACTTATATGCACTGATAAGATCCCTCCCTCAGTCTTCTCTTCTCTGGGCTAAACAGTCCCAGCTCTGTCAGCTTTTCCTCATATGAGAGGAAATTCAAATTTTCTAAGAGGTTATATTAGAAACAAGGAATGCCAAGTAATTATAACACGATTACTTATTTGAGGCCTTCCCAATACAAAGTCTTTTACACCTGAAAATTGACATCAGCCTACAACCAGTCTTTGCAAATCTTGTTTATTAATTTGCCTTTTATACTGAAGTTTTTTTCTTAAACCAGAAAACTGAAATATTGGTGGTGTTCTCAGTGTTCCTATTGGGCTATCTCATCCCCCTAGAAGCTCTGCATTCAAAATATGTCCACACTTTTACAGTTTTTTAAAGGAAGCTAATACAATACCTATCCCTTTCTTGACTTTGGTCTAAGTGCCTTCCCATTATACACATCTGATATATGATGAATGTCCATCTTAGCACAGAACTGTAGGCAATGGGAAAGCTATAAACGTATAAAAGTAGCATTTCTGTTAAGACCCTGACAGAAAGCTTGTCCATCAACCACAGAAACTGTAAGGCTTAAGAAGACATGTGGTACTCTGAGATAACACATGCCTTGTGGGGGTTGTGAAGTATGAGGCAAAGGCAAATGCTTTTAGTGACCTGCCACTGTTATCTTACGGTAACATACACACCTTGGAGTATCCTAACAAATTATAAAATAGCCCCAAACTTGCAGAAAATTAAATACTTTTTTTAATTTAATGACTAAACAAAAGAAATAAGGTGCATAATAATTAAATAGCCAGTAAGAACAAGCAGCTTTTGAAATGTTTCATTTCTGGACTGCTGAGGAGAATAATAGGCAGGGTCACAGGTGAATGAAATAAAATGTCATGTACATTCTTCATGCTATTCAAGCATAGCAATTTCCCCTAAAGGTTCTTCATTAAAACAAAAAACGAAATAATGGAAGAGATAGTTTGGAAATGTTTTTTCTTTTTCAAGTACCTTAATATTTCTCAAGACACACTCCTATATATAGTCCTGATTGGCACTTGGATTGCCATAGTTTCTTTACTGGATCATACTACAATCCTGTCTAAACATGAATTTTGCAGCCTGTAAGTTATTTCTGTAGAAATCCATAACTAGAATAATCCAATGTTTACAGTAATCTGTACATCAAACAAAACTTAGTGGTTTTGTTTTCTAGCAAACACAGAGTTTTCCTTTTCTAAAGGATTCTTACAAAACAGTCAGCACTAGTTAACTAAAACAATACTAAAATACTACTTTGATAAGACTGAATGAATACTTTAGTATTCAAACAGCACAGCAAAAAGACTGCACATAGTAAGAATTTTTTAAAATCTTAGTTTTAGTTGTAAGGATAAATTATAAACCTGTCTGTAATATTTGTCCTGCTATTGCATGTGCTATTACTTAACATGAATTTGCTGAAAAGTAGTGCTTTGCTTTTTGCAAGATCTCTGCAGATAGGTAATATTCTTTACTGGACCAGTTGATACAGCTAGGATTCTGAACAAGGTTTGGGATATACACACCCTTCTTCAGTTTGAACTGAAACCAAAAAGTTTTCCCCTTTAGGAGTTCCTAGGAATTAAAAAAAAAATCAGAGAAGATTTTCTGTGAGCATTAGCAATGAAGAAGACAGTTTTGCAGACATTTGTATAATGAGTTTGAGAGACGATATGGATTTTGTGATGTTTAATCAGGCTTGAGCTCATAATGCAGCTCAGGCCATTCAGAAGTTCTCTCTCTCTCTCTCTTCTATCCCACTACCTATTCATGAAATTTGCGGCAATATATGTGGTAACACATGGTTAAAATTGGTCCATGGGTTCAAAAGGTATTAGAGAGGAGTGAAAGATCAGCTCAGACACAGAAATAGTGCTATTGCATGAAGCTTATTTCCATACAAAATTAGGATAAAACATGTGGGCTCATCTCATGCTCTCTGACAGACTAAGTCTGCTGATAAAGGAGGAATGCAAACACAGAGTAGATACATGATGTGATGAACACAGGGTAAGAACTTACAGAATAGGATGACATGTTCCTTTGTCAAATCTGCTCAGTTTTGTGCTCTCTGTATCATTTGCTTTTGTGCTCCTGTAACTCTCTCTCCTTTTTCTGCTGTATATTCTGAAAGGCAGAGAGATATCTTTTAAAGTCCCTCAATAGCTTTTTGGTAACCTATTTTATGTGATCATTACCCTTCATATTATTCCTAAAAGTTCTTCATTATGTTTCCATCTTCTGATTTTCCCATTACTTAACTTTATTTTTTGCTCTTTGCAAATCTGAAAAAAGAAATGCACCTGCATCCACGTTAGCTTTTTGTATTCTAAATCTGAACACTTTCAATAGATTAATATAAAGGTCTTTTTTACCATGGAAAGAAAGCCTGATACTTCCCAACATTTTTAGCACTTAAATATTTGAAACTTGTTATCATGTTGGCTGTTCTGCTTTGTTCCTTTTTTTTTCAAGAGCAATTATACCCTAAGGTGCAGGATGCAATAGGGGTTATAGCATTTTTGATGCAATGTAACTGGTGTCTTATGTAACAACAGCATCCCCTCCCAGGCTTTGCTTCACTTTGTTTACCCCAGCAATACAATCTAGCATCTGATTTGCTTTCAGCATTGCAGCTGTATTTGAGTCAAAAGGCTTTAGGGACTTTTCTATAAACAACTCCCAAATCTCTCTCTCATTTAATAGTCCCCATTCTGTTCTGGCAAAGAATTTTTTTCCACAAGTACTGATTAGCTGAGTGTAAATAGTAGTTTGTTTCCTTTTAGTTTTCCCACCGATTCCTTCACAGGGAGATGACAACGTGGTGTTTGCAACACCACAATTATTTGCAAGCAAGAGAATTCTGATGTCAGAAACAAATAGGAGTTTTTGGAGATAAGCAAAGGAAAAGGCAGTTAGAAAGAAGGAAGCAAACACTGAGCAATGGCTGCTTTGCTTTTATTCATGCCATTATTAACTAATGGTAAGCCATGAATCATCTGTGTCTGTGTAACACTATGAGAACATCTCACCTATGTAGACTCTCACCTAGAGATGGCAAAACAATAACATTTTACAAATATTTGGTTTATGGTTTATTTACTGATCAGGTTGCAACCCGATATACTACTATACTGAACATGGTAGAGGGTATTGGCAAGTATACACAATATAAGGGCAAACAGGTTGACACATCAAAGATCCCATTTGCTATGCACATAAAATGCGTAGTAACTAAATATCTAAGCACAGGATTTCTGAACTGCTTCCATACTTCCCACTATGTGTGCAATAAAGGGTGCAAACATTCACTTTGTTTGTAGTTTACATTGTAGTTCCTGTATATTGTGGTTTGGGGGTAAGGATGGACAAAAGGCAAGGTGACATCTGGCCTTGTTGTGGCAGCTGCGCTCCAAGCCCGGCCGTGCACTCCCGGGGGAGCGGGAAATCGCTGCTCGCCCCGAGCACACGGGCCTGGGGCAGCTGCGGGAGTGTGGAGTGGGGCAGGAGGGGGGGTGGCCACCATGGCTCCTGCACCATGAATACAGGCCAGCACCCATCCACAAGGAGCCAGGAACTTGCTTGAAGCAGAGAGCCAACCCACAGCTAAGTCTTAACAGAAAGGCGACAACTTTCCTAAAAATCCAGAGGGCTCCCTGAGGAGCGTGTTGCAGCCTATGAGCCTCTAATAACTGACAGGCTGGAAAGAAAGATGGAAGAAAAGGCCCTCTTGCAAAGACATATTGGTCATGAGGATTTTTCTTTATCCAGACATTTCAGACATCTTGCCCACCAGTACCGAATTTTCTGTTTTAAATTATCACTTTGTTCTAGTTCAGTACATGGGGTATGAATATGTGCATATGCACAATGGAGTTGTGTGTGTATACATGCATATACAGAGAAAGAATTTAGCTGGTATCTAGTTAAGTATATTTTTAATAAAATCTGTCTCTAGAGATGGAAAATTCTTTCCTGTATTTTGGCATGTTTATTTTCAAAAAAAAAGTGGGGGCAGTTCCATATTATGGCTTCTGGCTACTTTGAGGTCCAGCCATAATAAACAGCAAGAAAGCATCTCTGTGTGGTTAGGAAAAATGTCTTTTGGGATCAAAAGACCTCAAGTCAACTAGGATTTTTTTCTGTAATTACCATTTTACAAGGATTTATCTGCACAATATTTGTCTTTCAATCTCCTTATGAGAATCATGTTTTTGTAAATAAATGAATTCTTTTGAAAACAAAATAATCATTGGGGAGATAGTTTCTTACCCTCTGAACAATATGCGACCATTGATTAGAAAGGATTTAACCTCTAGGACTACACTACCTGGCACTCTGCCAGGTGTTTGGGAAGGGGGTTGTGCCTGATATCCTGCAACTTCAAGTGTGGCATGCAGAACTGAGGCCCACCTGCCAAAAGCTCAAACCCCAGCCAGATATTCCCTGCTGTGGGTCTCACCTGAGATCCAAAGCAGTGGGACAGGTTCTGCCTCCCAGAGAAGTTTCCCCATTTAACTGATGCCTTCAGAGATCTAAGGACTTACTGATGAGAGAGAAGTACGAGAGAAAGACTGGGAAAAAGAAAGATTTCAGTCTCCAGACTGTGCAGACAACCACAGTCCAATGCCTATCATTCCTTCAGAAGTTTAACTGGGCTTCCCAGGTAAAGGACTGTAAAAAGGTAGTACCTTCAAATGCTTTTCTATTCTGCTGCTTCTATAAAAAGGCACACAGTGTTGGTCTATACTTCAGGTTAGATCCGATAACGGACTTAGGTGCGCAGAAGTTAAATGTTGCAATATTTAATGTCCTAGAATGAAATGCAGAATTTTGAATGCATACAGCAATTTGATTTAGGTGTTTCAGAGCAATGCAGAGCTGCTAGCAGATAAATGTGCCGTTAGCTCACAGGTACTGTAAGGTGTTCACAAAGGACTAGGTAGACTGGTTATTAGAACTTAGGCCTACACAGAAATGAATATGTGGTATTTTGCAGGCAGACACAAAAGAAAGAGTAAATGCTCAGTTTTTGCAATGCAGGGAAGACACAAATGGAGTTCCCCAGGAATGTGCATTGGGAACTGTCATTCATGACCTGCAGATGGAAGTGTGCAGTGACGGGAGAAAGTTTGCAAATGACACTAAGTTATCTGGGGAGGAAAGGACGAAGGCTGATTGGGAAGAACTGTAGAAGAACTTTACAAGATTGCATGACTGGATGATAAAATGGCAGATTAAATTCAGTGCAGATAAATGTAAAATGATACAAATGGGAAAAGTAATCTTAATTTATCTGACAAGACTACTGTCCCTGGAGAGCAAAGTCGTGGAGTAATGGCAGACCACCAAAAATGTCAGTTCCATATTCAATAGTTATCCAAAAACAAAAATAAAAACAATCCAATGAGAAGAATTATTAAGAAAGAAACACGCAACAAAACAAAGAACATCTGCTGCTGATTAAATCCATAGTGCGCCCACATCTTTGATACTGTGTGTGGTTCTGATCCCTTATTTCAGTAAGAATATAACAGAACTAGGGAAGATTCAGAAAAAGACATCACAGAATATCAAAGACATGGAGTAGCTGTGTACAAGGAACGACTGAGTAGGCTAAGACACTTGGGTCTTGGGAGGAAACTACACATGAAGATTTGTCTACAGATCAAGAGCAGCTTGGAGAGAAAGGATAGAAGTGGACTGTTTACCTTCTTCCAACACAAAAATTAGGGGGCATCAAATGAAACTAGTGGGAATGAAGTTCAAAACAGTCAAAAGGAAGCGGTTCTCCGTGCCATGGGCAATAGAGCTGTGGACCTTGTTGCCAAAGGATCTTACACATGCTAACAGTCTACATGGTTTCACGAGATACTGGACATGTATATGAAAGAGAAATCTTATGGAAGTAATTACAAACACATCCGTCTCAGGAAGTCTCCTCAGCTAAAAGCAGCTGGAGTCTGGGAAGTTAGAAGAGAAAGGATCATAGTCGCTTGTTCTGCTCCCGCTCTTTCCTGCGCACGCCCACTGCTGGGGACAGGACACAGGCTAGGCGGACCGTCGGTCTGACACAGCATGGCCTCTCCTGTCAGCAGAGGACTGTGGCCCCCTTCCACCGCCTGCGCGGGGAGTCCCGGCATGCGCCGCTGCTTGGCTCTGCGACAGGGGCTAGAGGCACAGCAGGGTCATGTGGACACAGCGAGGCCAGGCTGTGTTACGCAGGGTGGTGCAGGCAGGGGCACAGTAATACTTGCTGTAATTCACTGTCACAGAGATTTCGACTCGGACATTGCTGTGGTATTGGGGTACCACCCACCACTACTGCCAAAAGCTCTCACAGTAGGAACTTTTGGGGGAGTAGAGCCAAAAATGAGGCCTTAGTGCATGCCATGACAGCTACCCTAGCTGACTGCAGAAGCTGATCTATGCTGTGGCTTATTAAGCTGTGTGGATGGCCACGTCAATGCCAGAAATAACCCAAAATTGAAAGCATTCCTCACTAGTTTACAGCTTCATTTGCGCTTAACTGCACCTTCTGTGATGCCCCTGCTACAGGAGCAACACAGTGTCTCACCCTTAATATATAAGATGCTGACTATGTGAAAACAGGCCTGGCACAACATTAAGCAGCAAACAACTATATATGCAATAAGAATTTAAAACCAAATTTAAAATCAAGGGCTTCAAACCAATTCTTTTCCCCAGTCTGTTACAAATTATACACCCTTCAGTATCAGCTTAAAGAAACAGCAGTTTTTGACAGCGGTTAGCCTCTTTTTTCATTACTGGGGCTCTTACAGTTCCTTCAGATCAATAGAGCTCCTATGTATCTTTATAAATCTGAGTAGCAGATCCATTCTCATAAAGATGACCCCCATCTTGCTTTTCAGCTGAAAAGCTGAATCAAAAAGTATTTTAAGGGATATTTGAAACAGGGAGATTAAATTCTGTCTTAGTTATACCATGAACAAAAGCCAAAAAAAATGTTACATATCTTGGTACATTATTCCCCTTGAACCTCCTTAGATCATAGCTATTTTTGTCATTTCTTTTCACTTTGCTTTTTGCAATCCTGGAAGTATTTTAATGTGAATTGACCAGGTTAAAGTTGTCTATATTTCATAATCTAATAAAAAAACCTAAAAACTGTTTAGTTTATAAAACTGACATTGCTTTTACATTTTGCAGTAGTTAAATCTGTTTACGTTTAGGATCAGTGTGGATAATTAAGTGATGCAATCCAGGTTTGTTTTTGCTCCCAGTAAGCTTCAAACAAAATTTATATTCAAGATCTTTTATACTAGCATAGAGCTGCTCCTTCTATGTTGTAAGGACTTCTGCAAAATTTAAAAAAGACTTTTCTCTGATTATTTGATGTTTTAAAAGAAAAAAAAGCACACAGGAATTCATAATCTGGTTTCTTTCCCGATTAATTTTAAAACATTTATAATATGGAGCAAATTTAACTTCATAATTTAATTTTAAAATTCAGTTAACCTTCTTATATTAGTATTTTCTACATAGATACTTCTTAAATGGAAGAAACCAGGCTGCTTTTCTATGTATACCTTTTTGTGTTACTAAGGGTTTTGTAGAAACATTGACACAATGGATAGAAAAACAAGATGCCCATTTCCCCAATCATGTTAATAGTAGTATACATCATTAACTTTAAATATAGGTAAATGTAGTTCAGCTGAATGCAAGTGAACTTCTCAAATGAATAAAGTTAGAGAGATGCAAGTTGCTACAGAATATTTTACAACTTGATTATTTGTTAGATGCTGGCAAGAAAACAAATTTAATACGCTGGTTTCCTTTTATTAGGACCATAAAGGAAACAGCACATCCTTCCCCTGACAATAGAGAAGGTTCCAACAAGATGCTGAAACAGTCAGAGAACATATACAAATTTGCAGGTAAGCTTGGCTTACCTGTAGGGTTTCTTTTATGTCTGGAGGCCATTATGATGGCTTCCTGCATTTTTGGAGGGATAGTGTTGCTTCTGGAAATAACACATCCATGAAATAATATTTGTGTTGACTGGATAATGCTCTAACATTATTTGTTGAACTAGCACCTTGACAATAATCTCCAAGGTAGCTAATGGTAGTCTGAAAAACCTGTCTCATCACTATCTAATTTGAGCTATTTGTGACATCCATGGTTATCAAGCAATTTTTCCAATCAGTCTGCACATCATACAGAAGAAGCCATACTGAAGCGGAAACTGGAGAAACACTGAATTTAATTCTGGTTCTGCCTTTAACTCACCGTGCAGTCTTCAGCAAATCAAAATTCCTGAATCTCATCCCCTGCATTTTTAAATGTGGGAAGTAATTCAGAAACTTCTGAAAACTTTCACTATTCCACCAAGGGACCCTTGTATCTAAGCACTTCCTGATGCTTATGAGATGGAGCTCATTACTGAAGATTTTAGGTTGTGCACAAGAGCATCTGCATTCTGCCAAGAGCACAAAGGGCACAATGTGCCTCTGCATTTTGCAGCTCTTTTGCACTAGGACTGCCTACAGCATCAAGAAAATGGACACATAAAAAACTGTTGAGGCGATGTTAAGGCTGAGATTACTTATCAGCTCTTATAAAAAGAGTATAACTAGCAACACAACTGAGCCAGCTGTAACCTAGGAAACCATTGCAAAAGTAACCACAATGTAGAGTGAAAGTAACTGCTGTCAAAGTTACATCTTTAATAAACATCAACACCTGGAAATTCACCTTTAAGCTACCAAAAAAAAAAAAAAAAAGGAAAAGAAAAACCCAAAACAACACCCACCCTCTGGCTTCTTGCTAGTGGGCTTGTAAATGGAATAGATAACACAACAAGCAGCTTGGTCTACAGCTGCTCAGCAGAGAGCAGGAGATGTTCTGTATCTAGCAAAAATCAGAACTGCGTATCAGGGCCTCCAGTGTCCTCTGTGAATGGGGCTACAGTGGAAACATGACACCAATTCTAATTCATGCCTTGCACATATTTTTGGCTTACCTGTGATGTTTACAAGCACGGCTGTACAATATTTATATTACAAGGTATGTACTCCATAAAACTTTAGAAAAAGCCCTTGACCCAGAACAAACACATAAAACAAAATAGCTGTAAAAGAAAGAATGGTATATGAGGGCTTCATGCAAAGAAAAGGTAGATAATGCAGTTTGGACAGATTTAAGGAGATTTGATTATTTTCAGATAACAGGGTTTTTGTGTAAATGTAGTCAACTCTGAATTTCAAAGCTTTAGAATGTTCTCTGGGAGACGCCCAATTTTCTGGGTTTGACAGACCTCCCTACCTACTCATCTCGGGGAGCCTGTTATCCCCAACAGAAGCCTTAAAAAATTGGAAAGCATTTCCTCAGCACAACCCAGCATCTTTGGGATACAAATATCCCACAGCCCAATATCAGGAAATTTTTAAATTCTTCAGTGTTATCAAGCAATTCTGAAATGAAATGCCTTAGTCACCGGTGTCCTCCCTTCCACAGCTAATCAGATTTGTCTTTGTTCGGTTCCTAATTTCCCATCCACCAAAAGCTTTATTGCCTCTGTTTTTTGTAAACACACACAATTCTGGCAATGTCACTTATTCTGAGCAATGCCATTCTTTGCAAATACACTCTCTGACTTTAATGATGTCACTTTTGAATTAAGATAGTGTTCAAAGTGACTAAATTACTTCCGTTCAACCATCAGGAACAGATCCTCTGGTAGCCTATCACAGAGTAATACATAGGGAACCAGAATCTGTATTTTCATTTGGAAAGACACTCTTCACATGTTTTTCTCATTCTCTTTTCCCTTCTCCCTGAAGTGGAGAATGCCAGTGTCCTAACTGCAGACACATTTATTCAAAATACATCAAATACACAGAAATTTGCCATTTCAATGACTGTAAACATAAAACCAGACATCAAAGATTTCCTACAGCCAAATAAAGCATAGACTCTTATCAAACTCAAAGGAAAAAATATATAAATTCTGGCGAAGTTAAGATCTGGATTTAAACTTCTACTTTAGGCTTATCACAAGAGGTACCAGATTTTAATATTTAGTAATTTAATAAACTAAGCAATTTTGCTGCTCAGCCCCATTTCTATGCTGAATATTGTTAGGAATGTCAGCTCTGGGACACACGGTACACTTAATTACTGTACTGTCGAACTTCCTGAACTGTGGTAGGAAAACACAGATCAAAGAATAAGCCAAAGGAGATGAGTTGTTTAGACTAGTTCTTTCCTGAAACAGCATTCATATACTAAGAAAAAAGAACAGGGAGTTGTTTGAATAAGGACCTTATATATACACAGTATGAAGGTAATCTTTTTCAGATGAAGCTCAAGGCTGAAAATGCATGAAAGGCAAATTACTGTCTCATCCAGCAGAGGATGGTTTCTGCAGATCAGAATATCAACAGAGAGCTGTGGTAAAATTCTTCAGTTGTCAAAGACTACATTATACATGGGCTGCAAATTAATGGATTTTAGTTCTAAATACAGACACTCTTACTATTCACAGAAAATTAAACTTATTCCAAAAAGGAGACATATCAAGGATTCACTTCTTCCTAAAATTATCTGACAGCTTCACCGATTTAATGACATACAGCTTGTCATTCCTCAAAACAACTGTGAAAGTCGCAGCTGCCATGTCACTAGGATCTTACATAAAAGCACTGTTCACATAATTAATAAAACCATATGGATGGACTGGGCTTTATCTGAAACAGCATCAGCATGCACAAAAACTTGTGTCCTGCTCACTTATGATACATTGCCAAAGACTGTGACTAAGAAGACAAGAGTACATATTAGCTATGCTTGTGCATCTGAGTCAAGGCTGTGTATGCTAATATGACATTTTCTTAACTTTTGACTTCCTAGCTATTCACCCATAATGTTTTCTTAACAGATTTTCAAAAGGAACTTATTTATTTAGAGAAAAAAATAATTTATGTCATTTCAGGGATTACTTATAGGTCTTAATTATGACTTCTTACTCCTCTGAGACCGTACAGTATTAAGAGAGCTTAGCTGCAAGTGACAAGGACCACAGAGAAAATAATACGAAGAAATCATCTCTAAAATGGATTTTTTATACAAATACAAAGCATGTAATTGTACTGTTGAAATCATTAAGTTATGTTTGTGATTGTATGAGTTCCTCATAGAGTCAACACACAGGCAGGATGGCTGTAGTTGGTGCCATGCACTAGCTACTTTTGGCATTAGTGTTCTTCTCCTATAGTTTGACCACAGGTTTGAAAGAAGTGCAGTACAAATGTGATGGCCCTCAAAATGCCCATGTTGGTCCACTGTTGCAAACAGCTACCAGTTGTGGCAACACATCCTGTTATGGTCTGAGATCACTTTTCATCTCAAAACAAAATACTGCCTATTGGCTCACAGGAAGAAAAGGAGAAGGTATCCCTACTGATGAGGAAACTTCCCTCTTTTGCTTCGTAAGATTCACAAATCTGTTACAATGGACTTCAGACTGCTTGCAAGGTAGAAGCAAAATCAGACCTGCCAGTCACTGGCAGCAGGGAATGTCCTTGGACTCAAATTCTCTAAAGCAGGAACAACTTTCACAGGATAATTCTATTCTCTTTTTTAAAATCTCAGATTATGCTAAACGAAGATTGAAGAAAAAATAATAATAGCTTATCTAAATGAAGAGAATGAGATCCTCTTTCACGACTTGCATTTTTATTTCTGCTTATCTGTTTCTGTCTCTATTCTGAATGATGCATTTGTTGACATGATGGACTGAGTCTGCAGCACTTCCCATCCCAGTCCTGCCTGGCAGGGACAGCCCAAGGTGACCCTGTCTAGACAGGGCTGGTGGGCGGGAGGGGGGAAGCTGCCGTCTTCCCACAAGACTTGGTCAAGCTCCCTAACCAGACATTTGTTAAGGGTGAAAACAGATGACAAGGACTCTTCTTTTTCCCTCTGGCTTTTCTTGGCCTAGTGCAGCCCTTGAGTTTACGATGGCGCCAGCTGTTAGAGAGACTGTAAAGAAAGGCAGAGCTGACAGAAGAAGCTCCCCAGAAGGTGGACGCAGCCCTGGGCACCACTGGGAAGCAGACAGACATGTTGCTGAGCATACACCCAGGTCACAGATTTAAAATACCAGCATTTCAGTTTCCCTTGGAGGAACTCTGGACCCAGAGGGAAGGTGTCTGACTGAATTACCAGCTCTCTCTCCCTTCTCCCTCCCCCCCCCCCCAAAAAAAAAAACCCCAAAGGCAGAAAAAGAGAGAAAAACTGAGGGGATGAGGCTTTCCTAAGCTGCTGCTGACTGATGGTCTCATTCTGCCCCCACCAGGCAGCTGTTGGAGAACCCAGCTCCCAGTGACCGCAGAAACTATCGAAGGAACATATCCGCTGTCTTAGTGAGAGTTTCAGTAGGGCTGAACTAGGTTCACTACGTCAAAATGTTTCGTATAAATGAATAAAGTGTTTACTGTTTTTTCGGTGTGGGGTCCAGTGCTGAGGAACTTCCATCATTTCATAGGGAAGCCTTGCAGGTCCTCTGCAATACTTCCTACTGAATATGCAGGGAAAAGTTGTGAATGAGATCTGACATAAAATCCAGCAAGTGCTTTGAAATTAAAGACAAAGTTCAGCTAGCTCTAGTGGGCAGAAGTTACTATAAGAAGGGCCACATTAAATGTCTTTGTTTACTTTGGAGCACATATTTACCTTCATGCACAGGAAAATCCTATGCCCAGCACAGTCCAAAATATGAAGAAAATAAAGAAAGTAGTTCTGAAAAGGTTGTGTTGGCTCACAGGGTGTCTGCTGAGGCACCGTGCAATCTGTGTGTCTCTTTTTATATTCTTGACACCAGAGGAGAATGGAATGAGGAAAATTACATTTGAAATAGCAAATGTAGGGGTTTTGAGTCACCACCCAGAAGCATCTTTTTATAGATGAAAACTGCAATCGTTTTGACAAGCAAAATGTAGTTGGCTTTTTTGTGTGTAATTTGACTTATCTGAGGTTGCTTTTTATAGATCTTTTTCCTGCCCACAATAGTAATTTCATGTTTACTGCCTTTTCCAAGTAAGGCATCATGTTTGTTTCCATTTGTAATTAAGACATTAAAAATTACAGCAGTGTTCAGTCGTAAAAGCTGAATTATATTATAGACTTTCCTGGTAGGGTTTTCCAGTTCTTGCAAACAATGGGAGAGAAAGGAAAAACATTTATCTATTGTATAACAGCAAATATGTTCCCCAGAAGTAAAGTAACCATACAAACTTCTAAATTCTGAGTTTTGTATTTAGGATGGAATGGGAACTGTTATTTGGGACTCTGCTGTGCTAAGGAGCTTAATGTTTTCTATCATATTTCTGTGAAATATGACATGCAATTCATTTTTGTGAACATCAGTGTAAATAAAACTCGAGAGAATTACACGTTCACAAAGGGACGGTGGACAAGGCCAAAATCCAGTTAAGAGCAAACCATACTCACTTTAAAATTCAGCCACTTTTTGAAGGAAAAAGCTTTGTGCAATATTATAGTTCCAAAAAGAAATATCACCTCTAAAATTAAAACTCTTCTTCTAAATTTGGTAAAAATTAACAAATTAAACTGTGGAATATTCACAATATTTTAATGTTCTTACTTTGACATAACAGTCGGCATTCACTCACAGAGAATAAGGCAAAAGGGACAAGCAATCAGACTGTACAATTTCCTACTTTTCTAAGCTTGGTATATTGTGTCTGATATGACTAGTTATACAAATGCAATAATTGTATTATCATTTGTGAAAATAATATCTGAGACACTAATTATGAACATATAATAGCCGTGTTTTTGCTAATCTATATGGTGCAAAGGACTCCCACTCTTGATCTGAAAACCACAATAGACATGAAATCCACCACTTCTCTTTGAATTTTATTATAATAATACATCAACATTATTGTTAAAGTTTTGTGCCTTAATCCAATTTAATTTTGTCTGGCTTCCATTTTCAGATATTGATTCTTAAACTCTCGCATTTCTAGGTTTTACATTTCTCTGATGGATTAAGATATCCTTTAGCACCCTCTCCAGGAAGGGGATCAATCACCCCTCAGTCTCTTTTCTGTTTACTTAACTGAATCGAGCTCTTTCAGTCTCACATTTTAAGATGCTTCCTCCAGCTCTGGAATAAATACTTAAGCTCGTATCTGATCATCCCCTATTTTTCAACAGACCTGAAAAACATGGAATAAAATTTGAATACTCTATTTCAGTGTTCGTAGCACCAATGTTATACACAGAGATAAAAAAGCATGACCATGCTCCTGGTCATGACATTTCTGCTCTCACATCTAGGGGTCACGCACTCCTGCAGCATCATACTGGGAGTGCATAGGCAGCTGCATGGCCCTTTTGACTCACAGATCTTTGTTAGGGTCACTGCTTTCCTAAATGTAGTCCTACAGTCTGGAGGTAGCTGTGTAACTGTGTGCGTAGGCATATCAAAGTGCATTTTGTCTGTGACTTCAATTGCTGTGAATGACTGCATCTTTCCTTACAATTCCCACCAGTCTTTGTGTTGTCTACAAGTTCTGTCATAGGTCATTTGTATTCACCTCCAGATCATTGATTAAAATGTGCCTCAGTACCAATGCCCATGAAAGTCCAATAAAATCACTCCCATCCATGATAATTCTCACTGGCAAGAGCTTTTTGACCTCTGTTCAGTATGTTAGACTGTCGTAAGTTAGTAAAGTCAAACCCTTTACAATATATCATAGTATATTGTTTCTATCCAATTATATTAATCAACCAAACATGTCATTACATCTGAGATTTAAATCCAGTTTGTTGACAAGTTCTTCTCTTTAGACAGTCATGTTGTCTGAAATGGATTACTTTCCTTCCATTTAAGTCTTTACCTGAATTTCCTCTGTTTCATGATTTATTAGAAAGAGCATCAGCAGGCTATAGATGTCCTTATCCATCTTTTTCAAGACTCCTGAACGCAGGTTATCAAATCTACTTATTTAAAAATATTTAGGCTGAGTACACATTTCTGCAGTCCTTCTAAGTTATTAAAAAGCTGGAAAGTCTGTATGTGAAATAAACATCTCATCCTACTTTCCTTCAAATGCAACACTGAAATATTTACTTAACATTTTCTACCCTTTTTTTTGCACTGTCAATAATTTTACTGACTGGATCTGAAGATGCATCTGTACCAAACTTAGACTTTCTTACACAACGGATATACTCATCTTTGTTATTCTTATCCTTTCTAATTTTTCCTATCCCTAAAAGCCAAGCATTTTTCATTAGCTCAGTCTTTAGACTTTCTATACTTCACAACTTCTAATTGATATTAATTATTATCCATTTTTTCCCTTGTTCAGTTTTTTATAATATGCTTTTTATCTCTGTTCTATGTCTGTTTTAGCCAAACTATGAGTTGAAACTGTTTTCCACCCCGTATCTACTATGGTCAATAATGAATTATATTTCTTGAATAATCATTACTCCACATTAACCTGTCTCTAATAGTTGATTTTTCATTTCAAAAGTAACGTTTATATAATATTCATATTTGTAAACATATATAACACCTGTGCTGCAAATTTAGCAACCCTATTTCGTAAACGTAGTCCTTTCTTATTATGCTTAAGTGAGCACATTATACATTTTGTACCATTTAATGTTTATGTAAGCAGTCATGCTTGCAAAATCTTACAGAACAGATTAAGTGCCTTAGAAAGCAGGAACAAATTGTGTGGTTTTGGCCTGTGTAGGCCTGTGCATTTCAATATTATGATCATCCTTTATGACCTCCTGCTGTCATTTTCAAGATATTCATAAGCCAGCTTCCTCAGTAAAATCTTTTACAATTTAATTAAAATGGTTTTCTTGTTTGTCTTCCTACTTCAGCATTGTTTTAACTTCCATGAAGAATTTAAGCTTTGTACTGGTTATTGTCAGGACAATAGGCTGAGAAATCTAATTAATATTTTATTCCCAATTAACAAAAGCAGGTGAAATTTATTAAAACTGTGCAAAGATAATAAATTATTTGTAAAAAAACCCAACTATATCTTTGCTTGGTGAATGATTATGAACTTTTCTCCTCTATTCTCAACCAGAGAGTATGTACAAACACAGTATTTTTATGGATTTGCTTTGCTTTCTGTGGTACCTATGCTTATATTCTTATGAATTTCAGTTGTCACCATCATAAGCTCTTTCCCCTCTTGATTATGTTTAAACTCAATGTCCACTTAATTACAAACTGGTCTAGTCTCCCCACTAAATAAGAGCACTCATTAATTTCTGAGCACTTACCTCCTCTCCTCCATCACCTGACCCTAGTCTCTTCTTTTTCCTTCTCCTACATCTTCAAATCTGCATCTCCATTCTTCTCTCACGATCTTTTCTCCAAAAACACAATTTTGGATTCCTCGCTTCAATTACAACTTTTGCACTCTTTCTTCTATTAATTTCTCAACCTGTCTCTAGTGTCAGAGCCCCAGAACTTTTCCTTCCTTCTCAAGATCTATCTACACTGACAGTTAGGATAAATCCTTTGAGTACCTCTCATTGAATCTCAGATGTGACCAATTAGTATCTTCTTTATCTACATCAGAGCTTGAAAACTTCACCATGGGTCTCCACACGGTACTTTCTGATTCTCCTCAGAACTCTTGCTAGGATTTTTTTTTTTCTCTCCTAAGCTTGTTTTTAACTACAAGCACTACAAGTTGGTGGGGAAAAGTGGAAACAGAAGAACCAGTAAATTGAAGCATTCATATCAGGGGAGAATTTGTTTTCAGGAGACCTGTAGATAAGTCTATGAACATAGTGAAGTTTGTACAGATTGGGCAGTGAGATATAGAGCAGGTCAGGGCTAGACTTGCAGCTAGGTTTGAACTGAGAGAACTACAACATTGGGTTTGGACTTCCTAGAAGTTAGACAAGACTCTAGCTATCAGTGCATATATAACTTACTCAGTTTAACTCAGTTTAAAGCTGATACTGAGTATAGGTAAATGTGGCAATCACCACTTTTGTGTGCTAAGTGCTAACCCCTAGTGAGGAGGACAAGTGGAGCTGCATATTTCCTCCTGGGCACGATTACCTTTTACATGTATTTACTTGGCTACCAAACACGAATTCTGGCACAAACACTGCTAGGATGACATTAGGACAACAAGCATTCCCCTATTTCTGGAGGTGGTTTATGGTTCTCAGTAGCATTTGTTCACATTACTCATCTTTCCAGCTGTCCATGGCTATACAGAAATCAGTGACAGGACTGCAACTCCCCACCAAAATCCTTACAAGCCCCTGGTGATAAAGCCCCATTTTTTGAGATTCTCCTTAAACACTCCACAAACAAACTATGAAATTATGTAACTGTAACAGTATCCTCTGAAGCTATTTAAACGGAACATGCACAAAGTATGGGGAGCAGTAAGGCAGAGGGGTGAACTGGATGGCATTTCCCAATTCCGACATTTAAGAGACTCTGCGTAGTGAATGACGGCACGGAATCAAGAGGTGGTGCATCTTGAGACCTCTATTCTTTATTTCTGAGCATATTTATACTAAAAAGTTAGCTGTTTCAGCGGTTTTACAGACACACTTTGCTAAGCCAGTCATCATGCAGATTATGTCACAGGTAGCTAATCATTACACCGATCACGCACGCAGCGGTCATGCCTTGTACTTTGCTACTTGCTTCTCCTTTCCCATGCGCTTTGCTACTTGTAACTTTCCACCAGTTTAACCCTGTCATGACCCTCCACAACTCTGCAGTTTATATTTTGGTGGTTAAAAAAATCAGTGAATGTGTGAACTAATGAGTGCGCATACATATACCTTACAGGGCTCATCTACCAAAGAAAAGAGAAATTTCTTTCTTGATTTTGTAAGGCATTTTGATGCACAAGGTTTACAGCTGCATTTACCCACAACCACAAGTCATATATCTCAGAAACAATGTAGCTTCAGAATGCTTTTGTTTACATTTTTGATGCTTGAGGTATTACGTGCTGTGAGCATCGCCCACAACTGTATGCTTTAATAAAGTGACAAAACTGTTAGAAGTCTGGGGTAGGACACAACAGTATAAAACTAAACATATTCATTAAAACAGAAGTGTTTGCCATGACTCTACCACAATCACATGCCTGGAGAAAGACACTGACATTGGGACTGTGTCACTGCACTTCATTAACCTGGCTCAGATCTTAATCCAGACTGAACTTAGCCACGAGGTTGATTACTTTTCCCAATCTATGCTAATTTGTGTGGCTAGCAATTTGTGTGGTGCTCTGTAGCACTGTTGCTCTAGGAACAGAATGCGATTCCCTCTTCCCATGGCAATACATGGTCCACTCAGCTAGCAGGGTGAATTAAGCAGGAGCAGGATGTTTCTCTTCTTATCAATTGCATGGGCACACAGGGCAGACAATAATCCTTCTGTACACTGTGTTTAAAGGAAATTAAAGCTTTCTGAAGGATGGAAAAAATACATACTTATCAACAGAATTTCAAGGATTATAACTATCCCGTTATATGTAAGCAAGATAAAAATGAACCTCCCTTTAGCTTTAACAACATTTAAAGGTGAAAACAAGCTATGTCTGAAATTTAGTGCATAAAATGCGCTCAGTTTGCTTCTATTTTTTGATTACAGGTTGCTTAACACTACCTCATGTTCCCTCATCAGAGAAGCACAGTTTTCAGGCCAAACATTTTTATTTTCAGAATTATCCTATTGATACTGAAACAGCAGAATATGAGAACTACTGAAATCTAGCAACTGATCTGCCTGCAATGGTAAAATATATCTAAGACCTGTGGCAATTTGTCAAGTACCAAATGTAGTAAACAAGCAAAAATAAAATAAAGATCCTCAAAATGAGAAGTTTTCACCTTGTTTCAGTTTTCAACAACTTCCAGTTACATGAAAGGTCTGAAAAATATTGCAACTTTCATTTGCAAGCTATTTTCAGGTGCAGCTTCCAAGTTTCAAAATTCTCAAGTTTGAGTTTTTCTGGATGGGATCATATCTCCAATTAAAATAAACATGTACATCTGTCACTGCATGAGCAAAAATAATGAAAGCACTTAAAGGTTCTGACTATATGCCTTGGGAAGAAATATCTTACACAGCCACTCTCTAACACTTGAATGTTAGGTCAGGACATTAATGCAACTAGATTTTTGTACACTATCAATTTCTTTTTTAGGCAGGACTCAAAATTTGGAAAGCACAGGGCAGATTAATACTTTCCCCCAGCTACTTAATCTACTGGATTTTGCCAATGATGCTATTTAAATGTAGCATCTTATTAAGTTAAGTCTCTGAGAGATGAACTGACAGCTAGAAAGTCGTTGATACATCAGAAGTAGTAGCATACTTGGAAAGGAGTTGACAGAACTAATGTCCTTGGGAATATGAGAATCTTTAATTTACAGCCACTTTGCATGGGCTTGGTTTGATTTGATGCTGCAACTCAGAAAAAATGTCCCAAAAATTTGGATCTTGTTTTACTAAATTCACAGCTTTCTGAGTTCATTGTCAAGCTGGGATTTTTTTAAGACATCTGAACACTTGTCTAAAAGTATTATCTTACTATTTTTGTGCTGTCCTAATACTAAAATTTCAGTACTAAAACTGATATTATATGATAAGAAAGCTTCTGCCTACTTATGTAATAAAGGTAGTACCCTGCCTCCATCATGAAGAATTTGCAAATTTTGGCTTCAGAGAAACCCCATATAAGTTCAAGATGTGTTCCTTAAAGTTGATCTGTATTGATCCAGATGTACACAGTCTTGGACACAACTTTGGCAAGAGATATGACAATATGTATATTAATACTAATTTTTTGGTATTGATGAAGTACTTATAATGCTCAAAATCTGCGTTGCATGCCAGGGGTGCCTCTCAAAACTATGCTCTTCCCCCACATTTTTCACAAGGGATTGGAAAATAAATTGATTTTAAAAGTTGATTAAGTTCTTTTTGCTTTTCTGAGTATTCTGAATGCATTGTATGAAACAATTCTTTGAACTTTGGCAGTTCTGTTCAAGGAGCTTGTTTTACACCACCTATTATCTGTATTATTCTATTAGTTGCATTGCTCCCAAAATATAGCTCCCAAAGGTAGTCTAAAAGAACAAAATCTGTTCTAAGGCAATCACTGTTTAGCTTGTAGAAATATCAGTAGAGGTGAAAGTAAGTAAAACAAGAGACAGACAAGTTCTAATAAGAAGAGGTAATGTAAAAAGATCGTGTGCCTACACGGAAACTTATTCATGAGTGATTTTTTTTTCTACAAAGTTCTAATTTTAGGACATAACAATATAATGGTATCTGTCAATGAAGATATCCCTGCAAGATCTCGTTTGGGTTACTTTTCTTCTTTTATGGTTTCCTAAGAAAAATGTAGGGATGACAGGAGTCTAAGAGTGGCCAAGTGAGAGAGAATCTGGGAAAACATTCAGATTAGCTTGGAAAAAAATGCAGGCATCACTCAATAAATATATTGAAAGTTGTTTCCACTGAGAAGGAAGAGAAGGGGAAACAACTCAAAATGGGCATGGTGAAGCTACATAACAAATCACAAATTCAAAGACTTTTGAACTTCATAAGGACAGTGTTATCTGCCTAAATGCTTTCGTGTTTTGTGGCCCATTGTGTACATGCTTCTACATGGTCAAGCTATTTGATCATATTTTTTAATATAATAAAAATGTGAGGAACTAAACAAAACTGAAAACAGGAAAGTTCTGGCATAAGCATGGACCTGACCTATTCATTTTCCTTTTTGTAGCAAAATGGATCCACATCTGCCACTTCTTCCATAGGAATGTCTTTTTGCAGGCTGGCAAATTTGCCAATGATATCACTCTGCTATACAGAAAAAACTTAAAAGACATACTGTGAAAACCTGTTAGAGAGTTTACCTCTGCTCCATTTCAGTTTGCAGCTTTGCACGTGTTGGACTACAGAGATTTTTTCTGGCAGACATACTATGAATTTTAAATATTATAAAGGCTGCAAAGTTGGCTGCAACTTTATATAACGTTTACATATCTAAACTATTGATTAACTGATGTCTCCAAATTTCTTGAAGACTTTTTGAAATGTTTTATTTCTAAGGCACTTCTAAGTGAAGGTGACAAGCAAATTACTCTCAACTGAGTTTAGGATTTTTGATAGTAGGACTTGCAATTTCATAGAGACTTTACAGGTCTGAGCAAGTGGCAAAAACATCCATCATTCTAAAGGGTGGTTGCTGGTAGCTCCAAATTCATCTCTTTCAAATTCAGTGTTTCAACATGGGCTAAAACTATGAGTGATGCTTTGCAATCATTGCAGTATTGCATGGTTGAATCAGGCAGCATTTCCTAAGTGTCGTGAACCTTGGTCCCAGCACAACAGAAAACACACTTTCTTTTTCTTTCTCCTTTTGAATCAGATACCTTAAAAGCAACTAAAACTTTCTCAAAGCAATCTAGCTATTTTCTTCCCAAATGGTGCACTAAGTTGTTAGTGTCTGACATGTCAAGAATGTGAAAGACATAAAAGCCTCACACTTTCACCAGCATATCTAAGAAAAGCAGACAGAAAATATAGCTGGAGGGACTGGGTGGAGTAGACAGACCCTGTGTGACTCTGGCTGACTTTAATATCTAACAGATGGGGCTCCATATCAGTAGCTGCTTCTGCTGTTCAGCAACAGTTCTGAAAGAATATGCTTCTTACTGCAGCCTCGGAGGTCTTTAGTTTATTGTGTGTTTCTAAGTGTCCTGAACTATAGCTGCATTTTGATTGTTTAGGGATTTTTTTCCCTTGGTCTGAAGGGCTGTCTTTTCATTTCCAACAGCTGTTTTCCCAGCCAAAAGCTCAGCATGCACACAAATACTAGTAATAATAATAATAAAAAACCCTCTGAAAACGCGCTGGAACACCCACCTCTCTTTCAAATCTAAACAACACCATCCCATTACCTCTCACTTAGTCATCAAAGCCTCCCCCCACAACTAGAGCCCTTAAAAGGTGGAAAACAAAAAGGGGGGGTTCTGTGGGTCTGGCACACTTCCTACATCCTTTAGAGAGATCTGTGCCACAGGATATGGCTCTTGCTTTCCCATAGGAAGAGAAGGTGCAGACTGCAGGGCTCTGGCTATCTGTTGGTCTGAGGAGCACCAGTCAGAAACAAATACAGCACTATTCAGCTTCGAGTTTTTACTGAGACCATTCTTGCTTCTGTGGCTGAGAATATCCAAAAATCTTAACTAGCTCCTGTGAACTTCTTAATACTTGCACAGCACCAAAACTTGATTTAAGATACCTAATATAGCAAAGAAAAAGGAGGCATTAGCTTTTTTCTATATGAGCTTGCCATGACTCCAAGCATTAGTGATAGAAAATTGCTCTTCAAGACTGGCATTGCATAATATGATGTGCAGAAGGCTGCTGTTGTTAATGTTGATGCAGAATCTGATAATCAGTGTGTACTGTGTTTAGCTCTGACCCACATGTCTGTGGCCAGCTGGAGTTTCAGGTCATTGCACATTATACATTTTGCTTTGAAAAATGTCAAAATATTTCCTTTCAATAAATATTTGCCACATTTTCACTGACATATAGCTGATTTTTGCATTCTGGGAAAATAAAAATAAAAATCCCAATCTGGGTGAAAACAACAATACAGAGTTGGATTTTTTTCCACAGATGGAAAATCTGATTTTTTTCAGCATGATTCTTTGTCAATGAACTCATTTGCTCTCATCCAGTCTCTAATGCTGATAAAAACTTTCCTCCATGGTACAGCATTGAAAAAAAATTCTCCTTCATTCTAGTTACATTGCTCTCAACATTTTTTTTTTACCATACACAACTCTTTTCTATGATTGATACCTTACCCCTGAGATAATTACCCAGCCTTTCAGGTTGGTTCTCTGATGGAGTAAAACAAAGCAACATCATTACTACTAAAAGAAAAAAATATAACTGTGATTTTGGTTTGGATGATTTATCAGGCTCCTTTTTGTGCTGTTGAGAACCTCAAAAAAATCCCAGACCAGTCCCTCAGTGCTCAAAAATCTCTCCTTCCTTGATCTTCGCCAGGTGTATGCGGAGTAACTTTGTAGTCATCGCTGAAACAAGACATCAATGGGATAATGAACTGGGCTCCTCGTTTCTTCCCACCAGAGTCAACATTCCTGACTGTATTCTTTTTTCTGAGGTACAGTTGGAGACACGAGGATATTAGTATTCTCATAGTCTTCTTTTTCAAAGGAATAGGATCTATTTCATCAACCAAAGAACCATTTCTCTTAGAAAGGCTAATGGATATGGTTTAACTGCAACCTTTGTATGTTAAAGATATGCTGGCAAAGTCACAAGTCTACCAAAAAATGTACAGGCCTTGAAATGAGCTTGGGAGAGCAGTGATTGGTATTGCTGACAGATTAAGTGAGAATTTGTGAAGTTCCACTATACTTTAAAATGCTTAAAAAAGCATCTTAAGCTTAACCTGACACAATTATATGCACTTGCTTAGAATATATACATTTTTCCACTGCTTAGAATATATACATTATTCCACATGACTTTTTATAAAGCACCACTTTTGAGTCAGGTAGCTATTTTATTTAGATTCTGTTTTTTTAATCCAACCTCTCTGTGGCACTGCAAGCTCAACATAAAAACACTCTGAGTGTTTTCTGAGTTTTTTGGAATGCTTAAATAAAAAACTGTTTTCTTCCTCTTTATCACAATAACATCTTTAAAAAATGATGACATCTCTATATAGCTTAGCAAAAGAAATACTGGGGGTGGGGGGGGAAGGAACTCAATTGTTATTTCTAACTAATGCTCCTCCTGATACAATTGCACCATTATGATAGAAAGTGTTTTTTTTTTATCTAGAATAACCTATTGTGCCCATTGCATTATAGCTGAGAAATTAAACTTTTTCTGCTGCTGGAATCTAAACCAATGTGATCTAGCTTGTCTAGGTATTACACAGAGAAATAAAACATTCAGTATTGTACAACACTCTATTACAGAGATAAAATGGTGCGATCCCTGATAAAGATATAGAAAAGGAAAGGAAATGTTACTTCACTGTGAGAGTGTTTTGTGGATAACAAGTAACAAAGCAACATTTATTTTCTGTACTGATAATTAATGGATGGTGCAGACTTTAGTTTTGTATTTTTTATACTTATGTCATCTCTAACCGTCCTTTTTCACTGTGCAATCAGTTCTTTCCTTGAAGTTCTCTTTTTTTCCTGTTTTTAACTAAGTTTGGTTTCCAGTATATGGTTGACCTCTACTTTTCTTTGGAAACCTATAATGTGATTAGCTCAAATACTATTTTTAAGAAGAAGCTGTAGTTGTTTTAAAGATGGTTACACTGCATTATCACACATCTAACCTGCACCTCAGACAACCTACATTTACTTAAAACTTCTGAGACTTGAAAAAGAGCCCTTAGATAAGCTGTATTCTCAGAGAAGCTATGAAAAAGCAGCGGCAGAGAGTGCTGGGTAGAGGGAGAAAATTCCGGGAGATCCGGAGCTATGGGGACTTGGGAGAAGAGAGACCTCAAGGCTAAAAAGTCCCTACTTGCATTGCTGATGAATTGCAGGTGTTTTTGTTTTGTTGCTTGTTTTTAGGACATAACGTGGGTGACGCATATGAAAATAATACTTAATAGATTACTGCTGACTGCAATGCTCTAGACTGATTTAAGGGTACCACTTTAAAAATACATTTAAAAATGTGGCTTTGGAAGTATTATATACTTCATTCAGTAAACAGGCATAGGTGTGTATACTCTTCTGTTTTGTTTCAGTTGGATGAGCTTATTATACTTGTGAGATAAATTTACATTTTCAGTTCTGAGGATGAATTCACCACCGCAGGAAAAATTCCAAGGGTCTGAGATGCACCAGGAACTTAGGTTTCAGTTAAACACAAATAAGACAATCAGAAAAAACAAATCATATCTGTGGAGTTCTGTGCATGAAGTCTGGGAGAGCTGGCTCCAGGAGTGCCAGGCAAACACTTGAGGGTGCCACGGGTGCCCCTTCTTACACTGGGAACGCTTTGCCGTTGCTGCTGAGCAGCTGTATGATCCCGAGCTCGCAGTGTAAGACTGCACATTTACAGGCAGCGATGACAACCAATGACATTCCTATTTGAATTAATAAACAGCAACAACAACCCTTTGCTTCTGTATTGTTCATCTGACTAAAGAATTGGAGGTGACAGCTTAAGTACAAAAACTGTTAAACTCATTATACTGGACAAGTAAAGCACAATTATTGATACTTTAAGCTCTCCAACAGAATATTCTGCTAACCTAGCAGAGCATTAAAATATGCCTATTTTTATTTTTAACATAAATCATCGACTACTACTTATTCTTGCTTGCTTCTTGTTTCAAATATTAAGCACTAGCTGATTGTAATGTCTGCTTGGCTTTGTAATCTGAATTCTCAGCACATCACCTTTCCTCACTCTTAGTCATCTTACATTTAATGCACTATGCCAGCCTTCTCCACTCATACTACAATTGGAATTTAATCCCAATTTTGATCTATTAATAGTATCAGACCTGTTTGTCATACAACTAAGCCAACAGAAAGACTGTAGAAATCTTCTTTTTCTTCCAGTGTCCTAAACCAATCTCACTGACACTTAACCTGGACAGCAGGTTTTGTAATCAGATTCTACTTTCTGTGAATTTATACTGCTCAATGCTGGTCAAGGGTGAACCTTGAACACTCTCTAAACTTTTAGATGTCATCTAAGACTTACAGCTTTAATTCCTTGAGGTTTCTTTTTCACAGATCCACAGCTACTTTCCAGTAAGGCTAGATCTGTAGCTTTCTAAAGTTTGAAGAAGGTTAGTATCTGCTAGGATTAGAGCCATTACGGACTGGCTCTGAAACAACGTGAAGAAATTCCCGTCTTCCCTGGAACAAATACACGGGGAGTGCATTTACAAGGACAACAGTGAAGTCAAATTAATAGATGGTAAATTAATCACAATTAAAACACGAATAAAACCATTAGGGTGATCATGGGCCCCGTTTAACTCATGTGTTAACACAAATAATGTACTATTTTCAATTGGAATTTAAATCCCAGTTCAACAGCATATCTTAAAATGTGACACTCAAGTCAACGTGGCAGCTCATGGCCTCAAAGTTACCCATGCAATGCTTGGTTAACAACACTGCTGAAAAGTTTGTTATGCTTGCATTACATTAACTTAAGAAACACTTGGAGTAAAAATACTAAAATAATAGTTTTAAGATAAGATAGCACTTTGGTTACTTTTGTGCCCCGGATTCATGGAATAAATATGTAGCACTTAAAAATAATTTTCCTGACATCTTATGCATGTATTTAAAAGGGAGTAATATGTAAAGATCATAAGGTAAAAGTTCTTTGCAAACTCAGTAGGCCTTACAAATATTACAAATCTCTACTTTAAGACAGATGAAATGAGGCATAGGGAATTTAAGGCTAAATTTTTAAACATGGGAACCTGAAACTGAACTCTTGTTGCTTCACTGCGATTTCAGTATTGCTATATGAATTAATATTTCCCAGAAGAAGATGTTCCTGCAAGTAATTGACTGGCTGGGACACTGAAGATCTGACTTTTGTTTCCATTTCTCTCAGAGACTCTTTGCTTAATGCTGCTATGCCACAGTTCCCACTAGCACTGCTTTACCATATAGTAGGGGGACAAGCCATCTAATGTGAAAAATGTATCTCTGTTCCAAGGTGACGGACACCACCGTGATGCTATTTGCAAATACCTACTTATTTTGATAGTGAATAACAGTCTATTACTTTTGGTGCCTCCATTTGGATTTTAGTAAATATTTTAGACACTCAAGTGAAAATATGCCCTTCAGCTGCCTGTCAGTTTTATATATTGACTGTAACAGAAGCACAATCCAAAATCTTTATACCAGAGCCTTTGTCTTAAAAACTAGACCAGATTTACTCTTCCTCTTTTGAGCTAAAAGTTCAATATTTGAAAGTTAATAGAACCACAGAAAAGCAGGATTAATATGTACTCCTGATTTTAAAATAAAAAATTATTCAATTAATTACAATGCTAATTGAAAACTAATAATGGCTTAGATACTGTAGGTTAGTGTTCATGCATTCTGAAGCAACAAGATGGGAAGAAAATATACAATTTTAAACTACCCTGGGTGTAGCTGTCATAATGGACAGCAAAGGTATAGCTGTATCATTCTATCCCCAAGCAGCTCTAAATGGTATGCAAAAGAAATCACGTATGGTAATAAGTATCAAACAAATGCTACCACAAAAATGCTACCTACATATTTATATTAAAACCCTTCTTTGATCTGGGAAGGAGGTAACGTTTGAAAGTATTTGTCACGTAAGCTCAGACACATCTATCATTAGAGATCAGTAGTGAAAAAGAAAACAGACTCCCAGAAGCCCCAAAGAAAAACGTTCTTGAAACAGTAAGGTCACCCAGCAGTGTGTACTCAAGAAACACTAAGGTCTATCATATCAAATAATGACAATGTGTGTGCTATCCAGACCTGAAAGAGGGTGGTAGTTAGCCTCAGCACTGGAGTCCTGAACTTCTTCCATCTAGATATATCCTGACAACACTGTCCTTCTTCATCCATGCTAAGGACAAGTTTAAATGCTTCCTCAGTTTTGGCTGGTCCTGCTTTATCCTCATGGGAGCTAACGTAAGGCCAGCGACAAAACAATTTGTCCAGCAAAACAAGAAGTCGTGCATGATGAAGGGCAAAAAATCATAAGCAATATCTGGCATGGTAAGTGCCCCAGAGGGGAAGGAAATGGGACACATTAGCAAAAGCATGAGAATGTAATTGCACTGTTCAGGTGGAAAGAAACAGAAATTGTTAAATATATTGCTTTATTATTCATCCTAGTGTAACATGACTGAAATTAATTGTGGGATTATCTTTGTGTATTTAATCAAAGGTCTGGTTCAGTTTCCCTTGCTGAAAACTGCCCAGACCTATATAGGGATTCACGAGGCCTTAGCTCTCTGGCTCAGGTACTGTACCTGTGTTTAGACCCACATTTTCACCCTTACAGTGCAAACTTTGCCTCTGATTCTTCTGCAGCAGGAACCCTGAAGCTGAAATTTTGAAGATGATGAACATGGCAACAACTCCCACAAGTCGCCTCAGCATTTTGTGCAAATTCCTCAGAGTCTCACTGAAGGACTGAGGCTCCTGGCTAAAGTTCATCTCTGTAAGATGTGGACACAGACCTTGCAAAAGGTTCCAAACCAATTACTCTTTATTTAATATATGAAAGGTAAAAAAGCCTACAGATGTTTGCTAATAAGAAATACTTTCAATGCAGTAGCACTCACCCTCGCATCCCCTTCCTTTGAAGTCTGAATGGTTCACCACCTTTGATGAAATAGTCAGGACGTCCCCTGCCTTAGTAGGGCCCCGAAGCAAATCATCTCTATCTTCCACCAGGGAAAACGGACAGAGAGACATAGAACTGTCTTTGTGCTTTTATAACCTTTCACTTTTCTGTGGCATAGACCCCTGATCCACTTTGACAGGTTAATACGCATCCCTGTTAGGCAAATTCTCCCTGCTCAGCTAATTGTTTTGCACAGAAGCCAATCTATTGCCCTGAATCAATCCTTTGCAGGGACAGAATACTTAAACCCAAAGATCCTTTCTCATCAGTCCTGTACCTATACTTCCTGGAGTGTTTATCCCACACAGAATTAAAACAGGGAAAAAAGATAACAAAGAAAGTGGAAAAACTCCTACATTCACATGAAAAGAAATAGTCCTCAGTACCCATCAAAACCCACAATCTGACCATAAACAGATTATCCAAGTCACCACCCATGCCATAAGCCATGAATTTTTGTTTCTCTATTCTTGCATTTTGGCCTTGTCAATTCCAAAACAAGTATCTCCCAAACTTTCCTGTGAGATCTCAGTCACGATCAACCTCTTAATGACCATTTACTGCCTCATATTGTATTTAATTATTCCTTTTCACCTTTCATATATATTATATATTTTTCTGATTTCTACTGGTACCTGAGTAAAAGTTACAAATTATTGTTAGCATTCTTGAACACTGAACTGCTTTAGTTTGGCTGCAGTGACTGTGATTCCTACTCAAGGTGGGTTTTTTGATTCTATTAGATAATCATCAATAATATATAATCAAATGACTATGCTGTAGACATGGGAAACTAGATCTAAACATATTGAGAGTTGCTTAGCATTTGTATTAGCATGGCAATGCACAAAGCATGGCACTGTTATATTATAATAAGTAGTAAAGAAGATTAATGTGCTTTATCTCTTTATGTCATTGCACAGGAAATCAGATCCTAATCCTGCTTTCTGTGAGAGGCAAGAATATGTTCTCACTTATTAGTGTTTCTATTTTATTTCTTACACATTTTCTAGATTGTTATCAGTATTGATACTGCAATGCTTTTTTTAAGGTGTTCTTCCTTAGAAAAACCTGTTCATGCAACCTACTGTCACAAAAAATGAAATGTACCTTCACCTCACTTTCGCTATCATACAATTCCTCTTTCCCTGTCAAACCAAGTTATTTCTTAGCTGTTCTCTTCTGAGCCTCCATTAATTCCTCATCTTAGTCTTCCTCTTAATTGCTGTCATACTTTTTTTATTCTTCTCCCCTCTGGCTTTTTCTAGTCTGTGCTCAAACTCACACCTCCATTTTTCCTTAATCTGTTGGGGCCTTAGATCTTGCTGACTCTCTTCTTCTCAAAACTGTCCTTCCTTGGCTTCCAGAACTCTGCCTTGTCCATGTTCTCCAGAAAACTCTAGTTACTCCATCAGCTTGTTCTCTTGAGCAACCTCCTCTTCCTTTTATATTTTTTTGTGACAGTTCCAAGGACTTTGTCCTTAACCCCCGTTTTCTTCTCTTTCTACAATATATCTTGGGGTGATTTAATCCATAGACATACATTTAATGTGACAATTCACAGATCCACTTTTCAACTCCATACTTGCCTCTGCCATCCACATTGTATTTCTGACATATCTGTGGTGTTTCCTCATGGATTCCTAGCCATGACATAAAGTTCAATATAGCTAAATTAGAATTCTTTATATTTCTCTTTACTGTATCTTTTGATTACAATGGGCAAGAGCATTATCTTTAGATGGCTAACTTGGTCCTCACCTTTCATTTTCACTTATTTCATTTCCTTGTGAAATTTTGAAGTGTTCTTCCTATCCATTCACATATCTGGATATATACCTTTGATGAGAGCTGTGTTAGCTTGAGTTTTTATTAATAAAACACCCTCTTTTCCAGCTTTCACAAATGCCATCCTGTCTCTCCTTCATCCATTCAGATTGCTGGCGCAGAGATCAGCCCCCTAACCAGTACCTTTAGTTATGTCACTCTCTCTGCATCCTCCTTTACATCTTTATTCTCTACCATACTGAGCAAAGATACCTGTCATTTCTTTCAAGACCTTTCACAGACTAGTCTTTCTTTACATACGATTTGTCATTCACCAGCACAAAATATTGATTCCTACTCTTATCAGACCACCGTGATAGTCAGCCTCAATCATCCAATTACCTTACTGCTTTCTACCTTAGTGCCCTTCCTGCTCAGAAAAGCTCCCTGTAAATATCCACAAAAATTTTCTTTCTCTCTGTAGAATTCTTTTAAGGAAGGGACTATCTTTTTGTTCTGGGGTACCTACTGCAGCGTGATTTGCTTCGTGACTAGTCCATAAGAATTGCACGACACAAAATAACTGCATATGTCTGAATACAGGTGTAAGTTGGTAGCAATACCATAGTTAAGGTAGGAGGAGGAATGGAAATTAATGAAATTGTTAAAAGAGTTTCAAATTCAGTATATCTATTTACTTATATTTTTATTATTGCTCTTTAGTGTTTAAAACTGCAGTAAGATCCCTTTCAAAACACAGCTTAAAACTAAAACTGCTGCAGAAAGGGTTAATTTATTATTAAATGCACAGGAAGAAATTTTTACATTAAAATATAAACTGCATTCAACAAATTAAAGTTCTTTTTCCAAGAGACATTCATTCAGAAAGGTGGTGTTGGGGGGAAACAACAAAAATATGCTTCCCTCATTTCCTTCCCCCATCCATTCCCACCTAATCCTTCCAAAAATACAAAGTGAGTACCAGCAACCACCCAGAAGGGAATCATTCCAATAGTACTGCCTTGGCAATTGCCTACCACTAGCATTAGTAAACCTATAGGAGACATTCTTAAAAATCTATAGCTGCGTACTTAGAAAAATCAAAAGCTTTCAAAAGCACCTTGACATGCGCTAGTTCTTTGCCCTGAATGACAGTGATGAGATGCCTAAGATACTGTCTGACCAGACAACAGAACAAAAAGCACACAGGTCTATAATTAGGAGCAAATCCTTTGGCTGAATGAAAGGCTATTATTTAGACTGAAAACGGAGTTTGGAAATCCAGAGCTCTACATGTGCAATGCTACACATTATATCCAAGAACATTAGGGAGTCTATTATACAGAGACAACCACACGCCCACACAATAAAAGCAGTGTGCTCATGTTGTCTTTCCTTTGTAAAGCTTTCTGGAAAAAAACAATAATAATAAAAACACATAGAGCAATTTTGAGTCAGGATTTCAAAGGCTGCAGAATCATTATCTGACACAGGGAGAACTATCATATGGAAAATGACTACCTTCAGTATTACCTTGAATGCTCAGAATGCTTTATAGAAAAATGGGAAACATTTTTTTCCTATTAGTAAGCTTTCAAAAAAAATGTTATATGTACAGTATCACCCTACTAGAAAGAGCAGCACTTAGCTCTCTGGTGTGCTCAGACACCCGGGTGACAAACAGCACCAGCCATTCACAGAAAGTCCTGTGAGTCTAACTGACTGTCAGAAACTTCTGACAATGGCTTCAGAATTTAGAAATGTCTTATTGTCATCATTGCTTTGAGAGAAGACTGAAATTTTAATTGGTAAGTTACAAGAAATTTAAAACAAGCTCCCAGCACTAAAACACTAGTCAGTGAAACATAATCTCGCCGTGCTTTGCACAATCTTTGAGATCCTGGCATGTTATCAGGACAATATGACCTTTGTTTGCCACAAAACAACAGCCTGCCTGTCTACCAGCCAGAGTCTTCTTAAAAATGAGTGCATAAGTTGCCCTAGCACTTCACAGCGTCTGAATCAGAAGGAATGATTTGTTTTCTTATCTGGCATTTGATTTAAGTCATATTGACTCAACTAAGTGACAGGAAACTTAAGAAAATGACTGTTTTGCCTCCAGATTTTAATTGGGGATTTTGCCCCTTTTTAATTCAAGTTGCAGTTTCTTAGTAGCAGAGGAAAATTTTGCGCACAAATATTTTGTAATTCATGGAAAGCCACAGTGTCATTTCAGTACTGGTCCAAAGGTTTTTAAATTCTTTGAGACATTCTCTACAACTCACCTTGAAACCATGAAGCCTGAACAAGTACCAGAAAGGAAAAAGCAAAAGCAAAAGAAGAATTAAAAAAAAAGCAACAGCCCTGTCACAATTCTGCAAATTTTTTCATGAGGGAAAAATATCTATATAAGGCTATACCTTTTTTCTTTCCACCTTATAACCTTTGAAAAAATGTTCACAATCCAGCTTTCTCTTTTACCTCCAAGGCAGGGACTGCACAACAGGTAGTATAAGAATGTCAACCTCTCTCTGAAGAGAGCCAAATTACATTTTAAGCGAAAAGTCACAGATGAACTTACAAAATCAGGGTCTTTGACCACTTGTTATCTAAACAGATCTTTCACTTATGCTAATAAGAAGTTAGCAAAAAAAAAAAAAAGAAAAGAAAAAAGAAAAAGGGATGAGGATAAAGGATAGAGTAAGATCAATGCTACAGTTCTTAAATGATAACCACTCCTGATTCCTTGCTTCACAAACTGCAGTTGGTTTTAAATTAACTAAACTGATGTAACACTTTTTTCTCAAAGTGGTGGGGTGCCACTTCTGGCAGAGTGCAAGGGAGCTGGTAGGTGCAAGGGAGTGTCGGAGGCACTGTAGCCCGGGGCGCCGTCCCCCCATCCCTTGGAGACACTCGGTGTGTTTAGCCTTCATTATGGTATTAAGGGAGTTCTCAGAAGCAAATTGTTTATGAGCTTTGTACAGAAGAAGCCAAGGCCCTGTCTGGTGTTTATGGAACAATATTCAAGATTTTAAATATTAAAATATAGAGGGCTGCATGTAGCTCAGCAGGCTGAGATCTCAGTGCTGTGCTGCATTTATGGAGCTGGATCTTCAGCTGGTGTAAACTGACAGATGTTTTATCTTCAGTGAAGAAAAGTCAATTTACATCAACTGGGAATTGAAACTACAGCTTGTAAAAGGTGCTTGGATCTGAGATACATAGTTAATAAATAATAGCATTCATTTTGCAAATAGTTACTGCAGATAATTAATAACTGAAACATTTACTGATTCTTTGTCTAACAAGTTGAAAAAAATCTATTTCAGTTCTGTTCCTAATAAGCAACTAGTTTCAAACAAAAAATATTTCTCCTTGAGTAAGAGTCATTTACTTTTGCTAAGGTTCTTTGAAAAATTGTTTTAAAGTGCTCTCCTAAACAAGATCTAGGAGGGTAAATTAAAGCATTAAATGTTGAATACTTGCTATCAAAATTTTTTCCTCTCTTTGCTCATGTGTACCCCTCTTTGATTATATGGTTGTTGACCCTTTCCATGAGACATATCAGGAAGACAAGTCTCATGTAAAAATAAGCAGGAAGACCACATTATCACTTTCTGATTCAGTTCAGTGGGAAGTCCAAGTTTCAGAGCAAGTAAAAATAAAAAATAGAGCACCAAACCTAAACAGGTTTTCAGGCACCAGCAGAATGGGCTGACTGGTTTTGAACTCATGATCAAGATGCAAATGTATTCATTTTTCAGTTCACAGCGTTGAAAGAAAAACATGGGAAAGTCCTGGTGAGCTGACAATGTGCAAGGTACTGTGAAAAGTGCATTCTTGATGAACGAATCAAATCATCAGCAAGGCTGAACATTTCTCATAATTAAATTCTATATATGAACCAAATGGAGATGTGCACATTTTTGCTTTATGACAGATGTTGCAGCTTCATATCCACAGGACACGTAGATTGAATTGACTTCTTTTAGGACTACAAGCTGATTTAGACATTTATTTATTCTGCAGTTCCTGTGGTCCAGTAGAAGTTTTTAATCTTACTTTGCATTCACTGGATTATGTAGCATATGCTTTTCTTTTACTGAATGGTTAATAACTTTCTAAATTAGTTTGAAGGCCTAAAGCAAAGAATGGTTGGTTAGTACATTTGACCAGTCATTAAAGTGTCTCTCCAGAAAGAAAATCCTGTTAGGGAAAATGATACTTGGGTTTTACATTAGCAGCCTATCCAACCCCTAATCCAAAGTTTTTAGCTAATAAACAGCCTTTTATTAATGCTATAAAAATTGGAGAGGGAGATAGGGAATATTCTTTTTACTTTTTTGCAAGCAGGAGACACATTCGGAAATCTAAGCTACACTCTAAGTAGTGCTGTCGTGACGTTTGCTGTAAAATAAGACAGTAGTGCAATTTTCAGTAGCGGTAAACCACAATCACTGGAAAAAAAGATTCTAATTCAACAACATCAGCTTAAAATCATTAATGCCTTTTACTTTCCTCTCAGGATTCAGAGCAGCAGTCTTTTGTGGTGCAGCCCACAGGAACAGGTCTGAAAAGCCCAACAGTTGGTACAGGAGACACAACGTCCATCATGTCCATTAACATTTCAGGGGTTTTAATTTAGACCAGCTGTAGGCTGTCTTATGGACTGAGTGCCCATTAGCAGCAGAAATGCATCATATGAGCTCCTGGAGCACATCCTTCAGTTGAGTATCTTCAGAAAAAGGTCATTGATGCACCCTGATATCATGCTACAATATGCAGTAAGTGGGAACAATGGAGGAATTTGCTTCAAATGTGCTCTTCTGAAATTAAAACACTAAGGTCAACACACACTCTGTTCCCCTTTAAAAACAGTTCAGATGAAGATATTTCAAATTAAACAATACACTAGCTTCACATATTTTGAACTAAAAAATCTGGAATTCTGAGGTACTGTGAAGTTTTAATGACTTTATTTCCACACTGAAGTTTGTAATTCTTTAATGGAAATAAGTATTCTCTTTTCTCCCCTCTTCCCACCATTTTTCATCCTGTCACTTTCTGAAGAGTATTGAATTGGTCAAGTATTTAATTAAACAACAACAAAGGCAAAGCCCTTTTTTCTATCAGTGTGACATATTCTAAACAATACCATTTCAAACCTTTCTGATATGAAAAAAAATAGATGAGGACATGGAAAATTATCATGAAACTATTTGCATGAATCACCCTGAAGTTTGAAAGGAAAACAGCCTAATTCAGATCTTCTATTTATAGATCTGTGTGTTCAAGTAGCTCCTTGACTACATGAGCCGAGGGTCCTGAACTATGGTCGTATGGTTCTACCTGGCCTTGGGCCACCCAGTGCTGCCTGAAGAGGTCTGTAGGGCTACATGATCATACAGTAACTGATCCGAATCTTGAAACAGTAGAGAATTTGCAGCAATTCACATACATCATTTTCCCATTACTCACTACATGGTGATCAATGATAAAAAGATATTGATGAATAGAGTCTAACGAGATCAAACTCCACATAGTGTCATAACCCAACTGCCTAAACTTGAGCCAGTTTCTGTGCTTGGAGCTTCCAGTTAGCTAGTTCCTGGTCTATTGCTTTAGGCTAGATTTAGATAGAGATAAGGGCCCTAATTTTCATGTTATCCCTGTGCTATCTTTTTATTGTCTATTGGCTGTTTCACAGTTGTTATGGGAGACAATGGTGTTTCCACTGTTCTGGTAAAATGAGAAGCCTGCAGAGAAACCCATACTGTTGGGCAGACATTGTGTGAAATGGCTTACATAGGAGCTCTGCCAGGGGGTGTCCAGCAATGGCCAATATTAGTTGCTTCAGAAGAGAGAAGAGACTCCCCATAATCCACTCTCCTGGGGCTCTGACACCTATCTACACGCTGTCTGGTATGCTTTGTGTATTGTCTCCTGATCCCACCATTTAATCTTGTTAGAAACTTTTGAAAGCAACCATTGAGGAAACTTTCCTGATGCTAGTATTTTTCCTCAAATAAAAAGTGAAATCTTTTTGGTGCAGAGGAAGATGTTTTGTTTGAAATTGTTTGCAGCATTACTTGGGCAAGCTTGCTTCTCTCTCACATTGTGTTTATCTCTTCATCTGTATCTTTTTACCAGTTCTGTTTGCTACTCTTAGTTTACTTTCTCTTCTTTCCTACTGTTTGTTAAAGCATCAGGGCACTGCTGGTCTATACAGGCAATTTCACTGAAGTCCCTGCAGCTCTGCCAATTTGCACCTTCTCAGAAGCAGGCCTGTAACAACCCGCTGAATTCAGGACAAAGAGGTAGACCACAGGGTGGCATAGCAAAGGCAACACACAAGGGTGTTCTTAAAAGCCCTCCTTTCTCAAGGATGAGTGCAGATCTCATAAGCATGAATTTTATTCCTGAAGTATTATCCTCTCTCATTGTATACCAAAGATGACTAAAACACCTTTGAACTTTTAAGGCCCATAAAAAGCTTTGCTACTCAGGCCCCCAAACTACTTTACATGTTTCACATTCTTACTATTTGCTTTTGACAGAAAAAAATGGGGATGTTTTCAGCAGAAATCCTGTATGTAATTTTTTCTGGAAAAGAAGGACAAGGATGCTGCTGCTTCCTCAATTATCGGAAAGTGAAAAGGCAACAGAGGCTATAATTCTTTCCCCTGACCCCACAAAACATCAGCTCTGACCTGCAGGGTCAAGGTAGGGGCTAGGGGGCTATTCTTTACTTTGAAAAATAATCCAAGCAAAAGCTAGACTAACAGTCACATACCATCTTAACTATAGGTGTACGATATAGGGACAGACAGCTGTTTGGAAGCTCTTTTTGGCTTGAAACCCTACTATCTGCAGCACCACTTGATGCTACAAGATAGATGATCTTTTGGCTGACTCTGAGCCTGAGTGGAGCCGTGCCATCTGAACACATGTGCCATCTAAATTACTTGGCCAGTATCACTAGGGGTTCAGCGCCAACTGACCGTAGGTTTAGACAGGCAGCATACATAATATTGTAAATGCTGACTCCTCTGCAAAATATCCTGCCCTTTCTGACAATGCTGAAAAATTGGCTTTACTTGCCTTCCAACATGTGATTGCACCTGCTGGTGCTTACAGAAACCCTCCCCTCCCACCAAATCCTCATCACAATAAATGACCATTCAAATGGTGTTAGGCAAGGCATGTCCTCATCTGCCTAGGAAATACAAAAAGAACTTGATTTAGATATTACAAAAATAAGTAGGTGTCTTCAAAACTGAAAGTCTCCAGGGACTCCTCAACACAAGCACAAAGGGTCTTTTGGTATGTCTGACCTCACTGTGACAAATCCAATTAAACTAAACAGCTTTTTCACAACACTGCAGTGTGATATTAACACACCGTTTAGGGAGCCACACCTATCGCTCTGTCTACCTGTGTTTGTATCCATACTTTCTGATAAAATCTGGACAACTATCCCATTATGCTTCATTTGTAGCTAAGCTGTTCAGAAGAGATGCAAAACTGTCAACAATTCAGAAAATGTTTGAATGCACAAAGTGCTGATGGGAAGAAGTCCTGGCCAAATTGCTTATGCAGGCACAGTTCTGGGAGGTTTTTGCTCTACAAAATAATTAGCTTATTAAGTCACTTACTGGAAGGCAACCAAATACCAGTCCCTGGCTTTTAGTGAGGATGGAATAAAGCTAACTATTGTGGTTATTACCATTCTTTCACCTATATTGTATCTGACATGGCCTTATGTAGGTGCAGATTTACAGGAAGAAATTTGTATGCATGTGTGTGTGTGTGTGTGTGTGTGTTACAGAAACAGTTAAATGCTATAGTATCACTGTCCAAAGGACTGCCTAATCTTACAACATAGAAAAAAGCTGCCTTACTAGAAACCCTTCCCATTTCCTCCCCATCAAGTCATAGATGCATCCAACCTTGGGTGTTTTACAAACTTAGTCAAAAGTTGCAGAGAATATGGAGCTTTTTAGTTAGTTCTTCTTGGATAGAGAATAAAAGTTACCAATGATCACAGTTATTAATGACCAATAAGCTGCATTTCTGAGGGACTTATTCAGAAAGAGAACCACTCTGTATTGATTAAAATGGTATAAAACCAAACTCTGAAGAAACTTTTTTTTTTTTTCCTTCTGTTGGAGAAGAAGAAAACAGTAAAGCTCTATGACTTTAAATCCATGGTAGGATTAAAAAAATGAAATAGCTAAAGCGAAATCCCTCTTAGTTTTCACCTTTGACAAAATTGTTTAAAATGTCTGCAGAAAGAAATGAGAACATTCCTGTGCATGAAACTCCTACAGTCACTAGGAGCTGAGGACCTACTGAACTAAGTCACTGGCACTCACCTTATTAGTCACACAGCGATCAATTTTGAGCGCCAGGGATCAAACAGAATTAGTGTGAATTCACTACTCTTCTTGCCATAATTACAATGAAATGAACTCATACCTCACAGTATTGTATCATCTCTCTCAATGCTGCCTGTCACACACACAAAATAGACAAAAACACAAAAAATGGGAGTCAGCTTACATGTTATTAACTGAAAAACTACTGGGTGTGCTAAGGTGAACTTCACTTTAATACAAAGCAGCATATTATTGCCCTAATTAAACAGTGAGGCACTCAAGGAAGCAAGGAGGTTTCTTAATTAACTTAGATGATGTCAAATAGCTGTTTCCTGTGGAAAAGCCCAAAGCACTTAATATACCAAAGCAGTTAATTTTTAGAAAGAAGTATTCTTTTTTCTTTTAGAAAATGCCAACTAAAATCTTTAACTACAGAAAAAAAAGCAGTTTTGGTTTTGCTCGGGGAGGTTTTAAATTATATTTGTTGATTTAAACAACCTTGTTTACATCCACAGACATAAAAGCAGGTCATCAGGTATTCCATTATTCATCTGAAATTCTCAGGAACTTTATTTTCTACTTACTGGGAGAATTTAAATATTAATACAATTACAGGTGATTTCTTCAAAGCACAACCATGCAGTTTCAAGCAGTTCTATTGCATTCTGCTAGGCTTTTCTGCACTGCTCATCACCACAATCTTTGAGTTCCTTTCAGCAATTCAGGGAGCAATGCAACTAATGTTTTGTATGTATTTGTTTTTCCAGGATATCCCCACAGGGAACTGGGTACAGTGTCTTGTTCTGGTAGGGATTTTTGCTCTACTGTTTATATTAACACAAATTTATATGTGTCAGAGGAAGCAAGGTCAAAGAAACGTCCCTCTGGAGGAATGGTAAGTCATTTGGTAGCGGCTTATTTCTGCTGGAACAGTCAGCAGCAAAGGAAGATTTTTAAAATAGATGAATAGAAAAATATCTTTATTTATTTATATACACACACAAACACACTCACGCACATTCACACAGGCATATATATATGAAAAAATCAATGTCTTTGAAACAGTCACCGTAAAATCATTTCCCAAGAGGAGGGTACTTCAAAGATCTTCAGCTCATCACTTCAGTACTGTAAATTTCTATTATGATCTACAAAAAAGGAACCTTAATATCCAAGTGAAGAACCTGCCTTGTTTCTGCCTGTCCATTTTGCTCTGAACTAAATAATAATCACCATACAAACATACCGATCACCTAGAAAGAGATAATGTAACATGGGAGGACAAATTCTGCAGCACCAAAATTGTTTAGGAACTAAAACACACTCAAAGTCAGATGAATTTCTGCTCTTAAATCTCTTCAGCACTTTTAAGAATGGACTTGTCACCCCGACAATTCAATTCACTGCAATGGAATAATTCGTGATTCACAGTGGAGTATATGAGAGGAGTATCATGCCCTTCATGTCTACATGACAGAAGAACTTTCTTTTTTCCAAGGGGGAGGTTGTGATTTAAATGCTCAGAATCAGAAATGGGAGTGTGGAATCCCTGAGGCTTTGAAGAAACTTCTTAGTCTTGCAGTTCCAGCCTCTCCATCTGTAAAAAAATGAGGGTAATACTTTCTCGCGCTGTAACAACAGACAATCATGAGAGTGCCTGCTGCCTCCTGCCATGGAACAGGTGTCTACTGTCTGGGCCAAGAGAAAAAAAAAAGAGGTTTCTTACCAACACTTTTGCTCATAATGCTTGTAACAATGGTCATTCTGTAATTCTAATATGCAATGTATTCAGCATGTATGCTGAATACAAATGTTGCTATGGGAGGCGTAAAAACACTATGTTAACTGATATTTGATTTTACTATTACATTCGGGTTCTAGCAGTGAGACATAATCCTTTTTAAAATTTTGGGGGACACACATCTTCTCATGTCTGTCTCTTAAGGATTATTTATATTCTTACTAAGTCATACCTAGACAGCACCAGCGAGAACAGTATTTACTGCCTTCTAACTCCAAGCAGATCCTCATGTTCCTTGAGACATTGAAGTCATGTAATTGGCCTCATAGTTTTTCTCCTACATAACCTTAAGCAAAAAACTACCTTCCACATTAAGCCCTGCCAGGCACGTTCTGTCGGCCGGTGACCTGTTTGCATCACAGCTTTACTGCTCCCTAGCACTGTCTGATTGATACATCCTGCAGGCAGATTTCTACTTAGGACCATAAACAGAGTGTAACTAAGACATAAAGCTTTACACAAGTGGCAGAAAGAAACCCACTAACCCAGCCAGGGAGCTGGGTATTTGGATCAGCTCTTCCTCACTGCCTCTTTCTTTCCCTACCAGAGTGGCAACCACAGACCATTCTCTCCGACAAGGAAAAGATTTTCCTGAAAATTCTTTCTGACATCATCATGGGAGCAGGAAACTTACCCAGAGTCAGAAGAAGCTGTAAGGTAAATACATTAACCTTTTAGCATAACAGAAGTAGAGCATTACTGAATTAAATTCTACAGCAAAGCTGACTGGTATCTGCTGTGTGCCAGCACTGAAACCTTTGGCATGTTGGAAAATCCTCACCATCATGAAACACATTCATTGACTTTTGTATTAAATACCAAAGTGAACATCACAGGCTAGTGTATTATTTGTCTTAACATTCAGTTTAACATTTATATTCAAAGATTTTTCTGCATTTAAGTTGGCAACAAATTCCCAGTAAGAATCAGGGACCTTGCCAAAGTGACTCAGTTAACTCTAATTTGTTCTCAGAGTGTGTGGGACAAAGTCATAAAGTAAAAATACCACTATCATGAAGCACTTCATTATTTTTCAGTGACTGAAACACTTGACAAATAACTCCTTTTTAGTACTGGATGTATGAAGGCTGCCTAAATCACCATCTCTATCAATTCTCCCACAGGTCTTGAAAGCTGAAACTTTGTACCTTGATTATTCACAAACTTTCAAGGGCTTAAGATGACAGAATGGAAGATATTTTGAAACTTCAGATGTTTTAAAACTCTTGTACTCCTGAGCTCAGAATTTTAAAAACAGGAAAAAAAAAAAAAAGCTCCTGTTAGGTGCTAACTAAACAGTGAAGTGGGAGCAGAAATAACAGCAGGAAACCATCCTACCAGCAGAAGCCACCGCCTTTCTTTAGAAACTCTTCTAGTGAATCCTGTAATTCAATAACTTTCACTACATCAGTGAATCATCGTTCCACTATTTATTAGATTCTTTTGTAGTCATAAAATCCTATCGAGGGTCTCCTTTCATTTTAGATCTATCAGTCAGGCTTCATTCCTAGTCCCCACAGAACACTTCTATGATAATAATGCTGAGAAGTCTACATTAAGCTGGATATAAAGAAAATGGAGAAATCCTTGAAATCAAGCAGAGTTCATCTTTGTTAAACTGCAATAACATACTGCACACTTCAGCTGAATACTGTTTGTAATATCTTCCCCTGAGTACTGCAGTACTGTTGGATACTAGTACTTGAGCAAATTGAACAGAAGATAATGTAATTTTTCTTTCAGCTATGCCGTCTACCTGGCATCTGGCATCTATCTGTCTGGCATCTGTCTTCAGTTTTGTTTTCTCTGCTTTCTACAAGAGTGTAGAGGAGGGCACCTAATTGCTCTGCACTACATAAAAAAACAATTTCTGCTCTCCTAAGGTATTATGAAGGGAGAGAAATGGTGGTCTCCCTCAGAGATCTAGGATGAGGAAAAAAACTGTTTTGTTTGGGGTTGAAGGCATGCCTAAACGCAATCTGTGCCCTCTTAAGAAAAATTATTTTCCAGCTTTCTTAATTAACAGAGTGGAACAGCTGTTTAAAAGCACCTTCTCACTGCCCCACCCTCAAAAGTGCTATTCATTGTATCGGGCCACTTTTCTCCTTTCCTGACTTTCCCATTCTTTTCCAACAATCTCCACAGTAGGGAAAAATGCTAAGAAACAGAGAAACTAAGAAGTAACGCTTGGTGCCTGTAAAATGTCAAAAATCATACTAGCTCTTCAAGTCATGACATGCTAAGTAAAATTAAATGAAACAAAACAAGCAAACGAACAAAAAAATGCTGAAACTTTTTGGTCTGTTTCCTGCTTCACAAACTCACTCTAAGCAAATCTAGTGAAATGTGAAAATTTCTTCCCAACTCTGCAACTTAGCTCCTGCTTTTGTATCTGTATTCTCAGGGCTCTGTTCAAAACAGACATATGAAAGTGCAGCCTTTTTCTTCTAGGCTGCTTTACACATCAGGGAAACTACGAAACTGCACTGCTCCAGCGGAGTAGTTGGAGGCAGCAGCAAAGTTGGCAGGATGTGGATGTGCCACTTCCCGCTGCAGCAGCACCGCCCGTCCCAGGATCAGCGCTCTGCTCTGCTGCTCTTGGGAAAGGTGAAGCTGGGCCATGACCACCCTTTTCACCAGTCTTCCAGTCAATCTTGCTACCTATAGCTGGTCTTTGATGTCTAGCCTTGTGCGTGCTACTATGATGAATAATAATCAGTAAAGGGAATATTGATAAAGCAAATAAAATGTGCACATGTGCAAGGACAGTAATTATTTGGAAGGTTTTCTCGGCACTATGGTTTTCAATACTTTTTTGAAAAGAAAATTTCCAAGTTCTACCTTGTTTAAAAAAATGCAATACTTTTTAAAATGGAACTGGATGGATTCATAATTAAAAGCAATTTGACCAACAAAACCTGCAGAAAGCATTGCTGAACTCTGGCTCTATGGTTCAACTGGTAAAATTAGACTCTTCCAAGGAATCTTCTTGGTTCTTCATGGACCCTGTAGAAGAAACTAATGCCTATTGTTGTCCCTGCTTTGGTATGTGCTAAATATTGATCAAAAACATTTTCCTGTAGCCTGATGTACAAGCATGGAAGAAAATGCCATCCTACAATAGTCCTCTGTGGAGCTGCAGTAGGTTCCTATGGGAATTCAAACACAAAATGAAGAGATGAACTTTGAATAAATGTGTGACTGATAAATAATGTAAACAGAATGGGATGACTTGAATGACTAATACTGAAGGAAGTTTACTTGATAAACCCAAGAAATTTTTCAAGAACATTTCATTCTTGTGAGATTATTAACTGCTCATGACTGCTAATATCTGCTGCTTTGACTAGAACAGCCAAGTTTTCAAGGAAAAAATCCAACTATCTTGCATTCATGAATCTGCATCTTTCACTCATTCAAGCTGAGCCCTATCACAATCATCACTGTCTACCTGCATTGCAGCGTTCCCATAATCGGACTTTCTGAACTCCTTGCTGCACACTGAGAGTCTTGTGTTGAAAGATTCTCTTTGCATAATACAATACGGTGTACATATTTCAAATAAGCTATATAAACAATTAAATCATTCATAACTAGTGTCCATCATGATTGCACTGCATGTATATATCAATGCCTCCAAGAGCAGCAGTTCTTTGCATAGAAGAAAGCACAGCTTCCTTATAAGCTACAGTGTGACTGTGAGAAAAAGACATGGGCATATTTCGTACAAATTATGCCAATAATAAACCTGGATCTACAAAAGACCATAAGCAAAGGAAATGGAGAAGAAAAACATGTCAGGATGCATCTACATTAGCACTTTTCTTTGGATGAGAAATATACTTTTGAAGCAGAACTTCCAACCACCTTCACCTACCATGCTTTGGTTCACGTTGTGGCATTGGCTGAACCATGAAGCGGACTCTTTTCTGATGAAACCCAACTGAAGATGTGCTCCGAGAGCTCACTTAATGCTCTGTGCTGCTAGTGGGAGGACTGTGAGCATGGAAAAAGTCAAGTAGGACATGCCAACACTAGAGAAAAACAGACTCATCAGCCTTCACTGAGCTAACACCAGTGAGGACTTAGTCAATTACACATCTGAACTGTGTAGGAAAGACCCGACAGCATCAGTTTTCCATGTGTTTTGGATATTAACTGAGATGGCCAAATATCTTCATTAAATAAATGTATCTGAGTAGCTCAGGAGAAAGCTTCTATCTTTGAAGGTTCAAGTATTTCTATATTTATCAAATGAGAACAGGTTTAATTTGGTGCTAGAATAATACCTTTGCATGTTGCAACATAAGAATGGCTCTCTGTGTATTTTGAAGAGATACAGACCTCAAATTGGTATGTATTACAGTCTACAGATTGAACTACTTTTGTGTACATGCAAAAATTTGATTACAAAATCTGCAAATTCCAATTAAATCAGATTGTGAGTCACTTAAGGAAGTCTGGATGTGAGCTGAAAGTGTGGATCCACACTTTTGTCTTGGAGTCACCTGTGTGCTATCAAATACTTTCCAGTCCCACAGAAAATCAGGAGTAAAATCTTGACCCCACTCAACTCAATGAGAGTTTTGCCATTAACATCAGTGGGACAGGGGTTTCATAAGTAAAATGTGTTTCAGTACATCCTTTTAGACCCTTCAGGAATTTTAGAAAGCTTTTATTAGACTTGAGTTAAACTATAAGTGAAAACACAGCATGCAGTCACAGAATCACAGAACGGTTGAGGTTGGAAGGAAGCTCTGGAGTTCAGTTCAACCCCCTTGCTCAAGCAGGGTCACCAAAAGCACGTTGCCCAGGATCAATCTGAGAACACATCAAACATTGTTTTTAGGAAATCCTCCTAAATAATAAACTAGCTAGCCACTTAAAGATTATGATCTGAGGTTCTAAGTGTCCTCTGCTTCATGAACATTTGAACACCTGCTACACTGAAATGTCTGAACAGACACACCCCCTTACAGAGATCACTGCAATTCAAGAAAGGATATCATGGACAGTTATATTTAGTTCTACATCTGACAGGAAAATCTGCAAACTTCCCGTCAACTACTAATGGCAAAATACATTCAGAGTTCACTCTGTCTCCTACCAATATACAGCTGGACTCTGAAAGAATCCCTTAGGCTATGAAGTCTCATTATCATTTGTGAGCAGAGCCCCACAAACAAGGAAGCTGAAAAAATCTTTAAAAAGACCTTACTCTTATGCACTGAGATAACATGATACAATACAAGTCAAGCTACTAAATCCAATTTAATTGATGGATTAATCCCCAAACATTAAGATCTATAAATAATAATGGAATAAAAAACCCCTTTCATTTATAAGGAGCTATTAATAATCCAGCAAAAAAGCAAACATATTTTCTATATGCTGCATAACAAATGTATATGTCAGGAACACTCAATATAGAAGACTTGCTCTTGAGATGCCTTAAATTTTTTGCCTTCCATTTTAGCAGAGTCACATAAAAGCTCAGGGTAAGGAAATGATTATCACTTCAAATGGAGCAATAGGAAGTAATTAAAAAAAGTAACACTCAGGGTCTGAAAACAGGAATATCTTGAAATAATATTGGATTTTCTTTTTGTCCTGCACTTTGCAATAACTTTTATTTTAAATTACAGAAGTCTGTGGCCTAGGAGTGTTGGACCTAGATGGTTCAAAGAACCATCCTATCACTGTTAGGTCACTGGTTCAATTCTAGCAGAATCATTACCATCTGATTTTTGCTAAATAGGTTGTGTGAAATGAACTGCTACCCCGGTTTAGTTTCCAGAGGACAAGCGTTCATACTGCAAGTACCATCTTTAGCACTTATCAGAGAGACCAAAAACCAAGGAGCTTTGAGCTAATTCTCTCAACCTAGAGATGACCTTCCAGGTCAAAGCACAAGCTTATTGACAGAGTTTTCGGGCAGCCTACAATTTTGTGCACGAACCATGCATTCCATGGCCATCATCTGACAACGTTCACAACAGCTGCAACTAGATTATTAGGGAGAAACAAATTTTGAGAGACAATAGCTTATTACCTTTAAGCCAGACATTTAAAAAGGGACTAGGACTCACTTGGAATGTATTTTTAAAGTAACACAAGTTCCAACGATGAGTTAGTATTTCTCTACTGTGAAAAACAATTAAAACTCACTACTAAATGACATACATTTGATCCAAATTCTATTCCTTGTAGACTCTGTGATTTATTACAAAACTGCTTTTAAGGAACACAGGATACTAGTGATGTATCCACTAGTTCCACTTTCCTAAATCTTCATGAAAAACAAAGCATAATTTTTACTAACTAAAATCTTGCCCCTATACAGTTTATTATGATCTGTTTGCAAAGAGCAACTCAGATTACTTCATGATTTGATTTCTTCCCTTCATTTTTTTCCTACACCGAAAGCTCAGAATCCATCAATAGATCACCTACAATAGATCATTTCATAACAATAAAATCTGAAAATTGCCTTGCTGTAAGTAGAAGACTAATGTAAATACCATGGGTATAAAAAGCATATATTTAAAACAGGATCAAAAGACAGTTCTATTAAATTTATTAATCCAAATGAAGATTCCCTGAATTTTTCTCCAGAACAACACTTAATTTAGTAATTCTCTTTAATGATAAAGTAGTAAAAAAAAAAATTAGGTACTCCCACCCTCTTCCTTCCAATGAGAAAACTGCCTTACAAAAAGGATATTCATTACATCAATTAACTAGCTTTCTTCTTCCTTTATGATAATTATAATTTCTGTCTTATACATATGTGTTACTTTGTTGTGCAATAATTGGTTCACTTCTGTCTCCTGTACATTTAGAAGCCTCTTGAAAGCCATTCTTATTGCTCTGAAATAATTTTATTCACTTTAATACACTATTACCTGTAAGAATTATGTATTTGTTTTTCCTTTCTTTATCTTTAGCAGAAGAGAGGTTCGATTTCTTATTCTTTAGCCACAGTCTTTGTTTTTAGGGATCAAAGACCAAAGATCAGAGTCTATGTTTTTTATACAAAAATATATTTGTTCAAATTTAATTGCTTTATTTTCCACCTAACTAACCTTTCATATGTTAACGGTGATAGCAGTATTAATTTCTACAGGCAGTCACATAACACTGAGTTTCTGCCTAAGCATCTCTGAATAAAGTACACTTTTTCTAGAGTATTTTTGGGGAGCAAAACTTTCAGTAATTACAATATATGCATGCTTCTGCATTTCTTCGTTCATGGTTGGGGGTTGCAGAATTTATTTTTAGCCTGCATTTCTGCTTATCCCACATCTCCACCCATTTTCCTGAAAAGGATATAGAAAACTATTCCTCCATCCATAGAAACATACAAACTGTTAGCAGCTCATAAAATTACTACAGTTATAATAGCAAATAGTGAGTCCTTTTCTGGGCCATAAAAATGTCAAGGAAACTTATGTGTAAAAGAGAACAAGGTAGTCTGGCAAAACTTTTTTTTTTTTTCCCCCAGCAGAAATGGCAGTAATCAACATTCATTTAACATAGAAGTACTTTTAAACCAACTCTTCATGCTAATAGAAGGAATGTTTAACCAATCTTTACCCTTTGAAAGTTTGGGATCTAAATGCCATTAATAATACACCCTAGACAATTTACTCTTCCTTCTCCAATCTAAATGTCAGGCTCATCTTAAAGTTGCCCAGTTAAGGCTTCAAAATAATAGGCCAAATTTGGACTTGGGTATAAGAGGGAACAAGAAGAGTTGCTCCTTTTTATTCCATGTTAAGATTTGCTCCAACTGGCTGGAAGTTTTAATATTTTAATACATGTCAAAAATTCTAATAAGTAAACCCTTTTCCTGGCAGCTTCTTGAAATATCACCATGGCATCCTATGCTAGCTTTCAGCAATGTGTTTACTGTATAAAGTTCTTTTATTTTGCATATATTCTCCATTATGTTACATGTTTTAGGTTTGCAGATCATATAAATAAATCCTTTAACACTAATCCTCTGCTTACACTGTTTAAAGTGATGCTTTAAAGACAGAGACTTCTCATCAACTGTACCATTCCCTGTGGATATTCAGAGTCATGTCAATTGACTTCAATGGAAAAAAAAATTAACTGCTGTTTACTGCTGTCAGAGTTGTAGGACACAACATAGCTAAGCTACGGGGATTCTCATCCTATTTCTCACCATGCATCACAAACAGAATTGCTTACTGAGTTCCTAGCAATTACAGCAATAAATTCTATATGGAGGGATGAGTTTGCATGATGGAGCTGCAAGTTTGCAAAAGAAAGCCTGCTCTGTCCAACAGAAACGTCATTACAAGGGACGACGCATGGGGAGGGCGTTGGTGTCGACTTTGTGAGGCCAGGCTGAGTTAGCAGCGCCCAGAGGTTCGCCAGATGCAGGTGCGTGCTTCATGGACGAGCGCCGGGGCAGGACAGGGGAAGCCAGCAGTACTAGTGACAGGTAGCGCTCGCATTCCCCTACGCACCTTCGAGCCATGAAATAGAAAGGCAGCCTTCGCCTCAGAAGGCTGAGTGTGATACCAAGCATGCAAATCCCACAGTACTGCTTTGTAATCTGTATCGCAGATTATAGCTACACCATAAGGGACTTTTAGCTCACCTCATAGAAGAGCAGGACATTATGCACGCTTTTTATATACAGACCTGAAAATCTTAGTGTAGACAAAAAGGAGATCATTCAAATTAATCTTCAGCGCCTAGAGAGTCTTACTGACTGCATGACAGGCCAATAGGCCTGAATAAAGCCAGGCACCACAGAGCTCAAGCTGCTTTTAAAGGGCAAATCTTTAGGAAATAATAGAATAAGGCCTAGTGTGATTGTAACAAACAGAAAGTGATCTTGGTATTACTTTCGAATTTCCAAAGGGTTTGCCCTTTAAACTTTGAAAACTTTCTTTGAGTTTATTCAGGGCTTCCAAGCATGTGACTAATTGGGAATCTAGTAACAGATAAGTTTATCTAAAAGCTCCAGCACCAGAAGCCAGTTGATTAGTTTTGATTTAAATAAAAAATTAGATTCTAAGTATCATATATTTCTTTAAAAAGCTTGAAAACATGATTTGAGTGTAACCTAATGGTTCAAAAATCAGGGCATAAATAAAATGCCTGACACTCAATAATAAAAAGCCATCATCAAATTGGGTAATATTCTTTTAGGCTATAGAGCACCATAATGCTAACCTCCTAATTAAAAATAAATTAACTGATGAAGATTTTACTAAGTTATATCCAGAATAACAAAGACTTTTTCAACAAGCAAGAACTTTTTTCAATTATCTTTAGAAGCTCCTTAAAGAACTGGTATATGATGAGTAGACAATTATCACTAAAACTTGAGAAACACACTTGCATAATTTCCCCTGGACTCCTGACACTTCTTGTTGATTGAAGTTAATTATTTGCATGACCTCCTGCAAGCCAAAAAGCGTTTTTACTTCTACAAAGGGCACACAGTGAACCTATTCTTTTCCAGACCATAGAAAATGGGAATCTGATTAAGTTTATAAAACTAAAAGCCAATGGATCCCAGAAAGCTTTGTGAAAGGGTTTCTTGCACGTAAATAATAAAAGTATTAAGGAGGACAAGTCCTTATCAGTGCAATTTCCTTCCATTTAAGCTTTGAGGAGCAGAAACTATTCCCTTTAAAGAAAAAGTAGAACTGGGTTGGAAGTGATAAGCAGACCCAGACCTGCTGCTACCTGGCTCCCCTCTCATCAACAGTTACGTGGTAGTACAGCTCCCAGGGGACACTGCTGGAAGAGTGCTCCTTGGCCAACCACTATCAGCAGCATTTCCCCTATCTCATACAGGGTAACAATTGCACGAACCATATATTCAGGGGAATCCAAGCAAGCTTACAGTGACTTAATCCATCAGAAAATGTAGACTTAACATTACCTTCTGATTTCATTACCTTAATTTTATGCTTAACTAGCTCATGACACAGTACTTTGCAGCTGTAAAGAAAGATGTATTTCTAAAAGATGACATCTAAAACCCATTCAGCTCAGAGGCATTTCACACAGAGAGATGGGCCTCTCTAAATTGGGGGGGGGGGGTGCTGTGCATTATTCTGTGAACTATAGCACTGTCCAGAATACCTGTGACATTGCAGGCAGTGACTGTACAGTTAACATGCTCCTCCTTCCTCACGACGAGATTTACAAAGGGCTTCTTTAAGACAGCCTGACGGCTGTCCTCTGTATAACTGTACCAGGCTGGCAGCCTGAGAAAGGGCAATGCTTTATTAGCACTCCAAGACAGGTCATCTAACAAAGGAAAAATAGCCCAAGGATGCTCTCGGCTAGGTTCTGATTGACTCAGATTGCACTAAGGTCAAATACCTAGTCTTAGCCATTAGTATTTGGAGTTTCATTAATCTTCTTACTCTAGAAACCACAGGTGACTCCCTTGGAATACAGTAACATTAGCAATTTGCTACTCTTTTATCGTGGTTTAAAGTATTTTGGCTCTGACAGTCATTCCTCATTGTTGATTTGTTCCTGAACGGTGCTACATTAAAGGCAAAAATTTATCACTCCACATTTTTACCTCTCCAGAGAAGGAAGGAACCCATATTGAGATTTTTCTGTTTTCCCTAAATAATTTCATTCTTTCTGTACATTCTTTTATACTCAGAGACTTTTGAAAATGCTGCATGTTTTCTTTTGGTTTTCTGATAAACTAATAGCTGTGACATTCCAAATTACAAAGTTCTATATGCAGCACTTCTGCTGCACATGTGTTCACATGAATATGCACATATGCAGCAAAAAATACAGTGATGCAGTGTTAAGTTTGCACAGTTAAAATAATGTGAGCTCTGAAATTCACAAGTAAGATCCAATAGCATTGTTAGCTCAGTCATCTGGTCCAGTCTGTATATTTTACAATGTAGATCACAGATTCAATTATGATCACTAAATTACATTTTTGAAAGAAAGATGGTTACAGATAACACTTTCTATTGATAGCATCAGTTATTAACTTTGGGGATAGATAATATCTGTCTGTATAGATAGATGAAGAGATCTACTTCCCCCCCTCTTTGAGTTTCTCCCCTCCTTCCCACTCCAATTATTCATTAAGCAGCTTCTGTGATTCATTTATTGGTCTTTTAATTTAATTTTCTATATTAGAATGAAGAAAGGAAAACATTTGCAAACCACTATCCCAAACCTTCTGAGTATCTTCAGAAGCTAAACAAGATTGCTTGACTCAAAATGAACCATAATGACCTACCATTATATAAGAAAGAATCAACCAAAGTGCAGAAGCATGTCAAAGGTCCTCCTCAGGGCATTTCCCAGTTGTTTTACATTGCCCAAATACTGCAAAGCAGTGAAAAGCTGATGATCTGGTTCCTAACTATTTAAAAATGATGTCCTAAAATATTTTTGTATGTGATATGACAGTTAAATCTTTTTCAAGTAAATCCCATATGAGACATATCCTGCACAATCTAAGTCTTAAAGGAAAAAAGAGGAAAAAATTAAGCTGAATCTAAACTAACCTAGGTAATTGGAAGAACATATTACTGTTGCATATTACTTTGCACTTCCCCCCAGTCCCTTTCTTCTGTTCATCAATCCCTTTCATCATGTCACTTCCAAAGTTTCAGCTCTGAGGCAAGGATTATGGCTTTTTTGTAGCATTGATGTAGAGGCAGCAGGTAAAACAGTACAGATCCTAATGGATTAAGAACAGAATTGTGTGTTGGAGGGATGACTGTGCTACACCACTGCTTGCACAGTGAGAGAGGCCTGATCCTTCTGAGTCAGTCTCTAAACCAGTCTATCCCTCTGTAAAACCCGTGCAAATCCAATTATATGCAAGGAAACTGAAGTTCCACCACTGCGACATATCTTTGTACCTATGTAAATGTTGGCCAGATTAGATTAGAAGCTTTTTAACAATAATTTATCACTCTGTCCCTTGGGTTTTTAATCAGATTTTTTTTTTTGACTGATAAGTGCTTTATAATCTTTCTTTAATGAAAGCAGACAGTCTGATTCTACTTGTGATACGAGTTCTCTATTTAGATTATGTACATTCATTGAACAACAAATTAGCCCAATAGAACCTAATGTTCCTTTATCGTGCTGTTTTATCTGAATTAGGGAAAGAATTATCACCATACGATGTGAATGAGAATGCATTCAGCTACTTCTTTTAAGTGAGACTAATCAGGAGTTGCCGTGAACAAATGTAAACCTGCCAACAACTTCAAAGAGTTAAAAAACTTCTTATGAGACCTTGAAGAAATGTAACCTTGAGAAAGGTTGATGCAGGCAATGGCTACTGTATAATTGTGGCTGCTGCGCTCTTTCCCCTGCCACCTTGCCCCCCTCTCCTGGACTTTTTCAAATGGGATGGAGTAACTGGGGTAGGCAGAAAATTGAAAGAACAAGAACAGGGAGCATCAACAGTTAGAATCATATGGTACAAACTATACAAAAAGAGACAGCATTCTCCAAATAACAAGGAAAAATTGCTAGGTGCGTTAGACAGATGCTGCTCTGCAATTTGGGAGACTTAACAGTTTCTAATCTTACAATTTTTCTCCTTGCGGTGTAAGCCAGACTTCAGAAAAAATATATTTAACCACTTAGTTCTCAAGATAGATTTTATTTCCTTGACTGCTAGATATAAAGTGTAATGTTCTGATATATTAACTCACCAAGAGATTGAGAGACCTTTATTTCAACACTAGTAGTACCTCAGGATATTACTAAATTCGTTCTCTACTAATGGTGATTCTTGTTCAAATGCACAGGGTTCGATTTGTGGCTTGGCATGAGAGTTATAAAAAAAACCCTAATGACTTTGTTGCTGTTTTTTGTCTCTGGATAGCTGAACAGTGATCATATGCTGAAGTCAGGTTATCCTCTTTTCACATAAACATTAGATATGCTGATATTCAGTTAACCAAACCATTTGGAGTTTTTAATGAGAAAAAAATGTTTTATTACCAAAATCTTTCAGTACTCATCTGTTTTTTAACCTCGGCAAATTCCTACTTAAATAAAAAGGAGTACCAACTGATTAAAAATTAAGCAATGATCTTTTGGCTTTGTATTTGAAACTCTGGCATATTTCAGGAGAGGGAAGGTTCTAATCTGTCAGATATGTCTGTATAACAGTAGCAAAGACATAATTTCACATTTGAAAAATCTTTTCAGTTCTGCCATTTTTACTAGTGAAGAGACAGTTTTGGCCACCTTCACACATTAAATAGCATTCTCTATCATTCTCTATCTCTATCTATACCAGAGCCAATACACTTCCTGTTATTGTCTATTACTAATACATTAGGTATTTTATTGTAGTAATGCCAAGGAATCCCATTCACAAGCAGCTACATGCTGTGCCCACCACAGAACAAGCACAAAAACTGCCCCACATTTTACAATGTTAAGTAAAAGCAGTGTCTATGACCCAGTTGTTCATCACTGTAAGTAACATTATCATAGTCTAACTCTTTGGAGTATAACTACCCCTTCGAAAAGGCTCAGCAACCTAACTCTGTCTTGAAGGCCCCAAAGTAAATTACTAGTACGGAAGAATATTTGAAATCCATGGTGTCTGAAACCTTTGTGGTCATAGACCACTGTCAGCCCAAAATGTTCTGTAGAGCCTCAATTTCTAATGGTGAGCACTAGAAAATAACGTTTCTTGTGACTCTGCAGAGTAGCTATGGGTAACTAACAACATACTTGTGTACCACAGGCTGCTGCTTGGACATCCCTGGACTATTATCTTCTAGCTATTCCTTAACACAGATAGTTGAGAATTGATTTTGAATAGCAAGAGTTAAGTTTTTTTCTTTATCAGATCATAGGCACCTTGGAAAGTTCCAAAATTTCCACATAAAGGAGCACCATGGAAATCTACTGCATTTTTTTTGGAATTCTGGGAAACAATAATTTTCTACATAAGGCTCTCTCCCCAGTCTTCTAGATACATTTAAAAATGATTAGATTTCTTTGCTATCAGTTCCACTTAATTTATCTTTCCCAAGCAGATGTCATTTTGAACAGTCTTTTGCTCTATTCTTCACCCTAATATTCCTTATTTTCAGTGAATTCAGAAGAAAAAAAGGCTGATCTTATCATCTCCTTGACCAACCAATCTGTTAAAAATCAGTTAAACAACCCATTACACCACACTATATGCTTCATAAAAGTGGGTGTTTAAGACTTGCACCAAATTTCTCCAAAAATATTTTAGAAGAGTCCCCAGCAGGGACTAATCCAAAAATAAGACCAAACATGTTTTATTTTCTGATAGATTTTATACAATAATGCAATGAATATCTCCTCCAAACAAAAAAATAACAACAAGAACAAACAGGGGCTATGGTTCCCAGTGTGCTGAGGGCCTCTGAATAATACTAAGATATTTTTTGTTTAGAATGCTCTGCCAGACTGGCTTTGTTGATATGTTCCTAGTTATCTTAAGATCCTATTATCTCTTCTCATGCTTATCCTTTCAACTGAAATACTTGCTGAGAACATTATAGTTGAGGGAGAGAATAAGCTAGTTTTCTGTTCATGCCATCTGTCTGTATTTAACAAATTCAGCTTGTTCTTTCCCATTTGCTCCTCTTTTAAGTTTCGTAGACACCTTTGGGATATTTAGTGCACAGACAGAACCGTCTGAAAGTTTTTTTTTTTTCTGCTTGGTGGAACTACAGAAGAATTAGCTATGCCACTCAGTTTTACTTTATGACATAAGTGAAACCAAAATCCTTTTCTACATGCTGAATAAGGTAAGCAAATTTAGGAGGTATGAGTTTTATTCACTGGAAAATGTGATTCAGCCTCTCCAGGACTATTTGTGCACTTGGGATGGGCTCATCAAATAGGTTTGATGGATTCCCCTTTTTCAGTCAGGACTCAAAATCAGGAAGGCACAGGTGGAAATGAGAAGGAGACAGCATGCAGTTCCCTCTTCTGCCTGGGGAGTCTTGACCCCTCATCTCCCAGAGGGAATGCCCTGAGCACAGTAGCAGATTTGGAGAAGTGTCCTGAAAAGTAACTCCAAAGCCCCTCAGATGACGAACAGTGTTGGACAAGTGTTTCCTACATCCCGGTCAGATGGGAATTTGGTTCCTCTTTCTCTTCTGTTAATTTGACTTAAATATAACCCTGCATTTCTGTTGCTGTTCTCTTAAGAGAAGTGTTTCTTCATAAATAAAAGAAACATACTGTTTTGGGCCAAAGGTAATATTTTTTATTTCATTCTATGCTGCTTCAGCGACTTGAAGTCTCTCAGAGCAGTGTTTAGTACAGCAGTGTTTTTTTGGCTGAACTGAAACATTTGTTGCTGATGGAGTCCCTTTACTGAGCATTGGAATCAGGAGGAGAAAAGGTGAGAAGTGGTAACAATTTAATCCAAATTCAGAACACACTTTAGAAAGATGATGCACTTTAGGTACAAGTCTCAAGCTCCATTGATCAGATTTCTCTCATGCAAACTGACCATCTCAGTTAAGAGGGGAAAACAGTGATCTTTCTGAAAAGTAAAGGAAAAAAAGGCATATAGGGGATAGAGTGGATTCTCTGTTGCATTTTAAGTACAGCAGTCAAATTATGCCAGCAAAAATACATTCTCTAGTAAGGACAAAATCTAGCCTTCAGAGACTGTGAAAATCATCTATTCCTATAAAGCAAGTTGAACACAATAGAAATATTATCACAGAAATGAGAAATAATCCCAAGCTTCTTAGATTCAGTGACCCATCTTTCATGGAAAAGAAACATACCTTTTTGATAACTGCTCCTTTAAAAATTTCACAGAAGTGCTGTAAGTGAGAGTTGCATTTAAAGAGGACAAAGGATGAACTGTGCTGGGTAAAATGTTAACAGAGAGCACAGTCTTTGGGGAAGCACCTAAACCATTTAATATTTAATAGTGTCATCTGTTGCTCCTGATCTAAAAATAAACATATAAAATTATTACCTGGCTCATGATGCTGAAAATACTCTGATTTTATTGACCTTAGTGTCATCATCATTGAATCAAAAGTACCCTTTGGTCACAGGTCAAGATGAGAAACTCCAATACAAGCAGTGAGTTGCAAAGTTACTACGTGGTTCAAGCATCAGATGGGTTGCTTTATGGAAAAAATCTGCCAAATGGCAGGAGGAATGTTAGAGTGAGAAAACAATATCTCAGTTTTGTGGAGACAGCTCCTGCAGTGGCATTCATTTTTATCATGCGATGGACTCCGTCTCACTGTGTGCTTTCAGGCACAAGCATAAGGAAGAATTTTTTTCATTCTTTCACTCTTTCTCACTCACAAACACTCATCTTTCACATCGCTATAGTAATTCTCTAACATTAAATCTCATATTAATATTAATTTGCTCACATTATCTGAGCTTATTCCATCTCCTGGTAGCAAAGCTCCAACTCACAGGCTTTAGAATAAGGCACCCTTTAGTGTTCCAGATACTGCAGTGTCTTAAATCTGGCCAGAAGTGTGGTGAAATTCACTGCTCATAAGTCAAACTTTTCAGGAAAGCATGTACTGTTATTTCAATAAGAATTTACATACCACTGAATGAATGAGGACAGACCTGCACGTACTACTACACTTATTATGTTCCTTCAACAATTGGCCTTCAACAATAATGGCTTACATTAGGAAGTGACACACATGTCAGGCTCTGCTTATGGGTGGCCCACAGTTTAACCATAGCCTGTACTGCTCAGTGCTGTAAAGGAAATTAGAAAGAAGAGAACAATAAGAAAGATCTATGAAAGAAAGAGGAGAGAGGAGATTCATCTGAGAATATTATTAATACCATACTATTCATGACTGAATTAAAACACCTTAACAGAGAAAAAAAATCCATCTTGAAATAAAATGTGTGAATCAGCAGAATTATCACCATCACTAGCTCTATTGAAAACCAGATACTCACCCTGAAAAGAAAATAAGCTTTTTTGACCCTTCTGCAGAAGGATATACATTTGCTTACAAAGATACATGCAGACATCTATCAAAACACAGGGATAATCTCTCAATTATTTCTCAATTATTTCACTTTCAGACTCCAAAATTAGAATTACATGGCAAATGTCTGTGTGCCACTTCTTCTTCTTATGTACATGGAGTTTGGAAACTCCATTGCCATCAGATAAACTGAGATCTCCTGCTTTCATTATTCTCTATTTAATCACTTCACAAGTAAAATGTTTTAAATATGACTTCAAGTTTTTCTTATCTACCATGAGTCATAAGCCTACGCCCAGCCCCATATTGCTTTCATGCTAAGGATTTCCAAAGAAGACAACAAAAGCAGGCTCCAGTGGAGTAACAATTTACTTGAAAACACTTGTTTTTTGTTCTCCTCAGCTTCTGAGCTAGGTGTGGTATAAGGGAGGGCAAGGGGAAAAGGTGGCCTCATGTTTCACCAAATCATGACCTGGTCATTTTCAGGCCAGTCTCAGTTATATACTAAGGTTTCAGTGAGGCTGCTTTATCTTAAATTGACTGTCCATAGCCCTAATCTGATTAATCCAGTTTTACTGCTGCAAATGGATGGATTAGGATAAAAAGATCACCAGTGAAGCGAAGAAGATGGCCTGGAATATTTCAGTTTCTCTCCTATTCCATTACTTTGTATGGGCAAACATAGAACCAAGTCAGGAGTAATATCCATTAAAGGCTATGAAAGTACTCAAAACCAAAGTATTCAGAAAGTATACAGATTTTTGAGTACAGAATCTCTCTACTGTGATGGTTTTTTATGTATATGCTGCATCTGGAGTTCTGTTCTAAACATAATAACAAATACATAAGCACACCCATGTAGGAAACACCTACATCCTTTATACAGTTGCATTAGGGACAATTTTATGGGTTAGGAGTTAGCATACTGTGCTAAGCATTATACAAATGTACAACACAAAGAAAATTGCAGGCCAGAGAATACAGACTAAGATTGTGGCAAGGTAGAATAAATGACATAATGACTAGCATTACATCACAATTAGGATCTATAGGAAGAGAGAATTAAATAAACTGTGAGTATTTGGAAAAAAAACTCCAACAGCCTAACTGTAAACAGTATTTTTTGGATGTCTATAACTCAGCTAAATCTAGAACCAAGCCCTGCCAAAATATTAATCCAAGATCCAGACTATGGAGAGGCCAGGGTTCCTTCAAGAAATAGCTGGTAAAAATATTAAATGTTGGCAAAACCTCTTTCTCATAAATGTTCATAACAATGTAACTCCAAAACAAAGTAAGATGTTATGAAAACATACCAAACTGCAGATGAAATGGCTTGTTTAGTAATGGTTGGCATTGTTAAAATAGCCTTACAATGGAAAATATGTGACAAATCTAAAAACTGATACAGCTACAAAAACAACCTGTAAAATGCACTAATGAATGTTAAAATTATCTGGTTAAACATTCAGAAAGCAAAAAATATCAGATCAAAAACTATTTTGCTGTGCAAAGGAATGATGAAATACTGCTTCCTTATTGTTTCAAAAATGAAATATCGTATTTTTTCACACTGCAGTGCATAAAATATTCTGTCATTTTAGTGATGAAAAATATGATGAGATAGCACTAGAGGAGTATAGGGAGATTCTATGGTGTTTTTAAGAGTGTTTATCAGTCAAATTGGAATAAATTGTAAACTTCACTTTCTATTCTTCCTTGTCTAAATGGAGGTCCCTCTGATCTTGCACCATACTATCCATTTTGCTAAACTGTAGGCTGAAGGCTTATGACATTTTCAAGCTTAGATATGAAGTATAATATAAGTAAAATCAGGAAAATCTTTGTTATTAGTGTCAGAAAAAAAGTGGACCAGGTCTATATGAATACTCAAATTTTCAGTGAAGGGTGTCAGATCTGCAAGTTAAAACTTCTTCTTTCTTGAACTTTCAAATTCAAAAGTCTGTTATAATGTACAGTATTGCCCCAGAAAGACACTGAAAATGAAAATAAGTACTAGGGAGAAAGTGTTAGTGGCCGTTTTGTCTAATACAAAAAATAGAGTGGACACTATGAAGTGAGTCATTCAGCAGTAACTTACACCAGTTGAGTATTCATAGAACACTGCATTTTGATATGGATAAAGGTACCCATCATATCCTAGTGGGGTTAATTCAGATTTAAATCTGACAATCCATTTTACATTAAGCAGCTATTTCCGAGTGGCTACCTTCTGAAAAATGATGCAGCTTTTGAAGTCCTAAGAGATAACTGAAGAACACTAAAGAACAATTCAGTAAGCAAGCTAAGCTTAGGGCTGTTGCCTTTACAGAATTTCATTACATTGAGAGTTCAAACTGTTTTGTTGCGTCTTAGAGAGAAAATGAGTCCTAACTGGACGCTAACATATTCCTTAATCCAGAATTTCTTGAGAGGACTTCAGACTGATTTATTCTAATGATGTACAGATCATAGTCTCTACATGAGGAAATCTGCTACAGTTTAACCCATGTAGATAGCATCACTAGATATGAGGAGCCCTCAGAGATTTTATAAGCAGACCTTATTAAAAAGTGCTCTTTAATATGCATGTGCCTTACTTACTATCAAGTTGTATCGTATAATTTATGTTGTGCATACCTGTGTCATGACACAACTACAGCCATAAAGGTACAGACTGTCATGCCCTACTTGCACTCTGCTTGCTCTGAAGGTCACCAGAAAACATGACTTCTGCCACAACACGGTCTAATTTTGTGTTTGCAGGAACTCCCAAAATAATTCTCTTAAAAAGTAGCTAGCATACATTATTACTAATACATTGTTGAACGAAGCTCCAAAAATCTCACCTTTCTCCTTCATTAGATGACTTAAAATCAAATTTAGAATATAAATTGAAAAAACAAACCGATAAAAGTTACCCAAGGGGTTAAAAGCACTTTATGTTGTGTGTGCAAACAGGGGAGAAGAGGGGCAAAAATTAACCTCACTTGGAAAAGACCCTCTGTTTCCAAGTGGAGGTTTAAAAACTGATATTTAGCAAAAATGTTCTGAAATTGTATCTCTGTAGGGCAGTAAAAAAAAATTCATTAATAACATGTTTGTTGCCGTCAAAGTGTCTATTATGAGGCTCAGGCTGTGTGAAAGCCTGTCTCTCCACAAGAGAGATATGACAGGCTTGTCGGGAGGGAAAGGATATGGCTGAAGATGGATATGTGCTGCCCTGTTGACAAGTGGTGGGTGCAAGCAAGGAGATGGATCACTAAAAATTTCCATTATATCAAGAAAAACACAACTTGCCCCTAACATCACCTCTGATAGTTTCTTAGACCAGCTGCTTCCTTGACACCCTACTGAGGAACAAATTGCTTTCCTAGCAGGACATTTGGACACTCTTGCATTAATAGATATGGATCTCAGCATGCCAAGCCAAGCAAGAAGGCAATTTAATATGAGCAACACTGTCATCTCAATTTAGGACAACAGCTAGGATGCCCTACAGGGCATTGCAACAGCTTCCAGAAGTACACAGCGTAAGACATTCTTGCTGCCTTAAGGCTACAGAAAGCTGGTATTTCTAGTAAATAGCCAAGCCAAGGAGAATGGAAAATGTAAATGCATAGATGACAACAGCATTGTACTGTCTAGGAGCATCAGTTTCAACTCAAAGGCCTTTCATTTCTGTAGCAGGCTGCAACAAAGCTTGCAGGGAAAGAAAAAAGGAAAAATCTGGAAAAGACAGGAATAACAGTAGGTGGCAGGCATTTCATTCTCAGGTGGAGGTGAATTTCAAAAGGAAAATTTAGCCAATTCTGATAGCTGTCTAGCATAACAGCATAACAGTGCTAAGCAATAGGAAGAACACAGAAGCTTTAAATATTTACTTTGTAATAGCAAATATCTTTAACATCCTTAGGGGTTTTTTTAGTAATCACGTGGGTACTTTAATGCTTTTATTTTTGCACAGTGCATTCTTCTTTAGTCATGTAGGCAATCTTCAGTTAAACCTAACAGAAAAGCAAGCTGGAGATGTCATATTTTAAAAACAGTAGGTGGTGTGGTGGGGCAAATTCTCTATGACCATAGTTAAAGGGAGGGTTGAAGATTTCCTGACTTTTCAGAACCTGCATGCCTGCAAATGGCAGGAAATTGAAAACCTGGAGCTGTAGGAGGGCAGTTAGGCCTGGTTATGAGAGAAAGGAGTGAGCAAACAGGTGTCTCTACTGGAAAACAGAGGTGTTTCCTCTATGCTGTACACACAGATCAGATCCATGTGGCAGATAAATCAAAGCTATGACCCCTTATTGGGATACCTTGACCAAGGATGGTTTAAAGAAAATAATTCCTGACCAACTATCTGCCCTAGGTTTTTAGAGGCAAATTCCACCTGATGAACCAGCGCCAAGCATGGTTCACGTACACTGTTATTCAAAACGTTCCCATCAGCAGTGGAGGCCCACCTTACTGCTCCCTTGCAGCTCTGGCAGATGCCTACCCGTCCATGACAGTGCTCACCCTCATGGTACAAGTACAGAGTGGCAATCTGTGTCTAGATGTCTAATTAGTACCAACAAGACATTCCTGGGAGATTTAGTTCCCAAAGAGAGACATGACAAACACTAGACATTCCATTTCAAATTTTCTAAGCAAACATATGGTTTCACAGAAGTGCCTAGGCAAGTCTTGCCTAGGGTCTTCAGGGGACCTGCTGTAAGGTTCCTCCTTTGAGTGGTTCATCTGCATACCATCTAAAGACCATATGAACAGAAACAGCAGCATTGATTATTCACACTCAGTCACTTCAAGAAGCAACAGTATGATCTCTGGAAAACTACTCTTATCTCTGGAAAAGTACTCTGACAAAATCATCAGCCGTAACAGAGGGACAGACAGCCTATTCAGGAGTGAGAGCAGACAGAGGGCCATGATGAACTGCAGTTGTCTATTGTCCTCGCCTCTTTCTCATTCAAAATTACAGGAAAATAGAAGGCTGGATGCTCTGGTGACTTAAGATATTGCAAGCCCATTGCACAGCCAGCTGATGATACAAGTGGGTTGAGGTGCCATTTTGAGAAGGAAGATGATGTAGACAGTTCCCAACTGCCATGCCAAAAATGGGATTCTGACTTTTTTAGAACGTAGGCTGCTGGAAGCTGCTTCTGCTCTCCTATGTATCAAATATGGTAGTCTTTAAAGAGGGTAGAAGACAGATGGACTCTTTCAGTGGTCTATAAATTGATCCCAAGTAGAGTGAAGAATACAGGTCTGTGGAAGCAATGACTGTCACTATGGCAAGACAGCCACTTTGGAAGTCCACAAAAAAACCACAAAGCATTACTAAGATTGCAAGAGTAATAAAGTAAAAGCCATCCAAATGTTAGAAGTCACACAGCTAATCACCTATGAAATTTGCCATAAATCTTAGCAACTATACTCTTGGCAGGGAAACGTCTACACATCCAGTGTTTGCTTTATGTTCTTTGAGCTCTGCTCAGCTCTTCTTGATGTTGTCTTTTTTTGCAGGGAAACTAATCAGTTGCTTGCTAAAACTTTTTTGGATGAGCAACAACCACCGCTTTCCTCAATCTTGACTAATCTTCACATTCCAAATAACATCATATATGACAGGAAGCAACACATAGTTCTCTGTGCTGCTGACACCACCATGCTTTTTCCTCATTGCTTCAAACAATGAAATAACTCTGTCTGAGAAAACAAATCAAAGTGGAACTCACTTTTTCCTGCTACATGATGGAGCCAGTCAAAACATCAGAAAAAATACTTGCAATTTACTTGGCTGAAAACCCCAGCTTGAAAATGTAAAAATATAAACATTTGCAGCAATGTCTTCAGAGTATTTCCAATAGCGGAAATTGAGAACAATAAATTTCAGTCCATAATAGTATACTGGAATGATCTTCTGCAGTTCTTACCTCTGTAGCTCTCTGTAGATCTCTCTTGTATACATAAGAACAGAATGTAAATGCATGAAGTTATTCCATCTCCTTCCTTCAAGCATACTGACAGCGCTCTTCACTGGTTACCCTTTTCAATTTCTTAATCCACAATCAGTACTTCACCATGCAGAACAAGTTCTAATTACACGGCAGCTACAGCTGAAACATGCTAAAGGATACAATATACTGCTTGATCTGCCTACGCCTGTAACGGTCAGAAAGAGCAACCTTTGTTACTCTTTTAAAATAATTGGTTCTAAATCACAGAGCAGCCTAGAAAGATGAATCTCCAGCTTTTTAACTGTCCAATCTTATTTTTCTTCACAATATGACGTTTTCAAATTCAAAAGCAAAAAAAAGTTTTCCAAGATTAGTCACTAAGAATCAGATCTAAAAAGGGCCAAGTATGAACAGATAATGATTCTGTAGAAAAAATTCTTCTACCTAGGTAAAAACAGGAGAGTGTGCAAGGAAGTTCTCTGACTGCTAAGATCTTTAGCTTATTCACTGTTGGAGTCATCATGAATTACCTTGAATATCAAACAACCAAAGCATACTATCACATGAATGAATATAGCCAATCCCAAAAGCTACACTAAGGCAAAAGAAAACTCCCAATGAGATTCCCAGGGTAACATTAGCTTTTTCTTTCTGTCTGATGAACACAGTTTAAAATATCAGTCATAATTACATGATCAGAAATAATCATAATATGACATAGTATTTGTTAAAATATTGATGCTATATTTCTTTTCAGAAGCTAGGTTTTTATTTCTAGAGCCTGTGCTTGCAAGGTGCATAACCAGTATTTGAGAACCAAAATTAAGTCTTTTCAGATGCCTGAGGAAAAGACACACTTTAATGTGCTATTTTTAGACATAGTTAAATGTATTGGTCCAAAAAAAAACTTTCACTAAATGCCTAAATGCACTTCTAGCTTAAAAGAAGTGATTAGTTGCATTGAAATCAATAAGTTTAGAGGGTCCTTGCTGCTCTTAATATTTCTATGCAATTTACATCAACTGCTTGTAAGTACCATGTATGCATAACAAGACAGGAACACCTTCTTAACTCATTGAAGAATCTTTGAAAAAAATAAGTCATGCCTCCTCATCTATGTCACTTAAATATATCTGCAGCTTCCGTTTATGATAACCTGTCTTTGGAAATGGCAAAAATGCTCATTGTTTTAGTATTAAAACACATGAAATAAAAAATGTGACTGAACTGGATTCCCCAGTTTGTTTGAACTGGTTTGGGCCACTATTTTAAACTGGTCATACCTGACAAGGAACCTCAGACATGTACAACATTCCACTCCCAGTGACCTAATACCTTTCCTTACTTGTCTTCTCAGTGTATTCAAATATAAAGGTTTGGGTATGGAAGTCTGAAAAATAGGAGTACCTGAAAAAATTTATGACAAAGTCTCATTGCAATTGTATATATAATGAATGCTAAAATAAAAGGAAGGACCATGATAGTGATGTTATACTATGCACACAATAAAAATATCACAAGGTAAAATGCCATAGAAAGCATAGTTGTACTAAAGGAGTCCTTTTAAATGAATATGACTTCTGTGTTGTCTGCAATTGTTCCAAAAGTCATCGCTTGCTGCATTGTGTATATGCATGTATTGTTCTCTGTGAAAAATCATATAAAGCCTTAGTAAAAAGATGGAGAAACAGCAAAAAATGTCTTCAGTGAACTCATGCAGCAGGAACAATCTTATTTAAAAACAATAATAATAACAATCCAGGTAAGTGCTGCATTTGAGAGAGTTGTACAAGGGGAGAAAATAAACCATATACAAAGAAAGGCAAAAGAACACATACATGCAAGAGATACTGCATGAATAGCTAAGTACTATAGAACCAATACACTACAAATAAAATACGGAGAGAAATAAATAAATAAAACTGTATTCAGAAGTTTTAAGATAAATATGAAATTTCACCAAAAAAATTTTGATGGTCTTTTTCTGTTTTAAAAGCAGAATTATTTGAAAATGACTGAGAAGGAAAGACTGTGATACTTCTTCACTTGCTTCATTACAGTTCTATGAAGGCTTTATCTCAAATGTGGTTTCACAGAATTTGGTAGGGAAAGGGGTCACAGAGCTAAAACCACAAGACAAGTGATAGAATTGAAGTGGTACAAGGAGGTTTTGAAAACAGTTCATTCATCCCACCCATTTGAAAACAAAACATACACACACATAAATCACAATTATGCATTATTAATTCTTACTGAGGAAAAAACAAGGAATAGGCTGACCCCAAAGACAGAGGAGAAAATAGCACTGAAGAACCAGTATGCATACAGAGTTCTCTGGATTTCAGTGATGGCCACTTGCTTCCCCACTTGAATACACATTCAAGGGAAAATAAAATAGATAATTGTGAGATTCAGGGGACAGAAAATATGAATGATCTTTGGTGAGAGAAAAAAGATATAATTGGGGGGGGAAGGACTTAGTGACTTTAATCTTTCCTGATTCTCTTCTATTTTTTCTAATACCAATGATATCTATGGAGGCAGCTGGACAGGTTCCTTCTTTTTAAACATTGCTATGCTCCAAATCCCCCAGTTTCAATAAAAAATTTGAAACAAATCATTTGCAGAATGGAAGCCTGATTACAGTTTTAGCTTTCCTATACAGTCACCACACTCTCTAAAGAGCTGGGAGACAGCTCAAACATTTGGGAGCTCTGAAATCATGGAGTATAGGAGCTAGACAGAATTTTTTTTCTATGTCAGGTTAGGTTGAATGCCTGTTTCCTCACAAAATGTGCTCAGTGATTTTGTGACACTGAGAATGGTTTATTCTGTGTTATCATGAAGTATCAACAGTGTCATTTCATAAGAAGCTGGAGATTCTAAGGAAAAGGCTGATCTAATCAAATTCTGGGAGTCTAAACACACAAGCGAAAAGAAGATACTAATGTCATTTTGAGCTAGGACTGGCTTTCTATAAAGCAGTTTTCAGAAAGTCACCAGGGATGTGAACTCTCCTTAGGTTTAGGTATGTTACTCAGTGACTGCATATAAGTGACAGCATTTTGCAATATTGCAATCATTAGATTTTATCTGTTTCAGCTGGCTTTATATGGGACTCACTACTATGCGGAGCAAAGTCTGCTACGGATTGCAATGAGCAGAGAGTTGAGCAGATATGGAGCAGGTTGTTAATACTGCATCTCATCAATTTATTTTCTTCAAAGCAAGTAGAGTGGAGAGAGGGTAGAAGAAAGACCTTTTTTTTGGATAAGAAGTATTATTAGAATGAACATCTTCCTTCTTTAATGCAGTCATAACATCAGAATGGAAAACAAGGCTACTGTTCTACTCAGTACAATGGCTCAGGTTTTCTCACAGTACATTTTGTCTGATATTTTAAATTTGGGGAAAGAATTTCTCTGATTTATACACCCTGGTTCAGCATTTGCCTTTTTCGCATTACCACATTGTTGACTCAAGTTGAAACTGTGATCCACCGTAGATCCCAGATCCTCTTTTGCAATACTGCTGTCTCGGTAAGCATTTGTCCTCTCATAATATACAGTTGTTTATACTTGTCTAAGTATAGAAATGTTAAATTTATCCTTACTGAAATGCTATCAAGATCCAAACTATTTGCTGTCCGCTCCCAGCTACAGAATGCAAATTTAATAACCTTACACTTCAATCATTCATCAAGGCATCAGAGAAAATATTAAAAGCTATCAATCTCAGAACAGACCCTTGAAGAACATGACTTGAAAGACCCCTCCACTTTGATAGTGAAATGCTGATAAATAGCTGCTACACAGTTTTCCAAACAATTATGTACTCCCTAATGAAAGTATCATCTAATTTTTATTTTCTTAGTTTGCCTATGGGAATTTCATATGAAACAATGTCAGAGCTTTACTGGAATCAATATACTACATCTACCTCTCCCCTACTCACTCTGCCCCTGCTACTCTGACACAATAAAGCTAGATGGAAGTGATAAACTCTTGATAAATCCATGCTTCCTGAGATTGTCTCCTTTTTATCCTCTAGGTACTTACCAGTAGTTTGTTTGATTATTTGCTACAGTTTTCCTCTGGGAATTCAAGTTAAACCTACTGGTCTATAATTCTCAGGCTCTGATTTTTCCTCTTTTTAGACACAGACTCTGTATTTTTGCCTTTTTCAAAACCTTCCTTATCCACATTCTTAAATGTGACCAGTGACAGCTCTGAGATTTCCTCACCTAATTCTCTAATTCCCATGGGACAAACTTCCTCAGGCCCAACTAATTTGAAAACAGATCTCTAGCCTGTCCTTTCCCCACTATAGCTGGTACTCATTCTTCTGTGTCACTGGTTTTAGCTCTGCTAACCCCCTGAGCGGGTTTGACCTTTCAATGAAGACTGCAGCAAAAGAGGTGAACACTTTTGCCTTTTCGATGCTGTTTGATGACACATTCTCCTCCCACATGAGGAGTGAACAAACAGCCTCTTTGGTCTCTCATGTTACTATTTCTGTTACTGCTTTATGGAAAGCTTTCTTTATACCCTTTGTTAGACTTTATATTAGAAGCATCTTATTTCATGTCTTGAACTTTCCAGTTTTATCCCTGTGTGTTTTCTGTTGTTCTCTTGTATCTGTTCTTAGTAACACAACCTGCTTATATTTGTTATGCACTTCCTTCTTACTTTTCAGGTCATTAAAAAGCTCATTATTCAACCAAGCTGGTATTTTCTTACTCTTCCTAGTCTTCCTTCACACTGAAATAGTTTACAGTTGCACCCTTCATACGATTTCCTTACTGAATAGTCAGTTCTCTTTTTCTGGTTAGATACATTTCTTAGCAGTTACCCAAATTTGCTTCTTCCCACTTTCCTGAAGTCATTGTTTTCCTCTTGCTTCACTTGCAGAAGTATGTTTTGTTTGATTGGATTTTTGTTTGTTTTTGCTTGGGGGATTTTTACTAATTCTGGAAAAAGTTTTATTAGTTCAGGAGCTGACCACTGGCTATCTGTATAAGAGAACCTAAGCAACAGTTTTTCTGAAACTTAATGAAGGAGAACACGTTGAAATTATACAGATAACATTTTCACAATCAAGAAACATTTGCAAATGTTATTAGGGCAATTTATTTCTGCCATGTGTCATCTCTTCAGCAGGAGTACTCTGCATGAGTTAAATGTTTTTTAATGCAGTTTTGAATAGTTATATGTCACACTCTGAAACAGAGATTGAACTATTTGTTCTCTGTTGACTGAAATCATGTAAGAGATCTTCTGCTAATAATTAATGTCATATCCCACTGGGACAAACACTATTTGCATGGCTTATAATAAAAACAATTCAAAAACACTAATGTGTTTCCCTGAACAGTGAAAGCTTGTGATGCATATTATGAAAACACCACTGGTGAGAACTACAGCAGCATATAAAAGCTGTTATTGTATTGTACATTTATTGCAAAGTTTATTTCCTCTTTGATTTATTTAACTCACCAATTACCAATTGCTTTCACTCCTCTGATCATTCCAACACTGAAAGATATTATGAGTTACTAGCTCAGAGCAATGCTACTGTTTGGCAGCCACAATTTTTTTCCACCTCCAAATGTGAAACACTTTCCTGAATAACTTTAGGTCATTACATCACGTCCAGATAATGTTTCCTGTCAGCACAAAGGATTTTAAAAAATATTATCTGTAGATACTTGAAGACACAAAATCCAGTAGATTCTAATCAATATGCATTTGCATAAACATGCTGCAATGACCAGGAACTCATGCAAAATAGCATAGTCATGTAGCCTGTCTGTCCTATGTACATCCAATTTAAAGCTTTTATCCACTCTTATCCACTTGACAGCCCAATCACTCTGTACCCACTTGCACTCCTCCCACTGCTCCTTTCACACCCACACACCACACTTCCTGGCCACAGCTCATGGCAGAACTGCCCCAGTTCCTTCTTCATTTATACACAGATTTGGCAGGCACATTTACCCGTATTTCTGAACACATACAGCCAAGGCATGCATATTCTAATTTACACATTTACCCCTTTATGCCAGGCCTGTCCATGATAGAAATCCTCAACCACTTCCTCTGGATGATTTAATGAGCTTATGGGATTTCCTGTAGGATATGGGTTTTTCAGACTTTGCTATGGATCTGTGGGGAAAACCCCACTTTACTGGCTGCTGTCCTCCACCTGCCCCTGCTCACTGGGGCCAGAGGTGGAGGAACAACTAGAGGTGCTCTACTGCCTCATGCAAAGGCAAGCGTCTTGGCAGATGAAGCAGGTTAAAGTTCCCTTTCTCTCCTTCCAGGCTGTTCCCACAAAATGCAGCAGCAATTTCACACTCCTCAAGTCCAGGGAGAGAGTTAAGGTACTGGTGTTCCTTTGAGAGTTTTGAGCAGGCAATAAGGTCCTGCCAGATCTTCTCAGACCTCATCTTAAGGCTGCTTCCTTACTTGTTGCTCTCATTTTCCTATTTACACCTTTCCCATCTCCCCTGGGGAACTCATGGATTTCAGTTTTGATCTCCTGGGTTTTTTTTATGATTTTATTTTTTTGATTTCTAAAATAAGGAATTTAGGTCAAATGTCACTGGAGGACTATGCAGACAACAGGGAATGTATTTAATTAATTAAATTTTTAAACAACAACTATGCTTAATAAGTTTTTGACATATGCACCCTTACCACAAAGACTAAGAAATTTCAAAAAGTACATTCAAGAGACATACAAGAAGTCTCCTGAGCAAAATAAGGAGGAAAAATTTGCATTCATTTTAGTTTGAAGGGAAAAATAAGTAGAAAAGAAAGCACTGTCAAGCTTTCAGGAAATATAATGTTGTGGCATGCATGTACATATCTATTATTTTCTTTGCAGATCATATTTATTATTAAGCATTGGTTTTAGATTAATGGCCTAAAAATACCTATTTTTTAATATAGCCATTTTAGATACATACAGGGGACTCATCATTGTCATTGCTTGGTATTACTATATATCTGAGCATTTTCACTGGTATAAAAAAGGAAATGACAGAGATTAAGTACAAAACACACTACTGCTATGTGATATTTTTTGATGGAAACAATGGCAAGCTTAACCATGCTATTCTACCACTGACTCAGTCTGAACAAGTGAGCCACCAGTATCTTTAAACCTTACTCTTTATCTCTTCACTCATGTCTTTTAAGTGTCATTGGAACAGATTTTCTATCATGGTAGTGCTTGTCACCGAATTTAACATAAGAGCTTTTTTGGGAAAAAAAAGAGTGCTATAAATGATTTAATTTTTCAGAAATACAAGGATAAGATGGAGTTAACTGAGACTTGGTTATCCAGCCATGACTTCCTGCCCTTGGTCAAGGCCTCCATTCACAGATATATTTTGCTATCCTTATCAGAATTTTCTCTTTTCTTCTGCTTTACAATGCCCTTATAAGCACGTACTGCATTCCAGATTTCTATTATTTCCCACTGAATTACAGTTGGTCATTGTTCTCTCAAACCTACATCCTTGCTTTTCATTAAGAGTATTATTATTTTACCGTGCAAGGGATGTCTTCTATTTAATTTGGTCATTACTTTTTTTCACTTTATTTTCCTAGTTTGCCTCTGACTTTACAACATTTTCTTTACTCCCTATATTACAGTTTAGCTATATTAATACCATTCTTAAGGTTGCGATGCAACTTCTATTCTAAACTCACTTTCACAAGCTTATAACTTTCTCCAAATGTTCTCTTTTGGGCTGAAGTTTTTTATGCTTACGCTTTGTTAGAAGTGGATTTTTATTTGAAGCTTCACAAGCATTACCTATCTGTTTTGACTTATCCAACATGAAAAGATAGCAGTTTTCCAGCAATCAAGACAGTTTTCAGATGCTTTTTTTGGACTCTGATAACTGAAAATCAGCTTTGTTTCAGCACTTCAAAATCAGCTTTGATTGTGGAATGGTGGCTTTGCTATCTCTCTGAAATGGTATTGCATTAATAAAGTTCTGCATGTGACATCATTATTAAATAATTTATTGAAGTAGGAGTGATGAAGAAAGCTGACTACAGAATAACTGCTCTCTGCTTAATAATATTTTTAAAGGTTGTTTATTTTCTGGAAGGAAATTACATTCAATTATAATTTATAAAAAAATCCAACTACTATGTTTAAATCTTTTTAATGACATTTTTCCCTCGCTCTTTAAAGGGTGTAGCCCAGCCTAATACATTAAAGACTGCTCAGTCAACTCGAGTTCTGTTTAGTACCTGTAAGTATTGTAATGTGCACTGGAGAATAAACATTTCTCTTGTACTGATGAAAGACACAGTAGTCCTGTTGCCTTATTCCACAGACATACTGTTGAAATTACAAAAAGATGACTGGAAGAACTCTTGTTTAAAGGCCCAGTAAGACATCTTATATAGCTGTAAGACCCAAAAGGAGCATAGGGAAGTCATAGACAACTTCTGGTTTGTCTTCACATGGAAAGTCTTTCCTTTTCCGAGGAAAGACTGTCCCTAGCTTTTCTGTGGCCTCTCCCTATGGTTTGCCTGTACGGTGTGCTTTGTGCAATCCATTTTGCAGCACTGTGAAAGTGGATCATGCTACCTCACTTATAATGTGAACGCGCTTAGCTAGGTAAAGCTCTTCCTTGCTCAGTTCTGCTTCAGCTCTGCTTCTCCCTGCCTGTATCCCACTCTGCAGGATCTGCTCTCCATGTCATTCCCAACTTCCAGGCCACATAAGTAATGCAGGAGAGAGAGGCAGGGTCTTTTGGCAATTAACCTTCTGACTCAGAGTGCAGCAAAGAGCTCCATGGTCACTGTGCACCAGCTGATGTGGGCAGTGAGTGAAACAAAAGAATGCACTGTAACAATCAGCCTTGTAAACCCTACTTGTTTGAAACACCTAATACTGAAGCATCAAAATTGCAAATTTTACTTCTTCTAACATAATTATTTGGTATGGTAATAACAAAAAGCTTTTACAAAGAAAGCATTTCACAGTGCAATTTGGCAGACCATAGACAATGCCTACACTTCTGGCAGGCACTATTAAAATACCTGTATCTGTGACTTGCAGCAACTTACAGGAATAGTTAAAATACAGGAAGATCCAGTCTATTCACAATCGGGGCTACAGAATATGCGAGAAGGACATCAAATATTTTGCTTCTTAACAAAAAAACACATTAAGAACTCTACCAGAAGCAGACAAGCACTGTCTCTCTTCATGAACTTAATCCTTGCTCACATATACTCTCCACTTTGTTGGTTTCTCTCAGGATCTGTGTTACACATAAAAATTGTAAGGACAGGGAAACCCTCGGTGAATTAACCAAGCTACCATTTCCCACAGAGAGTTCCACTATATCAGTAAGATAACTGTTGTCACCCTCCAAATGGCAAATGCTATTGAGTCAAGAGCCTGGCTGACCCGCAGAGGACTTTTGCATTCCAGAAAGCCAAGGCTGCGAAAGAAGCTCTTTGAGTGTTCCTTTGATCAACTAATGGAGAAATACCAAAGATTAGCTAGCACTTTCATTGTTACCCATAAGGTCCAAACTGACACAAACTGCTACTTTCTATATGTGCATCTACACAGAATGGACTCACACCCCAAATTTATATCTCACTTTTCACTCTGACATCCAATGAAGTGAAGACAGTCCTACCAGGCTACAGATGCCACAAAAGCTATACAAAGTGATGTTTAATTCAGGATCTGTGAGCTGCTCTCTTTATGAGCCTTGCGGTTTACTTTTGAGTTGGCCTGTTGGCCAAAATTATAGCAGCCCAAAATGAGGACGTTTTTTCTTTAACCCTTGTGCGTTCAGAACTTTGAATATTTTCCCCTGGCTAAACTACAAATGCCAGTCAGTAGGTTCATTCTAATCCCAGATCTTATTGTTCTAATCCTATCTCTTTACTCCATTTTTTCTCATTGATTAAGCAGCTCTTGCATTTTACAATAACGCCATAATATAATGTAAAGTGCCTCAGGAAGCTTTCACATGAAAGGCACTAAATAAGCTTGTTCTGATTTGTATTTATTTTCTTTTTCATTTATAAGTAATTTTCTTCATTCAGCCTGTGTTTTTCTTTCCTGTTCAAATTCAGAAAGTTTTTAGAAGATTGCTCAAATAAACCTCTTACATAGTTAGAATGCTGCTTTTGATGGCTGCCATTCTCAAGAAACACACATTCTTTCCTGATTGTGCTATTGTTCCTCCTCCAGTGACTCACTGATCAACCTGTTTATTCATACTAAATCTTCCATTAACCCCTAATTCTGTTAATTTACACTTTTTTTTTGTATTTGCCTTATCTATTGTACAACTGCAGTCAGTATATAAACTGTCTAAGCAGGAAAGCCATGGCACCTCCTGTGGTCTAGAATAGTCTGTTACAAGCAGGATTTTTTTACCCATAAGCTGAAGGAAATTCAGTTTGGTTTAAGACTGCTATTCTTTTCCATGATGTGCAAAGTGTTTCTTTCTATCATAAAAGGGGGAATAATCTTACCTTATATATAAACTGAGTATGAAGTCAGAGCTCCATTTCCCATACATGCAGAATTCACTAGCTAAACCTATAATCGGAGCTTATTTCTCCTTCTCTCCTACTGTTAGACTTTTATGTCTTTCCTGACTAGCCGCATGAGAACCATTGTTCCCTGACTTTCAGATATATTTCTAGGCACTTTGTTGAACAGTACAGGAGTAGTGAGAAAAAAGGAGTTCCAAGTCCTCTCCAGTCATAAACTTCCATTGCATTTAAGGCTTGACAGAACCATGAGTTCATCTCATACAATCTCCTGAGCATCATAAGCCATTAAATATCACCCCGATACTGCTACATAGACCCCAATTATTTTAATTAGATGAGAGCACTTCAGTCATCAAGAGATCAAACTGTAGAGTGTCACAGGCACAGACCAAAATAGACCAAGATGTCAGCAAAGCCTGAGGCTCTTGCAATAGCTGGGGATTGACTAGGTGAGAAATGCCCCCAAAATTCCTGGAGATCTGTGACGGTGTGCTCCTTCCCCCCCACTGATGTGCTCTCTCCCCCTCATCCTGACCTCCCTGTAAACAGCACGTATGTAGGGGCTGGTTGAGCATGCGCCAACCAAGGCCCGTCTAGTATGCAAATATGACTGAGTCAATCATCTCCCCCCCATAAATAGGGGGCAGCCCAGAGCCCATTGAGCTCTTCTGCATGGCAGCAGGCTGCACTGCAGAACCTCCTCTTGAGTAGGAGCGCCTCTCAAGGTCACTCCTCGAGGCTGAGAGATTCCTTACCTGCGACAGATCCTCAGTAAGTGATTAACAGCATGCTGAACTTTTGCGAACTTCATGAAACTTTGCTGAGTTATATCTCTGACTAATTGCGCACATAATCCCTTAGACATAAACCGTTGACCAAGTCTGAGACTAGGACTGGATCCAGCTGCACCTAGGCTCCTCTCTAAAGGAGTTTAGAAAGCAAGAGGGTCCAGTCTGAACCTTGTGACTCAATGGGAGGGTCTCTGTTGCACATGCATCTGACCCTGTCCTTCATGCAGTAAATAACTGAGTGAACCTTGCCAATCGAACCTCGTTAAATCGTTCTTGTTCGTGATTGAACTTTGTTAAGTCGCTGTCTTACTGCAATAAACATAGTGCTGCTTCCCTCTTACGAGTGAAGTGCATCACTCCTTCCGCGACAAGATCGTATTTGGGTCATCCACCAAGCACAGAATTTCAAGGTCCCTGACAATGAGATCTGAGAGCAAATTTCTTCTTCAGATCTTGCAATCAGCTTAATCCTGACCTAAGCATCAGAGAACTATATATTCAGTGGGTACCTAAGATCAGGAATCACTGCCCACTAGACAAGGCACTTCTTTTGGAGTTGTTTTTCCAAATCTGTGTGCTAAAATCAATTTATTGTAAGCTGTCGATATTTTAAATTGTGCACATTTTTACATTTCATCTACTGCAAAATGTCATTCTTCCCTTTCTACAAGAGAAGAAATTTGAGGCCCAGGTAGCTTCAGCCTCTAGAATTCCTAATACTGAGTGAGTGACAAAGCTCAGTGCTTGGTATCTCTAAAACTAAGGTCTCTAGCATTTTTCGAGGTGACTGTGTGATCTAACAGTTTACAAGGAAAAAAATTTAGTTGATAAATCCTTAAAACAACCACCAACATGATTTTAAATCCAACTCCTATTTTATCTCAGCTCTCAATTTAAAATGGGTCTAACATGCTTGTACTTTTACCTCATTCCTGTTTCAGGCAAATTGGTAAAATGGGGACTACTTTTCTTTTGAAAAACATTAGTTTACAAATCCCAATCTGAGCTGGGTTAGATTCATACAGAGCAGTTTTAGCCCCTCTGGTCCCAGGCCTGTGTGTCCAGTTTTGACTTATCTTTATAGGCAAGAATTTGATTTAATCCTAGTTTTCTCTTATACAGTTTCCCTGAGTCAGGAATAGCATTATCGTGCTATCTGTAGTCTGGTGCCACAGATTTAAGAGGCCAGCAACTTCCATCCCTTTGTCAGGTAACCAACCACCTCTTCTCTCCATCTTCTCTCTCCTTCTTTCTCAGATTCCGTAAGACAGATTTTAAATGGTGAAGTACTAGTTTAGCCACAAAAAAGTGAATCAGGACATTACACATTCATTGTAAAATGTTCACGTGCAATAGCCATTTTTCAGATGCCTGTGGATGCAGAAATCAAGCAAAAGCTACACCCCATATACTTCAAGGGGTATGGACTTTGACCACATAATATGGGACATACCATAAGATTCTGGACTTCTAGCAGACAAAGGTGATGTGGTTTCAATTCTAGCTCAGAGAGAGCTGAAGAGAGTCATATGTTGTTTTCTAACATTATTCTACCACCTAGTTCTCCATGACTTGTGAGGTAAAAGAAAAAGCAGGTATTCTTCTACATATTGAACTATGCACAAGTAATTGATTTGTTCTCCTTATAACAACTATTTGTTTTGCCTTTGCTAGTCTTATGAACTAATGTGATCCACTTTATTAATAATGTAAAATTTCTCCATATTGCTTTAGCCACTCACTCTTGACGTCTGCATTTCAAATCTGTCACAAAATCAATGAGTTGCAGCACTGCAAGATTTGGGCAACAGAAATAGTGTCCCTTGACAACAAAACATAGTTTGTTAATTGTGCAGTGCTGCTCTAGGGTAAAGGTTTTATTAAAACATTAACATTTTGCTACATGTTAAAAAGTTTCATGTGTTTACAATTCTTTGTAAGTCACAGAAAACATTACCGGAAAACAAACAAACAAACAAAAAAAAACATGAATCAAAAAAGAATTTTGGTTGGTCTGAGAAAGCTTGCTGCATTTTAGCAATGAAACAACTTGCTTAGCTACTGAAGCATAATGTGTCAACAAGATGGAATTCCACTTTCTAAAGGCTAGAGTGCCCACTCGATAGCGGAAAGCAATACATGATTACTGCTTAGAGCTTGTGGCATAATGCTAGCAACTCAGCGCTTAGCAATAATAGAAAATGTCTGTCTCATTTTCATTCCCCTAGAAAAAACTCCCAATATGATGTTCTGAAACACTCCTGCTGTGAGTCAGCTTCTTAATCTCAGCAATATCTTCAGATATTACCTTATCCACGGTAATACATTTCTGGTGAATTTTCTTAAAAGCAAAAATTTAATGACATACAGAACAGGGACAGATATCTCAAATATAATAACAAAGAGTAACCCTTCAATTTTAGTAGAGGTACTAGATAGCAGCTAAATCCTTGATTTCCATTTTAGTGTTTCACAAATGACATAAAGGTCTTGAGGTCTTTTCTTTTCTGAATTATTCCTCTGTTTTTCAAAACCTCAGAGCCTCTTATTCCTGTTCCTGCTTTCACTTTCATTCCCATTCAGAATTCAAAAAGAATTCAGATTGCTGGGCACGCAGTCCTGCTTCACCTATGACCTTTTATTCATCTGATTATAAAGTGAAAAATATTATATATATTATATATATTTTTTTCAAGTTATCTTCAAAGATTCTCTTCAATTAGCACTACTCCTCTTGACTATCTTTGTATCTGGAAGTATCTTAAAAGGCGCTTATTCTTTCTTTGCATACATTCAAGATTTTCCTGCTACTACTAATGAAGAGCAAGGCATATGTCATTGAACTAAACATTGAACTAAACATTTATATCTACATCTCAGTTTTAAAGCAAAGTCTTTTAGGTTAGTCAGACTTTCAAACATTTTGGTCAGGCACCATATATGGAATACTGTCCCAAAACCATACACAAGACAGACTGAATTTGCACAAAGAAAGTACTTGCTGATCATGCCAAAGTATTGCATTAGACCTGAACTTGATAAAGAATACTTTTAACTGCCAGATGGAGAAAATGCTTTACACTTCCAGACTCGGGTACACTTATGTACACTATTGTGTACTTCCCTATGTATAAAATAGCTCTGAAAGAGTATTTCCAAACTAGTTCAGGTCCCAAAGAGAGTAAAATTACATCAACATGGCACTCTAACCAAGATACAAACACCATCATCACCACCCCCAGCAGGATAAAAAGGACACCCAAAACTAACAAAATCATCATTTGGCTAATCAAAATTAAGTCAAGTGAATAGGAACTTGTTGTGTGGCCTTTTTTTTACATTCCAGATTTGTCTCCTCAAAACTGAGTATATTTCCAAATTATTTAGGGTTCACCTATGTGTGTATTAGTACGCTTAACAAAAATAGTGCTGAAGAAGAAGCATGCATGCTAGGAGATGCATGAACAGGAGATAATGAACCACAGAAAAGAGCTTTGCAGACAACAGGAATGGGTATTGCACTTCTCATGCAACTCTTTTAGAGTGCTTTCTATTTTATTAAGCTTTCTGAAAAAGGCAGACAATCATTAATGCTTTTTTCTATAAATATACTGAAATTGCTTTTGGCAAGTGCTTCCTTAGCTATGAAAGAAGAATGCAAAAACAAATCAATGGGAAAAAACTGCTTGGAAGAGTGAAATCGCCTTAGGGATTTTGCTCTATGCAATACAATGGCCTAGGAGTTCTATTAATAATGAAGACATGGTATTTATATTTATTGATTTTTCAGGGAACACTTGCAGTCTGCAGCCTTAAAAATTCACCTGTCCTGGAAGGGAATGCAACTTTTGTAAAATCTCAACATTCTTCAATGGCATTATCCTTACAGAACAGTAAATACGGTGTAAAAGAGATGAAATAGCCCCACATTTTATGCTCCCTTTGCAAGGCTGTAATACTTTCTGTATCATTGCAAATGTAATACACTAAGGTTGAGTTCTCACTTGTGGATTGCAGTTTCAACTGAGGGGATCAGAATGAAGGGCCACAAAACATCAATTACGACAGCCTGTTTCTGTGACCATTTAAATTCTAGCCAGACCTTAGTATAGTTTAGAGTGATCTTAGGACTTCCATAAACTATATCACTTGGCTATAGCTATAGCTATATAAACTATGGCTTTAAGAGTAAGGTCTACTAGCAAGGGATCATTGAAGCAGAGTGGCTCTCTGGAAATATATTCTTCTTGCTTGTATACACACTATGCTAGGGATGAGTAAACTTAGGGGGCAAAGACTGAGAGAGGCTCTGTTTGTCCAGCCCCATCTCACCCCATTCCAGGGGAGTTTCTTCTTGGATGGGCCAACTGATACTGCACACTGCAAAATGTCTGTATCATGGTGGGACAGGGGGAGGCATGCAATTACATGTTATTTAGTTATCATGTCACTGAAAAATATTAACAGGGAAAGTTTTCTAGGACTGATGCCCTATATGTTTCCATACCAAAACAACCTTTTTAAAACACAATTAGTATTCTCCTCCTTGAAATTCCACTCTAACCTGCTTTTACCTCTAAAATTTTCTTAATATGTAGGAAATAATATTCTAGTATAATATAAAACAAGACAAAAATGTTTTCTTCATAGGGCTTCTGTGAGCCTTGATTACTACAGCTTTTCCTGTACCTAGGCCAGTTGGTACAATCTGTGATGTCTTCCATAATTTGTTGCTGTTTTCTTGTATCATACATGTCAAAATTTTACATCTGAGCAATAAAAGTTAGGAAAGATAAGTCTGATGGATTGTAATAAAGGTAGAATAACAGTGTACAATGGTAACATCTTGGTAAATCAATTAATATTTTTATGGCTAATGATAAAAAAACCCGAAAGAGTAGGCAAGAGTGAGGTCAGTCAGTGGCACCATGACATGGTTTTGGGCGTGGACTGCTTAACATCACTAAAAAGATTTCTGGATGTTACTTTTCAAGTCAAAATAAATCTCTCTTTTTGGTCTACTTCTTTGCTTGGAAGCTTGAATAGATATCAGTCCCTGACTGAAGAGGATACATAAGAGGATGCTTAAAGTTAAACCTTGCTCCTCACCTTCTTTTTGGTGCAGTTTTCTCTGGATATTTACAGGCTGTTTCTGGGCTCCACATATCAGTGTTTTCAAATTTCCTGAGACGAATCAAAATCCAAAACTCTCTCTAACTTTCCCAAACTCCCTTTTAGCAGATTAAGAGCTTTCTCTTGGAGATTCAAGTTTACCTTTCCAGGGACATTGATAGCAATGACTTTGCAAAGGAAATACTAGTTCCTCATTTCACATAGCACAGGAAGAAGCAGGAAGACAAAATGTCTCTATCCTAGCCTGGCTCAGTTACCTGTTCATTTTTCGATGCTCAGCCAGATTTGGTCAGAGTCCTTATATGTTTGGGATTGCTTCACACAATTTCTTCTCTAAATCATGGAATCTTTATTTTGCCTCAGTCTTGAATGGCCAACTTATTCTCTACTTGTTCTTTTTCTACCTCTCCTTTTCTAAAACAGAATCTGAAAAAACCTTTTCATTTACTGTTTTCTTGAAAACTGATCCCTCCTCCTTCCCTTGATCTATCTCATCAGTTAATCAAAAGCCCCACCCAGTTGTTAGCTACTCTTATACTGAAATTCAGACACGAATAATCAATTTGTTCTGTGCAGCAGACAAATGTTTGTCTAAGAGGGCTTCCAGGTGAAAAACAGACCATCAAGGTTAGATGTATCTTCAGCTGTTAGCTGTCATCACCTCTGAATTTTACCCCAAGATAGAGGTTCAAGTACCCCAAAAGAGACACTACATATCTAAATTGTAGTTTACAGTATGACACAGACACTGAAGGAAAATCTCCAGATTCAAACATCTCCAGATTCACATTGCTGTCCTTATTTATTTGCTTAGCAGCTTCAAAAAGGAACTTGTTTCTAACATAAGCCATACAGTTAAATATTGCAAGGCATCTTCTTCTACCTTTCTTTGGATGGACAAAAGGGCAGTTCTTCATCTTGGGCCCTTCTTTGAGCTTGCAAACTGTTGTATATACTTGAGAGGGGACCCAGAGCTCTGAAGTGGATGTGCCTGGATTTTTCCTACAACAGGTCCATAAAGAAGACTCGAAGGCCTTCATGTAAGAAAAGGCCAGGTCCTATTTGAATTTAAAAAAGAAAGCTTAATATTCTAAAGAGAGAAAACTCAAAGTGACTCCGGAAGTCAGAGTAGAAATAAACAGCTTTCCTAACAGTTTTGGTGTCCTTGCAGGCAGGTCCTTACATCTAGCCAAATCCATGACTTCCTGACTGGCAGCTGACTTGGTCATTGCTCTCGGATCCCATGGTGGTCCTTTTCCCTGCCCTGCTCTTCTCCATGAGCCACAGGCCCCAACTCTGGGTTGCAGCTCTCTGGTGCTGCAATGGCTGGGACTTTCTTGCCCCAAGTGGGCTCAGAAGCCCTCGAGGGAAGGAGCAATCTCATCCATCTCCCTTGAGGGTACCACCTGTCTTATAACATGCAAGTAGTCACATGCAAAACTAACAACAATGCCTCTACACCACAACACTATGTAGTAGATACTGTGAATCACACAGAATCGCTGAGGTTGGAAGGGACCTCTGGAGATCATCTAGTCCAACCCCCCTGCTCAAGCAGGGTCACCTAGAGCACATTGCACAGGATTGCATCCAGGCGCGTTTTGAATATCTCCAGAGAAGGAGACTCCACCACCTCTCGGGGCAACCTGTTCCAGTGCTCTGTCACCCTCACAGTGAAGAAGTTTTTCCTCATGTTGAGATGAAAGTGTCTGTGTTTCAGTTTGTGCCCATTGCCTCGCGTCCTGTCGCTCGGCACCACTGAAAAGAGTCTGGTCCCATCCTCTCAAAGGAAGATACAGCAGACTCAGTTTTTGCCTTTTTTCTCCATAGCAGGAAAAAATTATCTATGTCCTCTAGTTCTGACAGCAGAGTGCACAGACACACACAGGTCTTACGTGGTCTGGATATAAGACATGCAGAGCTAGCACCCTCGCCACAGGAAACCTGCTGCCACAAATCTTTAAGGTTATCATTTGTCAGGGGGCAAAGAAAGAACTGAAGGCACTTATTTCCACCCTGTTTCATTATGCTTAGCTACAGATTCTGAGGAAAAGCCCAAATGTTACCCAAATTTGTCTTGCAGACCAGCCTCATGCTCCTCATTTCAGCCCAAGTGAATTGTACATGCAAATGTTCAAGATATCACATAACCCAAAACAAAGGGTTAGTTCAAACTCAAGACTGCAAATCTGGTCACCAGCAAGCACAGCACAGAGTCCATAAAAGGAAACAGAACAGTTTGCTAAACTAGGCAATATATCAATCCTTTATGCTATGTATACTTTATTTGCAGCGCAATTCCAGAGTCAAAATGATGATGAATGAAGCTGCAAAATGCAGCTGGATTTTCATCATTTCAAGGCAGAGAGCAGAGTAAAAATTATTTGTGATTTTATCTTTTTTAACCAATTTCCAGTAGTTAATCTGGAGGCATTTCTTTTCATTTACTCAGTCTTGTTTATCATTACTTTCCCACCTTCTTCTTTTATTTTATAGCCCTCTGTCTGCTCAGTGAGTCTGGGGAGTACTGTGTTTTACATGCACCACTGCATGGACAGATATGAAGTTTTACCAAGGTTGACAGATGCTAACCTACTCATAGAAGACAAGTTACTGCAACTTCCTAGTTCAGGAAAGCATTATTCTTCCATGATACCAGTTTGAGCAACATCAAAACTGCAATAAAAAGTGCATTTTCCACCAAGAAAGACAACAGCAAGAGCATGATAATATTTTACAAATATAGATATTTTCACTTCCCTCATAGCCTGCGTGGAATTCAGTAATAATATTAAGCATAGAAAGAGTATCTTAATACAAATGCCAGTTAGTCACTCTGACCTAACATTTAATAGAATCTTTTATATAGAGATTTATCTCTATGTATTACTATTTTCCCTGCAGCTTCTTTCTTCTAAGGTACCTGTTATTTCTACTGCCAAAAAATTGCTGATCCACGCGATCTGACCTCTTAGCAAAAATGTTTTCAAGTGTCATCTGTTTTTGTTTTCTGAAAACACACCATCAATTGTGCACACCCCCTGCTAAAAAGCAATTCTTATGAGAAAATAAAAATATTTTTATATTTCTCTTCATCATATATCTTAAAATACATAAGCAAAGTCACCACAGTATCATTGACTGGTCATTCTCTCTCTCTCTCTCCCTCCCTCTCTCTCTCTCTCCTTTTTCTCACCTTATCTATAAAGATAGGTGGTGTTAATATAATAATGAATGGTTTGCTCTAGATGTTGCTCAGTTTTGCTGAGTGCTGGGAGAAAAAAGTCAAAGCGCTTTTGGCTTGTCATTTGCATGGTTCAACTTCTTACTCTAACTCCTTAGATCAGCAACTTCTTAAACCAATTAATGCAAAGAATAGTGGGATGGACACAGTCTACATGACAAAGCAGTCATTCCTAAGCCATCGTACTGTATTAAAATTGTTTATGGAAAACTACAGCATCTCACTCTGGTGTGAACGGCAATTCAGAGTCACTAATGGGAAAGGAAAATGTGATTTTTTTTCCGCTTCTTCTAAAGTCCCACAATATGTTTCCCGTAGAGCTAGTAGGAAAATGTTTGTTCTTACCCCACAGCCTAGTCCATTGCTTGGTTCACACACAATTTTCCTCACTCCTGGTTCTGGAAGCAAGCCTGCTCCACAGGCGGGAGTTGGGCACAGCACTCCCCCCATCTGCAGCACACACTCCTCGGCACCGTAGTGCTGGTAGCGGTTGTACTACAACACAACAGAGTCACGTTAGAACTCTAGCAGCGTGCAAAAAGGGCCCATAAACTTGGAGCCCAAACCCATCCCACACAACACAGTCAGCTGTTTTAATGTCTCACACGGTAACTTCAGGTTATTTGTCAGATATTTAGGACTTTCTGGCATTCTAGCAGATGGGGTAAGTAGCACTCTGCTCCAAGTCACATCGGATGCATCATTTTCTGACTTACAGCTCTCATTTTCCCCACCAGAGAATCATGTGTGATATTAAAATCAAGGAAACAGCAGACCGTTCCTGTAAACAACCTCAAGCACCCTTATATTGTTATTAAGTAATTATTGCAAATGTTGTAAATAAAGTCCAAAACCAGATACTGATAAATGCGGCATACAAATTGAAAAGAAACCCCCCAAATCCCCAAAGTAACCATATCTGGAAATACAGTATAATTTTTTAGAGCTAAAGGGTTGTAAAAATTGCCAGTCAACTTTCTTATCAAAACAAATTTCATGAAAACTCACTGGCAAAATATTTCTCTCAAATACATTTATTTTAATATTAAAGCGTATTTTTTTTGCTGTGGCCCTCAGGAAAATTTTTAAATATTTTGCAATTATTATGTGGTCCCATCCCAAGAGCCTAAAAGGCTATGGAAATGTCTCCATTTTCTGATGGAGACACTGAGATACAGGAATATTTAATAACACGCTCAGGTTCACACAGGAAACTTGTGCTAGAGTAAAGAGCAAAATCTAGAGCTCATGAACAAAACAGGGTTTTTAGCTCCCAGTGAATCCCCAATGACACAAACTCCACTCTGAAATGATTGATGAGACTGCAATAATTTTCCCTGGTCTAATTTGCCCTTCTTTCGAACTGAGACAAGCTGAGCAAGTACAAATCATGCTGTGTACATGTAAATCATGTCCACTCTAGGTGTAGTATTAGTGCAGTTCCACACCAGTGGCTATGACCACTGTAAAGTGGGTTTCAGATTCACCTATAAATCTGATCTGCTGTTGAGTGAAATAAATGAAAGCATTTGGTCCAAACAGCCCCAAAGAACAGAAAGGGAAAATCCCAAAGGCCGGAGAAGTAGGGAGTTGTAAGAATTTTCTCTGAGGGAGCCAAATGATGTTGTGGTGTGAGAAAGGAACTAAACAAAGCTTTATGTTTCAGCACTCACAATGGTATTTAGTACTTCATAACTGATCACAAAAACCCTGCTGTACCTTTTTTTTTAGGAAAACAAACAAAAATCTCCTCTCCAACCCCCACCCCTCTCCCAAGAAACCCAACAAGGAAAACTGAAGCAATAGGACCAAAACCTCCTACACAAAGCACGCAAAGAAGCATTTTAAATTACAAAGACACTGCATATTTTGCAGGTACATTTAAGAAGATTCTTCTGCAAATGTTGCCATAACATGTGTTGTTATAGTGATTTTTTTTCATAGTATGTGAATTTTCAAAACAGTATAATATATAGAGAGACATACAGTATAAAATATATAGAGAGACATAAAAGTGTTGCATCCCATAAAGAAAAAAAAAACTTTCCCAAATTGTCTAATAAAAACAAAAAATCCAGACAAACTCCCTCTCTAAAGAAAAGCAAAACCCAAAGGGAGAGAAAGCCTTCAAAATATCACTCAGTGCATGAAAAGCAGCCAGAAATCATGAATTAAGGTTTTAGCCCTTGGATCCCGAAGATAGCAGTATTTTGGGAAATTTACAAGGTGTGTCTGCTAGGTCTCCTTGAACGTGGGGGCTCAACAAGTTAACTGGTGTTTTTCTATGTTATTATTATGCTCAAACCTAGAGTAATGGAATGAATATTTAATGTTGGACTCTATAAATTTTCAGCAAAGTTTGCGATCCTTGCACTAAATATGTGCTGAGTGGTCTGAGTCATTCTGCTGGCCTTGAACAGAAATACTGGTAATCACAGCTGCAAAACTCTCTGCTGACCTAAATTTTCTTCAGGGCACGGACTGGACCTGAAGATGAGGATGGAGATTGTCTTACCCTGTTAAAAGGTAACACTCCATTGTACTGAATGTTTGATTGCTAGTAGCTTATTATAGAGACAAATGGCAGTGAGACTCTAGCTGAGATTCTGTCAGCATTTCCACTATAAATTCTCAGCTGAAAAAAGGATATATTTTCCAGTCCCTAACTTAGCATAAAAGGGCACGAAGTGATTCCTCCCGTCTCCTCACCTTCTTTTTTTGATACACAAAATTGGGGATAGGAAAGGTTGGAATCAATCTGTCTTCCTAAGTTATACAAAGGAAATGGTCCTACTGGTGAGAGGGAGAAAGAAATCATATTTTATCCAAGAAATTTGATATTCTATACTCGTTCCACAAAGAAATCATACTAAATCATTATATAATTATAGCACTGTCAGCAGTGATTTTCACACTACAAAATCCAAACAAATGGGTCAATTTGAAGACAGGAAAGATTCTACTAAATGTATTTACACATCTTGCTATCTAGTTAACAGCCTGTTTCCTACCTTCAAAGCTCAGATACACTTATAAGATGTCATTTTACAATTTCTTTTTTCTTGTACCTATACACTAGCTTAGTGAAAACCCCGCAACCAACTAAAACATGTAGCAGCAGAGTGTATATGTTTGCTGCCATTACACAGTCATATGTAAAATATACTGATTTATATGCTGTATTCTGTGGTCTGAAACAATCATCTCACTTTACATTAAGGGTACATGTATAAAAGGCTTGTAAAGGACCAAAACACTTATTCATGAATTATTGATTAGCTATTTGCGTATAGCCAGAGATTATATCTACTGGAGGCATTTTCTCCTGATACACCACAGCCATATGCATCACACAGTCCTGATGCAATCAACGTGTTTAAAACAAGTCAATTTTCAAAAGCACTTGAATGGCTTTGGAGTCCTGGAGGTATTTTCAATCAATCATACGCATGGATCAGATATTAAAGGATATTTTATCACTGGTTTGCTTTACCTCTGACTCTTAACTGGATGTTTAAAGCGGGATTCATTTCACTTAGCTTAGATTTCCACAGTGATGATGCCTATGGCTGCATTGGTTGTTTAGACTCTCCCTCATAATTAATAGAGAGAAATAGGATGTAATTCATCATTTCTATTCTAGATTTGTACATTAGCATGAGAAGAACTGAGCCCCAAAGTGTCTTGTTCTATTAACTATAAGGGGAGATGAGACAATTAGCTAAATGGTGACATCTAAAGTCAGGTGACACTTGCTTTAAGTGCTGCTGCACCAGTAATTCTGATCCTAAGTCACTTAGCCTAAGCTATTTTTGAAAGCAAGGTTTAGGTTAGACTGAATCACCTCACCCAACTTTAGCTCTTCAGAAATTAAGCATCTTACCTAAAAAATTCATATAGACTCCAACTATATTACATGAGAAGAGAAAGCTATCCCTAGAAGGGAATTTATCCTGTCTTAAATGTGATGTCTAAGGCAGGTGGGATGAATCACCCTGTGGAAGTGCTATAGTTGAAGCTGAGACAACTAACATTTGTTAGAGATTTGTAACATTTGCTAGACATCTAACATTTAGATAGCTGTTGTTGAATGAGATGAATCTAATTCTTGTGTACATTTAAAATATTTTACAATATCTATTATTCCATTATTATCAGTGTCCCCGATTTAAGAGATGAACTCATCCTGTGTAAAAGGCATCTGAACATGTTATAAGTAGGAAAAAATATCTCCAATTATTTTTAGGAAGATGCTCTTACAGAATTTAGTATATGGGGAACTTGACTATACTAGCATTCATGATACCTGATTTCAATTCCTGGCAGCAGCACAGCCTTCCTGTGGTTTTCACGTCAAGTCACTTAATCTGTGCTCCTCATCAGTTCCCCATTTGTTAAGAGGGAGAATGATACTTGCTGATTTCACTGTAGTGTTGAGAGGCAAAATCTATTAATAGTCATGAGGACATCAAATACTATGGTAATGAGGGGCATAAAATTACACAGAAATCACCAGCTGTCTACTGCTGCTAGAAATCAGCTTTTGAGCAAAGCATGTCAGGCATTTATATACTACTGTAATAAAGGCCCCAGAAATACAGGTAGGTAAATAATTGCCAGATTCACTAATGGACCATATATTTCAATGCTTATTTGAAAAAAAGTTCTTTAAAAATCATGATTTACTTCAAATCACCAGCACTAAGTCAGCTAAAGGTATGTGCACAAGATAGTCATAAAACATTGTTTGTGTGTGTGTGTCTCCATGTGTGCGTGAAAACAGCATTCTGCGGTGAACCTTCCCCTCAATTTGTGAATTGTACCACTCAACTCAAATCTATACTTCCAATGGAATAAAATTTTAAGTGAAAAATTCTCAGCTCTACTTATGGTATTTCTACCACATCACAAAGTTCTTTCATGCAAACTTTGTTTATAAAGACTTGTCAGGGCTTTTATAAATGATTTTTATAAATTATTATAAATTATAGTACGACATAGACATGGAGGCTGGATAAATGTAACCATTTATCCCCTGCTCCTCATTTTCCAGATTGGGATGGTATCCCTTTGAGTCTTAGAATGGTACCAGGTTTTCAAACAGTGGAGATTCAATCGTTTGATATTGTAAATCAGGCAATATAATTGAAATCATTGGGCTGACACGAGAATAAAGCAGGTTTAGCTAAGGATCACAGTATTTTCAGCTACCTTGAGCTTCAGATATTAAGACAAACCTGAAATGGATGCATAAAAACCCTGCAAAATGCACCTTATGAACACAGTGCTTACTTGCCGTGTCATTTAATTTGCAAGTCATGCTTCAATATGCCTTGTGCTATTTTAATTTTGCTTTTACACATTGGGCACAGCGTTTTTTCCCCCCCTTTTTTTTCTCATACCTAAAAACATCTGCTCAGTAGTAGCCTCCCAGGGAACTTTGGACAAGAGTTTAACAGTAGATGTAAAACCAAAATTTTTAATCTCTATAAGCTAATTTGATTACTTGTTTCTTTTAACTGCATGTAACCATCTCAGAGGAAAGAAAATCTACTTTCTGGAGTCAGATTGTTTTTACTGCTCCTATAAATCAAATAACCATCTGCATGTCTTAAAATTAGATTGTGGAGGCTAATAGTCCATAATGTAGACTAAGCACTTTATTTATATGTATTATACACATATGAAAAAAATAATTAGTTACATAATGTAATTAGGCATCTAAAAGTACAAAACTCAGCACACACTGGACTAGTAAAAATACTTATGAAAGTGGCATCAGGAAGGTGACTGAAATTATAATGAGATGGACTGACATAACATGCGTATGAAGGACAAGAGGTAATTAGCACTCTGGAGTTCCCGGCTTTTACCCCGGTATGTGGTTACTGGACCACTCTTACTTTATTTTTCCTGAGTTGGTGGGCTCCTCTGTCGGCCTGTGATAGGATGAGAAAAACAAGTCCAGAGCATCAGCTCCTTCTTGCTCCCTCAGGAGCACTGCGCACACCACAAAGGAGACCAGAAGAAGACCTGCCTTCTAGAGGGCTGGAACTTGCTTGACTTTAAGAGTCATGGAAATTGGGTAAGACAAAAAAATACTTCAGGTAGGAAGTGGACCCATGACTGGACCAGTGTAGCACAATTCACGGACAAAATGGAATTAGAGCAGAAAGGGAGAAAGGAAAGACTGCAGTTTGCAGAGTGGTATGAAAGAAAGCACAAGTTGAGGAGTAAGAAAAAACAATAAAATGAACAGTGAGAAGGTAGGACACTTGAGCAGGTTGTACAGGAAATCAAACTGAATACAGGAGAAACAACATGATATAAGGCCTTGGCAATGAAGAAGATGGTATATGTCTTGACACTGTATTTACAAACTGTTGGAAGCTTGTGGTCTTCCTGCATATATTTGTGAGATCAGTCTGAACAGACCGAATGCTGGAGATTAACATTCAATTCCTTCTGACCCTTGTGGAGCTCGAATCTATATTCCTTTTTCCCCTACAAATGACACAACCACCAAAGCTCTAATGGATGCAAGGAAAGCTTAATCTTTTCAGTTGATGCTGTTACATTTTGTGTAACTAGGATTCACTGAAGTTAGAGACTGGCTGGCAGGAATTCCACTTCCAAGGTCAGAAGAATGGATAGTCATTCTTCTTTTCCAGTTCAACAAATATATGCATATCCCATGAAAGTGGGTCAAAATTCACCTAAGGGACAGAGCAAGTCCCACCTTCAGATATCTACATCCACTTGGGAGGTTAAACATTGGGGTTAAAATCCATTCTCTGAATCTAACAAAAGGGGGGTGGAAGAGAATTCCTCTATGTTTTTGGAAGCACTGAAGTTTTTCATTGCTATTTTTATAGACAAGTAGACAACTGGTTTTGACAGGAAAAGAATATCCTTTAAATTAATTTTGATAACAAGCACTTTCTCCCTTCTTCCTCCCCCATGTTCATTTCAGCTGCTGAACCAAGAATAAATTGTTCTCACTTCTCTAATGCACAGACAGTATGGAAAAAAAAGAGTAGACATGTAGACATGTCTTATCTATGACAAGAACTCAGAGAGGATAAAGTTCTGATAACCAGGAAAGACACAGATGAGGAGCTCACATGGATTCCAGTTATGTGTGAAATCAGGAAAGAAGATGGTTAGGAGACATTCAAAGCAGATATGGCATAAGGAGAGAAGAGAGACAAGTCATGGGTGATATGAAGCTGCTGTAAAGTTTGTAAAGTTTGTTGTGTAGGCCCAGTGGTAGAAAAAAGAAGATGTAAAGGGGATCAGGAGTTAAACAAAGTAGCTCAATTTTAGAGAGAGAGTTTTGGGACCGTGATGACAAACCCAAAAGGTAAGCCACCTGAGGTGGACCGAAATCTGAGATTAGAAAGAAAAGGAGAGGAAATTGAGAGAAGCATGTAGGCATCACTAGCATTCAGGTAGTCTGGGCAGTAGGGCGAAGTCAATGGAGGAAAAAAGAAAGCGGGAAAGCACAGACCTGTATGAAAATCTACTCATGAAGATACAGATTTGAGAATACTAATAATAGTAATTTAGTAATTATGAACTGGAATTATTTAGTAAAAATTCATTCAGAGATATTTTTTTTTTGGAATTTATGTGAATTATTGAGAGGTGTCTTATATTTTTTTCTAAATGCACTTATCCAAAGTTCTTGACCCACAAATACTTCAGAAGCACTTTGCTGCTCATATTTGGCATCTTCCTGCACTAAACTCTGCTAATTAATTAAAATTGTCACATGACATTTCTTTTTCTTGAGTGGGTAAATAGCATGTATCAATTAGTTTAAAACTGACTTTACATTAACATTGTGCAACATATACTTTAAAATAAATTCCTACAAGCAAATACAGTAACTAGCATATTTGTGGCAAGCAAAAAATTAAAAGAACCTTCCCCCTGCCACACACATGTATTTTAGAGAAATTCCTTTAAAAAACAAATCAAAGTGAATGATTTCTGTCCTCACTGCATTCTCTCAGTACTAGACTCCCATAGCTCCTAAAGTTATAGTTCACAGTGAAAGCTTGCACAAGCCCACACCACTTTTGAACAGAATGGGGATGTGCATCTACTGATTTTCAAAACAGGACATTCTGTTACTTAAGTTTCCCCCAACTTGCACTGAAATGTGCAGAAAATGGAGTGCCATCCAGGCTTGCCCTGATTCCAGGGATATAAACACTCACAGCATTTCTAAAGAAAAAGTGAGCAGTGATATGAGTTGCAGTAGCAGCTGATAGGAGAAATCTGTTAAAATTGAGCATTCCTCTGTCAAAATATCAAAAAACTGGCCGATACATTCTGCAAAGTTGTCAGACTAGATGATATAGCAGAGAATCGCAGCTATACATTACTTAGTGTCTTTTTTTCTTGCCACTAGCATGCCATCTGCTTTGTCTGTGCTCTGACCTGTTGGGGGCACTCAGGTATAACAGCAAATTGCTCCTGCATTATTTGTTTTCCCTTCCAGCCTTCAGATGTAGCTGCTATTTTATTCATGAATCACAATACTGCATTTAAACAATTAAACAAGATTTTTTTAATCACTTTGGGGAGAAAAGAAAAGGGAAGTTTCTCAGAGAGTCATTAGGGAGACTCCATAACAGTGCATTACTAGTCAAATTGCTATGTTTGGGTATTGTAGTGTTTAGGTCTGAAATAAAGTGTTCTCTCTGCTATCTCTGGCACTGGCTTGTTGAATTATCTGCCTTACAGTGTATTTGACCATATTTACTGCATCTTTAATGTGTTTTTGTATGCAGCTTGAACTATCACCAAATATGGAACCACTTGTCTTTATTTGTAGAGATAGCCATATTGACAGAGCAAAGGGCTACTGCAGGAGACTGGGACTTTCTTGTGTTGTGCTATTGTTCAGCTGCCCCCCAGCTAACAAATCTTTCACCCCAATCCGGAATACATCTCAGATACCTGTGAAATGAAGCAGTTAGATAGGGGGCTGGACTGCATTCATTATACTAGAGGAAAATAAGAGATTATGAATAATGAAATCAAACTGCAAGAAAACACTCCGCAGAGCTAAGGAGAACTAGACAACTTCAGGTTTTACCCTTCCTGGGGCAGCATGTCCAGGAGATTCTCTTTGCCTTGTACAGAGTTTTGCACTGAGAGAATTTGTGAAATGAAGGTCTGAAGCAAACCAATCAAAGCTGCTGAACTTCTTTTTCTGCATCTGCTCCACCTTATAATGTGGCAGGAAACCAGAAAGCAAAAAAAGAATAACAGTCCAAGACATGAAGAAGCCTTTTCACGTTCACGAGCTCTAGAAGAGGTTTGCCTTTAGAGACTTTTCTAGGTCAGACTCTCTGGCACCTTCTCAGAGGGACAAGTATCAAGTGGAGTAGCAATCTGTTCCTAAATGTATTTGTGTTGCATTTGAAATCAATTACTTTGGAAGCCAATTATATGTGGGAAGTTAGGTACCCAGAATATGTATTGTATACCAAGAGAGCTCATATTCCTTTATCACTGCACTAGACTATGATTACCCCTTTCCATAAAGTCTAAAAATAATTCCCTCTTTAAAAACTGTCTTGCAACCAATCAAACTCTAAAAGATAAAATTCTCAGCTGGAATGAATTTCCCATAAAGCACATCCTTGACGGAACAAAAGGCCAAGGTGCAACCTGGAAAATTAACATGTCCGGGAGACTACAGAGAATTTTGTCTATTTTGACAACTGTGTTATCATTACAGAATTGCTTTTCAGCAAATATTAGCATGATCAGCAACTCATCATGCTTCAAGTTAAATATAAAGCCTTTTTTTCTCAGCATTAGTCCTCCTTCAATGCTTATGCTTAGCAAAATAAACAGCTTATTTAGATAGACAGATATACATGCAGCAAATGTTTTCCAGTGGTTTGATCCTACAAGCTGCTCAACACCTTTACCTCTTCCTGACACCAACAAAAATGATATATGCTCAGTATTTACAGGAAACAAATATCTGACGAAGAAATGGTAGAGACTATGGCTTTGTATTAGCAACAGTTGCTTGATTTTAATTTGACTGAAGTTTGGCTGATAAAGGTAAAAGAGTTGATGAAGCAGACTTCTCTAAGGCATTTGTCTTGGTGCTGCATGACATTTTGATTAAGTATCTAGAGTGATACAAAATTAACATGCCATATATTAAGAGGATTAAAACTTAGCTATCTGGCAGGTCTCAAAATATAATTGTAAATAGGTAATCATCATTAGGCAGGTGTGTTTCCAAAAAGGTCCTGAAGGTATTGATTCTTGGCCTTACGCCACTTAAAATTTTTATCAATGACTTGGAAGAAAACCAAGAACTTAAAACATCACAAATAAGGTTTGCAAGAATTTGAGAAGAGGAAGTAATGAACAAGATAAGTTCATGCTACAGAGCGATCTGGACTGTTGGTAAACTGGATTTAAGCAAACAACTTCCATTTCAGCACAGTCAAATGTAAAGTTACTTTTCTAGGAACAAACAATATTGTCCACAATTGCAGAGTGTGGTTTCTGTCTGAAGCAGTGGCTAGGTGGTGTGATGGATTGGTGAGCTGAATCTGAGCTGTGCCCGTCCATGTCTAAAAGCACTAAAGCAACTCTTAGATGAATAAATAGGAATCTCTTAGGAGGAAAATTACATTCCTTCTCACTGGGCAGTCACTGCTTTACCTGGAAGCTATGAGTACCTGCACTTGGGCATGTACATTTCAAACTATTTTGGCTGAAAAGTATTTAGCTGAGAATCTGGTTGACAAACTGACTTGGTTTTGTTATATAAGCAATCTATTTTAATCCTTTTTAGGGGCAGGGTGGCTCTTTCTGAGTCACATTCACAAGTTCAAGTCGTTTTTTTTTTGATGAGCCCTCATTGCCTTCTGATAGGAAGAAGGGAACTGGATATGCAAAGGATCTGGACATTGAGGAATGGGAGATACTGCAATATAGGGAGTGTACTGGCAGAACAGTTGAAAGAAAAGAGGCTGGGAATTTTCTGTCCTTCATGACTGAAAGGTATAATAGGATCTAAAGTCTGCAAGTGATTTCTAAACAAAGCGTGGATGCTTTTCTAGGCATTATACTCTAGTCTGAACAAGAATTAATTCAAGGAAGTCATGTAATCTGGATTCTAAAGCAGACCAGAAGAGATCATTACAACGGTCCATTCTGTTATTATAATCTGGCCTTAAATACATAAGCATTTTTAAAACAAACCTAGATTGAACATGTAGCAGGAAGATGCCCTATTATTCTTTGACTATTGCTTGGGCTTGAAGAAAATATATGCTGGATGGTAATGCTGAAATTGTAAGTAGTCTGAATTCAGCAGGGTTTTAATGAATTATGATTTTTTTTCTATCTAGTACACATGACAACAGAAAAAGACATACTCTTAAGTGTGTTTAAAAAAACCAAATATATAACCAAATAAATATAAGAAATAATTAAATAGTCATGTGAATAAGGAATTTTCCCCAAATCTCTTATTTTCTTCATTTACAGGATTTTAACTATTTTTTACCTTGTTTTTGCATCAATTTCTCCCTCTCAAACTGTGGGCTAATTCCAAGAAAATGCTACAGCGGTCACCACTAGACTCATTACAATATTGCTTTTGTGAGGGAGAATATAATTGCAGTATTCTTTATATTGGTATGGGCTCATGAAATAATTCAAGTAGCATGGCAATGTTCATTACTTGAAAAGACATTTGTAAAGACTGTAATGATGATCACTGTATCCAAATATTCTATTATTGTAGCCATTTTCAGTGAAAGACAAATCTTTATATGTCAGATCCATTCTGCAAAACAACTTTCCATCTACATAGTTTTATGCTCCTAACCCATGTTGTGAAATATTTTTCATCTGTTTTAGGTCAATAAAAATGTTCAGTCAATAAAAAAGGAGTAATTCCATTACAAAAGCCTGAAAAATACCAAAAATACTCTGTGTGGCAAAAATACTGTGTTTATTTTAGTAGCAGTGCTTTACTCATAGAACTCCTTCTCAGTCCATTCTCTTCAAGACTTCTCTTATTATTGGATACAGATTAACTGTCTTCTGTTTTGAGGTTGCTTGTGGTTTACATCATCTCAGTTCTGGAGATAATGTATGACCATATAATTTAATACTCTCATAATGCAAAGACACCAGGGTGGATGAGCAGACAAAGGTGAATAAAGAAAAATTAATTAAACAGGCAGTCTTAAATCTGACATTTACTAATTTCTGAATTCTTGATTTGCACTCTTAACTCTTTTAGCCTTTATTTTTATGTCTACCACTCCCTTTTTTGAAAAGCAAATAGAAAAAAACAGAAAGTCCATCAAGTAAATCGTATCAGCTCAGTCAGTGGTCATTACCAAGGCTGGGTTCTGTAACTCCATCGTCAGAGCTATCAAACTCTGGTTCAGCCCTCTCCTTCCTACACTCAGTCTCTGGGTTTAGCCATTTCCTCCTTCCCCTTCCAAAACTCTCCTTTCTTCCCTCTCTTCCCAGTCTACTCTGCATAGCTTCACCTCCTTGGGCATTTAGTACAGACCTTCTTTTATTTACCAGCCTCTTCTAGCCAGTTTCTTTACTTAGTCATTGCCCTCCAGTCCTTGGTCCCCAGTTCCTTGTCAGACCTTTATTGCTCTCACCCTGGTTTCTACTCCTACCCTCTTTGCCCAGTCAGCCCCATCTCTCCTGCTTCCCCAAGCTCCATCCCTGGTGTCACTCTTTCCTCTATTTGCCTGCTGGATCTCATCAGTCTCCTGGCCCAGACAATCCTAGTCATAATTTCTACATTTGCTCTTCCTAAATCCTCAGTCTCAACAGAGTCCTTCTTCCATTCTCTCCTTGGGAATTGTCTGGCCTGTTTTTTGTCTTTTTTTCCACTCCTGTCAGTTAAATCCTCCCACACTCCTCTTCAGGCTGCCTTCTTGCTACAGAGAAACTGAGTCCCTGAGGAATTAGGATGACCTTCTGTAACAGCTGAAAAGAGACTCTGACGGAGGAACACTAAAAGTCTAGAAAACTTACCAGCAGTCCTAACTGTCATAAAAATATACCTGTAGGAGATTGAAAGGGAACGGAGAAGCAAAAGGAGGTTCTAGACAATAAAGTCGGATATAACACCTAAGGAACCAGACTTGGACTGGACATCTCAGGGCCTACTCCTGCCTCTGACACAGCCTTCGTATAGCCTTTCCCAAGTCCCTTGGGGCTAGATTCACTAAAAGACATTGATACTCTGATGTACAGTACATGAATGCTGACCTGTTATGTCCTTGGTCCCTAGAATCTGCAACTCTGTGTTAGGCAGTTAGGCTCCATAAACAGTACATTAGGAGAGGCAGACTTGAAAGATACGGACAACTTGAATTTCAGAAATGCTGAGTATTCAAAAATTCAACTTGCCTTTCAAAATTTAAGGCTATTTTCTCAATATATCTATACATTAATTTTAGTATTGACAAAACAGGAACTGTGATCACCTTCTGAGTGTTACAAAAGCATATCACTTACGCTTTCTCAAGATCTCTCTATAGAAACAGTTCTGTGAGTACAAAGCACAGCTATAATTATGAATGAGAAACATACCTTTAAAAGAGACAAAAAGGCCACAGAAAGAGAAAGATCCTATTATGAGTAGCTGTAAATATCAATCCCTTAGTCAGATTGTTTGCCTCTCCGATGTTTTAGAGAGCCTGTTTACTGCTGTAGTCCAAAGCTGAAAAGCTGTGGCAGATAGCAGATGTACCAATTAATAACCTGTCAAGGCTGATGGATAGAATGAAAAAAAAAAATCTCATGTATATCTCCCGTGTGCTTTTTTCCCCACATTTCAGGTCACTGGGGGTCATGAGACACACAGTGTCTCCCTGGAGAGAGACGAAACTGTCTCATTAGCGTCTATCTTTCATGACATTATGACGCTGCCTTTGAGATGCTAACTCACCTGCTCTTCTCCCAGAATCCTGAAGTGATGAAGCTCTTTAATCAAGGAGTCTGGACAGCCAGCTGTTGGGAAGAAACAAAACCAGGCATTTTAGAGCTCCCCGTCAGCGCTGTTTCAGTATAAGATACATAGATGCAGAGAGGATAGAATACACAGATTACATTAGATAAAGAAGATTAGAAAGATTAGCCATGGTTCTGTGGGCATCAGGATGCTGAAAACCATCTATCAAATAATCCTTCCACGTTTCTAAGCATACTGCCAAGAACACTTAGAAAGGTTATGTTCTGTATATTTTAGCCCTTTTCCCAAAGGACTGCAAACCAAAAGCAAGATGAAAATCGTAGCACTGTCTGCCAGATACCGCCAGCCCCTTAGTGTAAGCCAACAAGCTTGTTAAAAGAGGATCTCACATCAAAACCTTGGAGCTACCCAAAGCTGAATTCTGATTCACACACCAGGTTTGGACTCATTTCTAAGTGTATTACAGGTTTTCCCTGATTCCCTGAAGGACTTCACAGACTCTGCAGGCCTCACAGATCACTTTACTTTTGGCTGTCACAAATACAATCCACTGCATAAATAAGCAGTTGTCACCCATTGATGTAAAACACAAACCAACTACACAGGCAGGGGAGAGATTTGCCAAACTTTGCAATCAGATTAAGGTTTGACTGTTACAGACATTCACATCTCTACAGGCCAGTAAGAAAAAATATGTCTCTCCTGATGCCATGCAGTTTACTGACCTGTTCAGCCTGTGATTACCTTCCTAGTGATGAAATCCAAGGGCACTACTCACTTCTGTAGACTACTAGACTCATTTCTGGCAAGGAATAGTAGTGCAGACCTGCGAAAGCAATCTGGGCTTTATTTCTCTTACCATAAATTGAAGAATCTGCTTGTGAACACAGAAAAGGTGGAGAATACTGCTCCCATAAAAGGAATTAAAAACATAGTTTTGCCCAGAACATGGGAGGAACTAAGATTTTTATCAACCTGTTTTTCTGCTGACACACTTATGAAAAAGTTCTCTTTCACCCTTAAAGTTACTATTAAAAGGATGCAAATAAATTTGGAGATGGTTGTCAGGATATCTCCATCAGCAGCGTGACTTCACTCAAAGGCAAACTGGGGCATGGCTTATACTCACAACTTTTGTTGGCATAGTTGTGTTAGGGATACAAAAGAAAAAACACTTATACTTGTAAGCAGCGAAACTGAAAAGGCAAAAACATTGTATAGGCACATGGACACAGTTATATTAGTACAAGTCTAATGGTATGGATTTCTCTACCTAGGGAATAGATTTAAATATCTAAAACAACGTCCTACTGGTAAATTCTCTATCACCATTCAGAGGAGGTACATGTGGAGAAGGCACCATCAACACAACTGTATCAGTAAACCCTTTAAAGGTAGCCAAGGTTTAAGCATATAGTGAGAAATATCTATTAGTAGCTTATTTCTTACTAAATACTACTGTTTCCTCCCATTTAATAAAAAATGATCTCCTGATAGCCTTCTCTCTGTCCATCTCTTCCTCCCCTCACACACCAGGATATTCACACATTTGAATGCAAGAATGAGTTTTAGCTCTGTCAGTGACTCTTTCTTCATGATTTTATCCTTTTTATCTTCTGGGGCCACTCTGTGTCACCTTTAATTCTTCTCTCCTTACTTCCCCCCAGGCTCAGGCTCTCACTGTTTTATTCAACTTCTTGTTCTCAGTGTACTTAAAGTCATTGTTACTACCTCCACCACAGAAACACTTCTATGCAGCATTTTTCAGTCCATTTTCACTGGCATTTATATCTCCATCTATTAACTATTACATCTCCATCTCCAACTACTACAAGTTAAGCACAGTACACACTGGGTTCACAGGCAAACTTTGCACACCAAAGCATAAAAGAAAAAAAGTATATTCAAGTTTCTGATGTACAACTTGCACTTGCCACAAAAAATAAATACTCTGCACTTTACAGATTTCTGCTGTTTTGTGTAGAATGCTTTGAGGATTAATTATTATGCTCTCTGTAGTACAGAAGCCCTTATATTCAATAACCCCAACAATTACCAAAAGTTTTCATTTTCCCCTTCCTAATCAACTACTACTTGAAAAAACACAGGCTTATATAAAATTTCCACACACATACACCAAAATATAGCAATAGTTACATAAATAAATCAATGAAAATTAAACACTACAGTAATAAAAGCCTTTAACCAGAAGCCAAAACTCTGGGTTGAAGACATCCGTAAGCTGATAAAATGACAGCTAAAGCATTTATTAGCTCCCGCTTTCAGCTGAAATTCAAACCTATGTGTTTCATATGTTCTGGGCTACAATGACTGTTACAGGTTTTTGCCTGCTGTGGAGGCAGAATGAGAAGTAATGAGTATGAAATTGGTGCAGATCTTTAGTTTTTTTATACCACATTTTCTCTGATGTAACTCTATTGACCTCAAAGGAATAAGAGCTATAAAACTAGTGAGATAACATAGGAAAGAGGCTCAATAGTCTCAGTGAGAAACTAATGTATGAACGGATGATACCAAGTTCAAAGCATTAGTATCTTTAAAAACTCACTGCAAATAAGACCTTTGTTTCCATTTTAAATTTTCTGTCACATCCCAGATTATTTGTTCTGGCAATTTCTTTTGTTGCTTGATTCCCACTTCACATCATTAATTTACTCCAAATGCTAATATAGAAAAGCTACACTTATTAATCAAATGTGCATTTAAAATTACAGAAATTTACAACTGTCAGCCCTTATCGTTGTGGCATTCTCTTCACAAAGATATTTTTAATTTGTTCACATAAGGAGACACAACTCCAAAAGAAAAATAAAAAGGTAAAATTTAAGGACAGATTAAGAAGTAATGTCTCCTGACATCATAAATCCTCTAATTTGAATTGCTCTGTACATACATTTTCAGCTACACTTATAATTAAACTATGATTCCAACTACTACCAATTTAATTACCCAAATTGTCACATATTTTTTTCTCAGACAGAATTAGCTTCTGTTTTTGTTTTTACTTAAAATTAATTCTTTGTATGACTTATGTTCTCCAGTGAACTGCCAAAGCAAAAGTTAAATCAACCCTTTGATATTGCATAAACTGGCAAAATGCAAGCAAAAAAGGATTTCTGTTCTGAATACAGACAACTGAGAGGCAACGCAAGTGTCAGGGCACTGAGGGCAGATGCAGTAGCTGAATGTTGCCTCCCAAATTCTGCACCAAAAGGAAATGCATGTTGGTCATAAATATATTTTTTATGTCCAGGGCTGAATTCTCTCCTCAGATATAATGTCTTCAAAAATACCTTACAGTTACAAGCATTTATACCTATACTGCAGGACTGTATGCTATATCTTACTTTCTACTGAAGATACGTAGCAGTATTTCCTGCCTTGCATATTAAGTTCCATCTTTCCCCAAAATGTATATTTGGGTGAGATTCACTTCATTGAACTTAAGCATCTAAAAATTAGTTATCTAGATCTAATATAGTACTTGCATGTTTCCTTTATAGTCAATGGAAGGAAATACGTACCCTCATAGGGTAATTCCTCTTGTCTGAGATAGACCCAACAAAAGTATCTTTTTCTCTCCATTAACTATAGAGTCTAAGGTGACTAGATAAGATATACACAAATAACTTTTAAAATTAGATGAGATCAATTTCACCCAGCACCTGCAATTCAACAAGTCATTTATGCATATGCTTCACTTATATGCTTACAGTTTTCTTCTCATGTTTAGCCCCTTGCAAACGGAGCACTTACATTATGAACACAGCATAAATTCTATTTCTACTCGCTTATAAATTATGTCTGCATCAACCCTTGTTAATTCTGAAAAGTACATACCCTTTTGTGAGTTCTGAACATAACCATATATGAATATCTATCAGTGTCCTTCAAAGGATTTCTTTCCACAGTGCTAATTGCTAAGCCAAGCTTGCAACTGAATAATGTTTCAGATACATGAGAATAACCAGTTATTTCATGCCTAGAAAATTAATGCATGAGTGTCCTTTTTTCTGATTTGTCTAAGTAAAATCATATTTGAATTGAGTACAGATAAGAAAAATGTTTCACATTAAAAACAACCTCCCAAAATCTAAATATTTGGAAATGCAGCACTGTAGTATTTGCAATATGGCAACAAAGAGATAAGTGGTGATGAGGAAGGAGAAAAAGAGCCCAGCACCACAGTGTGTGTGACAATGACAGGAACAGTAACTGGGTACAAAGAAGAGGGAGTCAAGTCAGACTTTCACACAACACCCAAGCCTTAGCAGGTTGGGAATCCTACAATTAGCAAGCGTTTGTTCGCTTTCTCATTTTCCCAGCCTCTTCCAAACTGGTTACTAATGGCAATATCAGTGTAAAAAAATATACCTTTATGCTGTTTGTGCCTCTTCCAGTGAAAAACAATCCTGTGTTGGTGACAGTGTAATCACTTTTAAGGGAACAGACAATGATTTTGAAGTAGTAAGCGACTTCATTGTATTTGTGTTAATTAAATGTTTTGATGTTTCAGGTGACCTTTTCTCATTCCCAATGCTAGGGAAACACGAATAAAGACAAAAATAAGAAGAGCATATGGCATGCACAAATATTTTACTGAAAAGAGAAACAGATACTATGAAGAATATCACGTATGTAATTTACAGACCATGAGCACATAAGCCTATCTCTGGCATATTGCTTGGGCTGAAAGCTGTAGAAATGTCTTCTTACAGATCCCACAGAAGGGTATCATTAAAACCATTGCCATCTTTTTATTACAATCTTAATGAGCAATAGTTTTGTAAGTAGTTTAGCAAATTATTGAGATTTTTTCTCTTTTACTTATGAATTTTGTAATGTAACCAAATTTCATGTGTCATTAATTTGTAGACGAACACTGTGTTTACAGATATCATTCTTTGTAGAAGACAGGTTTATTTTTTTAAGGAAAGAAAAATGACAAAATTATTCTGTGAATAATTTGCCATCTCAAGTCTTAAAGCCTGACATTTGCAGGTTTTAAAATGTGGAGGTTTCACATGGGCACACAACTGTATCTGTTAGGATCAATTATTGCTAACCACCAGTAATCACAAAATCACAAGTCAGACCCAAAATTTCTCATGAAATCAGCTTGTAATCATTACATTTAGTTATTCATTTATTACTAAAAAAAGTTCTTATTCATTAACCTTCTGATTCCTTAATGTTGATAATGCATTCAAGCCACAATTTCAAAGTAAGATTCTCAGACCCACTAACTCATACTTCTGCTTCAAATACGATTGTGATGATCTATTGTGACTGGGATATGTTCACTTATGGAACATTTTTCCCCAAGAAAGAAAACGAAACAACCTTTTGTTCAGTGGATGTTCAGCGGTTATTTCTTTGCCTAAACATCTGCTTACTTACAGGTATCAAAACTTTTCTCAAGAAGTTTGATCCATCTTAGCTATAGATCTATTTCAAAATGCTATAAGCAGCATTCAGCCTGGCTGACATACTTAAACATCAGAGGATTTAGTTCTTGTAAATATACTGTTGACTGAAGTAATTGATCTATTGGAGACAATCCTATAATACCCAAATATATGATACTGGCTGCCTTATAGTTAGTCTAAGAAATAACACATACAATAAAAACGATAAAGTGAAATAAAAAATTACATGGGATTCTTTACTTGCACCATGACATTTTGATAACATCAGTTTCCAGATGATATTTTTCTGTTCAGTAATCTAGAAAAGTAGGTATTAAGAAAAACAAAGTATGCCCAAAAGGAGATAGATTAGAGTGCTTAAATAAAATAGATTCTTTTGAAAAAAACATGGAGGAGGAGATATTTTCAAAACCAATGAGTACTGACTTTTGTCCTTGCAAAATCAACAGGCATGTGTTAGTCTGCAAAGCTCAGCTCTGCTCTTGGGCAATGCTAAACGAGAGGGTGCAACAAGCCATATCTGCAGGTGGCTTACGCACCCAGAGGTCAACGTTGTGAAGGTCTTTCCTGTACATCTTTAGAAGCCTCTGTAAAAATACAAATAGTGGGGCAGTTCTACAGCTGAAGCAAACTGGCATAGTTACAGTTAAGTCCATAGTGCTTACACATGTTCAGACCAGCAAAAGAATTGGCTTTGTACACTGAATTTAATACTTTGTTAAAAAAAGTGTGTGCCAATAAAAGGTACCCTTTTGAAAGATTAAGTTTCCCTTATTGCATAGCTTGCTTTACAATAGGAACTCTACTTGCTCCTTTTTTAAATTTCAGAATTAAATACCCTTTTATCCTGATTAATGCTCTTGTCAAACAGAATTATGGTCATTTTGTTTTGTCTTGACTAACTTCCAACAGCTGAAGTCAGTAAAAAGTTCTATACATTATTTTGGGATCAAATGGGCTAGTAAAGCTAGTATTCAAGAAAGTGTCCTGAAAGCTTGATTGCTGGGACAGAATATCTGTTGGGTTTTGAGGTTTACCAGAGATGTTGCTCAACTGAACATGTTAAATTCTTGTTTGTACGTGCTTCTTAATTTCAAAATCAATTAGGGACATGAAAGATTTTTGCTGACCTGCAGTACTTGTGCAATAATTCTGCAAAAGGACTGCATTAGACACAGAAAAGGCTCACATAAAGTTTGAGTACTTGCAGCAAACAGAGCATCTCATTAGAGAAAATTCTTTTGGGCTGGCTTTCTCACACTGCACACAGCTCTGGCCTTTGCAGTGCTGCTACTTACTGTTTTTTAATGATGTTTCAAGGCCAAATGACCAAAACTAATGAACCACGTTAGCCATTTCCTACTAGGTTCTTTTTTTTAATCTCTACAGCAGAAAATATCAGCAGGAATATTGACCTGACATTTCAGTTTAGGACCGGCTTGCTTGCTTGCTTTTTGCATAAGGTAATATTTAAAAGAGACTTGAACAAATACTGTTTACTTCTCATTGGAATTCCAACCCTGAATTGCACCGAACTGCACAATGCCAGCATGCCAGTTATTTCTGGCAGTTTTCCATAAACGCTGCACTGCTATATGATGAACTGTCCAAAGGGCCCCTCAGAGGCAGGAGATTTTCTAAAAATAAATTCAGTATTGCCCAAGAGATGGAGACTTCTTAGTGACCATGAAATACAGCAAACTTATTTGACTCACAGACTCTACCATCCGGTTGTTCAATATTCCTGTTTAAATTATAGGCTTAAATTCACCCATGCAATTCCCAGCAAAGTCAGTGAATATAAAGCTTATGTAACAAGACCTAATCCATGCTGTCTATCTGTAACAGGAAACTGAACAGGGACCTTCCCTGCTCAAATACAGCAGCTCCAGAAGCAGGCCTAAAAAGGAGAATTCCTTCTTTCTCTGCAGGTACTGACTTATGTCAAGCTTAAGTAAATTTTAGACACAACATCACTTCATTAACAAAACTTATTTCTACAGCTTCTTTGTAACATCAAAAAATCAGAAAATCAGCAAGTCTAAGGCTCCTAACATTACACAGGTGAATTAGTTTTTTAATTGAGATACAACAGAGCTGCTGTAAACTTCTTCTGGAACACACAATACCTTGCGCCATATAAACTTTGTCAGTGGAAAGCTCATTGCAGGGATCTGGGCTGAAATGAGCTCTTCACTGTCAGTATACTAGGTTTTTAGCTCAATCAACTCAGTTCATGAAAGGTTTTCTCATCTTTTATTCAAAAAGTAATTGAAATCTCCAAAGCAAACTCTGTTCTCTCAAATTCCCACCTTCATGCTGCTACTGGCCTTTGATGATGATCAGTCCTTTTGAGAAGGCAAGTGAGAGGTCAGGAGCTTTCAGCACATGGTAGAGACTTTATAAGAGAGGAGATTGTCTTCGCAGGGAAACCCCAACTATCACTGAATAAAAGTCAACAGTCAAAAAGTCAACAAAAATAACTGTCAAAGAATTTCATTTGCCAGTTACTGAAGGGCAAGTTACTTGAAAAGTCCATCATTTCTGAATGCCAGAATTAAACAGGTGCAATGCAGAAGGCACTAAAAGGTTTCTAACCTGAAATTAAATCAAAGTTCATACAGCAGTTATCCAACTCGTGGCTTGATAACAGAAGTATATTACGAAGCCCAAGGTGAAGAGAATCAGATATGGAGAGTAAATATTTCTTTTTTTTTCACTTAAAAGTTGGAGTAAGAAAACTATCCTCCTACAATTCTGGGAATAAGAGATAAAATGAACAGTTTCACCAACTCATGTTGCAGTAAATTCCCTTGTCACCCAAGCACTCATGTTTTACCAGGTGAGGCTATCACACAGACTATGTAATGTGGAGTAAGCCACTGTAGTATAAAGAAAGCTGTGGCCAGGTGTCAGAGAACAAACACAGCTTTCCATCTCTTCTAATTACAAAACCTAGTGTTAAAAGAAATTAAAATGCATTTTTTTCAAGGTTATTACCCGTCCACAGCACAAAATCAATATGCTAAGCTCAAAAAATATCTGACAGAAAAACCAAGACGCACACATGTAGGTCTCGCTCTCTTTACTCACACATGCATAAGCATGCACGAAATTACTCCTGGAGAATGGCAAACAATATTCAGTGACCCAGAAACAACAATGCTTTCTTTTGCTTCTTTTAGATTTCTTTTTTCCAGGGATATGATGTCACTCTGTACAAACAGTATATAAAAAATGCAATTCCTTTAATCTGTGCAGCATTTATAAGAGTCCAACATGAGCCTTTCACTGAGAGCTTAGACAAATATTTAAATTGCTACATAAATGGCTCAGACTATGCGACAAGCCCAGGCTACTCTAAAAATAAATGTTCAGGGACAATAAACCCATCCAACCAAAAGAGAATTTTAAAAAGGCATGGATTATATTATGTCTCACAGAATAGTACAGACATATCTGAACAAGTGACTATGATTTGCTCTTTTTCATAGACATCTTATGACAGAAAAACATGTCTAGAATACTTCAGAATGAAGCAACTGTCTAAAAATGACCTGCACTCTCTTAATGGAGTTGAAATGTTAATTGTTACCTATTTATAACATTTTTCTTCCTCCTCCTCACCAGCAATACATGTATGCATATCTTATCACTCTCTGTGATGGAACATGGCAAAGTTCCACTTTTCGCAAAATGAGGACAGTTTTGCATTTCACCTTAATCAGATCAAATTAGGGCAGGTGGTAACCCTGCAGGCAACATAATTATGAAAAATGCCTGTGTTCAACACAAACTGTCCTTCCAGTCCCGAAGTCTAATAGGACATCATAGTACAATCTTTTCACATTTTACTGGCAGCTCAGAACATAAAAGTCCACAGAGGGGGGTTATATGCTGCTCTGACTTTTGCCTCTGTAAATCCAGAGAAATAATACATATGTTCTTCAATATTTATACTAACATAGGAGGTAAAGTTTGCTTCTGAGTGCAGATGCTGGTATGGGATTAAAACTAAAGTTAAATACAGGATAAAAGAAATTAAGTCACTCTCTACCCAGGACTAATTCTAATAACATTGTGCAAGACAGGCTAATCCTGTATTACGAACAGTGATTTGTGTTTCTACTATAAAAAGCCGGACAGGCGAGCATAAATACAGGAGCTCATGCTGCCTGTTTGTCTAACAAAAAAGAATTGTAAAGATCAGAGAGCTTCCCAAAGATAGAGAGCTAAGGATTTTCCTGATTTTATATTTATATACTGTCCCTATTCTTGAATAGATCACTTGCAATGAATAGCTGGTAAAACACATTTGAAATCAGCTGAAAATTTAATGCAAAATTCCATTCTCCATTAAAGGGATAATACAGCCAGGTTCATTTAGAATATTACTCCTCTGAAGACACCCTGAGCACTGCAATAACAAATGTTATATCAAAGATGCACTCAGCAACAAATGCAATATGAGTCTCTGCGAGGCAATTTTTCAGTATGTCAGAATTATAATATCACTCCATGGAAACAAAATAAGCAGCACAAGCTCGGCTGTTGGGATCACTTTATTAGCAATGCAGTGTTTTCTCATAAAGAATGCTTTGCTTTGGATCTGTCAATGAACATCAAAGATGGCCTATCCATTTTTATGGAGCACAACTTATTATTTGCCTATGAAATAAACAAAACACTCTAACATTCATCTCTCTTTCCGCAACACTTCAAAAATATTATTGAGAACGACAAAACAAATCCTGCTCATCTTTTTTGTACAGCTGAAGTCCAGTCCAGTGAGGTTCTTTTTTTTTTTTTTTTTTTTAATCAAGAGTGATAAACACTGAAACAGCCTTCCCAAAAGTACCAGTTAGAGAATAGTGAACATTTTCCACCTGGTGGATGTTTATCTGTTTTTAAATACCCACAGACTTCAGCAAGTACTGAAAAGTATTTCGCTCTGGTTAGTCATCATGTTGATACATAAATTGACTTAATCTCATCTCTCATGCATTAAAAAGAAAACTCCACTCTCGCTAGGTGCTTTGCTGCCACCTGGGTGCTGCAGCACTGGAGAGGCTCTTTCCTGATCTTGTGACGACTCACAGATGGCTGCTGCTCTTGCACCATGCTCACGAACTTCCAAGGCTGCTACAATTTACCCAAAGCTCAATGGCTGTGTTGGGCCAGGAACACAGGGGTAAATGGATATGCTGCAATTCACTGGGAAGGAGCAGAACCACGTAGCTCTGCATTATGCCATCCCTGACTCATCTGTACACCGAAGTGAGTTAGTGCAAGCCATTTCATGAAATTACGCTAGCAGTTTAGTACAGAACAGCTGCTGCACCACACTGGAGGATACTCCTAGTCTTTACTTACACAGCCACAAATAACTTCCAAGCTAATCCAGAGCAACAGCATACATCTTTTATCTTTACCACTTTAAACAGAGATATGCTGTATGTTGTAATTAGTTGGTCTTGTCCGACTTTTTTTATTAACCTGCAATAATTCCATTATCACAATGGTTCAATACATCCTCATTGAATTAGACACTCACTATGACACTGTTTCTTCTAATATTTGAATCACTGGGCCTATATCTAAAGCAGGCACATTTTTCCCCCAGCCATACCTTTTTTTTCTGTATTCTTTCAACATTGCTGAGTTTCTAAGTTGTGAGTCTGAAGCCAGAATAGACAGGCAGAGGAGCAACTCTCCAACCTCACCAACTGCAGATAAGAAACCCACAGGGTATAGAGGCTTTCTGGGGGGCTCTTTTTTTTCTTTTCTTTCCCCCTTTGGGTGGAGGTAATGACATATCAATTGTTTCCAAACAGGAAAAAAAAATCTCTGAAAATTTTGTACCCAGTAGGATTCTAGAGTCACATAGCTTGGCCCTATGAATGCTGGTGTAGACACTAGAAATCAGCATGGGAATGTTGTTGACCCTAATACTGATGCTAACACTTAAGTACGCTGATAAGCCACATCAGAACGGGCGCCTCCACAGCTCCCTCCAACACGCTGCCGACCCCTTCCCCAGAAACAGAGACAGAGCTCAGGCATCTGTCTCCTCTGTTTTTTGTTCATGTGGTACAAAATGGAAAGTCAAGTTACTGAAGCTAACCATGAGGTTGAGATTTTTTTTTCCTCATGTGATTAAAATGCTCACTTGACTTTGCTCCATTTCAGTAGATGACTGATTTGCAGTTGTAAAAATAACACTAGGTCTCACCACGTGTACACTTACCTTTTGACACCATGTTAACTATTTTTTCCAAAGAGTACTTCTGAGCAGTCATTCATATGTTAAGTACTGAACTCTGCATCACTTCTGCCTTTCAATATTACACTTTCATGCTATATATTTTCCACTTGTGTCTGTTATGTTATGGATCAGAAATTCACTTTTGCTACAAAGATGTCTGGCTCCAGAATACCACCGTGCCTGAATTTTAAGAGAGAGACTTTTTTTCCCCTGACTGAGAATAGTTGGAAATTATAGTTGGAACTATAACAGCATACATAAAAGCTAAAATTCCTTTGAAATATTTGGAGGGGAAAAAAAGCATCCCTTAAGCATCAAGTCAGCTGGAGATTCTTCACACTACTCTTCTGTACCAATTCCTATAGGATTTGCTTTTTATTGTAGCCCAGTTCCTGTCTGTTTCAGGAAAAAGATTGTCAGTTATGATAAATTATTCTGTATGGCAGGATTTAGATTCAGGTTACAGTAAACTATATTTAATGAGATTACCTGATTCTTTTTTAAGGATCAATAATTGAATTTATAGGTAGGGACCTTAAAGGTTAATTTCTAGTGCTTTACTCACTAGACTATCCAGCACTCAAATGACTTGCAGGAGACATACAATCAAAACTGGCTAATCCACATCAGCTTGTTTTAAAAAAATTGTCAGATCAACAAATCAATGATACTTACACGCTACAAAATTGGTTTCCACTTAATGGCTGACTGGATTTACACAGTTTACATGCAGCATAAATCCTGTTTTTATGTAATTTAGCAGGGATTCCGGGCAAAGAGATTCTCCTGTCTCCTGTCAATTTGCAAGAAACAGACTGGCCAGCAGAAATCCTATTTCAGTTTGATGGATGTCTATTGAGGGAAAAAGGGAAGGACAGAGGAAAGAGCAAAGCAGGATTTTTGATGTTTGGCTACAGATTGCTGTGACTGATCATTTTCCTACCTTTGCTTCCACAGCTAGCTGTGACTTTCCATTTAGATAGCCAGTCCATTCCCTGCTTTACTGGTTACTGGTTTACTGGTTACACCAAAAAGAAGTGTGCCTTGCCTATCCTGAGACACATGGATGCTACGTTCATGTAACAGGGTATGTTGCCTATTTCCTCATTCTAATTCTGCAGTCACCTTTGCAGTCGTTACAGGAGAGTCAACAATGCGGCTGCCACAAAACAAAGTCTGTGTCATTGAATACAAAAGTCAAGTTGCTGCAACAAATTCTTTCCTTGGTGGTATGTGTGTGCGCATCTCCTTTTTTTTTTTCTCCTTCTCTCTCCCTTTCTCTCTGTCTATATTTATATATATGTATTTGTAGTTATGGTTCCCTTATGAAGGGTATGGAGCATTATCTAGTTTTATTTTTACTTTTTGTTACTTTTAGAATTTGACAGAGAGCAGGCTGCTGGAAAACAACACACTTGAGATCATTGGGACTATATCCTCCTTCACTGGGGTGATAACAAATCAACTTACTAAACATCTGAAAGGTACAATGCTATTTTTGTGCAATGGCCACTGAATTAGAAGAGCTGTGATATAAAACTGATTCAGGTGACAGGTGCTTAATCAACCAAATCTCCAACAACTCTAATAATAGTTTACTAACTTCTTTTCTGTACCTGGAAAACATGATCTGAAGACAAACATAAATATTTTCAATAAAAAAATACCCCACAGCATCAGTTTGCATTTTTTCAGTCTTGTGTCTACAGATACAACTGAACTGAAGGTTAAGGCTAACATTTAAAGACAGACTGTGCATTATCTAAGAAGACGTGACATTTTTGTTTCAGGCTAGTGCTTTGTGTCTTTGTTGTTCAAGGAGATTCTCATGTAAGAAAGTAAGCTAATGTCAATGACTACATCAATATTAAATAGATAAATAAATAAATAGAGACAAAGGAAAATGCATTGAAAGTGGCTGAAATAAGTGGCATGAACACAGTACAGCAAACGGTTCTGCCAAGGAGCATTCTAATTTGGCCCAATCTACAGCAACCAATTACTCCTGCCTCAGAGATTCCTTATCTTAGATTTTCCAAGCCAGCTAGCCTCTGTTGCTTGATAAAAGACACAGCAGTATTTCAGAAAACTGCACATTAGATAAAGAAGAAACCCAGTGTTAGAAATAATTGCCTGCATTTTTTTTTTCCCAGATGAGCCAATTCTCCATCCAAATTGTTGAAAAGCTAACTACCTTCAAAGTTAGGTCTCAGTAATCCATCTCTATCGGCCACAAAAGTAATAGACTTGACAATATTGTAGAACCGTTGCTCTTAGCAGTACTGTCTGCTAGAAAATGCTAGGAAAATAATCTTCCGAAGGTCAGAAAGACCAAAGAAAGACTGAGTCGAACCCTGCCCTCCGCGACACACGCTGGACACAGCATACTTGCGACACAGCTTTAACACTGAGCTCCTCAATGCATGAAAGGTAGAAATAATCCAGTCCTTTTCTTGTTTCTTCCTCTTTCCTCTGCCTCCTCCTCCCCCTTCTGGGTAAAGACAAAAATCTCTTTGGTTTGGCAGAAGCTGGGGTAAGCAGTATTACATATGAACTGATGAACTGGATCTAATGAAAAGACCATCTCTCTCAGGGTCCTGTCTCTGGCACAGGCTAATAGCAGATGCTTAGAGAAAAAGCATAAGAAACAAGGCAAGAGTGAAATGCCTCTGTATATACCATCCTTATCTGCAGGCTGCTGTTTAGGGACATTCTGAGCTAAGGGATGCAACTAGATCATTTTATTCATTAGCCACTCATGGGCCTCTTCTCCATCCGAATAATAAATTAAATTAATATCTATCTATACACTTTGGGAACCCTGAATACTTTCGATCTCTACAGTATCCTCAAGCAATGAGTTCCACAATTTCATTTTGCATTGGGTGAGCTTCTTTTGTACACATTAAGCCTGCTGCCTGTTGATTGTGTGGCTATCTCTAGTTCTTATGCAATAAGAATGGGTGAATCCCTCTTAATCTTTTCCATTCCTCTCGTGATTTTAGAAATCTCCATCATATCTTTATTCAGGTGTCTCTTGCCACAACAGAAAAATCAGTCTCCCATCATACAGAAGCTATTCTATACCTCCAGTCATCCAGTAGCCTCGGCTGGTTTTGGAGCGCTTCAAGATAAAGCTGGAAGATGTCCCTGAGCCCCTTTCACTTGCAAGCGACATCTCAGCTGATACTCTTCTGCCCAGTCCCTGCCGGAGCCATCCACAGCAGCGCTGCAGCCAAGCCCAGGCCCTGGACAGGTTCCCCATCAATACGATTAAGTGATCGCTGGCCGTGGCCGACCCCAGAGGCTGTCACCCTGCCCCTCCTCAGTCCCACCATTCCTGGGAGTAGCCTGCCCACACTGGGCCCTGCCAGCGAGGAGTCACTAGGCAGGATCACCATATGGAATCACGGAGCCTCTAGGAAGGAGTTAAGGACGTAGGAGCCAAGCTGTGACATGAGGTACAAGGGAGGAAAAATGGACAAAAAAATCTGATAATCGGAAACTAACAAATGAAAACGAACAACTAAAAGCTTTTATCTGAAAATTGGAACTGAGGAACAAAAGATCAGGATTGCAAACAAACAGAAAGAACAAAGTCGACTACAGTCAGCCCCCTCCTTTTCATCTTCTAAAGCACAACTATTTCTCAAGGAGCATTATATTTACTCTGTAATAAGTAGCCTTGCAATTTTCATTATAAAGTTCATGCAATAACAAGAAAATTACAAGGATCATTTTATTTTCTGACAGATAAAATGGCACAGGATTGAAAACTGAACACTAGATAATGACTGATGTTTAGTGGAATTTCCCCACTCTCCCCAAAGCATGCCATTAAATAATGTGGGAAAAAACTGGTATAATTAACCCTTAACTTAGCTGCTTGCAAAGTCACTGTATATTGTCAAAGTATATGACATTTTCAACTTCTTTTCCTTTCGTCAAAGTGAAGAGAAATGGAAACAGAAAGCACTTTTGCATAGGTGCTTTATAGACTTGAATTTGAAAACTATAAAGCATGATTTCTAAAAACACTAGATGTGATCAGTTTTGTCGGGGTTTCATAAGGAACACAGGGCTCCTTGCGGCCCGACATGTGTGTGCAGCATGCTGGAGCCATCTCAGCTTGTGCAGAGCCTGCGCTGACCTCCTCCAGCAGAACTCCTGAGGGTGAAACAGTTTGTCTGCTGCCCTCAGTTTTCTTGTCTGTGCCACAACTAGGAGAAACTAGGACCTCAAATTTATACAGCATCTGACCCATAATAAATGGAAAACAAAATCTCCGTTTGTAGCTTAATCTTTCATCTTCAACCTTCTTGAGGGTTTTTTCTTTTTTTTTCCCCCAAGTACCCTTTTTCATCTCTAGTAGCTGTCAGGTTGAGCTCTTTTGTGATTGAAAATCCTGGTTATGTAAAGTATGCTGCATCTAGCCATATGAAGGTGATATAACATTTATTTTTATTTGTTTTGCAGTTGAGCTGAAAGGCTCCCTTTTGCTAAAAACCAGACTATGCTAAATAGTGGGCAAACATGCTGTATAAGACATATACGCAGTTATGTAGGTCTACCAGAGGCTACCATGTGCATGGGTCATAGAGAATCCATGGCAGACTGCTGCAACAAAAAAGGGGAAAAATGGACAAAGTGTAGACCCAGGGAAAAACTGACAGTTATACTGATCTCCTGACTACCAGCGCCCTATCCATGTGCATGCACTAGAAGGATCCAATCCAATCAAAATAAAAATTAATTAAAACCCACAATTCAGTAACTTAATACATTTGATCTGGAGTGTTCAGAAAAAGGTCTTTGTTTTCTTTTTGGATCCTCTGGAGATGCACTGCCCTTGCTTTTCTGGTTCAAAGAAAAGTAAGGCCCCAACTCCTGTCTCTTACACTTCTTGAGTTTTCTTTTTCTTTCTAAAATCATGCAAAACTGAAAATTTCACAAGTTAAATGTTCTAAAAATGCTTGCAAATGCAAAAGTTTTACAAAGAACTGAGGTTTGTGTTACTCAGACACAGAACCAATTTAATCACATCCAATCTTGATGCTAGTATTGTGTATTATTAAGACCAATCAGGAACATTGCACCTTTGCCAAGATTTGTTTACACAAACAGTGAGCTAATAGTCTACTATCTGTAGATGCATATGTATACACAGGATATTGCTAATCCTGTTCTTAGCAACATCTTTTCCATTCAGGCTACATTCTTTTCTTTTCTTGGAGCCTTTGTTTCCCTTTACATAAATCTCACAGCAACAAAAGATGATACCACCTACTGAGAACCTTCAATACTGCACCATTATAATTAAACATGTCACTTTGCACACCAGTATTATTGTTTTAATTAAAAGTGTCATTAGCTTGCTATATTGCTTAACAGAATAAATATTTCTCTTAGTATGTTTATATGCTACTTAATTTCAGTGAATTTCCCAGAATACATTCTTCCTTTTCTGTTTTAGTTTAAATGTTCAGAAGAAAAAAAAAACTAAACCCAAATTCCTATACTAATATGCAGCTTGGATAAAAGACAAAAACCAGGCATTTTACTGATCCTGCAGTTAACCTTTGCCTTGTAAGGCTTCTTACGTATCTTCTCATATAACAGCTTTAGGTCTTGTGGAGGACAATGTTAATTTCAACAAATGCCCATCCTTTTTTTAGTTTCCAGATCTAAACATTGTTTTATGATGTTCATATTTGTGACACATATTTGCGACAGGAAGCCTTCCTGTCAGTGTCTCAGCATTTTCCTAAATATATGTAGTTTCATGTTCATCAGATCCTTTGGAAGCATGGGCATTTTTTCATTTACAGTACATTGTATATTTAAAACACTTATATTCCAGGCTAAATGAGACAATTGATATCCCTATCAAAATGTGCTAATAAAGAAATTCAGTACAATAGGCATCAAAAGTAAGCATTTGGTAAGATGCTCTAGAGTGGGTAATATTGTTGAGGCTTGGGCTGTAAGTGGACACTTTTTTTTTTTCATACTTATCCTAATCTAATGTCTTAGTGTACCGCATCTGTGGAAAGGGAGTGTGTATCTGATCTTTAGGCTTTTTGGATTCCAATTCACAAAAATATTGTAAAGTGAACATTTCTTAAATAAAAATAAATCCATTGCCAGGATAAACCATACAAATTCCATAGCTACGCATTATTTTAATTTTAGGAAGATCTGTTATAATAGATAAGACTGTTGTAGTGTTTGTTTGATATTGTCTTATTAATGGAATCTAATATGTCCATTGGAAGGGTCAAATTCACTCATAAGTCTCTCTACTCTGACTTTTGCTAATGCCCTGCACATATTACCGCAAGGCAGAAGGCTGAAGCAGTACAAGAAAACTGCAAATTCTTCTGTGTTATGGATATAATGACCAATGCAAAACTGGAATTTTAATTACATCTCTCTGCATCATAATCTGTGAGTACGGCCTGAATGTATTACCCTGCCAAAGATCATTCTCCAGCTACACTTTACAAACAGAAAACCACGGGATTACTAGTCTTGAATTTGCAGGATATAACTCAACAATCTATAGCAGATTCAAAGCTATGTTTGGCAATGACAAGACAATGCTGCCATGTAATTACCTTGGGAATGTCCACTGAAGCCAAAGGCAATTGAAAGTTATAACATCTGGCTCTGAATCTTTAGTTTATGACATTGCGAAGAAAGAACAGAGTCAAAACCGCATAAAAAAACCAGTTTCGTATTTTCTGACTTTTCTCTGTTCTCTGTCAAAACCTTAACAATATTTAAATATGGCTCACTGCACAGTAATGTTTGCATTATATAGGTTAAAAAAAAGACAAGATCTGGCTCCCACAAAGCCTTTTATGGACTATCATTCATATATACTTCATAAATATATGCATATACACACATACAGATCTACGTGTGTGTACATATACATTTATATGTGTGTGTGTGTGCATGCATGTATGTGTGTATTTATATGTATATGTATATATGTGTGTATATATATAAGTAGGCTTAGGAAAGGTTTAAAAGAAAAACAAGAAAAAAAATCTTATTATGTGCACAAAGGACCAGAACAGTTGAAATAATCAATTTCAGTGTACTAGGTAAATATACAGCCACTTTTTCCCTTTTCTTAATTAACATGGTTTATTTACTTGATATGGTAAAAGATACGCTGGAAAAGAAGGTGTTATTACAGTCCATACATTATCAGCACTGAAGCCTGCAGAGAAACTCAGACAGGAGAACTGTGATAAAGTTTTGTGTACATGAGGCCTGTGTCTCTTTCTGCTTCTCCACTGAAAGGGGACTCTTGGTTCTGCTCTCTCCTGTACAGGATGCCAATAAGCAAGAGATCTCAAATCATCCTCCTGCTTTAGGAATACAACTACTTAAAAAAAAAATCTTTAGGGCGTGGTGTAGCCCTATTGAATTTTTATAGCAAAATGCTTCATTAGCAAGATGCAATTTGCAGTTTATTCAGTCTGAAATATTCTCATGTGATAGTTTTGATGAGTCTGAATCAGTGCTCAGAAATGAACTCTGGCTTGAAGCAAGCAGGGCAGGAGGACATATAGAAAAAACAGCAGCTAGTGAGTAGGGCAGAGCAAATGGTGGTAGTTTCACTAGGAAAATTGAAGGTGGAGTTCAGGAAGAGGAGGCAAGGACTGTAGTGTATAAAAAATATACAGGACAGTGCAGACACTCAGCCTTGGCAAAGCTACTTTTCATGTTAATTTTTTTTTAACTTGAAGCTTTCAGGACCAGACCCATTAACACACTCACCATGATGCCTCAGTCCTAGCACTGGGCTAAATTTGCAGAACTGTGGCCTGTTTTTTCCTGACAAAGAGGACCAGGATTGGTTGCACTGAGGGTTCTGCCTGCTGACAGAATCTCACTGATGCACAGGAGAGATGCAGGACAAGGTGGCTGTGCTGAGACACATCTGTAATCACAGAGACCTCGCTGGGATGATTCATATGGTATGTGGGGAGCTTCCAAGGACAGAAGAGCTGAATATACATCTCCCAGGAAAAACTAGCGCCTCTACAGGGAAGAATCTGGCTGGTCAGTTTGTGTGTAGTGTTACACTCCCTAGGAAGAGCAGATAGGTGGAAGTAACAAAAAAGTTTAGTAACAAACAAAAATTGAACCAGGAGTTGGTCACAAGCATGAGTAACAAAAGGAGCCATCTGCCAAATACACCAGACACATTAGCTGATGTGCTGCCTCTCAGAAGCAAGAAGCCATAATGTGATTGAAAAATTGCTGGAGATCATACAAATGAGCTCTATCCACATTTGCCCATGTGGACACCAACCATGCTGCCAAAATGACCTTGGGAAGATCAGAAGGGACTGAAGGCTCTGGAAGTAGCTGTGAAGAGACAGGAATTTGCAGACTATTCGTATTAGTCCTTTCAGATGAGTGTCAAGGATCAGGTAAAGACAGATGTGATCTAGATATAAATGCATGGCTGTATAGGTAGTGCTGACAGGGAGATAATTGCTTTTCTCAAATATGGAATGGTTTTCCATGAAGGCAACTTCACAAACTTCATCTCAGAGTAGTTAAAGAAGTGCATGAAGCAAACTCAGAACTGCTGGCAGTTACCTTCAAAAACACAGGGAGAGCAGGATTACCTCAGTAAGTCCAGAGAAAAATGAGCAGGGCACTCCTTCCTCTCACCTCCCATTAAAAAGGGAGGACAAAAGACGAGCTGAGAAATTTCAGACCTGTCAGGTAAAATTCAATTTCTGGAGAAAATACTGGAAAAAATAGTCAAATCTGTTGGCAAAAAGGACTCAAAGTGCACCAGCAGTTTACTGGCAAAATCAAAAAGTAAGTTTAGTAGGGTTCCTGAAGGGTTTGGTTCCTGAAAGGTCTTGTTTTGTCCATTAACAAACCGAACGATGAAATAGGCAGCATGCTTATAGGATGAAAGTCAACGGAGACAAGAGCAGTGAAAAAGTAACTGGCTAGGCAGAAGATCTGCAGAGAGAATTGGGGATTATATTGAGTCACAAGCTGAAAATTCACAAAACAACTTCAAACCATTGCAAAAAAAAGCAAACATAGCGTAATAAATATGAAGAGCAGTAAATTCTACAAAACATATAATGTGACTTTTTGCTTAACATAAGGGTTCTTAAAGTTTTCTTTGGAAAGCTTTCTTTTCTTTGTCCTCATGTTCACAGGCTCTGGATTTCATGGGGGATTTTAACCACCCTGATATCTCTTTGAAGGGCAACACAGCAGGGCGCAAGCAATCCAGGAGGTTTTAGACTGCACTGATGACAACTTCCTGACATAGGTGATCGAGGAGCTGACAAAGTGCTGAGGAGGTGCTCTGCTGGACATCCTTACAAGGAAGAACTGGCTTGGGATGAGAAGACTGGGGCAGCCTTGGCTGCAGCAACTATGAGATGGTGGAGTTCAGGATCCTGAGGAGGGAACAAAGCAAATAGCAGGATCACAACCCTGGATTCAGGAGAGAAGACTTTGGCCTGTTCAGGGATCTGCTTGGAAGAATCCCATGAGAGACAGTCCTGGAGAGAAGATGGGTCCAGGAGAGCTGGTTGATTTTCAAGTATCACCTCCTCCAGGTTCAAGAACAGTCTACCCCAACCAGTAGGAAGTCAAGCAAAGTTCAGCCTTCACAGAGGAACATGGAGCTCCTGACAAAACTCAAATATAAAAAGGAAATACGCAGGAGGTGGAAGTAAGGACAAGCGACCCAAGTGTAATATAGAGACACCGTCCAAGTCTGCAGGGATGGGGTTAGGAAAGCCAAAGCCCATCTGGAGCTGAATCCAGCAAGGGACATGAAAGGCAACAAGACAGGCTTCTACAGGTACATCAGCAGCAAAAGGAAGACTAGGGACAATGTGGACTTGATGCTGAATGGGACAGAGGACCTGGTGACAAAGGACATGGAAAAGGCCAAGGTACTCAATGCCCTCTTCACCTCAGTCTGTACTGGTAAGATTTGCCTTCAAGAATCCCAGGTCACAGAGACTAGGGGGAAAGTTTAGAGCAAGGAAGACTTCCCTCAGTGGAGAAGAATCAGGTTAGGGAACATTTAGACAAATTGGACATACACAAGGCCATGGCACCTGATGGGATGCACCTGTGAGTGCTGAGGGAGCTGGTCAATGTCATTGTGAGACTACTCTTGGCTTTCTTTGAAAGGTCATGGCTACTGGGGGAGGATCCTGAGGACCGGAAGAAAGCAGATGTTCCCCTCTCTTTTAGAAGGGCAAGAAAGAGGACTTGGGGAACTACAGGCCAGTCAGCCTCATCTCAGTTCCTGAGAATGTGATGGAGCGAATCCTCCTTGAAGCCATTCCCAAATGTATTAAGGACAAGAAGGTGATTGGGAGTAGTCATCATGGATTTACAAAGGTGAAATGATGCCTGATTAAGCTGATAACCTTTTATGATGAGATGACGGGTTTGGTGGACAAGAGGAGAACAGCAGATGTTGTTTATTTTGACTTTAACAAGGCTTTCAACAATGTCTCCCATAACATCCTCACCAACAAACTGATGAAGTACAGACTAGATAAATGGTAGTGAGGGGACTGAAAACTGGCTGAACAGCTAGGCTCAAATGATTGTGATCAGCAAAATTCAGCACAAGGCCAGTCACTAGTGGTGTCCGCCAGGGGTCAATACTGGGGCCAATACTGCTTAATATCTTCATTAATGACTTTGACGATGGGACAGAGTGCAGTCTCAGCAAGTCTGCAGACAATACAAAATTGGAAAGAGTGGTTGATACACCAGATGCCGCCTGGGCTGCCATTCAGATGGACCTTGACAGGTTGGAGAAATGGGTGGAGACGAATCTCATGAGTTCAACAAAGGGAAATGCTGAGTTCTGCACCTGGGGAGGAATAATCCCATGCATCAGTACAGGTTGAGGGCCAAATGGCTGGAAAGCAGCTTTGCAGAAAAGGACCTGGGGATCCTGGTAGACAACAGGCTGACCATGAGCCATCAAAGCATCTTTGCAGCAAAGAAGGCCAACAGCCTCTTGTGCTGCATTAGGAAGAGCATTGCCAGGAGGTCAAGGCAGGTGATCCTTCCCCTCGACTCAGCCCTGGTGAGACCACATCTGGAGTACTGTGTCTAGGTCTAGACTCCCCAGTACAAGAAGGATATGGATTTACTGGAGTGAGTCTAGCTAAGGGCTACAAAGATGATTGAGGGAGTGGAGCATTGGACCTACAAGGAGAGGATGGAATTGCTCAGCCTGGAGAAGAGAAGGCTCAGAGATGCTCTGATATATATCAACATGTATAAATATCTGATGGGATAAAGAAGATGGAGCCAGACTCTTCTTCTTAGTGGTGCCCAGTGAAAAATAGGCGCAAACTGAAATACAGGAAATTCCATTTAAACATAAGAAGAAACTTTTTTACTGTGAGAATGATTAAACACTGGAACAGGTTGCCCAGAGACATTGTGATGTCTCCATCCTTTGGGATATTCAAAACCTGACTGGACAAGGTCCTGAGCGACCTGCTCTAGCTGACCCTGCTTTGAGCCAGGGGTATTGTTCTAGACGATCTCCAGAGGTCCCTTCCGATCTCTAGTACTCTGTGATTCTGAAATTCGGTGAATACTGTGTTGAAGTTTTGGCAGTGCCTTTCAGGAAAATTACAGATAAATTGGAGAGCTCTCAAAGGAAAAAAATCAGAGTAATCAGTGGTCCAGAAAACTAATGGCTGCATAACCTAAAGAGGAAATGACTAAGAGGGGACATTCAGGTAGAAAGGGGACATTCATGAGAAAGGAAATACACTGCTTTTAAGTCATTGAATTATAAGAAATAATAAGAATTTAAACAGCAGCCATAAAGATTCATGTTTGGTGCTAGGAAAACCATAACTGGGATATTAAATCCTTGGAAGGTTTGGGGTCCCTTTTGTTGGAGGTCTTTAAGAACAGATAAGAAAAACTTCTGTCAAGAATTTCATGAATATAGCTAAGCATGCTCAGGGTTAGCGGGCAGATTAGATCTGAGAAGCCTTCTGGCCCTAATCTACAGTTCTAAGGTTCTACACTAAATTATACATGTATAATAACATATACATATATACATGAGGAAGGAACTCATGAAGCAGAGAACATGATAATTATATCTCACTTTGTCAGATTGCTAACAGCAAATAGCATTAACAGCTACTGCTTCAGATCTGCTGCATGCAAGAGGGGAATCTCTCACATGGTTTTCTTCAAATATATCAGGACATTATAAATCTAAGGATGAAGTCCTGGTCCCATACTTAAGCTTTTTACTTCCATGTAGACTAGATATTATCATATGAATTATCATTGTTTATTATCTTCATTATCTTTTTTTTGATTGACAGTATGCTCAATGCTGAGAAGATTCTTCCCCTAAGAAGAATTCTGAGCAGCTCTATCACTCAAGATGTTTTGGAAAATCCAACTAAGGGAGATGGCTGCAGAGTCTGTGTTTAGTGTTTTTCATTTCTCTGTATTTCACATATAATTCTTCTACCACTGACACATATTAGCATTTGTGCATCACACAATGCATGAGAACTCAGGAGGAACCTGAATGAAGAGAGACATAGCAAGGAAGAAGTGTTAATAGGCACAGTCCTTGCACCCTTCCATCCCTAACTCCTAGAGCCAAATGGGCTAATTCAGCAGCCAGCACGATTCATAGCAGCCTAAGGGGTGTTTTAATTTTTGCCAGTTGCACTACTTTTGGTACCCAGGGATTGCTAAGCATGCCTTTAACAGACACTTCTTTTCTACTCATACCTCTCTAGAGTCCCCAATGACAGCTCCATAGCTCTGTGCTATCAAACAAAGGAAATCTCAGCTGACTATTTAATGTCACCTCAATTTTGCAATTTGACAAGGACATGGATGTGCTCCATGACAGCATGACAGCACTGAAAAAGACAACAACAGTGCTGTTGTTGAGGTAGAAAAAGGTAAATGGAGATTACCCACTACAAATCTGAGCAATACATTTTTTATCCAGCTCTTATCTATACAAAGCATATGTGTTTACCAACCGCTGAGGACACTACTTCTTCAGTCTCTACAGAAATGGGAGTGCAAACATTTCTTTGTAGGTCTAAATTCTCTTTCTGACTGTTCATGTGTTTCATATACAGATTCTTTTGCAGTCAAGTGCAGTCCTGGATATGTCAGAGCAGAAAGAGGTTTATACATTTTTAGATTCCCAAATGATATATCTGTTCCAGATTATGTGTGAGAAGCAAGAAGTAACACTACAGTACTTAAGAAAGAAAAAGTGATTTAGCATCATGGTGAAAGTATATAGACAGTGTGCTGAAATAAACTCAAGGTGATACTGTTATGGGCTTTTGTCTGATTAATCACTAATGGAATCCTGTTCATATCACTGTAAGCTGTTACATTAGTAAACAAACTGATCATCTTAAAAGAAACATTCTTGGAAGGGCTTAACATTGACCTGGAGATCAAGCTTCAATGCCAAATTTATAAGGAGGTTAAAATAAATGTATGGTATGAAAAGACAAATAGCAAAAAGAAAACTGAAGATTCACCTTCCAAAGAAATAATAATAAAAATAATTACCAACTTATAGCAGGATGAATACCCCAAGATTTTGACTATGTAAACCCTAACCCTTATATTCAGAAGTCTGATGCTAACCAATAATACATAGCATATACGTGGAAAGAACTCCAGGGGGTTGCAGTTGCCTTGCAAGAGCTGTGGATGGAAATAAATCAGAACTTTGCCTTATGTGAACTGGGACTGGATATGACCTTCATGCTGCAGACCTGTCAAGCTGTAGCAATGATGAATGCAATCAGACAGCCATTAGACACTGTTCTAATTTAGACACAGCAAAACCTATTGAGTAATATCAAATGAAACAAAAAGCAGGACTAGAGTGTGAAAGGGCTTTAGTTCCCTTTAGGTAAAATTCAAAGGACCTTGTAACTTGCTGAGTTGGGAAGGAAGGCCTTGGAAGTGATAAGGCAAGATTATTGACCAAACATGGCAGAATTCTGTCACAGTTCTCAGAGGATGTTTAAGATTTCCACTGGGATGCTGTGTTTTTGCAGCGTTTTGAGCAAGGCAGTTAAAATCATTTTGAAAGCTCACCTTTCTTTTGTTCCCATGTCAACAACACCTAGAAGATTAATTCTTAACCAAGAAACTTCTGAAGGAGAGTATTATTTACTTCAAAATTTCTTCATCATCTTAGTTGGGATCGTATCTATGAAGAACACCGGAACAGCAATTTCATATACATCAATATCTACATAAACAGAAAGACATGAGACTGAACCCACTTGCCCTGAACCTAATTCATCTTCAATATTTTAATAGATGGCTGAAAATGCTCCCCAAATGTCTCCAAACCCACACTTGGATAAGTTCAGGATATATCCAAGGGTGAAATACATAAAATGTTTTAACAGACTATGAAACTGTCACTGTAACTGCCTTTTCAGCTAGAGACTGTATCAGAAATATTTAAATTCTATCCTTCATCCCTCCGAATTTACAAGAAAAGAGAGGATATGTTTAGTAATGATGTAGGATGACAAGTCAATTCTTGTCAGATGTCAGATTTTCAGCTTGTTCCAGATTAGGAGGAGTCTCCAGAAATTTCCAGATGTAACAGAGGGATTAGATGGAAGTTAGAAATCATCTTAGGGAGAAATTCTGGCTGGGACCTAAGTTCTTTGCTGTTTCAGAAGCAAATGTCTGCTGTGCTCATCATGAAACCTGAACTGTCCCTGCCCTAAGCAATGATGGTATAACCATTAGGATGGAATAAACAACATGATGCCAAATGCCCCAAAGAAGATCCAGCAACCTACCTAGACTCGTACTGAGATCCTAAAAGATCAAACACCTAGGAAACAGCAGCTGAAAGCCTGTGAGGATTACCTAATGCTGTTTATGATGATAATACATTGCAATGTTGAGCAGAGCTGGTAGGTGCACACTTGAAAAGCAGTGGAACACCTTCAGCCTTTCAAAGGCAGCAGGTACTCTAAAGTATGATGCATCAGAGTCTCTGTAGAAGAGAGACTCTGTGGAAGTGTTTTGGGCAGACTGAGAATCTTTCTCATTTGGACTTGCACTGCCTGAATGTTCTTTGAACAACTGGCTAAATGTTGTTAAACTAACCAGAAGCCAGGCTGCAAGTGTGAGAATGTGGACAGAGAATTTTCCTTGCTTTTCTTGGCAATTATGCTTGGATGAAGGATTAATCTACCCAGACACATGTCTACCTAAGGGAGATTTAGCAAGTCTAACTGTATATGCTAAATCAGTATTATCAGGACTACTAATATACTTATTTTTGCTTTGCCAAAAAAACAAGCAAACTCCCTGAAAATTAATGGCTATATTTATGACACATTCAAGGAGATCAAGATACAGAAACTATATTCAACTGTGAAACAGGCTCAGGACCTTCTATAGCAAATTCAGTGACACATTGGCTACTTCTGTATTAGTAAATTAAATAGAGTGATATAAACATTATTAAACTGTCAGAACGGTCTGTGGTGCACTTCTGACCCATGCTAACATGTTCTATCCTAAACAACTCTTCGGCATGGTTTCAGAGTAATAATGTTCCAAGGGTCAGTCCCCAAAGGCTTTCTGCATGCCGATGCTAGTTTGAAGGCTGGGAGAGCTCCCTAGCACAGGTATAGGCTGCTTTTGTGCCAGGTGGCCTTCATGTGCCTGGGAACCTTCCTTGCCACTTTTAATTCACTTGTATAGATATATCCTTTTTGTTCATGTCTGCAGTAAAATGCTCCTGCTTCTGTTTAACACCACATATGAAAAGGTCCTGAATGATTTACTCCTTTATTGACTGCTAGTGTGATCACATGAGAATAGACCTGGACGGAAAAAAAAAGTCAATTATTCCCTTAGTTGTAATCAGTATTAACTTAACTTTGCTTTCACTGAATTAAAGGATAAAGTTCTCACTATCCTGAAAAGAAAGCAGAGTTAGGCCAGGGTGGAATGATTTTGAAAACCCATGCAGATGTGATGCTTATGGCTTATAGTAAATTCCTTTCAAAGAAAATTTTAGCCCACAGTAACAGTGGAAATACAATTTGTTATCTGTCAATTCCTATTAGTGTTCTGAGATCCTATACCACATGACTTGCAGGGGTGAGAATCTCTGAAATCTAGATTTGGGTCTATATTAGGCCCTGAGGACTAAAATACTACTTAAGATTTACAGTAATTGCTAGGGCTGCAGGAAGAAGAAATAACACAAATCATTTGATATAATAGAACTTCATGTGTACGAGCTGCTGTAGTAGCTTATCATTCAATTGTTTTAATATTCTAACTCAAAGACTCCTATCAAATTACTAGTCCTAATAACAGTGTGAATTACTGGCAGTTTACAGATTATTCATTTCAATGGACATAAGTTCCCTTTCCTTTGAGACCTTATGAACTTCAACTGCGGTAGATTTATAGTTATACTTTGGAAATCATTATTTAAATTCAGTTAGGACTTATTATCTTCCCTTACAAATTGTTAACATTAAGTTGTCTATCATGAAAGATTTTTATTACGGAGAAGAAATTTACAAGTTTAGATTTAATAAGGGCTTCATTTTCACTGGACAGCAAATACATAGCAGTATCCAGTCACAAGCAGTTCAAATGACTGCTAATCTCCAAAGAAAATGTAAAGTGTAACTTTTATTTCTTATTTTAGAGCTTTCATTTCTTCTGTTCCAGAGTGTTTAAATGCATTTTTTATTGAAATTTAGCATATAAAACACAAGCGAACGTCAGTATAAAAGCAGAGGAAGCTTGTATACTCTATCTAGTACTGTAATACTCCAGCAGTAGAGAAGTTCAGGGCTGCAGAAGCTCTAACACAGACCAATCTCTCTCCCTCGACTGCACGGAAGATTATTATATACACTGAAACAGTTCAGCTATTGCTTCCTTTCTAAAAAGAACAAAAGATTCAGAAGGACAAATGATAACACAGAGAATTACAGTGAAGAAAATGACCACAAAATTCATAACTGAAAGCATCAAGGTACTGCAAGCAAAAGGTACTATAGAGCTGTTTAATGTTAACTAAGTGTGTGGATGCTTGTGCTGACGTATTTGTGAGCAAAGCAGCAGATCTGGCCAGTTTCCAAATGGAACAAGCAACATTATATGTGAAATATTCATTTTCCCAGCAGGTGCTCTCATATACATTTTCTGAAAAGCAAGAGGTCCGTGGGCTGCATATTAACCAGTTTAAACAATATATTTTTAAATAACATTTTAAGCCAGCTTCTCGGACATATAACCTTTTGAGTATATGACTTTCCCATTCCAAAACTCTAACCTCTGCTTTTTGTATTTTAACAACTTTATTCTACATCCATGCTTTCACAATGATACAACCTTTCTGTGACCTATACTGCCTAATAAAATTTGATGCTTAATCTGGACTCTTACTCAAGTCTGTCATATATATTTTTTTCTTAATTTATAATGTAACTCCTTAATTTAAAAGATAGCCAGAGTTGGACTTTTTCAAGGATTTTTTGAAACTATGAATGAAACGGCTATTGCACTATGCCACTATGTAACTGTATAACCATGTAAAGGTTGTTCCTAGATGCCTTAGCTGTGTTTCTTCTATCTTATTTTATACATAACTTTATTGATAAATTTTCCTGGTTTATAGAGCTTGATTTTGAAAAAACATAACATCTCCATAATTCAGCTTACTATGAACTGATGATAATGATTTCATTCTTAACTCCACTTTAACCTAATTCTGCTCTGGGAACACAAAATTTGGTTAAAAAAAAATATATATATATATATATTGCAGCTCTTTCAGCAGCTGCACTTACTAGAAGAGGACTTTGCAGGAACATTCTTTTTAAAATAAATATTTTAGATACACAGTAAAGAATGTCTTTCTAAATTATAAGTGTAAGCAATTACATGCAAAACTTCATTGTAAAAATTCCTGTTATATAATTGGGTAAAACATATCTCATACAAACAATCAAAACAATTTAAACTTGGTGTAACGAATACTCCCACGATACTGCTCATAAGCCATACAAAGAATTGGTTATTTAAAGTAGTTGTCAGAAAAATTTAAAAATTTCAAAAAAACAAAGAGCCTTAGTAGTTTCAGACAATTCACAAACATGAAACAGATAAACTTCTAAAAATAATTAATTAGAATAAATATTAATTCAATAGATAACGCTTGGGCTACAGTAGAAGAGCAACAGATTTTGCCATGACTTAAAAGCTAGTTTCATAAAGCCATAGCTTAACTGGTTTTATAATAGCTATAGTATTGTGATAGTTTAGAAATGTCACTGGATGCATAATTGTGTAATTAGCATTAAATTTAAGTAAAGTGCAGTTATTATAACACTAAAATTTACAAAATCTGAAAACTCAGGCTATTCAAAATAGAAATATTATCCTTAGAATTCCACACAGCAAGCTATGTTTACTGATCAGATAAAAAAACCTTCCGCTTTTCCAAGTGCTAATAAAGATGCTCACCTGTGAACAATACCATTGACTTCAGTGAAACTACCCACATATTTCAGCTGATGTTTTTATAGAACATTCATTAGTCATTCCAAAGCTCCTCTACTAAAATGTTGGAATGCTACGAAAATAATTCTAAATGTCAGTATATTACTCAAATTTAAATAATTATTCTACAATTCTATTAGAAGAGCTTGTTACTTGACTCAATTTTCTTTAGCTATTTTTAAACTGAAAGCTCTCATCATATATCATAACCCCAAATCCTCTCTCAGATGCCCTAAATACACATAAAAATATAATTCCCTAGTTTAATCCCATAAACTAACCCATGAGATTAAAAACCAGAAATGAGTTTTTGAAGATACTGCTTCTTTCCCTGATAGTCCCTTTCCCTCTCCCCTACCTCTGTCCTATTGACAGGATATGCAGTCATGACATCACAAAAATTAAATTTCCTTTTTGTACAATACTGGATAAAAATGTAATCTGCCCCCAAAACCTCACAGAGCTGAGTTTAGAAAATTAAAGCAGTTTTGCTAATATTCCCAAAATGTATTTACCTGCTATTAAAATGAATAGTTCACTATGTTCAGCTGAAAACAGTTTGGTCAGCACTGCATGCAACATCTCCATCGTTTTCACTCCCAAAGATGGTATCAACATAAACTGAAGTTTTCCAAAGGCCATTTCATATAATCCATGTTTTCTTGTACCATTTTAAGTATTAATGGTACGTGAAAACCTGTATTCTTTGAATTGGCCATTGGAAGATACCACTTTTATGGAGCTAATAATTAATAATGAATTTATAATGCAGTTAGGGATTGGAGGACCTAATTAAGATTGAGTGCCATTAAGTTAAGCATTAACTTGTCAAAATGCACAATAAAATGAAATTAAATTCTCTTCCTTCTGGGCATTTCTCCAAAGGACAGGTTTTCAAAGGTAATCCAAAATTTGGAGGACAAGTGGGTTCCATCATATCCATTACGGTCTAAAAGACAGCTGAGAGCTGTTTCCCTCTCTGCCTCTTTATGCTGTCCTCAGTGTGAGGGAAGACAATTGTACTGCTGTGTGTAGAAATAGCAGCTTTTTTAAAGAGAACTGCAAGAAAAAAAATGTGTTCTTTTCTGAAGAGGCAACTGATCCAATACTGGTCTTGCACCCAAACAACAGCACATGTGAGCATGCAAAACAAAGGCAGCTACAACAGCAGGTGTCAGTGGAGGCATTTTCCTAGCTACTGTTCCGTGAAGGTTTGGGTGTAGAACAGAGAAGTAGAAGACTGAAAAACTATTCTGCAAGACATTTTCTCATCAGCAAAGCTGACTGAGGGAGTTCCCCACCCCTGAATGTTTGGCCACACTCTTCTGTTGCCCCAAAGCTGTGCTAGCACAATTGTTGCGCAGCTCCATTGTGGATTATATAAGGGAACTGGTCCACATTAAAAATAACACTGCAGATTTCTCACCATCACCGCGTGGTTTTTAGCCCAGCTAATTCCACCGCTCTATATCTTAGTGCAGCCCAAAGCTCACTTACAGAGATGGCAAGGGCTTGGGAACAGGGATCCAGAAGCAGAGAGTATAGGCATACCTTAAATTGGCACTGCTGTCAAGAAATTGGTACGTGGAAGTGCGGCCTGAGAGAGAAGGCAGCAAGGTAAGCCTAAGGAAACTACAACTGTTAAAAAAGTCTGGAAAGAAATCTTTTGGGATGAGTGCTCCCTGAAAGGGTCTAGAAACTGCGAACAAGCACATTATCTTCTGCTGTGTCCAAGTAAACAGGACTTCATAACCGACAAACTATCAAGACAGCACAAGAGGCTGACAGGCTGACAGCATTTTCTCCTCCTACTTTGAAAAACTCACAGGAGCAGGCAAGACAAATGCTCTCCAACTGGATTTTCACAGAAGGGCTATCAAATATTTTCAGCCATAGTCCTGAATTTCATCACCACAGTGTAAAATTCCTAGGAGGACTGCCAAAGTAAATAGAACCTCCATTGTTGTTAAAATGTATCACTGAAAACAATTTCATTAAACAGTTGGTCCTGATGAGTAAAATACAGTTGTTACAGCACAGTGCTGTAGCCCTAGGCTTCCCTGAGGGCTGACTACATGAAGAAACTGCAGTGGCAACGCTGAATGAACCAGTTCCACCTGCCCATTGTCCTCTCAGAAACGTCAGTCCAACTGCCTGCAGGACTGTGCTCTACACCTGATTGTTGGAAGATTCAGATCACATATACTTTTCTTGTTTTGTTTTTAAACAAAATAGTAATTTTACTTTAGCTCCTGGGTTCACAAAAAGTTGTATCAACACAACTGAAAAGAGGTAGTAAAATAAGTAAAATAACCCCTTATTTTGGGGGTAAAAAGAAGGGGCTGACATGAAGGGAGAGAGGTGCGTGTGAGTTTCTAAAGCTGGTTTTACTACTGAAAACGTCACTCCAACTAAGGATATGCTAAGACAAAGGGGGTCACATGAGAGGTGAAAGTTGAGGCCAGTGGCCTTGAGTGAAGGGCATTTGTACAAGCCACCATGAAGGAAGGACTACAGCAGGAGAGCAGGTGATTGACAGAGGTCTGGTTTAACCTGAACCATGCAATAGACAAACTCCAGAAGTAAAAGATGATTCTTCCCTGCCAGAGGAACCAACTTTTTCTCCCACAAATGTCATTTTCATTCCTGCATCTCAAAAGGCATTTTCACATGCATCTGAAATCTAATCACAGTGTATTCTTCCTTCCAGATTCATTGCATCTGAAGAATCACTGAAAGAACATTTGGGGTTAGGTGATCAGCAAGAAGCAGTGAAAAGGCTTCGTATCTCAAGACTGTAAAGAATATCAGAGATAGGGGTGTAGAGTATGAAGACCACAAGCCCAAAACAGTAACGGCATTCATTTCAACAGTATTATTTAGAAAGCATAAAAGACACAAGACTAGGCATGTGCAGGAAACTTCTGCCTGCCTGTCATTTTTTCAGCTCATCTTTAGAATCCCCCAATGTTTTGGTGGGTGTCATGTCAAGAGGGCAGCTGGCAAAGATGAGACTTGTAGAGTCATGAGGATAAATTAAAAAGAACAAACCATGAGACTTAGAGGATACATTAGTATTCTGACTGCCCTACTCCTGCATAGAATGAAAGACATATTTTAAAGGCTAAGAGTGTTAGAAAGTCTTGTGCTGCTGTAAGGATATCTGCCTTTTTAGCTGGTACATGGTTTACTTAAAGCCCATCAAAATCAACAGAGAGACTGAATATTTGTGTTTAAATCTTAATTCTGTGGAAAATACTGTGTCACACTTAATCAGGTCACTCTGTTGTCATGCCAGCTGTGAAGGAGTATTACAAAATACTCAGAGATGTCAGTGCTGCAGTGAAAGCATTCCATTTCTGCCACTGTGTTTGTGTGGGTTATGCTTTGTTGAGTGGAAAACTGTTAATAACCGCTTTCTAAATTAATATTATTAATATTGCTGTCCATATTTGAGCAAATTACTAAATATTGTTTGCTTATTAGAACACAGTATGCAGCAGCAACACTCTGTTTTATGCACTCAACTAGTAAATACCTCAGCTTCAGCTCTTTTCTCAAATATCATAGAGTGTAAAGGCAAATGATAGGGCAGAAATTCAAATTTAAGAGATGTCATTAAAGCTGTCACAGGAGATGTCAGACCTTACATTGCACTGCTTGCATATGAAATACTTTACCAGGATAAGCACTGCAGAAGACTGGTGCTTCAAGCTACTGGGTGGAAACCAGTGGAATCATATTAATATTGCTGGACTCAAAGAAATTTCACTGTCTTCACAAACTTGAATTTTTTTCTGTTCCCTTCCCTGCCACCAAACAAAAAGCTGCACTAGAGACTTACACTCAGCTTTATTGCTTAAGCCTACCTACAAACTATACATCAATACAAGACTAATTGTGCATAAAATTTAAATTCTATTGCACTGCTACATAAAAATGCAAAATGCTTCAGTGATATAATGGCTGGTGCTGAGCTCAATCCAATAAGGGCAGCCCCAAGGCAACTCATACAAATGCAATTATCTCTCACATACTCATACTGCTTTCTTTCACAACATTACTTTTATTATGCAAATGTATAAATCTAATTTTAATCCGCAAGACCATCTAGAAGATTGAGCCAGTACTCATATCTTACCTTCACTAAGTGTAATTAAAGATATTTAAAAATTTAGTCTTGGAGGAATGATTCTAATGTAACAAAGAGCTTGATATTGCCCTCAACCTAAATTATAAAATGCAGATATTAGGAGAAAGAAAAAAATGCTTTGATTCAATATGGTCCCTCTTGCTTTCTCTCTGTTTTTTCCCCTTTCTTCTGTGAGCAAAGGGTGTTTATTGTCCGTATAAGAATGCAGAAGTGGAACCATGCACTAGGAGATGCAGAAGTGCTGCATATTCATTGCCCTGCAACCTGCGTAATCATTTCTATGCCTGTAGTAGTTGCATTCTGATTAGGCGGCATTTACACTCACTCTACACAACTGTGCGTGTCGCTGCAAAGAGCTGAAGCGACGGGTGAGTCAGACTGGCAGTGTCAACACAAAACAAGGGCCCGGTGACAGCCTGCGCAGGGTCTCTACAAGGGAAAGCGCTACTCACAGCCAAGTGGGATGAGGAAGGGAAGAGACCAGCTCAGATCTGGTTCTCCTCTGGAGGACCCAGTGATTTCCTACAACCTGCCTGAAGAGAGGATGTATTCGAGTGCCAAACGGACCTTCTTCAGCTGAAACTAGCGGCTTCAGAGCCTGCTTTCATCATGCCAGGTGAAAAGGGACAAAATCAGGGAAGTGGCAATATGATGATAATCACTACTGAATATTAACAGTTCTTCCTGAACCCATGCAAAATGCAGTTTTCCTGCTGTTAGTATAGGCTTCCTGGGTAGGAATCCTTATATAGGTAGGGAAATAGCTTGTACAATACAAATCTCAAGAACAGGGAAAGATGAAAGGACGGAAATTTCATTCCACCTGTGTTTGAACTGTAACAGCGAGGACTTCATTTTTCAATAATAAACAGTGCAGAATTTTTTAAAAAATCTTCAGAAATAGCTGTGATAACTCCAGGAAGAAAGCCAACATACAAAGTGCTATGGCTCCCATTCAGAAAATCATTTTTTTCTTTCTGCAAAGTACTTGTTCTGAATATTTTCTGAATTTTTATGTGTCCAAATTCTTCTGAAATCAAAAGGATTTCAACACACACAAGAATTGACAAAAACATTCAGTTAGGTACTTTCTTCAATGTGGTCTTGAAAAGCTATTGACATCATCAGTTTTTGCATGGATTATAATGGCCGATTTAAAAAGTCTTCTTCCTATTCTCTTTACTCTTCAACCTCATTTATCAAACTAATAAAAAGGTCTCAGATTCTTACCTTGTTAATCTACAAAATGATAACTTGATGCAAATAAAAGGGACCCTTCCCAAATCTCAGTAAAGATAGTTTAAAGATTAAAAACCTAAACTGGTACTTTCACAAAATACATTGTCATTTATCCATTCAAATCTGGACATGTTTCAGATTAAACAGTTCTTCACAAAAAAAAAAAAAGTGAAATACATAGATGGATAATATATCTTTTTATTTTCTGCTGATTTTTCTGTCACTTGTGAAAAAAATGGAACTACAAAGAAATTTTGAATTCTGTAATTTCTTATAGTTATCACTGTAAATTAATAAGATTTTATTATATTTTCTGGCCTATAATCTTCTTTTTCAACCGAATCTTTTTTGTTTCTACTGAGTTCAAAAGGATATATATCTATTTAGACCTTTTCATGTTTACCCTGCTTGATAGAAAACAAAATAAAATATTGTTCAAAATTTATTGGCAAACAGGAAGCGTCAATACCATTTTTTAATAAGTTCCATATAAAATACAGTTCTTCAGTCCTAACTCTAACATGGAAAAGCAAGGAAATGAAAGCTAATATTCCATTCCCATAGTACATTTTAAGCAGATAAGTTTCTTACTTCTTGTCTTCTCCTCCTAATAGATGCAATCATATAGGAAAGAATATTTCCCAACATGCCCATGGAGCTATGAAATTCATTAGAACTAATGTTTTTGTCCTGTCACCTATTTCCCTGCAGACTTCTGTAGCCACCTTGCTCCCTTCCTCTTCACTTGGATCCGGAAAGCTTCCCAACTGCAAGGACAGCTGTGCTCCTCAACTTCCCCACCCTTTTTTGACTTTATTTTTATCATGTTTATTATTTTATCATTTGTAGGTATTAAGCTTCCTCAGTCAGAGAAGGAATAGAGTAACAGTAGAACGGAATAAACTCAGAGAGCTCCATAAATGTTTATGGAGTGAAGACAATGTAACTTACCCTGTGCTATGTCATCAGGTATCTAATTTCTGGCCTAATCCCATAAAGATTTATATGAGTCATTTTTAGATATGTAGTCCACTGACTTAGGTGAAAGTCCTTTTGTGAACAAGGAGCACTTTAAGAGGGTTTTTATGGAAATGTATCTTAGATGTAGCACTACACAAGAAAAGATGACATGAGGCAGAAGAAGCAAGGACATTTTAGGAGTTAGGAACACCTTGGAGTAGTAAAGGCAGCATGCTCACTGATGTATCCAAGTACAAAGTAATTAAAATAATAAACTGAAAATATTATTTTGTACTACTTGTCCAATAGAAAATAATACAAAACAAAATATTCTGAGAAAATGGTCTCAATTGTTACTGAATATTAATGGCTAGCTAGTTCTGCTCATTTTAGAAGTTAACACTATTAAGAGCATGATAACTGGCTTGAATCCATCACTGTAAGTGTCCCTTCTTGTCCAGCAGAAAAATTATGCCAGATCCAGCCTGACATTCACTTGGCATTCCCATGAAACCCCTAAAGATCCTTCCTTTTTCAAAAGTTTTGATTATTATTCTGTTGTCTCACTGGGCTGAATAGGGGTGGAACAAACTGGACTGTGCTGAAAACTGTAGCAGTACAGATCCTCTCTGAGGTGCTTGGTTCAGCAAGGCTCCTCAGTGAATCATAATAAGTATATGTGGGTCACCTAACAACAACAAATATCCCAGAAAGATTACTGTTTCTGTTTTCCAGCAATGAAAGGTCATCTGAGTCCAAAGCCATACGGTATGGGAGGGCAAGTGAACATGAGCTCTTAGCTGCAGTAAAATGGGCTTATATGGGCATTTGAATTCATAAGAAAGAGGGTAGTGATCCCAGGCAGAGCAGTGTTTTTAGCTTTGTATACAGCAGTTACAAAACTAACACTGAAAATCCACATTTATCTAGTGTCCTTAGTCTTAAAAGGATGTTGAGAAACTGGAGAGGGTGGAGAAAAGGACCACAAGAATGAGCTCTTCAGTCCATCACCATAAGACATTTTCTTCAGGCCTCAATCAATCTGCTTCACTATCTAAAAAGAAGACTGAGAGCTGACTTGATTACAAAGGATAAGTATCTTCATGAGAAAAAAATACTGAGTGGTATGAGATACTTTAATCTACTGGAGAAATACTTAACGAGAACTAATGGTGGAAGCCGAGGCCAGGCAAATCCAAATGAGGATGAAGCACAATTTATTTTGTAAGAATGTGGCTGATTAACCCCCTGGAACTGACTAGCAAGAAAACTGGCAGTCCCTTTGTGACTTTCTAATAAAGATTGAATACCATTCTGAAAGGTGTATTTTTGCCAGATAGTGATGGTTTGACAAATTACGAGGTTTCAGAAGTGATACACATATAAGTGTGCAAAATATGATGCTCTGTGACATATAGGAGCTCAGACTAAATTGTCTAATTATCCAGCCTGAACTTAAAATCTACATTTCTATGAAATCAGAATACTGCTCTTTGTGGCTACAGCTCAAACAACATTTTGATTCAGAAGCTGATTTATCTCCCACGGAGACAGAGGATCCTCTGGCAGTGAAACCACTATAGCTATATAAAAGGGCAAAAAGATGCTAGCAGTCCATGAAAGACAGCTCTGAGGAGCAACGCAAACATTTTACTGGCAGTTCTAAGAGTAGCGCATGACCTACCTTTAAAAACTTTGAGAAAACAGGGATGATACTAATTGCTTAAAGGCCACACTAGTCCTTAGAGTAGACACAGAGTCGCCAAGTGAATAGTCAATATTTTCCTCCTTGGTCCATTCCTGGGTTCCTAAAAGCTACTGGGACATTTATAGTTTAAAAAACTGATATCAAACAGGCTAAGGAAGGACACAGGGGACCTAAATGAGAAGAATGTTTATAATTTGCTGGACTTTTCAAATCAAAACTAAAAGTAAATAAAATATAAAAACAGTTACTGAAAAAAAAACTAACTAGAGAAAGCAATTTGTCAGGATAAGCTTTATTGTCTTCCTATACTTCTTGGAGCTAAAATGGATATTGCATCCCATGGGAAAATGTACTGCTCTATGAATTAATATCACATAGATTCTAAGTGGTCTATCTATACACTCTCTATACATGGTCAAAGATTTAAAAATTTGTGGTTCCCAAACTTCCCGGATCACAGACTAATCTATCTTCCGAATCTCTTGTTGACTACCAGGATTCTTTTAATTTTAAATTTTAACATTAACATGCTAACTGAAAGAAGCTAATATGGTTTTATGCACCATCTGAGGACCATTGCCCAACTGGGTTACTGCTTGACTGTTTACAGATTGGAAATCTTGTTGGTTAGTGCAACAGAAATAGGAATGGTTTGCATTGCACAGAATAGAAATTATTTTATAAATTGGCTAAAAGGTGATAAAATGCCCCATCTTGTGATGTGTTAAGCTGATGGATCGGAAAGTATTTAAAGGGTCATGAAGTTGCCCTGATGCCAGGTGGTGAAGATGTTTTAACAAGACATTTGGAGGCTAGGCTGTTCTGACACCAAAGATTTTGACAAGATGTAAATATAATCAATGCAACCACAGAGGATTTCAATAAAATATTGAATTAAGTAGGTCACCATTAACTAATGTTACAGATATAGAAGGGAAGAAAATGTAAATATGTTGTTCTTCTAGCCAATGGCATAAAGCACCCCAAATGTATTTTGAAACATTTGTTATTTAGACAGTTCAGATTGTAAAAGGGCTTGTTTAAAAAATTACCCTTTGGAGCTTTTCTCAAAATTATATTTTTAACAGCTATTGGTCAGCTTGTTCTGCCAAGACAAGAAAGCTGTGAGTATGAAAGGGATAACAAAGTACTAGTAAGATTTGGCTTTATAAGAATGCTTCTTTAGCTTTATAAATAGAGAGCATTAACTCTAACTCCTCATTTTGCACTGAGTTTGCTTGTGACTCTCTCTGTTAATTTTAGTGTGGCTAACCAGCATACCTTACAAAAGTAATAATTATGAATCAAGTTTTATCCAGTCTCAGGATAATCTGATGGTTAACAGTCTGCTCTGCCAACATTCAAACCTGATGAAAATCAGCTTTGTGCCAGTGATGCTCCTGAACCCTAGCACAGCCAGGGTCTATATGGGATCTTCTGTCACTACTACTAACAGAGCATCTCTAAAATCTGACATACAAATAAAATATATGCACATACATAGTTATCTATGAGAACTAGCAAACAAATGAAAATATTTAAAAATAAAGCCATTTACACAGGCTTGAAACTAGAGTTTAAATTACAAAATGTGGTGCAAAACTATTTATTCAAAGTATTCTGAAAAACCTATAGCAAAGGCACAGCTTCAGACTATGTTATTAAGCACTGATTTTTTTCTCTTTTAACACATTCACTTCAAACCTTAAACCTTTTATGCCTCCTTTTCTGCTTTTAGTCAAATTCACGATTTATTGTTTTTAATGTATTTGTAGTAAAAAAATAAAAGGGGGCCCTGTAAGGAGCCGTTGTTTCCAAACTTACTTGCCATGCTCTGAAATGTCATTATGTAAAATCAGTGATGCCACAGGAAAGCCAAAATGCAAAACAGTTGTTTCCACTCAAAAGCATCTGGACAGGTTTGCTTGAAGTATCCACAGTAGCCTTCATGCATATGCAGGATCATCCTTGGTGATTCACGGACTGTTTATTGTTTACTGTCTTCAAATCTGCAGGAATTTCTCCCTTGCTTGCATCTTATGGTAATTGCCAACCTTCTGGCTTCTGTGCTGCAGTCTGTACTGCAGTGATATATAATAATGTGTTTCTAAAAACATTTGTTAAAAATTAATGGGAAACTGGTGGGAACCAAGGTTTTATACTGTACAGCCTACAACAACATTACTTCTCACAGTGGCTTCAAAAACTGGGTACAAAGAATAGCGTTTTAATCCATCTAACATGACTTTGGGCTAAATTAGTGCTATCTCCCATCATAATCAGAGTTAGAGAAATGCAGTGACTGAGTAAAAGAAAAGAAAGGCATGGGGCATATTGAATTTGGATGGAGAAAAACAAATTCAACATTTGCTGTGCTTTCTCCAATTTCTACAATGCTCTAGCGTACAATGCTACATTATTCCACTGCTGCATATGCTGAAAAGTCATGTTCTTTTCTCATCAAATATTGTAACACCTGCATATACACTTAAAGCTGATGGTACAGTCACCCATTATTTCCCTAATGCTTCAGTGAGTGCATTTGTGTACAAAGCCAAAAAGCTTCAAGAATGAAAAATAAAGAAGAGAGTTTGTTAAATCCTGTCTACACCCAGAGAGTCAGCCCTACTAGGCACAACACAGATCATAAACACTTGCTGCAACACTTCTTGATCTATACAAAGAGTAACATATGTTCCAAATGGGGCACACTTCTTTTGTATTTTATCCCAATTCTGCTGCTTAGTAAAGGTATTTTAATAGCGAGGACAATTTCCACAGAAGGGAAATTTTGCCAAATCTCAATCTGCTACAGTACATTAAATTTTGTGGGTTTAATGCTGAGTCCCGTAGACACTTGCACAATTTTCTTTGACTGGATATTTAATAGGACATAAAAGTGTTAATATTTTGACTTGATGAATTTGCTTTTTGCTTTCAGCAGCAGACAGTTATGAAAAGTTACAGTGGTACATTAGTTACAGTAATTTGGTTTTGGGACACCAGCAGAAACAAATAAAATCCATTAACAGAGCCAATAGCTATAACCAAAGCTAATAAAAAGGGCTAAAGGCAATTTATAAAAAGGAATCTTAAAATGTCTACTGAAGAAAGAAAATATAAAGTGATCTTTAGAGTAACTAAAACAATATTGTTATTCCCATACTTTAGCTCCTGTTTTTAATTTGTAAACATTTAGCAATATATACAAGTAGGGTAAAGCATCAGCTCCATTTGTTGTCTTGGATTCCATACATTTCTTTACATAAAATGTTTATAAGACTCTTTTTAATAGGCATCTAACACTGACAAATAAATCAGTCCAGAAACATTAAAATGAAGGCTCCCCTAGTTCTAAATGTATATCCAAACATTTATAAGGAACTAGGAAAGATCTAGATTTAATCCATACAAACTACTGTACATAGTTAGTTGGTAACACTGCACCAGGCTATTGGGAAGCATTAAGGTACCATTCTGTGAATATTATAATGATTCAGGAAACTGGAAGATGAAGAGGCTGGTGGAAGAGACAACATACTCAGGAAGTCTTACTAGTCAGTTCTCTGTCTATTTCTCCAAATTGTACTAGATTCATAAGCAAAATCATGAAGCCTCACAAATTTTAAGCAAAAAGCTGTAAGAAAGTTCAAGATTGCAGATGCTAGCTTTTTACCCATTCTTTCCTTAGCTTTCCTTAGCTTACCTTTTCCCTTAAAAATGGGGTAAAGATGTCGTTTAACTGGAATCACTGAAGAGATAAGTCTTTTGGGAGGTGAGAGGGGAAGGTGCATATTTTGGTAGGTGCATATTTGGAAATAATACAGTATGACAAGCAAAGTTACACTGGTCTAGATAAGGATTTGCAAATTTCCATCTTTTATGATCTTTTTTATATTGTATTACACTATCATATTCAAGTTTCAGTACGGAGTCTTAATTTGCCAACAGCACTCTTTCCAAATGATCCTGGGCCTGCTCACTTCCACAGAATCAAGCTGGACTGCGGCATAAAAGCATATCTGTTCTGATTCTGCAGGCTTCATCCTTATCCTTGTAAGCTGCATTGTCCCGAAAGAGAGAAACTACATTAGCAAGATCTGAACAAAGGCCTGATCATAGAGAGATGAATTTTTGGTGTTGTTCCTTGTTCTTCTTTCAGTAGCAAAAAGCATATCTGAGAGGCTGAAAGCTACGTATTCCTTCCAGAGATTTCCTTTTTGACAGAAAAACTAATGTGACACGATCAAAACAATGCTTGACACCCACAGATCCATGGGCCCTGATGGGAGGCATCAATGAGTGCTGAGGGAGCTGGCGGATGTCATTGCTAAGCCACTCTCCATCATCTTTGAAAGGTCATGGAGAACAGGAGAGGTGCCTGAGGACTGGAAGAAAGCCAATGTCACTGCAGTCTTCAAAAAGGGCAAGAAGGAGGACCCAGGGAACTACAGGCCAGTCAGCCTCACCTGCATCCCTGGAAAGGTGATGGAGCAGCTCATCCTGGAGGCCATCTCCACGCATGTGGAGGACAAGAAGGTGATCAGGAGTAGTCAGCATGGCTTCACCAAGGGGAAATCATGCCTAACCAATCTGATAGCCTTCTATCATGGAATGACTGGCTGGGTAGATGAGGGGAGAGCAGTGGATGCTGTCTACCTTGACTTCAGCAAGGCTTTTGACACTGTCTCCCATAACATCCTCATAGGGAAGCTCAGGAAGTGTGGGCTAGATGAGTGGACAGTGAGGTGGATTGAGAGCTGGCTGAATGGCAGAGCTCAGAGGGTTGTGATCAGCGGCGCAGAGTCTAGTTGGAGGCCTGTAGCTAGCGGTGTCCCCCAGGGGTCAGGACTGGGTCCAGTCTTGTTCAACTTCTTCATCAATGACCTGGATGAAGACACAGAGTGCACCCTCAGCAAGTTTGCTGACGATACAAAACTGGGAGGAGTGGCCGATACCCCAGAGGGCTGTGCTGCCATTCAGAGAGACCTGGACAGGCTGGAGAGGTGGGCGGAGAGGAACCTCATGAAGTTCAACAAAGGCAAGTGCAGGGTCCTGCACCTAGGGAGGAATAACCCCGTGCACCAGTACAGGTCGGCGGTTGACCTGCTGGAAAGCAGCTCTGCGGAGAAGGACCAGGGAGTGCCGGTGGACACCAAGTTAAGCATGAGGCAGCAATGTGCCCTTGTGGCCAGGAAGGCCAATGGTATCCTGGGGTGCATCAGGAAGAGTGTTGCCAGCAGGTCGAGGGAGGTGATTCTCCCCCTCTGCTCAGCCCTGGTGAGGCCACATCTGGAGTACTGCGTCCAGTTCTGGGCTCCCCAGGACAAGAGGGATGTGGCACTACTGGAGCAAGTCCAGTGAAGGGCTACAAAGAGGATTAGGGGACTGGAGCATCTCTCATATGAGGAAAGGCTGAGAGAGCTGGGCCTGTTTAGCCTGGGGAAGAGAAGGCTGAGAGGGGATCTTATCAATGTGTACAAGTATCTGAAGGGAGGGTGTCGAGAGGATGGGACCAGACTCTTTTCAGCGGTGCCGAGCGACAGGACGCGAGGCAACGGGCACAAACTGAAACACAGACACTTTCATCTCAACATGAGAAAATACTTTTTCATTGTGAGGGTGACAGAGCACTGGAACAAGTTGCCCAGAGAGATTGTGGAGTCTCCTTCTCTGGAGATATTCAAAACGCACCTGGATGCAATCCTGTGCAACATGCTCTAGGTGACCCTGCTTGAGCAGGGGGGTTGGACTAGATGATCTCCAGAGGTCCCTTCCAACCTCAGCGATTCTGTGATTCTGTGACTCTGTATGCATCTCCAAGATCTCTTTTCCTTTCCATAGTGGAACATGTCTTTGAAATATTATTTTAAAAACCTAAATCCATGTTGTATATTTGTACGATTTTCTGTAGCATTTTCTTTTTTTCTGCTACTATTCTCCAGGCAGAACTCTGACCTTAGTAATTAATATCTTTAAAGTTGGCTGAAATTAGGTACTTTGAATGACATACCTACTTAACAGACCTCAAGAAAAGGAGAATAGGACACAAATGTGAAGAAGTGAGAAAGTTTGCAGGTCTCTACTGGGAAAAAGAGGAATGCAGAGGACTGCCCCTGCATCAGCAGTTTTGGCAGTTCAAAAAAGAATTAGAACAACTCTTTTATGAAAGTATGTAATACACCAAATTTCTTAAATTAGATAAACAAAATATTATACTGGTTTCATTAGATTTCCTTTTTTGCAATGTAGCATGATAGGTGACTGGGAAATGGACTCAGGGACATTGGATACATATCATTAGTGATATGATGTATGGCTTTGCGCTTTACACATTATCTGGAATTGATTCAAGACACTTTGGGTTACAGAAAGCTCTCTAATGACACGACGCGTGTAACCAATGGAACCAAGCCCATTAGCAAAACCAGCCACCACACACAAATTTATGTGCCACTTAACACGATTGCTTCTTGGCTGTGGGTGGGGTACAGTGAAGGATTTGCTCTCCTCAGGGAAATAAAGAGCAGTAACATTTTATTGCTCTAGGGGACAGGAACCTGCGATATAAAAATCAAACCCAGGTATAACTGGAAGCAGGCTCTGGCAGAGGTATGCGTCTCCATTAACTGACATGAGAATTCAGTTCATTCCTTGTAATTGCCTGAAAGTTAAAAGTTAAAAATGTCTGTGTGGGCTTCTCCACACAAAGAGCTTAAGGCACAGTAAGCCAGAGTATGAAGCTGCAGAACAACCGTAAACACTCTTAGTCCATTTTGGCTGCCAAGCAGTTTACTTCATTTGGAAATGACAGGAATAAGCCTCCACAAATGTACTTTTAGGGAAGGGGCAAACAAATTTCCACAGGGGAAACTGGCAAGAAACACATATAGTTAGCTGCTAAGGAGATAACTGCCTATTCTGTCTGCCCTTACCTTATGGTAAAGGTAATGTAGTTTATCCTGATTTTCCTATGGGGAAAGATAGGGTTACTTGTACATGGGAAATAAGTGCAAGATAGCCGGTGACTATAAATTCCCATACCACTTTATTGCATACTGACTAACCTCCCTGAATACACAAACCTGATCTATATTATAATCCTAGCTCCTCAGTTACGAAACTTAGAGAAAAGATTTACTTTCTCTGTTCTTCAAGATATCTCCTTCATGTTGGTTTGGTTTTAAACTGGGTTAAGAAAGTATTGCAGTGACAAAATATAACCTTTATAATTCAAACTTTTTATTTTGTTTGATTCTGTTAAGGCATTTCATCTCATAAAAGTGACCTCCATCTACAGAAAGAGATAATTAAGGACATGGACAGCCTCTAACATGAGGAGAGATTTAAGATCAGAAATGTTTATCTTCAAAGATGAGTAAAAGTGCACATGATAACACTACCCCAAAATTATATATGGTATTAGAAAGCAGAAGGAGGGTGCTTTTTTTACCCTTTCATGAAATGAATATAATAAAAATTCTTTTAAATTGAGAGGAAAAAAAATTAAAACAGATACAAGAGATTCTTTTTCAGACAATGCATAAATACAGGACAGAATTTTCCTCATGTGGTACCATTTAGGCTCAGAGTTAAATTTAATTTGGAAAAGGGAATGGGCATGTTTACAGGCTGTGCTATTTGGTGATTTGGGGTTTTCTTTGTAGGACTTTTGTCAGGGCATAAAGCACTAACCGATTCTGTGTAGGGCAAATCTTTTCAAAGGAGCACACTATCACATACTGTGTAGTGCAGGCTGTTCTGCTTTTGGGGAGCAGGGATGGGGATAGGGCTAGGATCCATCCTATAAGGCATCTGGTGCAGAGAGTTGACAGAGACAGAACAGAGGGCTAAACCTCCTACTTTGTTTCAGTACTGGATTCTTGCATTTCTAAAACCTACAGCTATATCCAACTGCTAAAAAGCTCTGCTTTTTACACCGTTCACTGCAGACTCATCTTAGGAGGACTATGAATCCATGAAGTTTCAGGAATAATTGTCACTTTGTGGTAGCACAGTAACTGTTGAAGATATACACACACCTATAAAATTATTATAAAATTCTGTATGTATGTACATATACACATACATACATGCAAATCATGTATATAATTATACAGTACATTGTGTAAAATGATACCTTAAAGTGTGCATATTTATATGTATATTTATTGTGTATACTGGTAGTTCTCAGTTTCCATGAATACTCATAATATTTCATCATTATAAACCCAGAATGTTATTCATGCCATTCAGGTAAAAGAGATGATTTTCTGTTCTCCAAAGGGGTTCAGTAAATTGGCAGACCTTCATCTATATAGCAACTGGGGTGCTGAAAACTGACCTGAATAGGAATCAAATAATTTCAACATTTAATGACCAAGAAAAAATTGAGGAGAAACTCAGAATGGCACAGTTTCTACCCATTTTCTCCATTATTTTCACAGTATAAAACTGACTATTCTATCTGAGAGCAACAGAAATTTCTCCGAGAGCAGGAGCTGAAAATGATAGCACTACTTACGACAATAACAGTATTCCTTTACACATATTACAATGAGTGAAGGCTGTCAGCTTCAGACACTATCTCGTCATTTACAACTCTAGCCCTTTAGACAGAGATATTTGTCCTTTACATGACCATATCAAGATGTAGGCAAAGAGCAAGGGGAAAATCACTAACTTTTTAAACAACATATATAAGTTTGATATGTGACGGGCGAGTGAAGAGTTAACAGGACTGAAGTTTGTCAACTGATATGCAGAAGAACTGAGAGCACCAGAGCTGACGTGCGCAAAGCTGCTGAACAGAGGACTTAACAGGACTAAAGTCGTCTACCAACCGATATGCGCAAGGACTGATGTGCGCAAGGCTGCGGAATGGCAGCGTTAACAAGACTGGAGAAGTGAAGTCTGCCACCTGGAATCTGCACGGACCCCCGGGGAGGGGAGAAGCGATACGGAGGTGTTGTGGTCTTGCCTCGCCAGCAGGGTCCTCCCGAGCAGACAAACAGACAGTCCTGTGATTGCGAAACTTGCTAAAAGTCAGCAAAAGCAGTGTTTGCCCAGAGCCCCAGCCGTATAAAAAGAGACTTGGGAGCTAGGAGAGTTTGAGCAGGGACGGGAACGTGACCTGACCATCCTCTCCGGCTGGACCGTGAGTATCCCCCCCCCCCCCTTTTCCTGGGACGCTGGGTTAAGGTAACTCCTCGAGGTTGAGAGCCCTCTCACTAGGAGAGTGAACAAGAAAGCTTTCAAGCAGGGATAAGCAGTCCTTCCAATTAATAACGCAGTAATCGATGGTTTCAGGTTATCCTTTCTAAATTAGTAACTGATGGTTTTGTGTTATCCTTCCTAAATTAGTAATCGCATTATTTTAATGGATGTTACTAATCCAAGAACTTGTGTGAGGAAATAAACATCTTTTTTATTATTATTATATTACTGTCTCAGTCATTGCTATCGAACCTTCATAGCATGACAGTGCGACAGTATGACACTGAAAAAAACCCACGGTTTTATGATGAAAGTAGTTGCTGCAGAAAAAAATGTCATCAGAAGTATCAAATAGACTACAATTTTAATCTATTACTGGGTGATACCACATTTTTATTTCACAGATCTAGCATTCAAGAAAGCCTCTATATCAGTGCTCACACTCAGATTTTCAATCATTAACTTCTAGAATAGTTAACACTTCTAGAGTAGCTAGCATTAGAAAAGATTAAAACATAAAAAAAAAAAAAAGCTTGAACATTAAATGCAATTGTAATTTCACTTCTGGTTAGACATAGCAATGGTAGAGGTGAAATGAAGTGAAGTAGGTTCCTTAACCAGGGTGTCCCTAAGCTGCAGATGCAAGCTGGGAAGATGTACAGGAGGAAGCATTGCCAGAGGCTTGTTCTTACACCCTGATATGCTTTTCTCATTCTCTTTCCTTTAATGTCCTCTGAGAGGAAAAAGTGTTCGCTTGTACAGCAGGACATCATCAGAAGCAGGAGTTCTTGTTTGACTCAATACATTAAAAAAAAACAGAGAGAGAAAGCGACCCCAATAACTTGATAGTTTCCCCTGTATAGGTTGGGAGTACACAGAAATCTTTTCTTTGTGCTTTCCGTCACCAAAAAGGGAAGTAATTCGTGGACTTAGAGGCCGTATGTCATTTTTGTAGAAGTGAATCTCCACAGAACTACAGAGATGTAGTGACTCTGCTCCAGTTAAGGGGAGTTGCCAGTTGTATAAAAGACACTTTTCAAATTCTAATTACTCTGAAAATCCTGACTCACACCATTATATTTCTGCTTCTCAGTACGGGGTGGGGAGGATGGTGTGAAGTGTTTAAGCTGGGGCTCATTCAAGTAGATGAGCTCTTCATCTCAAAGCCTGACACAGATTTTGCTTTGCTTTTATTATTGAGGAGGCTAGCATTGATTAAACAGAGGTAAGGTGAAAGATTTCACACTTAATAATAGACACACCTGGCAGTATTGTGGGCTCAGAAGAACTGAAACTGAAAGAAGTAGGAGAACACTTAGATGAATGGAGCAATTCACAGTCCCCGAAGTCTTGTTTCAAAGCTTATTTATCTCCACTAGGTGTTTTCAGTCAGTCAGCTAAGAACATCAAGGTTAGATTAAAGGGCTGCTTCACGTTTTCTGACACCTTCAATGCTGCAGACACTAGGCCCAAGTCTGGGGCAGAACACTAGATACCAAGTCTCCTACTTCTTGTCCCCAGCTGATGCATGCACTTATCAGAGTTCTGCATATCTCTGCAAGCTTATTACAGGTGTGGAATAGCAAGAAACCAGGTGGACGTTTTCTATGTGTCTTAAAACAGTTTGAAACTGTGGAGGGAGAGGCTTAGAGTGTGTGTGGGGGTTGACTAGAATTATGCACCTGATGAAGAGAATATTGGAATATTTGTAGCAGTGTTAAAGATTACAAGAGGTCAGTGACACAGGAAAAACCATATGGAGTAGTACAAGCAGAAGGACGGTGGGAAAACATGATCAGAGATTCTCAGCACTGAGCTCCTCCTCTGAGGCCCAGCCGACCTACAGTGACAACCACTATTCTATTACTCCATTTCTTTACTCCATTTCATTACTTTCCATTAAGGGAAGGCCATGGTTTAAATCTAATATTCTACACAGATTACCAATTTAAAGATAATTTAGACTGTGCATGCTGGAGTTTTTACTTAATCATATTAACACTTTAAAATATTTAATGTATTAGGTAACCTTACATGGTTTATGTACCATTATGTACTGCATATGACATTATCTATCATTATCACTGTGCTAAACTTCTTATGAAACGAAAAGATCTTTGTTGTGTAAATTGACTCTATTTTGATGCATCTGAATTGCTTGAAAGAGAAGTGAGTGAACAGGCTCCAAAAGTCTAAGATAGATAAATGACTAGTGAGCACCTCCAAGAAAGCAAAGTAGTAAGTTCACATTCTTTGGATAAATAAGAACTGTTTTCTAGCTTGTTTGAGAAAGTCCCAAGAATAAAGGACTTTTATTTCAAAGAATTACAAAAAATATGTCAATATCGACCTACTTTAAATCAAAAGCTACCTAAGGTCTAGTTGAAGAAGCTAATGTAAAATATTAGACAAAGTGGAAGAGCTGAAGAACTCCTGTGCTCTACAATAGCATTTGGATAGTTACAAATGGCAATGATGGTCTATTTTTCCATATTAGGAAGGGTTAGCATTTTGCTATCAATAAATAAGTTTTTGAATGTACAGTGAATGTGACCATCACTTTCTTTCCCTATTTGGTGGAAAGGAAAATCCATTCCATGACAAGGGGAAAGGAGAAAGTCATAGTAACAGCTATCATTAAGCTTACCTTTGCCTTAAGAATTCATTTTGAGACATAACCTTCACATACCCCTCACAAAGGCCCATAAATGACAGTCATGTTTGCCATCAGACGGCTGATAAATCCCATCTGTGCACCAGTCCTGAAACACTATATAGAATTTAGCACTGAAATTAGATATATTTTGTCCTTCAAGAGGTACATCCACTGCTTATCATATCAGAGCAATAACTACACCAATCTTCTCCAGCTAATCTCCCCATCATTGAAAAGCATGGAGATAGGGCAATAGAATTAGGATGACACAGTGAAGAGGGCATCTACCATGTTTCTGGGTCTTTACAAATTAAAGTTTGCACCATTAAACTCTTAATTTTTTGTGCTATAAGCTCTTCATCTCTGTTTTGCGGAGTTTTGAGTATAGATGAATTCACAGTTCTGGGAGAATTCAAGGTAGCAGTGGTGACCTTAACTCTGAGCAGATTATCTTAGCAATACTCAGACCTCCTACTCTTAGGTAAGATTCTGGCAGTTGTTGTAAGCAAAAACTAATCTAGTAACTATCTTTTCTTTTAGAAATAAAAATATTCTCAACAGGCTGCTGGCACAAACATTTGATGGATGTTAAAATAAAGCAGACCATATCAGTATACAAAAGCATGAGAACTGCTTTACTGATTAAAAGAAATATATGCATCTTCACAATCTACAACGCATGAACTGACAGTGAGAAGAGAGTATTAAAAAAACTCCACTCAACAGATTCAGTTTAACAGTGCTTCTCTAGCTTTACACTTTTTTTTCATTAATATGGATGAGGTCTCAGGTTATGAAAACTATTGAAGAAGTAAAGCTTAATTGTGCCTGGGCAGTATTGCATGGAAAAGACTTAATTTTAAAAGAAATGCAAACAGCTCTTTAGCTTTCAGATGAGCACTAGGTGACCACACAAACTCTGTAATGTCTTGCGGTGCAAACCCCCTCTGCTACTAATTACTGGATCATTTTGTTTGCTGGTTAGTCCAGAAGCTTCACTGAACTTTTTTTTTTCTGATGGGTGGGTGTGGGCAGGCAGAAGGATGTGTGAGACAGAAAGTCCTCCACCATTTTCTCTAAGAAAGATCTCCCAATTTTATTCCTTGATCTTCACAGCCAAGGGATAAAACTTAAATTGGCCAAACAGATTACAGCTTTAAGGGAGTAAGGCAATCCTCTTGCATGAGGCTAAAGCCAACTTTTTTTTAAGTTGGAAGCCTACAAATGAGAAACATTATTCTTTAACTGGCCTGAGCTTTTCAGCCTTCATGGAGGGGTCTAACAGATCAATAAATTAGTGCAAAACCAAAATATTTTAAATAAAAATTATTTTTACAAAAAATATTTTGATGTAAGATACACACACTGTATATGCTTTTTCTATTATCAGGAATAGTATTGGGAAGAATATTCACATGAAAACAGGATGCTGCTTTAAAGAGCTCATCTGCTCCTGCCCATTATTAAATACTTGAAATCACAGTGATCTTCCTATGACACCATAAATATTTCCACAGTAACCAATTATTTGCATCACTTCGGTGAGATACGAAGAGGGAGAAGATGGATACTTAACATTTTCATGTAAATAACCCTATCATTAAAAAATGGAGAAATGAAACTACAGAAAGCATGTATTTGTACAATCAGATGAGTCACTAAATATGATGAATGTTTTCAGTGTCTGCCACAAAGTGCCAGCACATTAGGAAGTGACTACTTTCGGTGTTATAAATGAGTGCATACAGTGGAGGAACGGTTCCTTCAATTTCAGCTTCAGTTTTCACTAATCAATCCCTGCACGGTATCTTTTACGTTTAATGGTAAAGAAAAGTAAAAACTCCACACTATTTTCATGTTTCAAAAGGAAAAAGGAAGAAGGATTAAAAATAAACACAGGAAAGGCCTGGTTGATATTTCTTTTACTCTTCAAGTCGCAAAAAAAAAAAGCTCATGCTTGTACATTTTACTAAAAGGTACTTTGGAGTACAATTCACAGTGCAAGTACATGAGGGACAGGTTTACTAGGTTCTGTTTCTGGTCCTCTTTTGGCTTATTATTTTATCTGTGGCACTTTGACTTAATCTCACCATTGTCTTTTACTATTTGTAAAAAACAAAACAAAAAAAACAAAAAAAACAGGGTACCACCTAACTCCAGTGCAGTCCTGCACGCAGATATGCGAGTATGGCATCTTTCTCCTTTACAGAACTCATTTGACTCAAAGCTGGCTCTGTAAAAAATACTTTTATTTTAAAAATGTCCTTGCACAGAATAACTGGTTTTGAAAACTCTCTACATTTAGTTTTAGCCAATGCTTTCTGCCCAACCTTGGCCCTGTTAACCAAAACATTTTGGCTTGACCCAACTTCCCCCATGCCTCTAAATCCTAGTCAGTTCATATTTGATCATCCTAATCAGTGTGGTGCCAATTACCTTCTGTTTGATTACTTTTATTTTCTTCTAACCTTTCTCAAATTGTGCTGTCTCATTCAGACAATTCACATCTTTTATTGACACATATTCTGCACAGATTAAATCTTTACACTATATTGTAATTAGGAAGAGTTGTGATGCTACTTAACCTGAAGTGCTTTAATGTTTTGCTTTTTAGGAAGCATTTGGGGTAATATTTCCCCAAGTGATCTGCTGCTTCTGAAGTGCAGAAAATTTCCCACATTTTCCCTCCAGGAGGTACCAACAACTTCTCATGTGGCAGCCCTTGGAAGTTTTTTATTTGGAGCTCTTTCACACGCAACAAAATTTAAATTTTCAGTGAGTGATCTAGGCCACTTAGACCCTCCTTTGAAGGTGCTGAGAGACTTAAATAACTCACACTACAAAACAAATGAGATCCTCTAGACTTTATTTAAAGACAAACTATTATCATTTTAGACAAACCCACAGTTTACCAGCTCTTTACTACAGTACCTGTAGAATGAAACTTCAATATCATTTAGACTATTGTAACTAAAATCCAGCTTCTAAAAGACTATTGCAATTCTTGCAATATTCCCCTTAGTAGCATTTTCTATTTTAAACATCTGTTAAAAATCAGTAGCATTAACCTAATGGGATAATCTTGCTGGGCTCTTTTGAAATTAATCAAACAAATTAGCATTATGGACTTTTAATAGAGACTGAAAAGAGCTGATTAGAATACCACATATTAAAGCAACAAGCACATCTGTACTGGGGCACAGAATACACAGCAGATAGGCTTCCTTGGTGAAAAGCACATTTAGGGTCACACAATTGCCATGCTTTCATAAAGTGATAAAGAAAGGTCCTATTCCATCAATTGAGATATGCTTCAAATAAAATAAGGGCCAAAATAAAAGCATTTCCTCCCTTCCTGCACCTCCTCTGTCAATGAGGAAGTGGGATAATTGCATAATGATAAATGAGCGAGACACACTGCTCCCAGACATTCATAATGGCTAAGTGCTGTACTGATCATATAATGCTGCGATGTGCTGCTATATTCAGTCAATGGACCAAAACAGCAGGGTGATGTTAGTTTAGTGTAGTTGTAGTGAATATCTACCTGACACATTCATCCTGATTTAAAATAAAAATCAATATACTATAGTTATATTCAGTGTCTGCTTACTAATGCAAGTTCTCAAGCCACAAAGCTTTGGATTTGGTAGATAACAGTGATAAGACAAACGGTGTGAAGAAATTTTTAAATGTTATTGAATTCACTCTCTATTAGCATCAAAAATTCCAGTCTGCCTGCAAAATTCTTGCAGATGTTATATGCAGAAGCAAACTTTCTTGTGATATTGCCAGTATTTCCATATTAATAATGTGTAGAAATACTGTGAGAAAAGGGCTTTCTACCACACGTGTCTGATCCCTTCATTCCTGGCCATTCCCAGAATGAAAAAAACCAAAGGCAAATAAAAATAAAAACTGGCGGAGCAAAGTTAACTGATTTCTTTTAAAAATGTTTTTTGATTTGAATAAAATTAAAATGTGACAATAATAGGAGCAAACAGAAGTTAAACAGAACAAAAATTCAATTTTATGTATTCATTGCTCTCCTCTCTATTTTTTTTTCTGTTTGCATTACTATTACTGTTTTGAGGAAGACACTACTGAAGGAGGTTCCATATGGCTTGTGTTGTGTGGGAGGTCAGATAGTTACAATGGTGTATTTCTGGTCTTAGTATTATGATAGATGAATAGATTTTAAGTTATGCATTCATTCTTACATGCTACTTCTTACATGCTGCTACATCCCTTGTCTCCTTGATGGCTGTTGTAACTGCTGGTCTTACACTCTTCTTGATTACTCTGTTCCCATCATCCCTTTTCCTTTTGGATTTCACATTTAGCTTCTCTTTTCTTTATCTACCCATCTGCACTCAAAAACAGTTCTAAAATGCTAGAACGAACATGACATTTTCTTCCATCCTCTGTTTGCTCCACTTATATATTCTCTTGCCTCTCTCCCTCATTTTGGGTCTGTTTTGGTCAGAACATGGAGGGACTGTTTGTTACTCTCTTGTGCAGGGGCCAGCAGAGCTGGCTCCGGTCTTCACTGGCTGCTAGACAGTGCCACAATAAACATCACTAATGACAACATTGGAAAATAGATGAGTTTTCCTTTCATAAAAAAAGTTATGGACTAGAAAGCAAAAGCACAATTGAATGCTCCTTCAAAAACCTGCTCACTGAGGGTGCTGTATAATCAGGGCTAAGTCTTGCATGAGCAGACAAGCACAGAAAAGAATGTTTGAAAAAAGAGAGAATAGTTTGTGAAGGGCTGCTGAAAGAATGTCATAAAAGTTAGAGCTATCACTGCTCCTGGCAGGAGTTTCACAAACGGGATTTTGTTCAAAATGTCCCCTGGGCTAAAAGTATCAGGTCAGGAGAACAAAGTTCAAAATACAACAGAACTATGCATCTCTGCATCACGTACCTATGCGTTTAAATGCCAGACAGCAGTTCTGACACTGGCCTGTCAGACTGTCATTAGTGATACTATAACTCACAGTGGTACCTGACAGCTACTGCAGATTCTGAAAATGAGATTCTGAAAATGTGAAATGGACCTCACTATTTTTGGCTGCACTGACTTTTATCAGAAGAGTTCTGGTAACATGCAACATCATCAAGTAAAATTCAGCAAATGGAAAAAAATTGCAAAGCATAGGGATACTAGTCAGTATACTCAACTCTTTAAACGTGGATGTTTATTTATGATCTCCTTTGTGATTTTAGATTAGATTGCACAGAGAATTAACACTGTCTGCTGAATATGCCATGTCATCTCACATAAATATCCTATCTGAAGTAAACTGCAACTGGTGAAGTACGAGGCCTCTCATAAGAGTTAATAGAGCATGACTGAGAACAGTTCTTGAAATGGGATTCTAGAACGGGGCTTCTTAAATAGAAGTAAGAATGAGTTTTACATGGTATGCTTTGCTGGTTGATCATTTCTGTTCCTCGGTTATACGTTTGCAAACTAGATCCATGACATTCTTTTTATCTTGCTGATATTACTGCCCCCACTCATCCACTTAAATTTACTACGCAGAAAGCACATTACCTCCAAGAGCTTTGGGAGGTTACATAATCTGAATCAATTTCATTACCATAAATAAATGTCAAATGGCTGAAATACATTTTCTGTGATTAAACTGTCAAGGGCAAGAACATGCAGGAAGAGTGAGTCTTTGTTTTATTTCTCTTACAGTAAGAAGGGGAAAAAAGAGTGGAAAAAAATGAGCATCTTATGAGTGATCTTTACATAATAAAAAAGATTAGATGATAATTCCCAGAGACAAAAAGATGACCTAGCTGTCCATTTCATTAGTAACTAAATAATTCTATTTGTGGAAAAAAATCTGAATGGTGGGTATACTGAGTGCTCATAACTTGAATCACACCCTGCTATTTTCAAACCTTTGTCTCAAGTTCTTCTGCTGTCAACTTATGAACAAAACCACATGAATTTCCATTTTCCTGACTGTCCCAAATAACATACAGAGAACTCCAATGTCTTCACACTGTGTGTGCTCAGAGAATTCAGTCTCTATGAGTGAGGAAAATATTTCTGCAAATGGTGTTCATAGTTTATTCTTATTGTTTTAGTGCCTGGAAGCCCTCTAGAAACATTGTCTATAAGGGAATCTGAGGTGACTGACTCAGATGTCGATGCCTGTGTTTCTTGGCTGAGGTCTCAACCAAAAGACCATCTTTCCTCTGGAAAGGGACATTCATATCTCCAGGTTTAGTAATAAACAGCATCTTTTAAAAACACTGATTTCAAAACAATCACTTTCATAGTACTTACCTTTACATTTATTAAACAAATAAAGAACTGTTGATCAATGTGATTAACTGGTAATGTTCATTTTGAAATTCAGTATAGAAATTTGAAGACATGCTTTCTGGTAGCAATACATACAGCACTCATGAAATAGATATTTTTATACTGTGCATGTGTATCTTGCCAAGCATTATTCATTCTTGTAGGTTTACCTCCTAGAGAATACAAGTATTATGAACACAGTTCATTACTCTCAAAACATAAGCATGATTTATATATTCTTCTTATGCACTAGGTATAAGGAAGAGTAGATTGACAGAATGTGAAAAGTAAAGAGATTGGAAATAACAGTTTAGGGTTACCTAAAGGAGATGCAACCCTTCAAACTGGAACTATCACAAACAAATCTGTTCTCTTAATCAAAACTGCCTAAGGCAAAAGGTAGTTACATCCAGTGTATCAGGGTCATTTCCAAACTACCATCTCTGATCTAAACATAAACCAGAATCACCTTAAACAAGGTTGTTTTGCAAAAAACGATTTGGAACCAATCTGACCCTGTATATTACTAAGTAAGAATCAGGAAAAAGCTCAAAATGTGCAGATTCGGAAAACCAGTGGCCACACTTTGACCACTGCCCTGTTGTATTCCACTCCACCAACAAAGAGGGAAGCAGCAGCAGTTCCCTCAGCGCAGACAGCACAGGCCGGTATAACACCACACGATGGGCAAAAGCTGTGCTTTCCAGATGATAGAAAGAGTGATGGGAGTCACCTGGAATCTTGGCCCCAAGCCAGCCCACTGGGAACAGGGAGGAAACTACCAAAGAAGAGCTACCCCCCCACCACACCTGCTTCCTCAGCTGCATCGTCTGTGATACAGCACAAATCCTGTCCCAGCTACAACACTCCCTGATTATAACAAATCTGAATTGTCTCCAGTGGCTTTGTCTAACAGATTAGAGTTAATTGCGTACAATTCTTGCATGAGCTTTGCTTTGGGCTGAGCATAAAGCATGTTCAGTATAACCAAAAGTGAATTTGTTTTAGTTATTAGACTAATGTAGATGTTCACTTACTTTTGAGTTAGTATGAGATGGCTGTATTGATTTTGCAGATGTGTCTTCTAGGTCATTTCCCAGTTTGGGTTTCCAATCTCTATTTTGCTTTCTGTTTTATTATTCAGTATGTACTTGGTTCCTGCTGTTCACTCATATCTCTGTTAGCAACTGTGTACAATATAAGGTGCACCAAGTTTTAACTTCGGCATGAAAAACTGGCCACATGGAAACTCATCAACTTCTTAGCAAATCTAGTACCTGCCTCCAGCAGTGCTCCACATGCAACACATCAAGCAATAGCGAAAAACAAAACAAAATCCTCACTGCATTAGGTCTGTCCTATAATATGGGACAAGAGAGGTGAAAGAAAGCTTCTATCTCTACTCCAGGTTGCTGCAATGCCTAAAATCAGAGTAACAATATAGCACAGTTATCACATACAAAAATAAAGTAGAAGCTATTGCTAAATTAATACAGGCATTTGAAAAGAGGAATAATGTGCACAGGAAAATATAGATAAGAAAAAAGAAAAAAAAAGTTTATTGCTGTTTGACAGAAGCTAATGACCAATGTCTAACCTAAAACAGCTATTTATTGAATGCTCCAAACATGAAATCTAATGACAGAGCTTTCTGGAAACTCATCTATTCATGAAAAGTAAAATGCTTTTAGCCAGCTAGACTCTTAGATTCTGTTAATTCTTTTCCAGACTAAATCTTAATCTGAAACACAAAAGCCAGCACATACAGATAAATCACGGTACTTCTCTTTAAGTTATTTTGGGTTTAATTGAATTATTTTATATTTCCCTAAACTCAAATGAAGTAATATTGGCAGTGAACCCCCCGGCTTTCAGGTACTTTTTGCCCATCAAGATAACAAAAAACTGCATATAAAGCCTCCTAAGTTCTCTGAAGCTGTATTTTGGACTATGTCCTGAAGGACTGGTGCCTGGGCAGTTTCTATAGAACTCTGTGGAAGCTTTTTGATACACAAATTACCAACTAATCAAGTGACAAACTACAGTCTGTGGAGTTTAACATTGGACTTCTGTTTCTAAAAATCTCAAACAAACATACAGAACTGCACGTATTCAATTCTTTCCTGTGTAAAATCAGTTTTTTCCCTCCCTTCTACTTCACTTCTTTTTTACAATTTGAGGAAGGGTATTTCTCTCAAGGATAATATTGTGAAAACAAATAATCTGGAAATTAAAACACACAAGACGCTGTAGCTGAGATATCCCAAAGTTGGATTCAGTATGGTAAACTCTTAACCATGCAAACTGTCCCCCACACACTCCCATACAGGGCCACCTTTGGGATAGCACATTTTAGCTCCGGTTCAGTGCTATCACAGGGTGATTTTGGAAGGAGTATACTTGCTTTTGGGTAAACGAAATAACTCTGTCATAAAGAACATAACATGCAAGGCCAACTTCGATACTAGAAAAATGGTGCAAAGACACTTTGTTAGCTCTGGTTCAGCACTGTCTTTGCTAGATCATGCCTGCTCCTAAAGAAGCACCTTCTGATACAGCACCTCATGATATTTAAGAACAGCTAACATCCTGCTCAAGTGCGGCATTGAATCTGAGCTTGTAGGTCCCACTGGACTTGTATTAACTCTGTGAAGAGAAATGCAGTTCTCTCTACTGCACTCTGCAGCATGTCTTGCCATACATTCAATATTTAGGATAGTCTATTTATCTGGTGTCCCAGTTACCAGGGAGATAACAATACAATAGAGGAAGAAAAGTGGAAAATATACATACAGTTCTATAAACATGTCTTTTTCTGTTCTTGTAGTGAATTCTGAAAAGACAATAGTCTGTAACAACTGTTACAGATTATGGCCCACATTTTCAAAATTATTACAGAATGCAGAATATTATTAGAAAGATCACTGTGTCCATTTTACAAATAAGAAACATAATGTTGAATTTTCAATAGCATCACAGAAATTCAGTAACACAGACTGCATTGATTTTCTTGAAGGATGTCAATGGAAGAACCAGGAACTAAGTCTTTTCCAAAGCCCTCATCAGAGCAATAAAAAAAATCAACCATCCTTTCCTTTAACTAATATTACAGTTGCTATTATTGCTAGTGCCAGATTTTGTTAAAATATTTTCAGTTAAAACTGGAAGTGGATTAGAGAATTAAGTTGCAATTTTAAGATAGAAAATTGTAGAACACAAATATGTGTTAACTCCAAGGTCAAGGATAGACTGTCTATATGCCTTTTACAAGTGCTGAGAACACTTCTGTATCATGAAGATTAGTTTAAATAACCTCAGGGCAAGTTATTACCTATTCCCTATAGGTCGAATTTACGACATGTAAGAAATAAGTAGCAAGAATAGATGCTGCATATATCAGACCACATTACTTCTTCATTATTGTCAAGAAATTAACATATAAGGTTGCTAATACAGCTGAAAATGGTGCAACCTATTTAATTTCCGAAAACTAATTTCATAATGCCATAGATATCTGCATAAGCCATACATCAGAAACCTGGAGAAGGAAATGAAAGTGGGTTAAAAAACAACTCATTACAAACTATAATGTTCCTAAAAAGATTGCTTAAAAGAAAAAAAAAAAAAGGAAAAACAGAAAAACAGAAAACGCGACTCGAGGACAGTTTTTTCAGCCAAGCTTTCTGCTTACAAAATCAGTACGCTACTAATTTAGCTTTTTTGGGCAGTAGAAAATTTAACTCTGACAGTAAGAGAAACCTTTGCACTTTGAACAACCTGCATTTCAAAAGCTATAGCCCCCCTTCCTGCTTCTCAAAAATATCCAAGAAAACGACCTAACAAAATTTGACATAAAAGTCTGAAGGACTTTATGGAGCATCCTAATTGCATATGGCTAAGAAGGAATACATTGGAATGGCCATAGAGACATATGCTGACAACGCAGAAGTCATTTTATACTCAGCAACACTGAAAAAGCAGATGTGATTATTAGTGCCAATTAGTCTATATTGGTTTGAAATGAAAGAGTGAGTGCTGGCCTCATTAATGACATCACTTCTTGGGTTGTTGAATAAAAACCACAGATTCTAATGTCTACACGAATTAAATCTGAATGTGTACCAGCACTTTAGAGGGCCCTCAGAAAACCCAGGCTTTTAGAGACACAGCAGCTTTCTTGTGATAGATTTAACAACTGTCACAATTATCCATATTTGTTATCCCTGAGTTCACTGTCTAAGAGATAAAAGGAGGAGCCAAATGTTTATTACTGACAACTGTACTTTCTGATTGATAATATATATTTTCAGAAAGCTCTACTGTTGGAATATGATATTGAGGGATATATCATGAGCAAGACCTATTATCTGCATCTGAGCAGAAGTTTCTTGCATAAGCACATATCTGTACCTTTCTGTTTAGATACATATCTTTACACAGAGAATATAGCGGATTCTCTGACACTCAATTTTTACTGTTTGTTTTAAATATGAAAAATGTTTAAGGAGCTCAAGGGAAATTTATTTTAGAGGGTCATATTCAAAAGAAGTCTAATTAAAGTCCTCAAATACTACTGGCAGAAAAATGGGAAAAAAAAAAAAGGAAAAGGATTTAATCTCAGAATGCAGAGGTGAAACAGCACCTCAATGAAATTTGAGGAAACCAGTAAAAGATCAAATTCTTCAGTTCCAGCAAATAATCAAGAATTGCTTGAAAGGCTTTCAATACAGGAGAATATAATCTAATTGTACAGAACACTTTCTAGAAAACTTTCTGCTATTAATAAGGCTGTTTCTAATGGGAGAAGAGTAGGTATTTTGCAATACTGAAAACCATCCACTTTCCAGCCTCTGAGGTGGAGGTAACTGATTTTAAGGTGTCAGACATGACCTTAAGAGAAAAATCTGATTACAGTGTAGGGGATGTGTGTCAAGGGATCAAGGGCTACAAACTGTCTTGAAACAGTTACTTCCTGGGCTTGTAGTTGGGGCCACCTAAAGCTGCTCACCTTACCATGAGCACTAATTCAGGAAGGAAGGGAACTAAAAGAAACTTATATCAGCTCTCCCATCAAACAAAATCAAGAATGCATCCTAGATACGGCCAAGAGAAGTTCAGGCGTGGAACAGGATTTTCGATTCTTTTTAATGATATCTGAGGCAAAAAGATCCACCTCAGAGTCACTCCAGCCCTAAAAAATTTTGCTAAAATGATTAAACCCATCATTTTAACAATTTACCTATGATCTAGCACCTTCAGACAACTGAAATTCTCTCCAGGAGTGTTCACCCTTGAATGGTGATGGACTGAGGGATGAATCTGATGGTCTGTGCACCAACTCCAGGGAAATAAAATGCACAGTTAATGCATAGTTAAAGGGATCTAACAGCACCATTAGCTGATGTAGGAGGATGGTAGTAGTACTGTCCATCACCTTGCAGATTTGCAATGCATAGTAGAAAGATCTGACAAAAATAACTTCAGGCACACTGCTGTGAACTTGCTCACAGTCTATAACCCTTGAGCTCTTGGATAGGCCAAATGGGTTCTCCAGTTGCAAAGAAAAACTTCTTTGGGTATCATCTTGCACAAAGTTGGAACATAACAAAGGTATGCTTCCACAGATATGATTTAAAATCTCTCAGTAGCATGGGAAATCATTAATATTAATTGCAATAATTACTGTGGCATACATCAAGTGAGCAGTGGTCTGCCTGCTGCTGCTTTTTCATTAAGGGGTGCCTGATGAAAAAAAATAATGCTTGCAAGTATCATATTCAAAGCCTGGCATACAGAGCTACACTTGTACAAACATATGACCCGTTCAAGTAAGGCTGGATTTTACTGTAATGCTAGCAAGTGTTAAAAGATTCAACAAAGATCGAAAACAGTGGAACAAAGCTTCCTCTACTGAAGAGGTTCTAACTGCTAAAGAAAGGCTACTATCAAGTCCAGCTTCACTCTTGTAAATGCCAAGCACTGGTATTTACACTGAAACTCAGCAAATCTGAGAAACTCAGAATGAGGTTGACAGAGTTCATCGGCTGAAGAAAAGAGCTATCCTTTATGAGTTAAGCATAAAGGATAATCATAATCTTATATGAATAACCGGAGTCAAAGTCTTTGCGGAGATACTGATTGCCATGGAAAGACCAAATGGAAGGACTTGGATTTGGTAATCATCCCACTCTGTTTCCAATATTACATATAATCCAGTGTAACAATTTAATAGCATCTTGCAGGTGAAAAGATGCAATTCTATCCCTTCAGGAGCAATGGAATAACCATCACTGAAGTCATCTTCTGCATGTAAATTTTCTAATAAAAGCAGTCACATTTTCTCATATCTAAGGCTGCTCTCCACCCTCCATTCTTTTCTGCAAATTCAAGCATTTGCTGGGGAGCCCTTCCCCCCGAGAAATGAACACACATCAGTTTGGTTACATCTGAGGTACAAACATGACTGACTGACTCTCCAAGAGAATGGCCACCGAAGAAGAATGGGATGAGGATTTGGAAGGCAACAGGCTAAAAAACAGAGAATGTAATCTCGGGCTACAGTGCCGAGAACTTTCCACCTCTTGGACGTCACAGACTACCACTTTGATTAAAAAAAAAATGACAGTCTGCCTCCACTGGTTACTGGCTTATGGTACACAAGGATTTTATTAAAGAAGGGAACAGTACTTTGTTGCTATCTGACACATCCTCAGAAGTGTGTCTGGTATCAAGGACTGCAGTGTTGTTTTATCCATTCCCATTGAGCGGCGACAACTATAACACTTTGTGCATGTTGTCAGCTCTTGGTGCCTCAGTAACAAGAAAGCTGATATAGCAGAATATTGTGATATATGAGACAGATGGAATATAGATATTAAAGTCTCCTCTTTGCAGTTGGCCTTAAATACCTAAAGTTCCCTGGGGTGCTTAAAAATCTGTAGGTGAATGAGGCACCTCAACATGCAAGAAATAAGTAAGCCTTTGCCCTCCAACTGGAAATCCTGAGTCAAAGATGGTACCTTCTAGAAAATGCAAGCATTAGTTACTAGGAATATCTTCTAAGAACCACATCTGTGGTGACCTGTCATAGATATTTAGGGTCCTTGGAGAACACTGTAGTTGCCAGCTGGTTCTCTGCAAGGAGGATATCACAGTCCTTTCCTAAATACTTGCAGTAGAAACCCAGGAAAAGACAGTAAGAGAGCAAGGACCTGATGGAATTGGTCAAGGGCACCTTATAACCAGCAGCTCAAAACTGCAGCATAGCTGCAGAAAACATTTTTTTTCACAAAAACTTTTCTTCTCATGAAGCCTTAGTTTGCTTGTTTCTCTCAGCAGATGCAGCAGCTACCAGAAAGGAAGAGCTAGGGTGGGTCAACAGGAAATCTAATGTCTCACCCTGAAGTGCAGGATCTTCTTTCCTCTCACCTAGATGGTGTTGCCTTGCCCATTTTTCTCAAAATTGCATTGTGTCAAATTACACATGCTGAATCTAAAAGCCTTGCATTAATAGCAAGGAAAAATATAGAAGTTGAATAATGGTGGCAAGCAAGACTGTGTGTTATCCAGAAGATTATTCCAGAGTAATGGCCAAGAGGAAGATAATCTATTTAAAAGCTCCACGCATTGCTGCTATGTAATTACCGTAGTTCCTACTGGTAATGAAAGTAGGCTTTCCTGCAAAAAAGAGAGCTTTCAGGATAGTCACAAAATGACAGAGGACTCCCCTTTTTATATTGCTACACTGAGAGAAGATGCAATAGAAGGAGTATGGGGGAGCAGTAGTGTGTCGGAAAAGGACTTTCATTGGAATAAAAACCCACAGGACAATCTGAATAAAGTGGGGTCGTGGTAAACAGTGAAAAGGCACATTTAGAACTTCATCCTTGGTACCCTCAAAGACGGGCCAGTTAAATGGCTGTGCTGAAGTCTATGAGGAATACAAACAGGTCCTCAAGAAAGTTATAAGAGGGCTTCAGCAGTAATGAAGAGTAGATGGTAGTCTACTTTAAGCAGGCATAGAAGGATTATTTCCATTCAGCAAAACACTGAAAGAAACAGAGAGGAAATAGCACACCCCACTCCTTTTAAAACTACAGAGGAGCATGCAGAAGCAAAGTGCTTAGAGCACAACCCTAGTAACACTGGCTAACAGTGCTTGCATATGGGCTCCCTACAATGTGAATGTGCATATAGATAAACACTTGGAGAAACTCTATTACATTCTCTTTCTTTTCCTTAAAGGAACTTTTCCTGTGGTTCTGAAGCCAGTGAATGAATTTAGATATGCTTGAAGCAGCCTGTTTAGCTTCATAGTCAGAGAAGCACAGAACTTCCAATGTTTTTCCTTATTGTTTGAGAGTATTTCGAAAATGGTCTGGGCTCACCAACAGAAAAAATGATGATGGGATGGAACAAGAGAAATTAGGGAGTTAAATTTAACACCAAGCCCCAGTATTATACTGACTTTTGGCTGATATACCACAAAGCATAACGTAAAATCTGATGGGGTGTGCAGCACAGAGGCAGAGCACCATAGCATGCCTACATCATAGGTGACAAACATCTATTCAAAAATAAGTCTGTACTACCTGGATGAAACAATGAAAATTAAAAATACCTAAATTATGAGATAACCAGCTATTCACTCCTCGCACAAAAGATGTAGATCAGGTAAAATGGATTCACACAAAACCTACAACATGATTCAAGCATAGACATGTCCTCTTTTAGAAGCCAAGAAACGAACAGGGATGTAACTGAACTCAAAAGTTAAGGACTAATTTCAAAGTAGAGTGGAGAACTCATTCTTACCAAATATTTTATTACTTTTGTTTTTTTTGATAAAAAATGAATGCATTTACAGTGTTTTATAGTTTTAACTGTTTATGCCATCCTTTCACATTTTAAAACTTGACAGTCTGTTTTAAACATTAAGATCTACAGACTTATTTAAGATTTTTTGGATTAGTAGGAATGTTGCAGAAACAGAGCTACAACTAAGCAATGAATAAAGGCATTCCCTAAAAATACAAAAAAATGCTTACATATAGACACTTCAAACATTGCACAGGCGCTGTAGCCTTGTAAGTGGAGAAAGATTTGTAACCAGAGTGAAATAAAAGTGACTAAAAGTTATGAATCATTTAACTTCAGGTAACTAATAGCTGCTGTTGCTTTCTATTTATTATTGTAGCATCCTTTTATCAATTAGGTCTGAGGTCTTTCGTCAATCATCTGTTAACAGTGAATGAAATCAATGAATATTTTGAAACAAAAAGAAGTGAATAGAGATGACAATGAGAGCCAAAATTACAATCTAGCCAATTAAATTCTCCCATAGAACTAATCACTTCAGTTTATAATGCCAAATATGGGAGCAGGAGGAGGAGGGAGTAGAATGATAAAACAAGTGCCAACAACAAACAGGTTTTTCTTTAAATCAGCATAAATATTGAAGGTTTTTAAATGTTTGAACTGCTGATGCAGGCATCTCCTCTATGGTTTTCAGGATCAGATATTAACTTCTAGATGAGGGACTTGCTTAATGCTTTTCAATCTTTCAACCTCAGCAAACAAGTCTGTTTTGTTTATTTACTTGAGTGTTAAGCACATTTTATCATTTTATTTCTTGCAAATTTTGTATATTTTGATCCTATTTTATGTATTACGCTTTTAGCCTTTTGGTAACCTTTTTCTCAAAGGAGAGTTAGCATGCAAAAAGCATAATTTAATTGAGCAATAAAGATCCTAATATTTTCATGCATCTAAGAAGTTTAATATGCTCTGCAGCTCACTGAAATAAAATCAATTCAATAAGCTCTTGCTTTTCCCCCTCGTTGTTTACTTAAGCTTTTATTACCAGTGTGGTGCTCATGATTGGTGAAGAAATGACAGCAGGGAAGTCTCGAGTCCTCTATGTAACCACCAGCTAGGAACAGCTGAGGTGGAAACAATGCAAAGTTATTCTACCAGTGCAGATCCACTTCACATCTGACCTAACAGTGCCATTTCTTCTAAAGCAAAGTGGCCAGTCAAGTTTGATGTTCACTCAATTTTTTACCCTCATATAGACTTCCAGCTGTGCCAAACTGTGCATGATGGTTCTATAACGCTCTTGCCAACATACCAACAACCAATCTTCAGATACCTCGGTAGGATTTGAGTAAGAGTTTCCAAAACCTACACAGTCAAGTACTGGGAATAAATATTTCCAGTATCCCCGCAGAGAAAACGGTGGATAAGAAAATGGTCGTCAAGACACACTAAAGGCCTATGCAAATGAACAAACACTTGTCTGACACTTAAATGTGCATCTGGAAAGGTATAATTTACATTTCAAGCTCTGATTCAGATGTCTACATTAGCTATAAGGAAAAATTCTTCATATCTAATTTAAACTCTGGCATTGACTTTTTCAGCACAGCTTATAGTGCAACATTATGTTCTGAAGCAAAAATCAAAGCTACCATGCAATATATAGCTCTTTGGCAAAATATCCATAATAGTTAAGAGTATGCTTCAGATTCTAGGAATGTGGAAATATATTCAAAAAATAGATTTTCTCCTTTAAAGCCCCTGAAAAATGCAGTATGATATGATTTTGCTTAATGTATGCATAAAGCATATTTGTGACAGTCATATCAATAAAAATAGAGACTCTGCAAAACTATGCTATAAATCCACCTTTCCTTCTGACAGAGAGGGGCTATTTTTCCACTGTAACACTAGCAAATAGAGATATTATTTTAAAGTGTTGTTTTTAGCCATGAAGCATAGAACTAGCCATACTTTGCCACTGCTGAATACGTAATAAGAATGGCTAAGATTTCCTAACACTTCTTATAGCAATACTCTCATATGTGATATTTTAAGGCTGGCTTGGAAATCAGTCAGTGTGTGCACTTGTGTATCTTCGTGCTTTCTTTGCAAAACCATGAACCCAGGTATGCAAAAGTGCCACACATGAAGATGTATATGGAACATGGACATAAACTGACTTAACATATCAAGATAAATGAAAGTATTATTCAACCACATGACATAAGCAATATGTCATGCTTCCAGTTGACTCATATGTAGGTTTTATGACATTAGATCTCACATTAGCAGAAAGGTAAATATTTATGAAGTAGAACTTAAGGCATCACATGTAATACTAACCATGTCATGTGGTATCTTGTTAATAGGAAACTTCTCTGACACGTGGGTCTATTCATGAAGCAGAACCTTTTCTGTATCTGTGCTGAGCCCTTGTCAGGAACAGAAGTAGTTAAAGAGACAAAAAGTTAAGAGACAAAATGAACAACAGCTTCCAATTGCTATAGAATAAAATATATCTAGCCCTGCTGTGCTCCTTAGAAGACGAGAGTAATGAGGCACTTGCCAGGCTCCAGTGTAATTACAGCAAGATGCGAAAGACAGGGCAAAAGATCTCACATCAAGACACTGGCGGACCTATTCTTCACCCTAGCTCTGCCTTGCTGCATGACCTTTCATTTCAACCTCTTTGGACTTCAATTTCCTTAACTGCAAACTGGCGGTATCAGTATTTATAAGTCTCTTTAAAATCTATGGACAAAAAAGGCTATCCAAGGGCTATGCACATACTAGTGCTATCAAACATATTTGGTCAGCTATTCTAGCCATAAAATGCAAAAGCTGAATATGTTTTCTTTGCCAGACATTGACTGGTCATTGCTAACTATGATTTGTGGCATTACTGTGTTTATTACTACCACCATCAGCATAACGTCTAGCTACAGACCCCAGCAGCTCATACTGTACAAACACAGAATAAAAAAACAGTCTATGTTCCATAGGGCTTGCAACCTAATTTTCAAAAATCCTAGAGAACAGAGGAATAAAAAGTATCAATAAAACACATTGGCTAGCATGACAGGCAGTAATCTTAGCCCATTTGCAGAACACTTACACAGACTAGTCAAACACTGCTGCAAGGAGTATCCAGTTCAAGTACCTGCTCCAGTGACATCTTCAATGCCGATTTTTTTGTAATGGTTGCTACAGCTGCTTCCTCCTCAGTTTTATTTCTGACTGCTCAGAAAACTAAATTACCCACTTGCCATAACCTACTGCAACTTTTTAAGGATTCACTGCCTCAAGGGCTATTGAAATGAAAGCAACAGCAATAGAAAGTGTGCAGAATTTTTTTCCGTGTGCAAAAGGGCCATATATTGATGAGATTTATACATCAGCCATGTTGAGAAATCAGCTGTATTTATTTCTTAAAGTAAGGGATTGATGAAAGAACTGCATTCAGACTAATTACAACAAAGAATTGTGTTCTATAACCTACCAAAACCAACAGACTGAATAAATATCACGGGCATCTTTGACCCTTACTAACAAGGAAGTCAGCCTGGGGCAAAAATATGGTCACTAATGCTTGGAACAAACTAGTGCATGTTACACAAGGACATATACAGCAGCAAGAATAGCCTGTTCCTCCTTCTACATCTAAATGAGACACCTGCTACATAAATTTTGTGTATCTTGCCTCTCCATGGGAAGGTTCTGAGATGGGACATCTTTGCTGAGTAGGAGCCAAATGACTACATGACTCCTCTTATGCTGTTTCTGAAGTTCTCTACAGAGACCTATTGCATAACACCTTTACAAAATGTAAAGGAAACCTCTTGTGAAAACTTGATGTAACTTGGGCTCATCACATGCCAGAAATAATGTTTTCACTGCGCTCTCGTTGTTGGCTCCTCTTCAGTAACCACTTGCAACCCTGATTCTCTCTAGTCAGTAGTGCATGGCATTGGAAGAATACTTTGGCTTTTGCACGCACAGAAGAGCACATACTTGCCCTGTATTGATACATCAGGTGTGTTACATTCACTTGTGGTTTTCCCTGAACCTATAACCCTAAGAATTCTCTCTCTATCCAGTTCAATATATCATTTTTTGACTCACCAGGGTACAAGAAATAACAGAAGGCATTATTTAAAATAAACTTTTCAGTTTTGATTCTTTTAAGCAATTTGTTACTACACAATCAATTTGCAAATAATGGAGGGCAATTTTTTAACTACCAAAAAAGGAAAGTTGCAGTGAATAAACAAATCATTCTACTCTCCTCAGATCTGTTTCGGAAGAAAACTGCCCACAACTCAAAACCAGGGAAAGAACCATTTTAAAATAGATTCTGTCTGCTTGCATCCCTCATCCCTTTCTCCCATTTGTCAAGACTCTATGGCTTTGAGCTCCAACCTAATTCATAATGGCAAGTTAAGTTCATCCTTTATTTAATCTCAGTTTAATAAATTACTGCTAAACAGTCTTTCTGGTAATTTATTACCATAAAAAAATGGCTTTACAGGAGGTCAATTTGGAGCTGTTCTGAGCTAGAGAGAACAGTCCACAGCATTATAAGGTTGTCCATCAGCTAATGTGTATCTAGTTCTTCATGCACTGTTTTTATTTTTTAGGTTTCTACAGGATGGTATTTTTCCAGGAATGCTATATTTGATGGTTTCATGAGCAACTTAAAATTCAGGACTAAATATTTAGTATTATTACAGTTTGTGTTGTCACTCACATGAATGATTCTTAGTCAGTTGGGGCACTGTAGAAAGGTAATATCAGATAAGAAACCTAGAATTTCCCCTTCACACTCTCAGTGTCCTCCTTGAATTGCTTAGAACAAAAGCAGCATTAAACTGGTCTGCTAAATATTTCTACACCTAACTAAAATGGTAACCTGCAGCTTAACATAAATCAGTCTCAAAAGATAGATGAAAACTTGTAATTTAATGCCCAGAAAAATTGATTTGCTTTTTATTCATTCAGCTAGTGAGAGCTCAGACCTGTATGGGTTAAACATGTGCACTGGAATATTAGCTAAACAACTCTTTGGTATCAGATTTTGATCTGGATGCAGTTGTGGCCCATTTGGAGCAATTAGGGTCAAATTGTTTTGATGTGCAGTTTCTTACTCAAAGTCAGGGCAAATGACAAAGGAATAATGCTGGTAACCTATGACATTGACTTCTTCAGAAGAGAGCAAGGGTGCAGAGTCACAGTCTCCTTTTTTAAGTTGAAGAGTATTCAAGTTTTGTGAAACAACATTAGTTAATATATATAGGTATTATACAGTGCTCTATTGCTAGAGGACTAGCACTACAAAATAGTCTAGAAAATGGAAAGAATAAACATTAGAGAAATTAAAGGCTAAAACTGGGGAGGCTTTTTTTCCTTATTCTGCCATTGCCAGAGACTGTTTTGACAAATAAAACAGAAGGTGTTTGACAAACAGTAACAAAAAAGAATATTTTTCCATCCTTTTTAGGTTTATTATCAGATCCTAATATTTAACAATTTTTATTACCCCATGGTTTTATGTGATTGTCTCGTGTGTTATTTGCAAAAAATCCTATATTAAATGAATTTGTGATCTCTATCAAAAGCTCCTTGCCAAAAATGGCCATATCATCCAGAAAATACTACCAATGATTGCCATAATGTGCGATCCTTATCTGCAGAAAAGACAACTTGGAAAAAGCTAGGAGAATTAATTATTCTTCCAGACTTAATGGACAGAATAAAGCATGCTTCCAGAGTAGCAGTTGAAAGGTGACTGTTACACATAGCTGTACGTTGATACAGTAGTGTATCTATATCATGGATAAATGAAAGACTCCCAGCTTCACAGATGTCAGCTCAGCTCTGGATTCACTTACAAAAAGTTTAATAAGATGTAGAGAAAGAAAGAGTTAAATACCAGGCTAGCTGTAATGTCCCTGATCCATATCAGATTGTATTTGTTTCTTGAATCTCTGTTAAAGAGCCTCGGTAGCTATCATTATAAAGGAGCGTAGATACTTCCACCACCCTGAGACAAGATGAGGAGTCAAAGCCAGGAGAAAGGTGATACCCTGCAAGTGAGGGATGTCTCAGAATTCCCTCCTGTCCAAACTAAATGTTCTATTTGGGTAAATGTCAGATTTAAAATATTAGCTTGCACCAAGGATTTCTCCTCCTTTCAGCTTGAGTTAGTCATTCAGCCGTGAAAACCAGGTAAACGCAGAGCTTAGACATATCAGATGGTACAAATTATATTCCTTAAAGATATTCCTCCCTGCTATAATGGGAAATGATGAAAGAATGACATCAGAATGAATGATGGCCATTACATTAATTGGCAACTTTGGACAGTTACTGTATATTATAGCTTCACATCTAGAAAAAAGGAACAGTTGTCTTTATCTTTGCTTCAACTAAAATTTCCACAAACCCAACCAATTGATTTACAGCGGTGTAATCAAGTTAGTCTTTTAAAATAGAAATTATACTTGCAAAATTAATTGTGGACACATGTTCTTAATAACAATAATAGATTAAGGGTTTGCTCTTTAGAGGAAATTCCAAGTGCCTATGCAGCAGAATTTAGATAAAGGTCAGATTTTTTATTATAGTAGTCATGAATTTTTACAAATCACAGATTTCCTCTGCTGTTAGAATAACACAGAAAATGAGCAAAGCCAATGTATTTGTGCTTTTCTGGACCTCTAATGCTAGCAATTTTTTGAGTTTGCACAGATTTGGTAGTAGAGTAAAATCTGACTGGTTGAGCCAGTTGGTTCACAATGCATAGCAATGATCACCTCCAAGGCAAATCGTTTTGCCAGAGTACTATCAGTGTCAACTCTGAGAGTGAAACTTAAAGCTTTACTATCTTCTATCAGATGGGCAGAACTCAGAAAAAAGAAGCTTGAGGGCAGTCTGTGTCTTCTAGTAGTCAAGTACCTCTGAGAATGAAGTGTTCCTAATGAATGTTACAGAATGCGGCAGAGAGACTGTCCCCCGGTGATAATAAAAAGATTAAGTGGCTAAAAAGCAGCAACCAGAAAAATAATAAATGAATGATGTGTTTTTTTAGAGTGGAAAAGGAAATAAATTCTTGATGATGGACAACAAAAATATACCAAAAAGACTTTCCCTAAAAACCAAGATATAATAGATGACATACTTGCACCTATTAATACAATAGCTACATAACAGGAAAAGTGAAGCATACCATTATGCACACTGCATTGTTCAAGTTTATGGACTGCTTCTCTGCTACCTGATGGTATTTTAAGTGTACGTCCATAAAACAAGGCCTTTCCTTCCTCAGTGTCATCACTTATTACTCTCTTCAACTTCGTAGGAGAGAACTCTCTTTCTGTAGGTTTAATTTCTTCCCCATTCTCTGCTTTCCTCACCCCACCCTCCTCAATGAAACAACAAAAAGCAGCCTGAAAGGTAGCAAAATGGAAAGCAGTGCTACATGGCACTTTCTTCTCAATATAGTGGAAGTTTCTTATGTTTGAACCACAGCAAGTCAAGAAGCAGAAGAGCTGGTTAGGCAGAGGACAGTATCCAAAAGACAACTGCTTGCCATAGCAACCTCTCTCTTCAAATGTTTTGCACAAGGAAGAGAATGAGGCCCATACAAACTGTCACATATAGGTTTGAAAACATATCCAACAACTAAGACCGTATTTATTATCATGTAGGCGTTGTGAACTTTTTTCCAGTTCCAGTTCACTCAGCTCTCTGTGAATGTACAGCCAACAGTTGTCAAGTACACAGACAAATACCAAATACATCCAGTTCACATCAGAGTACTGTCAGCTTCTTTCTGATGCCTATACAAGGGTTTTCAGTTGCAGGTCTACGTTAGATATGGCAAATATTATTAAAATGTTTCACAAATATCCACAGATATATTGCATTTTAAAGATGAAAGTTAATTGGCAGGACTTCACCAGGACACATAAATTTTAATCAATACCTTCCAGTGACCATCATTAGCTGGGACTGTCCCTGTATGAGCTCCACTCAACAAAATTGACTTAAATTCAGAGAAAAGAAATACTTCATAATTAAGCTTTTGTTTCTGTTTTGGTAGATACCATATTCTGGTGGAGAATTTTCTCTTTTAGCAAAGATGGTGGTCTAAGCCTTATCCATTCGGACTTAGGGGCCAAGATCAGTGACATCTACAAATGCCTGTGCCTGCTGCAAAAGCACTTTCTGAATGCAGGCAAGCGGTGCAATATGGCTGATGGAAGCACTGTGAATGCAGAACCTTGTATGGGTAAATCATATTACCACATCAAGGGCTACTAGAACAGCCTATGCCACAAGGAACCCTGGCAATCCAAGAACATACCCTTGCAAAACTGAAATACATATTTTCAGTCTAGCCATTGCCTGAAAAAAAAAAATCAAGGTATCGGATGAAGGTCAATCTTAACATCACTTCATAGGTAATAAATAAATAAATAAATAAATACATAAATAAAAGGCATTTCCCATATAGTTGAAAAAGTTTCACTGAAATGATTTTTGCTACAATAATCACATGCGAAAGAGAGCTATTCAGAGGCACAGGAAAAGTATTACATGATGTTTACCACACCATTTGTTTCAATGGCTCAAATGAATGGGTTCTGAACAAAAACTTTCTTGAAAATATCAAAAAATAGCAGTATGACAAAAGTGTGCATTTACCAAATGGGCAGCAAAACTTACAAAACCTCCTCTGATGTATTTACAGTCACAAGGAAAACTCTGACAGCCCAGCACTAGGTCAGCAGTACTCTTCCACCCCATCCACAGTAGATAAGGGCTAACAAGCAAAACACCGAACTGTCTCTTAGAAGCTGGGGCTCTATTCCTGCTGCTGCCCTGGCCATAAGCAAATTACTCCTCTGCATGTCTGTTTCTCCCATCTGCAAAATAAGGAGAAAAATACCATCTCTCCTTTTAAGGAATTTGGGGACTTCCAAAGCACTCTACAATAATGAAAAATACCATGCAGTAAGTCTGTATTACTATTACCTTACAGGTCAAATCTAAGCATTTTAAAGTTCTTATAGATATCAATGGGTAACAAATCATCTTTAGCATGTTTTATTATAGTAGCTTCTTTGTCATACAATGAGGTAACTGACTAGATTTCTCTTGCAGAATTTTAGAAATATATAATTTTGTCAAAGATAACAAGACGAATCATGAAAGAAAGTGTCAAATGTTGCTTATCTTAGTATATTGAGGATATGTGAAATTGAAGCTGAGACCATTATAACTGCATTTGTTGTCATTCTGATGATGTGTTATATTAATATTGATCTATTCGGTGAGCGCATCAGTCAAAAATACAAATTCTTCTTTTTAAAATAAATTTTCTCAGTCAGTGCTGGTTCTCTATTCCAGTTCAGAAGAACAGGTATATTGAATTCATGCATCTATACAGAATAAGCAGAATGTCTTAGCATGAGAAAATCTATTATGCTATCAACTATTATAGTTGGCAGGCAGGCAGTATTTGCACCTTAGCTTGCACATATATTGTACCAGATATCAACACAATATAGAAAGGATTTTCTATTACCACTTCCAATCATTTATATAGATCATGGCAGTGGGATTAGACCTTAGTTTGATTTTTCAGGTTCAAATCCTTTCCTAAACCTTGTTGTTTCTGAAAGATAACATTTGTCTGTCACTGGTCTGACTTTTATAGATCTATATGTTAACTCAGTGGAATAATGTGAATATTTTTAAGCGGAATTTTATAAACTTATTTCAGCTTTCATAGTTACATGTCAATTACGGATCAGTTTTCTGAGAAAATTCCCTGTAATAACCTACTTTCTCAGACAAAAAATGATGGATGTTCCTCTCCAAGACAAAATTTGCAGCAGGGCTAGAACAGGTCAGGACCTTGGCCAGAACAAGGAAAGGTCACAACACTGAGATGCTGCAACCACCTGATACTATTATACTGTCAGATTCATGATCAGAAAATCTAAACTTGTCTTGTACTTCAGCATGTCTGGAATTCTTAAATGAGAGACAAGAAGGTACACAGCCACTGATTACCGAGAGGAGGCACCACATAGATCCAGTGAGGCCTTAAGATGTCTAACTCCTATTTCAGTCCCTAAATAACCATTGACTTGAATGAGCAGTTATGGTCACGAATACTCTGTTGATTCATGCCCAAACACTCTAAAGCGCCTGTGAAAATTCCAGTCAACAACAACAAACCTCTCCTATACTGAGACAGCTAAGAAATTTGAGAAGGCTCTGATCACATCTCTTTTTACTTAAAATTTAAATAAATTTACTGTATCAAAATGCAGTGAACAATACCCTTTAGTATATTATGAATAAGTACATTTAAGTACCTCCCAAATAGCTTCAGTATTATTGATATCAATACCATTGATATTTATACAATGATGATGTTGAGAATACAGAAGTAGTACAACAGGAATACTTAATGTAGAGGACACCTAAGGCATTAACACTATCAGAACACCTTGACCAAAAATTAGCTGCCTATATGAACCAGGATTCCAGTTTAAAAACTGCCAGACCTTCATGTTTCAGGAGACCTAAATTATGCATGCAAAAATTGAGATTTTCATGTAATATTTGACATCAGTTTACCTTACTGTCATAGCTGTCAATTTATAAAATGTTGCTGTCTTTGTCTGTTAAATGACATGTGAGGTGATAAAATGGAACCTAGGCCATTTTGCAGAAGATGGAGAAAGAGAAATGGAAGGAATAATTCCTGGGCATAGTGTCAAGCCTACATACTGTCAAAAGAAATATGGGAGTTTTCAAGGGAGGGAGGGAGGGTGTCAGTTTCTGCAAGTGCTTATGTTCTCCCTGCAGCTCTACCATCTTCCCCTGTGATACAACTCCTCCACTCCTAAGTTAAAATAGAGCTTTTCTTCCGTTCTTATCACTTCAGTTACCAAGGCCAAGTAACGAAGCTAGTAGTTATTCCTTGCAGTCTATGTATTATCAATATTAACATATTAATAATAAAAAATACAAAAGCAGTACATATTTAGAAATATATATCTTAAAAAATAAATAAATAAAAATAAAGTAGCATTAGAACTTAACACGTGATAATGCAGATGTGACAATCTTTCAAGACATGGAATTCAGTGGATGAATACAGCCATTCCTACTCATTAAAATGAAAGTAATATATTTATTTTATGTATAAGATCTTCTCATTTTATGGCTTATTGTTTAGATTACAGCAGCACCCATAAACTCCTGCTTTTGAAGACCTGGAATCTAATATGACATCTTATTTGACAGAGCCTTTATGGCTGAAGGGATAAGTAATGAGATACAGTACTTTTCACCTCCACATCACTTGTCTGAATACAGTCTTTGCTGGAAGTAAGTTAACCTCATTAATATCTATGAGACATGGACCAACTCTCAGCCCAAATAAAACGAGACTATGCCCAGTCAAACTGTTACTTGCAAAATGCCTTAGATGTTATCTCCCTCTGGCAACGTCAGGGGGAAGCAAAGGATCAGAAGACTGTGGGAAAGGGGTGGTTCCTTTTTCCAGATCAGGACAGAGGTGTGCTGACCAGGTAATGTGGAAAATCTTACAATACATTTTACATGTTGCACATATTCCATATGCATAACAGTATCAACAGAGGACTCCAGGTTAAATATTGCCAAGTTTGCAGTATTGCCAATGGGCCACTTCACAGGACAGAGGACCTAAGAAACAGAGACACCCTACATTTTAAGGCCAATGTTATCTGACAGAAAAATAGTTTTCTGTATAATTCTGACTAAACAGAAATAGAAATTTATGCTTCAGCATTTCTTTTGTAACTCAAGCCCATTTCTTACAGCAAAAACCAGTCTCCTCCTACTTGTTTTATGAATGAATACACCCAGCTTCTCTAAAATTTCAACACGGCAGACAATCTTTAAATCTGTTGCTGGCCAGTCTTTCCCTACATTCTGCTTTTCCAAGACAATAGTTTCATTTCCAATCAATGAGGGAATACATTTTTCTAAAAGAAGTTTTAACAACCTGTGAACTTCAAAGTCCCCTTTCCTCTCAGTCACAGAATTTCTAGGGGATATAAAATGAGCTGGGAGGGCTCTCATAAATGCGGATCGTTTTCAAAAAAGGGGAACCCTAGATTCACAGGTAGAGACTACCAAATGGAAGATGCTTCACTGCACCACCAACTGCAGCTTCCTTACTGAAGACAATTTCTCACTGCATGTTTGGTTTTTAGCATTGGCATTAATCTTTGATATGGAACATTACTAATCAGCTTTACCTGTGTGCCAGTAACTAGGAAAAAATTTTTTTAAGTTAAAATCACCAGATTGCAGTATAATTGCTTAATTTTCAAAAGACAGTGAGCATAAGTACTTGATTTTCTTTCTCTCAGCAGAGGCTATTCCCTTCTATTTAACTGCATTGAAATAAACTAAGTAAGAGAGTGTAACAACAGAATATTAAGTTCAAAATTCCATAGATCTGTAAAATAATTCAATGAAATATTAAAATAAAATAATGTCTAAACATGCAATAACATTGAAATTAATGATATTTGTTGCCTCATACTTTTGCAGTATGTATCAGTAATAACTTTATGATCAGTTAGTTGGAGTTATTCTAATATTCTTCAAGGCCGAAGTTTAATCTAACTAAACTTAGGAATGCAAAACAATTCAACATGCAAGCATTCAGTATACTGAAGAGGCCCTTAGAAAATGTGATCTAAAATAATTTGTCCTCTGTGCTATTGCATCTGCAGGTAGGATTAATATGTTTATTGTACTTTGATATTTAATACTGAAGGTCTCTTCAAGTCATCATTATTTTCACAAGCCCTTTATATCATAACATCAAAGTTGAAAGTAAAGTGACCACTTAATGCTTAATATTAAAATGAAGGTAAAAAAGATTGATTTGTGGCAATTACAAGTATCTTAAAACTTAGGCCCCTAACATGCAGAGATTGCTTTCTTCTAGTTTTTTCTACTGAGAATATTGACATTCAGGATGTTTTATCTAATACTTTTGGCATCATAAAAAATGAAACCAGTGCTTATGTTCTGTAGCATTATACAGTAAACAGATTACATAAATAATTCTGAATAATTTTACAGGAAAATATCTCATTAAATTTACAGAACAAGGAGACTGACACACGAAAAGCATAGCATAAATTTGTTGAGACTAAATGCTTGAATTTGGAAACACCTGCTGTTAACCCATCAACCCCCAAGTCAATATTATGAAAGTCCAGTGACATTGAGGCGTACTAGTAAACAACACATTTCATTTTAACATCAGAAATGTAGGTCCATACACACAAAGAGGTATGTGAACAGAACCTTCATTTTGGCTGGATCAGAGGACATTATTGCCCCGGATACAGAAACTAGCTGCAGTGCTTAACTCAAGAGTTATGTTATTTTTTTCTTTCAAATACTTTCATAAATATAATTTGGAAGTGCATCCTAGCTGAGCAATTTGGAGACTGTGTTTTCTAAATTCCCAGAATCTTTGTCTGAATACTATTAATTCTCACAATATTGGTTAGTTTCTTCTGTCTGCTTCCTTCTATCATATGTGATTTTAAAGAATACGCTAAAGCTGTATCTCTTGCACTTACTGAAAATCTGCTGCCTTCTGCTGTAAGAAGAGATACAGAGAATTCAAACAGATTATCAAAGACTGGTGAAGGTTTTTTGCATATAGCACATATTTTTCTACTTCAGTGTAGCTAACCCATCAGCCCAACATATTGATTCATCTGTCTATTATAAAACTTGCTCATTCACTTGAGAATAATATTTAAGTACTATAAACTGGTATTTGGCATACTACTATATTATAGTGAAGGAAAAATGTTAGATTACCTTTTTATTTCTGTTATTCCTAAAAGATTGCTGAGATTAAATTTATATTTAAAATATGAGGTAAAAAGCAGATAAATTTGACATTTTAAGAGACTAAAGGACAGGAGAAGGAAATAATAAAGCCAAAAATGCCATCAATTAACAAGAAAATTTATCTATACAATTGCATCTAACATAGCTATATCCAGGCTTAAAATATCTATACTTGCTACAAATTAAGAACAATGTTAAACATAAGCAAGCTATTTAGAATCCAGCTGCATGTAAAATTCTGACTATTTCCAGTATGTATCACCTTGCACTTGGCATCTTGAATTTCATTTGCCTGTGTGCTGCCTAATCACCCACCTTTATAAGCACTCAGCAGAATTCCTCATGATTTTCTCTGGTCTAAAATTTTTAACTTCATATAAGCATTTAAATAAAATGAACCAATATACAGAGTATTTAAGTACCCGCAATGCCTACTGATTTTAGCTGGAATTGTAGGTGTTCTGCATTTGTGAAGACCAAGTCAACAACATCTGATACTACACTGTAGCCAGAAAAAGTTAATATGTTATTAGTTTATGTGAATAGAAGTGTCATAGACAGAGCATGCGAAGTAGTTCTTCCAGTCTACCTGGCCTGGATAAGATCTCACATGGAGTATGTTACGTTTTGGGTAATGCAGTCCAAAATACCAGACTGTGGAAGTGTAGAAAATAGCAATGAGAATAAATGAGAATAGTGTTTTTTTCTTTTTTTTTTTTTTCTGTCCAAAATAAAGGACGGGTAAGGGCTTCCAAATACGTATAAAAGAAATGCAGAGAGGCGTTTAGTGTTCCCCATTTCTCCATGACCAAAGCCAACAGAGAAGCAACACAAATGAATCACAGGAAAGGAGATTTAGGCTATATATACAGAGAAGCTTGTTGATGTAAAGGACAGGTAAGCACTGGAGAAGGCGTGAAATCTTTATTACTGGAATTTCTTAAAGAACAGACTAGGTTACTGTCTTCTAGCCACAGTGAAGGCCTTTGGGAAGGTGAGTGGACTCGGACCTATTAAAGTTCTTTCAAACCCAAGAGTCTCCAACTCTGCAGCTTCTGTGAGGCTGTGAATTCTTTAAAGGTTTCATATTAATCATTTTTGAAAGCCGTGTCCCTCGGCCACCTGAGAACAGGACCTGTTGTGTTAGAGTTGTACAAACAGTACAGCTGCAACAATTGCCATGTTAATTCTCAAAAGGAGAAGAGAGGCAGGAAATGGAAAGGAATTGTTTGTTATTAAAGTTCCTTTAGTGCAGTAATGCTAAAAGTGGATTACTAAAATGGAAACAAAACAGGGCATGTTGGACAGCCAGCAGAAGGAAGGGGGTTTTCACAAACACCAGTGTGGAGATATTGTTCCAGTTGCACTAAATTTATACTCTCAGACCATATTTTACATACATATTTTAGGAGGGAATGGGAAACCACATGTACATCTTATTTAGGAAACATCAGTTTTCAATTTAGCTGGGAAGAGCTAAGGCAAATACCACTATATTTTCCTATTTCCTGATCTGAGATAATGCCACTATATATTTGTAATAAAAAGCCAGGCCAAGAAAAAGGCATACACCCTCACAAATACAATGCCTACCAAGATGCCCTTTTCCAGCCCATGGCTATACTGAGTGTGGCAACTTTTGATGAATAAAAGATTCTGTCCCCAGCACTCACACAACTCACAGATTTAGCCAGCCAACACAAGTGTCATCATTTCACATAAAGACCTCAGTGTGGAGTAGTGATGCAATCAAAATTGGGAAGGGAAGAAAATCTCGTGGAAAAACTGCATGCAAAATGCCAAGTGTCTGTAACTTAATTAACAACATCTGAACCAGGCACATCAGTTACTTCTGTTAATCATTATACAATCCACCAAGTAATACTACAGCATGGAAATATACATTCAAATCTGCCACTCATCTCATTATTTAGTCCAGTTACAGTGCATTTGCACTGTAACTAAAGAGATTGCTACAAAGGTGGTGAAATGTCAGTTTTTGCTACCTTGCAGAAAGCAAATCTCACTACATGGCAGAAGAACTGGTATAAAAGGCTATCTAATATGGCTAGAAATCCTTTTAGTCTTTCTCCCTTCCCTGATCTTTTATTTTTCCCATCCCTCTCTACTTTTCCAACCTCATTTGAATTGTCTAAAGAGAGAACGCAGAAGTAAAATCAGTGTGCTTCAGGTATTATAATTAATAACTGGGAAGACAAGTGGTATCTAACTGCCTTGGGCTCTGAGGAAGTATTGTCCTCGAGTTGGCTATGCTGGCACATCAAATTTGTAAGGATTAATGTTCCAAATAAGATTTTAAAAGTCTAAGAAGTACTTTTAAAACACTCAATGTGTTTGACAGAGTTTACTGTAGGTAACTCCATGTCCTGATCTTTCCATAGCAGCTCAGGCACACCAGGAGACATCAGACAGTCTATAATATTCATGCTTACCAAGAAATTAGAAATAAAACAATGTGCAGGTGGATTTTAAAAAGGACTGCTTACCTTTCAAATAAGAAAACAGACTTTGTTCTTTCAGTTAAGAAAAGAACAATGAAACTAGAATTTTACAGGTAACAACATTTAAATCTCAAGTAAAGTGGTTCTACCATTCATTTCCTTTGTCATTACTTTGGAAAATAAAATCTGCAGTGCACAGGCAGACAGTTATGATGTACTGGACACATTTTATCTTCCCTTGGAACATCAGCTTTTGCTAAAAGCATTATACCAAACTACCAGGACACCACTGGCATGCTAACGCCTTTGTTTTTTCTAAACTTCATCTCTATAGTCACGATCCCATCTTGGTGTCTGTTATTCGTAGCTCTATAAAATGATAGATACCATTTCTCTGCTTGCTTTTGCTCTGTCAATTTGTTTTTACAATCAGTCTCACTTTGGGTCTGATTATAAAGAAAGAAGGTCATAGTTGGGGCCTGGATGAGATCTCAGTTTCTTGAGGAACTTTTTTCAAGAAGCTTGCAAATGGATTTCTAGATCTACAAGCAACAGAGTTTCTTAAAAGGCCTTTGTAGTACAACTTCAAAGGATGTCATAATGACAGCAGGCTATGTTTGTACCATTTACCATTCTCGTTACAATTACTATCATAGGTATAGATTCATATTACAGCATTTTTTGTTCTTGTTGCAATCAATGGCACAAGAATGAGCTATCAGAATTTTAATGCTTCATATATTCTATAAGTTAAGTACAGTTTCGTATGACTTTGACCTTTTCAATATTCTGTAATTTGACTAACTGGCTACTCTAATTTTTCCCCTGTTTACAGTCTCAGAAATCTGTAGGGAAGAAGCAGAATGCCCAGCCAATCAAAATACAGAGTACTGAAAAGATCAAAGTAGTAAAACATACTACTACAGTCTTTCACATGATATATTAGACATTAAAATTTTCATATCACACTATAAAAAAGTAACATTCTCCCCTGCAACTCTAGATACCATAAAAGTGGAGACATTAGTGAAGCAAAGGGTGATATCACAAAACAAAATAATAATACAAGGTATGCTACTTGTATGTTTTTTGTTTAGACCATCAGGCATTTCCTCAAATAACTAGCTCTTTCATAGTGTTCAAATTAAATCAAATTCAAATTTAGTTTCATATTTTTAATATAAACTTGTGATTTTCCAATATGTATTCCACAGTTTTGTAAGCTGCAATGCCAGAATGCTTCCTGATCTTGCTGAGTGCATACCACAAAAACTTTGTCAACAACAACCAACAGCTCTAACCTGGCACTACGTGGAAATTCTTATTTTTGTTTTCTTTGTGTTTCATAGATACTAGGTGAGTCTAGTAACACAGAGGTAATTTTACATGATTATTAACAATTGAAAGACTCAGCTCGCACTCCTATGCTACTGTGTAAATAGTAGTAGGAGCAGGTAACAGAAAAAATCCATTGCTTTGATAATATGGCATTCTACTAGAAAAAAAACAGTGATGTCAAAGATGTTAATGGTATATAATGAAAAAAAGAGATTAAAAATCAAATGTAAACAAAATTGCGATGATATAAACTGAATAGTTTATGGATTCATTTCCAGCTAATCACTGCAGCTTAATTGGGTTATAGAACTATAACGTATTACCTTGCTATCACAATGCATGTTTCTTTATCTACTTGCTAATGAAAGAGATTTATGCATGATGAAGAGCATTAATATGATTTGATTTGTAATTCTTTCATTGAAAATCCCAAAGAACAGACACTGTGATTATTGATGTTGTCATCAAATATGGTGTCCTATTTTCTACCTTTCAAATGCAAATTGCTAATGTGTATCCTTAACAAGTTTCCAAAGCAACATGCAGTTAATTAAAAAAGTTTGTCCCTAAAATATGGATTGGTTTATCAGAGTCTCTGTCTTCTCTTTAGGAGCAGACCACTTATAATGAACAGGTTCAAACATCACACAGAAGTTGTGTGCTCATCCTGCATGCAAATCTGTATTCTGTGGTATGATCAGTCAGCAGGTGCTGTCACCAAGGAAACAAGGAAGAAGCTACTCCAACACCAACCTTCCTACAGGAATAACAAATATGTCTTATAAGATAATAAGAAGTTATAATATTTGCAAATAGGATAATAACTTATGCTATAAAATTTATAATTTAATAACTCTAACTAGTAAAAAACAAAGACAAGGGTATCATATAATTTGTTACACTGTGCAAGTGAGCAAGGTTTACAGGCAATGGTGCAGAGCTGCAAGCATGATTCTTCCTCATCTACTAGTCACTCAGTTATATGTTCTTGTGCTGCACGCTGTGCTGCTCTGTCTTTCATACTGCATTAGATTTACCATGTATCCCATTCGGCTTATTTTTCCTTTACTGTCTCATGAACTTCTGCTTTTTGTACTGGCTCACTAAAGTGTCTCAACAGAACTGCAAAAGCATCTTCTCAACTTAAAAAAATACAATTCCTGAGAAAAATGCTATTGTAAAAGCATATTTGTGCATATTTAGAAAGAAATATCTATAACAAGAGGTACATTAGGACTACACCTAATCAAACTCATAAGTTGGGTGGGATCAATGAGAACTGTCCGACACGCTAGTGCAACACAAGAGTCCAGGCAACACAAGATTGGCAACTGGTGCAAGACATGCAATATGACATGACAGAGAGAAATGCCAGGCACCAAAAAAAAGAAAAAGCATCATTTTCCTCTAAAAATAGTGGTTATAATCTGGCCATGAATACATTGGGTTGGAAACTGGATAATGGTTTTTAACAATCAGAGGAATAAGTTTCTGTAACAAGATCCAAACAGTAGAAGAAAAAGAAAAATACCTTAACTTGAAATACAAAAGTAAAATACATTATCATTATTTTGTTCATTTTTCTGCATTGCTTTTTACAGCTTTGGTGAATGTAGGATTCTCTTTCTGCTCCTGACTTATCACAAAAGGGGGATATTATGGGGGGGGGGGTTGTGTGTATTTTGTAGTGTATAAGGACCAACCCAGACAAATGTCTCGGTTAAATGCTGTAAAAACTAACTTGTGGCATTGTGTGAGACAATCCCACTCCAAAAGCAATTGCAATCATAAAGAGGAACATGGACAAAATGAAAGATTATTTCCCATTTGAAAGTATCTGTAATTGTTCAGGAGACAACAGAGATATATAATTTTTTCAGCCTCAGATGCTGATCAGAAGAAAGGTTACACTGACCATCGCCAGTCTACTTGGCAATACATGTCTAATGACCTTGAGAACATTCATCCAAACACCACCACAACATTTATGTTCCCCTTTCTAAAAATGCTAACAGGAAATTTAGTTACTAAATTATAAGTGCTGTACTTTAGGGGACAGCTGAAGGAAGGAACCTGCCAAATCTCAAGCATTACTATCTGGCAAATAGCCTGGCAGAAATCAATTGGTTTCTAAAGAAAAAATCTCGTTCTCTAGACTGAGTAGAGATTTAAAGAGAGATGGCAAGTAGAAATGAATTTCAGTTTCAAGTAGAGTTGTTACTGCAATCAAAAGATATTCCTGTTTGTCACTATGTCATAAAAATTGTTGTTTGCTGACTCAGATGATAAGGTACCAATTTAGAAAGAGTGAGGACTCTGGCAAAAGGGACCCTTAACTCATGTCCATAACTGACAGTATCCCTTGCATTTATGTGCAGTGTGCGATCTCTCCAACTGACCTTGTCTATGAACCAGGATCTAGGGCTGTCCTTACAACAAAAGCTTACAATCTGCTTTTTTTACTATTTAATTGAATGTGAAAGAGAGTGTTAATAAACATGTTAATAATATGTAATATTATTACATAATAATGTAATATGTTAATAACTTCAGGCAAAGAACTCCAGTCTTTTTAGTCTTTTTCTGTGGTCAGTGGTGAGACACTGGCTCCTCCAGAGGACAATTCAAAGCAGAAGCCTAACTTTGGTGTTCTGTCTCACTCACTGGAGAATTTGATATCTTGCCTTGATTACATGGGAAGATTAGGACATCTGGCTTCAGAAAGACAAGACTATCCTTTGTGGGCATCCACTGTACTGCTGTGTGTAAAATAATATTTTCACAACAGAACAATAGAAAGAAAAAATGTGTCAAAGGAAGGTGACCAAAATGAAATATTTCATATTAAGACAGAATGCTTGGGAAAGTGAAGGTATTATTTTTTGAAAATAGTGTGGCTTGTGAAAGTCCATGCAAAAAGTCTGAAAAATAAGATAAAAACACTTTCTTTCCTGCCTTACTCTTAGATCTTATACATATCAGCTCACCAAGGACAAACCTTTGGATGCAGAAAACACTAAGACTGGAAAAAAAATAGTCTATACGAAACTCCTCTTTTGTCCTCTGCTCTTAGTAAAAGTTTTCACAAAATTTTCGGATCCATCTCCTTTCCATTTTTGGAACTGAAGTCTTACTGAGGTTTGCAAATGTTCTGAAACATTATAACGTGAGAAAAGTTATTTTCATCATGCTTTGCTCTTACAAGCTTCAGAATTAATGTGTTTCTCTTAAAAGCCTCTTGTAGAGAGATTTCCAATGACATTTAATAAATTCAAGAGGCCTAAATAAAATTCTAGATCTTTGGAACCAACTAAAGCAGCTTTTGAAGTTTACTGAATGTATATTGATGCCACAGGCATCAGGAAGGATTAAATAACCTTAGTGGATTAGATGGCCTCTGTCTTACTATTAGATAGGTAAGATAGCTTTAGGCACAGAGGGCAGTCTTCTCAGGCACCTTCTCTAGTCAGTGAATGGAGACAGAGGGTCTTTCGAAAAGGGAACCCAACTCGTGGGTTCCAGATCTCCTCCTGAAGAGTTCAGGGTGACAGCTCTGTTTTTGCTGTTATCTTCAGCAATATACAGATGGAAAACATACAGATGGATAAATAAAGTAGAAGTCAAGAATAAAATACCTGTAATTTCATAATAAGAACATCAGAATTAATCATACATGTATCACTAATAAAAAATTCCAAACATTTTTCTACAGTGTGTGTTTTCTACATTTTTTCCAGGAGGATTCAATGGCATCTGGCAGCTTTTCTGAGGTTTCATAAAATGGCATATGAAAATGAAATGATGCATTTGAAAACATGAGACAACTGAGTTCAAAAGGGTGAAGAAGTCAAGGGCACAATGAGTGGGTGGATGCAGGTGAAGGAACAGTGTATGTCAGCACTACTCAGTTAACAAGCATTTACCTGACAGTTGAATTATTTGCTGATATACTGCTTCTTTTGTGCTCTTTACTATTTTTTTCTCTATAATTTCTCTTTTGTGCTCTTTTCTATTTTTTTCTCTATGATTTCTTTTACTCTACTCTTCCTTTTCTTCTTCTCTGGCACTTTGTAATATTTCCCTCTAAACTTTCCCCCTTCCCACTGAAACAATGACTTTCTCCCCTGATGGGGAAGGTGAAGGGAGGAAGTTGGAGGTGGACGCTGGAGAAGTGTGCATGAAAAAATCCTGGAAAGAGAGATTTGCAAATCCACAAAAATACAGAGGGCATTAAGAATTCTATCATATTCAAGCATGCAGTGGTGACCAGAAAGAGTTCTGACATAGAATTATCATAAGCATTTGGTATGACAGAAGTCTATTAAAAAGAAATCTCACAGATAAATTCCTTAAAAGGCTTCCACATTTTGCCTGTACAGATTTCATCTGCTATTTCTAATGAATTCCCACGTATTTCCTATTCTAACCTGTTTCGTAGAAGCCCTGTGGTTTAAACATGGTTAATTTTTCTCCTAATAATAAGCATACAGTCATATGATACCAAGCAGCTTAAAATCTCTCTGTAGGAAATAAGCAAATTCAGCATGAATTTGTCCCCAGACCTCCTTCACTCTTTCCTTTTTGTCTAATGCAGCATATGCATAAAAGGAACACAGGTTCAAGAAAACCAGTTTAATTACAACTGCTGGGCATTATCATTGATAATATTTTTTCATCAGAACCCTAGAATATAAAGTCCATTTTTTGGATAATATTATTATTACAAAGTTGTAGTAATTATATTGGTCTGAAGAAGTTATTGACATTCCCTCATGATCCCCATAAAACATTATTTCATGTTGCACATAATGCTGAGAGAGGACATACAGATTGTTACCCTAATGTGAGCAATTGTAATTAAGACATTAAAAATAGGTAGGGGTAAGAAAGACAAACATTACAGAACTGTTATTGAAAAGTTACACAGTTCAGACCAAACCTTCTTGTTAGTGAAATAATTCATACCTATTCATAAATAAAATATGTTGAGCATATAAGCAAGTCTAAGGGACCATTATTGTAAGGATTTATTTACATCTCAATATGACAATCAGGATTATGCCTCCAACCTAAATCTGCATACACTCAGACCCCTTTTAAATAATTAATTTCAAAAGCAAAAAAAAAAAAAAAAAAAAGTTGCCTGCCTTTTAAATTCAATGAGTGCAAATTGAAAGATCTACATAATAGCTTTGTTTTTGTTTTTATGCTGTTAAAGACGAGCTTAAATTCAGAGTGGTTGCAGAATGAAGTTCTGAGTAGGTGCTCCTATGTAAGAAAATGTCATAGTCACATTAACTATCACTAGAGAATAGTTACATGCACAAATAGGAAGGAATGCTAAGGAAGAAGCTGTGAAAGCAAAAAACAGGGAGAGTGACACGTACATTAGGAAAGGAGAGGATTAGAACCAGTGGCCTACCATCAGATACTACTGCCATTATTGGCATTATCTGCCCTCTGGTGTCAGGCAGCAACATAAAGCACCAGGGACAGGATGTCCAGAAGTCCTTATTATACAAATAACCTTATTCTTACTGAATTTCATGGTAAAACAGTTGTTGACTTCAAACAGGAGAGCATTTAAGGCATAGAATGAATTATTTTAATTGGTATTACACTTTTCACCTATGCTGTCTATGCATGTGTGCATCACACCCCTTTCTAAACCCTCTTTCCCTCATTTTGTACCCTTTTCCCTCTTTTCCCTTTTGTCCTGCAAGACACAGTCTATCTCTTAGGGGCTAGAAGGGAAGGAATGAGATTGCAGAGACATGCACTCTTCTGTGCATGTGCCTGGGAAGATAACGCAAATCATTTGCCATCTTTTGGCTCCATTTTGCTAAGCAAAGGGACCAACTGCACTGCTGTCCATGGGAGATGGCATCCAGCCCACTATTTTCTGTTTCATTCTAATGACTAGAACTTGTGATAGCTTAGACTGACCCAAGAAACAACAGAAAATAAATCCCCTTTACTCTTCCATTTTCAAATGGAATATAGGAAATACCAACACGCTTTAATAAACAGATAGCTCTCTAGGAACCTACCATAAAACTACTCTAGTTTCTCAAAGTGCTGGATACCACACTTGTTGAATATTAGACTTACTAAGATCTAAATAGGCACACCAATATTTTTAAAGATACATTTAGCTATTAACAGCACGTTCTCTACAGGTATTATGCCACATTCTGGCCAAGTACTCTACAAAATGTATATTCCTAATCTGTCTCATATTGCTTACAAAAAACATCCTAACAGCTTAACAGTATGTTAATGCTTTAACAAGAAGTAAAATAATAAATATAAGTCTGGAATATGAACAGTTTTTGTCTCTCCCCGCTGACATGGCTTTATACAGCATATATATTTTTTACTCCTTTGTAGTTAAGCTGCATTTTCATCCACAGATTTGGGAGATACTGGATTTTGGGACACATTTGAGTATTTTTTCTTTTTCCTTGGGCCTTCATAAGGAAGGCCAAGAATATCCTGGGATGCATTAGGCAGAGCACTGCCAGCAGGTCGAGGTCCTTCCCCTCTACTCAGCACCAGTGAGGCCACATTTGAGTGCTGGGTCCAGTGCTGGGCTCCCCAGTACAAGAGAGACATGGATTTACTGGAGCAAGTGCAGTGAAGGGCCATGAAGATGATGAAGGGACTGGAGCATCTCTCATATGAGGAGAGGCTGAGAGAACTGGGACTGCTCAACCTGGGGAAGAGAAGGCTGAGGGGGGATCTTATCAATGTGTATAAATATCTGATGGGAGGGTGTCAAGAGGACGGGACCAGACTCTCCTCAGTGGTGCCCGGTGACAGGCTGAGAGGTAACGGGCACAAATTGAAACACAGGAAATTACACTTGAACGCAAGAAAGCATGCCTTTACTTTGAGGGCAGTTGAACACTGGAACAGGTTGCACTGAGAGGTTGTGGAGTCTCCATCCTTGGAGATACTCAAAACCTGACTGGACATGGTCCTGGGCAATCTGCTCTAGCTGACACTATTTGAGCAGGGGGGATTGACTACATTATATTCAGAGGTCCCTTCCAACCCTAACTATTCTGTGATTATGTGATTACGTGATTCTATGGGCTTTTAAAAAAAAATTTTGTATCTTATTTTATTCCACTTTATAATTGTCTATCATGTATACACACCCGGGTGCTGACTAGCACTAAAGCAAGAGTTATAATACTACCTGAAGACTTAGTGACATTGTTAATAGGCAGCAAATTAGGAAGTGAACTTTCATTGCAGCAGTGAATGTCATTGCCTATGAACATTCTTGCTGGTGTCCACACTTGCGAACAGTTGCATCAACACAGAACTGCATCCTCTCTTGCTCCCCATAGAAGCGACTTTGAATCTTCCTTATAGCACTCTGAAGCCCAAAGAACTTAGTTGAAAGCCTTGGGAAGTCAATAGGCTCTGGATCAGGCCTTTGCTTGTTGTGTACCTATGGAGCTTGTTGAGAATCACCTGGCTGAAGGAGACTTTTAAAAGGTTTGCTTTTTCTTTGTAGAGCACTGTTGTATGCTGTATTAAACAGAAAATATAGACCACAAATTGTACAAATATCCCTCCTTTTAAAAATTAAATAAAAATGCAATGGAAAAGAATTACAGCTAGTTAAATGAAGCTGCACTTGCAAAACTGTTGTGCAATAAGGCATTCTTTGCTAAACATGTTAAAATGTTTAAAAAACAGTTTGGCTTTAGTATTTGAAGCTTTTGACTGTTTACTTTAGAGCTTTGTGGGCTGCTTGGTTGAATCTTAAAGCTTCAGTACTGTATTGCAAACAGGATCAAGCCTAAACCAAAAAAACTACAACTCATTTTCAAGAAAGAATCAGCTCAATAAAGATACATTTAGGCTAATATCAGCAGTACAAGTCAACCACAGCTCAATCAGATACTAGAAATATATCTACAGACCAATGGAAAAATAAATCCCATTCGTTCAACAAATTTCCTATGTTGAAAACATATCAAACATATTTTATGCTGCTTCAGCCACTATTACCTACTAAGACAGAACAAAAAATGAGAAATATGTAATTATGTTTACAGTAAGTACATTTTTGACTAATTTTATTCCAAGTCACTTCCCAGATAAGTTAATGGTAAAACCTCCACTGACAAGAATTAAATGATCAGAACTATGCTACATGAAAAGTTTCCATCTTTTGTTGAAAACCACACCTAAGCTAATTCAACACCATGCCTGCCACATGCAAGAAAATAGGTGAGGCTATGAACCTGTTTAATAAACACAAAAAACTTACTTTATACAGTTTATATAACCATATATACTTTATACAACCGGTAAACGCAATATACTCAAGCCAACATGCGATTCTAAGAGAAAGAGAGAGCTGAACAAAGTGACTCCAAGGTGTGATGACCCAGGAAGCACGTGGTGAGGAATAACAGAGCAAGAAAAAAGCAGAGAGAACAACTTACTGTCTCTGGACTTTCAAAAGATTTTGAAGACTACTTTAATATGAAATTAAAGTTACCACTCAGTTCTAAGCAAATAATTTGATTTCTTTTCTTTGCAATGTATTACCCCAGGGATTTCCTTTAACATTTTGTATAGCAGCAAAAATATTTAATACACTGCATTAATTTACAACTGCAATATTCCAGAAACCAGCATCATTTGAAACATGCAAGAAAAAATATCAAAATTTTACAACTCCCCCCACACACACCTTGGCATTTAATTAACTAATCTGCTGACTGAACTTACTGACAAACTGACAAACAAACATTTAATCATTTTGTAAAACTGTATTTTTGATCACAGAACCACTTTTCTAAGCAATCTAAGCTACAACCGTACAGCATATAACAGACTTCATACCCCCCAAACACCCTAGCATGTCAGCCTTTTACAGTTAAACAGTGAAAAATGAGCTCTTTTTCAGAGCAGAAGGGCCATCCGTCACATATACTGTATCTGCATTCAGATGATTAACAAGTAAGTTAAAAGCAATCATACAACATAAATTTCTTCACCAGAAGTCAGAGCACTCTGGGAATTACAACCATTCAGTGTTCCCTAAACTGGTAGTAACACAGGCTCTGAAACAACTGACTGGCTGATTTGTTTCTTTTTCAAAGGCAATTAGAAAGATTCATTAAGATAAACTTCTGCACAAAGGCAATTTTAGCTTTTTTATCTCGTATTTGCTAACCTCCACTGGGAGGCTGATTTTTCTTAGCAGTTGCTCAGAGTGCAGTACCTAACAAAGATTCCCACTTTCATCAACAGACTCCAAAGGCCCTCCAAACATCTATAGCAAAATTGCCATTATACTGTAGGGGAAAAACTACCATACTAGTCATTACCAGGCTTTACAGAAAAAAAAAAGAAAAAAAAAAACCCACCCAGACTAATTGGAAATGAAGATAAGCTCAACTAGCATTCATTTCTCAAAGTTATAAAATATTATTTTATTATCTTAAGCTGAAAGCAGAGAGTCATGTTTACACTTGGCCTCTATCTTTCAAAAAAAAAGGAATGAATTAGTGTAGAGGGGTCCTAAAATCATTCTACAGGGCCAGGAATAATCCCCAGGTTCAAGCATTATAGAGGACAGATCTTTGAGAAATACCTGTGAGTCCTAAAAGGTATGAGTTCACTGAAGGTTGATGGAGGAGTACCCCAACTTGCAACACCCAAAGCACTTAATTAAACTTGGGCCCTTAGCACTGTTTACGTTATACTGAGGCTGCTCCAGTGCTAAGTGAAATTAGTTTATGGAGGCTGCAACAATGATTTAAGTCTACTTCAGCCTCGTCAGCCGTAAAACGGTCTTTGTGCAGTGTCTCTTCCATGTGCTGTATGGGGTTTTCCTCAGATTGGCCCCAGGCACACATAAAAAATACTGCTACCACATTCCAGTTGGGTATTGTCCTAAAATGGATCAAAGAGTTCCTCTTGGCTACATCTCTGAACTCCGGACACGAGAGCAAGGACATCTCTAGATATCTGCAAGGTTTTCAACTTTCAAACTGTGCAGAAGTGATTTATGCTCTTCATAAACAGTAAAGACATAGGACTCTGATTCCTGATCTCTGCCACTGCTGGGACAGACAGAGACATTACTTCTCCCACTAGTGCATCTGTATTGTATTTCTGACCAAAGTCCCCTCTCCTTCCCTTTCTCCTTCCGCTTCTTCATGCATAAAGTCACTAATGAACAGGAAAGCTGGTGGGTCAAATGAAGGAAGAAATTGCAGGGACACATGCAGGGACACTTTAAGAAATAAGAGCACGAATAAGTGGTAAAGCATGGAGGGACCTCAATACTCCCAAATACTGCCCATATTAAAGGTCACAAAAGAGTCAGGAGAACTGTAAAGAGCAGCACAACCCAGCTGGTTCCACTACCACCAGGAACGAGGAAACAAACCCCCAAGCCTGTTTTCCTGAGACCTAGTTTCCCACTGTTCTCCAGATGATCCCCTCTTCTCTCACCGAAGTAATCTCTGCTTAAAAGGAGGATACTCTGCCCCTGGCTCCTGCGTGCCAAGAACAGTGCTTCTCTTCTCTGCCTCTGCCTCATCAGCGCTGACTGAGATGAGGGAAGAAGATGATCTGGGTGTTTGCAGAAAATGGAAACTATATTTTCACTAAAACTGTGGCGAGTACAGAAATGGTGTCTCTCCAAATCAGGGCAATTTGTCTAGTTAGCCCATCTGCCACAACTGTACAGAAATGTCAGAATACAATAGTGTGTACATGTAAAGGGTACATAGGAGACACCACAGCCTCAGTGAAGCCCAGGAGAGAAGCCAAATAAAATGGTATGAATTTTGAAAGAATGTGTATTTCCATATAAATTAATGGACTAAGCCCCAGTTTAGCTCTATTTTTTACAGAATCATTGATTATGGAGTTAAGACTACTGCATCCACAATACTTCAGGGAAGTGATTATACTTAGCATGACAAATGTTTACATGTTCCTGTATTTTCTATAACCTGACTGTTACAAGCACTGGTTTCCCTCATTAAAACAAAACAGAGCCCAATTTCTATAAATTGAAAGTTGGAAAAATCTAAAAAAACTTGTAATATATGAATAAATTGAGAAAGGTATTTGAAAATCAAGGTAATTACTGCAGGGACTTCTGAGTCATCCTCTGATGGCATCCATCTGCCTGAAAAGTAATATCATTTGTGACACTAGCTACACAGCTGCAAAGGATGAGCTACTTTAAGAAGTGTCCATCCTGATTTAATACCGATTGGTGAATCAAAACAAAATAAAATATTCTATTCTTTAAATATTTACCATATTGTTTAAATATTAAAGATTAGGTTTTTCTTCTGATTGGTAAATCAGTATTATACAGATTGGAAATTTGTTTACAGTCGCTTACAATAGGATCACTACCTGCCAGTGTCAGATTATGTCATTTTCAAGTTTCTGACTGGTGACAGCTTTCCTGCTGTGAGATGACAAGTATAACTAAAACTTTTGGATATAGTTTGCATTTTATTCCTGGTGAGAAGTGCTTCTATTTTATGAATCTTCAGGCTGCAGGATTAAGCAAAAATATTGAATTTTCCTACAAATTTGGCTTAAGTTTTGTAGACAAAAATGAATAATCATTGCTGAAAGTACCTCAGCATAATTATATTTCTATTTCTTCAGTGAACAAAGAAGAAAAAGAAGTGAATTTATGCCAGTGGTGAAACATGGATGTGAAAAAGCTTTTCTGCTCTGAGTGTGGTCAGTATATTTCACAAATATCAAGAAATTCTGAAGAAATACTTCCAAAAAACATTAAATAAATAATAGAAAACATAAAGATATGTAAAAAAGGTATAATTAAGTAATGAAGTGTGACTATTAGTCAAGACAATGAAAAAGGCATACTCCATCTGACCACCAGATTCCAATAAATTATGTATTTTAAAAATAAGACATAAAATTGGAAATAAGCTGAACCAGACTTCTCATGCTAAATAAACAAACGATTATGAAATTTCATATCTGGATCTAAGCTTTGTGGCTGGCTCTACTGCCATAATCTACCAGACCAAAGCCACAGATCTACACATTTACAAATGACGCAGCTATTCTGCTCTGTATCAGAAATATGTAGCTCAGCTTATTATAATGCTTAACTTGATACTTCAGAGCTGTTTTTACTAGGTAGGTAAGACAGAACCTAGGAATGCCAAGGAATGCTGAGGGATAGTAAAGAGGTAGCTAACATATTATTTGAGAAAGGCAGCTCTTAAGTTATCATTAATGCAGGTGAAAAAACGGAGAAGCTATTTTCAGTAAGCAGTTCAATCAAGTCCTGGGCTGAAGATCTGATGGAAAGTGGCCCCCTATCTAAACTTCCCTATTAATACTCATCAAAACCTTTCAGAGAGCTTTACTTATCAGATGACTTCAGCTAAACACAAAAATGAAGATTATATTTCTAGGGGTGCCAGATCCTCCGCTCATTTCCCAATTGCAAATATGCAGGAGTATATTTCCAGGATTTCTGCAAGAGAAACAGATACTACTCCTCAGTAAACATAAATGATCATACACATTTTCATACTCAGCAATGCATTAAATTCTTGTGCTCAGGATTTTGCATGCTTCTTAACGTCAATTCCATGCAGCAGTGTCAATTCCAAATGTTTGCCAAATTACACTGCATATCAAAACAAACCAGCATGATTGGCTTTTAAATAATATTTATAATATAAGCACTGAACAGCTTTTATTAAAAATATGTATATATGTCATAAACATATACTTGATTCTCTGAAAAAAGCTCTTTTCTATAATAAAAATCCTGATCTAATGATTCTGGCCACAGAATTTGTTTATCCTTAATTTCTATTTATTGACTTATAAAAGTTATTTAGGTAGTTTTTGATTTAGGAGATGTTCAAATATTGGTTGCCCTGTTTCGTAAATTCTTTGCCTAACTGTAATTGAAATAGGCCATAATTGTAAGAAATCAGCCTAAAACTGCACATGAATCCTTGGTGAGAATCAGTGCTGAGGCCTGTTTCTAGCAATATTTCCCAGAATACATGAAACCTGGGACTCATTGCCGCAGGATATAAGAGGAAAAGAGGGACAAGCTGAACCAAGACAGATTAGACAAATTTTCCAAAGGATATTGGACCTCAGAAAGTCCCTACACTGTTTGTTTTTGTTTGTTTGTTTGTTTTTCTGAAATGCAGACAGTTATCCATGATCACTCTGGTTTTTCTTAATTCCTTCCCTAAGCATCTGTGAATGGTCACTCTTGCAGAGGTATTTTACACCAGGTGAACTCATGAACACATGTACTACCGTATAGATCTTGTGTTCTGTGATGCAGTAGTAGAGTTTCAGGCTTTATAGATGATTTCTAAGAATATCATTAATTATTTCAGGGGAAAGGAAATAAAGTCATCACAGGATATATTTCCAATTTTTGTTCTTTGCAATCAACTTATTCTGTTGCATTATTTAATCTATGGGAAAAGACAGACATCTGCACACTCTCTGCTCTTGCCTGCTACAAATTTGTCTGTGGCAATTCAAGAAGAAAACAGAGATAAGAAATCTCACATACTGACCCAAGGTTATTACTTATCTTCCCTGTCCAAGGAAATATGGCGCTTATGATGTTCCCTGTTTTTGGACAGAGAAGTGAGAATGTGGAATCATCTGACAGCAAAGTCTGTAAGGCTTTGAGAAGGCCAGCACAAAACTGAAATTTTGATAACATCTTTTGAAATATCTTGACTCTTGGCTCCTCTATGAGCTGGAATGCACATCTGCTCTACTTTAGACAAGAATCTATAATATTAATAAATAGTCCTGAGGTTAATTTATGTAGATAATTAACTTAGATTTATAGTCTAAATTATGTAAGCCTATCAATTACAGATCTTCCTAGATTCTCCATAGCATTTTCTTCCCTATGTTCCCTTCTCAATCCCCATGCATCCTTGTACTAGGGTTGCAAAGGAATCCTCAGGAAGTAACTTTATCAAAGTCTTTAGCCATATTGTCACTACAGAATTGTCACTACAGCCGTATTGTCCCTCCTGACCAGAATGGGGAGCTTTTTCCAACGCTGCAGCCCTTTTAGCTGCTCTAAGGGGGCAAAGAAAAGGTGAGTCTCTAAACTTCCTCTCACACGAGTTGCACTAGTGGCAGCATATCACACATCCTATCAGTGGACTTCCTAGGGCCCCTGCCCCTAGGCATGGTGCAAGATGGTGATGGAAGATGGTGGAAGTCTCTTTATCTCCCTGAGCAGAGGAATGGGTGGGAGACAGCAGCCAAGAATTCATACTTCATTATTAAAGAGACTTGCAGTCACCAAGAAAAAAGCCTAGTCTAAAATGTATAAACTCTATATACATTTTGGAGTTACAGGCAGAGAACAACCAGGGAATCCTACTACAGTGTTTTTACAGAGTCACTTTGAAATGCTGAGCTGCACTTTAAAGAATAAAGAGTGTCTAGACAGTAGAGTATTAGAATCAATTATAGGAATATTTCACTATCATACACCATCCAAAGACCAGCAAGTTAGCATTTCATTTACATTTAAGGCTAACAAGATAAAATAGCAAAGAAATTAAGTTATTGTCTAACATCACCATAAGTAATAAATAACATAAGTTTTCCATTCCATAAGGGAATTAAAAAGGCATACATAGGTCAATTTTATCTCTGAGGTAACTCTGTGAAATTAGACTAGGAATCATTTGGCCAAATAGTACATACAAAGAAAATAGGTCAGATGTTAGGGCCAGTGCAAGCAGACAGCAAAAGTCTATGACTTCATTTCACCAACAGCACTTATGGTTTTAATAAGTGCTTCAGTGAAATCACTCTAACTCCACTCTACAACAAAAATTCAACAAAATTTCAACAAACCACTGCCATATGTTTATGTTATGTGCTTTCACAATTAATACCATAACAGTAACTGAAACTAAATTTGCATATGAAAAGACCCTTTAAATGTAGCAAACCAAACTTGTAAACATTACTTGTCATCCTCAGTTGAGCCAAACTCGCAATATCAAGAGAAAATGTTCACTCCATTGAGATCAACAGAACTGAACCATCTGATATTAAAAATAGTCTCAAAGATAATATATAATAAATGTATGCTGATTTGATAAAAGCTATTCAGACAAGGAACACTACTGTGTTGAGTGTTCATCCTTGGGAAGCCTGGGTTTCCCCATTCTTTCTCTGGGTTCTCTTTGTGGGAAGAAATTGGAAAGGTAAGGCCCTCTTACTAATCATATACAAGCTCCTTGCCTTAAACAGGAAGGAGAAAAACCTCTTTCATATGAGGAATAGAGAAAATAGTGCTCAACCACATAAGGCAAGTTTGTGGTATTGCTCAATGGAAGAGAGTGGGGAGAAAGAGAGGGAAAAATGGTTTCAGGAACTCAGAGAAAAACGCACAAGTCCTGGCTGAAGAGCTCTTTCAAGCTACAACAAAAGGGATAAACTTAACTGCCTAGAAAGAAATTATGCCATACTGATACGTTTTTCAGATGTGGTGAATCTATTGCACACAAACTGGTAGTCTTTGCAATGAAGAAACAAATACAGCCTATTGAAGCAACAGACCTGAAGGCCACATTCCTGCAGCTCAAATTGTCATTAAAGGGATAAATGTTAGTGCTCCTATTTATTTGTAATGCTCAGAGAGCCATGCACCTTCTAAAATTAATAAGCAGTGTTCCAAACTACTCCAGCTTCCCCAGATTTAATCACCATTAAACCATTTATGATGGTTCCTCCACAAGAGACTTAATATTCTTTGATATTCTTATGTATAATTACTTCTTATAATCGGTGCATAGCTATTAAGTGATGTACTGCTAAACCTCCAGGTTTCAAATGGATAAATATTAGCCTAATGTGCTCAATCAATGCATAGAAATAGCTTTAAGCACTTTTCCTGCAAGGGAAAATATTTACCATATATCATAGTTAGATTAGCTTGAGGCACTAAGCAGTTGATAGAGAAGGACTGAAAGCCTGGAAATCACTTTAAAAGTCCTTGCATTTCAGTGAAAGACATCTTCAATAGAAAGTGAGAAAAGAAGAACTGAGCTCTATTACCTTGAGCTTCCTATAAAACACGGTACTTAGGATCAGAACCATGTCAGAATATTTGCTTCATGAGACAGAAAATGCTCCTTTCTATCAAGAAAAAGCACTAGAGGATACAAAGAGCTTGTAAGCTGTTTAGTTTATTGAATTTTTCAATCTAAATGACAGTTAGCAGCCCTGGAGTAGGTTGTTAATAAATAAACCTCCTCCACTGAAGTTTATGCAGTAGCTGAGGTCATGCCTGGCAAGACATACAATGAATACATTACACCTAATTGCACAACTCTTAAACAAAATAGCTTTTAATAATAATAGTCATAGAGTACCCTCAATGCTTCTCAATCTGAAGTCTAAGGCCAGGTGGAAAAACTACTATGTAGCTCAGAGAAACTGTAACAGCGTATGCAAACTGAACTGTTTGATTTTCTTCTTCATCCTCATAAAATAAATGAAAAAAACCCTGCAAATTGTGTTTTGAGGAGCTGAAGTCTGGTGCTTTAGGGATTCTTTCTGTTCAGAGAAAAGTTAGACAATTACACAACACATTCGTTTTCCATTGCAAAAGAGTAAAGTTTCCTTTAGCAAATATAACACATGTATATAATCTTCATTATGATTTTGGTTACTTTTTGATTAATTGCCAAACTGATTCTTATTTCCTCAATGGTATTGAATGTGAACTGATTACTCCGACATGTTAAATGGGTTGAACATATAATTTTCCAAATTATAGGCTGTTTATCATCTATTTGATTTGACTGTTGTTCTTACTTTTGCAATTGAATATCTAAGTTCCATCATATGATTTCTGATTGTTTTATTCAAAACAAATAATGAATAATTCACTTCTGGCATTTTCAGAAGAATAAGAAACTGTTAAAATTTGTGCATATTTTCAGATTTGTAAGCATTTTTTTCAATTAATAACTTGAAGATTTTCCTATATGAGAACAACAAATTCTGAATTTATGAATCTTAACAAAATAATCTTAGCACTGCTGTTAAAATGCTTTTGCCATTGTCATTTTTAATCTAGCACTCAAAACATCTTCTGCCAACTCTGTCAGTGTTCATTTTACTTCTCCAATTGATGATTTTGTTTATATGCCATGCAATTGATCATTTAAAAATCAATAGGAAGAACACTAAAATATTGACTAAAATAAAATATCCAGACATAGCTTTTTCTCCTTCTGAATTAGTTCATGGCTAAACTACGAGCAATTAAACTTTATAAATTACTCATCTTTCGCTTTTGTGAAAAAGAATTACATTTTTGAATGGAGTATGTTACAGTCCTTCATGAAAGAAAACTCTGCTTTCCATGGAGTTTGAATTAACTCCCATCAAATCGAATACTAACCTTTCAATAGAAAATGGATTGTGGTGAATAGTATTAACAAAAATGAGCAATTATTTGAAAACAGAGTTCAAGAGGGTGAAGTAAAATATCTCGACTACGGCTTGGTAAAGAAAGATTTTGTGACTTCTAAAATAGTTACACAATTTAAGGACAGAATTATGTTCCTTTTAATTCAAACTCTTGTTTCATAAATTATTTCTTGTTTCACATACAACAGAATTGCTGTTGCCTCTAGTAAATTGGCATATTTGTTCCACTGCTTTAGCAATTTTTCAGTGTTTTCTTGCACTTGGTGTAAGACTAAAGCCAGCAAGAACAAAAATGACATATTTATGCCATCTCAACAAAGATATAGGATGAACACTATCTGCGAGAAAGGCTCCTTACATCTTTATGCCTTGATCTTAGAAAGAATAAGGAGCAGGTCCAAGTTGAAGTGTTGGTGCCTTAACAGTGAGCAATATCAACAGACACCAATTTTCAAGCTCAGCTTTTGCCAAAATCTTACGTGACCAAGCATCCCCTTCATATTTCAGGATAAAATGGAAGAGTCATTTGAAGCCAGAATTTCAAGCACAGATAATGAAATTTCCCATTGCTGGACCATGAGAGTTTGATTCACTGTGTTTCTTGAAGGCATTCTTCATTTTTCATTAGCAAAAAAAAAAAAAAAAAAAAGCCCCCAATGTTGATGGCTGTCAACTCAGCAAAGAAACCAGCCACTGACTGTAAAAAGACTGGTTTTGCAAAAAATGGCTCCTCTTGTTCAGAGCTGAAATACTGCTGTAGTCAGAGCTGACTGACTGATGTAGGAAATTACTGGGATTTCCTGGTCATACTTTTCCTTTTCGCTAACAGGTTCAAGTCTTTATCCTCAAGATTTTCTGACCCTGCTTTCTAATGCAAGATTTACAAAAAAAAATACCTAACCTTACTAACCTACAGCTTTGCTGCAAGGTTTTACAAAGTATATGATGTATATGCACTGGGCTAAATCATGTATATCTGTAAAAAAATAAAAGCAATAAAAATGACTTAGGATGAAGGACATTTGCACAATTAAAACTTCATTTAAGAACTGATCTAGCATACATCTGCAAAAGCTGAACAAGACAGGAAACATTTTTGGTCAAATAATTAGTTTTCTTCTATTTTCTGTACTAGATACACTACAGATGTTTCAGTCTCACCTTCCCTCTCCTACCACCATCAGTTACATTAGTTACCTCTGCAAATAGAAAAGAATACGGTTATTTTTAAGCTATAATACTTGGCATACTGCATCTACAGGAAGAAGGGGGTTTGCTCAAACTACAGCATAGAATTTTCTCAGCAAATGTAGTTTAAATTCAATTGATATGAACAAGAGCCTGGAGTTTCAAAAATGCTTACTACTCATCAGCTCTCACTGTTCTCAGTGGGAACCACTGGGTGCTGAGCTCTTTTGAAAAATTCTGCCTGTGTATTAGACGCCTGAGCTGGAGCTGCTGAGTTATGAAGCTATTTTTAAAACCTGGGTCAAGATTATTTATTGTTGTATTGTAAGGCAAGGTGATAAGATTCTTTGTCTAGGACTATGTACTATACATTTTTACAGCACTGTAAAGAATTATAGGACCATGCAGTCTTTGCTGACAAAATATGCATTCATGAATGTGGTTAACATAACCAATCAACATTATGCAAATAAATGTGCTTTTTGTTTATTATTGCATTGTAAAAGAAATAATATTTGCATGCTCAATTTACCCCATACGAAAGAATACAATCCGTTGATTCCTGAATACATTGTCAGAAGAAATGTGCATGTGAAATCAATAGCTAATTGTACATGCAGACTTTATACTGTTTTAATTATAATGGTTCCCTCTGCCCATAAAACTGCACAAATTCGGTTTATGCATGTATATAATCTAATTTTACCAGGTGTCTATTAAATTGAATTTGCCATTGTAAAATGCACTTAAGGACATTAAAAAAACTTGCAAAGTGTAATCCTGTAATCCAGAAGCAGCTCCATACAAATTTTACATTGCTCCACAATGAACTTACTCAGTTTCTACTATCTTCATTAGATTCTAGTTCTTAACTCATTATTGAAGCTCAGTTCAAGGGAGAATGAAGTACATTCTGTTCAGTTTTTGTTCTCAGAATCATTTAATAAAACCTTGCTATAGGCCTACAAATGTGTCAGCCACTCACCCAAACAAAAAGGTTTACAGAGAATATCATATTACAGCTGTAGCCAAAGATTCAATTTTTGTCAAAAGAATCTTTACTCACAAGTCTGACGAAATCTCTGCAAACTAGAAAAGCGTAATGGGGAAGGAGGGAGTACCAGTGAACAGCTCATTCCTAGTCTCACCGTTTCACCAGTCTTACACCTGTATTACCTGTTTAGTCTTTAAATAACACCCACATAAGAAAATAATATGTATGATTTTTGTAAGAATATGTTTAAATTTAGTATTTCGTGCAGTAGGATGTATGAATGTTGTAACAGTGCGACTTCATAGGCAGAAAGATGAGTCAGAAAAGTCTAAATATAAGAGGAATCCTAAGGAGGGGACAAGAAGGAAATGGGATAAATGCTTAACATTGAGACCACAAAAAAATGTCTTTTCAAATACAAATGAAGCAAGGCAAGAGCCAACCTTTGGACCACATAGAAGAATGATCAAAGTTTTGCTCTGCACTCTGCCAATCATCCTTCCTCCTAGGGAGTTAGAAAAAAAAAGAGAGGAGAATATGTACACAATAGAATTAAGGTAGACAAAATCTTTACATAAGGAAGGGAGATAGCAGCTTAATTTAGGAGAAGAAAAAGAAGAAATGAGCTGAAATAGTAAAGCTGATGAAGAGTTTTTCACTGCTAACTATAATTTGCTTAATTTTATTGTACTATTTTTTCCAGAACTTTGTTCCATTTTTACAAATTATGTTTTTAAGGGTTTTTGTCTGTCTGCCTGTTTGTAAATCCTTAGACCTTGTTTAGTGACTAAATCATCTGACACAAACCAAGGTAGCCATTACTAGAGACATCAAGATTCTTGAAAACCTTTGCCCTGGGATATTCCAACAGTTCCCAGGATCCAACCACAAGTCTTTCATAGATGCAAAGCTGAATGTGCCTCTGTTTAAGCAGCATGGGTCACAGAGAGAGTAGGTGATACAAACACTTGAGAAAAAATAATTACTTCCCCATGTTCAGAATTGACTGGAAAAACTTTCCAGCTTGCTGCAGACTATGGAGAGAATGCTTGAACTCCAACAACTCTGAGGAAGTTTGTACCAGCAGCAACAACACATGAGGAGAGAATCCAAGTTCTATTTTCATATTCCAGGCTAAATATTGAACTTTCAAGGTTGACAGAGAAATTGATACTTTTACTTACAGACTATACTAAAGCATATTTGATATTACTCAAAAAAACCCACAATAAATGTTGCATTTTTCATTCATTTTTCAGAGTGTAATCACAGGACATGGGGTGCTGCACAAACTCCATATTTTTGGTACATGGTTCAGTATCATATGGGCTGCAAACTCCTTAGTGTCTCTATGTGAATGAATCATAATATGAACTTTGGAAGGAGGTAGCTATATCAGTAATTCTGCACCTGGCATGACACACGACCTGAATATTGAGGGACCTGGTAGCTCTGTGATTCATAAGCTTACCTCATTATGCAGTGATGAACTAATAGCTGTGGTAGCTGCTGTCTCCAGCTCCTTGGACAGACGGAAAGCCGCAATGTCATAGAATGCACATATTAAAATCCTTGTTGCTGCTGAAAGCAGAAGTGCAAAGAGCATTTTGCTTTTCTGACAACTATGTTTAGGACATCACCTAGCAAACAAAACCAACTTCTTTGAAAGACCCCATCACATCTGCCAGTGATAAGAAACCAAAAAACTTGGAAATTTTAGCTCCACGGCAGATCTTCCCCCTACATTCCTGAGACCAATGTTCCTCTTTATCACTTGTTCAAAATAAAAATATCACAAAGTGTATTCTACAAATCAGAAAAATAATGCTTCTCTGATTTTCAGGGCCTCTGGACAACTGTGAACCTCCAGAACCCAACAACTATCTGCTTTCCAACTTTCCTAATTAGGACTCAGCCCCTATTCTTCTTCTACTCTACTCTATCAATTTCACTGCTGTTGCAATGAAATTCTGAGATTCTAGAGGAAGACTCAGAAATCCCTATTTCTCTGTAGAACTCTGTAAAATGTACTATGCTGAAGTACTGAGGAAATGTTTCCAAGGAAACCTCAATGCAAAGAGAACTTCACCTGATTTTCTTTTTTATAACTGAATTCAAGTACAATGAGAGGTCCCCTAAAGTTTGCAAACCTTTCAACTGAACTTTGGCCAATTTATGACTTTTCAAAGAAACTGCAGAAAATAAAAGATTTTTCATAGCTCAAATACAAAGCTAAGTGTCAGACACTTTTTTGACTGAATTGCATTATCTTTCTACAATTTTTAAAGCAGAAGGAAACCTAACAAAAATATTTTGGAGTTAGATATTTCTGAATGAATGTAAATTAAAATTAGAATTATTATCTGCTCTCTTGTGTACATGCATTTTAACACATTGTTTAGTGATACTGGTTTCAGTGGAGCTACTTTTGAGTTACATTTAGAAGGTTTCACATATGGATCCAACTTCAGGTGAACTACTGAGAAGCAGTTCTGTAAAGGCTTATTACAGGAGTTTTGTCAGAGGTCAAATATAACTTTATTAACCAAATTCCCGTAGTGCTCTCTCTTTCTTGGCCTGGAGCCGTGATAAGAAATAGTATCTGGGAAACCAGCCACTGACTTGAGTTTTAGCTTGCTCTGATATTCTTAAGCAGCGAGCTGCAAGTTTCATTTTCATTTCTTTCCCATCTCTTTCTCTCATCTCCATTACTGGTTCAATGTTGCAAAATTAAATATGCATTTCAATACGGTCTAGAATTTGTAGTTTCCTGCTGGACAGGCTGAAATTGCTTTATTGGAGAAAAAGGGTTTCAACTTCCTAGGGGAATGGTGGAAGTCTCTTTTGAAATTGATTTAGTGGAAGAATTTAAAAAGTGTCTTAGGGCATCAGGTACACAACTCCTATTAACAGTCAATGGTGGCAACATACCTTACACATGTAGATAGCTTTGAAAATTCCACCCGTACAAGGTAAAACGGGAACATGTTAGGATCTCCGCCAAATCAGGAGAATTTAGAATTAGTAGGCTAAAGCATTTTATAAATTAAAAGCAATTCTACTGAGAGTGTTTCACTCAGTAGTTGGCATGATAAAGTGTGATCTGGGTTTCCTACACAGAACTGAAAGACAGTATTGACGATAAGAGTAGGGAGGGATAGCTCTTCTACTCTGTACAAGACTGTCCCCGTAAAGGGCAGGTCTGATTTCTTTCATAAGGATCAGCCTGGGTGGGATTTGTGGTTTCAGTAAAATAATTGCTTTTGTGTACAATAAGTCACAGAGATGCCAAGGAACTGTCACCAGGCTATCAGGAACATTGGAAAACAGGGATTTTATGCTAGACACTCTACTGACATTTAGCTTTCTTTAGCAGTTTACTTGGCATTTACATGGAAGTCGTAGGCAGAAACCTGCCCACATGCCAAGAGCTTTGTTACAGAAAAAGGCCCTTCTGTGATATGTGGCAATATACAGTCTGCAACTTTGATACACTGACATCTCTCTGAAGCCTAGAAATGGGTCCAAACATATACATCTGAATGGTAGACTCAGTAGGCACTGTTCTTTTCTTCTCTAATCTTCTAAGTCATACCCATAATTGTTGCTTTAAAACATATTTCAGTAGTCCATTATGTAGAAGAAACTCAGTTTGCCATGACCTTCAAATTGAGTAGGCATTTTAATTTAAATTGCATATACACTTTAATTAAATATCAGTTAGGGACAATAACTGTAAATGAATTCCTGTCATTTTCAAACTGAAAAACAGTTTTCCATCGTAGAGAAATGCTTGTCATGTGATGGCAAAGTTTGCTCTCTCCTGTTTTGTCCCGTATTGTTTACCATTCAAACCATAATGTTCAAACTGCAACGTATCCATATATACATGGATTTGGATAATTACATAAACTCCAACAAAATCCACTAAATCACCTTGGTTAGAAACATGGTCCCATTTCCAGCACCAGGATCACAGTTTCATACCTGAAATAGTAAGATACACAGCTAAACCCAGTAGAACTTGGCCAATATGCAAGCAAGGGTGGGTTTTTTGAGTCTCACAGAGATTAATATGCAGAAATAACAAGTGCATTTTAAAATATACAATCTAATAAATTACAAGTTCAAATAGGCTGGGACAAGCCTTTTCTTTGTTTCTGTAATGTATCATATTCATGTTTTTTGTCTTCTTTTAGCAACTAAGTATCCCTCCAGTATCTCTTTGGCACAAAGAAGCATAGTATGCCTTTTACATCAATGACTACCAGACTATGCAGAGTAGCAAATAAATGCGCAAAACCTCCAACACTCAGATTGACTCTTGTGGACAAAAATGTATGTGAAAAGGCCACATTACTGAGTAATAACGATCAAGCTGACCACATTCCTTTGAAGGTAGTGTATTTCTGATGAGAGAGAATAAACAAATGGATAGACTGGATCAGAAGGGAACAAAATGACACGTTTCATTTGAAAGATATCATATGGAGAAGAAATATTGCTTATGTTATGTCATACGTTATTGTCATGGAAAGACTGCCAAGACTTGTACATGCCTCGGATTATTACCTTCTGCTACTCTTCCATGTGGGCACCAATGATGATACCAAGGTCAAATTGGAAACCATCAAACAGGATTTCAGTGCTCTGGGGATGGTGGTTAAGGGTCTGGGAGCCCAGGTCATTTTGTGCTCAATCCTGCCAGTGAGGCAGAAGGATGGGAGGAGGAGGAGACAGATTTTCCAAGTTAACAACTGGCTGCACCACTGGTGTTGGCAACAGGGTTTTGGTTTCTATGACCATGGGACCCTGTTTGAAGATCGACAACTGCTTGGGAGAGATGGGATCCACCTCACGAGGCGGGGCACGCGGGTCTTTGCCAACAGGTTGGCCAACCTGGTAAGGAGGGCTTTAAACTAGGAAAGATGGGGGAAGGGGAGAGTTATAGTGCCAGGGTAGCTGGCAAAAGACAGCTCAAGTCGGGATGCCTCCAGCAGGTGAATGCAGCCAGGGAAGTGTGCATGGGATGTGGCTATGGAGGATCCTCTTGCATCCCTCCTGGGAAACCTGCATGCTCGATTATCTCCCTGAAATGCCTGTGCACCAATGCACGCAGCATGGGGAACAAACAGGAAGAACTAGAGATCTGTGTGCGGTCGCAGGGCCATGATCTCATTGCCATTACAGAGACATGGTGGGATAGCTCGCATGACTGGAGTGCTGTCATGGATGGCTACGTGCTTTTTAGGACAGACAGGCCAGGAAAGCGAGGTGGTGGAGTTGCTCTTTATGTGAGAGAGCAACTGGAATGTATTGAGCTGTGCCTAGGGGTGGATGAAGAGCGAGTCGAGAGCTTATGGGTAAGGATTCAAGGGCAGGCTAGCATGGGTGACACTGTTGTGGGTGTTTACTACAGGCCACCTGATCAGGAAGAGGAAGTCGACGAGGCCTTCTACAGACAGCTGGAAGTAGCCTCACGATCCCAGGCCCTGGTTCTCATGGGGGACTTCAACCACCCTGATATCTGCTGGAAAGACAACACAGCTAGGCACAAACAGTCCTGGAGGTTCCTGCAGAGCACTGATGACAACTTCTTGACACAGGTGGTGGAGGAGCCAACGAGGCGAGGTGTGCTGCTGGACCTTGTACTAACAAACAAAGAAGGACTGGTGGAAGATGTGAATGTCGGGGGCAGCCTTGGCTGCAGTGACCATGAGATGGTGGAGTTCAGGATCCTGTGAGGAGGAGGCAGGGCAATAAGTAGGATCGCAACCCTGGACTTCAGGAGAGCAAACTTTGGCCTCTTCAGGGACCTACTTGGAGGAATCCCATGGGTTAGGACCCTAGAGGGAAGAGGTGTTCAAGAGAGCTGGTTAATATTCAAACATCACTTCCTCCAGGCTCAAGAGTGGTGCATCCCTATGAGTAGGAAGTCAAGCAAAGGAGGCAGGAGACCTGCATGGATGAGCAAGGAGCTCCTGGCAAAACTCAAACGCAGTTTGAGTAGAAGAAGGAAGTCTACAGAAAGTGGAAAAGGGGACAGGCCACTTGGGAGGAATATAGGAGCATTGCAAAAGTAAGCAGGGATGTGATGAGGAAGGCTAAGGCTCATTTGGAATTAAATCTGGCAAGGGATGTCAAGGACAGCAAGAAGGGCTTCTTCAAATACATCAGTAGCAAGAGGAAGACTAGGGAAAATGTGGGCCCTTTGCTGAATGGGGTGGGTGCCCTGGTGATGAAGGATACAGAGAAGGCAGAGTTACTGAATGCCTTTGCTTCAGTCTTTACTGCTAAGGCCAGCCCTCAGGAATCCCAGACCCTGGAGGCAAGAAAGTCTGGAGAAAGGAAGACTTTTCTTTGGTCAAGGAGGATCGGGTTAGAGATTATTTAGGCAAACTTGACACCCACAAATCCATGGGCCCTGATGGGATGCACCCACGAGTGCTGAGGGAGCTGGCGGATGTTATTGCTAGGCCACTCTCCATCATCTTTGACAGGTCATGGAGAACAGGAGAGGTGCCTGAAGACTGGAAGAAAGCCAATGTCACTGCAGTCTTCAAAAAGGGCAAGAAGGAGGACCCAGGGAACTACAGGCCAGTCAGCCTCACCTGCATCCCTGGAAAGGTGATGGAGCAGCTCATCCTGGAGGCCATCTCCAAGCATGTGGAGGACAAGAAGGTGATCAGGAGTAGTCAGTATGGCTTCACCAAGGGGAAATCATGCCTAACCAATCTGATAGCCTTCTATGATGGAATGACTGGCTGGGTGAATGAGGGGAGGGCAGTGGATGTTGTCTCCCTTGACTTCAGCAAGGCTTTTGACACTGTCTCCCATAACATCCTCATAGGGAAGCTCAGGAAGTGTGGGCTAGATGAGTGAACAGTGAGGTGGATTGAGAACTGGCTGAATGGCAGAGCTCAGGGGGTTGTGATCAGCGGCGCAGAGTCTAGTTGGAGGCCTGTAGCTAGCGGTGTCCCCCAGGGGTCAGGACTGGGTCCAATCCTGTTCAATTTGTTCATCAATGACCTGGATGAAGGGACAGAGTGCACCCTCAGCAAGTTTGCTGATGATCCAAAACTGGGAGGAGTGGCCAATACACCAGAGGGCTGTGCTGCCATTCAGAGAGACCTGGACAGGCTAGAGAGCTGGGAGGAGAGGAACCTCATGAAGTTCAACAAAGGCAAGTGCAGGGTCCTGCACCTAGGGAGGAATAACCCCATGCACCAGTACAGGCTGGGGACTGACCTGCTGGAAAGCAGCTCTGCGGAAAAGGACCTGAGAGTACTGGCGGACAACAAGCTGACCATGAGCCAGCAATGTGCCCTTGTGGCCAGGAAGGCCAATGGTATCCTGGGCTGCATCAGGAAGAGTGTTGCCAGCAGGTTGAGGGAGGTGATCCTCCCCCCCTACTCAGCCCTGGTGAGGCCACATCTGGAGTACTGTGTCCAGTTCTGGGCTCCCCAGGACAAGAGGGATGGGGCACTACTGGCGAGAGTCCGGTGGAGGGCTAAAAAGATGAGTAGGGGACTGGAGCATCTCTCATATGAGGAAAGACTGAGAGAGCTGGGACTCTTTAGCCTGGAGAAGAGAAGACTGAGAAGGGATCTTATCAATGTACACAAATATCTAAACAGGGGGTGTCAAGAGGATGGGGCCAGACTATTTTCACTGGTGCCCAGTGACAGGACAAGAGGCAACAGGCACAAACTGAAACACAGACAGTTCCATCTGAACATGAGGAAAAACTTTTTCACTGTGAGGGTGACAGAGCACTGGAACAGGTTGCCCAGAGAGGTTGTGGAGTCTCCTTCTCTGGAGATATTCAAAATCCACCTGGACGCAATCCTGTGCAACATGCCCTAGGTGACCCTGCTTGAGCAGGGGGGTTGGACTAGATGATCTCCAGAGGTCCCTTCCAACCTCAATCACTCTGTGATTCTGTGATTCTTTGATGTGCTAATAATAATAACAAAAAAAGACTCTTTAATCACTAGAGAAACGGTGAGGAAAAATGTGAGAAAAGGGGAACTTCAGTGATAACACAAGCATGCCCCATGCTTTGAGATGTTAGCAGAGAGGGAGAGATTCCATAAACAGGACACTTCTGAAAATGTATGGCTTCTCCTTCTTAAATTGAGAAATGTATAGTGAAACTGCAGCCCTGACCTCAGGGGATTCTAGATTGGTTAGTTTTGACTTTTTTCCTCAATCTTTACCACACATCACTTTGTATTTAAATACTAGGAAAAAAAAAATACAGAAATGGGTTTCTTAAAACAGAAACAAAAACATTTGTTTTTTCATGGCAGACATCTCACCCAAAGCCTCCAGTCAAAATGCAAGGTGTTAGCTGTTTTACAGCCTGCAATAACATACAAATCCTCTCCAAGAAAAATTTCTGCTTGCTTTTCTTCTTCTCAAGAAGCATAATTACATTTTTGCCTGGGAACATTTCTAAGTTTCTTCTAAAATATTGCTAACCAAAGCTGGATATATCTAAAGTCCAATTTCTAAAAAGTAATGAGAGTATTCAGAAATGAACATGTTGATGGACGGAACTTCTACTTCACTGAAATCAAGAAAGTTCAGAGAACCCTGATAAACTCATATCTGTCAAGTGAGAAATATATTAAGGAACAAAATGATTAAGAGTCTATGGTTTTGCTTTTGTGCAAGTACTACTTTGGGGGTTGTAAAGAGTGGGCAGGTGCTTCGGAAGTGCTATCTTAGTCTACATGGTAACACTTGCGCCAAAAAGGCAGCAAACAATCCGTGGGATCAATAAGGGGTCCTTGGCATGTAAATACTATTTCCACAAATTGTGCAATTTACAAAAGGATAAAAGCACAGTGAAAGGTCACCAGCATTTTCCAACAGTCCTACATGAAAAGTTGGAGAAGTATGTGGACAGTATCACATAAACCTAATATTCCAACAGTGACAGGAAGAACTTAAAATGGCCAATACAGTGATAGGAGCAGAACTCATCAACCAGAAATAAATCTGACTATGTCTAACTGTGTTGCTAAAATAAGGTACAGTGACTATCCATGAAATTTTCCTTTTATAAAGACAGAGATTTATTCCCATGAGCTAAACTACTACACAATTCAATAGAATGCAGGGATGAATGTGACCAATTTAGAAACATTTCTTCCTTTAGTTTCCATCATTTACAATCATTTCTTACAGTTGATTCTTTGAGTGTAACCCATATATTTTTTACCTCTTTATGTTTCTGTATCTATTATAATACAAAAAAAAAAGAAAAATAAAGCAGAGTTTCATTGTTTAATCTTGTCCATGATTTTCTACCACATATTACACAAAGTAGCATGCATTATTCAATTTAACTCAAATTTTTATGACTTGCATATAAACCTTTCCTCTTAAATGAAATATGCCTATCCCCCTCACCTTTAGAAATATGCCGAATGAAAATATGTAAATGTTTGACTCCTTGGAGTGATAGGTCTTTCTACAAAAAGTAACAATCATTCTGATTCTAGGACACAGCTCGGGGTAGGAATAAGGGGAGCTGCTACTTTATGGGGCAAGTCATTTTAGGTACTCAACCGGAAGGTGACAATAGAAAATAAAATTTTTTCAAAAAAATCAGGAAAAGCATTTCAGAACATTGTGCATAGTTTTTCATGATTATGGACTGCCTCATGCTACAATGTGATTTAGAGAAAAATTATATTTTGACAGAAATGATCAAGATTCTCCCTTGCCCACAACATATAAAGGCCATTCAAGAAGAGTAGTGGGAACTGTTTTTTTTAGGAGTGAAGGCTAAGAAGACTTTTTTGGAGGACAATATTTGGTGTATCAGTATTAATTTCGATATTCTGGGAGACCAAACATGCAAGAGGCTATGAAAAATGCAGGCCCTTTAAACAAACTGCCAACTTTGAATATTTGTATGCAACAAGTATACCAATATGATTGTTGTAGAAAGCCTATGAAGTATTTCATGATGCTGGTAATGTGCAATACTTAAATCAGACATTATTATGTTGAATAGATTGATATATTTTAAAATCAGAAGGAACCTCTGTGAACACTTGGCTTGATATACTTTCTGAAAATTTCCCCTCCTTCTCCAAGTCCAATAACTATTTTATCCTTTAGGAAAACATCTCCCTTTATCTTAAAGATGACTGTGATCAAGAACCCATCACAGTCCTTGATAATTTGATCCAGTGATTAACTGCCTTCACTGTTAAAAATCTTTTATTTGCTTAGCTTCAACAACACAACATTGCTCCTTGACTGACAGTGAAAAACAGCTAATAGCAAACTTCTGACTCCCAGAGACCTAACAGTTCTGATTAAGTCATGCTTTAAGATTTTCATTATTAAACCAAGAAGATGAGGCTACTTATTTCTTTCTACACCATGAAATTCTTTTACTGTGACTAGTTTTTCTCCTGTTGTGATTTTGGGGACTTTTTTTCTGAACCCTCTAAACTACTGAACTTCTTGAAGCCTAGAAATCAGAACTTCAGAAGTTTTCTGCAGAAGTATTACAGAAGCTCTCATGCCACTGCCAAAACCAGAAGCAATGGCATTTTTTTACTTTATGAGATAGTCACCTGATTTTACAGGATCACATCAGCTCTATTTGCCAAAGCATTGCACTGAGACCAATGTCAGACTGATGATTACCATGACCTGTTGAGTCTTTTTCAGACTAACTGCTTCTGAGGAGTTGATTCTTTTATCCTGTAAATGAGTCCTGTTCCTGTTTCTAGATATATTACCACAATGAAATGCCCACTTTTTCCTTTCCCAGTTTATCAAGTTAGCCAGACTGCTCTGTATCACTGATGTATTCTATTATTTACAATTACCCAATCTTTGTTTCATACGCAAACTAATCATTTCAAAAGTTAAATACAGCCAAGAATGTATTTCTATTATACCTCATGTTTCTGTTATAATCTCACAGCTTAACTCTGATTCATCATTTACAATGACATTTGAAATCTTTCATATAACTACAATACAAGCCACGTATTTTGTGTTCTTCTAGTATATTAAGATTTCATGTGATACTAAACTGTGCTAAAAGGCTTTTAGAAGCCTGTTACTTATTATTCCTTTTCCGACAAAACTGGTAATCTCATAACAGTTATAAAGATTCCTTTGAAAACACGTATTTTCCACAATTCAGTCTCTAATAGTTTTTAACATTATCCTCCTTTAAATCTTCATGAATTGAGCCTGAGAGCAAAATGACAGGCCTTCACTTCTTTGGGTTTTCTGGTTTCTCCTTTCTAAAACACTTTGGCACAGTATCAGCTTCCTTCCAGCTCTTCAAAACTGGTCTCTAAAACCCCTTGTAAATCAGCATTAACAGTCCACAAAGCTTCTCAGCTAGTTCCTTTCAGGCAAAGCTGTGCAGCAAGAGGCTCAGGCTATAATATCTGACATCAATCCTTTGTAACATACAAAAAAGAAGAAGAAAAATATTTTTGCTATTATTATAAATGGGCATCAGAAGACTTGTAAACAAACTGTGCGTTAGAAAATGAAGCAGAGCAAGTGCGGATATGTATTATAACACTTGTCTAACAGAATCTGGTCAACCTTCTTGGGAATCTCTCTCTCTTGGGAAGAAGAGATTCACAGTGCTTACAAAGGGTCTTGGCAGGAGACCCAGAAAGTCTTTGTTTATTTACAAGCTTGTCAAGTCATTTCTGCCCGGAGTGTCAGCCTAAGATCTAGCGTGTGGCATGGAGAAACACTGCCTCCTTTCCCTCAAAGTCTTCTGGCATGTTAAAACTGTAGTGGCTCATGGGGAAAGCTGAAGAAAAGCCAGCATTCACCCCCTCTCAGAGCACACTCCTTGTCTGAAAGGCAGTTTTCCCCTCGAGCGGGAGGCCCCGGGGCAGCGCTGTGGCGGCGGCACTCACTGGGGAGGCGCTGGCGAGGGGGCTGCAGCACCCCCCGCTACCCGGTACCCGGCTGCTCTCCTGCCAACACCTGGGATGGGGCTGCCGGCTTTTTCGGAGCATCCTGGGATTTGGGTCAGGAGCAGGCGCTGCTATCCAGAACTCTCACATTTGTGAAACTAACGCTGTTAAACTGTTAGTTTAATTAATGTACCCTTTATAAATTAATTCAATTAATTTACAAACGTTAATTTTATTGACCTTTATAAATTAATTAAATAGTTAGTTTAACTGTTAAATTAATGGTGCACAAAATAGATTTCAAGCATGACCAAACAGAATTCATACCTTTTTTAAGGTAGTATATGCTACTGCTGAGTCAGATCTAGTATTGATGAGGCTAAACTGCATCCTGATGAGGATAAACTGTAACGCTATATTCATCCTTCCTGAATAAAACTTACAGTTCTGTTTCCCTTAAAAAAAAATTTTTTTTTTTACCTGTAATTTCTAAACTTCAGTGAAATTATGCTGCTGCAACTGCAAGCTGAATTTAGAACTCTCCTTTTGTTGCGCAGCATCACTTTCTCTTATTTTCTGCCTGGGAATTTCTCAGTACAAACCAGCAGTATCTGCTTTTTTTCAACAAATTTATTATGAATGTGGTAATTGTGAGGTCTCCTTACCTAAGCTTTGAGTCATCTTACTGCTATGTATCTGCTGGGTTAGCATGCTCTGAAGTGTAATAAATAATTACAGCTTGACCAAAACTGCAAAAAGCAGGATGTATTCTGATACACTGCCCATTTTTCAAAAATATGTTTAACTTGAAAAGTCAAAAAGTTTAATATTTGCCATTCACAGTCAAAAATCTATTATTAATAAAAGCCATTTTCAAAAATAATGAAATAAGGAAAAAGTTCTGAGATAAGAAGTATGACACATTGGTAAAATTACAGAAGAGAGAAGCTTAGGTAGACAAAAACTAACAACCCCCTGAAATAACAGGTAGAGGGTGCTCATAAAACAATGGAAGACGTATTTGCAACAATTAGCTTTTTTAATGAACAGCCTGAGAGTGGTTTCTTAAAGCATCAATATTTAATAACTTTGTATTTGCACTGTGTTTGCACTTAAAAATAGAATTGGCTTATAAGTTTTTATAAGAATTGCTGATCTTCTAGACACTTAAGGGTACATTTTCAGCACCATGCCTAAGAATTAACATTAATGGGATTTATGCAACAAAGTCCCGGAGCACAACTCTAAATATTACTCTACTTAGTTACTAATTCAGTGTGGATGCATGAGTACAAATGAAAGTAGAATTTTGATCTAGTAGTTTTATAGTACAGACTAAATACATATATATATGTGATTCTTCCCAATATAAAATAGCATCGCTGTATTAAAGCCACTAATCTGAGAATAAAATTTTCTCCTTTGAAGATTTATGTTGGAAAACATGTTTTTTGTCTGTACAGCAATTTGAAAAGCGTTAAGTTCACAAAGAATAATACAATCTTTATCAATACAAAACAGTGGAGTTCTGGGGAATAATAGCTCTTAAGAATTGCTATCTAAAAATGAAATTAAGGCACAAGGCTCAGGTCTTGGACCAAATTTTTCCAAAATTCTGAATAGTCAGATCCTAATGTTTTGGCTTTGTCCCATCTCCACCACTATATTTAACAGAGAAAGTATTATTAGCCTGATCAAATACAAGATCTAAAAATCATTAAATACAATATTAATTTGGTAACAGTTTGTTAATATTTTAACCATATCATTTATTTTTCATTGCAAATTATGTCTTGTTACTGTGTTGCTATGCTTTTTTATTGAAAGAAGGAACCTGATTCATAAACAAAGAAAACAAGCTTTAAAAGTACCCCCCAATAAAACCCAAACATACAGGAGAACCTACTACTGTGCCTGTTCAAAAAAATAAGTCACAATTCTCAAGATTGGTTTCCATTACATCTTATATCTTTTCCCTTTATGTTCTGGCTTCAAGGAAAAAGAAAAACTAGAAAAGATAAATATAAATAAAAATACAGGTTAAACCACATCACAGGAATGTATTTCCTAAGTCACCAAGTACGGATACTTACTTGTATATGCAACTGCTTTGTACAATCCCTAACCTAAATTTATCATGCTCTATCATAAAAGTGTTAAGGTTGTTAGCATCTATAAAACTTGTTCTAGAACATCTCCTTTCAATGGTTAGAAAAGTTACATTTTCTATTCTAAATTTTCTTGGATTGTTTATAGCCATTTGGTCTTATTGAACATAGCTTTTTAGCTCTTCTCATGCTCTACTATTTATCGTCTCTGCAATAGTTCTAGACAGCAGTTACATCCCCTCTCAGATCTTCATTTTTCTGGGTTAAACAGACCAAACTCTTTTGGCTTCTCTCCCATTCTCCTCTCCCATTCTCTTCTCTTTTTTAATTCAGATTTCTTGAATCTGGCAAGCAGAACTACCTGTGCTATGACATGAGCACTGGCAAAGATTACTCTGGAATGAATGAATATCCAAAGAGATTCTCAACCTCTTCTATCTCTGTATCTATTTACTATTTGGTACTGTAAAATGTCCTTCACTTTACAGGGCCAAAAAGTCAATAGAAGGGTTCAAATACACCAAGAAGTTAACATGTCTGAGTATGCTACCATCAGCCAGCTGAGCTGTGATAACTGTCCATTCATCCAGTCTTAGCGCACAGCAGTGTGTTGCAGCAATCTCAAAAAGGTTAAGCAAAATTATATTGTTTTCACTGCTCCGAGCTAACCACACATACAGGGCACTTACCACAGCTGAAGCGATGCATTGCAATTTACAGAACAAAAAGCAAATCTGAAATTCTTCCAATTTTACCACGTTTTACCCCTACTGCTAAATTCCTTTGTATTATTATGCCACACAGTCAGACAGTAAAGTCTCATGAAATGGCTAGCAACCATCAACAAGCTTTAATACCAACTCCTCAACCAAAGGCACTACAAATTTACTAAGTCAGTATCTGGCAACTGTCAGATACACAATTGCAATTGGTTTTGAATGGCTTGCTGCTGTTACAATTACTGGTATATAATAGCACACTGAGACAAAGCTGGCACATGTAGGCTGGCTGAACAGGGTTAAATGAGACTAAGTGATCACCCAGAGTTCCTGAAACTTTTTTTTTACTACTGGTCAGAAGAGAGAGATACACTATCCTAAATTTATCATCTCATTCAGGTGTATGGATATACGGGTGGCTAATAAATGCTTTACACGAAAATTGTTATTTTCACATATTCATTGCAACAAGAGCATTAGAAAGGTGTTTTTAAATGTCACACTTTGAACAATAGTAATTTCACTGACATAAAAAAAAAATTCACTGTTCACAATAGTATTCCCGAACGTTAATAGTACAGGCAAGAGAGACCTATGACATGCCTTGGCCATATCTTTGTAGAAAGCCATTTTCTCATCAGGTTTTTTAAACTTTCTTTCAGTTTCATATATGCAAACCTATAGCTCAGCCCATGCTCAGTCTTAGCTATGATATTAATTTTCAATCCTGAAACTTTTATATGTTGTTGTACAGTCATGAATTTGCTCCCTTTTTATTCCTATCATGTTCTGGCTTGTGCTGATGTGCAACACCTCTTTGCCTGGAACACAGAGGATATCTACAGCACACTGTATGCACATAAATAATTATCCACGTAGGAGTTTCTCGTTTGTACTTGCACCAGTAGACTGAGAAATAGAGGATATGGAATGTGTTATACATATCATATAATTTTGTTAGCCCTTAAACACTTCCTAAAATCAAAGCTAATGTTCTGTAAATTAGAAAATGTAAGAGACATGATTAGCTGTATAATTCAACTTAAATCTTCACTGTAATAAGAAAAAAATAAATAAATACAAAAAAGAGAACTTGGAACATGTACACTTCCACACCCTTTGTTATCTAATTTATTAGAGACATGTACAGCAATCAGTAATTTGTGTGGTATAATTACTGTTCACTCAGTAACAGACCTTCATTTGCATATACAACTACAAAGATATTTTAGCAAAGAGTTTGCAATGAGGTCAGTTAAAGATGAGGGACAAATTTCCTTTGGAATTCTGTTTGTTTGGGCTGTTGCTGTTGAAACATTGTATTTTCCATTAATCTACCACTTGGAGTACCAGATGCCTATCAAAAGGTATTTTGCCTTCCTAGCAGTCACCTCAGCCATTTTTTTAAAATTTGGCTGTGCTCTATCTCTTTATGTATTCATTATTCCTTTTTTTGTGTGTATACTTCACATACATGGAAATAACAAAGCATAGTGCATAATATGTACCTGAATTTAACATATAAAATTGGGTTAGCTGGTTTTAAAGAAAGACATATATAAGCCTGGTGAAAGCAGTAATACCACATGCTTGTATTCTACCTGGTAGCATCCTTAGATATGCACAGATTTTCCACAGCAATTATTCCAATGGTAAAATGAGTAATTCAGGGGCCAGAAAATGGTGATTTCAGATCTGGGAAAGGGAGAATGGTCCTGTACGATTACAAAAATACTCCTTTGGACACCTGCTCTGCCATCAACTTCCTATGTGACCTTGGGCAAGCCAAAGACTTGATGCTTCAGTTCTCCACCTGTAAGTTAGGAACATTAATAGTTCCCTGCTAAGTGCATTTTGAGAGCCATGACAGAAACCATATAAATACATAAAATAGGTAGAAATAATACCTAGAAATAGGTACTATTTCCTATTTTATATTAAAAGGCAGAAACAAACAAGTTGCTATCTATGGCTTGTTTGTCTGTCACCATTGGATCATGCCTGCTAAGTAGGTACTTACAGCCTATTCATGCCTGTTACTCACATGTTTTTCTGGGATAAAGGAACACAGGTCTCTGTTTCTGTGAAGTGCAAGACAAAAAAGTAGATATTTCCCCTACAGCTACTTCAACTTTCAGGAACTGTGGCTGTGAAAGAAACCAGTAATTTGTATTCAGCCACCAGGCAGATATGAATTACACCAAACATGACAGATTTGGCAGAATTCTTCCTGATGCCTAGCTGAAGGGTCAGAATTAGGAAAAATACTTTAAAATTACGTATTATAAAATCATTATGGCAATGTAGCTGGAGTCTATTGTCTGAACAACTGAGCTAATGTAGCATAGTACAACAATAGCATTTCATATATGATGGATCCTAGATATAATAAACACATAAGCATATAAATAAAGTGAAGACCCTAAGAAGACAGGGAATGTGTTTCTAACTTCTTTCCCCTGTACTCATGTTTACTAACAGGGATACAAACATCCAAAAAAATAAAAAATATAGAATTGCCATACTGATGCATCAGTTTATCTTTTCCTCCTGACAAAAGACAGACATGTTCAGTCTCTAAGTAACTTTAATCCTAGTCTTATTTTACGTCCGTCAATAGAATGTTATCCACTGATTGATTATAGATAAAGTTATATCTACAGATTCATAGCATATATGTAGTATATTTTCACTCATGTCATGTCATGTCATGTCATGTCATGACGGGACAGCTTTCATAATGGCAGATAATGGTACCTTCACATTAAAGAATGCAGAATGAATCACTTGAATTTTCCTCCACATAAAAGCAGTCTCCTTTTATAGTCAAGCTTCCTCATTCCCTGAAATTTTCCCTCTTTTTGCCCCCCAGGAAATGGAGTCACAAGAAACATAGTCAAATATGCAATACTGCATACATTGTGGTAGAGAGATACTGGAATATGTTAAGAGTCCCTGGAGCAAAACTACAAGGATCAAAACTTTATACAACAAAAAGGTAGCCCTGTAACCTTAATGTAGACATGACTCCACCTAGCTGAATGTCTACAGGTCACTGTGAAGTGCATGTATTCACATTTTTTGGAGGAACTCCCTATCCTACTGACCCCATCCTAGAAATAATCAGTATAAACCAACATGTGCTAAGAGCTGATAGCAGCTTATTGTATTGCAGAATAGTAAAGTGATAGCGCTGTCAATTCACTATTGGTCACATGAGGAAAACAAGTACAGAAGTACACAGAATGCACATATGACATGTAACCCAGTAACAGGTGAAGTAAAGATATAAGAACATGAGCAAAAACAGTTGTTGTGAAGAGAAATAAATAAATCCCTTTTCACTGAGTTAACGGCTAGCAGCAGCAATTAAGAATGGAGAGCCACAGAGGACCTCAAAGTGTTTTGTCTAACGTGTCCTCCTGGAATTCATGAAAATGAAGGACAGTTTTTGTCTTTATTTAAAATTAATTATTTCAGCCACGTATCTCTTATTGAAACTAAGTAACATCATCTAGGTATCTCATGAGGAACCTTACTTAAAAAACACATTATATCAGCACAAATGTGTATTCATTAATATTTAAATTATTTATTCTAGAATAATTCGGATGCAACAATAATAGATACAAAACCAGAATGACAGCTATCTCGTGCTGGATGAGAATTTCAGCAGGAATCTAGGCAACACTTACAATAGTTTTTTTCATTTCTGGATGCAATACCCCAGAACATGTGCTCACATGATATCCAACTCACCCAAGGTCTTGAGAGCCATGCCAGCTGAACACACCTGGCAATGCTCCTTGAGCTTTCCTCTTATTCCAGCTATTAAATTTACAGTACACTACAGAATTCAGCTTCCCACAGAGCTGAGTCTCTGAATGCCAAAGCTGAAATGTTTTCTTCTTAAAAATAGCAACCTCTGTCTCCCAGAGCAATTTCTATTTTTTCATGAAGCCACCTAATAACTGAATCTTGATGAACTAGTACTGCTCCCATGAGTAGTTATATATCTGCTCATTTTAATGTCATAGAGCCTCAATCACTAACACAAACAAACAAAAATTAGACATTTTATGGGCTTTTATTTAAGCTTCCATGATTTTGAATTTCAAACCACTCAGAAATGATGCAAATCTGTGCTATATAATAAAGTTGCTATACCAAGATTTCATAGCTGATTTCAACAGCAAGAACCACAGCTGTTTTAACAATATTTGCAATTAGGGGATTTCATGAAATGCTACTATTCCTCTTCTTGGAATAACTGCCACACAGCATTAATTTGTTGCTTTGATACTGCCAGTCCAGATATTTCATAGCTACTAAAAGTGCAGCCAAGGTATCAAGTACTTAGCAGTATAGACATCAGATGCCAAGACAACAGAGTGCCAAAGATGCTGGCAAGCTCAGTTTTGAAATGCTGACTTGATCTGGGGAAAACTATAGCAGCAATCCAAAATTCATCGGAAATACATTCCTTCAAATAAATACTTCATCCAATACTAAAATTGCAATTAAGTGTTGGATCTTAGTCTGTTCTGCAAGGGAGGGAATTCAGTTAATTTTGTGAACTTTCTGAAAAATAACTGAAAGGCCCTGGATGGAGCTAGCAAATCATGAAGAACCAAACTGCTTAACAGCAGGTTTAACTAAACTCAGAGCTACATGCAATAGGATTTGATATGTTCGGCAATAAGTAGAGGCATGATTCCATCAAGCAAGCAAACAAAAAATTACTGAACACATGTAAACTTATGCTACTATGAAGCCAAACCAAATAATGTAGTAACAACTATGACAGATACACCTGAAGAAAGAATACTGTAGACCTCCTTTCAAAAATAATTTCAGAAGTGAATGCAGTTAATGCTCAAGGTAAGTAGAAAACTCTACGTGACTGGTGGGTAGGCTGGCTTCCCTTCTCCTGATTTCAGAGCTTTGGGGGCCACTCTTGGAAGTCAATATATGGTGCACTCTCCTTGAACATTATCTTTCTTGATATCTCTGGTGAAGATGACGACATGCGTGCCAAATAAGATGGTCAAACAACCACCAGCAGCATCGCTCAGAATATTGACATCAGAGAACTATAAAGAAAAGGGTGCCAAATAGAAATTGCTGACATTCATGCTAATATGCAGTTTCATGCTGGCAACATGGTACTTCTGTTACACTGTGGAAAATTGCTGTAACAAATCTAGAATGGGTAAACCATTATGGAATAAAGTCATAAGGACTTACTCTCCTTATGACCATATCTTCCTTGACAGACTCTAGTATTAGATTACTAACACATATTTTTGAAGTAGCATAACTCTTCACAGCATTTTCACAGCTTTGAAAAGGCTTCTTGTCCTAGATGGTTTGCACTCCTATTACAATAACAGTAAGCATGAAAAGAAAGAAAGGAAACATGCAGGCACAGCAGAGACCATGCTAAAGTCAAATAAAAGTGACATATCACAAATGAATAGTAAACTTCTGAATGTTAGTAAGCAAGAAATTTAATATAGCATACGAAGACGAATAGGCATCATAGGACCAGGAGGAGGAGGGAGCCAAAAGGCATCAGATTCAGTGTTGTATTTGATGTCAAGGAGTGGAAACATAAAGAGGAAGGCAGTGGGTATACAGAGACAGAGAGCAGGTGAGAAAAAATATTTAAGGTCTGTGTGGGAGGACACAAAAGTTCACATGAAGCAGAGTTCAGTAGTGCAACTGTAGGAAGCTGGGACTCATGAAGTCTAACAGAGGTCAGATGGCAAGACCTAATGTCTCACGACAATATTGTGATGACAGCAAACTGATATTGTTTGATTGCACCTGTACCCATGCGGTAAAATCTAAGTGGCATTGTCCTGTGCTGTGTGGACTTAGAAATATCTACAACACTACAACACTGGCAGTAAACATATCTCAGTTGCCTTCCAGTGTGTTTGCTGGTTCTGATATCCAGCTCTGTAGACAAAGGAGCGTTGTATGCTACAAAGAGCTGTTGAAAGGCTTGGTTTTACAGAAGATAAGAGGATAGCTTTCCTTTTTAATAATGTTCAGTTTTGTTTAGGGAAAGGCTTGTTTCTTATACTGCTACACTTTTTCATTTTTGCATGGGGTCTAGGACAGGCATACTCTTGACAATAAATAAATCAGTGAATAAATACGCTGTGCCACAACTGTAGGTTTTGTTACTACACCTAGCCCAGTTGCAGTAGCCCTTAGTAGCTGCATCTGACAGGAGATTCAGATCCTTGTGGATGCAAATGCAGGGCACTGTAGGAAGGATACTTCCATGACCCAGTTTCTTTGAGGAAAGCAGATGCAGCTAGGTACACAGAAGACTGGACTCAGAGAAATGCCAGCAAGCTTTCAGTAGACAAGACAGATGTTGCTTAATTTAAAAGGCTCACATAGGGCAGACTCCTATAAAAATGGTGTTTGTGAGTAAATAACTTTCAGCACCCTGAGTACATGCCTGAAAGATGAGAGATGCAGGGTTTTTCAATCTCTGCTTGAGGGAACTCTTTTCTATTTGAGCCTGTCAGTTAAGGGAATATCATCTCTCTAAGAAACCTGAGAAATGCAAGATTGTATCCAGGTCAACCCCCAACAGGTTCACAGCAGTGCATGTTGTCTATTACTTTTACAAAATTAAACCTTTATTTTCAGGCAAACAACATACATTTCCTGTAAATTAAATGACTTGGAAGCCTTTGTAACAGGCGCCCAGAACCAAATGGAAAAAAAATTCAGTAAGGGGGATCCAATGTGTGGAAGTTGAAGCAGCACAGAATTCAGATTAGAAAAAGGTGGACATTTTTAAGAGTGAGTTTAGAGAGTTATTGCAAATGAGATAACTTCGGAATGTGGTGGGTTCCCCAAAAGTTTAATAATTTAAATCAAGACCAGATGGCTAGATTCAAAATCAGAACTTACAGGCTCGATACAAAATTTACAGGGTGACAATCTACAGCCCATGTTTTGAATTGGGCCACACTGGATCATTGTAAGTGACATCTTCTTTCAGAATGTCAATGAATCTGAAACATGCGAGGAATCAGCAGAAAATGAGCTGAAGCCCCGCAAAAAGAACTACATCCCTTCTCTTACTAAGCCTTTCCTGTGCCATCTTGTTTCTCACTGTTTTACAGCTTTAAGTTATTTTTTAGGGCTTCCACTATTGTCTCTAGCCAAATTATTTTGTATCACAGACCATATTAAAAACATACTTTTATTTTGTGAGTCTCCTTCTAAACTAGGAGGTGGCAGCCAGAGAGCCACAGAAAACAGGGTTAGAAGAAACCTGAAAACATCATCTACACTGTATCTCTGCCTTCAGTAATCCCAAGCATTTCTGGCAGATGCGTGTCTAACCAGTTTTTAAAAACATCCAGTGACAAAGATTCTACGAGCTTATTATGCAACCTATTCCAGTGCTAACCTACCCTTACATTAAAAATAAGACCACAACCCCTCCCTGCTTTTCTAATTAAATCTTCCTTTCTGCAATTTTAGAAAAACGTTATCCCCTCCCATTCAACAGTGAATCTATACATATTTGAATATTATCGTCACCCCAGTTTTCCTTTCAGACTTACCTCATTCAAACTAAAAAAAAAATTTTTGCAATATGTCATTGTTTGATGCCACAATGTTTATGCCTTCCAAACTCTTTCATAAATGTTGAAAATGCACCAGCAAAAAGCCCTTCTTCTCTAGATAAGCAGGTGCTACCTGGCAGTTGAGAAGAATAAACCAATCTTTTGCCATCAGAGAATCCTACAGAAAAGAGTCATGTTGTAATAGCAGGACATACTCTCTTCTGTTTCTGTTGATACTAAGTTTGCAGCTAGATGAAGGAGCTCCAGGCTCATAAAGACATGCGGACGGATCAAAATGTCCATCTGCAATTGACACAGCCAACTAACAAACTAACTTTTGTTTATTTTTCCTTGATGTACTTGTGCTCCTACCATAAATCCATCAGTGTATTTACAAAAGAATTTTAATGAACACAGCAACAATTTTACTTAAAATAGAAAAATACAAAAAATTCATCACTTCCTGAAGTCTCCCTTTAAGAAAAGCTAAAAATTCTTAACATAGCTATGAAAAATGTTAATCTTCAGCACTCTATCAAGTTTCAAAGCCTTGTTTTGGATGCAGTTGCCACCTGTGCAATTTCTGCCTGATATCTCAGAACTAATGACACAACTAGAATTGCTATGGAGGCCATTGAGGCCACAGTTTAAATCCATTCCAAAGCAAAATTTGCTACTGAATTCTGAAGCCCATATTTTAAGCAGAGCAAACAAGAAGGTACTGTTACTTGGTCTATAGTTGATGCCTGAGGGTCTCTGGAGACCATTCCTAGGGCCTTGCCTACCTGGGAGATTGCCTCCCTATGCCTGCCAGAGCTGATATTTGTGATGGTGCTTCTAGTCAGTAGAGATTAATGACATCAAAATTTTGGCAGCAAACAGAAATAAACTCGTGTTCCAAATCAATTTGCAGCAGTTCTAAAAATCATATCGAATCTTATTCAAGAAGGGCTGGCAATGTCTATTCTGAAGAGGTTCATTCTGTTTTGCAGAAAGGATAAACAAAATAAAATGCTACAGGAGCTTGTGGAGGCAGAAAGCTCTATACCAGACTGGCTGGCGCTAACTATTCTAGCGACCCAACAGAATTTTTCTCTGCCACACAATAAGATGCTCGTAAGAATATTTGAGTCACTTGCAAAATAAAGCCATGCTTTGCTGTACATTGGAACACCAGACTGGATGAGCAGCTAATGCAGATTATTAATACATTCTTCAGAGAAATCCACTGAAAGCTTTCATTTTATTTTAAAGCGATGAATTATCCTATTTGATTCTCAAAAGCATGACTCTGGAAAACAATTACAATCTCCTGCAGTAGTTCTCATTCTTAGACAAAGTAACTGAGGAAGGAGAGGCCACGACAGTAATGACCACAATGTGCGACATGCCAATACCCTGCATTCTTTGCAACTGGGGACACAGTATGTAAACCCCTGGAACAGCAACGGTTATAATCTATAAGGGACAAAGAGAGAACAGAACAGGGACAACAAAAACACAAAGCAGAGCAAGCAGGAGACTCTGAATCCCATAACATTTGAAAGAAAACTGATTTCAGTTCCAGTTCAGGATCTATACATGCAGAGAATCATTTCACTCTCTGGACTGAATCTGTGCTAAGAGGTGCCTAGTCTCCCAACTGTGAAGGATGCTCAGCATCAGAGAGCTTTACATTTCCAAGGATCTTTCCATGTTATGCTGATAAACAAGAAAGGATATCCCTCATTGTCCAGGGAAAGGCCTAGGGAGTGGAGATGGAATATATGTCTTCACCATAACTCTGTCAAAGTTTTAATATCTAGTCACTGAAGATCTTACAGAATTAGCTGCAATAAAACTAGAGAGGGGCCAGAATTTCATTCATATCAGCTTTAGAGTGTGCTCAGATCCTGATTTGAGCTTAGGGCTGGTCCTTGCCTTTATAATAGGCCAAATTACTTGACAAATTTGCAACTTCCTCTTTCTCTTTCAGTCTTAAACACATATGCACACTCACACACACACACACACACACACTTCTTGAACAAGCCTATTGCAAAAGCCATTGTTATTTGTTTATAGAGGAGCATTAATACCATATAGTGCATCTGACAAATAGTGAGACAAAACTACGGGCCAAAAAAAGGTCACATATTGACCTTCCAATCAGTGAAGTCAAAACTTCCAGTTACTTTAGTAATAGAGAATGAGGCCCTGAAGAAGCACAAATGCTTCAGTTGTGGGATACTCTATAACATTTCATGTACAACCCTTAATACTCTTATTTAACATGATTTTATACTTAGCTACAATAAAGAGGGGATAAAGGAAAGTATGCAAGCACATATACTTGCAACAGAGGGGCTGCAGCAAACAGTGTAGAGAAAAATAATCCCATACATCCCATGCTATAATGTTACTAAGTGGGACTCTCAAACACAGTCATAAATAATCCTCATTTCTTTCCAGCATGAAAAAAGAGGCTGGTATGCTGTTCTAACTGGAGCATTACAAAGCCCGTTCTTTGTTCAGTCCTCCCCAGAACAGTGTGGTGCGTAAAATCTGTCTAAAAAAGCAATCCCTCTCTCTCTTTTTGTCTTGCTGCTACCATGGTTATGACATCATTTTTGCCAACCGTTGCTAAGTCATGAACAGAGGGAACATTTCCTTTTCTCACACAGAGGGCAGGGTATGAGCCAGAGCTTCCAAGAGACACAATGTTTGCTTTATGCAGCCAGGGAAAACAGTAAGAGAGGGCTGTAGATGGTCTGGGAAATGGCGTCTCGCCATGCAGCACACAAAGCTGACAGTGCCGCCTGGCCAGTCTCCGTTCCCACTAAATTGGTGGCCTATTTTCCCTCCTCAAAGAGAGAAAAGGGAGGGAGAGAGGGGAGCAAGGAAGAAAACCCTAGATCGTAGCTGCCTAGTCCTGGCTGAGGCAAGTGCCTACCTCTCGCCCTTCCCAGCAGGGCAGCACGCGCTGTGAAGGACAGAAGAGGGAGTGCTGGGACAGTTGTGGGAGTCGCAGGGTGCAGGCGGCACCCACCAGCCACCCCACGCCACAGGTGGGGGCAAAGAGGTGTTTTTAGAAGGGAAGGACACTCGCTTCAGAAAGGACCAAGACCTTAATTACAGACAAGTTAAGAACCACTCTAAGATGTATTTTTTTCTGGGTGTCTATAGACTTAAATGTAGGTCCTGCAGTCCTAACTCAGTATTTCCCAGCAGGAAAACTGCTGTTGAGATCCAGGTAAGTACCATATAAGAAAGGATTTTTGAGACATGATCTTTCATTATTTGCCACGCTTGCATATCTGCAATGACTTAGATGACATCACTGAAGGAAGTTTGACCCAAAGCTTAGACAAATCAGTTCATGATGCTTGTAACTTAAGCAATGGCTAACTTTCTCCCAGGTCTGAAAACTTTCAAGCTTATATTGTCTGACTGGGAGTGAAGAAAGGCAAATGTTCACATTTTCTTTAACAGAAAGAGAGGATTTTTTTTTTCCTTACCACAGCTATTCATCACTTATTAATTTAACTTAAAATTGACAGACTCCAGTTACTTTTGCTTACCTCTGCCCTAAAAGAAAAATAGAATTTACTGCACCTCAGATAATGGCACCAAGCAAAAAATCAATTGCCCTTGGTTTTATGAAGAATCTGAATGCAGGTAAAGGGTATGACATTTTCAAGGGGGGGAAGTGAAGAGAGAGAAAAAAGGAGGGTATTGCTTCCATAGTACAGACAAGATGCATACAGGTTCAGTCTAAAGTACTTTTTTTTCTTCCATTTTCACCATAGCCAGGGTTTCCATAAGCTGCCATTTTCCTTGTCGATGAAAATTCACTCAAGTTATCTGAGGAACGGGAAAAAAGTTTAAATATGTGCTCCCGTTTTCTCATAATGTTTCATTTGTGATAGAAAAGGAGAAGAGAACACAAATAAATGTCAACTCAAACTTGCTTCAGACTGGCTATTCCTATTACAACCAGTAGGGGACAGTAAATGAGTAAAGGATTTTCCTACACAGTTAATGTTAAATGTTAAAAAATCCTCCCTTCAATACACACCTTTGGCCTTCCTACTGAAATATTTTACTTAAAAAAAAGATTAATTAACCCAGGCACCTATATGACAAATATGGCACAAGTTTCATTGACATACTAGACACAGTTGGCATGTGGTGCAATACTATATTAAAGATACTGTGTGTGTGTTTGCATTTCTGAATACTGATATATGTGTAACTTGTGAGGAGAAGTTCACATCAGTTTTGAATGTGAACTTTCCAAAACAACAGTTATCGGGTTATTCAAAAATGGACTCACACAGTCGTTCAGCAGGATGGGATTAGCATACAGTACATAGCCTGTGGCATTGAAGAGACTAAACTTCTAGCTCCTGTTGACAGTAAGATATAGCATCATGAATAAGCAGTGAGTTTCTGTCCTCAGTCATCAACTAAGGGCTTGATCCTGCCCTCAAATATGAAGGCAGGTGTCTTGTAAAATCGGCTACTCCACTAGCACTGCATCTGATATTACAAGATGTGTACTGGCTTACTAAAAAGAAAACTCAAAGGGCATAAAATAACTCTCCTCTGACAATCCCTGCCTGCAAGCAAAACAGAGATGAGGACTGAAAAAAGGTCTAATGGAAAATAACCCTGTGCCCCCAACTTCACTTTAAGAAGAAAAAAAATGGCAGTAGATACACATATAAATTCTGAGAGTTCAATTGAATCACAGCATCAGAAGCAAAGAATTTATATCAAGCCTTTTAGAACACTTTGGAACCCGCTGATGGCATTTGTTGTGAGCTCGCTTGCGCCTGAATGCCCAGGAAGGAAATGAAGTGAATGTGCAATGTGGAGCTCGCAGGATACGGTGCTTGATAGGGTGCTGGCATCAGCAGGGTTCATTTTCTTCTCAGCACCCCAGAGCAGCACAAGTGTATTACTGTGCGCTTTTGTGCAACACTAGGGAAGCTGGAACAATTCCACAAGTTATATGGATGAAAAGATGTAATGCATCATCCCACAAAAATGCACTCTTTTTCCTTCCTCCGTTCCCCTCTCCCCCAAAAGAGATTGCTTAAAAGGGGGAAAACGTGACCTCTTTGGTAAATCTCTCACAGTCCTTTATTTTTTGTTTTCATTGAGTTTCCTTTAGTAGAACATAAAGTTAGACAACTCAAATATTGTAGTAAAGTCAGGAAATTGTTTTTTGCTGTGAGAGTTCCTAGCACTGCAAATCTATGTACTATTGCACATGCACACTCCAACCAAAGTGTCTTACAGCTTTTCAGGTGTTTTATTTTAATTTAGTTTTCCATTGTTTAGCTGGCAGTCACTCATTGCTCATTTGTTTAAAAACTAAAATTCTGTGTCCCTCCCTCAGACTAAAGCAAAATCAGATTTACATGAATCAAGACAAAAACCTGTGGATTAGCAGGGAAAAGGTCCTAAAACAAATAATTCATCTTGGAGAGTATCTTCTCATCAAAATTCAGAACCCTGGAAGTCTATTTGCATTAATTATTTAGGACTATTTACTAAGGAGAATATGAATAGCATGTCTGTTTCTTTTTTTACTAGATGAACAACTTTTTGTTAATTAGATACAGAATAACTAGCATCATCAGGAGAGAAGCGTGCCACCAGGGAAAAGCAAGCTACTAATGTAATGAAACATTAAAAGAGATAATGAACCAACCCGATGGATAATTATGTATTTTTGTCAAAGAAAAGTACAATATTTCATATTTGACAAAGCAGAAGCTTATAGACTCTTTGAGAAATTGTCATAAAGCACAGAACAAAAGTTCCATAATGGACATACACCAAAATGGTTTAAAAATGAATTAAAAAGAACATAATCAGGAATTGAGCTGAGTGGTTCCTCCATGTTTCAGCAAACATGTACAGTGGCATGGTGAAAAATCAACAAAAAGAGTTCAGTGCCTTTGCAGCATTTTCCAGGACATGATTATATTGTATCATATTTGCTCAGTGTAATGGAAAACGTTAAGGCCACTGAATTTCTTAAAGAGAATTAAATGATCACATTAAATAGTCAATCATTTTTTAAAATCAGTGCATTGTAATATCTGAGGCATTTCAAAACTTCAATAACTTTAAAAAGGTAAAAAGCTCTGTGCTAAATTTGGCCATGCATATTTCGGCTGAAGAATACTTTACTCCCTGGATATTACTCATAATTTCACTAGTAATACTAAAAAATAAAAATTATTACTGTGTATGAAGGCAGTAAATTTGACCTTTAGACTCCTTTAGCCTGGTAAATGATGTTAGGCAAATATGTAATCATGCCTCACTGTATACCCATGCTGGACACTTTCAGATTGTCATTATTAAGAACCATTAACCCTTGCTGTCAGATGCTGGATAATTCATATAGGAAAAATCATAACATGTAAATGAAACATGAAGAAGCCTTTGAGGCTGTTTCTTTGGAATCAAGCAGGAATTTTGAGTTCATTCTGAAGAAAGTGTTTCAGAATTTATCTACGGATTTTAAAAGCAATTCAAATATAAAGGCAGTGAATTGGACCTGCCTAGCTAGACTCTTCCAGGACAAAACCCAATGCCTAAAACTGAATATAAAAAACTCACAGTATAATCTAATCTGATGCAATATGATTTATTCTGTATATGTCCTAGCACTATTTTGTTCACAGAAAACACATCCTGCTGGAGTGCATTTTTAAAATTCTGAATATATTAACACATGCACTGAACATGCATTGACTCTTTTTGAAAAATATTAGGATACTTAAAGGACTTAGCAAGCAAGAAGAGCTATTTAAGGAGTCCTTTTTCAAAGATTCAAGGGAAAACTGCTCTTCTGAGAGTGTTTTTTCCTTTAAAAATAATTTCTTTTCTCTTTAATAGAGAAAATCTTAGACTTAAAAAGCCCCTATTGCCTTAAAATTGTAAAGCACTGAAAAGTTTTAAAAATTCAACATAACTTGAAAAATACATTTATAAATTCAATATAACAGACGAATGTATACATTCAAATTCTCTTCCTTTTAGAAGCTGTGGTGCTAATGACTGAAAACAAAAATGTAATAACTTGCAATTTCCTGCTAATAAAGAAATATTATTGAAAGTACCAGTGAAATTAATCTTAGTGAACCCTAGGAATATTTTATTGTCATGTACTTCTCTGTTACAAAACCATGCTGGAGCTGAACTGAGCGACTCCTGAGTGAAAAAGTTTCAGACCAGATGAGGAAGGAGACATCCATTCATGCCCCTTCTAACAGCAGGGGCTGCTATGCAGTAGCCTACCCAGCCAGAAGGCTAAATGAAAGGAAATGGAAATCACATGCAGAATAAATAAATTAAATCTTGTAGTATGGACTGTGCATTAGGAAAGACAGCATAATGAGATGTCTCATCAGTGTAAGAGTAAAAGGTGAAGGCATATTAATCTGAAATCCTCTTGGAAATGATCCATTATAGCCTGCTGCAGAAGTGTGGGAAGGAGTTCCTCCTCTGTCAGTTCTTGGACATTTTTCATTACAGCATCCTGCCAGGAAGCCCCGAATGCCAGCATCTATAAGTTATGATGGTGCAGATTTAGAACCGTGGATGCTACTACACATTTCTGTCTTACTCTCCATTAAAAAGTTAGACTCATCACAAGATGACCAAAACCACACCAGTCTATAACACCTGAGCTCTAAAACTGCTTTTCCCATTCAAAGAGTGAGGTGTTTGTTTCCAAAGAGGCACTCAAACATATATTAATTCACTCCACAAAATAGGTAGAATTTTAGGTCTAGACAACTAGCAGTGTTTTCCAGTAACAAACTGTACATTAATTAAAATAAAAAATGACTGGAATTTTCATCCGCTGCAAACAAAACATCAAACTACAAATGTAAATTATTTATTCATTTTTCCTTTCAAACACCTTTTTACTTCCTAGCTTTTAACAGAAGTGGAAAAGAAGTGTTTAGTAAGTAAATGCGACCATACTTCAACTGAGGCAACAAAAAAAGTTTTGAAATCCAATTTCCAGTACAGTCCAGTTTCATTATGTTTCCTGAACAGCTATCCAAATTGAACTTTCAATTTTCTGGGCATTGTTCCTTTCATTTTCTACATTTTTCTATGCTGATGCAGTTTTTCATTTTCTTTCCTCCTTGTTTGCACTTCAGGTGGCCTGCTAATCCTTTGATTAAAAGTTTACATTTGCATTAAAAACTTCACAGTTTCCATTTGATTGTAACTGCAAAAATTGAGTTATCTTGAACTTAGTTAAAATTAATTAAGTAGGGAACTAGTGATACCTCATACGTTATATAGCTGCTGGTGGTGATGCTCAGAGGTCATGCGGTTCCTGAAACCTCTTTACTTACATTCAAATGAAATTGAATTCCAAAGCCAGAGGTGTCCAATACTACTAAATCATGAATTTCTGATAGAACAGTTCAGGGTTGGTTGTACTTTACTAAATCTCTGTTGACAAGCCTTTACAATTTGGCATTCAAAAACAAAATGCAGCTGTGGGTTACAACTTGGAATATAAATTCTCAGCAGGGGAGAAATATTTTTCCTGTAGAAAATAATTATATGGGTTGACCTAAGAATTCAGTACACTTGTGCTCTCTACTGGTAAAGAGAATCCCCCAAAAGTAATGCAAACCAGAACTTGTAATGTATACAAATGAACATTATTTTTCTGAGTCTTACTGGCATGATACACCATTGTGATAATATTAGTATTACCCTCTTGAAATGAAACACAGTACATTAGTTAATTCATTGCTCATATAAAATCACTGGAACTAATTTGGTCTAGCCACTATACAGTAGCAGTAGCCTCACAGCAACTTAATCACCATAAAAATGAAATTAAGTGCTTTTAATTCCTGAGCCACAGGTTCAATTTTTGTACAAATATTGGTGGGATCACACTATTATTACCAAACAAGAACAAGCTTCTGTTCAAAATCCAGGGATGGTGCACACTCTTAAATTTTGCTCAGAAATGCTGGAAAACATTGTTTTTGACTATTGGGCTCAAACATACAGGTGAAGGAGGACACATATCACATGAAGTAGTATTCAAAATAGCAGGACCCAGCTCTATTTGCAACCATATATAGATACATATTCAGATATGGGCACGACATACATGGTTGAAAACAAATACATAAATGTGTGTGCATATGTACACATAAAAGCGTACAGCTATATATGTGTCATCATACAAAAAGCAAGCATAAACTATTTCTCATTACATGGGTATCGTCCACCTTTCTATAGCCCTTGGTCAGGAAATAATAAAACATCCTCTGATTTATTTATGGATTATGTTTGCAAGAGGAAAGAGGCATAGGCTGCACAAGTCTGGAAATAACCATCCCTTTTTCTCAAAACTAAGTTTTCATCATTCAAGTGCAAGTTGACCCCTGGCAACAGCTCAAGACCCAGGGGCTGTTAGAAGATCTGTTATCTCCAAGGATTGACCTGAGTCATCTGACTGCAATGGACCTAATGGGTGACTTTAATAGCTGCAAGAGTTTCAAGAGCTCAGCTGGAGAACATTGCCTATTAGCAGAAAAAAAAACAAACCCACATTTGTAACTACTTTAAGAAAATGTTTTGATCAAATATATCTCAATTTTATTCTGTATTTGGGATCTCATACAACTGCTCTATGTGTTTTTTTTTTTAATTAAAAATATGGTCCAGTTTGCCTTCAAAGATAAGGGTCTGATTTATAGCCAGTAAATGATATTTTTAGCACACCACACTGCACACGCTTCAGTATCTAAACATGACATACGGAGTTTAGAGTGAAGTTCCCTGCCTCCTTTCTTAAAGGTTTACTTGTGCTCAATCTTTACTTTAGCGTAACCTGAATCCTCTTCTTGATTTAATATGTGATATAATGTAGGAACCCATGTGCAGTTACACAGGCATAGTACTTTGCCCTTGTGCCCTGAGGATTGTGAGTCTCTCAGAAAGCTTGAGACTGCTTATCGGGAGACCTAATAGGGAATCGAATCCTGAAGATAAAAATGATTTGGAGTGTGGATATGGAGGAGGGAAGAGGTGCTGCAGAATCCATTTAATCGCTTGAATGATGCTGTAAGCTCTTCAATTTATTAAATTTATCTACTTTTGACAGCCGGTTTACATGACTGGATAAACATCTTGTTTTGCTATTTTGATGGCATCATAAAAGGGGAGGGACTTTGAAAAAAATCTTAAAGACTGCAGTAGTGTTGTACTGATATTTTCAATTTCTTTCCCATTCAAGTAAAGACCATAAATAAAGAGCCACAGGGTGGCATGGATTTATATGCAGAACTCCCAATTGATTTCAACACGGAGTGCTTTGAACAATCAATGGTGTGACACACCACGAAGACAGAGGTTAAAAATTTTCCAACTATAAAACAATAAAATACATTAACTATGACAAATTACAAAATGGTCTTTAACATTCATTTTGGTATTTGTGTGGATTACAGCATGTTCTATTTGGAAGTCAAATAAAAATCAAACCAGTGAAAACAGACCCCATTTCTTACTTTGCAAAAGCAAAATGGTACATAAAAGACAGGTAGTAGAATAACGGGAAGAAAACAAAGGTAGTAAAGCCATCAGAACATTTAGAAAAAGCCCAAAGTAGGTAGAAGCATCACTAACAGATTAAGCAAGTGAATGTAAAGTAGGAGTTATAAGTAACTATTGCAAACAAAAAAATTTCACAGTAAGCTTTGAGTTATATATGCTTACTGTTAGTTATGACACAAACTCTAGCCATATATTCATTTTAATGAGAAAATTTTGAAGGGGGACATTTGAGATGCTATATACCTTCTGACAAATATCAGCTTCAAAATACTCTCTTGGATAGTCATCAGAAGATCAAAGATAAGCCTTCAGTGTATTTCCTGTTATACCGCAGAAGCACAATTATTATGAACTTGGAAACAAATCCCAAATCATAAATACTCAAAGCTGTGACCACTGAATTCATCCAATAGGGATTGATGCAGTGTACCAAAATGTTTAGCTTCACAAGCAAAATAAAATTAAAATTACTACAGTTAATAATTATACATAACTAAAATGCTTACTCCATCCTCTCCTTTTTTCTGATTTTAGGGCTTAAGAAAGTGCTGAATTATTTTAGCTTGTCCCAACACAGGGCATGCAGCAAATAATCTTTCTTCCTAAAACTGTATCATTAATTTTTTTTCAAATCTAAGTTAGAAACATTACACCAAATTCACTTACAACCCCTTGTCTCAGTGACGAACCCTTTCCAGCGAACACTTTGAAGGGTTCTCAATATCTATTACATTTGTAGCCTATCTGCTGAAGCATACAAAAAAGGTGGCTAGTTAGTGCTATATGGATATGTTTAGTGATAGTGTAACCTGTCCACTTGGAAATTGTTTGATAGTCAGTCCCTAACTTTGTTCTTCACCATTTTTGATTCAGTGAAACAAAACATTCAGACATTTCAAAGACTAGAAAGATGATTTTTTATATTGAAAAATATAATTGCTGATTTCAACTGTGGTTTTGGGAATAATTTTTTGATGTATTTTTTTAAACACTTTCACTTCATCAGCTTATTTGAGAAAATAAAGTATTGGATTCTACTTTCAAGAAAAGCAAAAGAACTGAAGACAAAATACTGCTGCCTACACAAAAATATTTTTCAGTTTGTAGGCAACTGAAGTTCTAAAAATAATGTTCTGTATAAGCTACATGAAACATTAAGTTGTAATTGGCAACTAAATATATATATTTTTAAAGGAAATAACACAAGTTTGTACTTGGACACAAAGTAGAAATGTTGAGGAGCTTAATAAAACATAGAACCATTCATGCAAAAATATTTTTATAATTATTTTGTATTAGTGTTACCTCTCCATTTTTTTGGATAAATGTACAACCTCTCCAGGGAGTACACTGATATGATCACTTGATGCTATGACCTCTTTTCAATTCCCAGTTTTTATCAGCAATAAAGTGAACTTGCCAAAAGTGCTGTCCATGGACAGTTGCCATATTTTGATTTCACAATAACAGAAAAAAGATGGATTCAGGAGGCACTCTAAACTCATCTCTGATGGTCAATGCTTTGCTCAGAAAAGGACCACCAGTGTTACTCATAAATTAATGATGTCCTGGAAATATCTACTCATTAGCATCAATTAGGTTTTAAAATTATGGATTTCATTATAATATCAATGATGCAGTACAAATGATATCATGATAGCTTTGGTATTCCTATTTAAAAAAAATGTTTCTGTAACTTTAATAAAAATCATAATCACTGGATATCACTTTCCTTATTCATTCTAGCACACAAAATATATCCATTCATATTTCACAGACTGGGGGGGGGGGGGAAGTGGAAATAAAAAGGAAAAGCCTTGCTCCATATTACTGGACATCTCCATTTAAGCACACATACAAAACTGGCAAAATCCTACCTAGCTTTTTTCCCCTTTCTTTCTCTCTTGCATTCTCATCAGAGTCTTCACTGTGTTCATTTAATCTTCAGGAGAAGAAATGTCACATGAGTCACTTCCCTTCGCTCCATTAATTACACTTTGCATGGCTTTTTCCATACCACAGCCAAGGAGCAGGTTTGTTCTGGTGGCCAAGTACAATTGTGACAGAAATGGCACGCTACAAGCAGTGGTGATGTACAGCAATAACAGACAAAAGAAAAAAAGAGGTAAACGTGACATTTTCCTCCTGAGGCTTAAATGAATAAGGCCTGAAGAAAAGTAATGCTGGAGCAGAGCAATAATGTGAGCCAACTCTATTTTGATGTAGACAAAGAAAAGGGAAGAAGAATAAGCCAGTCAGACCCTCCATCCCATTGATATTTCTAAGCTGTATTGAGGACTACTTCACACAGGATTGTGCCTGACAGAGAAAGATCCAAGTTAAGGGCAGTGCCAAGACAAACTGGCCAAAGGGAACTCCAGGAGGTACCGTGCCTCACTGCTTCTGTTTTACAGACTCAGGGACAACCTTTCATAAGCTATTCAAGGAGCATTAACTCAGAGTCTCACCATTTCGTTTGAAAACTATGACATCTTCTTGGAAGTGCAGATTCACAAAAAATTCTTCCTTTTGGTGTGAGCTTAACAGTGATTTCATTGAGTAACTGCCAATTCTTCTACTACATATTGTTAAAAGTAACAAAGAAGTATGTGGAGGAAAGAAGAAAGAAAAGAGTTCATTGAGCTCAGCAAATTGTACAAAGCTGGGTCTAGAGGAGTTCATTTAGCCCTTGCAAAAACATTGGATTGCCTCCAAAACAGAGACTCTACAGACTTTCTTCATAGCATAGCGTCAGTACATCCAGGGAGGTTTGTCTTCTCTGGGAAAAAACAGGCATTTGTCTACTCATTTTATGGTCCTATGGAGACTACTGTTTAGGTTTGGGACTGAGCAGGCTAAGTTGCATGTGTTGTATGTACTGCTGCTCATGTCCATCATAATTAGTATGAATTCATTAAAGGGATTAATAACGTGTGTCTGTTCACTGTTTTGTTCCCCCATCACCCCAAATTTTAAGAAATGGCATGGCCATAGCCTCTGTTTACTGTTAAAAGAGTCATGAGGAAACATGGAAATGAATGCCCAATCCAAAAGTTAAATGGTGGAGAAGAAGGGAGGACCCACATGGTCAGGCAAAACTCTTCTGTGGGCATATTGCATACACTCTTTTTTGCTATGCCAAGAAGCTCAGCTTCAGTACTTGTAGAGATTTTAAATCCATGCCATAGGAGAAAACCCCTACATTCAGAGAAAAGTAGCATATATCTTCAGCTAAGATTTCCCAGAGGATTAGAGATTTCTCAAAATCCTTGAACATCTAGAATCACATTTTTCTCTTTCAAAGATCTGTTTGAAAAAAAATGTTAATATGAATATTTAATATTTTCTTGGAAGAGATCATCTCCAAAGGCCCTAAACAACAAAATTTAAAAATGAAAGAAGAAAGAAAGAAAAAAAAAACACATTGCAGAAGAACTTACTCAGCAATCCTGTGATGTCCTTGCTTTAAGCTGTAAACATCTATTACAAAAGCACTGTGAAAACCTTACCTTGTGGAAACATGCAAATTCTTCTGGCTTTGCTGCTAGTCTCACCAAATCTGAATCTGACCCACACCTTGTGACAACTGGCAAATTTTATTTTGTTTAGTAAGAAACAGAAGTCATGGCCTATCACCAAGAAGAGTGATTCGTATGGACATTATTCAAATGTTTGTCCATGTAGAGGGATTTTTTTGATTATATGTCTTCTCTTTGAGAGCATTTTATACCATCTTTCTGAGACTGCACTGGGAATTTTACATGGTGACTGCCCATTCTCATGGCAAAATTACATATTGTTCTCCTTGAGCACATACCTACTCAGCTATTTACTTGATGTTTTACCCACTTGGATATATCAGAGAGAAAATTCACTGCATTCTCAAAGCTATAGAAAGAATGAGGAACAGCATAAACGTAAATCTATTACCATTACAATTTTAAGGTGGTCATCATGTGTTCTCCTTGGAAGCTTTGGCACATAAATTAAATGAAACTCATAACCTGATATTAGATGGAAGGCCATTAAGGAAAGACTGTACTGACTGAGGTTCATGCCTCACATTCTAAGAAACACTGCCTTTTATTTTAATTAATTTTAACTTATAATCTTGGCTTCAAAACAGCAGAACTAACTGGCAGAATAGGGGCAATTTATGATATTTTAGGGAAGTATCATGCTCTGACTTGAAAATGCACAGAGGTTCAGTGGACTCTATTTTATATTTAATTAATGTGACTTCCAGAGTGGACTTTTTAATTTTATAATCATCTAACCAAATGACTCTTTATTTTGTGCTAAAGTTCTTAATATCAGTAATCTGCTCTGAAGCCAAAAGCCACTCACACTGATATAGGAAAAAATTGCTTAATCAAAGGTTGCATATGATGATAAATTGGTATGGCATTTGTTCTTCTGCCCTTTTAATAGAAAAAAAAGAAGCAGCCTTCTTATTGTACCTGTCCAATGAGTTCTTCCAGATCTCTCCTTGTTTTACGGGATATTGTTACAATTAAACAATAATTATAACCAGGCAACACAGAAAGCAGAAAACAACAATGAACAAAAATATCAGACATTTTAAGACTAAAAGGATATGGCCAGATAACCATAAAATGTAGTCATTACCCTATCAAGCAAAGTCATGAAATATTGTTACCTATGATGATTTGAAAAGTTTTTGAAAAGTATTAGGACTTTCAGTTCAAGATGGAGTGTATATTTGGCACTGTAGAAAGCGTAGTGTGAAATGCTGAAAGGGGAGAAATACACCTAATCTTAATGCTCTTTTCATGCCCACTTTTTGTATTGGTCTTCCTAGGGCTGCTGCTTCTGTCCAGGAGTTGGGTTAGGTGGGTATATGGGGCTGCTCACATGGTGGGGAAACCTGGATGGAGCAGCAATGTAGGGGGGGAGGAGGGTTACCCAAAAGCTGAAAGGAGCAAGGAGGCAGTGCAGAAGGACACGTGCTTCCAGAGTCAAAGCTACTTTCTACATCTCTGTGTACTTCAGAAATGATAGAGTAACTCTCTCTTTCTTGCACAGATTTTATGCTGTTATAACTCTAAGGCAATACCATTGGCCTGACACTGACTGTGAAGGGATGAAGAATCAGAATCAATATTGCAAATGGTAAATAGCATATAAATCCAAGGTTTGAAGGACATGTATAACTGCAGTGTGTGCAGTACATACAGTGTATGCAGGGCCTGTGTAGCTGCACTGTATGGGAAATCACTTAACTCTCAAAAGAAATGGGAAGGGAAGGTGAGGTTAAAGAAAAATAAAGCCTCAATGAATCAAGGAAGCATCTCGATAGTTCATCCTATTATTTTCTGTCATCAGAGATCTATCTGTAGAACAGTATCACAGCATACTCACTACGTTTTTTACTCATACAGTATTTTTCATCTTCAACTACTAATTAAAACTTACAAGGAAAAGAAAGAGAATTTACCCCCAAACTGTGTTTTTAAAGGGGGGAAGAGATCAGTAGGGCATGTCTCCTATAAGCAATATAAAAATCTGCTTTTACAGTATTTTAATGTACCAGGAATTTTTATTTTTCCAAAGTGCCCTATATCTTTAAATGACCACAACTACAACTCATTCATCGCAAAACTTTCCTGAGATTTGTCTCTGTTTATGAACCTTTATGAATTTCTTCATTGCTGCCAAATATTAATTGAAACAATTAACTGTGAAGAACACGTGGGTGAAAAAATATTAACACCACATAATCCTTTCTAGTTAAGAGGTCCTTACCGGATTATTGCAGAAAAGCTCTGGAGTTCTAATTACCTATGGAAGTCCCACAAGGTTACTGCAGAACATGGTAATTAGACGGTTGTAATATAAGGTGTTAGCAGGGGATTGAGGATTTGTGCTAAGAAGCATGGTGTTTTCATGGCTATTTGCTGTGCAGAATACCAGAATTTAATGGAATTTGGTGGAAATCTCCAATGACAAATGTGAGCATATAGTTAAGAGGTGGGGAAAGTATCTTAATGAGGATACAGCAGTTAGTATGGAGAGACTAGATATACCGCACTGCAATCTGTAACTATGTAAACAAAAATAATCCACATATTAAGATTTTTATAGAATTTAAAAAAATATTGTATTTGTCAAGTATTTCATGCCAAAATATTTTTCAGTTTTGTGTATAAAGTATTCCATACAAACCAAAAGGTCCATCTGAGCGATTGGTTTATCACTGGTGAAAAACATTAGGTCCCTTTCTGTAGTTGACTGCACACAATGAAGTGATGCGGCCAATGTTGTGTCCAGAAGCCTTTGATTTGCTAGCCTAAATTACAAGGTGCCCAGTTAAGGAGCGGCTTTAAGCAAAAGATCAGGACGAGGATCAAGCTTGTACCTCTGAACTGCTGGCAAGACACCTGAACTATTCTGTTGCAACATCACATGCAGTAGAAGGAATTCAGTATTACTATTTTTTAATTTCATCTAAATGTGGGCATGGAATACAGAGGCTGACTGCTACTTAATTATACTAAGATAAAGGGTAAATTTGGAGTATCTCAAACTGAATTAAGTAGCACTACTGCAAATTTACACTGATGAAGGGAAAGCAAAATGTGGTCCCTAGTGTTTCTCTTCTATATGGTTGGGGCCTTCTAAACATGATTTTGTAATCCTCAAGCCATTCACACACATCAGTGAGATGGAGGATGGGGTAGGGAGAAGTAGGAGGACTTGATACAAGGCTCCAGTCTTTTTTCTTTCTCCAGCCATTTACAATTTTGTGAAGTGAATATACAGTGCCACAGATGTAAATTAGTAGATGACCTGGAAGGCAGTGGAGAATCCATCTCTAAATGTCTTCTTAACATTTTACATGAGTGTTATAACTCAACTGTTTGTGATGGTTGACATTCAGTCCACGAACAGTCTTCCACAGTGATATAGGAAAAGTAGTATATGCAAGTCTTCCACAGGCCTCTCTGTGCAAAGGTAAAATTCACCTTCCATCGCTAAGCACACAGCAAGGTTAGATCTCCTTCATTATTAGAATGGTAATAATCCCATTTAATCTTCCTTATCCTCTCCCGTCAGTAAAATGCATCTCTCAGCTTCATATGTCACGCCGAATAATACAAAGTTTATAGAATTCTGAAGAATACGGAATGCTGAAAGTGTTTGACTTTAAAAAGCACATACATAATTGTCTATGTATACATATTTAAAATATCTATTTTCTATAACTATTATTACACCTATGCAAATAACCACTGAAATGCATAAATATCATAAGCTTCTTTCATAAAAATTCATTTAAAAGAAAACATGAAAGAATGTTCTAGACAAAACTTTCCCCTAATATTTTCCAGCTCCTTTTTATAATCACAGTAAATATATTTTGTTATTCTGATTCTGAATACATGACCTTTAACAAGTCATCTAGTCTGCCCCTGTATATCTTTTGATTTGTGACAAGAAGATAACAGTTCCTACTTGCATTAGTTCATGACGGTGACTCATCTCGCTGTGGAAGTTAAAATCTGGCTCTTATGATCCTGGTCCAATTAAGGCAAGTTCGTTTTGCAATTTTTAACTCAACATTAATTAAGAGCTTGTTACCTTCTGCAGGTCCTTCTAATGAAGCCAGAATGAATAGAGGTTGCTATAGGAGTAAAAGCTGCCAAGATATGAAAATCTATGTGTGTCTGTTATTCAATGGAATGAGGAGAGAATTCTCTCCCAGATTAAAAAAAAAGAAAGAAAAGAAAAGAGAAATGCACTCTGAATGACTGCAAATACATCTTTCCAAACTTTAAAACAAGGAGTTATAAACAGAAAGCTGCTGTGTTGTGACCCCTTGTCAAAGAACTTAAACTCAAAACCTTCTCTCTCCTTTTTTGATATAAAAATTATGCCAAAGGACAAAATGGGGGAAAGGGAACAACAGGAGGAAGAAGCCAGTATGAATGATGAATTACATCATCAAAACAGGCACCAGCCTGAAAGTATGTTTGTCTCTTTTAACACATGAAGAGTCAGCAGGAGGAGGAGCTTACTGGAAGGTTAATTACTAAAAAACAGCCCTTTGCCGGCCCACTGGCCTGACTCTCAGTTAAACCTTTTCTCCTTTCAGAGAAATGAATATTCTCACTTTAAAAAGGTTAGAAAAATAATAATGTATTAACTTCATCCACTCAATGTGCACACACAAAAGTTTCACATTGTTTTAAGCTATCCTTCTGTTAAAGGGAATGGCAGCTCAGCATACCTCACTGCTTACCAAAGGACACTGGGAAGTTTTGTTTATTGACTTACTGCAGTATGTGAAGTGTAAACTGATTTTCTCATTATTATTTAGATGTATCCAAAGCTTTCACATCCTGGATACTGACAGGACTTAACTGGCTAGCAATTTTACCAAGTAACACATTTACACCTTGGGGAAATATCTTTTCATGGTGTATCCTGGAAGTGCTAATTGACTTTTATTTCCTAATAATTGTTGAAACTAATAAGCCTGGAAAAGCTGATGATTTCAAAGAACTGTAAATCAGACATTAAGATATTTTTCTGCCTGTCAAGCGTATATGTGAATATCTTAAAAAGTCAATATTTAAACTTCTGTCCTCTGGACTGTATTAATGAATTCATCAATAAGTCAGTCATAAGTGTCATAATGCAGGATGTCTAGAATCTAATAGCATCATATATGTAATTATGACTACAGTAAGTCATTGGGAGGGTAAGGCAATTGCCTTTCCCTGCATCAGCAGAACAGCAGGATGGAAAAAAAAAACTATGCTGCAGCTAAGACATTTAGGACACATTTGACAATATGCCTCAGGAGTCAGGCGTTTTTTAAGTGATCTTACTGTGTGTATCTGACAGTCTCTTCTCTCACTTCCCTGCAACGCTCATCCACCCATATTTTTTAGCACATTGGCTGATTTAACGGAGGGGTAGAAATTAAAATTATAATAAGTCCTAGAAGCTGGCTAGAGGAAAGAGACTTTGCGAGCGTCCAAGGGAAAGGTGGCTGCAAGAACTCACAGTCTATTACAGGGGAGAGAATCCTTACAGAAGACAAACCTTAAAATGTCACAGCCATGAGCAACATTTCACACAGTGCTTGTATATTCTTAGATACCACAGCCAATCGACCATGAGTCGCAAATCCATAAGACACCACCCTCCATGGGTTCTTGCAGTTCAGAGAGATAACCATGGCACCAAGCCTGACTACTTTTCCATGACACTTCAAGAACAAAACCCACCTTCAAAAGCTCTTGCCTTTCTTGTAACACAGCCAGCTGTAGGAAAAGTTCAGATATATATGGGATGAGAGCATTTGCTAGAGCCAGCCATGCTTACTATCTGTTCCTTCACAAAAGCAGCACAGATTCAAAAATGGATTCCTCAAACCCCATTCTGAAAATAAATATCTCTCAAATGAAGTGAAAAGGTGGAGGCACTGATTAAAGGAGGATGAAGTTTAAAAAAAAGACATAAGAAAGAGAATAATGAAATCTGGGAAAGGGAAGAAAGGAAAGAGAAGGAAGAAAACAAAGAAAAGATAAGAAATAAAAACAAAAGGAAAGAAAAAAACAAAAATGCACAGAATGCAGCATCTGTGCCAAGTAGCTGTGTAAGGGGCTTCATTCACCTACTAGCCCACTGGAAATGGTGCAAGGAATATATGACTGGGAACCATGCTCTTTCAAAAAGAGACAGCTTGACCAAATTAAATTGGGCTGTGTTTCATTCACTCCATAGGTTCGACTGCCAACTGCTTCCCTATTCAGTGTTTATAATTGGAGCGGAGGAGGGAGGTGATAAAAGCAGTGAAAAGGCAAAACAAGGCCAAAGAATAGAGGGAAAGGTAAAGCTGGCCAATGGAGTTAAAAAGAGGGGATGGAAAGCAAATTAGGTACCTCATGCTGCCAAAGTAATAAAACAGTGGGAGTCTGGAAAAGAACAGAGAAAAGAGAATTGATGAAGTCCAATCAGGAACAGAGGGGAAATGGCCCACTAAGAATAAAAGCAGTGGCAGATGGAAGAAAGGAGGATGGGGGGCAGGGGGGAGGGATCAAAGAAACAGAGTACAAATAAAGAGGGTTAAATGGGGGGAGAACTAAACTGGAAAGACAGTATCACCACACAGAGAGCCAGTGAAGGAGCCAAGAGACCTTTGTCAGGGCCATCAGGAGATCTCAGCTGACTAAAGGTGAGAAGTTAAAATACAAAGGAGAGTGTGGGAGAGATATAATGAGGGGAGTAATGACATGTTAAATCCAAAGAACTGAAACAATACAGGTATTGTTTCACACAACAACTAAGTCTTGCGGTGAACCTGAGAGGAAACACTGCAACCAAGAGAGCTGACCAGGCACAGAGAGGAAGCCAAATGGTGAGACCGAAGGAGTTTAGGATGCGCGTACATTGGCATGAAATGTAGGATGATCTGGTCAGTGCCAGATACACCAGCACAGATTCCTTCGAGACTTAAAAGCTTCATTCATCTCCATTTTTGTCCCAGATATCCTCTTATGGGCTATGGCAGCTTTTCATAAGGATGCTTCCTGTACAGCTACCAGCAGTATCACAGCTTCTGGAGCACTGCACAGTTTGCTGTGGCAGTGTCTCCAGCACCTGACAACTTTCAGACCCCAATCTATAAATACGTATTATTTGCTCAGTCTGGAAATCTGAGCTTTAGTACCAAATTTCCACTAAGAAACTCTGAATATAAAGTCATATTTAAGAAGTCAAACAAGTCACTGCTCATACAAAACACACCATAAATTCTGCAGAATGTGACCACACACAGTAAAATTTCAGCAGAAAAAATAAGTGGTAAAGTAACAGAAGTAATTCTATTATCGAGTACAGCTCTGAACAACCTATAGGTCTGATCCCACATCTAATATGTAATATAAGTTTTAAAGTAATTTCAGAAGAAACCTGAAATACAGCTGAATAATGGTTCATTAATGACCTATACTGTTGGCCTAAAACACATGGGCACATAAAGCCAAAAGAAAATACTCAGAAATCACTACTAACAGCACTTTTCTAAATCAATAGGTCTTTCCCAAAAGCGAACTCTTTCAGGACTACATATCTCATTGATGCTTCCATGCATTGTTAATATTCTTTCTCTCAGTAAGATCATTATTCAGAAGTGCTCTATTTCATAACTAAGCCAGATATCCAAGTTTCTACCACAGTTATCTCTCATATAAAACCAGGCTTCAGATTCACTGTATTAGGAGTTTTCTAAGCCACTTAGCAATTCTGTTTTATCAGGGACTGTATTGCATCATACAACAGAATCTGTTACATCTGTACATTATTTTCTCCTAGAACTGACATCTGAGGTAACAAACGTTCCTTCCCTATCACCAGGAATTTTATATGCATTATCAGTAATGTAGTTGATTGCATCATTTGCAGAGAATACTCAGCCACTTAGAGTGAAGAAACAGACAGATGCCTTGCTGACCGCTTCAGAGAGCACTAAAGGACTATTAGAAATGTGGATTCTAATAGAGCTATTGTGTCCCATTTCATTTCTAATAACTATGATCTCTTTTTGTCCTTCAGCAGGGTTTCCAAGATGCTAACCCTCAGATAGAGCTTAATAGCCATATAGATTCCCACTAGCCAGCAAAATTAGATGACAGAATAATTTTCTACCGTTTTTCTTGTGCTTATATTTATCTCAAATGTAATTTTCACAGTGCCTAATGGTACTGCAGTTCTACTTCAGTTTTTCACCTATGTTCAGTGACTCATCCAGAACATCTTTAAGTCTTGCAACATTATGCATTGTTTGATTCATCTCCTTATGCATATTTTAGTATCCCCCTCACTGAATCTCCTGCTTTTTTTCTAGAATCTTCTAAAACTCTTTTTTTTACTTAAAACTTTCCTTTAACTGACCTTTTCACTTCTTGTGGGGATTCAAGCCTATCACAGCAAGGACCAATAAAACCCTGTTGAGATAGACTGGCAAACGAACCCTTGCTTTAAGTAAACTAGTGGCGACAGGGAAAGATCTTAAGTAAACTAGACACGCAGAGGTGTAGGAGTGATGAGACGTAACCATCACATGAAGTTAACAATTCCCTAGGGTCAAATATTACTTATTCCATAACTGCTGTTTTTGGACAGAGAAAAAGTGTCATTAAGAAAAGATAAGATAAAAAAGGAAGAAAAGTGAATGGCCAAGAAATCCAGAAGAAAAGGTGAAGAAACAGAATAATCAAGGTGAGTAAATGGGTAGACATGGAGTAAAACTGAGGTAAAGAGATTGAAAAGGAGGAAGCTTGAGGAAACAGCCATTCAGCACAAGGAAGAGACAGTCCCAGCAAAACTAGTATTTTCTGAAAGCCCCCTTCACTTCTTCAGAGTAGGCTTACTGGCTTGCACATCTCTGCAGTCCGCCCCCCCCCCCCTGCAGCAAAGGCCTGAAGAAGGAGAGAAGGAAAACATCACCCATTCTGCAGCTTCCCCGGAGCAGGGGGGAGTCATCTCCTCCACACTGTTGTGACTCTCTGAAGAGTCTGAAAGAAGGAGAGACTCCCATTTTTATGCCTTCTCCCTACAACCATCTCTTCTGACTTTTCCCATAGCTGTTCCAACTGGCTGGAGTCTCCCTCCATGCTTCCTTTATATTTGCTTATTCCTCTCAACCTCTATTCTTATTTCCATTCCTTTTCCTATACCTACAGGAGTTTTACTTTTATGTATCATATTATTCATTTGGAAGTCCTTTTTGCTGAAGTATTTCAAATATTTCAAGAGTTTCAAGCCCAAGAGAAAATGTTTGAAAGATTTTGGTCAAAAATATGGATTTTTTAAAATGAAACGATGAGCAAATGAACAAAACCAGCAAGGGGAAAAAGAACAGAACTTCCACAGTACAGGAAAAAATACATGAATACAACTTAAAGAAACAGTGAAATCTAAAAGCAAAAATTCCTGCAGTAATCAACCCCCTTGCATAGTATTCATGCTTTATGTTATGATGTTAAACGTTTACAGTATATTAAGAGTCAGTGGTTCAGTTCTCCCAACATGACATAAAGAATCATATCCAAATGACTTCATTTAGAGTGGCTGAAATATCTAAAAGGAAAATCTGACTTCAGTAAATGAAGTAGCCAAGGCAGTATGACAGTTTTTGTTATTTCTTAACTGCTAACCCCAAAGCTATACCAACTATATATCTGTGTATTTGTGAGTGTATGCATACATGTATTACATTTCCACGTATATGCACGTACATACTAGAAACTTACACATACAAATATTTGTGTTTATATAAAATGCAAAACATGAGTTTGTAAAGGATAGAATAAATTGCAGCAAAACCATGAGGTACCTATGCAAGTCATCCTAACTGAGCAATAGGAAGCCATAAAACCAGATCACTCATCCTGCATTCTATATGTATTTTACAAATATATTCCTATAAAAGTGTTAAAAAGAGAGTTTTACAAATTTTATTAGGAATATTTTTCATATCCATCTGCTTGTAGAGGCAGGCTCCCTTAGCACTAAGATTCCAACTGTAGAGGGCCCTGAGGGAGAGGAATAGTATAATTTTTTTTAAAACCTCTCAAATTATGCAAAGCAGATTTCCAACATATAAAAAGTGTCATAATCTTAAAGTCTGCTATGAGCTAAAAGTACATGCCAATAGAAATCAAGGAATCTTCCTTGCCCAACAGTACAAACCTTCCTTTTTTATTCCTTAGGTTTGCAAGTTATCTCTAATCTGCACAACTCTAGCATTGAATTGTGCCCAGCCCGGCTCTTCAACAAATTTAATTTTTAGCAGTGTTTATTCTGAGAAGACAAAACCATGAAAAAAAATAAATGTTTCCCTTGCAGGCTGTACTAAAAACCATGCAATCTGATATTCCTCAGAGGTCTGGGATTTTAAAGGTCTTGCAATTAAATCGTGGTAGGACAAGGGCAGGAAAGCTGGTTTAAGTGCCTATAACTGCATTTTACCACATAGCTTATAAACGATCACATGAATACCTTACGCATATGGCATCATACAGTGTGACACACAAATAACATAATGGACTTTTTCAGTAGTCAGATTGCCTGAGCAGGCACACAAGTGAAACTGCAAAGAATGGTATTTGGGAGAAGCCACACGTAAAGCTTACAAAATCATCTGAGCTTAAATTTGGCTTTTTACACATAGGCTACTGACAGGTGTTATAGATAACTTTGACTAGAAGTTAGAGTTTTAGTTTACATGTGTGGAAATGGAACAAATGTTTGGCAGTAAACTTTTCAACTTTGGCCAAGAAAAAATGAGTTAACACTATTAGAGAAGACAAGTTTATGAGTGCTGGTTACCTCAAGCAGCCTGGAAGATCTTATTGCATCAAGCTCTCCAAGGGCAAGAGAAAAACTCTTTAAAGCCTAATAAAGAGTGTAATATATTTACATTGCAAAGTTACTTTTCTCTAGCCACTTAGAAGGAAAAGAGAGGGGTTTTTAAAATACGGGAAAAAACTTCATGTGACAGAACTTAGGAACCTCCAAAAAGTGCCTAAGAGAACTGTCTTTCAAGAATACATCTTTAAACATGAATGACTAAAGTAATAATTTATTCTTAAAAGCAATTACTCTGCTGCAATCATATTTTGCAGTCAGCTGTGCTAACAGCTTTATTGTTATATATACATATTTAATATATAGTAGGGCAACTGGGTCAGAACTACGGTGGAAATCTATTTGTTAATGGATTGAAAAATTCAGGAAAGTTGGATTGATACACACTGACCTTATATCTAAAGAACTGTCACAGCAAGAGTTAGCTGATATAGGTAAATTTAAATAATAAAGCTTAATAAGGCCTTAAGATGCACTTGTATATTTGAATTGCATTAACTTTTCAAAATAAAATTTTTATTGTAATGAAGTTAGGTGATATAAAGCAAAATACAGGTATTTATACACATGCACATACATGTATATGAAGCTCGTTAGCTAGGGATCAGAAACATCAAACTAGAGTAACCCAAGTCTGTTCAGTTCATTTTATAAATACTCATAGCAGCAGTTGAACCATGAGTACTCTTTGCAGGTGCAAATCTTTACATATTGCTTGGATTTGCCCAAATTTACGGGTGTAAGCCTATGTCTACATGCTGCCAGTTCAGCAGTTTGTAAGTGGGTGGCTGAAGCAAGCCAAGATTTCAGTGTTATCTCTTTCAGATTTTTCCGGTGCATTAATATACACTTTCTGGCTGCAAACAATAACATACTGTATGTGTCATATCGTTAGTATTATGCCTTAATTTCAGATGTAAAACTGCCTCTCAAAATAGAGCAAAGAGTGAGTTAAAAAAGAGTGCCATAATACAAGAACTGTGAGAAACTAGAAAAGACAGAGGGCCATGTTTTCAGGCTCGTTGGATATATCACAATATATAGTCCAGAGTACATTTTATGCTTTCAACCTCCCCAACATAAGGAATTGTCACCCATTCAGAGCAGTTGGGTTTAAATAGGTGCATACAAAGACCGTTCCGCACTTCTGAATTCTGAGGATTGGAATTTCATCTCATTTTGTTTTCACTGTTGGTGTAAATCCAAATGTTCCAATAGCATCTAAAATGAGACAGGTGAACCAGACTTGCATTTTTAATTTATAGAAGAAAGAGTCTTTGTTTTTTGGTTTCTATTTATGTGCCTAAGAAGCTCTCCACATACACATGGGCCCACTGGAAGCAAAGCTTCCAAATTCTGGAGTACAATATTGTGTTACTGGGGTGAGTGCATTATAAAGAATTTCAGTGTTAAGAGTAAAATCTAGCACTTTTCCCCATCCAAGATATTTTTCAATTCCAATTTTAATTACCATAATTAGAGCGGTAATCATCCTTGGGTAAATACCTTGGTCATACATCATTCCTGATTTCTGAAATACCAAAAGTGTGAGTACAAAATTCCTTTCGTTGCATATAATATCACTTCAATTATCCTACTTTCCTGTCAGTCTGTACAAACTGGCTATCAACAGCTTTTGGCTGCTCTGAGATACATTGAGATAAAGTGACCTTAACACACACATAGCAGGCATGGGGGGATCATGCTAGAGTAAGGAAATTCTCCTGGTGCAAGATGGGTAGGGTCTCTCCCAAATTTCATGGCTACAGCCATGAAAAAACTTGTTGTTGTTGAACAACGCCCCTTAGGCAACTTAGGCATCTGGAGAACAAACCCAGCATGCATCTGGCCCATACTATAGAAATACTGCTCCCTTCTTAAATTGTAGCTATCCTAGGTTTGCTGTTAGGTTTGGACCTTGCTATTTGCCCTGAATCACAATGTGTTGTTTTGCTTCAGTATGCAGTTATAGAACGTGAGACCTATCAACTGTGTCATATATTCTTTCGGTTCTACAAATGCTGGGAATGCCTACTGTTATGTAAACAAAATTAGAATAATATAGATGAAATGGGAGCCATATTTTCTTTTTTTTACACCATTAGCAACCTGGACTTTATATGTCCAAAATTTAAAGAGCAAATCTATTATAGAATACTGCTTAACTGTGACTTAGAATTAAAAGCTGTGGAACTAAGGAGGAAAAATGCTTTCATGAGCTTCATCCAGTTCATGAAATATACTATTATGCTTTCTGCACATCTGGATAGTCATATAATGTATGAGGGGTTGAAATTACTTTTGAATACTAAAAACAATGTGTTTTTCAGGTTAGAATTCATTTCAAAATGTGATGGAAAAATGTAGGAGAAATGAGGTTATTTAGAAATAATAAAGCAGTTCTGTGAATCAGTCCATCTTGATGAAATTGATGCTACCTAGCAATAAGGTTGATGCATGAAAATTCCTCATCCAGGAAAATATGCAAGTGCATACGTAAATCTAAGCATCTGAATAATAACCAGCTGGGTTAAACATGTGTTGTTGATTATGCATGTTCCTAAACACTTCTAGATTAGCACTGTATATTAGCAATATTCCTTCTATTGGTGAAAGAGTGAATCTAACCAGCAGCATACACAGAATTCTCTGAAAAGGGGGAAACAAAGGAGTGAACTACAGGTTACTTGCAATAAGGACAGTGGGATAAATGGTGGAGTCCTATATTATCCATAGATGAAGTAGAAAAATGGGGAAAGGATGATATATGAGATTTTTATTAGAATTTCTTCCTCTTACCGTGGAAGTCATCCAACTGAGCACATGAGGTACAGAATTAGGCCCTTTATGAGCTTCATTTACCATAGGCATGATGTTATAGTTCCGCCCTCAACTTTTGGATGTTGCTTCTGTGAAGGGAAGATGACCACAAATATGCTGACCACAAATTCAGATGAAGTCAGGAGGAGATAAGGATGCTATGGATACTTTTCTGGATCAGCTTGTTAAGAAAATTTTCTTGAACAATATTTTACATTTGCTTTGATAATGAAAATAGTCTAAATGCTAATGATATTTTGCACTTTTAGGAATAAACCTTTGTTTGTAAGAAAATACAGTGTCAAGAAATTGATTCTCAACATAATTCCTCTTGACTAGACTTATTATTATGAAAATCTTACTTTTCATTAAATAGGGTAAACACACCATTTGTAAATACTTAGACCTTGCAGCATTTTCTTCCTAAAATTATTTAGAACTTTTAACAAAAAAAAACCCCAAACCCTAATTTCTCAAGAGGATGTCTGTAGCACTTAGAAATACATAACAAACACGGAGTCACACCAAGGAAATTCAGAATCGCTTTCATGATAGTCTAAGAAAACTAATCTATAAATTCTTGAGTAGAAGAAAAGGCCCAGAGTGAAAAAAGCATGAGCTGAAAGAAGGAAGAACATATACTAGTAGAATAAATAACTCTCTATGGACTGACAGATACACTGCAAAAAGTGGCCAAAGTGTGCAATTAATTATTCGCACCATTATTACAGAACGCTGTCCCATCCAGTGCAAAGCCACTATGCAGCTCCTAACCTTCACTGTGCTCTAGCTTTTAATAACTGCTGAATGGAGTTAGTCTGATTCATTACCTGCCTCCAAACTCCCTACTCAGACTATGTGCCATCTACAAATATGGCTGCTTGAGCTTCACAGCTTGTCCTGCCATTGAGGAAGGAGGAGAGATAATTTAAAGCACAATAAAGTTTCAAGCCTTTATAGAAATAGTAGAGCATTGTTCAGCAAAGTAGGCAAAACACTGCAATTGCTAATAACATATTTTTGTGTATAGGTAATTATTAACCAGTACTAAGTAGTCTCTGGAGAAGGCAGGATTTTCTCCACCAAAATGCACAGTGAGGCTTTTCTTCCTTTGCTAGATTTTTTTTTTTTAACTCTGACATTGTTAAGCAGAACAGATCTGTAAGAAAAGTCATAAAATTCACACTACTTACCCAAGAGGCTGGAATGACTTCCTTCACAAATAAATAATTAGGCAGATTTACAAAATGCACATTATTTTCCCAAGTGACTGGAACGGCTCCAAGCGATTAAATACGTAATTAAGTAGTTTTTCTAAAATGCTTATTATTTACCTGAGAGTCTCATCACAGACTCTCTGGTAAATACTGTCTCCCTGCTAGCAGTTATTACCAAAAACGCCTCCATAATTTCCAGCACTCCTCCAGCAGTGATATAAACAGAGGATATTACTTGGGGCAATGGATCATGAAAAACAAAATCTGACTGTGCCAGCCAGCCTATTTAACTGACAAACTGAACTTCTTTTGTACCTGGCATTGCACGCTTTCATATAACAAACACAGTAGAAAGCAAGCAGAAGGACTTTTTCAGCTTTGTGGAACTTTAGTTTGTGTTTTAGCTGGCCAAGAATCCTACTGAAGGCTGTGCCTATGCATGTTTATGTGCATGCATGGGTATGCAAGGAGAGAGAGAGAAAAAACTCCAAACTCTATTAATGGTTTTCCTACCTGTTTAGGATAATGAAGGAAATACCACATGTTGGTCACAAAGCAAATAAGCAAGTCTGCAAGTCCCACATTCCATTTGACAGGAGATTTTTTTCCCCAAACATCTGTTTTGGCCAAGTTATCAGGAAAGACAAAGTTTTATTTCTAACTACTCCAATCGCCTTTCTCTTGTGGACATGCAGTCACAGTATCTGGCATGTTCCTGCTCACTATTCACTGGTTGGTGCCTGAGCTGAGGACAGAGAGACAGGAAAGAAAAAGGTCAGCCAACAGAACTGGCTCACCTATGCACCTATATCACCTATGCAGGGACAATACCAAGTGCCCTTTCCCTAGTGATCACAGACAATAAAACTGACCCTCAGGAATGACCCCTTCACATTACTCCACCTCCAGAGTCAATTTTCCTTACTCTTTTATTTGCCCAGTGTCCTCACGGCTTTGTGGTCCTTACAGAAGAGAACAAGAGTGACTGGAATCTCAATTAGAAAAAAGAGGGCAGGAGGAGACAGCAAGGCATGACAAGGTGAGAGAGAAAAAGAAAAAAGACAAAAGGAGAAATGAATAGCAAGAGAAGAAGAGAGGGAAAAGAACCAGAGGGTAAGACAATAATATTTGGGGATCAGCAAATAAGGCAATAAAGACGGGCAGACAACAATATTAATGGTGGTGAAGGAAAGAAAAAAGATAGGAGGAATAAAAGAATTTGAGAAAAGAAATTGTGAAAAGAAATAATGTAGAATCATGATAGGCTTATTCTTGAATAGAAAGAAGAAGAAAAGGAACAAAGAGAAGGAAATAAATTGGAAAAGCCAAGCAGTAGACTTTTACTGTACATACCTTTTCCTTTGTATTTCCCTGTAAGATTTTTCTCTGAATCCAATTTTTTAACACCTTCAATTAAGTTACTTGCATTTTACACAAATATAAAATAAATTCATAGTCACAGCCTGCATGGGGGTAAGAATTTCTTTTGTATTCTAATCTGATATTAATACAATAAAATGTTTGCCCTGGATATTTTGGTCATTTTAATAAAAGTCTTAAGAGTACAAGCATGTGTGAAATATTGCTAAACGTCTCATGTGCAATGTGAGCCACAAGGCTGAAGGTGGAGTAGCTGAGATGTGCACCAAAGGAGTACAACTGCACTCTTTGTCAGATCATAGCTTTTTATAGCAGGCACCTCATTTTTTATGAGATTTAAAAAGATATATCTAGGTCAAAGGGAAAGAGAGAAAAGAACAGGTACTGATAGGCCAATAGTGGGTGATTCAGGAGTGCACCACCATATAACTAAGGGTCCTCATCTTCTAATATAATTGCTCCCGTAACACTGATCTCTATTACAAATAACAAAAAACATTATAGGATGCATCCTGTTGTTTTAGTTTAAGCATGCTGATGGCATGCAATGTACAACATTTCATGTATTACGTAATCTTATGAATGTTGCTGTGTTTCCATTTATTATTTGCTGTTAAATTTATCCACAAGCATTTGCAATACGCAAAGAATGCAAAGATATTGACAGTGAATGTTTTGAGCACTGTTAATATAAATTATATTCAGATTGCTAGTGAAGGAGGCAGCGAGCAAGGGTCTGGAAAGTTTCACTTTTGTGAGCATTTCAAGGATGGGAAAGTGATAAGAGAATATCCTTCACCACCATTTTCAAGCCACTTAAACAAGATATAAGCAGGGTAAAAGTTCCACTGCCATTCTCAACAAACTGTATCAATTCTGCCTTTTATCCCTGACCTTGGCAATAAATCACATTGCATCAGATACTAGGAAAGTTCCTTTTTAGAGGATATCCCTGAATCTTTCCCACAGTACTATCCACTCACACTCTGAAAATTGCAGCATGTTAGTGTTCTTACACATATTTAAAGAACAAAACATATAACATTACAGTAAATATCCTGATACTAAATTGTTCTGGCAAATGCTGTTGTCCCTTTACTTCCATTGTACTAATGAGGCTATGTTGTTTTTAAAATTGGAAAACTAAATATAAACATTTCTAAATCAGTCCAAATTTATCAAGGTATCTAAGTAAAGTGGCTAACTGTAAGCCTCTGAATCACTCCTTACTAAGACCTTATTAAAACTCACCATGTGCTTAAATGGATATGATTTTTTATCTTAAAGAACCTAAAGTTAGTCACAATTACAGCTACTCTGTTATAAACATCATATGTAAATATGTACAAGCAATAGCTTGATAGTTTGGTATCTTTTTTACTGTAATAGGTTGTGACCCTGCAATCCAAACTTACTTACTTGTATCTGTTTCCATCGTCTTCTCCCAACCAACCACCTGTGTCCAGGGCCACTGCTCTATCTAGCCATTCTGTGTAACAGAAGGTCCAAACCATCAAGCAAAAAACGCACAACAAGTTGCAAGCAGATAGATTATAACTGCCGTATCCTGGGACCAATTCTTGAAAATGGCCTGTGGCACCAAGTTCTAAGGAAAAATATTGAAGTATCACAGTCAATGCCTAATTTATCCTATCAGTTTGCAGACTGACATGATGTAATGTGCAGATGTTCAGATTTGTAAACCTTTTATTTTTTAGTTAGTATGAAAGGTCTCGATAAAAGCACTGCAGATTGCATCTCAGTTGCATTTCATCAGAGCAAGTGATACCATGTGTTCCACCCCAATGTGCCCCGCTTCTGACTCTCACAAAGTGCTTCAGTTACAGGAGCAAGTTTGATTTCCATGCTTAAGGGATCCTTTTTTATGTTCTTAGGGCAGGAAACAAGGCTACCAACTGACATTAGATAACATGATGGCTTTTGCAATGTGAACATAGATCCCCCAGGGATCAGAATGAGAACACTAAGCTATTGCACATAGACCTTTCAACCATCAACAATTTCAGCAACAGCTGTATTGCACTGGATTTGAACCAAATACAAAATGAAAATCTCTTTCCTAAATTATACACCTTGTTCCCTTTCTCTCCATTTCTTTCTTTTTTTTTAATATATTTCTGGGGAGACAGAATTTATGGAGATGCAGTGTGAACCATGATACTTTTTATAACCCTCACTTGCACCTACATTGTGCAATCATTTGGCACATCTGCTATATCGAGAACAAATCTGATTTAAGAGTTTTAATAAGAACGTACATCAATAAATTATAACAGATTGGTGATTAGTAGTATTATTTATATGCAATATTTTTGTACCCCTTATAATGCTGATGTCTGCTTCACAGGGACTAATTATTTTCATAATTTTGTCTAAGTAGTAATATAGAAAATGTCAAAAAGAAAATTAGATTTTCACTTTCCAGACACAGAAATTTAATTAAAGCCAACTCCTTGTTGAAGGGGAATGTCCTTAGCTGGTTCTGTCATGTGGCAACGGCTCTACATGCTGCCATGTGGGAGACCAAAGCTCAGAAAGTGACTCAGGGAATATTAATCACCAGGCTTCAGAGACTAAACACATGCTGAAGGTGCCACAGTTGGTCCCAGCAGCTTATTTGTGGAGTATATAAGGAAGCAAACAGCACTGATTTCGTATAAAGGCTGCTCTTTGCACAGCCCACCTCAGAGGTGGCGCTCTACCAAAAAAGACCGTCTGCTCAGATATAGATTGATCTGTTAAGAAATCTGCAATTATCCAGGCATGAAAGGTCAGCTTCCCCTCATTCCACACCAAAAGTGTAAATTAAACTCTTCAAGCATATTCCAGTCATAATAATTAGCATCTTTTATAGTCCACTGGACATTTTTAGGACAAACAGCCAGATGTCTCCACTCTGTGGAAAAGAGTCCAAACATAAAACACCCAACTATCATGGTTAAAGGCTAAATTCCCAGCCATACCAAAATATGACATATAAGTTGGAGGCATTATTTCCTCATTTCACTTACCCTCTGTCTTTAGATCTTTTTTTCCTGCATTCCTTGAATACTCACCAACTCTTCTTCTCAAAGCACTACCTCTTTTGCCTCTCTTTCACTTCCTTCTCTCCATGAGTCCTCTTTTCCCTATCTGCTATACATTGCTCCTTCCTTCTCTTTATCTCCACTATTCCTGACTTTTATCCAGAATATTCCTGTGAACATTAACTGCCCATGGGCTAGAATGGGACCACCAAGCTAGGCCAAACAGGCCTTCTAAGCACCAACAAATGACAACTAAATTAGAAAACAGCCTGAATTAGAAACTTATTCAAGCAGTTGAGTGTAGAGGTGATGACTAACAAGTCTATATTACTTGTTGATTTTATTGTTCATGTAGATGATGATTTTTGTCAATTGGATAGAAGCTTAAAAGTGACTTGCCAACCACCAATTGATTATTATAAGAAACACCACCATGGGTAGAAACACTTTCAATTGAATGAAAATCCTTCCTCTGTAAAGACAAAGTCACAGCTTTCAAGGACTCCAGCAGAAACAAAATTTCACCTCCACTTCAGCTGTGCACAGAAATGATGAAAGATGTATTACATGACCCCCCCCCCCCCTTCTACTGATTCTATACTATTTTATTTTGAACACAGACATCTTTTTTTACAGGACAAGAAAAGTCTATTTTCAAAGTCCATTCTTAGTTGCTCTTAGAGACAATTAATTTCTACAAAAGATTTTCTCATTATCTCTTGTCCTTCGCTATTACTAACCAGAGTGAGCCTACATGCACTGCCATCTCCATGCAATTTATAAATGAAATATATTGCAACAGATGAACTAGTAAGAGAAATGGGAGAAAAGAACCTGTGGTAAGATATCTCATGCTGAATTTAATTATGACAGCTCAGATTTTTGTATGGAACACATGGTATAATTTCACTGTAATTGCTCCCAGAGAAGAATTCAATGCCTGCCTCAAATATATCATGGAATCAAGGTCCACTTGTCCTAAAGATTTTGAGACTGTTTAGATATGAAGTTGACAATCTACTGCTATGGAAACAGAGCAAGGACTTGAGGGGACAAACTTCAGACATCTCTACTTGAATTTCAGCCAACATTGAAAATGGAAATGAAGGAGCTGTTGTTCTGACTTCCAGCCATGCCCTTTGAGTTAGAGTCATGTGTTTGTGCTAGTAAAGGAACACAAAAAAGTGCTTGACACACTGTTGGTTCATGTTTATTTTATGCCCACACTGAGAGGAGAATGCAGATTACCATTAAAGTTTCTTCAGGAAACCACTGCAAAGCCTGAGCTCTAGAATTAACTCTTGACAGTAAAAATTTGTCTATCTACATGCTTTTGATCCCCTCCTCTATCAAAGACTAGTTGGAATAAACTTGTAACTTCTTGAATGTGGCTAAATTAGCTTCACTCTTAGATCAGCGCAGAAAGCAGTCTAGCTGTATTCTCTGATAAACTTCCAACAAATTTCAAAAATAAAATGCAGAAGTGGATGATCTTTTGCCAACAAGACTCTCCCCTCCAGGGTGCTGCAGAGATCTATGGTACTTGTTTAGTGCACATATAGTATTAAAGAAAAATCATTTCTCATCTTGGCATACTGACGTAGAGTCTGTAGAGAGATATGAGAAGGGAGATTGGAGGAATCTAGTTTAAAAACACAGAAGGGGTGAAAAAGAAGCAATATTTTCATGGGCAAAGCCCCGTAATGAGACTCACTGCATCTGGGCTCCGATACAAACTCAGTCAGTGACCTCTTGTGTAACCTCTAAGTGATTTGTCTTCTCTGTCTTCCCATGCTTTGCCTACTCAAACCGTAAGCCCACAGGAAAAGACATTGCCTCTTACTAAGAGTATATATAACATCTAAGTCAATACAGTATGTTCAAGCTACCATAATGTGAATAATAAAATAACTGTAATAGTATGAACATGAACAGGAAGAAAAGAAACCTCTGAGTAAAAGTGCAATGCAGTCATTTCGGGAATTCCTCTTACATGAGATATAACTGGCAGCATATCATTTGCATGCAGTACTTCTTTATTCCTATGAAAAGTTCAAAATTATTTTAATTTTCTTTCATTGCTTTTAACAAATTTAGTATAACATAAAAGGAACAGGAAGTTTTTGAGGAAATATGGTCATCTCAGTATCTTGTTTTATAATCCTTCATATTTTACCTAATTTTCACTCACCTTCCTGCCTTGTTTAAGACAAGTTAACTTCAGTCAGTGTGCTGATTTGGCAGAATCCTTCTCATCTATAAAAAAAGAAGGATCTCTTTTTCTAGGGAGTTGTTTTAAGCAATCAGTATCTGGGTCTAGCTTGAACTGAAGGAGTAGGAGAAGCCCTCTGGATATGTCCCCACAATCAGCAGATTCTGAAATTCTCAGCTTGCCTGACCTACTTATAATGTTATTTACAGAAAGAGTAAATACTTATCCTGCCCATAATACACAGAGAAGATATGGTCAGAATTAATGAGTTCCTTTACATAAGGAAACTATCTAAGGTTCACTATTCATCAAACCAATACATGTGTGTACAAATACAATCTGCCTATTATGAAGAACTTTCTGGGAATGAGAGGGAAAAAAAGGCTTGCTCCTCTGTAATGCTCGCCACAATTGCAGTCCTTGCATTCCCTCTGCAGAAGGAGTAACCAACTTCTCCTCGAGGAAAATGAAAAGAGGCAGCTGAGTGGGCACGCAACCCTTCCTTAGACTGGATAGCAGGGTTCAGCCAGATCCATGAGAAATTAATGACAGAATGATTCCAGGAAAGAGAAGAATAAAAGTCAGTTATTGCTAAAAGCTCTTCCAAAAGATGCTCAGATATCCCTTGAAAGATACAAATAGGGAGTAGGGGTGCGTCTCTGCATTTTCCCTGTCATTGGCAACACTGGAAAAAGAAAAATACAACTAGAACTGTCACCACAAACATGCTGAAGACTGTAATTGCTTGTTTATTAATTCCTCAGAGTGGAAAAAAACTCTCCTCAGATGTAAAAATATACAAAAGAACACAAAAAAAGCATTCCTCCAGCCTCCTACACCTGCCTCTGTAAGCTCACGTATTTCATGCAAACAAGAAATTACAAAAAGTAGATAGCTGTCAGGAATTTAACACCCCCTAAATATGAAACTTAAGGAGCACTTTGAAGAGCTTCCAGAAGCTGCACCAGGGCCTGCTCTCATTCCCTTCTATTTTATCCTTTAATAATAAACTGCCATTTCCTGCATTTTCAGATTTCTTAAATTACTTCAACTTTTTTAAGCAGCATTATTGGAGATAACGGATTTCAGAAACTGTTGATGTGTCGAGGCTTCACACTAGACAAATCTTATTTCTTGTGCCAACAGTCACACTCTTCCATGTTAGGCCCCACTGAACTATGGCTGCTTCCTCATTACATTCTTGAGAAAGCTCTGTTCATAGATCACTGACCTTCAGTTTAATATCCCTTGCACACACATGCCTTCCTCAGCTTAATAGAGATTTTGTCTCTTCTATAGAACAGAAAGGACTCCAACACATTATTTGGAGTGATCAAATCAAATACAGTTCTCCTCCTTCCTTTTACCTGAAAACTTCACTTAGGCTATCAATTTATTTTCTCTTTTTGGGTACTATGCTTTTGAAAGACGATTCAGAGATTCACCACTACACTGACATCCTCCATAGGAATAAAAAACATCCTGTTATTATACAAATAGAATCCAAATGGGATAACACAAATTTTCTCTTAGAACATATGCCTCCTTAACCATTCCCCAGCAGCTTTCTTTCAATGGAACATGGAAATTTGTTATACTTAAAAGTTTTAATCCTTTTTGTTAGCAGTTCCATACACAAACTGGGGGTAATTTCACTTATTTATTTATACGTGTGTGGTAAAATTGGATTACTGCCAGATACAACAGTGTTTTACAGTCATCAGGAGAACCGCACCCTTTATCCAGATTTCTTTAAAATACATCACACATACGATTACTCTTAAGAAATAAACTGATGCAAAGACATTTTTGCAAAATGCCTACAGCAGTGTAAAACCTTGCATTTCCTTGGCCTTGCCAACTTTTCCTCTGCCAAAGATCTGTGGGAGTTTATTTTACCCTGGAGACCAAGTTCCATAATGCTGTAATGCTATTTTAAAAATGAAATGGTGATCATAAGAACAGTATGTGTTTAAATGGGGTAATACCCTGCATGTTTGTATACAATTCCTGCTTTGAGGTAATGCTATGAGATTCTTGTGCCCTGCACAGTAACTAAATAACCATAAACGATCTTTCATGCATATGCAAATCTGTCCCTCTAAGCACCTTATTAATTATTTCAAAGATACTTGGAGGTCACCACTCATGGAAATTTCTATGCATGAAGCCTCATTAATACAAGACATCATACAGAGAAATGGGATAGATTTTTGTTGCCATTTAACAAGGGCAGAGAGAGTATAATCTGAAACGTTTACTTTTTTATTTTAATGACCAATAAAATACAACCAGCTCCTGTCTATAAGTCTTTTCTGCAAGCTGATATAGTGGGTTTGAATCATGGGGCTGCCACATTATTCTGAATAGCTAATCCTATCAACACACCAGAGTTCCCATGCTCAGAGCTGCAGTCCTCAATGCTGGCTGTTCTCAGCTGGAAGAGTGCTGCCTGGCACTAGATTAGCAGCTAGGCATTAAGGATTTAATTTTGTTCTTCCCAAAATCACAGCAATGACACATTTTGTGTTGGAACAAAGTGAAGCTACGTCATTTTCAAGGTGATATATCATAGATCATCAGCTGAGATAGCCTTTTTCCAAACACATATTATCTTCTGCTTAATTACGCTGCATAACAGAAATCAAAGAAAAGCAAAAATATAACCACGAAAAATAATTGAATGCAATGACAAAATCAACCTTCTGGCATGGATCAGGCAAGGAGGTAAGATATTAAACATACTTGAGAAGCACTATTTATTTGAAATCCCTAGACCCTTTCCAGCTCAAGTTATCATACATATGTGATAACACTGATCTTGTCTGCCACAGTGACCCTTTGCTGTAGCAGCTGCTGTTTATTTTTATTCTATTGTATGTGTGGCGTTTTCACCTCTAGATTGATCCAATAAAAGATATAAAAAACCGGCTATGTTGGTACATTCCCTTGATAAAAATTGGGAACAGGGAGTCAAATGTTAATGGAAACTGCAGGCTGTGTTCATTATTTTATCTCTATTTTTCAAAAATGCTAGGATGAACAGAACTAATTGGAAGTGCAAACAACTTAAATAGGCTTAATTACAAGACCAAACCCCTCTGTACAGTTCTAGGGCAATGTGTGCACATATGCCTTGGAGAAATTAAGTAGATTTTAAGTAAACCCATTCTTATTTGAAAATGGAAAAGTGAAATCATTTGTTACAAAGGGTGAACCCACAGCATGAATACCTTCTGTTCATAACACTGCAAGTACTACTTCAGCATTGCTTTGTGACATCTAAAAACACATGCATCAATACAGAGTACGGCTTTCACTGGCCGTGTGACCTAGTCACTTACCACAACATAAACCTCATTACAGTAAACATGACGCTGTTTCATATTCCTTTTAGAAACAGGCTCAAATCAAAATCTTACCTTTCAATAAAGCTCAGATCTAGTATTTTTTGCTTCAAGTCAAGTTCTGCTAGAGATAACACGCATTAGACTGACATTGCCACAGTAAGACAAAAAAATAATTTCTGGCATGTCCCATGGTATTCATTCCTGTCAAGAGGAAATAATTTTAGGCTTCTTTGAGGTAATTAGAGAAAGCTGTGTCAAACACTGCTTTATCTTCTTCAGATGTAAATACAAACTGTAAATTACAGTTGCAAAAATGCAGATTGCAAATGGCAGCTTGCAAAAATGCAATCTTATACTATTCAGTAGGAGTGCCATGATGAGTAGAAAAGGAAATCATATGATACTGTTCTGAATGTTTCTTAATTGAATTGACTGTTGATGAAAGCTGCTGCTAGAATCATAGTTCTGAAGGAGGCTAAATCCTTTATAGCTAAACATTTGGAGGGAAGGGGTTGGCAACTCAGGCTTTCCTCTTTCACTCCACAGGTGTGATGCAATTCAGCTTCATGACTTTCTCAAAGGGCAAAAAATAATTTAGTCATCAGCTCTCAACTGGACTATAACCTAATTTTAGAAATATCCAAATTTTTTGCCTACCAGAAAGTCAGGTTCAGGTAGCTGCAGAAATGAAACACTAAAGTCACAACGACAGCGCTCAGACTCTTCAGCCTGCGGTGTAGTCTGAAGGATAATGTTAGAAATGCTTTTATTGATACAAAACTGATAACACAACAAAGAAAACTGGCTGAGGTAGCAATCAATTTTATGTTTGGACAGAATATTATTTAAAAGTGCTACACACTCAGAGATTGTGACTGAGCACCTCTCCAGCATAAAGCACGTCAGCATAGCACCACGTCAACACTCCTTAGAGATAATCAGGCTGGTGCCGAGCAAGCAGCTGTGCACAGGCAGCACCACACAGCGCTGTGCAGAGATACTAACTCAGGTCCTGAAGTGGTATGTGCCCGGTCAGTCCTCTTGGCTTATCAGAAGTGTCAAAAAGCCTGGTCAACATGCTGTACTGACATAACTATACTTCTTGCTCTTCAGCATCAGCTTATTCATCTCTAGCATGAGAATCTCTGTACCGCACTGCACTGAGGCGTTTTTAAAGCATGCACTCCAGTAGCACAGGGTAATACCCTCAGCAGAGATTTTTCAAGGAAACATACTTACTAATTGGAGATCAGAGAGCAAATATATTGCAATCATATTATTATTGTTATATTTTACACTATTTTGAAAGCAATTTTTGATTTGGGGAATTCTAAAACTAGCAATATTTCAGTGTTTCTGTGTTTAGTATTTCTAGTTTTTTTAATGCATAAAGTAGGAAGTAGCATAGCTGAGACTAGATTGGCAACAATAGCTGCTTTTACACTGCTAGAGCTGAACTCTGTCTCACTTGAATAATGGACATACAGTCATCCTTTCTTTGTGCATCCTTTATGGTTTCCCTTTCTTAGGCCAAGCCTGTGCCTTCCTCACCTGTCAAAGCCTGGAATTGTATCCCTGAGCATTTCAGCTCTGTCTCCCTGCATCTTTCCCCCATCATATCCCAACTCTGCTTCTACTGCTTAATTCCCATAGTGTCCAACTTCAATATACAGAAAAGAGAAAAGGACTCGCTTGTTACTGCCAAGTAGGGGTAAGAATCCCTGCATATTTGTTAGTCTTCTCTGTAAGAAAAAGGAAGGATAAAGCTTTTGAACTGAAGAATTGGAGTGGCAAGATATATTGAAAGTTCCCAATATAAGTTTTGTGCAGCATGACTTACAATATGTTTACAGATAGAAGAGGCAGAAGGGCCATTAGTTTAAAACAATGGGTCTGAACTATAGGAAGTGCTGTGACACTAGCCATGGATGCAAGGAGGCCCACAGGAGTAGAGAAAGATGAGTTGCCTGCTGTACCACTGAGATAACTGATTAAGCTGAGGAGCTAAAGGGAGAACAGAGAAGAGAACTGATGAATGGAGTGAAAAAAAGAAAAAAAAAATGGATTCATCTTGAGTGGAGCAAAAAGACAGCCAATTAATTTGTGTGGGAGCAGAAAATGGATTAGTTTCTAGAGAAGCAGGCAGGGAGGTAGAGAGTACAAAATGACCACACATTACACAGTAATGGTCAAGGAAAGAGCACTGGTAGAAAGCACCTGTTAGGTTCCTGATGACAGGTCTTCTTATTCAACATAAAAAAGTATTTTGTGTAGTATGACATCAGTGTACAAATGCAGTAGCAGAAAAAGCTGCTGGAGGCAGGGAGTAAAATTAGACCTGACAAGTGAACAGCACATAAACAGCGATTCTAGTGAAATGTGAATTGATGACCATTGCCAGGTTGCTCCTGAAGCAATTAAAAGTAAATAATTTGAATTGTTCTTATTACTGTACTTTCATCATCCTTAAGGCATGTACTCATTTTAAGTAAATGTCACTCTCCTAAAGAAATGTTGACAATTTCTCTCCCATCTAGTTACATGAAACATTTGTCAGCTATTAAGGCAAACAAGGCAGACCCATCTTCTATGTATCTTCTAATGTTTAGGGAAGTGATTCTTATACTGCTACACAGGACTTGTCACAAACATATATGCACAGACACAGATTTAGCAACAGGAAAAATAAATTCTAATGTACTTCTTCGCAGCAAAACTTTTGAGAACTTTGCTCTCTGTGTGCCAGTGTTATGGATTCAACTCTCAAAACAGATATTTCAGATTCAGTGTAAATCTTCTTGTTTTACTTACGTCAGACTTTGTTTCCTACTCAGGTAAAAAGACAACCTATCACCTTCTCAGGGAGATCTACATTTCATTCAACACAGTGACAATTAGTAGCAATAACTTCATCAACAGAAAGGCCATTTGAAATTCCTATTGCAGTCCTTCTTTTATTAGTACTTGAAGACAGGCCAAGAAAGTTAACAACTTATTTGACTCTAAAGTAGAGATGTGGAGGTCATGAAGGATTTTTTTCTTTTTTTTAACAGAAGCTTAATACTATCATCTGTTAGCACTTTATGGTGATAAAATACTAATGTGAAAAAGTATGCATTTGCTTATAAAAGAAATGCCCTTTAGAATCCAGTTAATACTGCAGTTCACATGCTCAGCAAGAAGAACCACTTCAATATTGAAATCCATGAAATGAAACAGCTTCTATGAAAACATCTTATAATTCCACAGATATCCTCAAAATTAATAGGTGATAAAAAGAGTCTTCCTCTGAAATCAAAATTGTGTATTTTTCTAGAAAAGAAAATCTGCTAAAACATACCTACACAAGGGAGGGAATAACCAAGCTCAGGATCATGGATGAATTGACGATTGTTCAGCATAGTCATGCAGTACAAATGGAAACAGTCAAGGCAAATGACATGGCGATGCATGCACTGGAACACCAGCACAGGACTCCTGTTAAAAACAAAATGGTGAAAATAATGAAGAAATACTCTATTGTATGAAGAAATGTGGCTTGAACTCCACAATGTGCTGTATTTCAATTTGTAATATTGTAATAGCTTTTCACTAGTAGTATACAATATTACCATGACGTATATAAAAACCGAATTTAGCCCGGCATATTGCAGAGTTTTTAGAAAGAGATGGTTCTTAACATGAATCAGAGCAAGGTACAGGACATAAGCTTTTACTGGAAACTTGAAGAGAGGTAAAACATCAAATAAAGTAAAGAGGAAATGAATAGTATTTTACAAGAAAAACTTCTTAGGAACAGAAATCCTTCATGAGAGGTGAGATAAGATTATGTACGATAAAACTGCAAATGGTGGGAAGTTGGCTCAAATATAAATGTGACCGGCTAGGAAAGCTAAACTGGACTTTGTGAGGACCAGTCAGTGCCTTCAGCCTCTCAGACCAGCCACTGGACCTCTACAGAGAGCGCATTCTCTTCATAAAGATGAGCAAAACAACTCAGCTTCTAGACAGAGGTGTGGGATTCAGTTTGGGAACAAAACACCTAAATGTCAGTGCTATATCTGAGGCATCTACAGGCATGCTAAGTTAGAAATTCCCATTATAGTCAATACATTCAGGGGAACCTAGAGATGATCAGCCTGTAGCTATCTGCATTAGGGTGAGGTGAATCAACCTCTAGGCTCCACGGTGTCCATAGACTAAATCTCCACTGATGATAACGAGAACTAAGGTACCCACCACACAAGCAGACACCTCCATGGAGACACCTAAATGGGTATTCCAGCCTCGAAAGCATACCGTTTCTGGTGATGCAGAGGGGGAACACTCACAACAAGTTAGGACAAATGGTTTTACTCGTGAGCAGGCCTACACCCAGAAACCCTCCCACCACAACAAGGAGGAGCAGTGGCTCCCAAGATCCTGCTCAGAACCAAAACACTGGAGTGGAAAATAAAACAAGTAATATAGGAAACATTACATATATATATGAAATGTGTCTCCGCTGCAGGAACTAAGTGATAAACCCAATGGCTTTCCTAACTTCAGCAAACTTTTGATAGACAGACCTTCACTGTCAATTCCAAAGTAATGACTATGTCCTCTTTAATAGAGTTATATGCTCTGTGTTATGCAATACTGCTTGCTTATCTCTGCTCCTTTAGGAGTATTATCAACCCCAAGGATCAAAAAAACGCAAAGCAAAAAGGGAGATGAGTCAAGCTGAAAGCACAGTGAGATTCAGATCCAAATGCTGAACTATTTTCTTCCTTTTATTTGCCTGTGGGTAAACATGGGTTAATTGTTAAAGTTTTTTCAGCAACTAGAAGGACAGGGAATTATTTAAAAAATGAAAGCAGGAATTCTCACATATTCACCATACTCCAGGAGACTGGTATTAAAATTCAACATCAAATACAACAGAATTTGTGATAAAATCATAAGAGTTAGCAATACTGCTATAGCTTCTATAATTCCTCCCAGATGATGCCTTGAAAACCCACTGAAACAGTAAATCACCAGGCCTTCAATGTGGGAATATAACTGCAAAATGTAATCAATAATAATATCAGGTACGGTATATAAGCATTTACTCTTCCAGGAAAATATGCTTCAGAGTCGCACATACTATAGAATCTATGGCAGTGTATTGGTATCTGTAAAAATATAATCTGTGTTTTAAGGATTTTGTTGAATAAAGCAGCTTAAAAACTGAATTAAATAAAACCTCCCCATTACTAATCCTTATTAGTTGCCCACTTGCTGTTCTGAATGTAACAAATAATAATCTTAAAAAGACAGCTGTAAGGCAAAATGAGAATGTGATCTGTACCATTTTAGCTCTGGATGATCCCAAAATCATTATAGAGAGCTGGAGGAGCAGTTATCTTATCCCTACTGCGTAAAAGTCCCCATGCTTCACCAGTTAAACATAATCTTAAGAAAAATATCCAAAGGATTTCTTCCTGAAATGCAGATGTAAACAGATTTGCTTATGGCTTTAAAGGATCTCTCTCCTTCAGGGTGTATTGTTCATTTTTATTGCTGCAGTCTCTGAGTATTTTTTAAGTTTAGGGGAAAGCTCCCCGGATCTAAATGTGCACCTTTCTATCCTTGTTTTCAAAGCAAAGATACCTCTTCTGTGTGAGGAGAAATCCACAAAAGAAAGCCATCAAAAGCTGAGTATCTTAAAAAACCTTGACCAGAAATGAAAATGGTGTTATTAACACTGTCATTAAAACTTGTATGAAACCAAGACTAACAGCACTGAATTATGCAAATCAACTACTATCAGTTACCAATGGAAATTACTTGTGATGTCAATCTTTCTTCTTAATATATTACAACTGTTTGAAATCAAACTATATTCTCCAGAAAGAGCATAGCCATACATGTACACATTTAAATTGTGACTTAATGAAAAATATTATTGTTAAAATGTGTTCTCTTTTAATGCTATTGGACTTGCAGGAAATGCATATAAACTACATAGGTATTTGGGTGCTGATCACATCACAAAGCACACAAGCTTAGCTCTCAGAGATATTACAACGTCTGTTAATTTTGCAGCCCACAGTATCTGTGTCATAAGGCTTTGAGAAACTCAATCTGCATGCAATGAAGCTTTATCCAGATTAATTGGCATTCGAACAGTCACGACATGCCAATATTTGCAGACTTTGTATCTAAAGAAAGTGCTTCTTCTGGTTTAAGAGACCTATAAAAGTTATGTTCATGAGATCAGTTAAGACTAGGATATTGTAGAGATTATGTTCATAATGCCTGGGTGGAGCTAGTACATATTTATTTAGGATAATCTCAAGCGTTATTAATAGAAGACTTGCTTAAACCAAGCACAATTTAATTTAGAAAGAAAGAAATACTACGAAAGTGAAATTTTTTGACATATATTGTAACAACAGCCCTTGCTCAATCTAACATAACAATTTAGTAATATAAATCTGATGTATATTTTAGAAAGTATTTCATAGGTTCCATTTACACAATGTATTTGCCTGAATTAGAGGCATCATGAGAAAAATGTTTCTCACAGCAAGGGATAAATTGGTCCTTTTCGTTTGCCAATTAGGAATGTAACCACTTTTGAAAATTGCAAATCCAACATTACAATGCATCACAGAAAATTTCCGTAATAAGTCACTTGCTCCTGTGCTCTGATTCCTTTCATTAGAAATTTATCAGTATGCATTTACTTAAATGAAAAAGAAAAGAGATTTAATCTAAATGTTTCTGCATCCTGTTTTTACCATGGAATAACTGTGTGGTGCCACAATGACACTGTTGGAAATGCTATCTGGTCTGTACACTCTTTCCTTCTCCTAACTGAGAAACAGCAAGACACAGATATTCTCAGATACACTACAACAGTATACTGGTTAAATAGAGAACGATATGAAGACTGATCTTGTTTAGATAAAAACCCCACTGGGAAATAAATTGTTCTAGTAAATCCCAAAATCTCAGGACACTTGTTATTAATGTACTAAGAGTGAGTCCAATGGCTATGAATGTGAGGGGCTATTTACCATAATGAATCCACTTAACAGTGGATTAACCAATATATCTTTCAATGCCTGTTTATGAAAAACTTGGGGCAATTTTTTCCTCTCTTGGTCTTTATCCTTCAAAGAAGGTTGACTGAGTAAAGTTAAAACAGCATATCTCATATATCAGTCTGTTTTTTTTTTCTTTTTTTTTAAAGAAAATGTGAGTAGTCACAGTCTGAAACACTTTGGAGGCAGGAATATATCTAAAGCCTGTAGAAATTTCTGAAAAACATGTTGGACAAATCTGTGAAAACCCCTCGAGGTCATTCCTAGGTGACAGTTGGATTTTCCTCACCTTCATTTCAAAATCTTAACCAAATAATAATAAAAACCCTAGCAGATGTCTGTAAGGCTGACTTGCTGGGATTACCGTCAGTGAAGCAAAAATAGCCGTTTGGGATTCATTGCTGTGCAGTAAATAAATCTGAATGCACACAGGTATATTACAGCCTTTAACCCCACCCACGAGTGCAATATTTATCATAACACACCTCTGCATTTCTAATACATTTTTCTAAGTTGGCAATCCTCCTGTACTTCAAAAAGCTTTCTATATAAGTACCATGAAATCATTTTCACTTATAAATGGAACCCTATGCTATTCCAAAATGAATCTTTGTTAATTTACAGGTCAGATTGACAAGCACCATTCAAGAAAAGATGAATCACTGAATAAAAAGTGCAAAAAAAATCAAATGATGGAAAATACAAACTTAGGCTACATAGACACAACAGGCACTATCCTACTTCATAAACACTTGAAGTAATTAAACAGAAATGCTGTCCTTGAGCAGCACTCAATCAACTTTGGCTCTACTCTTGCAGCAGAACAAAATTACAATGCCTAAGCAAGCCAAATCATTCATCGATCACATGGTTTCCTCACCGAAGAGTATGTAGGAAGAGTACAGTCTAATTCATACAAAGCTGGTGCCACATCTCGTTTTCCTCACTATTGCATACAGTCCACAGTCCTATTCAAGACTATCCAAAAAGTGCCTTCTGTTTATTATGTTTCAAATACATTGTTTTCTTACCATAAAAAATACTTCCAAGGACTTTCAGTTAGAGTAGATCACTAAATTCTATTAGAAACATGCTACTCTTTATATAAAACATAAATATATAAAATATATAAAACGATCACATTAATTTCTATTTTAAAATTGATGCAGTCTAGAACAAAGAATAGCAACACATCTTGCCGTTTAATGAGCAATATGCTATTACAGGGAAATGTAAACAGTGACCCAGCAACTGCAGACAGCAACTGGTGAACAACAAGGCAGGCCCCTGACTCTTTAGGCGAAAGCTAGACGTGTGAGGCGGGGATCAAGCCCTTGCAAGAGAAGAGAAACAAAGATAAGCTCCTAAGGAAGAAAACGCACTGATTTGATATTCCAAAGAAGAATCCATCTTTCAGGGACTTTTAGGAACAAATAAAACGTACATCCCTGCTTTTCCCTTCCTGGTTAATGAAAAACAAATCTTTACATAGACTGCGTGAACTAAACAAAACAGTATGCATAAATACAGTATTCTCAAAAAACTAACACATTAAACCTGTTCAAACAACAAAAATATTCTGGTTTTGTGTCTTTGATCACTTGCCACACAACACATCAAAGGTCATGCAGTGAAGGTTATGAACAGCATGAGACATCTGTGTGTGAGCTTAATTTTGCTGGCTGTGCTCTTGCACAAAAATGTATTCTGACCCACAGCTGTTAACTTAAAGGGGCATTGGCAAGTGAAAACTGAACTACTTTCTCCTCTCATATGTTACATGTTTTTCTCCAAAATGTGCTTTCATGTTTCTTCCATCAATAGGAAAGCGGTGCCAAAAGGCCAGAACCCAGGAACAGCCTGACAGTAACAAACCAGAATGCAAGGGGAAAAGACAGGCACACTTAAAATTAGTGCATATGATAGCAGGTTTGCACCCTGCGCTCCTCTGAGCTCCTATCAGCTCAGGTGTTAAATTTCTTCTCATGCAGTGGAAGTGAAACACATATTGCATGTATGATCTGTGGTCACTGGGCCTGGCAACAGCAGCTGCCATCTGACGACACAGGCAAGGGAATGACGTGTTACACGTGCTGGTATATTTATAACAGTACCCTACATTAAATAGTGCTATGTCTGCTTGTTCAGACGCTTCTGGTACACACGAAAACCACCCTTGGCCCCGACAGCTGAATCTTACGATATCAAAGAATGGATGGTGCTTTAGGCTGGAGAAGAAACCTTTCCTGTAATCTATTAGACTAGCTGTCAACATTGCTGCTCTGCACAGCAAATAGCTGATAAATCAGTCACGCTTTGTAAGAAGGTAAGTAGAACCTGCTCATTTTCCTTCATCGGTGATTTAAAAACTTCATCTCTACTGGAGAGAAAAGGAAAAGACCTGGGTAACGGAAGGAAAAGATGACGAATGTGAACAAAGAAACGAGCTCAGGAACTGCCCTAACCCAAAGCCTGATGCCAGTTGACGGTGGGAATATGAGAACAGCCAACAGGACAGTGTATGTGGACAATGTCTTTATTTTTCGCTGAGCAGGGAGAGCTTTGTATGGATGTAGTTCTTCAGGGCTCAAGGACCCTTGGACATTGCCCTGCTCTGCTTTTCCCAACAAGCTCCTGGGAGCTCAAGGACTGCCCTGGCATCAGACGCACCATGTTTGTTACATGCATACGCAACTGCACTCAGCAGCACACCAGAAATAAGACAATAATCATCAGCAGAAACACAGTAGGAATGGCAGAGAAGCCTCCTTAAATGTTAGCTCAGCAAGTGTGCAGCTTTCCGAACACCAGTTTACTTTGAACTGCTTCCTCCATACTGTCTCCTTGGTGTGCAATGCCCTCCCAGAGCCCATGTAACTTCTGCCCTCACCTGCTGCCCCCAAAGGGTGTCAGGTCCTTCACCTTCCCTGGATCTCAGCTGGCTCACAGCAGCCCTCCCCTCTCCCCAGAGGCAGCTGCTAGCCCTCCGCAGTGCAGGCAAAACTGCATGTTGCAGTCCACCCACACCTGCCACACACTGTTTTGCCCAGAAGAGCCTCTCCTCACAGGTTTAACCCCATTCTGACTGGACACATTTGACTTTGACAGGCTAGAGACATACATTCAGAAATCAGCCTAGCCCGGCTGTCAGTGAAAAAATATCAGCAAGGTAACTGAGGAGGTTGGGAGAGTGAAGGAATGTCATGATAGAGGAGGAAGGGCTAACTCTGCCTGCATAAGCAGCACCATGAGACCCTTCAATAATTTAAAATGAAAAAATAAAAAACTAACATGCATTTGTAGCCTACTGGACTCTTAATCCCTTGATTGGTTACTGAGGATACCATTGTTTTCTTCCAATGAATTAAACCTTATTTAGCTTTACCCCCTGAATCTATGCTAGTAAATTTAACCACGTCAGCAAATGTTCCTAGGCCACATGAATCCAATTGTCTGTGCTGTTAAATTGTTAGAATGGTCCCTGGCATGGTTTTAGGCTTGCCAGATAACACTGGCCTGAACAATTCCTGGGCAGAGCTCAGGAATCAGCATGTGCTATCTGCAACAGGCAATAGCAGTTTGCACCCTGCTTTAAAAACTGAGAGAGTTTAATAGTACAGACTTGTGGCAAAAGAGCTTTATTCTTGGACCATGATGTAAGTACACTGCGTCTCTGCTCTAACTATTAGAGCTTACTGAATTACGCTCTGTCTCCTTATTCTCAGACTCCCACCTCCATTCCCCAAACTAAACCTTTTGAGATAGTCTGTGAAAATTTCACTCCTTTTCACTCCCGAGACTCCGGGAGGGACTGAGGCAGTTGGACACAGCATGTTTCCACTGGCTAAATTTCAGTTCCTCCCTTCCAGTCCACTTTGAAAATACCTGACGGTACCCTCATATTTTTGACTTTGTCACTTTAACATGTATGAAAGAAAAGAAGAAGACTGGAAAACAAAATAAGGTAGAGAACAGGGGGGTGGGGGAGGGAAAGATGATGAAAGGGAGCAGGAGATGAAAGTGCTAAATTAAGTGCACTTGCTCCTACAGAGTTATCTTTCACCACCTTGACATTATGTTTTATGTTATTCTCATCTTTCTTTTAAAATATGAATATTCAATTTAAATGTTCATCCAGACAATAACTCGAGGGTGCTTCCCATCAAATGAGTCCTCAGTCTCAACCAAAGATAAGATTATTATCTTATAAACAAAAACACCCTCAAGTTATTGTTAGAATAAACAGATTCCTTTATAGAAAACCGCTATCCAGAAGCCGGTAACTTTTTTTTTTTTTTTTCCGCCAAGTCCTCAATATCATTATAATTTAGAGATAATATTTTACCCATTCCCCCTCAAGGCAAATACCTTAGCAGCAACTCCAAGGGAGAGTTTATCCGGGAACATCTTCTATGCGGGCGCTGTCAGGCCGCAGCGATGGCCAGGCCGGGCCTGGCCACCAGGGCCCGTCCCGCCGCCCCGAGGGAGCAGGGCCGCAGGGCAGCCGGGGCAGCCCCAGCCTGGGGGGCATCGGGCACCGCTGCGGGGACGGGACAGGCTGGGGCTGGGGCAGGGGGTAGGGACAGGCGGGGCTGGGGGGCCCTCGGGGCCCTGACAAGCTCCTGCTCCCACAGGGAAGACGAATGAGGCCGGGGCTAGCAAATCTCATTGAACTCGCTTTAATTTAGTCTACCAAGCAGTCAACTCCTCTTAATAGTCTGAGGAAAGCAGTTTGCAAGGTGCGCCAGAAGAGCGTACTGGTAGTGCAAACGGCTTGTTGATGTGCTTCCTCCGTGCTGATTAAAACTACTACCATAAGAATATCCATATTGTGATTTTTTTTTTCTTGTTATCTTGCATTGGACCTTGTCACAAGAATAAGGATGGGATTTTAATGCCCAACATACTCTCAGCTCTATGTCCCCATTTCTTCATTTGCCCTCTCCATTGTTTTTTTCCTACATGTCAACTACTACTACATAGAAGAATAAATGCAATCACCTAGGCAACCAGAAAAAAATTAAGTAGTGAAAATGAGGCAAATTATCTCGAAGTTTAGGAAGTATCAATTCTCAGTTTGTATTCAGGCCAATACCATAAAGTGGTGTGCAGAAAATTCTGAAGGTTTACAGAGGTTAAGCTCACCTCCAAGGAGGAGTCTAGAAGTTCACCAAATAATTTTATGTGCCTCTTCCCTGGTTAATCCCTGCACGCATTTTCAGAAGTTGCTGTACTGCCTACTCGGAGGCTGACTGCTCCTTTTTGTTCCTGTTCTTTCAAAAAATTACAGTAGATATTTGGACTTAGGCAATCTACTGCTGTTTGTATAGGAGTATTCAGGAATAATCTTCTCCCATTTGTCCATCTGATCTAATATTCTGCGTAGCACTCACAAAGACTGACATTTGTCCAAATAATACGACTTTGCATTTCTATAGAACCCTTCACTTCCCGATCTTGATTCCCAAATGATGCCCAGAATACGATGAAAGACAGTCACAAACAGGCATATGTGAGATTTAACCCGCTTCTAAATTTATTGGATATTGTAGGAATGGAAGCAAGGGTATTCACAATACTGTCTTAGAATATCATCTCTGACAATCCTGTGGAAGCTGTTTGCGATGCTGGGATGGAATGCTTTATGAAAAGAAGACATATTGCAAGAAAAACATTGCAGTTTAAAGCTTCTCTGTTCTTTGAGAAGACTTAATTTTTAGTTAATTAAATAGTGATGTACTATACAAATAAATGTTATAGAACTTGACTGAAGACACTGGAAAAAAAGAGTGTGTGGATGAACAGGTATCTTGGGAACCCTCATTAGTACTTCATTTTTTGCCCATTTTCCCCCTTTTGTTTTACTTCTTACTTCACACCTCACAAGTTATGCAGACTGACACATGGAGAGGGAAAGGAGACCTTCCCCTCTGACCTTACCTACTCCTTGTCCTGACTGACACATATGCTCAAAGAAAAGGATGCAGCAAGCAAACTCTGCAGCTTCCCTAGTGGGAATGTGACAGCTATAAAATTGTCAGTGTTAATGAATAGTTTTGATATCTATCTACAGCTTTCCAAGAACACATGGATCATTCCCACACAGAATATTCATATTTACTCTTCTGTTATATTTTCTCTCTCTATAAAAGGAAGTAGTGATCTGGCCTCAGGAGAGAAGACAGGTTATACCTAGAAACTTAACATGTATCCCAATGTGAGAGAAGAAAATGTATCCAATGTGTGAGAAAAGGTAAGAAAGACAAATAACTATAAAAACCTTCAGGAATGTAAACAAGCACCTATTTAAGGTAAGTTTTCCTTTGCCTTCTGTTTCCTTTTGACAACTCCCTCAATGCACCATACTTACTGCATAAGAGCTGGGATTGGGATTACAGTCTAGCTATCAAGAAAAAAAGAAGGAATAAAATGAACAAGGAAACAGAATGGAAAACAAAAAATTCTAATAACATTATCAAGCTCACTTAACAGGTGGAATAAAATCATGTGTAACAACATTGCTTTGCTTCATGGTCTGCCTATACTCACTGACTGATCAAACTCTAAACCGAGCACAGAAATTTTCCAGTACAAATGGTGGATTTCTTCCATTACAATGCCAAAGAGAGCATATTCATACAGGTGGACCTGACAATTAGCTCAGTCTTAAGGATCTGCATGCCACTAAAATGTGCTCGAGAACATATTCAGACTCTGTGACAATGCCCTTCCTGCTCCTTGTTGTGTTCAGGGAACAAAGAGAGAAAGGTTATTTCTCAAAATATAATAACAAAACAAACAAACAAGCCCTACTTAATTCAAATTGTAGGACAAAGTAACAAACATGTCCCACAAGAAATGTTTCTGAAGCCCCCACAGTTTCTCTGATCAAATTATAGAACAAGGTGTGAAATAAATGGCAACCCCATCTTATTTAAAATGGAATTTACCAAAGATCATTGGAAATTTGATAACTCATAACTCTCTTCATTTTTGCTTTTAAGTAAAACATTCACGTTATTGTACCTTTTCTAATCAGTTGAGATATCACATAGGACAACTGTGCTCTAAGCTATGGTATTTTTTATTCGTATTTGTTCTTCAATTGCATTTCTAACTACCCTAATGAGTTTGATTTGTGATATATATCAGCTCTGACTTTCAACAACAACCAAAAATAAATTCACTCCCATAAGCTTTTTAAAATTAGTGTTGTTTAAAAGAGACAGGGACCTGCACCTACTTCTTATATTTCAAAAGATAACAGGACACGAGGGAGTGGTTTGATTGCACTTTTGTTTTTGATTTAGATGCTTTGTAGAAATAACCTTTGGGATTAAGATTGTGTGGTCAAAAATACACTTCATTTTTTTAGCATTAAATAAACAAGAGGAAAGTACATTAGCTAGACTGTAGTCTGCAGAGTCTATCTGTTAAAATAAGGAAAAAAATGGAATGCAAAAATTCAGATTCCCAAGCCTCAAACCTCTGTGCTGCATTACTTACTTTAATACAGAGACTCCTTAGAGATGCTAAGGAAGAAGATATTTTTAAATTAGGGAGTCTCAGTTCTTTGCTCGTTTCAAAAAATCTAAAAGGTTGCATAGTAAGATTCCATTCACAGAGTGCACAGCAGGAACTTCTATAGGATATTACCTTTTCTAATTAAGTAATGCTTATAATGTCTCATGTACAGCATGGTTTGATTATGCTGTTAACAAGCTTACATGTAAAAATATTTTGAAAGCCAGTGTCAGTGGATGTTTACTATATAACTTTAAAATAAATCTAATAAATCTGTTTTCTACTGTATATAATATTTTTCCCCAAAAGTCTAGTCTACTTCTCCCAAGAAGACAGTAACTTTTCTGGTGACAATGAAGAAAGCCTTGAAATTTAGTGATGAGAGATGGAGGGCATAGAGAACGTTAACAAAAGATGTTAACAAGAGATGTTAACAAAATACGGTTAGTAAGAGTACAAACTTGCTTACAGTCATGCATCCTGCTCTCACTGTCATTCTCATGTCTTTGAAAATAGTTCATACATGTAATTTATATTTTCTGCAAGAGGGAGAGAGCTGTATTGTGCTCCCCCCACTCATTTCTATGCAGATAAACATAGTATGCACTTCAACTAGCACCAAAGCAAAGATTGAACCTGGTAGAAAGCCTACTGTGACTTCTGCTCCGAAGACACTAAAGGAATTTGTTTGGCTGCAGACTGCAAAGGAGCAGCTACTTACACAGCAGCACAGAACCATGCAGTGCACTGGCAAGGCAGTTACTAAAATGATCAGAAGAAAAGTTGAGACTTATCATTTCTTTCCAAGGTCTTATTCTGTTTCCATTATAATCAATAGCTAAATTCCCAGTGACTTTAGCTGACCAAAATGTGGCCTTACACTTTCTTGAATGACCACAAAGCATAGTTCGTCGTGAAAAATAATAATATCTAACACTGACAGCAGCAGACCAGGTGTTTTAAGCATACCTAAAAGATTTAATTGCACAGCAACTGCATACAGAAAATTTTACCTGTAAATCTGCTTAATTCTACTTGGAAACATTCTGTTATTAGCAGTATCCACTGGACATACTCATATTTTTAAGAGGAAGAAGACAGAAAGATCAGTTTTGAAATAAAATTAACTGATAAAAGTTTTACCAAGATTTCCCTGCCTGTCAGAATTGAGCTTTTCCCTTCCCCACTCCAAATAATACAATCAACATCTTGCTCATACCACTTACTCAAGAGTTTTGAGGACTGACAAGGCAAGTGAATCTCACTACTATCCTCTGCCAGATCTGATTCAGAGTTCAAATTCAGAGAAAGCAGAAGTTCATCAGCCAAGCAAAAACTGAAAATGCAGCAAGGGACCATTTTTAAGACACTCATGCTATGAACTATGTCAAGCTTCCTAAATTTTACATCTTCAGCCGCCTATGTACTGGAGCTCACTCTGCCTCATTCCACCTTTGTAGGAAACTCATAATCCCCTGGCAATGTGAAGACTGGGAAGAAAAGGAAGAAAAGAAAACAAAACAAATATAACCTTTGAATTCACAGCTACTACTCAGGAATCCAAAAGTATAAAGAATTCAAAGCTGTTTCAGAAACTGCTAAAGTTTCTGAGAGCAGGATTGGTCCCCAAAAGACGGTTCAGGCTGATTCTTATCAAAACTGGTTCACACATCACTAATTATATAATGTACCAATTATGTTTCCCATTCTCTCTCATATTAGCCAGCCTTACACTGATATGTTCAGCCATGCATGATTCATCAGGTTTGCCTTCTCTTTCTAAACAAGAGCTGTGGAGGAGCAGCCCTGAAACCCTAGCCTCATTTATTAAAGTGTGAGAAGACAATGACATTTCCGCTGTCGTGTGGCATGAAAAACTCTGCAGCCTTCTAGCATTTTAAATAACCATGCTATATGTGATTGCTTGAGGACTGAAGCAGTGCAGGTTTTATAAATAGTGCCTGCACAGGGTTTCAGCGTACTTGCGCAAAGGACCTGTTATTTGAGCGCTGGCCTCACTACAGACAGCCTTGTTACAAGAGGTGAAGTTTATCGGATTAGAAGCAACACTGTTAGTATTCAGGACACATTTCCAAGTGCATATGACATGTCAGCTGCTTACATATCTTCCAATTCTGCTTCACATATTCCTTTTAAAGTTAAACATGAAGTGACAGAAGTGTAGAAATATCTGTGTCCTGCACTCTGTGAACATAACAGCTGAAAAAAACCACCTTGACATGTCAGCTGACAATAGAAAAAAAAATCCCCAGCTTCTGCTGAGATGTTCTGATTTTCCTAACATCAGCTACTTGTAACAGAGGAGGACTGAAAATACATAAACATGAACTCCACAATTAAAACATATGGATAGAAAGCCTGAGGTATTTTGTTTGCATGCCCCCAAACACACTTTTTGTCTTCAACCCTCTTTCTGTGTCTCTACAACAACTAGCTATTCTATTTTACAGAGGCATCCCACAGAGATCTAAAAATAGGGCTAGCTATTTTGTGTATCTGCAGATATTTTCTTTTAAAAGATATTTTCTTGCATCTTCCCTTGACAGATACAAGGCTTTCAGCAGATAGTTCTCCCACCGTTAAAGCAAACGGAGCACTACCTGCAGCAACTCTTTTTCCTTCAGAATGAATTCCTCATCCCACACCATATCCTTAGTTTTTTGATTTTTTTTATGATTTCTACTTTGTTCTTCCATTTCTGTCCTTCAGACTCCTCCTCCTCCATCTCTTTAGTTATACCCTCAGCTGTCGTTTCCAAACCAAGGCTGACTTGATCACCCTGAGGTCCTGTGGGTCTGGGAATCTAGCTCAACTGAAGGAAATTGACACTTCCATGTAATTGATGCTACATTACATTTTTCCTATTAATCTGATTCTGCATTCTGTATTTATGGAAGAAACCCCAGTTTCTAGAAACACAGGCATACCTTGTACAGACTTAGTTTATGATAAACACACCACACTGCTGTGCCAAAGGATTTCTTTGTAGCATTATTCACATCTTAATTTTATATCCAATTAACTATAAAGAAACTTTTGACCTTTTAATATCCAATACTTGAGAAGTTATACGATGAAATAAGCTATTTCATTTATTTAATAGTTGGATGATTGGGTTGGTCATGCTTTAAATACACTCTCTCAGGGGAAAAAAAGAAGAAAAAAAGAAATGGGTCTTTAAAAGCCATACATGCTGTCACATGACCTTCAAAATCCTGCACATGCACTGAATTGCTTGGAAGACACTTGTTATGTGTCACCTTGAAAGGTGAAGAGCTTCAGCAACCTTGTCAAGATTTCTATCTGTACTCAGAGGATGGGGCCTAATTTTAATCTTGCTTACTTCTGCATTAATCTGGACTGACTGCACAGAAGCAAATAAAAATGGTCAGCTGTAAAACCAGTGGGAGATAAATTTTGTGGCAAATCAGGTACTAGCAACTCTCTAGCAGTGCTTCTCAGACAATGGGTCACAGTCCCAACAGGGGTCACAAAGAAGATCAAAAATGTCATAACAATTATAACACAAAAAATAAAAGAAAGTTCTTAGAACACTCCTAAGGAGACCAAACCCTTCAAAACCAGGTGTTGTATTTAACAACAGTGCACATTTTTAAGACAAGTGTAAGAAGAAAGGGAATCTATTACAAAAATACTTGTCTTTGAATTGGGGAAACAGGCCACCTGAAAAGGTTGAGAAATTCATCTCTAGCCATTCCATTCAATTTACTTATTTTTCTCTTATTATTTGCTATAATTACTTCCACACCAGCTGATATGATAAAAGGTCACTATCCTTATCTGTCACAGATATTTCAAAGCCAGAAAAGTCCAGCTGAAACAGACAGAGATAACATGCCTGCTTCTGGGAAGAAAGTGCCTCCAAAGGTTATCTGAAGTTAATATTAATGCTACACAGTAGAGATGATGCTTAATCATACTGGAAACCATGCGTAGTGCAATAAATTTCTAAATGAAATGTATGAATGAGATTAGCATATAGTAGAACAACCTTCCCCCCCCCCCCCAAATTAGCTCAAATTATGGTATTTTGTAATGGTAATGAAGAGGTGCATCATTCAGGCTATAAAAGGTGAACTAATTCTAAAACTTGCGACCTGCAATTGAAGAGTGTGCATGGGGGACTCTAAACAATGTACATTATAAACAGAAAAATATATGAGAGAGGATTATTTTATTTTGTTCATGTTGGGGGTCATATAACATACAATAACTTCAGCAAGTACAGACAGGATCCTTTCCCTCCCATGAGAAATAAAAATGCTTGCAGGGCTCCTCTGTACCCTTGTTTAATTTGTGACACTGCAATTGGAATTTGTCACTCTAGGAGCTACATCTGATGTTACAGCCTGAAGCGGAGCTAAACCAAAATAAACAATCTGCTCCATTCTGCTTAGACTAATACGACAGTGATGTAAGCCTTGGCACAGTGGAAAATGCATAAATGGGCTGCCACGCAGCACATATACACATAAAAACACAAACACTGCTCAGGAGTTTTATTACTAATACACAGTGGATGAAAGAAGCCTTGCTTGGACGACTTCTACTTTGCTGCAACAGTGTAATTTTCTTTTTGTTAATGTGGTGAACATGCTTATTAGGCCCTCCATTTTACTTTTTTAAAAGAGCTTTCATTTTATGTAATTTTCTACCACTTTTGTGTCCTCTGCCATCAAACTTGCAGAGATAGGTAGTTCAAAGGCAATGGCAACAGCTCATGGGGCTGTTTCTAATATGCTTCACAAATAGCTGCAGTCTTACCATCTAGTTAGCTTTCAAATGACCCCTACAAAAACACTAAGTCATCCAAATAACCATTATCATACTTCTTAGCACATTCTTTATGACTTGTAAGCAAACTAATATAAATTTTGTGCTGCACTGAGATAATATCTTTAAAAAAAAAAAAGTTCAGTCAAGTATTTGCTGCACCACAACTTGCACAAAGTTATTAAGCTTGGGAGAGCTCAACAGGATTATTTTGTCATGAATGTAGCACATCCCACAGTGTCACAACTGTGCAAATATTTGTCCCAATATCTTGTGTTTGAATACAGTATTCATCCCTCCCTCTCCTCCCCCTCTCTCTGCCTTTTGATTTAGGGTCTCTGGAGCTTTGCCAGTGCTAGGCTGTTCATTCCAGTTGTGCATACAGGCTCAGTTATGCAAATAGTCACGTTGAAGCCCTAATCTGGTTATTCCTTCTACTCAGGATCACTTGATCAGAATGATGAGAGGGAAAAAATGCTGTACATAATTCTGTTAAATTCATCAACCAGAATGGCTGACATTAAATCTAAAGTCTTACATGTAATCATTTTTCCTTTTCTCTCTCCCCAAGCTAAGCAAGCCCTGCAAAGGCAACTAGCTGGGCAGGTCACATTTTCTATAAAGATACAAAGAGGTTATCATCTTGTTCAAATAATTTTTTTTCTGGAAAAAAGAGGATGGAGTGAAAGGGAAGGCAACAAGGTCACTTCAATAACATAACAATATTTTCTTTTCTCCTAATTACTTTATTATTTATATATTTTCAGCTCCAAAGATGCTTTTTCATATACAGTGTTTTCATTTAAAAAGGCAAAAACACTCTTAAGTGAATAAGGCAGCTCATGAAAGTTATGGGTCTGGTAGCAAAAACAAGATCTCTCTCCACGTGTCAGGCATAATTTAGGCAGCCCCAGTGCAAGCTTTCCCACATTACCCTGACAGTGATCTCAGCCCTCATCTGTAAAATCATTTTCTCAGAGGAGGTGAGGTTGTCTAGTCTGCATGATACCTCAGGTCTTGAGCTTCTTCTCATCAGAGACCCCTATGTGAGCCCAGCTAAAGCATAACAGCCAAATTTAAAATGAATACTAGGGAATGTACTTGGAAGCAGCTGATACCCATTTGCATTTTGCAGAGAAACGGTAGGCTTTTTACAAATATGTTGCTCTGCTTTCTTGCTCCTGTCTTGCTGACAGCCCGAACTGAGAATTTACTCCTTTCCCCTGTGTTTCCCGCAGAGCATGTGTTGGACACCAGCAAAGTGGGACTCTGCCCTGACCTGCCACTTCTGACGGTGCCATGGGACCAGAGCATGGCAACACCAACAAGTTTAGAATTCCACTTGATTTTTTAAATTCCTACTTTAAGTAGCTTCTTCCTTCCCCCAACATATCCTCTGAAAAAGGGTATCATTCTTTGCGTGTACTTGTTTCTATTCTCAAGTTGTATCTCGGACTGGATCTGGACATCTTCCAAATCCTCCCTTCCCCCAATACCAGACTGGATCCAAACAACGGAAATATTCAGGTCTACCCCTAGATGGGGCTACTGTCCACAAGTCGCTGCACTGATATTACAAATTAAATTCTCTGAGGACAAGAAGCTGAAATTAAGTACCGACTATTTATTACTCTCCAGCCCATTTATTAACCCCCTCATCCTTTATACATACTTCTGCTGGCTTAGGCTGATACATGCCAGTGACCACATCAAAACCTTTAACTATTTCCCATCCCTTTTCCACCCTGCAATAAGAGCTATTTCCAAATATTATAAAATCAGACAGAAGAAGGAAGAGCTAATCACCGCTCAGAGAAAGCTGTGGATGCTTCCTAGTTTACCAGCAGCCAGCAAGTGATGTAGGGACAATTCTCTCAGAAGATCCTATGATAAGAAACCTCAGCAAGATATAATCATGTTGAAACCACCTGGAGGATGCACATATTAAATTGTCTGGCTAACTCATATGGTACATAAATATCTTTCACACTCATTGCCATGTCATTTATTCCCTTCCTCTTATTTTCTATTGGCAGCTTCACATTTCTCTTAGCTGATTGCAACTAATGAGAACTATAATGAAAAGCCAAAGCAAATCCCTAAAGCGTATATTTAATACCCAAATAAAATCATTTCATGAATTTTTCTGATTTTAGCAAGATATCAAGAGCAACGTCATATAGCAGAAAGAACAGTGCTGACATAAACATATCAAACAAATTTGTTTGAGGGATTTCAGTTCACTTTCCACATTTACAGCTCCTTTTCCACTTGATGGATTTGGGCACCCACTCCGTGCTGACCTGCACCTCTTAAAGTCATTTCCACTTGCACTGCAAATGCAAGAATCCTTCTAGGAAGAATCCTGTCACGTGAGTTGGAAACATTTTATATCCACTGTGTACAAATGTAAATGGACAAGGACAGGAAGCAAAGAATTCAATCCTCTATGATTACTACCCTCTGCCAAACCGATTATTATGCTATTTCTTTTCACTAAGTTGGGGCCAGAGAGATTCTGGAGTTTGTTTCCCATAAGTATTTCTAGCAAGTGGGCATGCTCACCTTTATGTAAAAGGAATTCATAGAAGAGTTGTCAGTATTGCTATATGAAAAGATGAAATTATTCCATGCTAAGTCAAGAAAGTGGAAGGGAAAAAAAAAGGGCAACAAAGAACAAGCACAGTGTAACAAAGCAGACAATCAAATAGAAAGAGTAGACAGAATAATTATAGATGACTGGATAGCACTCCAGATGGCATTTTGGGCATCACAGTTAATAAGCAGGCTGTTTCAGGGGACCAGCATGTTAGCACATTATTGCAACAACTGGAAACCAGCAGCTGAAGCGTGTTTGATTATCCAGGGAGCAGGCTACATGAAGCAGCCAAAACCAAGAAAAATACAGTGGCTGGATGCTTACTGGTAGGACAAGTTCAGGGACCCATTTTTCTTAATAGCAATAATGACATGCTTAAAAGAAGTTACCACAGGCATAGCAGTCACTTCATGAGGAACTGGTCTTAGTCCACGCCAGCTAAAGTTTGAGCCTTTGTAAAAGATATCATGTAAGTATTAATTACCCCAACTATATATATAAGCAAAAATTCTACACTTTTGATCAGCTGAAAATCAAGCTGGTTCCTGTATTTTCCCCTTCTGTGTAAATTTATTTTAGTAAAAGTACCAACAATAACTGAAAGGGAAGATACACTAAGATCTCAGTTTATTCACATTATACCATCAGAATCTGCAGGGTCCTTTTGCAATTGCAAGGGTTTAGGCTGAATGTTAAATTGTCTGCCAAAATAAGCTCGATATCTTGTCAGTTATCTTCTCAAGTGAAATGCGTCATCTTCAACACAGCACAGAGTCCTATTGCTGATATGCGGCCCTCAGGAAATAGGTTTCAGGCATGGAGCAGCTGATATTTCCATCAAGTGGGATCTCTGAGAGATCCTTAGCAACACCCACCTCATGGTAATCCCTAACTTTCTTTTAAAACAGCAATTTTGTGAAAAACAAAATATATGGTATTCTAGCCAATGCCAAAAACAATATGCCATCCTATTTTCAATTTCAAATCAAGCTTACATGATAGATTTCCTAAAGATTTGAAATTAGAGACAAATTTCACACCTTTTCCTCTGGAATTAGAAGTTTTAATACTGAGTGTCTTAACTCTTTGTGTTTGGCTGATTCCTGTCTCTAGGTTTTCTCATTAATGACTTCAAAAGAATGATGAGCTGCCTGGACCTGAACAAATCTACATAGAAAACAAACAAACAAAAACATTTTTAACACTCATCGCTAACATATCAACAAAATAAATAAAGACATCTGGCACTACCTCTTTAGCTGACACTACAGGTTTTAACTGTTTGCATTAAAAATTACAGTCCTTTACTGCTCCTTGGTTCATAAACATGCCATCGTTAAGTGTTGTAGAATGCGTCTGTGAACTAGAAAACATTCGCAGAGCCCTCCTAACTCCCCAAGGGTATTAGCTGTTCGTTCTGAAAACACCAAGTAATGTGCTTTTTTTTTGCTTTTTTTTTTTTTTTTTGCTTGGGATTATTATGTCACTGTATCAGACAATACGAAAGTTTGGTTTGGAAAAAGCAGTAAAAAGATTCAGTAGTTTTCTTGCTCACTGTGATATAAAAAATATTTATCTATGCACACACACTCCACCCTCACTGAAGGACCTTCTGTTGTAATACAATGCCAAGCCTGATGTACCTTAAGGTTGGCATACATTCCCATTCCTAATATCTTTTATCCTTGGGAAGAAATAAAATATCAAATACATCAGAAAAGAAGGAAATTTATGAATAATTCATATTGGTTCTTTTGGTTCTTGCTTTCTTATTTAGTATCTATTTCAGCTTGTCTACATTTATGCAAAAAGAAAAGACATACAAAAATATCTGAAAACACTATAATGACAAAATTATAGGTAGGGGCTTAGCTTGATAAATTATATAGGATATGGTGCACATCCTGATTTGAGAGAGTAGTGTTACTGGTAATGTCTTGCTTTTTTTCCTCTCCTCTATAATATTTAATGATGTGGCAGAGAAAAACAAAAAACAAACAAACAAAAAATTCCAAACCAAAGCAAAACATAACCTGAAATGCTAAGAAATTAAATACAAGTCAGAAAACAGCCAAAGGTGTTTGTTCTCAAAATACAAGCTCACATTACACATTTTAAACATAATTAATTAAAGATGTAAATTCAACAAGGAAAATCAGAGTACTGAGTATTATTTATGTCCAGCTTGATTAAGTAAACTTTGTGGGAGAGGTTTTAGCATTTCTTGGACTAACTTTGAAACACTGCATGCCAGATAAGCCACAGGGGAAAGAACAGGCACAAAAAGAGCTGGAAAATGTGAAGGTTGCAAAGTCCCCTATTGTCAGTTCATGAGTTCCCATCCACCCTGTACAGTCTTTGATCAGCACCTAGACCACTGAAGTAAATTACGGATTTTTATAAGAAACACAGTTACAGACTTTGGGTTGCTAGCATCAGTACAACTTCTCTCCTGCTTTCTCTAGAGGGAATAGCTAATAAGAAATGGCCCATCTCTGCCAGACAGGATTTCAATGGGGTTTGGCTCCTCATATAATACTTTGGCATTTCTCTGACCTTCTCCTTTGTATTATTTTCACCTTTTCCCCCCTTTCTGTTTCTCCTTTACGTGGTGTTAAAAGATTTGATGGAACTTCCAGAGACCTCTGCCATTCCACTGTTACCCCCGCCATCAGCAAAAAAGAATCTTTTTGTGAATTACATTAATTTCCTTAAAAAAAAGCACACACAAAACTTCCCCCAAAGCCCAAGAACCCCAAAATATGTATTCTCAGAATTGCCATTTATACATTGTCAAGATTACCTTTCTGTTTTTTTCTTTCTTTTGTTATTTATTTCAAATGTCTGTCCTTTTTTTTTTTTTTTTGAGTTCACAGCACATTTTATTGAGCAGTTTTTTATTCAATACAAATGAGAGAGAGCAAAAAGGAGAAGAGGAAAGGTTGTCCTCATACAGGGTGTTTTCACTTAGATTGCATCAACAGCAAATTGCCATAATCCTGAAACAGTGCGTAAATCCATATCATGTTCACTCATTAGACACAGTAATTTAATGTGCTGGCTGTCTTCAGAAGAAATCATATTAAATTCAAAATGCATCATTGGATGGATTCAGTGATATTCAAAGGTAAGGCCACTAAGGAACCACTAGTAAAGATGGCCTCTGTGTCCCAAAGCTTTTCAGGATTTTTGAGTTCTAAATGTATACAATCCACTGCATTAAAATAACATAAATCAAAATCTTTGTTTACAATGGAAGGAAAATACTCATGAAACTTCTCTGAATTCTTGGCTCATGAAAATGCCACTGATTTACAAGTTGCTCAAAAATTAAGGTGATTACTACTCATTATTTGTATTAAAGTCATACAAGAGGACACAAGTGAGATTGATACCTCATTGTGTCAGGCACAATACAGAATACAAAATGAGAGACAGTTCCTACCATAAGAAAGGTAAGAATCTGAATAAACAAAGGAGGTAAAAAGGCGTGGAGAAATAAAATGACTTGTCCAGAAAAACAGGCAGTTTTTAGCAGATGAACAGCAGAGTGAGAACTAGCACCTGGGTGTCCTGAATCAGCATGAATCTCTGACGTCTGTGCTTCACAGAGTCACAGCGCGAACAGAAGAGGTGTCTATTGCAAACAATCTAAATCAAGAAATTTAACTCAAAAGGGGAAAAAGAACCAGAACCTAGAATTACCACAATTGTCACAAGTTGCCGGTTCAGGGAATGGAACATCCTTCTTACTTCCTCAGTGAAATTCAAACTGTGAAAAATTTACTGATTTACTGGGAATATAGGCAAAAGGGAAACTAATCAGGTAGCCCCCTTTATCCATAGAGGGAGCACCACAAATATCAGATGGCGATGGTGGTAGGATGAAGGTGGTCACAAGGTAGCTTCCTTTAAATTGTTCCTGGGACCAGTAATAGGAGGGCAGAGTATTATAGATCAGAGACTGAATTCAGAGAGGATAAAATATTGAATAAGAATGTCTTGTTGAGAACAGCAGCATTTACTAAGTAGACAATCAGATTAATCATCTGTTAAAGTAAAAAAAGTGGTTCTGAAAGCTTTCAGGATAACAGCTGTCAACAGAAGACAGAAGATAAAGGAATGAAGCAGTAATGTTCAACATCACTGCCTTTTAAACCTTTGAGTACTTTTCAAACTGTAGCTTGGGTCACTAATGAAAATAGTTTGTTAATTTTAAGCTGCTCCCTTGTGAGGCTCAGCAAAAACACACAGTTCATTATGATAAGAGGGCTTTTTTGTTTGTTTGCCGCACTGAAGACTCAGATTTTGAACAGGAGGGAAGTTGATCAGGATAGAAGAACTTGTCTGAACATAGATGAGAACTTATGAAGTTCATGACTGCTTTGTATTTTGCTTTGGGCTCTCAGTCCTTCATTTCCAACATATTCATATTCATATTCATATTCTGCCATTAGGATTTTTGTTAACACAATGCTGTAGTAGAAGAGTGAGCCTGTAAAACAAGATTGCTAAATCCGAGCTTTATTCTCTAATGACTGCCTATCAAATATGTTCAGATTACCTGTCAAAGAGAGGATGTTATTGAATGTCTAATTCTTCAAGCCACTTGGGAATTCAAAAATCCCCTTACTCTTGCCTTTAATATTTACACCAATAACAAAAAATAAGCAATCAGAATGTACCTGACAATCATGGTGATTATGCACACAAAGGGCAATAACTTGCACCTTCACAGCTATTATATGTCTCCCATATAGAAATATTTGACTTCTCACAGTAAATATTACTGTGTTAGGGTTACGAAATTAACATTTCTATAAAGCCTCCTTTCTGTCAGAGCACTGTAAGAACTCAAGAATTTGCAGTGTGGATTTTCATGAGAGGAAGGATGTCCCAGTGCTTAGGCAGAAGCTTATGGTCTGGAAGAGATCTGCTGAGGTTCTTGCTCTAGCATAGATTTACTGGACAGTCATGGTCTTCTCTACACAGGCAACTAACTAGTACTGGTATTCAAGAATAATTATCCGACAGTAACTATTCTGATATAACTAGCATCTTTAAAGTGGATCTATTGTACAAATAAGCTGTTCCAGAATAAAATGTTCTTATTTGGAGAAAAAGTATGCACATGGACAGTTAATCCAAGATAGGTAGAGTACAACAGTTACTACCACAATAACTTCTCCATTCAAATCCTTGTGGCAAACAAGCCTTTAACATCTCACTTATCCACATTTTACAGATGAACAGCTGAAGAAAATAATATTTTTGTTCCTTGACAAGAAGCATAAATGCATTCAAGAATGAAAAATCCCCATTATTATGGTAATGGGGGTCATATACAATATCATCTATATTAGAAACGTAATGGACACCAAAATACCTTTAATAAATCAAATAAATATGAAAGATGGTTCAGATTTACCCAGAGGTGGAGAGAAGACATAAAGCCTAATTGTGAATAAGTGTATTAATTGTCTTGGTGATGAACCTAATATAAAGAATTTTAAGTAATAATAAAGTCAATAATGAAGTAAAGGGTGTCATCTGCATAGCTTAAACAGCTTACTTAGAAACAAAGGAAGGGTAAAACTTGAAAAAACAGCCTTTCAGTTTCTAAAAAAAAAATCACTGCTTTAAGTTGCATCAAATATAGTATACTTCATTATACCAATGCTGTGTTTTAGAAGTTAAGGACTGAAAACCTCTAGGAAGATACGTGCTATATCAAACATCTACCAACAGAATTTACTGTAGTGATACAAAGGTGAGATTTATGAAGTCTAAAAGACTGTCATCATGACTCGTTTCACTGAAACCTGTTTTAGTACCTAGTATTTATGACAATGATTTCTTTCTGTTTGTATATGTATCCTTCCTCAGAAGGCATTATACTGAATATAGCTTTCTGCTGAGAGATAGAAGCTTCCAGGGCTCTGATATCCATAGCTGTAAAAAACAGCCTGGTAGCACTGTCAGATGCATCAAAAATCTGACAGGAGGAGCAAAAGGAAAGGGGAGGATTGATTCTAACCAGATCAGACACTGAAATTTTCTAAAGCAGATTATTTTTCAGTATTATTATATTTTTATTAAAGCCATATAAAATAGAATATATACAGCTGCCACCATTTGTCATCTTTTTTCTTGTATGCCTCAGTTCCATTTCATTGGCTTCTCTGAATTAGTCTTTATACTTGGCATTAAATAAAGTTATAAGGGTTTTTCTGGCTGCAGTTCAGGTAGCCAAAAATACTGCCAATTTGCAAAGGAAAAAAAAATACATTTTTTTCTTTCTTTCTTTCTTTCTTTCTTTTTGATTCTTTTGGGGAGGAGAGTTATTTTTGTTTATTTTTGAAGTAAAGGCTTCAGTTACTTCTTCTGGACTATTAATATTCTGAATAATAATGCAGATAATTTTCTATCACTTGTGCATTTCAAAATGGAATTAAAGAAAATGAAAGACATTGCTGCGGTAGAGCAACAGAGTCCCTTTTTTTGCCAGAACAGCAAAAACAGAACAGAGTTGAGAGGAGTTTCTCTGACCTACTCTGCTTATCTGCTCTAGAGTAGATGCAGTCAGAATGCTTTGAGGAACAGTCCTTAAGAAATGTGTGTTAACTTAAAAAGCACTGCAAGATACCAAGTGTCACCCACTGATGCACAATAATGTTTTCTCATCATTGCAGGCATGTGAAATCTTCGCATGCCTTAGCCAAATATCCTTCTATACAAAAAATAAAATTTGAAGACCTCCATATTTGCATATGCAGTAAGGACTCAGTGGAGACTAAGGACCACCCTGATGTTCAGGTTAAGCATGTTACTTGTTTTACTGGAGAAACTTTGAGTAGAACTGTATGAGCAGACTCAGACTGCCTACACAGGAGGAAGTACAGAATTTCCCCATGGTACGAACTCAGATAGCTTTATGCCTCCCAGGTGCTGCAAATCTAATGAATTGAGGTAGGAAACATTCAGTGTGTAGATAAATAAACTGTATTTTTTACTATTGTTTTTTCAATTTCTTGACTTTTCAAAACCACAAAGCATCTGAATATATTTCAACTATTCCACTGAAAATTTTAACTAAACAAAAAAAACCCTTTTTTCTTTCATGTTTAATATATCCAATCCAAAGATGAAAGATGCAATTAAATAAAATTTAAGTTTAAGTAATGCAAATAGAAAACTACCTGTTGATTGGCAAATAATATATCCCTTAAATGATATCCCTTAAATATTTCTATATATTCATGTTATGTATAATGATTTTGTCACTGTTGTTTTCCAAAAGATACTATATACATCATATAAAGAATATGCTGATTATACTTGAATCTACTTAAATGAAACAAGTATTTTTCAAGAACTGGCTTAAGGTTAACTTAACTGTTGTAACAGCATAAAGTTGTAAAAACAAGCTAGTGACTTTAAACTGTTCACAGTATTTATTATCTGAATGCTGCTGCAAAATGCATTTTTATAGCCTCAGCACTTGGCAGGCATTAAATAGCTGTCAGAGAGATTTCAGGAGTAACCTCGTTACGTTTTAACAGAGGTTTCACAGTACAGCTACTGACTCACCAGAATTGCCTAGCTCAGGTGTAAGCAGCTGTATAGTACAGCCTTACATAAGTTACTGCGTCCTTCCATGTCTCTATAGGACATCAAAAATTCCCCTTCATGTTCCTAGAGGAGATACATATCACCTCATTTGCACTTCAGTACACTGAACTCCCTTTTACCTCTGTGCACAGGAGGGAGTGAAGGGGATCACTGGAGAACTACAAGATCTTGAGTGGTTTTGTTTTTACCTTGGATGGAAACTGTGCAGGTTATCAGTCCAAGTGAATGAGAAACTAATCATTTGGCCCTGTGACACTCCAAGCCACGTCAGCTGAAAGCATGATTTAATGAAAGATTTTGTACATGGGCAGAGCATTAAAAACTATATCTGACAAGAAGTCTGGTCTAACTCTTCAGTGGAGACATAACCTGACACAATAAAGAAGGATATAACACTAGTAACTTAGTGCTTTAATAACATAATAGTAGACTTGGGAGAAAGAAAAAGAAAAAGAAAAAGAAAAAGGGAAAAGAAAAAAGGAAAAAGAAAAAAGGAAATGGAAAGGGAAAAGGAAAAGGAAAAGAAAAAGATAAAGATAAAGGAAAAGAAAAGAAAAGAAGAGGAAAAAGAAAAAAAGAAAATGAAAAAGAGAGACAGAGAGTACATATGCACTCTTCCCCTCTAACAAAACTAACAGGTGCAACTGGCACGGAGGAAAATAAAAAAATTTGGAATTATGAAACTGTGATCTCTACAGCTGTTCACTGGGCCTCACTATGCCTGTTTGCCATTGCCTATAATTCACTAGTATGAAGGACTGAATTACAATAATCAGTGATGTTTCAAACTACAAAATGAAAATTCATAATAGTTAATATAATTAGAACTACGTGAAAAAAGCACAAATTCACACTATTTGGTCTTATTATATTTTGAGTCTGTAAACATATGGACAAGCAAATCCACAGCATCTGCAATAAACCCTCATAACTACATCAGTATACTAAGAACTGAAATGAAAACCATTTCCATTAATCCCCAAACCATACAAGTTACAGAAAAATGCTTCATCAAGCTCCTATGAAAACTGTATATAGCCTAGGTTTCGTATCGAGACCCAAATCACATTGCATAACAGAACTATAGGAGAGAAAGACTATTTATGTGCAATAATTTGGAAATATTTGCTACGAGGAAAGCACTGAGAAAATCAGAGAGAAGGAGTTGCTAACATTGGAAATATTTTCAGTGTGTCTCAGTGATTTAGCCAGTGAAACAGAAAGGAGCTGACAGATGTTTTCGCTGATGAGTAACAATGAGAGACAGGACTGGATCCGAATTCCTGTGGAGTACAATCACTTTTGTTTTAAGAGAGAAAAACTGCAAATATTTTCATACTATAAACTCATTTATCAGATAATTTTTGACAACTTTGATTCTAACTCCGATTTTGGTGAGTCCCACAGGTCGATTGATTCAGGCTCAGGGTGTTGAAGGCATGGAAGCATTGCCAACAAGGTTGGTAAATGGATATCAGGTGGACAGTTTTGAAAGCAAAAATCTGGGTTATTTTGTATCCATGTAACAAATGAGAAAACAGAAAATTTCTAGGTGAGCTACTGAAGACACTGTGAGCTTCCTCCAAGGGAGACAGTTTTATAACGAAGAAGTAGGTTTAGAAGTTATCAGCAAAGAAGTGAGAAACTGATGCCTGCAGAAAGCATAAAATGAGGAAACAAAAGGGCCCAAGACCGAAACCTTAAAGCATAGTAAGAAAGAGAGCTTGTAGGGGAAAATCTTCGAGAAAAGTCACTAAAGAAATGAGGGGAGTGATAGGAGAGCCAAGAAAGGACTCCATCATGAAAGCCAGGGGTTAAGGGTGCCAAGCAAGAGGAAAAGGAAGTGGCCCAGAAAATGAAAGCCAGCCAAAAGTTTGCATGGAGTTAGGACAGACTAAAACCCTGACACTGAGCCAGGAAAAGGTAGTTAATGGCTTCGCTGAGAGCTGGCTCTCTGGAGTGGAGAGTGTGGCATCTGTCAAAAACACGCAGGGCAGCATGGTCTAATCTGTTCTGTACTGGTACTTACACCATGCTCGCTACTGCAATGCATGTGCCCTCCAGCAGTGCATTAAGCTACATGATTAACATCTGCTAGCAGTTGTGCTAATTTCCATCATTCTATCAGGTCCTGCAAAACCAGTTAGAGTTAAAGAAGCTCTTAAAAACAGGCCTTTTCAAGATAGGAAGGTGCTTAATGGATATTCAGGTTAGTATACATCCCACTGAGTTCTGTCAAGACTGTAAATCACCATCCTCAGGATAAATTTCTCTTTATGCTGAGACTACAGTGTTCATTGCAGATAACACTATGACATAGTCCTTGAAAGGTTAAGAGTTACAGTAAATAATTTTCCCAAGTCCAGGTAGGCTGCCTACAGTTTACAGCAAAATTTTAAACAGATACATTTTAAAGTGGGCGAGGATTCCAGTTAAATCTTTGAGGCTTGATTTTTCTTTCATTTATAACTAGTTGACCCTTAAGTGACACCCATTACTTTCAGTACCTACTCCTGATTTAATTCTGTAAAACAGAGAAGAGTCAGATTTTCAAAATTATGTCCAACTTCTTCCAAATTAAGCTAATAAGCAGTAAGCAGTGACACGTGTTTTGAAGTATATGAAACAATATTTCCATATATATATCTTAAGATACAGGAGTTGGACGATGGGAGATAAGATTTGTCTTACCAATGCCATGTAGACTGAGCCACCCTAATGTGAAATATGTTTATATCCTCTGCTGTCATTAAAAGGAGGCACTATGTTCATTGAGAACTCTCAAGACGACTAGAGACATAGCAAAGTCATGAAAGTTACACTTATTTTTTTCACTGTAGTCCCAAGGGAAATATATCTAGACCAAACTCTGATTACATTTCTCTAGAATTGCCACAATAAGATTTATGAAGGTACACCCAGAGATTGACTGCCTACTACCTGTGATGCATCTTCCAGCAGTTCAAAAGCTAATTATACTGGGATGGATATGGTGTATTCCTCTTAAGTTATCACCACTGTAATTAACATATATTCTGTTTGGACAAGTTTTATTAATCAATGAGAATTCCCATCTAAAGGACGGGATCTCACTGTGTAGCTTTACAGACAGAAAGACCTGATTTTAAGTTACATTACTGACTTGTAAGCTTTCTGATGTCTTCACTGTCTGATTACATAAACATGATATCACCTGCTAAACCATGGGGCAACAATGACTTTTTCTTTCCAATATTTGGTTTCAACTTAGAACAATGATGTGTACTACTACTAAACGTACCTCAAACCTTGGATCCAAAACTGTAGTATGTATGTCACTACTGGGATTTCACTCCTTGACTTCACAATGCTTTTTTAAATGGCACCTGAACCAACCACAAGTTTGGGGGCTACACACTTAGCAGTTATCTGCTTCCCACTTATTCATACGGTCAAGTGAACTCCCTGTCTCAGTTCATCGCCCAGTAAAATATTAGCAAAGTGACAGTCCAGTATAACAGACAGTAGTCATGCTTCTAAAAAGCCTCCCTTTACTCCTTTCCAAAGGCGATGGAACAGCATTATGATTGTCTTAGGGATCAGCAAAACGTGTGGGTGGCTGCATGGAAACAGTATTATAGAGCGTGGGTAATTGCTTAGTCGTGCCTTTCAGTTAACTAAGCTTAGGCTTGTTTTTTAGTTTTGATTAGCCATGCAAGTCAGTTTGAATGTTTCACTTCTGGGAGAAATTTCAGTTGCTCGTATTAACAGAAAACTGACATTGATAAGGAACCCAGCCCAGGTAGAAAAGATTAAACTCATCCCTGAAAGTCACAGAACTGCCAGCTTTATCACTTACAAAAAATGGAATCATTCCCATAACTAGATATATTAATAGGCAGTTACTTAAGGAAAGGTGTTGAAAATTTATGTATCCTCCTATCATTGAAAGAAGCTTGTTCTGGCCATTTTGGCTTGATAGCAGTTAAAATATCCTTACAGTACACAATGTAGCTTTAACACTTTTTTCTCCATCACTTACATCCTAAAGAGAAGGAATTCTAACTCAGACAAAAGCATTTAGATTGTGTATAGTAGACTTTATAATAAATTTATTGTTGAGAACTAACCAGAGGTAAAATATTCTGAAAAAATTCAAGAGGTTTTATTATTCTGACAAAGTTTATATACATAGAGGACAATCAGCAGGGATTCGACAGTCATCTATTCTATGGGATGGTTTTAACATTTTTGGCACAGTATATACTAATATACTAGCAAAAGAAAGCAAACAATTGGATTTCTAAAATAAAACCTGTTTCCAGCATTAATATCTAGCTCTATTTCCCTCAGCTGTCACCTGTGATAAGGAAAAGAAAGACTCGCACTCATTTTTCTCCTTCTGACAGCTGCTGTTCCACAACAGGCCAGCTCTCCTGCTGTGGTTTGACACCTCTTTGTCAAGCAGGCTGTTTGCTCGGCAAGAAGGCACCTGATGTTGCAAAGAGCAGACTGAGCACTAACTGCAACAGCACCACTGCTACAGCAGTGACTAAGGATGAGATTTTCAAAAGGTCCGAGTGATTTATGACCACAGATCCTGTGGAAAGTTCATAGGGTTTAGGTTCCTAAATTATTATGTTCTTTAAAAAAAAATTACCTTCAAAACATTCATTATAATCTTTTCTCTAGCTTATAGTGAATGTATGGAAGAACACAGAACAGAAGGAGATGGGGTGGGGTTTTGCAGCTGTGAAATGCAGTTCTTTCCTAGTTTGTATTCCTTGCACCCTTTTCAAAATGTTTTTTAAAGCTTTGTTTTAGGCAACACAACTCCGTGGTGCAGGTAGGGTTGTCCCTAAACACTCTAAAAGGATATTTCTTTTTCTGTAGAGCTAATATGAAGATTTAGGGATTGTTTCCACAAAATTGGCAGTTTGGATTATGTGTGATGGCAGACATCTTTCTTTAGAAAATCCTTCCCGTGATTCCTGAACTCAAAGTGCACCAAGCACAAGAAATGAGAAGAGGGGACTTTCCACCACTTTTGTGGCATAGAGGGTTCTATGGGCCTACTCCAAGAGACATAAATTAAAGAAGTCTAAAGGTTTTTCACAATATTTCAAAACCCAAAGAGCCTCAGAAGACAGCTAGGAATTTCTGGACAGTTCTGCATTTCAGATATGTTCTGGCTATATCTCCTCTGATGGTACTTTTAAAAGGAGAGGCTAAAAGAGACTGTAAAATTATCATTACATGGGAGAAGACACTGAAAAGCCTAACTAAACCATCTGACCACCTATTTTATGTTACTGAGACTGCAAATGTAGCTGGCAGAACATAACTTCACCTTGGACCCAGCATACCTGTGCCTGCTATTATAACTTTCCTTGCAGAAAACCTTGAGAATGTTTGCTATGCTGCTTTGTGTCTTCCTCAAGAATGTCAAACACACTTGAGAGAACAGCAAAAGGTCAAAAAGAGTTTGGGGCAAAAAAAGTGACTGCCCAAAACACCAAGGATTTAGTCCTACCCATTTCATCTAGCTTGGCAACACAACTCACTTTAAAAAAATATACTGTGGCCTGTGCACTTCAGTTTCAACAAGCCAGTCTGTACTTCTTGCCTCTGGTTAGCAAACTGCACAACTTAACCAAAACTCAATTTATGGCTGTGTGACAGCCAGCTTCATTTGCTGTCAATGATGCAGTCCCTAAGGAAATTAATCATAATCATAATTTTGCACAGTGACTCTGCAAAGACTTTGCCATTAAAAAGTCTGATTATCCTCGTTAGTAAGGCTTTTAAACTTTTACATATGGCAGCCTGTTCTATGATGGTACAGGGAATCGCTTGCTACAGATCACTAGCCGAAGTGCTAACTCACTCTTTTTGTTTCCTCTGTTAAAATAGCTTCTTAATGCTAATTAATTAAAGTACACTTTATGTTATGTGAGGAGCCACTGCAGCTGCCAGAAGGATGTTATACACTTGTGAATGGAGGGCAAAGCACTGAGTCATCTTGACTGATGAAGGAAGACTTTTTCTGTGTAGATGTCAAAGCTACAAAATCAGTTTTGAGATCCCTCTTCTTTAGCATTTGGCATTTCTGGTGAAGTGATCTGGAAAGGATAAAGAGATTTGTACCCTAAGGTGGGATTACTCGTAAACAGCTCAGACCACATTGTCAGAAAAGTACAGTTAAAAAGAAAAAAAAAACCCATAGAGCTGCTGTACTTCCTCAAGTGCAATGGCATTGCCTGCTAGATCGCTCAGCTTCAGTCTCGGGCTCGTAGGCGAAGGCTCATAAGGACGCGGCAGCTGCCGCCCAAACCTGCCTTCAGGCCCCAGTTTGCAGAAAGACCATGGCAAAGTGGCATAGGGCAAAGCAGCCACCAAAATCAAAGTTGCACAGACAACTCCCTCGGGCACCAGGGATCCCCAACACCGGCAGCCCACACACAGAGAAGACAAGCAACAGTGTTCGCTCTTCCCTCTTTCAAACAACTGCAGAGCCCATCTTCTGGTGCCTGTGAGTCAACAAACAGCAAATAAAATCAGCTTCAGATTTTTCTTGCGACATAATATAGGCTGGACTTGTAGGCATGCAACACACAAATACAGGACCAAATGGGAAAGATGTGATAGGCAGGCAGTCCAGTGAAGCCCTATGCTGGAGGGAAACAAAATTCAAATCTCCTGCCTTGAATGATGGTGCATTCTTATTCTTATTATATTTCTTAATTTATTAGGATGGACAGATGCAAAAGTGCCTGAATGATAGAACTGAAGCAGTAGTATGGAAGATGGGAAAGGAAATATTATCCGTGTGACTCCTTTAAACTTGGGATCTTGCGCAGAGCAATTTACACTGTCCCTCATCAGAATTTTCTGCAATAGATTGGGGGGGGAAGCTGCATGCAAAAACACTTCAACAAATGTTTCTGAACAGAAAGGTCAGAGAAGAACCAAACTGCCTTCAAGATTATCAGGACAGATTCCCAGAGTGAATGAAACATCAATCAAAATAAAAAGTCCTGAGAACACAGCTGAAAATTGTTTGCTTGCAATTATTCCATTTATTTCTGTGATGTGCCTTTCTGCTGACACATTTAATCCACAAGGATACTCAATTTTTGTGGTAGAAATTTAATACGAAGAATATGGAATACTCTTTCAATGAAAGCTATGGAAGCATATACTAAAAATACAGAAAATAATTTTCTGAGGCAGGCATCACTACTGGGAATCTTTATTTCCCTGGTTTTCTCTGTTATTCAATGACCAAATGGAAGAAACAGCTAAGGTATTGGTTTGGAATAAATCTTGTAGTTATTAGTAACCTAAGAAAGAACAAACAAAAAGTACAGAGACCAAGTTACCAGTGGGAAGGGGGAACCTATTAAAAATAGATTACTTGTATTCAGCATTTAGAACTTTAATATGCAGGTCTTTCTATTTTGCAGTCTGTACAATTATCTTCATTAACAATTCTAAAATATATAAATATATATTCATGCCTTAGAGACATTTTCCTGAAAACATAGGAGTACATATTTCATACAAAAATGAGCAAGCATTCAGGTTACTATATAAACTACCTAGTTCAAATGTGCACATATTTATTAATTTAGAAATTGTATCTAGGTATGTAGATTGGGTAACTCTGTCACATTTTGCATATGTAATTACACAATTTACTCATGAAAATGTATATTTTATTTTGATGAAACAGATAATAGATAATACTTCATAATCTAGTTATTTCAGCCAAAACCTAATAGTGCAAACATGAACACCCATGAATGATTTTAATCACAAGAGCAGTACTTTCAACAAAGGAAGTTACTCACACTGTAATGCTTGGCCAGAAAAGTCTTTAAGCAAGGAAAATGCATCTAATCTAAAAGGGCGGGCATTGGACTCTACAATTTCCACTCACGCAGGCACATCCAGAATTGTAAAGAAATAAACTGCCAGGCAGTTTATGAATATTGCATATTCAGACAATTATTTTAATACTTCTGCAGATTTTTAGCCAAGGAGAAGAAATTAAAGATGAAGAGAAGTGCCTGCACTAATATTAAATCTATCAGCTGTTTTCACCGCTGTTGATGAGGAAAACCAATCTTTTTCAAAAAGCAATTAATGATTTTTGAATTCTCTAGTTTTGGCAGGGCCCAAACAAACCTTTTCATGGATTTTCAGGGCTGAATTCACAGCACTTCTTTCAAAGATGAATTTCTAGCATGTTCTAAGGATGCTCATGTTAGCCCCAAACTAAGGAATCCTTCCCTCCCCCTCTGCCAGCGCTTCCAAGTTTCCAAGTATAAACCATACCTTGGGAGCAAAGGAGGCTGCTCTATAAGAGACTTATCTTTCCATACTTAGTACTGCCAAAGAGAACTGTCAGTCATTCCTAAGAACATTATTATCTGAAATGCTGCAAGGTTTGTTCTTTTTCCTCCCTATTGATGAATATCAATGAATATTTGGGCGACTGAAAGATAAAAGTGAGTATGCAAAGCTTGCAGTGCTCTCTGTACACTGCTGAAAAGCAGCTGCAAAGGCCCTTCTTCCATCTAACCCAGACAATGCTGCCAAATACTTTACTAAGCATCTGGTCAAGACTGAAGTCTATTATTGAAGACTCCTTGGTAAAGCTGGATCTCAGTAAAACTGCTGTGATACCAGCAGAGTGGCAGCAGCTATCAGAGTTAATGTCAAGACTATACACAGCCCTTTTTCTGAGAGTGTGTGCCTGCTTATTATGCAAATTTGCAATTTGGAAATATTCTATCTCTAGCTGCTATTAGAGAATCAAACTGATACAGTGTTTAGGAGGGATTTTTTATTGCTGCGTGACCAGAAGACTGCAACCATTTGTATTAGTTGCAGTACTTTCTACAATAATCTCCTCTTAGTGTCACCTCAAAATAAAATGCTATCATGTAATGCTGCATGGGATGCCAACTGAAAATAGCCCAGAGAGGGAAGCCTCTGCAAAATGAAAAGGTTTACTTATTTGATAGTTTACAGCATCTGCAGACGTAGCACTCTTGGTGCTACTCTGGTTTCTGGATTAAGTTTAACTACTGGTGTGGTATCCCCTGTAAAACTTGGAAATTTTTTAACCAAAGTGGCTGAATTTCTCCTCTGCAACATCATGCAGGCACAATCACTTGACAAATAAGACATACAGTTGGTTTTATAGAAAGGTGTGCTACAAGGATGCTCCTGGCATAGGAACATATATCTGGAAACTTGTCTTTATCCCCTTGTCCTAAAGAGAAAATGCTCATTTTCTGTAACAGTATATTACTGATCTGAATAAACAAACAGAATGAAAGAAGAGGGGAGAAAGATAGTAACCTTGGCTTTATAGAAGAAACACACTTGAAACACACAAGATCCTTGGCAGATCTCATTTCTGTTTTTTAAGAAGTGTACTATTCTTTGGGTTCTCTTGCTCCAACTCCAGTTACTTTTTAACATATTCCTACTACTGCTTCCTATTGCTTCCATTTATTTCCATTGAATTCCCATTCCTTTCCAAGAAGCCATCTCAACCTTGAGAGTTATATATTCCTTTAACTTCAATACCACACTTGCATTAGGCACTTCTAAGATACTATATTAGGTAAATTTGAATGATAAATGACTTCTATTAATGAACACTGGATGGCAATTATGACTTACTATTTGCATTACAATTGTACCTAATAGTTTTCACTCATATCAAGGTTCAGTTTTCCTAGGTGATGAAGAGCAACCTAGGGACCTGAAGCTGCTTGTGTGGTAACACACAGATGTGGAATGGCAAGAAACACTTCGCAACAATCTTGCTCTCTTGCCTCGTAGACCAGTGCCTCTTCCACTGGATCATATTACATTGCCGTGAACAATTCCCCTTAGGCTGTTTGCAATGTATGATTAATTTTGCGTAAGCCATTTACAAATACTACCCTAAATCTTATAAAACTGAGACTGCAAGGTAATTGCTGCAATTTGATTTTAATGTATTTCTTTCAATTCCTCTTTGAAAGCACATGGAATCTGTATTAAAGAACAAATCCTGAAATCTGTCAATGATTCGTGGAATATGATTATCACATCTAAAGTTCAAAACTACTAAAAGACAGAAAGTCAAAATAGAATATAAATTATCCAGCATCAGTGCCTAATTTCAATGAGAAAAAATATTTAGTAGCATACAACATATCCCTTATTATCATTGAAAGGAACTGATGATGCCTGACATTTTCACTGATTTAGCCTTTAACAGGCTTGCATGTTGTATTTTATGGTGTAATGTAAATACAGTTACACTTTTTTATTGTCCAGCACTTTTGTACCCTGTAAACAGCACTAGATAAGTCTATAAATAATAATGTGGTAGCTAATTCGGCCACAGCCATATTTCTATATTACCTTAATGCATTCTATGCAATTAAAATTGTGCAAAGCTGGTAACACTAGGAAAAAAGTGAGCAAGATTAGCCTTCCCTATATGCAATTCTGTGAAGCTTCAAGATCTGGCTAAGTGAGCTGGTTAAGACTTTATGGCCACAAGTTTGGGAAAGCTAGATCATTGAAGAAAGTCAGAATTAATTTTGGAAAACTTTTATATAACACTACACCATTTTGCCTTCCATGCCTACAAAGAGTCTTCCAGATGTTTTACTGGGACAATTCTCCTTTACCCTTACTCTCCTCTATACAGACAAGTATGTTTAGTGCTCAAATTCAACTGCATAGGGAGGAAGAGAAAAATCATACCAAATACACTTAAGAAACTCTTGCAATATCTTCTGTAAATATAATACTGTAAATATATATTACAAAAAAATCTAGTTTCTCACAGTCTTTCAGGCCAGAAGGTGAGTGTGAATTATAGAATCTATTAGCTGGCATTCTCCTTTTCTAATTCCAAGTCAAGAAGGGAACCATTTCAGAAGACATAAGATACAGTTGTGGCAGTAAGACCAGATGGCATGGCTTATTCTTAAGAAAAACACTCATAGGTTGAACATCTACAGGCTACTCTAGGACTTCGAGAACAACTCTCAAACTAATTTACCAAAATATTATTTAACCAAACTGTCCTCATGCTCTAGCTATGACTTTCTGAATTAGAAGATTTAATGGAAAATCTCAAAGTATTAATGAGTACAGCTTTATAGCTCTCTATGAACTGAGAAGCATAAACTGTAATGTGAACATGAAGTCACCCTGGTCATCTTTGCCCTTGCTTCTCCTGATTTGTTTTGTCTTTTCTTCTACAATACTTTTTTCTTACTACTACTGATGGATATCAAGCTTAAGGAAACTGCACGCCACAGTGTTTTTCAGATATTAAAGTATATTTCTAATAGATGCATGAGTCTGTTCTATTCATTAAATGAATTCTGTTGAACAATGGTCTGATTTTCTGGTTTAGCCCTACTGTATTGTCCTTATATGGGCCAGACTCAATTTATTTGATGAAAAAGCCAACACCTTCCAAAGTCTGATTACCATCAGCCTAACATGAGAGCATCTTTTAAGAAAAACAAAAAACAACCCAGAACCCCAAAGAACAAATCTGACAATAAAGATTTTTCCCTTTTTCTGTCTTCTTCTGTATTTTATCAGTTTGATTTGGAAAAATAATGCAAAATTTTGTAAGTAAGCTCGGAACCTTTCAGCTGGATATCATTAACATCCCATCATAAGAAACAAGACAGGTATTCTACTTCATATATTTTTCCTTGCATGGTCAAAGTAAGAAGGTTAGTGTTCTCTGTGGGTCTGGTAAAAATATGAATCTCTCAGGACACAACATTAAACACAGAATATTAGGACACAGCAGGAACCCAGTGCAGAGAGGGTGTGTGTGTGCAAAACCCCATCTAAACAATGCAGCAACAATGCTTTTTGAGTCTCGTCTGGGATGGAATCTCACTATTCATTCTTCCAACTTTTACCCCTAGGATTTATTTTCTTTCCTGGAAAATAAAATATGCTTTTTCATTAGCTCAGAAGTCACATGTCACTTAGCCATGGTAGCCTTCTAGTATTTAATAAAAATTTTAAAATTTAATTAAGATTGTACGAAGTTACTGTCAGAAAAATCTTGCCTGTTGGACTCATACTCTAGTCTGAGTAGCTTAGAAGGAGGTTTTTGACACTGTCCTATACAATAGTCTCACAAGCAAGCTGGCAAAATACAATCTAGGTGAAATTGCTGTCGTTATTGGCATGCATTAGTTAACACATTGTGCCCAGAGTATTTATCAATATCAGGTCTTAGATTTTCATTCATTCAAAGTTTTCAATAGCATCTTGTATGACTGAATGGAGAATATACTTTTTGCATTTAACACTAGCCTTGGAAAGATTACAAATGCCTATGAGACAGGATCAGAACTGACAAGTTAGCCCCCATATCAACCAGATAAAGGGAAAAAAAAGACTTCAAAAAAATCATATGTGCACTAAAAATGAGAATAAGTGACTAGGCAGAAGAATGGCATAAATAAAAATTTGGGTACCTCCCAAAATAAATTTATACTAGCCATGAATCTTTTTGAGGCATATTCCAACATGGCATATGCATATCACATGCATTCTGATATCACATGAATATTCTGTCTAGTTTTGAGTTAAGGAAGTTAAGGAAAATATATCTAAACTTGAGAGATTCCAAAGAAAATCAACAGAACATTGAACCTTTTATTAAACACGAGCTACACAGAAAGACTGAAAGATTTAGGTTTTTTCCCATTAGAAAAGAGGTAAAGGAGACAGATACTATGAAAGGCTTCTCAGAGGGTCACTCAGTTCTTAATATCCCCTGGAGAAAAGACTAAAAGAAATCAGTTCACCTACCAGAGCAGAAGACACAAGAAATTGTTTCTAATAGTAAAGAACAGATATTCCATGGACCAGATTGCCTGGAGGGTACAGAATCTTCATCTTCAGATGTTTTTAGGAACAAGCTAGACAAATATTAGTCTGGATTAACTTCAGTGAATTTGAACCTGCCATGGATGAGAGATTTGATTAGGTGGCCTCTTGAGGTATATCTACTTCTCCATTTCTATGACAGTCTTCATTCTGACTTTTCTTAATCAAATGAAGTCTTAAGCTTTTGAGTTCTTCTTTATCTCCTGGCAGACTTGCATAGGATTTAATCTACTTTTCCCTTTCTAATAGTCATGTTTTAAAAATCCCCCGTGCTTACCACAACTTAAACATCTTCCCTGGCTTTCTCAGGTAATTTGAGCATCAAACTACTTCTCTCCAGGAGTGGAAGTAAATAATACCATTGCTGGGAAATGGAAAATGAACCAATGCAATGTACAGATGACATCAATTATTAAGGACAAATAGCTAATTTACCAAAAAAGAAAGATTAAAAACCACCACCACAAGTCTACACCAATGGGGAAAAAGTTTATATCACTTCACCTTGAAATCATCTGTCCCAGAAGCTTGAAATTTCAGTTCCTGAAAAATTAAACTTCTTGAAATAAAGACAGAAAATTAGATGATGTTGCCCATGAAGAGATCCTTCTCATGGCTACTCAATTATTTTGGATATTATTTCCATTGCTTCACGAAATATGCCTCATTTTTCACATGAGCTTGCAAAACCATTATTGTCGATGCAGTTTGGAGGTAAACACTAGCCAACCAGTCAAATATAAATTGAGCTACATGCTGTTTTCTATCAGAATAAAGATTTTGTTCTAACAGTACTTTATAGCGAAACTTTATCATCTTTCTTTTTTTATTCTGTCATCCAGAGGTCTTCATTACATGATCATAATCTTTTCTGCATTGTAAACAGAATAGAACATTTACTGGAAGTTGGAACCTTAGCATGTAATGAAAAAGCACTAAAACTACTTTCTCCTTGCCAATCTCAATCATTTTCTCCAATCTCAATAATAAAGAACATTAAACGTATTTCACTAATACATGATACTTGGCATGTACAAAAAAAAAAATAGCGCTGAATAATTGATATGAATCAGGACACATCTGTTTCAAACAAGACACACACACACCCCACAACTCCTATTTTCTCTTAATCTTGACCATGTAAACTTTTGCAAGGATAGTTAGAACCAAACCAAATGCATGAGGAATAAAACCAAGTAGAAATTATAAAGGCAGAGGTTTATCAATTTTTTCAACTATAAGTTTGATTTGTGATTAAGTTTATAATCAGTATATTTTAATTTTGTGTTTGCTCAGGCTTTGGCAAACTGTCAATATTTGGTTAAAATACAGACAAATCTGTGCTTGTGACAGTTTGGTACTAAAATATAAATGGAAGAGAAAAGGCTTTTTTAATGACATTAAACTATAATGTTTTTAAGGATATTATCAAAGAAGATGCAAATAACATTGAATATGTATTCAAAGAAGTTATTTCAAATGATTTTTTACTTATAAAGTTTAAAGAGAATATAGACATGTTGAAATGACTGTCTCATATCTCATTCTCCAGCAATATTGGATGCAAAAATAAACTCAGTTACTTATTTGATGCATTAAAGTGATGCATCCTCAGTTATCATTGGTGAACACAGAAGTGCTATAATGTACACCCAGGCTACTTTAAATAAAGGCAAATTTGAAAGTCACTTATATGATTCCTGTAACAACCTGATTACAGCAAGCACCAGGAACTAGGGGTTACACAACTCTTATACTGGATGTACAGCTCATCCTCACTATACAACTACTCTTTGCTTTACTAACCTAAACCAACTCCTTTCCATCCTTGTCTCCGTATTTATTTCCACTAAATGGGTACTCCAGCACACTGGAAGAAATTTGAAGGCAATTATTCTCTGGAATCCTTCAAGGAGGGTTTGAAGAAATTCTGTCTCAACACAAAATTCTCTCTTAACACAGTCCATGCACAGTGGGTTGTAGTGATCCTGAATAAGTAAATCTCAGAAAATAGTCAATTTAAGGAATAAGTAAAGTGCAATGGGTTGATTTTGGAAAAACAGCATTTTAAGTAAAACTGGAAGCACATTTTTTTCTCATTAAAGTCTAAACATTTCACGGTTAGCACTCAATGTCAGGTCTTATACAAGGTCTGGCCTGGGTCCATCTATGCTGGAGAACAAGCAAGAAGGTCTCTTACTGTACAAAACAAATTATATTATTCCACTAGTGACCAAGCTCCAACTCAAAATTAGAGGTGGTGGTGGTGTTGGGGGGGGGGGGGGGTTTCCCCATCATCATTCTGACTAGAAAGCTCTCCACTCATGGGTGGAAACTCCTTCTGATTTCTAGCTTAAAGCTTCTTCATGGCCAGTCTACATGGATTCGCTTTTGTCTTCTGCCAATCAATAACAGTTTAAATGTTTTTTCTTCAGCCTTATCAAAGTCAATTTTGTTGCTAATTTCCCATAATGAATTTCAATAAAATGAATACACTGTAAATATGATTGCACAACACTAATCCTCTAGGAAATTTTGAAGATCTGTTCTAATTTAAATGAATTGGAAACAACCCATAGGGAGCCAAGGAGAATGTCCACAGTAATGACTTGCAGTAGGACTGTCATGAGTGGTCCCACAGTAGCCTTGGAAGCCCTGTTGAAGTCTGCACCTGAGACAGACTGAAAGATTTATTATCAAAGAAATGTGCCATTTGTGTTTGTAACAAAGGTTAAAGGAGACACTGAGGATATCATTGCCATTCAGAGCAACTTCTAGGGCTGCTCCAAGTTTAAACCGTGTTCTTTCAGAATCTGCCACAAATTGAGTAAAAGAAGAGTAGCACAAGAGCAGAAGTGTTGCAAATATCCATACATTTACATGTCTGGTGATAGGATTAACGTGGAGAATTAATCTGGATATTAACTAGGCAGTACTTCATATTATCAGAAAATGAGAAAAGTTAGATGCATGTATCATACATGACTGAGCAGGGAAAAATGCTGTCATCAAGCTAAAGACTGATTTTAAACGAAATTAAAAAGGGGACTGATGTGGAATATAAAATGGGACACCTGTTCAAAGTTTATTATGATGCCAATACTTATGGCTTATACTGGTTCATAGCTGTAATGATGCCACCAGGTATATCAGGATTTATGTCCTCAGGAAGTCCCCCAGAAACTTGTAAAGGCATTTCAGCACTACTTAGAAAGTGGTGATAAAATAGCAGATGTAAAAAGCTGGGATCTGAAATTCAGTGAAAGCGAAAGGGAGTTCAGACTGGTTTTCCTGGACCAAGTTTACATCTAACTAAAAGACCACTGGGTGCATGGATGTAGACAGAAAACAAGCACTCAGGTGCAAGGTAATGGGAAGTAAGAATACTGAGTGCTCTCATTAAATACACTTACCTGCTTTCCTGAGCAGGGCTCAGTAAAAGTAAGTTCTAAGCAATATTGTGACAAACTGAAGGAAGAATGGACAGCTTCCCTGGCAAGCAAACTTGCTCTTATCAAACACTTTTGCTTGTTTATTTTCTGCCAAGGTTGCTTGAAAGTACTTTTATATGAAGAAAGTATGAAAGCTAAGAAAGCAAGAAGAATCCCAGGAAATAGGAAATATATAATAAAACATACTAAATGATTTCCCAAATTTTACTTTTAATTGTGTTTTTGACTCCTATGAATTGATACCCTTTTAAACAGAGCACAAAAAATGGGCAGCTATCACACTGAATGCTCTGCAGATGTACCCACAGAGGCAGACACAGCTGTGCATAGCTGGCACAGATGTTTTAATTTTATTTTTGTTAGCTCTCAGTCAGATTTTAGGGGAAGATTACCCACAGCTGTTGCATACAGAAAAAATAATGTACTGGCACTAATCCGCATTTACAATGGGACTCATACCTACCAGCACTAGATGTGGGGTTACTTGCTGCTCTAGGCAGAGAGGTGAATGCTTGTTTCCTTGGTCTTTAGTCATTCAGACAATAGTCATTAAATATTGTGGCCCTGGGTGAATGTTTGTATAATATTATACTTGTTCCTAGGAGATTCTGCTACGACACTTTAGATGAATAAAAACAGTATCTGCAGCCACATTCACAGGGATGAAAATTATAAGTCAGAAAGAGATTTCTCCCTATGGTACAGTATTACACAACTAAGTGCCCTATGGGTTTTTATACCTTCCTTTCAAACTTCTTCCATTGCTCATTTTTTAAAATAACAGCAGATGGAACATAATTATTGTCACATACAGTGAAACCTGCATTTTTATGTTGTTTTCACTTCTCTTGTCTCCTTTTAGTTTGAGTTAGTATCAGTTAATCAAACCTCTCAGCAACTAGAGTGAAAGAAGTTCTGCTGGATTCATTTAAATTAGCACGTATACTCTCATGCGTGTTTCTGCCTTGGTGTTCAGAACAAGCTATAATCTTTCCCAGTTCATGTTGTTTGCTGAATAGAAAAAGAATGATAATGTGTTATTACATTTCCGATTTTAAGATCACAATTTTGTTTTTAAATTTTAAACAAAAACAAGTAAAGAATGCCCTGCGACAAGAATAACTGGTATCACTGCTTGTGCAAAAAATTCTTACCTTTTGTGTAATAGCTGAAGTACTATTTTTTTTTATAGAGTTCTTCATAGACACCATAATAATTCTTCTAGAATCAATTAATATGATTCAATTATTTTGGAATTAATATAGTTTAATCCTAACTGACATAGCACATAAATATTGGATGCAAATATCCGATTACTTCTGAACAGGTGAATTCTGAAATTTAACCATGCCCCCCTCAAATTACACATGGGCTCTAAACAGGTACTGATCATCAAACCGCAGTGGTCCAGATTGCAAGATCAAGACTTTAATGCAAAATGAACTGATGTGGGGGCCAGGATAGAGACACTACTCCAGAATTCTGAAGAAAGCCTTCAAAAGGCACTGTTCTCACAGATTTTTTTGAGGAATTCCCAGTCTCCCCCTCTTTAATGCTTTTCCTGAGAATTTATCCTCTTTGGCACCAAGGCAGATGAAGAGAACGAACAGGCCTTGCAGACCAGGAGCCTGGTCTATGAGCTAATTCAAGGTGTGTATGTTTTCAGTCAGATGATCTGATGGTAGGAGCAGTCTTGATGAAACCTTTAAAAAAAACCCCATAAACATGTCAGCCAGTCAACCTCTTTTAACCTCTTTATATCTACGCTGCAATCCTTCAAAGTTAATGAATGTGTATGTATATGTGTAGTATGAGAGGTCACTAAGAGTCCCGTGTATGCGCGCACCTCTCGTCTTTAGGCTGCTAAAGGAAGAATTAGCATAAACCTCTACAGAAGTCATGCAGGACATTAGCTTCTTTTTCCAGTCTAATTCTTTTTCTAATCTCTCTCTCTGTTCTTGTAAAGGAGACCCATTTCATGTAGTTTGGTTTTGTGGAGGGGAGGGAGACTGATTTGTAACTATGGGTTAGGCAGCAAGAGTGCACAGCTTGTGTAGCCACAGACATCAGGAATTGTAGTTTGCTTACTGTTTCAGTCACATGTTCCAAAGTTTTAAGGCCAGAAAGCACCACTGGGATTCTAACAGGATTTCCTGCATAAAAGTGGAAGGAATTAATTTCCACAAAGTGATGCCTGCTTCAAATCCAGTTCTTGCAATTGAACTAAAGAACATCCTTGGGAAGCAATGGCTTTGGGGTTGGGGACATGCAAGAGTGAGAAGAGGAACAAACACAAAGAAATCTGTCCCACCATTGGTAACACCACTATGGTATACAAATTTTGTACTATTTCTAATCCAAATTTGTTTGCATTACGTTTCCAGTCACTGGTCCCTGTTCTAGCTTGTCTGCTAGGTCAGAGTCCTCTATCACCAAATTCCTGTTTTTCACACTTATTTGTATATACATTGATCAAATCACCCTTTGACTTTTTTGGGGAAGGGGAGAGGGCTAAGTGGATTGATTTCCTGAAATCTTGCACTATCAGGAATATCATTTAATCCTTAACTTACTCCTTTGGACCTTTCTTTGTACCCAACCAATTTTTTCATCAACCTTCTTGAATCAAGATCTGCAAAATACTCAATTAGCAGTCCTACCAGTGCTAAGAATGAAAGCAATGAAGGCCTCCTAATCCTGCCTGATAGTCTCCTGTTTATACATACCAGGATCATCTCATCCCCTTCAGCCAGAATGTCATACTGCCAGCTCATGCCCAGTCATTATGCTCTGTGATCCCCAAGACTACTGAAAATCACTTATTCTGAAGATGAATTTCCCTATTCTGAAGTGTGGCATATATTTTACATATTTTTAGACAGATTAGAACACAGAGTGTTAAATAGCATACATCTACTTGCCCAACAATGATTTTCCAGCTGAAAATCACAGTTTTAATTCTACTTCTTAGCCAGTTTTACCTCAATATATGTCTTGTTGATTTTATACCAGTCTAAGCTCTTGATCAAAATAACACACAGTTCCAAGTTGCAAGCCATATGGAAATCTTGTTACATTACACTAACACTAATGCCATTATCAAATAAACTCACAGTCTCAGCAGAAAAGATACTAAGTCAGACTGACAAAATCAATTTCTATAAATACATGCAGACTAACTTTAAGTAGATACCTTCTTAAATCTTTATTAATCATGGCCTATATAAACTCTCAGTAGCTTCTACTGAGAAGAATTATAGAATAGCTGTAATGACTTAATTCCTGTGCTAGCAATCAATAATACTAAAAGCTAAAGAATCTCAGAATTTATTGATGACATGAAATTTTCATGTAACAGGAGTATCAAGGTTTTTGTGTGAAAAGCAAAAAAATCAGAGAGACAGTTTTCTTCACATCTTGCTTACACAATATCATGTTGTGTTTCATTCTTAATCCAACAGCATGAACCCCTTATGTTCTCTGGTAGCAGCACATATATAAAACTTAAAGATCTCTAAACAAACAGAAACACACCCAAGTATGGTCCCCAGTCCTCTTTTACTGCTGCTTTTATTTTATTTAACTTTTAAAGTAAAACAATGGCCAGGAAGAAGCTGTCCATGTTCAAGTCAGCTCTGAAATCCGGCATGCCATTCATCATCCAGCCTGTCCTACCATTCCACTGCTTTGATATACATTGTCAAGAATACTCTAAACAACCCAGTAGCTTTTCACTAATGTCATTTTTAGTTTTGGAAGAGTATCTCAGTCTTCTTAAAGCCCTCCCACAGTTGTAATCCCAAATCCAAAAACACCTCCTCTCTAACAGGAATATATTCTCAGACTCCCTTCTACCAACACATAGTGCCTGCAGTCTTCTCCTTGCTGAGTCTCCCAGCCTTCGCAAATGCCCTTTGTTTCACTTGATCTGTTTCTTATGCAATACTATGATTTAGTGATTGAAATTTCTGGCAAGAAATAAAAACAACAAATAAAGCCAACTGTATAATGCTAATATCTGCTCCTCTGTTCTCCAATTGGTTTCAAAGTATAGAAGTGCTCCTAGTGCCATAGCTGCATGGCAAACAAATATCAATTCCAGCTGGATCCTTTCAGAGACTGTTGGCTGGATGTTCGCTGCTAGCCACCAACCTCAGTAACACTTTTGTTTTACTGTTTCCTTTACAGAAACAGATGTGAAGAAGCAGCATGGAGCTCATGAGAAGAAAGATGTTCATAAAATCAGAAGGTCGTGGTGTGACATGACGAAGCACCACCTGTGCCTACGATTCCTATAAACCAAGATGATATAGGGAAAAAAACTAAACAGCAGCTCTAGAGGGAAACCAAAGTGAAGCTGAAATCCAGCAGGCACATTGGCCAACCACAAGAACTACAGATATTCCAGCAAAGCAGCAAGGAATAGGGCTGGTGAAAACAACCTAGAAAAATCATCTGGATCTTCCTACATCTCATAAGGAAGAGTAAAATCCATGACTGTGCTAGCCTTAAAAAAAAAAAAAAATTACTAAGCTATGCTTGTGACACTGCTGTGATAGAGAATGGAATGTAAAACTGTAATTTTAAATGGACAAAGCCTGGCAAACATCACAACTCTGGAATACCTGAAGGCACTGTTTGTACAGGAGGTCATTCAATAGCAACACAAGTAAAGGGTGAAGCTTAGGTCTATTAGGTCTACAGAAATATACAGCAAGAATGAAGAATAGTATTTCTATAGGATAGTCATGACATTTGAAAAATAGGTAACAGGAATTAGGACATTGGAAATGCATTAACTACAATTTTAAATTTACACATAAATGAGGACTAACACTCAAGTATGGAAAATTCAAAATATTATTAACTGAATAAATTGCAAATCAAACATCTTTAAAATAATATTATGCTTGAAGTGGGTAATTTTCTTTCTATATCTTCCAGGCAAAGATCCCAAGGCATTAAATACTCTTGCATAAATAGCTATTTCCATTCACAATATTTTTGTCAAGCACAATTTATGAAAATATATGACACTCAAATATTTTGGTTTACTTCTTCCATTTGAGACCTTCCTGCAAGTTTTCCTATTGATGATCAGCTTTCTGTGGCTAGGCAAGATGTATGGACTACTGATGTCTACTCTTTCTTTTAGAGAATGGTCTCTGCAAAGCAGCAAGCTCTAGGAACAACTTAAATCAGTTGTATTTCCTTTCACGCTTTAGTGGGAAATGAACTCAAAAGGAGTTGTAACAGTACACAGCTCCCAAACTCATAGGTTCAAATAAGAGTACTCCACTAAGCTCCTATCTTTACTATGTTACTTTCTCAAGTCAATCCTCTATAATTTCGCTTAAGAGAAAATAGATCTGAAGTTTCATCAGATACCTCAGTGACCCATAGAAGATATTTTGGAATTTTGTACTCAGTTGTAGGATGCAGGGGTTAGCTACATAGAGAAGCATATGCAACAAAAATAATGCCTAAAGGTTAAATTCCTCAAATCTATCTCAAGGACACTTCACTTTTACAAGATACTCTTTCCAGTAAGGGAAATTGTTCAACATTAACTCCTCTTTCATTTTCCAAAACCCTGGATGGGACTACACAAGTCAGTGATGCATTTTTATTCCCTGTTAGTGAATAAATGAACATTTCCTTTTCAGTGTTCATTGTTTTATCATGAGGACTCAGTCTTTTCCATATTAAATCAATGGAAAATTTTCCATTGAACTCAATGGGACATAAACTGAATTTGCAGCCTTGCCACAATTACAGGTGTTATTTCTGATTTACCTCTCAAAGAGAGGCCACTTATGACATGCTATCTGGTAATATACATCATACATAGATAGAAAATCATTGCCTTAGTGAAGGTTGAAAAGATTAATTTAGTAGGCCGTACTGAATAGTCAAGGTCAGTTGATATGCAGACATGCTCAGGGCTGGAATGAGTTTGGAGTAGACAACTGGATCAGTAAACCGAATATTCTTACAGAATTTGGGAAATGTTTGTATATGTTTCAGACACAAACAGGAGTTCTCAAGATATGACAGAAAATACAACCTAGCAGTTACTTCACTTCCCACACTGAGATATGATTCCAATGCCAAAGCTGGATCAGAAATACATATTTGAAATGATGCTTGTGTTGTATATGTTTCATATAACATGAAATATGAAATAAATTTTAAATTATCACAGCTGTTGGTGTTACATCAGAATGAAATTCATCTCCATTTTAGAGAAATGTTGCTACTGTAAGAATTTTAAACAGGAGGAATTTTTCAGTGGAGGATATTTTGTCAATGCAAAATAAGAACTGTTATTGATTGAACAAAAGGGTCTGAATCAATCTCTGACAGTATTTAAAGGTTTTTTATATGTCTGTTGAGCAGTTTACCACAAATGGCATCAGAATATGACCAGGCCTTCCTTATTTTAAAATAAAATACACTTCATCCATATCTGACATCTAATTCATGTATTTTCTAAAAATAATAAAGTACGTCGATGGGTGTTAGGATTAATTTATGGGAGATGGGTCATACAGGGATGACATGGATTTGGTGACTGCAGTTCAAAATAACATAAAGTATTGTGGGCAGTAACCACAACGAAAAGGCTTCATCTGAGATGTTTAATATTGAAGGAATCAATCAGATGCAAGATTTAGTGACAGAAGACATACTGAATGGGTAAAACCTAATTGGGGATAGGGAACTATTAAAAAGAATGAATGATAACCTTGAGTAAAATGTTTTGCACACTTCGTAGAGAAAAGTATTTGCATAATTTGTATAGAATAGTCACATTAAGATAGTAGATACACATAGATGCTCTAATTGAAGTGTAATAGTTTGCATATTTGTCCCAGATGACTTTCTGTGAGTAAATTACATTTAAATTGAGGAAAGTCTTTGAAGAAATTTTAAAGCTTTTGAAGCTAGATACAAGCAAACTAGATAAACCTCTGTAGAAGTTGTTGTAATGTACTGTAATGTTGTATTTGTGTGCAAGTTTGAGGTGAAGCTTCATCTTACAAATTAATTTTCCTAATTACAACTTATTTTCAGTTTCCATTTTTGCAGTTGGAAAATTAGACTGTGAGTTAGTGGAGGTAAGCCTATAGTATGCGGCTTGTATCAATAATTTCATATCTCTTAACATGCATAAGAAACCAGAAAGCATAAAACAGTATTATTACGTTGTACAGTTAAACAGCTGTTCATTTTTTTCCTCCTGTGCTGACTTTCCCATTTTTAAGAGTGCCAAATACCTTTATAAGGGTTCATATGAGAGGGAGGCTGATTTGTTGTCTCCTCCCTGGAGATAGCATTTTTGCTTCTTCTCCTTTTTATTTTTGAGTATTTTTCTGCATTTTTTTAATAAAAATGCCAGTCAGAATACAAACACACATTTGTTTTTGGTATTTCAAAAATAGAACAGTTCTCAATATTAAGACTGGTACCAGCAGTAGAAATTCTTATGCTTATGTATTAATTCAATATTTGATTCTGCAGATAGAACTTCACTAATCCCTACCATGCAACAAATAAAGTATCAGAGGTAGCAAAAAAGCTACTTCAAATAGGGTTTGAAGAGCAGTGCAGGTGTCAGGTAACCAAGAGCAAAGCCTAATCCATATTTTTGTCCAGACCAAATATACCAAATACATCTGCTTGATTACACTACATGTAATAGTCACTGTTGCTATCATAACACATTTAACTGCTATTGTCCAGAACAGCATTCATTGGCTTCACATTCACACTGATTCTTCCATGATGGACCACTATCCCTTGTATTAATGACAGAAAATGTGTGTCAAAGATAGTGCTAAACCAACAGAAAAGAACAGTGATATCAGACAGAGAAACTTCCTGCATTTCTGAATGGATTTTTTTTCATATATATAATTTTTCAAGAAAAATATTTTTGACCTCTCTTTTTCAATGAGAAAGAAAAGTACAGAAAACAGTTACTTTAAAAAAAGTTGAAAACGGAAATTTCTTTTAAAAAAGAGTTTTGATGGAAAAAAAATGTGGTCAGCCTTATTTCAGTTTTGGTATTTTCCAGTTTTGGAGTGCTTGACTTTTCTAATGCCATACTCTTTAGATGAAAACAAAAAAATACATAATCTATATAACACCTCTTTCAAATTCACACAGTATGAGGTGTACTGGGTGTCTTAGGGAATTCTTAGTGAGCTATAGACTCTTACACCTGGAGGTCATCAAACTGAAACCTACCCTAGTTCAATTACAGTAATTTGCATACTACTGTGAATATGCAACTCACTTCCTTAAACTATTTTGCATAATATATGTATTTAATACTTGAATAAAAGTGGTCAATACTTGACAGCTCCAGCCAGGCACTGAAAAAAAAAAAAGAAATTGCTAACTTTTGCACTCTGTGAAGCTGCTAATCATTATTAAGACATCCAGAAATCTGCAGCTGTTGAAGTGATATCTGAGATGAGTTTGCTTCCAAGATAGATGGCAGGTGAGAGAGAGTTGGAAGACTGCAATAATTGCCAAGGTCAGTGCTCACATACCAGCATGACGAGATGTACCGAGTGGCAAAAGCCCCTCTGCTTGCAGAAGCCGTCACTCAGAATGGCCACCATAGCTTCTACAGCTGGGTCTGAATCTGGGACACTAACGTAGCTAGAGCTGCCAGACTCGACTGCTGTTACAGCTGGCAGGGTTCGGGGAACGGCACAGCTACCCAGAAGCAAGGGCGGACTTGTCAAGTAATGAAATCAACGATTTCCCCAAAGTGATGTAGGACCTCTGCAACCTGTCATAACAAAATACCTCCCCCCCAATCTTGTTTTTAACAGCTTCAACCCATTCGTCCTCCCTTTTGAATACACGTATGCACTTATTTTTAATTCTCTACATGAATCAAAACAGTGTTCCTGAAAATTTGCCCTCTGCTGTCTGCCAGATCTCAGGGGTAAGCTAATTGCTACATGTGACAACCAGGAAAATATTTTTCTGTAGCAGACTGGGTAATACACTTTATAGGCAGAGCAGCATGATGAAGAGGAACTGTGACAGATTCATGTCTGTGTTGGTCCAGGCTCAGGTCATGAGGGTTGCAACTTGGCCCTTTGCTTTTGAGGGCTTGATGAAGCAGCAGAGCGATCAAGACAGGTTTGAGAAGCCTTCAGAATAGCCGTTGCAATGCTTCATGCAGGTCTTTACACATGCAAAGAATCACTTGGGTGACAATTAAACATGGAAAAGAGAAGAAGTGTGGATTGCTGTAATATGTGATCTTCTCCAGCTAGAAAAATCCTTCTCTTTCTGTTCTAGCCCTGCATGCCCCTGGCACATGCTTCAGGAGAGACACAGAGTATTTTTCTAGTGGGGATATCTGCAGGGAAGACTTTGCACTACTCTAATTTGTCCCGGCTAGATCAGAGGGGTCGCAGCAAACACAAAATCTTTACACTAAGTCCAAGAAGATCTGCAGCTGGGGAAAGATACAGAAGGATAATTTATATCAGGCAATACAAACAGAGCTTCTCTCTCCTTTTGGACTTGGGAGGATTAGATAGAAGAATTAGCTAGCACCTCTATTTATGAATATCTTTTTCTCTGTGTTCTTTCTAAGTTTTATTTTTGTAACCCTCCTTGTGTTTTTCTGAAGCCAGAGCATGTGCAAAGCTGATTATCTGAATATACTTTTCCCCCAAACTTAAATTAAATTTAACCTTTCTCCTCTTCAAAGTTAACCTCTCTCTTCTTCTTCTGTTGCCACACATCTCTGCCTTAAATTCATTTCATTAGCTCATGACCACACGTTTGGCTGAGATATCAAGCAGCAGGTCAGCTTGACCAAATGTCAGGAAATCATACAGAAACCGTTTTTTGGAACAGTAACATCCTTATACCTCCCAACCCAAATTCACATGGTCTCTAGGGAGATTACAGTTCAACACTACTAATAAATAAAGCTCCACTGGTTTATTTTTAAATGATGTTGTTCTTTAAAGGGTTATCACAGGAGTTTCATGGCTGCCTAACACTCAAAAGCACAGAACTGCTGGGAAAAGGCAGCAGCTGCTCCAATGTTGCATCAATCCAAGCACAGCCAGGTAAAAGCACTGCATTTGCTTTGCTATGCTATTTTTCCTCTGCCGACAACATCACAGCTGTGCTCCTGAAGCCCTAAGGGACCAGTAGGAGCAGCTTCAGCTGCTCAAAAGAATAATATAAAAGTCATTTTTTTTCTTTTTTTTATTGAAAGGCAGTTTGTTTGTGTTATAAGAGCTAGGCACAAAGGGACCAGGATGCATTGCCAGTCGCTCTTTACTCCCACCTATCTCCCATCATTCAACGTATACAGTCTGAAAAATAGGCATAAAAACAATCTTAGAAGTGGCAAGGACAAGATCAGACATCAAGATGCCAGAAAAGATCTTCCCATGCTTACTGAAATAGATGCTAAAGAGCCTTGGTAAAGGAAGGGTCCAAAAAGTCTCAGCGGGCCTTTCTCTTTATTGTGCCTCAGCCTTAGCTTCTACTGGCGATGCACCTCTTCAGTGCAAAGCCCTGCTTTCAAATACTAGATCCATGACAGCACATTGCCAGCTCTGCCAGACTGTCAGGACTGTGAGACACACAGTTACCCATAAGAACAATAATGAGAAAAAAATACATATTTTGCAATGCAGAATAATATAATAACTTGGTTTTCTAGGGCCTAAATAGTAATAGTACACTAATATCTTTGAAGAGAAATTCAGTATTAAATACAGATCTTTATTTTTTAATTTCGGTTACAATATCAGCCTCTCTAGTAAGCTGCTACTCCAGTAATCAGTTAAAAATACATTGATGACTGCTATAATTTCTCTTCAGTTTTAAAGGGTTCACAGCGGATGCATTAAGGAAACAGTATGTCTGTAGACTAAATAGATATTACTAGTAACCTAATGTCTGTTTTTAATCTGTTAAATGGTGGTTTAATATATAGTATTGTAATTTTTAAATGTTACATTTAATTTGAAATATTTTGTCTGTTGAACTGTAGCTGTCAAGATTTTTTTTTTTTTTTTGAATCACTAACTTTTTGACCTGGTTGCTAACAACAGATATTTCAGAAGTCACTTAATACATTAACATTACATTAACAAGCAATCTGATTTTTATCAGAGCAAAAGATAAAATATTTCTTCTCCTGCAGCATTCATTACATTTATTTTTATTCTTTTAGAAAAATTGTACAACCCTCATGCAAATCATTATGTTCTGCAGTAGTAAAGCTACAGTGATTTTGTGTTACTACACACTAACACAGTGATGAAGTCCAATTTTAATAGAAATGTGCTTTGATTTTTTTTCCCCAAAGTGATCTTCTTGATCATAAGCATTTCTGCAATTTACAATTCTTCTTCACTAATGGCTCAAAAGATTTTCCTGTATACATAGACATACTAACTCTTGGATACAGTTTTGTGGGAAAGTTTGTAAGGATCAGCAGGTTGCAGGAAGCAAACAGGTGAATGTAAAAAAGGTGTTAAATATTTCCCTTCCTAATCCACCAACCATCTTATTTAGCATACATGATTGGAGCCTTTCTTGGAAACAAAACTAGGGAAGAAAACTTCTAGCTGAGCGTTGCTTGATACAAGGTGTAAATAATTAAACTCAATCTGCTCTTTGCACGTCACTGCCTAGAAGAAGCTGAACAGATGTTTTGCTGCAATACACAAAAAACACAAAATACAGATTCGACAAAAGATGCTCTTTGGGAAATTGGCTTCAAACCTGGTATGCCAGAAAATATATAAAGATAGCTCTTCCCAATAAAGCTTGATCTAATTGCCAGAAGAATCTAGAGCCAATTTGCAAAAAAGCACAAGAGTACAAGTAATAGTGCATAGGAGAGGATATTTTAATTTTGGGGTGTGTTTTTTAAGGATTTTTTAAAACTATAATCACTGATATCTTGCTCCAAAAGTCATACATTTCCTTAGAGAACATAAAATAATACTAATGCTAAGTGTCCACCTGTGGACACAACCTTACTTTCTTCTGTGTAAGCAGACATGTTTTTACTCATGACAGGTCCTTGCATGAATAGCTACCATTTAGAGTGGGAAAATAACAGCCAGTTTGATTTCAAACTAATTTTTTTTCCATTTACGTGCAAGGATATGGAAAAAAATGGAAAAATCTCCATATGAAAATGATCTCCTGCTTTTGCTTGGCGTGCTGAAACTCTGGCAAATGTTTCACACTTGTGAAGCAGTCCTTTACAAAGCATTTCCAATTGACAGACTTTTTTAAAGCTCTTCTGTCTACTGTGTCATTATAGAAGTACCACAGAAAATAAAGAACATGTTTAACTGTCACAGGCGCTTGCCTAGCCCTAACTCATCATGCAAGTGTTTTCTCATATTTTGTAGGGTACTTACCTTCGCAACGTTTACAGACTGGAAGTGTTACTCTGCTCATTTTGTATGTGGGGATGTTAGCCTTAGAGGGAACTAAGCAACTTTCTGAAAGTCACAGAGGAAGCCTATATCAGAAGGAGAACATGAATACAGGTTTTTCTAGATTTAGTCTGGTGTCTTAGGCACTAGGCTGTTCTTTCCTCTCTTTGTTGACATTGACTATAACACCCTGTGGCAGTGGGCCACAGAGGGGCTCCAGGTTACATAGATGCTTGCAGTAGAGGGGTTGAAGCCCCACATCCCAATTTCCAGACTCAAAGAATTCATCTTGTCTCAATAACTGGTAAAAAATATCTGTAATTTACTTGGAAGTTCATTCTTGTATCATGCATATAAAATAAATAATTGTAAAAAAAAAAAGAAAAAAAGAAAAAGGAGATAAATCATTCCTGCTTTGCAATCAATAACGGATTACAATGTCTCCAAAGTCTGTTTGGTTTTATCCACTTCCTTTCTCTTGATTTTCTGTGCTTTGTCCCTGCCCTTAACCTATGGCCCAGAAAAAGAGTAAACAGCTGCTGCCAGGGCCAGTAGCACTCAATAGTTCATGTGCCCTCACTCTTAGGCAGGCTGAAGGAAGCACATTAGGCATGCATTCCACTTGGCAGCATCCCGGAAACCTGCAGCCTCAACCCGCTTTTCAATTTAGCAGCAATGTGCTCTGAACAGCAATATGTTACTGAGCCAGCTGGTCTTCCTTAGCCTTTTACCCTTTTTTAATCTTTTAGTGTTCAACAGCCACCTCATCTACTCTCAGCTGCCGTAACCTGTGAGCGTGTATCATATTTGTTGTATTCTTTCACGTTGCCTTAACCTTCCTGTTGAAAAGAGGGAAGTCGCTGTGGTTAGCATGCGAAAACAAAGTGATCTAATGTTCCATTTAAGTCAAGGGAAAGGAATCTGCAGGTTAAAGAATGTGAACCATCTCTGGTGCATATTTAAAACAGTACAAAAGCAAAGCAAAGATAAACAACTCTAGTCAGTTAAAATTTACAGCTCCCCATTACAAAATCTCATTCATAAATACATATATTTGCATACTTTTGTGTAAGTATACATATTGACACGTCCAGCAAGCTGCACAGATGTGCACATGCATGTGCACTTGTTTGTGCACACAGACATGCACACATATGCTCTTTGCATATGCAGTCAGAGAAGGACAAAATGCCTAACGTTAACCTTACCTTTCTTCTATAACTAGGGGATGTAGTTTTCATACAGTGATTGGCTAGAAAGATTATCGTAGTAAGAACTGAACAGTAAAGATGAAGGGGGAAGCAAAGACTCTACTGAGAAGTTTGAGCAAACTTGAGCTCAAAATAAAGAAATGAAAGCAGGTTATTTTCCAATTAGGCAACAGAATCTACAGAAAAATATGGCTAGGTATTTAAATTAGATATGCACTAAAAATGTTGAATTTTTCAGGATGTAGGATGCAGAACACATTCAAGCCTTAGCCTATAAATGTTGCAGTAGGCCTTTGTTGTTCTTTTGCTTTAATGAAGATGAAGAATCATGGCGATTTCTCTACACCTATCAAGAATTTTACCAATAAAGGATGTGATATTACCAGCGGTCATAAATGTGGCTTTACTTAGTACGATAACTCCAACACAGTTCTCATAACTATTTAGGCAGCAGCATTACTTACAGTTTGTAAGTGTTTTCGGAGATACATGCAAAGAGTATTCAAAGAAAAGACTATTTGTACCAGTGTACTGAGTCAAGCTTATCAATTACAACATAAAGTAGTCTAGTATGGTTAGACAGCGGCAAAAAACATATAAAATTCATTTATATATAAGTTCTTTTTGATTTGCTGGAAAAAGAACAAGTCATGAATAAGCACAAATGTTTGCTTTTTAATTTAAGTTTTCTGGAGAGCAATGTGAATGAGGAACATTTAATTAGTATGATCTAAATTTTATAAATTCCTTTTTCTCCTAAAGATTAAAACTGTCAAGACTTTTATGCAACTTGTGACATTACTTTTACATTGTTAAAGTTAGAATTTACTGGTGGGGATTCAAGAAACACAACTAGCATTTCTCAAATGAGGTAAATGTGTGTCTCTTCAGCATCTGCTTGATTAGTAAAAGAAGTGAATAGAACTTTCCCCATTAGTCAAGAATCAGACACTATGTTTAAGTTTTAGCATTGTTAGTTTACACACTTGGCTCTTAGACAAAATTCTCAACCCTTCAAATTTACAGCACAGGCATTATTATAAATATATGTAAAATAGAACACTTAGGTCTGAAAAACTGAAGTATCAAACTATAGAATACATCCTGCAATCTCAGAGGTAAGCCTATATAGTGTATTAGTGTTAAGTGTTATGGATAAAAAAGATGAAATTTTTGTCCTAATAAAGTCTCTACTTCTTATTTAAGCCTGACATCTGGTATCACAGCAGATTTCTCCCACCTGCAAGGGCAGGGAGATGCAGACATCTCAACACTTACTGACTATAGTAAGCATTATTGCAAAGATTTTTGTATGGGTTGGATGACTTCTATTTCTTCCCAAGTGTGTCACATATACAAAATAACTACTGTGAAAAAGGAAGTCTTAAAAGGTGCAAAACTGGAAATCAGCATAAAAATAATCTTCCTGGTTAATGAAAGAAAAAACAGTTATGGCATACAACCCTCTAAAAGCAACTAAGTCTGAAAACCACCATAAAGGTGGACATAATGGCTTCCTCATTCGCATTCTGCCATGGTACACTTCAGCTTATATCTGTAGGGGATGCTGTGTGCCAAGCGTAGCCGTGGTTCTGCTTAGGCAGAATATTGTAGGCAACCTCTGCAGCACACGCAGATTCCACCAGCCTAAAGCCTCACACGCAGATTCACTTCTCCAGCTTCTAGTGAAATACAACATCATTGCGCTACAAGGTATCTCAAAAAACCCCCAAAACTCACACTTCTTGAGCAAATGAGCTTCTGAGTTCATTAAGCTTAAGAAGCCAATTGTTTCACTTGCCATCTGCTAACTTATTACATCCTGAAGACTTGCCTCAATCTCATGCACCACAGTTATTGGAATATCATCTGCCTACCTGCAATCCTGACTGGTTGGAAAAAGAATATTTTCAGACACTAATTAGGAAAAAAACAGTGTAAGAGAATGCTCCTGTCCTTGTGCTGCTGTTTATAACTCTTCAGCTGTGGACTGCCAGGATACCCAGCCTCACTGAAGGAGCAGAGACAGGAACAAGCATGATAACGGGGTAGGCAGCCAAGCCTAACCTGGCACATTAACCGATGAATCAGACCATATACTGTAGTCACCTGAGACTTCTCTTCAGAATATTGTTTTCTTTATTGTTAGGATAGTGAGCCCGCCACCTCCATTTCAGGACGATATGCAGCTCTTTCACTCAAAGGAAGTAAACAACAGAAATAATTCCTCTTATTCTTCTTTTTAAAATGAGATTTTCTTTCCAACATCATTTAATAAAGCTATACTTTAAAAGTGTATTAAAATCCCATTTCTAACATGAAAATTAATAATTTTTCAACAGGTATATCTATCTTTTTATCTTCCCTCAGCAAACTGACTTCAGGCTCATATAGACTCAGTGGGTCAAATTAATTCTTGCCTGATCACTGGAGTGCAGCAGAATTACACCAAGGAGAATTTGGACCAATGCATTTCTGTCTAAAATGCACCAACAGGAAGATGCTCAAACAGTGCAGCTATCTCATATTTTGCTTGTCATCTAAAATCAAAAAAAATTGTTTCTACTCAACCAGTTTGACTCTGAATATATTTAAGCCTGTACCAGTTACGAAGAACTGTGTAGTCTTTGGGAAGGCAATCAATTTTTGATGCTACTGAAGTGCAAGGCACTGAAGTATATGTGCTCATGATCCACCCTGGCCAAAGACTGAAAAAGATAATTCAGTCACAGAAAATGTATCTTGAGTAATCAAAGTTTCATTTACTGAGTTTTTCTGAATCACACTTTTCCCATCCTGTATTCCTGCCTCATGATACTTAGCTGTAGACAAAACTTCTGCACATCGAGGTGGACTTCCTTGCTCAGCCTCAAGAGGTGTATAAGAGAACCATAGTACACCTGTGTCATTGCATCTGTTATTCATAGTACTGTAGTAATCAAATGTCTCAGCAAGGGGGCACACTGTTGTTCTAGATAAAATCCAAGGGGGAGACAGAGACAATATTTCTCTTGAGGAGTTTAAAAAACAGATGAAAACAGGATGACAGAAATGGGCATCTTGAGGTTTGCCCAGAACTAAGCATTGCTATTCTGAAAAAGCTAATAATCAGTGACTGGATCTGGAAAAAATATTTATAAAGGACATAACCATGCACCTGTCTATAGAAGAGCTGAGCAGTTACCCAGTTAAAGCCACAGGAGACTACTACATGAATGTTGCTAGCATATTGCTGTGGAACCAGGATTTAATTTCCTACACATCACAGAAGTATCACAGTATCATTGTTTCAGTACGTTAGACTTCTACTCTGTGGGAACCTGATTATTTTGGGCAGGGCTTCCCCTAGGGGTGTGCGTCCTTAATTTATTGCTGCAGGGTTGAGGAATGTATCCATCATAGAGCCGTTCATGTTTTATTAAAATTCATTTCAAGGGAATGTTATTTTTAGGAAGCGTGTATAGGACTATTTAAACACGTTGGCAAAACAGAACCAGCAATAAGGAATAATGAAAATATTTCCTTTTCCTTTCCTTGTATCTTAAGACAAACAAACCCTAGCTACAATGGATGTTGAGAAAAGGAAAAACAGAACAAAAAGAAACTCCTGCTCTTTTGCCCCAATTCCTCCGAATTCTCCAGCCTGTCTCTGTCTTACACTGCTTCTCCTGGAAGGAGTCGCCGTTGCTAACCCAGATCTTTAGAATCCGTCTACAGATCGAGGTTAGCAAAACAAAAAACATTGTTTGTGAAAAATGGCTCTCCCTACCAAAATGTGGGTGGGGTTTCTTTCATGTCATCTCTGATGTTCGCATTAATATTTCTTTTAAAGTGCCTTTCTTCAGATCTTTTCTAAGAGTGGGGTAATAGCAGAAAATAATTGCTTTATCTGGTAGATCATTTATTGTCTGAGAGAAGATCATTTTAAGGTGAAGAGATACCGCCTGCTATAAAGCTGTCTCATTTGAAGAGTGATGATAAAAGACTGGAATTAGAAATGGCAAGAAAGAAATGCAGGTGGTTTCTTGGAATATTTCAGCCACTTTGAAGTGAGGATGATCCAAAAATCCCTAGTCTAGAAGGCAGAGAGAGAAGGAGGGGGTGGGGGTGAGAGAGGATGTACGTGTGTGTCCACACATGTAACTCACTTAGGGAAATATTCAGAAATATGATTGTGAATGTGACTATAGGCACAGAAGGGCTAAAAATCTCTACGACAGGAGGAACAAAAGCAACAAAAAGGGAAGCACTTTTATTACAGGAACTAGAAGGAATTAGACACTTCCTCTTACACAGATTTCACTGTTTCTGATGTACACAAACCAGAGTCCCTATATTATAATGTACAAGCACACACCACTGCTGCGCTCACCGTGCATGCGCACCAGATGTGGTATCAGGCTGGCCTACGTAGAAGCATCTTTCATTTGCCAATACAGCATTCGCTGAAAAAAAACTCGCCTGGTCAACAGCCTTTGCAGTAAGGAGAGCAGAACTGTTAATTTTGTTAGTGTCACAATAGAGAGAAAAAGGAATAATATTAAAGTACAAAATGACCTATCAAATTTGCTTGACAGGTGCTAATTCACTTTGATCTATCCCTCACCATAATTTCATTGGCAGGGAAACCATACATATTTATAAAAGTGGGAGCAGGCTGCTGTTGTTCTGTTTGTAATTTATGGCAACAAAGAATTCATTTATATTACCATAGTTGAAGTCCCAAGGTGACTCTGCCATGGTTACAGCCCCCCTGCTGCATGGGATACCTAACATCATAAAGAACAAAGCAAAACACTGCTACACTGAGACTAGGGCTCCTGGGTAATCAATTCAGGTATTTACAGCTGAAACAATAGCACTGTGCAAATCAGCATCATTACTACAATTTGCTGAGAGAAACCCCAGGGAGCTCAGGAAGTGTCTGCCTGCAAAGCAGCTGATTAGTCTGAGTTACTTATGTTTTGTTAAAGCATTATTGTTCCCCATCATAATTAACAGTAAATGATTGTGTAAGAAAGGGGCAGGGAAAGTGCAACCAAGTCCAAGATACACATCTACCACTCTGGCCCTCCACACAGGTCAAACGTATCTGTCATGAAAAGGGGATGTGCCCAGTTTAAGCCCTTTGTGCTCTGACTTTGAAGCTCCATTAAATATTACCAGACTCACCTGACTATGTTTTTTTGTTTGGTTGTTTGGTTGGTTTTTTTTGTGCTTGCTGCTAGTCTTACAGATTTTTGTACAAATGCAAGAATTGCCTCAGGCACAGCCAATTTAAACAATCATCTACTGCTTCTTCTCTTATTTGCACATATATAAGGCTTGCTGTCACCCCATTTTGGCTTTTCCTCTTGGAAAAGCAAAGTAAAGCAAAAAAAACCATTATTGACATTGTCTCTCCTCCAGTGCCTTGATGGGGCACTGTTGACTGATGAAGGCATGGTGTCCCATAAGATGGCATCTTTCATATATAGTAGAAGAGACCCAATTCTGCCTATTTATACGTTTCCTAAAAGTTCCACCAATATGCGGAAAATATAGACATAAGGATATTTATATTTAGGTACATTTCAGAATTTTTAAGACACAGAATTTTCTCCTCCAGAACTTAGCAAGGAGATGCAGCAGACTAAGTACAGACTGACTTGCCTGGCACGTCCATGAAAACCACTCCCATCTAGTTGTTTAAACCTGCTTTTGCTTTAGCAAATAAAGTCACTATCCAACTGTTTCTATGTTTGCTGTAGGCTGCTTCTAAGACATCCTCCTAGATAGCAGGCAACTGTACAGTGTATAAGAAACTCTGAGTTTCATGGAATCTTAGCTATAAGTAAGTGGCCTTTTAAACTGAGGTACGACATACAGACACATACATCAATCACTACTTTGTTTTGATAATGAAGATCAGAACTTCTTCCACTACTGCTGTATTCTTAAAAGCTTCCATGTTAATTTGCAGAACAATAAAGAGTGCCAGACTAAAACAACAGACAAAAACAGATTCTGGGCATAAACTGAAGTTCTTATAATAACGAATTTTCAGTATGGATCCATTCTCTTGCAGTAAGCAGGACTCTAAGGCAAGAAGGAAAGAAAGTCTGTTAATTTCCATGCAAACTAGGGAGTTCCAAAGTCGATGTCAGACCCAATTTCCACTGTCTTGGGATCTAAGGAATCCCTAGATACTGTATGGAACTGCAGGATACTGGATATAGCCACTCTCTTCACATCTCAGTAGTCATGTTCCTCAGCGGTAAGCTGAAACATTTTTCCTTGAAACAGGAAAAGTGTGCGTTAACTCTCTTATCTCTATGTTTATGGGATGCCCATATACACATATCCAACAACTCTGGCACCATAGGGAATAACACGAAAATGATCTTTATTCAGACATTGCAGGTAACTGCAAAGTTCCTTAGTCAGTGACATTGTCTCACTGCACGGAGACCACTTACTGGGATCATAACATGTCATGGACTGATACTGAACTGAAGTATGATTCTAAGTTTCCACAAGAATACATATCTGAAAGGCACTTTAAGAAAGAACAATAAGAAGAGTAAGTGCCCAACACCAATCTAGACTAAGCAGCACAGTAAAATTTCTTTTTTAAAGGCTAACAATAACTTAGCAAGAAACCAGTGACTGATACAAGTAAGACACCCAAGCTCTAAAATTCAGGTGATAGCAGTAAGTAACATTTTTTGTGGGCAATATTCCTGATTGAGCCCAGACTTGGAGTGGCATTGATAATATGCCTCATGGCTGTTGATTTCTACGCATACATTGACCGCAAAAAAACAAATTCTGCTTTCTGTAGAAAATCTGTATGCAAGGAATAGGTACTGCTGTGGGACCTGTGATAAAAAACCCCCAACAACTACGTAGCTTTGTGTATGTGTCCATTCAGACCTCTACTCTCTACTAAACTAAAATGATAGTTGCAATATCTGTTTATTAGCTGCAGAGCCCACACCACACAAGAGAGCTGAGAATGCCAGCTGACTCTATACACAAAGAATACTCCCATCACTGTTAACCTGGAATGCATTCAACTCAATCATCCTCCAAATTATAAGGCTTAGCTGTCTGTTGTGTTATAGTTTTGGAACTGTTTAGTTTATAACTAAACAGGCTGCAAAAGAACGATTTAGTTTGTTCCTTACATATATGGAACAACCATAGAAAAAGGTTGTTCTTTGTTCCAGTCACAGCAAAACTTTTCCCCACATTATTTGCTTATGCTTTGAATAGCTTTTCTGATATGTACCCTTGTGACAGAGTATCCATTCAAAGCAACCAACCTACTCCCAAATAGATATAGCTAGCTGAATTTTATTACTGCATTTTCTTTTTCTTACTTTCACTCATTGCTCATAGTACTCTCCCACAGAATTACAGAGAGATGAAAGCTCCCTCCAAGCACTGCTAAAGCATAAAGCTATGCTACCTCTTTTGGTTGCACTTCTAATACAAAATTGTCATAGGGTTGAGTTTTCTCAACTTTTGGAAGCAACAACTATGAAATATTTAGAGAAGCAGATTCATATCGAAACTTGGAAGTAATAAAGAACAGAATTCTATCAGTTCAAATAGGACATATGGTAATCCTAATTGTGTTAGCAAGTTAATTTTTCAAATAAATGCTCAGTCTCTGCAATGAATTTCAAATGAACATGGGGAGAAGAAATCTGTCAGAAAAGGAAAAGAAAAATAGAAAGATAGAATGAAGCATCAAAAAGTGAGTAGAATCCAGGCTCTGAACAGTCTCCTAGAAGGTATTTATTGGAGCAAAGTAAAACATTTATGTGGATCTCACAAATGAAGTATGAACAAATATTTGTCAAAAATTGTTCTCTGCAATTGGTCAAATGCAACCCCAAACTCAGACTTTTGCTTCTATCATGGTTCCAAACTCTGAAGGAGATTCATGTGGAAATAATTTTCATGCACTCAGGGTAAACAGAGCTACAGGCAGTAAATAAAACGTAACTGGGATTCAATTCTAGATTCAAAGCATTGTACTTCTCTTAGCACCAATCACTTCAAACAATGTAAGTCTTCCACAAAATACAGAGAAACAAGAGAATAAAATAAATAGAGAAACCAAGTCTGGGATGATAATAAATAAAAAGAAATCAATCCAGCTCAGAGAAAGAGACTAAGTGAGGATGGAAAATTAATAGATTAGAGTTTAAAAATAAAACACGCCTAGTGTTTGGAAAATGGGACTGAGAATCACCAATTATAAAATCTATTCCTCTGCAGTCAGCTGATACTGAGAGACATTTAACTGCATACTGTTTTGGTTTCCCTCCCGTACAATATTTGTACAAGAGGTACAAATTCCCTCCTGTACCTGTAGGTTTCCCTCCTGTACCTATCTCAGATAGGTCTGGCCTGTAAAGCATATGGAAATCCAGCTGTTACTCCCTACCCAATATTTGATGAATTCAGAAGGAGGAAAATACCACCATCTTCAGTGATGTGTCTGACGTTTGTGCTCTGCTTTGCCTGATGGTGCAACACTAAGTGCTGAGCAGACCAAAGATTAGAGTTTTCCTTGATATACTGGAATTTTAAAGCACAAAAGAAAGCAATCATTAAAAGCAGTCAAAGGTTATATAATAACTAAGAAATAATTATTTAAACCAGAGTATTTGCAAATTTAGGATAAACAATGAAAAAATGCCTAAAGATGCAGTCTACAAAGATGTAGAATATAATCTTCAATGTGACATTTTGCAAGTCCCATTCTCAAAAGTCATTTAAATGAGACAAAATCTCATAGGCTTTTTTACAGGGCAATCTTACACTGGAAAAGTGACCTGGATAATCTAAATGGGCTTTTTTTCTTTTCTGAGCAAGATATAGTCAAGCATACTATATGCAGCATTATGGAAATCTCTAGGACAAGTTTGGGATATAAAAATGGCCACATAGTAAGTGGTAGAATTCTGTAATCAGCACCAACCTGTCTGTAATTATGGTCAAGAGAATGATCTGGCAGGATAAAATATAGAAAGATACAAAAAAAAATGTTTTCAGGGGATGAATCTGCTTCAGTCTGCTTATCGGGGATACCTTCTTAAGCATTACCTGCACTACACAGCAGCCAAGAGAATATCAGTTTTATATTTGACTCCTTCCATTTTCAACTGTTAAGCACTTAATTTAAAAAGCCTTCACATTCTCAGGTAAATATCTCTATATTTTGGTATTTGCGTTGTGAATTACTTCTTTTGCCCCCTTGAAAAACAAAAATTTTGAAATCAATAGTCATGAAACACATTCGTGATTATCAAAATATACATGTACATCACAAACTAAGAAGAGCTACTGCCACAAAGCTGTGTTTTCAGAAGTTCCCATGAAATTATTTCTTTTCCTAGAAGGCATCATTAAAGGGCATTTAGCAAAATGCAGAATAAAGAAAATACCATTCCGAAGACAGGAGTTAAGAAGTTTTCAATAATTCATCCAGCACAGAAAATTCATGTCATTGCCATTTAAAATCATGACAATAATAAAGCTATACTCATAAAGTCTGCACGCAAGTATTTCGCTCTACAACCCGTTCTAATTGCTTTATTTAAATCAAACAAACAAAACTGAAGGTTGCCAATCAAATACAAATAAGCTAGAGCTCTGGAGTGCCCAACAGAAAAAAGAAGAAATTGCAGACCTCGGAAAAGGTTACGTCAGGACTTTCAAAGTAGAATGAGTTGGAGAGGCACTTGGCACAGAGGGGGTGAACATACTCGTGTAACAAAGCACCAAGTGTTTGAAAACAGTACAGCAAGCTAAGGAAAATAATATCACTTGAATGAAAACTTCTATGTTCTGAAATTTTCCATGGAAAGGGATATAACATCGAAGAGACGAAAGATAACTATGGTTCCCCGGACAAAGATGACTATTATTTGTATTTTGTTTTTTCTTGGTAACAGCTTCAAATCATTAAATCATTCACTTTAACATGGAAAAAAAAGGAAAAATAAACACCAAGGGAAGTTTTAGAACCATACATTGATATAAATGTCAACCCAATTAAATAAAAATGGGTGAAAAAGATATAAATTAATAAGGGAGAAATTGAATAGTTGAGTTGCATTTTCAATCCGATTGGGGTGGCAACCCTAAAGCTTTCCGTGCAGCCACCTTAGATGACAGAGCTGGTGTCACAGCTTGCCGTCATCTTAAAGCTGGCAACATGTTTTGGAAGCTGGTATGTCGAAACCAGTTTCATAGATAGAACTGATCTTCTGTGAATTGCATAGTTTACAAAACTGAAGACTGAGGTCAGAACATACAGTTGTGTCAGAGAGAAGGACACATAACGGTTTGATTCTAAATTATAGAAACATAAAACAGGTTTACTGAAGGGGAGCATTAGGAACCTCAACCCATACCAAACCCTTTGTCTTTGTGAGAGCCTCTCTCACGTGAGGCAGCATGAACCCTGAGCAAAACTGCTGGAGGTGGCTGTATCCTCCCCATCATTCAGCCGGCACGTGAGAGCAACACTGGCTGGCTTCAGCAGACAGGAGGATCCTGTCTGCCACCTCAGCTAATTGGTCTGATTCTATAAAGCTAAAATGTTTGGGTACAAATTGCACCATCTTATTCAGAAAGTACTTGTAAATCCCATGCAATATAGAAGGAAAAAGAAATTAATGCTGTCCAAACAGCAGCTATGAGATTATCAAGAATGATTTCATACAGTAAGCACCTTCTCAAAGGTAGCATTGATATAATGGAATAATAAAACACTTAGACATTATTGATTTGAAAGCAATGCTATAGTTCTAAGTTTCAAAGATGATATGAAGTCAAATGATTCTCATAGTAGGTATTAGATTTTCTGTTTACCAGACTACAGTATCGTTATACAAACATGTTCTATCCAAAAGTCTGTGCTGAATTTCCAGAATATGAGCTCCATATCCACAGCACATGGATAGTAGCATGTCTTACAGATCTGCAGAGGCAAAATGGACACAGTTTTATGCAGAACCTTAAACATCTCATCAGGATTATCCATAGCTCTCTAAAGCATGAGGTCACAATACCAAACCGCCCCTTTGCATTCTAAAGTAATTAAAAATGAATCATTTAAAAATATTTAATTTTTTGAGTAGCTCAGCAAATCAAATAAATTTATTCATTAGAAACTGTCATTGTAACATCCTGTCACCAGAGATAATGGATTCTGACTATTGATGTGTGTTCAAAATTGATTTAATAACTGAGTAATGAATTTATTTTTCTTTATGTTGTTCAAGATTGGATCCATGAACTGACAATTATATACACAAGTATACTTAAAAACAAATCTTTCCATTGGCTTTAAAACCCTTTGTTATAGCATGCATATGGATGCCAGTTTAGATTTTTTTTTTTATCTCTTTGTCTGAATTGTAAGTGATTTTGTCCAATCTTCCCCAGTTTTTAGGACAAATCTTTTCCTAATATATCCTATCAAAATACCAAATGGATCAATCTCTTGTTACAGAAAGAAGAAAATACAAGCTGTCAGTACTACATCTCAGCCCCATTATCAAAATCCTATCCATGGTAGCAGTTAATATTCTCATTTGAAAATTGGTGTTTATTCCCTAACCACTGATTGGAGGAGACCCCCAACTATCTACATAGCCTTAGGTCATCTAAGGCCAGTGAGAAAAACACCTTTATTGTACATGATATTGTACATGATTGTTCAGGGATGTTTTGTTTGATTTAATAACTTCTGGCTAAAAATTCCTTTTCTCTATGAAATAATTCTAATAGTGAAAATCCTTATTTGAAAAAATTACATTTTTTTTAAATCTAAACATATACCATATTGTTGACTGTACCACAGAGCTTGCTGGCTGCTTGCCTGTTCTAACAACAATTTGTAGGCAGCAAGCCAGCCACACTAGCTGATTCAGTGCAGTGATGCCCATTTTGTGCTAGCCATGCTAGCAGCTGAGAAAAACAGCAAGGTTGTTTCAATAAAAAAGGAATATAAATACTTCAACCATTCCTACAAACTTCTCTTGCTCTACTTTTATCTACAAAGTCTTCTTAAAAACAAACAAAAAACCCCAAGCTACTCTGCCTGTGGGAAATTATCCTTTACCAAGGAATGTAGTTAAGAAAAGGTAATCTTCTTCACTTTCCTTTTTTGCAAGTTACATCTGCAAGAAGGGAAGCAAGCAAAGCTTCCAGAATTTCTTCCAGCACATGAAGGAAGCAGCTGGCATAAGCAGACCCAAACTGAATAGTATCACATTTTTCAATAAAAAGATCAGGATATTTAGAGTGTCAGAGTCAAACCACAGCGTCTGGCAACCTGCACAAATGTTCAAACCACTCATTCCATCAAGCAGTACTCAACAATATGTAACCACTGGCTCAGTTTTAATGAGAGTTGTCAAAGAAGTCTCTGAAGAATCCCCATGCACATGAAGTGATTCCAGATCCACTTGTGTTCTCCAGCACAGCTGAAGATTTCAATTTCTTTTTGGTAGCTGTTGTACCAAATGGTGCCCAAATTCCTTCTCTGACCTCCCAGAAAACAAAGAATTGTTTACAGTACTTATTACAAGGCATCAGGATAAACAGCAAAATGAGGGAGAAAGTATATACCATACATCTTTTTGTGGGCGTATGGGCATCAGCACAGATAATCAGAAAAGACATTAGAGGCAAGAGCCTTCTCTAGTGATACTCTGGTTCTCACAATTCCAGACATTTCCAGGAACTGTCTTATTCTCACAAAAAATAATCTGAATATTCATTATTAGCCCTGCTTCCTGTAATGAAAACCCTTCTAAATCCCACCTCACACAAGTAGACCCATTAAACATATTCCATGACTACTTTTGGGATGTAAGGATATCATTCTGAAAAAGGAGGAGGATTAGACTGGATGAGTCTAGGCCCTGACTGAGCAAAGCACATATGGCTGCATTTAAATCCTATTGATTTTAATGGGATTACTCAGATGCGTTAAGTTAAATGCAGGTTTAACTGCTTGCGGAATTGAGGCCATGATTCACAATGGAGTATATCTGAATGTTCTGCAGAACATTAAACAACCATAGAGAAACTGTCAGCATAATAAAGACATCTCAGTCTAGAAATATTTTATTCCCTGCTATTACAAACAACACTTAGCATTGCATTAACTGAAAGACACCTGAGAAGAGAAAATCATTTCTCAATAAATTCAATTTCTGTTCTTTTTCCTGGGATAGGGAAATGCACTACAACCAGAGCAAAAGTTGCTGTATGGCTACATTGCTACAGTGTCACATGAAGCAATCATCTCTCATAGACGCACAGTACTTCTAACGCACTAAACTCATTTTTGTATTTTTCCCCATTCTTTCTAGCTCCAGGAGCACTGTTATCCCTTAACTCTGCCAGACACAAAAACTACAAAATATCCGGATTTTTGGTACTTGGGCTTTTTAACTACATGGAATATGAAGGTAAGAGCACTCCGTTTAACACTTCCTCTACCTTAGCATATTCGAGCATTTTTAAGACCAGCTACTATTCAACCTTATCTTCTCTTTTCATTCTGTCTCTTCTACAGCCACTCTTTCAATGCCCTCTGATATTCTAGTGATTTCTTAAAATAGCAACTTACTGTCCTCTTTGTGTAATAGGGATTTGACTTTAAAGTCAGATTACAAGCCGCTAAGTAATGGAAGTTAAGTTCAGAACAAGATTTTCACAGCTTGCCAACATCATTAAACAACAAGAAATGTACTACCTTTTTTCTTGTAGCAAATGTTATATTTTCAAATAGTACTCTTGCATGTGTGAAAGAAATGAGGTCTTAAAACCAAAAGAAACACTGTTAAAATGGCTATTCTTCTGATAATTTAGCTAATAGCATCCAGATAACCATATGCAGTTAGTCTTGACTAGCTTTGTTTGAATTCATGCCCCAAAATGTTTTGAAATAAATAATGATATTAGAACATGACTGAATTAAAATAAATCCTTTGTTTTGACAATTGCACCATTTTTTGTATGGCTGGAGAGAGAATGTTCTAAAAAGAGTGCTTTTAAATGAGACTCTTCAGAGTTTCTGGAACGTATGGTCTATCAGTGAGAATTTGTAGTACAATAGTAGTCGTATACTAGAAAACAATGATGCAATGGTATAATAAAGCAGAGAGTAAAATGGTAAACAAGTAATGCCCATAGATTACACCTTACTATATCTTTGGAGTTTCCACCTACTTGAAGGGAATTTGAAAAGGTGTATTTCTGTGTCTAAATACGTATACAGGTAGTGACGGAATTCATAGAAAACCACTCAGATTAAAGGAATGACAAACTCCCACCAACTTCCATTGAAAGTTAAGAGAGTACACTACTTAAGGGGTGCCCAGCAGGTGCTCCAGTCAGCAACTCTAAGCTTCCCCAAACCTCTATAAATACACCGATCCATATTTCACTATTTTATATGGTGTAATTCTGTGTACCTTAACAGAATGAACCATATGCACAAAATGTACAAAATAAAACTATTTAGCTAATCATACCTGTGCTGAATGATCCTTCTTGACTAATTTTACTGTATGATGTTCCTCAAATAAATGAAATATGTTTGAATAACATTTCTAAATACCAAGAAATAAAAGAAATATCATAATCTTAAGGTATATTTATCAAATTGCATATGGTTTGCATAAAAATAGAGCTATGCAACAAGTATTTCTCTATAATAAAATCATATTCCCTTATTTCATTACCATATTCCCTTATTATGCATTAAAATAATAATTGTATATGAACAGCAACACTGGCAACACTGTTGAAGAACAGTAACAGATATCAGAGCAACCTTATGTCTTTTCATCTAACTTTTCCTTTTTTAATAAGATAAGGAGAAAAAAACAGCAGACACTAATGAAAATCCAGTTACTGGTTCTGTCTCTTAGATCATTAGAATTTTCTTGGTCAGACTTTATAATACAGCTTCATTTCTGAATAGTTCATACTTCATTAATGAATGGTCAATAGATGTTACAATCACATTGCAGATGTGAATAGAATGGAGATCACAGATCTAGTACAATATGGTAGTCCACCTACTGACTTTTTGGACTGTGCTACAGACTTCAATATTGACTAATCATTAAAAAGTCTATTCAATATTTATCAGACTCTCAGTATTTTTCAATGAATGAAACTTCAAAATAAAAGTGTGAGCATTTTCTTTAAGGCATTACATACCTTAAAGAATGCAAAGAAAAGAAAAATCATTAGTTATTCCCTAAAGAAAAATATTATGGAAATCCATGAAAAGTTGTGTCCTTCACTGACATTTAGGTCTGCAAGGGTTAAGAACATGAGCAGTGCTTTAAGATGGGTCCTCCTCAGATATATTTTGAATTAGTGAAAGGGTCATTGACTCAACAATGATCTTGCATTGCTGAAGTCAGAGGAATTTTGCCAATGACCCCAATGGGAACAATATTGGATTCTCAACATTAAGGTTAATATTTTTCCTATCTTCAGTGATCCATTTAATACTGTGATGAATTATCAATATCTATAATATTTACTAAGTTCGAAAGGTTTTATACACTTTGCAAGTCTCCAAAGAAACTTCAAAACCACATCTAAATTTTTACCTTTCACCTTGAGATTGCATATGACAAAATTAGTTTTATATGTAGTCAATATAATCCATTTTAGTGTTAGAGATCTAATTGCAAAAGAAATCAGGGCTGATATTAAAGTCTGGGATATATGGAGAAACCTACATTGATTCTGAGGATTCAAAACAAGCTTCATCATTAAAAGGGAATTACTTCTGAGATTATTGACTACTATTTTGTGGTGACCCTCAGGACCATGGCCCCATGTATCAACTTTTTGTCAGTTTGGCAAAAGGGGAATACAGGACAATGTCTTGGGTCAATGAAATTTACACATAAAATTACAGTTCTGAAAGAAAAAAAAATCTCATTAAAGCTCAAACTGAGACATGTTAACGTTTTATGCCTCTTGGGTAAATTTGTCTAAATATGAGAGAAACAAACCTTTATGAGGTGCTTTTGCTGTCTTTGGTTTCCAGAGAAAGAAATGAGGAAAAAAATCTTACATAAATGATGAAAATTGCAATTTTATAGTGAAAACATTGCAAGATATTGTGAAAAATTATCAGAATGTGTTTAGGAAGTTGTAGAAAAAAATGAAACAGAAGAGAACAGGGAAAATGCAAGAACCAGAGCTACTATGTGGGTTTGCTAAAACACATGGAAGCAAAAAACAAAGAGTTTACCGTAGCTCTAGTGACAATATTAGGTGCCATCATAAGCAATGCAATAAAACACACCTCTATCTTATGAGTTGTTTCAGAAAATACGTCAAGCAACTGAAAACCTAACTCATGTTCATTAAATTTCCAAATTTCAGTAATACCACATATATTTCCTACAAAATGATATATGTATTGTACAGAGTTAATCCTGTAACTTTATAATTTTCAAACACTATTCTCCAGAAGGTTAAATCATCTTTTTTAAATGCACAAATTCAAGAGATGTTCTTGCAAGCTCGTGTATGTATATTTCATTTGTAACGTTATCCAACAACTGTTGAAAAAGTGGCATTCAAGACTGAAGGAGGCTAGCATTCTGCTATTACTGATAATTATGCCACTAAGATAACCACATCTTCAGAGGAGTTTAGGGCTGTAATCCAGAATCTATGCTGTTTCCCCTCTGCTATATTTGTTATTCCTCTAAACTTGAAATCTCTTTTGCTGTTTTTGTAAGAAAATCTTATATTGTGAGCTATTCTGTTTTATCTGCAACATTTTGTAGCCTGAGCTGTGTTATTCATGGTGTATTGCACATTTCTCAAATGCTAAGTGTGGCAAACTAGAGTTTGGAGGGAGGGAGGTAAAGAGGAATGTGTAGATTTTTTTCAGCTTTTTTTCCATAAGTTAAATGTTTTCTGACATACAACTAATATTGCAATGTTGCTGGAGCACCTTTTGCAGCTTTTCTTATATTCCATGTCCTCACCAGGAAACACTGAACTACTTGATGTTCTCCAGGTAGACACTCCTCTCTCTCCTGTGCTGCTGTGTGCCATGTTGCTGTATATAATATTTTTGTAACACATACAGGGCTCTAAACTCTGCTTAGGAAATTGTAGGAACATAACAGAGACAACAGAAAAGGAATGACTGATGGATAAAAAGTACGTGAAATCAGCAGATGTCACGAACATCCACTTACCAGATGTATGCAGCAGAGCTGAGCTAAGCATTCATTCAGTAATCAGTTGACAGTCAGATCAGGTGAAGCTATGAGACAGTCACTTCTGGCTGAAAACTTTTGTATCCAGAAAACTACATGCTGAACTTTAGCCTCCAAGAAAAATTAATCTCTTAACAGATAAATTGGTGAGAACACGCTCAGATTGTCTGCAACCATGGTCTCCTGCCATAATCTATGTCTCATGCCCTGTGCAATATCCATTGAGGATAGGGCTTGGCACTCAGGTGAAGAAGATTAGTCAACATATCCTGTTGCACAGGATTGTGACTAGGAAATGGGCAGGGAATAAAGTAATTTGAAACAAAAGGCCATGCTGAGATGCTTCATATAGGACATACAACTCCAAGGACCTTTTTTTCTCAATCTGCACAACCAAGAATTTTCTGCAAGGCCAGCAGAAAGGAAAAATATGGAATTTTGGGGCTGTCCCATGATTTGGCTTGAGTTCAGCAATGCAAGTGCACTTTATTTTTACAGCTATGCACTGTACTTTATGTAAGATTCATCAATAGAGATAGGAATGGCAATCAAATGAACACAAGGCCATAAGAAGCTTGGGAAATTGACTTAATGTTTTATAATCTAGCACTACCTGGCTGTCTCTGAATATGATTTTAAATGTTTTATAAATAACCATGAGGAAATTGGTGGAAAAAAGATGTTGGTTGCAGTCTGCATTGGTTTCAAAGCAATCAATTAACTTCCAGAGAAACCAGAAGATGGACACTAAAGTGGTTTTTTTTTTTTTTAATGTATATAATGGTATATTCAAGACTGCAGACAGTTTCCAGAAATATGGTATCTGAGGCTTGTGATGAGTTACTCGGATCTATTTGCCTGACAGCACAAAGTTCATTAGGGTTTCTTTTTGAATGGACAACAATATTCTTTTTCAAGACACAGGACAGTAAAGGACATTCATCTCCTTGCTGAGAACTGAGGGCTGGCTAGGAGTTATTCACATTGCTTGCCTTATAACACAGGTGTTAGCCAAAGGAGTAGATTAACTCAAAGATCTACATAAGGAATTAGCACGTACTTGTTCAGTAATTTAGCAGGTAACTGACTGATAACTGAGGGAGGAAAAAAATTTGTATTGGGGGATAAGCTACTTAGGTTTAAAAAATAACACGCTGTAAGATAACTTAGCCTCACTGGGGAATTATCTATCTGGAAGTCCATACCTTTCAGGATGGGATTTCTCTCCAAGTTTCAGAAACCAATTTTATAATTAACTGAGAAATGTAGACATGTCCAGGGAAATTCATCCCATATCTAAGATGATACCAGTGACTCTAACTTTTGAGATGACTAAAGTTATGTTAGATGAATCCCACTCATTTAATTTCAGATATCTACAATTTCCTTTTTCTTTTTATCCAGCTATAGAAACAGTCTTTTTCTAGTTTTGTAATGAGGTATTTTAGCTGCTCATAGATAGCTCTAACCTCTCTGCCCTCTACAAATATTTTTTGGATTGCCCCTAATAAAAATCAATTTACTTGCCTACTTAAAATTAATTAAAATAACAAAATAATTATATTTAAATGAACCATCTTGGCAGGAAGAGTACAAAATACCACATCAAAATTTCAATGTTGTGAAGGTCATATTATTAAACTCAGAGAACCAGGTTCCGTTGCAATTTTTTGCACACAGACACTCCTGTAAACTGAAGACAGTCTGCTTTTGACACAACCATAATGGAATATCTAAATTCAGAAACAAGAAATGAATTATTCTGCCTCTCACCAAGGAACTCCTTGAGGCCTTTCAGAGAACAGTAGCAGAAGGTCACACATTTTGTTGCTTATGTAGGCCAAACTGAACAACTCGTACTGGAAAGCCTATTAAAGTGCTGCCCGACTTTTGTGTAGGCAGCACATGGACTTGGAGAAAATTCCTGTGCTTATATTACCAAGCAGGAACCCTGCAGTCTTGATTTTCTTCTCACTCGTACCTGTGGAAAAAACAGGCTTTTGCAATATTCTAATATTCATCAAAAGCCATACAAGTGAATGCCTAGATTATTTCTTGGAATTTTTTTTGGAAGTATTAGATGCAGCATCTAAAAGTTATTGCATTAAAATGGAAGAAATGCCACCGAACTGAATGTAGTACTTTCCCCTTACTTTTAGTATTCTGTCCTTACAGCATTCTGCATGCTTTTAAAAGCACTACTTGGTTTTCAGGTTTAGCTAATAATAACTCTCCTTAACTTTTCATCTTCTTACTATACCAGAGTTTATGTCACTGTAAAACCAGTAAAACAAACCCAAATATCCGAATAGCTGGAGAAGATACGAAGCATACTAGCCTTATGGAGCACTTTATCTTTAAGATACGGAAGAGGATCTATAATAGGATAATTCATAAAATCTGTAGCACAGAAATTAAATAAAGAGAAAAGTACTACAGATTGCCATGAGCCAGAATCATCTAATAGCATTAAAGAGAAAGGAATGACCATTAGAGGCTATGAGATACTGTAAGTACCCCTCAAGGGTCTGTACATGCTTCACTGCTTCATGTGAAGTCTCGTGTCCTTTAATCTTATTAATCAGTTCTCAAGGTCACAGCTGAAGGCAAGAGACCCAGACTGTGCATCTGTAGAAGATATTTATTTCTGGAAAAATTATAGTTCTGTTTATGTGAAAATGATACTTAGTTATGTAGTACATAAGTCCAAACCTGCAAACACTTATCCCCACTGACTTCATAAAAAGCATTTACAAAATTGTTTGCAGTATCAAATTCTAAAAGCTGAAATGAGGGTGGCCCAAGCAAATAACAGATGCGTGCAGCCTTCCCACACTTCCCACCACAGGGGCTCCACCAGGAGAAAACACTGAAGATGGGAGGAAATGCGGCTACCACGAGGATAGGCCGTTCCCTTTCTCATCTGGGTGGCTGCAGAATAGGCAGGATGGGATGAGGAACAGTTATGGATTTAGCTTTGTTCTCCTCTTCCTACACTGTGTTGCCCAGTGCAGCTACCTCTTGCATTAAAGAAGTAATCTTTGGGAGGAGATGTGGGAGAGGTAAAGAGACTGACCAGAGGCCGTAACAAAACTGCGACTGAGCCGTATTTCAATTTCTCCTTTGGTCTACGGACAGCGCAGCTACACATAGTCTTTGAACAGACTTGCAGGAACACACAGTATCCTCCTATTGCAGGGCGTGGAAAGTGAACCTTAACAAAATTACTAGGAATCAATATGTGGCCAAATAGCACTAAAATTCAATTTCAGAAATTAAAGTTCTAATAAAGCAATATAGCCCCACCAAATTGTGGGATAACTATAAACCAATAAAAAGAATGGTCAAAAGACCCTATCCAAGCAAAAAATGCAGCTTTCCTGGCTATCTCTATAGAGATGTGCCAGGCAAAGAGATAAAATGAAGCAAGCAGCTGAAATAAAAATGATTCACATTGTTAAACTGCTTAGAAGGAAGGGGAGAGACTTACCTTAGATTGACATTACTTGAAATGAGTTCCCTCACAAAAGCAATTCAAATGAGGAAAGTTGGCCGAGGGAAAAGGATTCTAAATAGACAGTAGCAGCACCCCTATTTGTAATTCCTAAGAAAGCTTCTGTCGTTTCCACTGGAGGATGATTTAGGAGAGAGAAAGTCCAAAAGTTTCAGCAGTCTCAAAGTACAGAAGGACAGTTCTGATGTAAGATGGCAAACACCTGAGTGACTGAGGCATAAGAAGCTAACCAGTTCTACCTGACAAGCAGCTTAACAATTTTGATATTCCCATCTGTAGGACCTGATAGGGACCAGTTTATCCAACTACATCATTACGACCATGCTTTAATAACCCTAGAGATCATGAATACTTAGAGTCAGAACGCATACTCAGAGCTTGAAAGTTCCTCTACTCCTAGGGACCATTATATTTACCTTTGAAGGACAGCTTTTGAGAATAATCCATTCCATAACATCAAATGCCTGATTTTTATTTTTAAAATAACTCTTTCTGAACACAATTATTTTTGGAGATATATACACACATACACACACAAAACTATAATAACTATTTTAGCTGAATTTATGGATATATTTGAAGTACATGACAGAAAAGAGCTACTTCTTGGAACCTCAATGAGTGAAGTCTTTAAAATGCTTTTCCTCTCCCCTCTCCCCCCCTTATTTTGCTATTTTACTTTAAACATGAGATCAAATTACAATGCATTGAACTGAATAAATTACTTTCTGAAGCTGTTTTATCTCTGTGTAACCAGACTGAGCCATATTGCAGCTTCACTCTCACCACATGCTTCTGGATCGGGACATAGTTCGATTCCTTGTGAGGCACAGTTACCAAAACTGAATAAATATAACTTCTATTGTCAGAAAATCCAATGCAAATCAGCTCTGTTGGGAGCAAAAGGCATAGTCTTGCTGAAGAGTATAGTTCAGAACTGACATCAGCATCGTCAATCCTTATGCAAGAACACGTTGTCCAGATTCATAGAGGTGACATCTTCAGGTGCAGTTAGCATTGCTCTATAATATACCTCAAGTGTCTGGTCCTGCGTTTCTTGGCAGCCGTTTGTATGATACTGACTTTAGTGATCACACAGAATATACCTTATGGGGAAAGGTTTGACTCTTTTTTGTTGCTGCTAACAAAACAAGAAGAAAGAGGAACAGAATTTGCATTTGGAAAAAATGCAAATGGAATTCTCACACCAAGAGAGCATTGTCTGTGATTCCTACTTTTACCAGAAATATAGGCAGATTTGTCTCTTGTGCAAAATACAACAAAAATAATGTAACTGGTGGGGAGGAAAAGTGTTTATGTTTAAAAATGTAATGCACTTCAAATAACTAAAGATCACATATGGAAAAGAAACCTAGGCAAGGGAAAAAACAAGGAAGTATATATGTGTGTATATATATCTTACATACACATATATATATATATATGGAAAAATTGATCAAAGCTCCATTTTGCTTAAAAAACATGGAGGAGTGCATAGCCTTACAGTGACACAGGACTGTAACTAACTCAGAGGTGCTTATTTATTTGTTTATTTAAAGATTTGCCGCCCTAGAAGAGATCTGAAAAGGCTCTGAATCCTGACACAAAGAAGAAGCATTTGTGCTATTTCATGCATTCAGTGGAGAAGGCATCATTTTTCTCTTATCTTGCTATCTACCAGCATCCACTCTTACTATTAGTTTAATCACTATTCCACAATACTGAAGTTTTCCATTTGCATTTCCAACCACAGTTCCAGCTGATCTCCAGAGATCAACTGTAAGACAGGTCTTCTCTGCAAAAAAAGGCTGTATCAGTGCAATTACAGATGTGATATTAAAAAGATTTGAAAACCTTGTGATGGACAGTTGTATTTCTTTTTATCCTGTTTACTGCATTTCAGTGTAAGTTGATAAGGAATCACTTCAAAATAAACTAATATAAACATCTCAGCTGAAAATAGGAGTGTTAACATAGGAGTTTGTACCAATTTAAAAGCCACGTTTTAACAGGTGCCATTTTGCTTGTAGTGTTCTTATATTTGCCTAACACTGACTTGCTAGTGCAACTATTTATGAACTTGTACTGGGAAAATGATGATTCCCTTAATGGTCTCCATTTTCATCAGTCTTCAAAGGTCTGCAGGCAGCTCCCTTAATGTGCCGCAGGCATTGACCCAAATGAGCAAGAAACCCCCCATGATTTAATTGTCATTTTCAAATCATAGTGCAAATCAGCATCTTTTTCCACCAAATTTATAACAGTTATTCAGAAACAATTCTAACTTCACTCTATGTTTCAAGTTCCACCAGAGGACTGAATCCATTCTCATTGTCTCTGCCTGACCTTGCCCTGGATTTTTCCTTTATGAGGAAAATTTAGTTGAGGCTTACCTTAGTTGTGATTGATAATGAACAAAGTCTGTCACATCCCAATTTACACTAGGATGTTTACTACCCTTTCTTATTATAGAATAATGATACTAACTTTTATTACAAGTTTAATTTTTAATTACAATTAAACATACATAATTACAATTACAATTTTTTAATTACAAGTTTCATTAAATACTGCAGAACTGATAGATTCTAAAGTAAACATATATTCAAGAGTTTTTTGCAAATACATTCCTTTGGAGGAGGAAGGGATTTCTCTGCAGAAGAGCTAAGAAAGTTAGAACCCTACTGGTTTATTTCACAGGAGGAAAAAAAAAAACAAAAAAGAAGGAAAAACTTCACATGAGTCTGGCTTCAGGAATTTTCTCGGCTTCAGAGTCAGCCTTTGTATCACATCCAAAAAATGAGGGAAAGGGAGAGAAAGAAAGAGCTACGAATGTGCATGAGCTAACAAGAAAAATGACATATTTCTAGGTAATAAATTCTATTCAAATTCCTTCGATTGCTCTAGGATGATTACAAGATCATAGTTCACTAAAAGAGCTTTGCACACTCAGTTGTTTATAACTGTTAATAAAAAATATTTGAACTACTTTCTTTACAGTGATGTCAGCTCAATACAGTGTTATTGCCAGTTTATTCTACACCATGGTTTATAGAGAAATAAAACAGTAAGAGGACCCATTTATTATATAGAATGTGAGGTAAAAAAATGCAGGCCTTGAACACGTTTTTTAATCACTCTTTGTTCCCCCAGGCAAAATTATGTCCTTAAAATTGATAAACATCAAAAATATGATTCAAGAATTTTGGGTTACTATATTACTCTGGATATCTATGAAAAGCAATGCGCATAGACTTGCCATTGAATTTCATAGACATTGTTATTTTCCTAAAATATTGATTAGTGTTAGGCTTTAACAGAATCTGATAAAAATCTCTACTCAGTTCTTACAGAGGTATTGAATGGCTATTAATGACATTTCCTAGGACAATAGTTACTGTTCCATATTAAATCATTAAGTGACTCTTAATGTCAAGCAACATTTAATAAAGTTCCCTGACTATTATGTCAGCTTCTATCTTAGAATTAGTCCTTGATGTGTTTGATTTCAGGCATTACATACCAGTAATTTTGCCCAATACAGACATAACTAATTTTTGCTAAGTTTCTGAAAATTAAAATTACTCTGCCATATGCACATTTAGGTTTCTGCTTTTCTTGCTGTTGGGCTGGTTAATTGGCTCTCTAGCCTTTTCCACTTCTGCTTCTTTTTGGTAAATCTCATCAGCATCTTCCACAGGCACTCGATTTGGCAATAGTGATAAAGCAGATGTCAATGATCTTGCTACAACTTTATGACTTTAAAATACCCTATAAAAATGAGCAATATTGGAAAGCAAATATTCATATTATTTTTTTCTCTATATAAAGCTCAGAATATTTATTTTTCCAAATATCAAAAGCTAGTTGCATTCATTCTTGTAGGCTTTCTTCAAGACATAGCAGCCTAACAGTATCAATCCAATTACTAACAAATTACTAACTCTTTCTGACTTTGTCAGAAATGTTTTTAATAGCTTTGCGTCTTTTCTATTAAATAATTGTCTTACAAAGTCACCTTCTCCAAATTAGGCTTTAATGGGCTGAATGTTCATCATTTTTCAAGGCCATTTGCAGGACTGTTTAGAAATTTACTTATTTTTCTTTAACTTCTGCTTCAGTTGGAGCCTACAACACTATCTGTTCTTCAGCTCATCACATTTTCTTTATTTTCTCCCTTTCTATTGCCCAAATGCAATGCACTTTTTTCCTAATCAACAATTGATTATAATGAACTAAAAACAAATTTCTCAAAACTAAATTCTTTAGTAATAGCTGAAATAGTTTTTGCTCTAATTGATATGTTTCTTCTCTTTAAGGCTCTAAAAATGGAGAATAAAACAAAAAGGAGAGTTGGATAAAACTCGTGGCTAACTTTGGTGAGTTCTTTTAGTTAAACAGAAGATGGATGCAATTTTCTGCCTTTGCTGCTTCTGCTGCTGCTGAGTTAATAAGTAGCTGAAGACTGGCTGAGAAAGGGTCATGGCTGGGAAAGCTGAAAAGATGTATCAATAAATAGAGCCTTCATTTGATACCTTGGACTACCTCTCATCTAGCATTAGATTTTAATCGGTGGAGTATTGCCCCAGTACAGGAGGGGCAATACATAATTGTCCATAAAAAATGGCAGAACAACATTTTCACAAAATCAGCTCCTTAGAAAAATATATGAATATATATGAAGTTTAAAAAACACATTAGTCCTTTTTTTGTATATATTATTATCTATGCATCTGTGTACATATATATATACACACACACACACAGATATACAAATAAAATACAACACCTTATTTGAACTATATTTGAAAAAAATTTCCATGCAATAAAATTAAAAATGGATATGTTATTTCTCTATACTTAATGTTTCCAAATAACATTTATCTCTCTCCAATCTTCCATCAATGACGTATTAATGACACAGTCTTAGCTACTAAACGTCATTTCATTAACAGCATTAGTTTGTTGTGGGTTTTTTTAGGGCAGACTTCTCACTGTGACACTTCATACTGCGCAATTTTCTTCAGCTGTCAGATACTCACATTCAATTCCTTACTGTTGCCTATTTTTAAAGTATTCTAAAATAAAGCCAGAGCTGGTAAAAGGTGATAGCTTACCAGCTCACAGCTTACTGAGGTGCAAGATTAGCCAAATGACCATCTGCTCAGCAGAGAGCAACAGTCAAAGTTCCTCCGCAAACCTTCCCAGAACACAGTTGAGTTTAGCCCTGAAGGGAACATCTCTGCACTTCGTTCACCTTGTTCATTCAGTCCTCAGGTCTCTGCTGAGATTATTAGGCTTGCTAATTAGTATCAGCTGTGACGGTGAGTTTTTGAAATGTGGACATCTGTCCAAAGGTAACTAGACTGTGACCTCCAATGTAACTTCTCATAGGCCACTATATTGCTATCAGATGGTGATAATATTCAGCATTACTAACCCTGCCCTAGAGCAGAACCAGCCAGAGACAAAAAGCTTCTTTTTCCCTGTTGAATAATTATTTTTAAAAAGAAGAAAAAGAAAGTCACAAATACCTGGACCTGGAAACATCCATGACAAAACAGACAAACTGTGGGCTTGCACATTTTAAGAACACTTCACAAACAACTGCTACTCAGCTCTTCTTAGACATTTCAAATAAATTCTTATATTTAGAGTTAAACCTACAGCACTTACACAAAAATATATTCAGTAGCTAACATTTTTTGTTAATTGGTCATATCTAAGTAGTCATACTCTTAGGCTTCCCCACAATTTTTTGGAATTAAAGCTCACCACATTTTCCATATGATGAACTTAGATACCTGATATATTTCTTTTTAAATTACTCATTCATCAAAACTCATTTAAGCTATTAAGTCTCCCTGTCTAGCAACATATGTTAAAATACACAAGCAAAGAAATCTGCAAGAACAGCTCACTGTATTAATCATGCTATAAATAAGAATGGCAGAGAAGATACAACAGTTAATGAAGAGTCCACTGATAATATTCTGCAATCTGCAGGCTTCAGGTGAAACTTAAAATGAAAAATGAAATTGATGACATGTACTGTATCTCAAATGACATTAGAGATGCAGGTTACTGAAATCAATTCATGTTAGAAATAAAATTTGATTGTGACTGTTTCAATAACTCTTAGCAATGGCTGTTTCAAACACATTTAAACATACTGAAAGTCATATATATTAATATGCGCAAACATGTATAAGCATAAAAAATCAGCAGGTAGTCGAGACATTCCCTTTCATACCTCCTTCTTACCAGCTATAAACTAACACATAATCCAAGCAAAGAAAGGATTCAGGAGGAAAAAATATTTTTGCACCAGAAAGAAGCGCAAGTACTAAAGTTTTATTCTCCCAAATGCAGAGAAAAGTTCTCCCTTTATATTTAGCAAAAGAGACAGAGTGAGGCTGCATACCATCCTTCTTCACTTGTCCCTTGCTAGGAAAGGTCTTGTATGGTATGACAGTACAAAAGCTTCCCCAGTCTAGTCTTTTTTCCACAAATATTTGTAAGAAGCTATAAATTGTCTCTCACTGAGATGCAGTTGCAATGCAGATCTTAATAGAGTCAGAGGCAAAACAGCACAAATTGCAATTCTGTTCTGTCATTACCAGAGGGGGCTGCTATATACTAGTGGTAAAATTCAATAAAAAGGTTAAGGCAGCTGAATTGCATGCAAAAGGCACATCTTCCAGAAGCCCTCTTGATGTAACTGTTTGAGTCCAAAACCCACAGTGTGCACCACTAAAGAAATGTAGGTCACTTACTGCCAGTGCATTGTTAGATGTTGTTTGCATTTCAAAATACCAGCGCCAACAAAATGTTTTCTCTGTATGTTTTTGTTTGTGTCACAACTCAAATATTACAGCTGGAAAATCAGTATTCTATAGGCTGCCTTACTGGGGGAAGGGAGGGGGAAGCCCCAAACCAATTAATAACAACTCTTAGTTTGAAATTTGATTAATTTCTTACTTTAAATAAGTGAATCATCAGAAATTCAATTAATTTCAGGAGCATTAGAAGAGAAAGCAGTAGGCTTTGTCCCTGATGGTAAAAGTACTTAGACAAAGTAGATTTAATTCTTAATGTAACCTCTTCCCATTCCTCTTTGAACTATTCAAGGTATATAAACACAATAGATGTAACAGGCAAAGGTTTGGAGCAGACAAAGAACACATTATCAAAACACAGAGAGGGAAAATGTACCTTAAAAAATGTTAGCTAAATATAGATTTGATAACTTGCTTTGCTTACAATAGCCCAAGAGGTAATTCTAGAATCCTGCACCCTAGAAGCAAAAGGAAATAGCAATTATAAGTCTAGAATAAGGTGCTATGTACTCTTCTGAAAAACATCATATGGGCAACATCTTTTAATGGACACAGCCTGCATTTTGATCTCAGAGTGGAACAGAAGTTCCCTGATAAAACTCTGCTCAAATAACAGCAAAGGTTGACCTGAATCAAAACTGTAGGAAAACTCCTTCACTTTGGAAATGTTGTCAGTTCAGATATGTATCCTTATTAGAATCTGAACTTTGCAAATTGCCTCTTTAGCAAATGTTTAGAAAAGTTGATTCAAGTCCTGAAACTAAATATTCTAGCCTGATTTGTATTTTAAAGCTTTTAAATACTATGGCAGACCTGCTACCTCATATACTTCTTCATTGCATTCATTTATATATTCCTCCTCTGATATTCTTTCTTTCTCAATTTTATTTTAAATACAGACTACACAAATACTAACTGTCTGCAGAAAGAAAGAAAACTAAGGGAAATAATTTCATAGGTTTCTAAAAGATCTTTTAAACTAAACAAGATGAAATATTTGACCTCAAAGCACCATGCAACATTAATACGCAATATGGGACAGCATGCAGTGGCCAGTAAAGAACTTGGCATACCTTCTACATCAATGATGTCATAAAGATCAAACCCCCCAAATATTACAAAAATCCCAAACCCCATAATAACTTGGGGAACTTGGTCTTCCTTTTCAAGCAGGTAGAATCCAGATATATTTATTTATAAGCAGATGATTCTATCCCTCACTGGTTTTGGAAATACTACCCCATGAAAAAAACAGGATCATGAGTCTCAGTCCTGACTCTACAGTAATTGAGATAGGTGAGTTGGACTGATAGAGGGACACCATAAAATGTTGCAGGAGGGTAAGTTTTTGTTGATTGTATTTTTTTCTTCAGGAAAAAAAAAAAAGACTGAGAAAATGGCTGATTGAGAGCTAGTCAGAGGCTTTGGAGGCTCAGAGTAGTCCCAGCGGAGCCAAATTAACACAGAGTTATCCTTAACAACATGCAGAATCATTCACTCTTTATTGACTCAGGGAGAAGAGAGCTGTCTACTGAATTTCTAACAGGACTTCCTATAGTACCTTCCCTTGGAGTTCTTCCCTCCAAGTACTGACCTTCTCCAATCCTTTCCTGCCTGTGGAGTCTAATAAGATCACAGTCTGAACTGATTTGGCTGAATAGAATTATGACAAAGTCTTTGCATCCCAGTTACCCTTGAAGAACATCTTGCACATGCACTTCAGACTCTCACCACTAGGAAAATCAAGCTCTCACTTCAACTCTAATAGTAGGAAGTCTGAATAGCAGAAAAACAAATTACAAAACTCCACAAAACTTCTTTTTTCAAGGTTATGAAATAGATATTTGTATGATAAGAATAAAAGCTTTTGATCAACACAACAGCAAATATTTCTTTTCCTGGAAAATTCTTCCTATCTAGTAAATGACAGCAGGCCCTATATATCTTTTATACTTAGTATCTGTTGAATGCTAAAAATAACAGTGCCTTTAGGAATTGTACGCTACCTAGTTTGTGAAAGATGACGTGAGGCACTTTTGCTCTGCACATTTTAATTTTATTTGCTTAACGCTGTTGTTATTCCTGAGCTCGATTTATGTGTACCCAAGGGTACTCCTAACCTATTTGATGTTATTTCTACTGGAAACAGTTGACAAAAGCAGATCTCCCCTTGAGAGACAAGACTTGAAACAACAGTTTCAGTATTTGTTTCAAGTTTCAGCCATTTGCTCAACCTAATAAGAGCTTCTTCAAAGGCATAAAATAGTAACCCATCACCTTGAATACCATAGAAAAAATAAATGCATAAAAGCTGCCAATTCACACTAACTCTGCTGTTGATAAGCAGAAAGCATTGGAAGGTATTACACTACATGGAATACTGACTATGGATTTAACTTAACTCTGCAAGGGTATTTGGCTCTGAAATATTTCACTCTGTTGGTCAGAGCTGCATGAAAATATTCATATCAAATATAAACCCAGGGCAAACAGGATGTGTGCCTCATGCAGACTTGAAAATAAAAACTGGCAGTGAGCTTAAACATTACTTCCTCTTCGCATTTTTTCTGCATACCATAGAGTACACAACTACTTTAAATAAGATTTTTTTTAATGAGCTCTGCAAGCCATACTAAAATCACACATAGACTGGGCCAAACATCTTGGGGCTTAACTCTGCTCCACCTGTGGTGGACCAGCTGTCCATGGTAGATGGATGTTAACAACCAGAGAAATGGTATATCTTGCTGACAACAGTGGTATTTTAAAAATATGTAAACTGCACCTGGTTGTCATTTTTTCTATTTCAATGTTTTCAGCAAAAAGAAAGAAAAATTATGTTGAAGAACAGACACAATCTTTTTCTTTTCTATGGCAGAGGCAATGAAAAGTAATAGTTAACGTACTAAACGCACTTTTCTTCCTCTTGGGCACCTCAGTGCTATAGAATGACAAAAGTAAGTTTCACTAACAGAGTGCTCTACTTGGCATTTTTCAGTGCAGAGGAGTATTAGAGAGCAATCACCAGCACAAATATGCACAGCCACCTAAATGTTTAACTAAGGTAAAAAGGTTAGAGGTATTTTTATAATTGTTTTGAGTTTTATCAAACCTTTCCAAGAACATTCGGTTCGAGAAAAGAATTAGAAACTCAGGAAAGCTGTGCTCAGCTTTTTAAAAGCTCAAGGATTTGCAATGACCTTGGCCCAACACTGATAATTTATTCCATTGTCCTATCTTTATCCCTTTGCAAAATATGCTTAGCTTTGACTGTGGCTTTCAAAGAATCCATAAATTCTTGACCATCCTTGCACTTGGAAAAAACACAATCAAAAATAGAAAATAAAATAATTTCACCACCTTAATTTAAAAATGATTTCATACACAAAGATATGTGAAATTATTTTGAAAACTCACAAGATTGCCCACATAAAAATAATATAGAGGACTACAGCTAATAAAGGTATGTTTAACCACAACTTTGAGAAGTACTTATAAAAAGAAAAAAAGTATGGGTGCGCATGAATAAGAATGACAGTACTACTGAATGATTAATACCAAAGTATCCTAGTCCTAATGCTCAGTGATAAGACGAAAACATTACGGAGGAAAAAGGAAGTGTGAGATATTCTTTATTTCCCAGCTTCAGTTCAAAAGCAGAGTAAAGGTCTTCTTGGTATCTCAGTTATAAATAGCCACACCTACAAATGTGTGGAATTACACAAAACAGCCTAATTGATTTTATTAGATTTTAATTATTCCACAGAAATGTGTTTCAATATTAGAAATGACAAGAGTGAACAATTTTCTTCTAATTAAGTTCTTCTAATGTTGCCTAGAGAAGGGAATTTTAGAGAGTTTTTTCTTTGTTTTGTTTGTTTTTTTTTAACAGAGAGGAGAGCTTAAAAAGGTACTCTTACGTTTGTGGGGGGGAAAAAAAAAGAAGAAAAGCACAGTAAGTTATCAGAACCAGACTACTTTTCCTGTAGTCCAGGAAATGCAGGAGATGATAAGTACGGTTTATACCATGAACTCTGTTATTAGTACAGCAATTTACCCCTTCATTGTACTTCATGATGGTAGGCTCTTTTGATGCTTCCTGGGGTCTACATAGGGCATACTAGAGCCTTTTCCATGCCATCTGATCTCTGGGGTAAAAGGTACACTTCCTTGCAGATTTAGTTTCAGTGATGAGCCCTCAGATTTCAGCTTCAAGGCTGTCCTGACCTGGATACAAACAGCCACACTACCAATCCTGTCTGAACTACTGTGTCTCAGTGGTTCTGCATTGCAAGGACTCCTATGGATAATGTCTATGCTGGTTAAGCAAACAACACCCTGCACAGACGCACACACAGACACAAAGAGGGCCAGGTAGACCCCTGGTCTTCTGCACTGCTGAGTTTTCTCATTTCGGGCCACACCAATTAGCTCTTTCCAAGAAAAATCTGTTATAGAAGAAGTCTCCTAGGTAGGAGATCTGCCAATCATTGCCATTTGGCATGGGGTCAGCCATTGGACCTCTTTCATTTAGCAGTACAGACACAGTACTATGGCAATTTGCGTTGCAGTAACCCAGATCATTCTTGCTCAGTGAACTGTTATAAGGGACAGGAGAACTAACAGCTTTTAAGCAGGTCTGCACCCTTGTTGCGAAACTCAGGCAGTCAAGGTACATGTTAGCTGACCATGAAAAAGAGGAGGAAGTGGAAGGCCATCGCCTATGTCCTGATGATTTCATTTGTATAGTCATACAGGCCAGTACAAAAGACCTGCTTATGGGTGGGAGGAGACTAGGAGGTATGCAGGAGGACAGATGCCCTCTTTAGTATACAAGAAGGTGGAAGAGCGAATATCCTTTTCATCATTTCAGTGAATCTCTTGAAGCCAATGATAGAGGAAATCTGTGCTTATGACTCTAGGAAGCAAGAGAAGTCAGACTCTGACTTGATAAATACATTAGTGTATTTACAACCATTACAACTGAAAAGCTACTGGAGGACTTTTCTGATCATTCTTGGGATAACAGATTTCACTATCTCCAGCCAAACAATTCATTTCATGTCCTACAAGACATACTGAAATGGAAGAGCATTCCCCTCCCTTTTTGGAGCTTGATGGGGATATAGCTGCTGCTCTGTATGCTGTTTGTCTATCTACCATCTCCTCTTCCACTTCTTACGCCACAAGTTTCAGACACCTTGCTATGATCAAATAAAATCTGTCAGCCATTCAGAAAACTAAACTAAACTTTCATTCTCTAAAAAATATCTCTATGCTCCATAGAAGACAAGCCTATTTTTGAAAAATTGAATGTGCTATGCAAACTAAAGGGGAGAAGGCTGGAAGACAGACTATGTATCTGAGTGACTTCAATGAGCCTGTTGTTCCTACAATTAGCAATTCCCAGTGTCTTGTCAGCTGCACAGGCATCTAAATCCTACCCTGTTTCTTACAACACTTTGTTAGAACTCCCACAAATTTTTAGAGATAAAATACTTTCAGATTACTTAAGGGAATCTCAAAAGGGGTCCTGTGGGCTAGAAAGAAACTGAACAAAGTGAGGTCAATTTAATAAGAAGACGTGTCTTCCTTCCCTGTTCAGTGTATAAATCCAATAAGCTTATTCATGAATAACCTCTCCCAGTTTGTGTTTTGAGCTAAAAGCCTATTAAAGTTTAGGCCTCCAATAGTCATTCGATGCCTTAATTTAAATAAATGAGAATTGACTTGATTTTGTAACATGCCCCTAAATAGTCCTAATAACATTTACTATTAAAGTTTAGGAAGCCAATATTTAGTCCTGGGAACTACAATTCAACTAAGCAAATCCTGTAAATGAAGTCTTACCTCTTTTTTTCCTTTGGGATTTTGCCACAAAAAAAGGAAAGAAATTACAGCTTCAGGAATATAGGTGAATAGTTTGAGACTGAATATATCAATTCGGGAAAATGTCAACATATCCATTTCAAATTTGATTGAAAGAATTAATAGCCAGATCCCAAGCCTAAGCAAACACATTTATGGCTGATATTCTTTACTCTTGTTTATGGGAAAAGGAGAAAGCTGGGCTCAAAATGGAAACTTCATATTACTGCATAGCTGACTACTGGGACAATCTAGTGAAGTAATTCAGTACATAATGCCTGCAAGATAGATTTTGAAAGAGACACACACAACAACTTTATAAACCCTGGGTATATGTGAAGTGAGGGACATCATATTATTCTTTCATTGCACAATTGTCTTTTAATCTATCAGTAAGACTCATTTTCTTCAGCTAAATACTGTCAGCAAGCAGTCAGCTGCTGTCAATGAAGTAGTATGCAAGCACAACTTACAATTATACTAGGTCTGGGATAGCATCAGAATAACAAGCTATTATTTTCAATGGGAAGTTTACTGCCAGGAATCCAGCTTTTCTTCCTAAAGAAGATCTCCCAACAGTTTCATTCACAGTTCTTGACCTCCTGTAAGAACTCTGCCTATGTATTTTTTTCTAAATTCTTTTCGCTCCTGCAAAATGCAGACCAATTAATACAGAAATACTTAAAAGGAATAACATGATGTTACTATTTTTGAGGTTTCACCTCAGTTTCTTCTCATAATCAGTAGATGAATGCATGTCAGGTAAGTCTTCACAACAAGGGTAGTTGTCGTTCTCAGACAACTGACTTTTAATCTATGCATTTGCAGGTAATGGTGTTCTAAAATGTATGTGCCCAAATACCATGCAGCAAAATGGATTACAGAATTTAAAATTGCAATAAGCAAGAACATAAGAACAGATGCATCATAAGTAATTTTGTTCTGATTTATAAAATAAAAACTAAAAGTTCTTTTCCACAAGAACATTTTGTTCCCTTCAAAATCTTGTATTCATCTTCCTTGGCTCTCAACTACAGATTAAAGGCACAGACCTATGTATTTATGCCACTAACCTGAGCACTTCAGCTTGTATTTAGAGCTTAAGTGGCCAGATTTGCATGTACAATTCAACTAAGGTATAAAAATGAAAGTTTTGATCACACCAGAAAAAAAAAAAAAAACTGACATGGTAGCCCACATTCCAACATGATACTGAAAAAAAAAAAAAAAAGAGTTTAAAAAAGAAAACCAGAAGAGGAGAAAATCTCTGTGAAACTGATAGGTGCTTTGAAGCCCTGAGAGTGTGCATCACTGACACATTTCATTGTACTTACCTAATATCTGTGCATATTACACATGTGATACAGCGACTGTTTGTTGTAATGAGGTTCAAAGCCACAGATGTTTCACTGGCAGAAGTTGGGTGTGCTCCACATTTAAAGTAAAACTCCTGAAATATTGAAGGAGAGATAAAGAGATTACATAGCTGCAGCTCATGTCCTCCCTTTATCTTAGTCTGACATTTGAAACTACTAAAAAATCACCACTGCCAACAGAGAAGGAGGACAATCATCAGGAAAGATTTCAAAAGAATCCCTTGCAAAAATGCCTGGTGAGGCACATATTTTGTTCAGTGATTTTCCTAATGAAGTAGATATCTACTTTTGTACTGGTTTGATATCAGTGTGACACACTAATGTAATTGGGCTGAAACACTGTGTGAGTTTCTAGATCTATAGGAAAGAATATAACTTGACTCCATCTATGTCAAAAAGCAGAATACTAAGCAGTGTAACTATGCATTAGTACTTCCACATGATACTTTTTGTTATAGATGTTATGTATCAGTGTAAAAAATATGACATATGTACCATGCAGAAAATGGACCATTTTCTGAATTCCTGAATGCAGAATTTTAGTTCTGAAAAAGTAAAGTCTGGCCTTGCTTTTGTGATATTGGCAATCTCAACAACATGATCTTACTGTCATATTCAAAGGAAGCTCCATCTCTCTTCAGACACATATTACATTTGTAATTCTATATTGCATTGCATTTGAGTTAACTTCCTTTAGCCCATATTGCTCTATGCAGCCTCTTACACTGCTTTCATCAGCATAATACTTACAAAACTGTGTGCTTTGTTCTCTTTTACACTGCTCCCTAGGGAAAGCCGTATTTATTGCACTGAGCTTTGATAAGGTTTTGTCATGAGAGATTGATTTAAGTGTCCAAACCACTGTGTGCATATGTAAATAAAAGCTGATTGAAGAAATCTGCTTTGCAATAGGAAACATAGACAACAGTTTGCAGTATTTGTTCCTCTGAGAGCTTTTTTTCCACAGTCTCAAATTTGGTTTGTAATAGAAAAATTAAGACTGGTATAAGTGAGGTAGGAATGGGAAGGTATGGGTATAAAAGCATCAGACGAAATGATAAGAAGGCCTAAAAGAGTGACGGGTGTTGACAGCACCTAGATCATGGAAGATTCTCAACACACCCATACTAGGAAAACAGTTTTCTTAAAACAAAGGACGAACTGCAGCTAGAGAAAGAGACACAGGGACAGCGAGTACATCAGCAGGGTTACCTAATGGCTCACAGGGGTGGGACAGGATGAAGTGGGGAGAGGCGGGGGGAAATCACTGCCAACTTGAAGGGTACAAAAGGCACATCCAGAAAACAGCAACACAAGTGAAAAGCTGTGAAAAAAGTCTTGCTGTCTGGTGTTACCTAATCCTCTCTGACACCTCAAGTACCCAGCTAGACTATCGGGACACGTCTTAGTGCTTGGTTGTATGCCAACAGAAGAGAATGAGCACAACTGAGTGAAATTAGTTTTGCTTAATATAAAAATCACCTTTCCCTCCTACACAGAGATTTGCATTGAGATTTACTACAATATTGTGCAAAATCAGTCCAGAAAAACTCTTACTCTCTCACTGCCTTGAACCTTACAGTAGGGAGTTCCTCTGTGTCTGAGGAGCAGAGGTGTCAATTCCTGTTTTCTCTCAGAGATGATCTTTTAGATGTATTGTGTATTTCTACACGAGGCAAATGCAGTAACACTTCTGTCATGGACTCTGGTGACTGGCATACCAGAAACATTGATACAACCTTGCTCCCAGGTTAGTAAATTCTGCTTCTCATAGAAGCACTGATATGCACAATAGATTGACTGTTAATAAAATATTCAGACTCCACTATAACCTGAGGACTCATTGTCTGAACCATTTATTAGTAACAGTTTTTTAAGGCATCTAAGGGGTAAGAGGATAGTTTATAAGACAATTTCAATTTAAAATTCAAATAATTGTTTGTAAAACTTTTTGAAATAATCATCTGTACATATTAATGCATGGTCAATAATTCTTATGACTAAATCATCACTCTGTCCTGTTCCATAACATCAGATACTAATCAAAAGCAAGAAATTATGTTTAAAGTCATCCTAATAAGAGATTTTAAACTTCTAATGTTTTTGCCTCACTCAGGGCACATTTTAACAAAGTACTTAATACCAGCTTATTTTGAAGCATTTCAGCAGTTCTGAATCACAGAATCACAGAATCACAGAATCGCTGAGGTTGGAAGGGACCTCTGGAGATCATCTAGTCCAACCCCCCTGCTCAAGCAGGGTCACCTAGAGCACATTGCACAGGATTGTGTCCAGGCGCGTTTTGAATATCTCCAGAGAAGCAGACTCCACAACCTCTCTGGGCAACCTGTTCCAGTGCTCTGTCACCCTCACAGTGAAAAAGTTTTTCCTCATGTTCAGATGGAAGTGTCTGTGTTTCAGTTTGTGCCCATTGCCTCGCGTCCTGTCGCTCGGCACCACTGAAAAGAGTCTGGTCCCATCCTCTCGACACCCTCCCTTCAGATACTTGTACACATTGATAAGATCTCCTCTCAGCCTTCTCTTCTCCAAGCTAAACAGGCCCAGCTCTCTCAGCCTTTCCTCATAAGAGAGATGCTCCAGCCCCCTAATCATCTTTGTGGCCCTTCGCTGGGCTTGCTCCAGTAGTGCCACATCCCTCTTGTACTGGGGAGCCCAGAACTGGACGCAGTACTCTAGATGTGGCCTCACCAGGGCTGAGTAGAGGGGGAGAATCACCTCCCTCGACCTGCTGGCAACACTCTTCCTGATGCAGCCCAGGATACCATTGGCCTTCTTGGCCACAAGAATGGGTCAGTGGAGCTGCACGTTCCACTGGAATACATGGAACACTTCCACAGTCTGTAATTTTAACCTATTTTCAACCTTTAAAAATGTACCTATTAATCTTTTTTCAATCTGTATTACTTGCTAATGTGTTTTGGAGCTTGGGTTTTCTTAGACCTTTAATTTGACTCTACTTTTGTTTGAATGAAATGGTAAGAAGGATTTATTTTAATGCAGAAGTCCTGAAAATTTCATCTTGCTTCAGTACACTTCTTGCAAATAACTAAGAGAATATTGACCACTCACTATTCCAGAACAGATAAACTATGAGCAAGGAAATATAAAACAGAAAGATAATTTTTGATAAAATGACCTACCCATTATCATAAAGCTTTTTTTGGGTCACAAGCAAAAAGAAAAATTGAGCAATAAAAGAAATAAGCTTTAATACACTTGAAATAGCTTTAGACTTGTAGTTTAATTTTTTTTAAAGCGTGTCTGTTTCTTTGGCATGTAGAATTTAATACTATTTTTATCTCTGTTTATCACTAATGTTGCTAACAATCATAAAGCATGCCTTCTTGGGCAAAACTGCACAACACAGTATATCGTTTATTAGCTTTACATATTCTTGTAATTTTCTACCCTTTCTGTTGGAAACGAGAGAAAGAAAATAAGATTACCTATATGCCTTATGAAGTTACATACAGATATATTTCTTCATAAGTAATATGCAGCAAGAGAGAGCTAATGAACAGCACATACAAGTCAACCTGCAGAGCATAGAGTAGATGACACTTTCAGAATGAACTTTCGGACCGGCAACACACAATGGAGAGACAGAGCTAATATTCCCTGACTTTCCTATGATGAAGTAACAAGGCCCACCAAAACTACTATGAATTAATATTAGAAAGGAGCAAACATAAAACAGAGCCCTCAGTTTGGGAAGTATAGTCCTCTAAGGTTTAAAAGTGCAACAGTAAGAACATTGCTGGCAAACAGAGATGTAGTAATATTAATAGCTGTCTAGAAAAACTGCTTCTAATTTATTTTGATGATTCCCCATAATGGCTGTAAATTTCCAGTCATGAAAATTGTTTCATGACCATGGATGGGAAATGAATTTATGCATTTATTATTCCAGCTTCTAAGATGTGTGGAATATTGCCTCTAAGTCAGAACAAAAATAGGAAGTCTTGGGATACCTTTCCAATTGGCACTTTCTGTCATTTTAGGAAAATTACTTCTCTATACCTCCATTTATCAGCCTGAATATTGCTTAAGAAATTTCCCATACTAATTACATTTACAATGAGCTTTGGTGATGTTGAATGACTTCAAATAGCAAAAGAAAATATTGCTAGCCTCAGAAACTATGTAGTGAAACACTCTCATCTTGAGTAAACTAGAATTAAAGAAATAATATTAATAATAGATCCAAACAGAATACAGGGCTGCTTAAAAGTTAGAGAAAAATCTGTCCTCGATTATGTGCCAAGGACTTATTCAGAGGAAATTTTCAAGATTAGTTTAAACAGTAGCAAAAAAAAAAAAAAAAAAAAAAGGAGCAATTTTTAATGATTGTGTTGAGACCAGCAATGTAATAAAACCAACCCATTCACAAAATGTTCATCCTTGCAAAAATAAAAGATATTAACTCGTACAATTCACGGTATTATAAACCCAACAGAACAGTCTACTTCTGTGCATCTGAGACATCAGTGCTGTGATGGGAGTTCAGAGAGAATAGAGCGAGATTAGAATGGAAATACTGAAAAGCACAGCATGTTGGGTGCTAGATAGTTCCGGCATAGTGTGGACTACATTTCCACACATTTTTATCATAGTAATATATACTCTGACTGTTTGCAGTATTATAAAAGTCATGAACTCAGTTAGGTTTCCAGTTGCAGCCAATTTATGCTGCCTAGCTTTATACATTGCATAAATAATCTACAAGGATTTGCTTGTTATATAGGATACAGTTACAAGATCATAATTTAAATATCCAATTTAACACCTAATTTTTCTTAAATATATGTCTTCACTGACGATGCAATATTTTCTCAGTAAGGTCACTTCTGCCGCTTACTGATTCTGGACAGCTCCCAAGGGCCATAAGCACCTCTGCTGGTTTTGGACTGGGCTAGCAGAGGATTTCTATCACTTTTTCCAGACTTAACATGCTTCTTATGATGCAAACACAACATCTTTATGCCAAGACATATATGTAGCTATAAAGAAAGATAATCCACAATTCTCCATCAGTACAAACTGTTTCCTAACTGATTCCAGCAATGAAATTGCTGAGGGAAAAATACAAGTGGAGAGAGTTCAGACACTTTTCACTGTCCAGTCTTGCATGTCAGGCATGCAAATATAGATATTCTTTTATTTAGAATTACATCACTATCCTTTATGCAGTGTATAATAGCCTGAGGTGGGAAACTTACTGTATTGTTTAATTTAAATCATTGTGTATTGCAAGGTAAACCTCCAAATAGATGTAGAGACCTTGCAGCCAGTTAATTTAGGACTAATTCTCTAATTTTGCCAGACTGTCACACTCATGGAAGCAGTGATTACTTCCTATGGTGAACACCAAAACTTCTTTCTATTCTTAATTTACATTATGCTATATGAGACACTACTTTCAGAATTTTAACCTTATAATAACCAAAACTTACAGAATAACATGGAAAGGAATGGGGAAATACACAGTCTACATCATTATCTGACCACTTCTTAAATATCTTAAAATAGTAGAAACCAGTGTTCTCATTTTGGTAACCAGGAAATTCTGACAAATAGATTGTTTTTCGTTAAGTATTTGTGTTCAGTGAGTAGGAATGTGAAGATATTACTGAGAAAGCTGAATGAAATGTAGGGCTTTTCTTAGTTCTGAAAGTGGGTAGTCTTATGGTCACTCTTCTATTTCAGTGACTACCTTTTGATTAGCTTTTTGCCTAAAGGCTCAGGTCCCTTGAAATTGTGAGCATTCTGTTTAACAGTACAAATGCCATCCTTTTGACAGTGTATCTGATAGATAGCTATTCAGAGAAAGCAGCAGACATTGCTTTTATGTTCCTTTCCATATTCTTCACTCCTTTTATCATTTTTGTGTCATGCAATATCATAAAAAGTGCAAGGGGGGAAAGAAAAGGTTCAGAGATACATGGTCACTATTCACTACTTTTCCTGAAACTCTTCCCTAAGAAGAAAGCGTGAAAATTTATTAAAAAAAAAAAAAAGAACAACTCATTTGACATTTTACATGAAAGTATCTCTCAAACAAAGCAGATGTTTGCATACCCCTAACTGTTGAGGATGATAAGCAAACTCTGTCTTCTAGATGGTCAAGTAACCAAAGTAAATCACCGGTGTGGTGCACAAGCTACTAGTGAGAAGCTCGTCTAGTGGGAAGCTAAGGCCTGAAAATGCATAAGGTAAGACAGGCCCATCACACTTTCACAAATGTTCATCAGTCCAGTTTACAGGGCTCTCAGAAGAATACTGCTCTTTGCTAACAATTACCAGTATAGCTGCACCTCAGCTGATATACAGCTTATAAACATGAAAACACAGGTTCATGGTCAGCAAGATAGTATCTGAGGGATTTGGGGGGCTGTTGGTGCAGAAGAATTTCTATACATAATTGTCACTCCCCCCCTTAACAGAATCTGCTCTAGCTGACCCTGCTCTGAGCAGGTGGTTGGAGCAGACAGTCTCCTGAGGTCCCTTCCTAACTCAACGATTCTGTGATTCTTTTCCCAGCACACTTCCATTTTACCCTGACTCCTACCCCTACTTCTTATTCAAAGCTGTGCAAGTCCGTTAGAAATACTAAGCAAGCTCAGCCTTTGCGTTTCTTGTTCTCATTTCTGAATAAACTGTGGATCAAGATGGGGGCCCTCAGGCATTACCCACATATATGTTTATTTAGGACTGACAGACAAAGCCATTTATTAAAATATACTATGTGCTACACCCACTGAAGGCACAGATTTCATTTGTAAAGTTATCAGCACTCATCAGTCTCCCTCCATCTGTATCACCATAATTATTCCTCTGCATGATGGAAAACTTCACACTCCCATGATGGGGTTTCATTTCCCTTTCCAGCTAAAAATTAAGTAGCTATTCAGTGGGTCTGAGGACAGGTTGAAAGAAATCTACCTCAGAATAGCTTTGAAATCAAGTATTTGTTCTGGGATAGAGAAGAAATTGGTTCACTCTGAGCAGAGACAATTTAAGGCTCCCATATCCCAGAAGAATTTCAGACAGTGGCTTTCTAGAGCATGAGAATATCTATCTCTCTGGTGAAAAATCTGTAAAAGGTCATAGTTTACCTAAATGTGGAACAGGCATGTCTTCTAAAGTAAAAAAAAAAAAAAAAAAAAAAAAAGTGCAAGACAGGAGAGTTGTTCGGATTACATTGGATAACTAACATGAGGAAGGCTGTACAGCCAAGAATAATGAATGGAGTTTACTGCATCCTAAATGATTCTGTAGTAGACTCATGAATGCTTTATACATGCATTCTCCACTTTCTTCTGTAAGCCAACAGTATTTGTGGTAGTTCTGGTTACTGGAAGATGACTTCCTCAAATTAGTGGCCTGCATTACCAACTTCCCAGTTCTCCTGTGCAGTTCAGCAGACAAATACTTCACTAGCTGTTAGATACCCAAGAACTTTAGGTCAGGTACTGGGCACTGTGAACATCATCTAGTACCACCAATTTGTGGAGTACCAATCTGCATTTTTTGTTTTTAAACAAGCAGTGACTCTTAGACCTAAACAGCTGCTGAGATAAAAGAAAGAAAATTATTAACCATAATTCCAATTTTAGCAATATAATTATTAGGTTTAGAGTCAAGAATACATACATAAAACAAAAGCATGCCTTTAGCTACCTAAACCTTAGATGAACTCTGAAGTCTTCTTTTTTTTTTATGTCCAGAATTCATCCAGAACTATTATGAGAACTCTTCTGGCTGAGAACATAACATTAGGCTCTGCCATTTTCATGGGGGCTACTTTCATTTAAAGGACATCTCCATTCAAAAATATATTTTTTTCTACTACAATCAGAATCAAATCTTCTCTCTGTGGATTCCCTGTGATTCATGAACTTGATATTTAATCATAATATCAAAGACGAAAACATTCTTCCAAAGGTCAGTTGACTTCCTTAACCTGGGAAATAAAATTGACCTTTGAGCATGGCTGGCTGGATCACCTCCTAGGCAAATAAATGGTGAATACAACATTCATGAACTGCCTCAGTGCTTAAGTACAAACTGCTCACCCATTTTGAGGGAAAGGATTTGTGCATAGTATTAGAATAACATTCAAGCTGCAGCATGTAACTCCTTTAAACATTGAGACAATTACTAAGAAATATATAAACTGATCACTACAGAAATCAGAATAATACATGTGGTTCATTGCTAATTCTCTATTAAGATTAGGCAGGACAATAATCAAGGTTATTAGGTAATTCAATGGTGACAGTGGATTTGAAGGTGTATGATCCTTAACATAGATTTGAGGAATACTGTGATGCAAAGATTAAAGATGTTGGTCACATTAACCTTTCATATATCAATAGTAATACAAATCTTTCTAAAATAATAATCAATGCACTGGGACAACTTTTCTTTGCTGTAAAAAAAATCATTTCTTCAATCAGTTTTTCCATTTGAAAGAAAAGATCATTTGAAAAATTCAGGGCCTAATCTTGTGTATACGAAATAGAATCAGAATAATCAGTAAGAATGAAAATAAAAGGATGCCATCTATACTAGCATACACTATATATACTTCTGCAGAAATTTTCCTAGCCCAAAGATTTTCAAATCCACAGGATCTCTGCTGTAGAACATGCAGTAGAAGGACAGTACAGCAGCTCATGAAAGCTGTCAGAAGCTTTGAAAGAACTGCCTTTATGGGATGCAGGGAGAAAACTGATCACCCAGGTCAAGTACTGTATAGAAAGTCTTGTTAATATACTGCTGATAATTAAGTTGACCTCAAAGCTGAGCTGAAATATCTTTGCAAGTGAAGAATGACAATAAGGTATAGAGATATTCAGTTTCAGTGTCTGTAAGAAGTAAGCATGTGTGCGCGCATGCATGTGCGTGCATGTGTGTGTGTGCGCGTGTGTGAGCGCGTGTTTAATTTGGCAATAGACAAAAGAAGCATAAAAAATGTTAAAGAAATATGAGCATCTCTCTAATACCTGCTTTCTGTCTGAACACAGGCTATCTGAACCCCTTTGCCTCTGGCTAAGAAGAAGAAGGACCTACTATTCCTGATAAAAGCTGTTTTGGATGAGTGTCCTTTGCCAATTCTTCATCAAGGCTGCCAAAATAGAGTATGTTTGGTCTCAGTTAATACATCAGCATTGACCTTTGCAGGGCAAAGGAAGTGATTATTATTATTATTATTATTATTATTATCATATTTTTGAGATAAGTACCAGTTAGGAGGAAAAAAGTTATACTCTGATTCATTTTCCAAACTTTTTCTGTTCAGCAATAAGAGTTGCAATTTAAATATGTCCAAACGATTTATGTTTCAGAGAAAGAAGTGTTAATATATCTTTACAATATTTCCTTTTTTGCCCCCCCCTTAGCCAACTTAAATAAATTAATGCAAAAAAAAAGTAAAGATATGGAGTTCCACTTCTTTTTCTCAGAATCAAACACAAAGCTATGCCATACCCTTTATTCCATTGAGGATATCAAAGACAAAAATATTTGCTGCATGGACAGCAGACTCTGACTTTCAGCTCACATTTTTAGCCAGTCTTTATTAAGCACTTTTAGCCACATGCTAAATAATAATGTATCTATTCCAGTTGCCAAGGGACAACATTTCTATCACTCATCCTTTGGGAATTCACTGGAAAAACAACATAGATACTGTTTAAAAATTAATAACAGGACTGCTACAGCTACTGTTCAGTCATTCAGTCTTAATCAGCAGTCTAATATGGTATAACCAAGATTAATAATGAACAAAAAAATCTTATTCCATTTCTGAGGGAACCATCACTTACTGTATGTGATAATCAATGATTTATACCAACGTGGTCGTTTTTGTACAATTGTGCATACAGCTTGCATATCTATTGTCTGCATTACAAAAACAGTTATTACTTTTCAGTTAATAATTTCTATTGTAATCGAAAAAGAGAAGATGGATACAATTAAGATTCAAATAACTGGCATGACAGGTAATTAATTATGCAAGGTTAAAATTACAACATCTGGCCTCTGGAGATAACGTGCAACTACAGCTTCATAGGGCTTTGGTGGGGAAGAAAAGCAGCAAGAAACGCTGTACCTATCGTATATTATTCTTTTCTTGTCTGCTGGAAAAGACACAGTGGCAACAGGAGCATAAACGCTTTGGGACTCCCCCAGCTGCTGCCACCCAGACAATGCTATTTCGCCCACCCAGGAAAGGATTTGGTGTGCAGCTGACTGATCTTTCACAACAGTGTTTCCCATTTGTCTCGCTTGTCGAAAGGCAGCTGCACTCTATACTTCCTCCATTTCTCTGCAAGACTGAAACAATTCTGCCACTGAGTCTGCTGGCATTCCAGTAATGATATCAGTCCTTCAGGTAGCAGTATTTCTGTGATACAAAGACAGAATGAACAGGACTCTTCAGCCTGCCCCAGCTCGTCTGTTACCCATTTTCTCACAGTATAGACAAAGATCTGGAGACTATAAGGCATCATGTCTCCTTAAAAAATGGATTTTTGCCTGGATAGCTACCCCACAATAAAATCCAAGGCCCAGCAGACATTTAGCCAGCCACAAAAAAGCATAACTAACCTGTCACAGACACAGTATCCTTACAAGCTACAGATATTACCGTAAGATAATTGTAAGTAAATACCAACCTTATAATGACAATGACTGTGCTTTCATATAAAACAACCTTAAAATTGGATACCCTTTAGTCACTGTGGAAGAGTGTGAACTTGCCCCTTTTCCCCTCTGCTCTCAACTTTTTTCATCAATATTTCATATTGAAAGAATCTCTGATCAACACTAACCTCTGGGCTGAACCAAGATTGCAGCTGTCAGGAAGATTAAATTACCTATCTTAGCCTCTGAAGCCCAACCTGAACTGTTCTGTTGAATTTGGTTGGCAGGTTTTCAAAATAAACTGTGTTTTACATATACTGAAAAGTTCTTGCGAATTACTTGAGCCACAAAGGAAGTCTCAGTTTCAGAGTAGCTACTTAGAATGAATTATAATCATCATATCCTGAACATCAGTGCTGATTTCTAGGACTTAAACTTTCCCATCAGTCTCTTTTAAAGTAGAATCCAACTGTTTAAATTTCTTATCAAGTGTTTCCTGTAGTGAATCGACCCTTTACTCTGAGCTTAATTTCCTCTGGCAATCAGATTTGAATTTTTATGTGAACGTAAGCCACCAAAAGGGCTCAAGGAGGGAGGGAACTCAAATACTTTACAACATCAGATCCTCAGGCTGTGCCTCCTCTGGCACAAAAAATAGTTTGCAATTATAGGTTTGTGTGATTTGTTTCTTTTCCAACCATACTAATAAGCACTTGGGGTAAAGACAGTGATCAGGAATTCAAAATGATTACAGAATAAATCTAAAATGTAAAAGAAACAGAACTCCCACATGTGAACTGTAAATATTTTGCAGGTGAAGTTACAGTGTAATATCTCTCAAAGAATCTCCTTGAGCTTCAGAAAAAAGTCTGCAGTGATAACAAATCATAGATATCTAAGTAAACTCAGCATTATTTCTTCAACTAATTGTTACCTTTCATGAGTAATCTATATGATACACATCAGTGGCACAGTCTGCTCTGCGTAAATATTGCTGGATCTCTGCATTATATACAGTAGATTCCCATCCTGATACTACTACAACTGAAACATTTAAATTTTGTCTATCTCTGGATATCAAAGGAACTGGTCAAAGTCAAAGCTTAGAAAAAAAGGTATTTTTAGCACAATAGCCACACTAATAAAAAAATGACTGTTATTTTTGGTTTTAGGTTCTTAGCTTTCAGCTAATATCACCCACGTCCTAAAGCCTCACACCCATCCATTAACCATTCAAATGATCTAGAAGTCTGCAACAAACTTGAAAGGCAGTGCTAAGACACCTTTTATTTAGCACTAAGGCTCCCTCGGGGGGGGGGGGGCATCAGGATTTATGTGATAACACTGTGCAGGCAGAGTTTGGCTCTGATACTATATGAGTGGCTCTCTGCCTCAGCTCTGTAGCTCAGGTTTGGAAAATTGGATGGTTTGTTCTGTCATCTTTCCAATGCCTGCCATAGATCAGGACATGAATGAGAACAAACCAGTCGACACACTGTCCAACCATGTTGGAAACAGTAAGAAAAAAAAAAAGGGGAAGGATATGGCAGAGATGATATTTTCTCCCTCTGCAAGAGATGTGCCTTTTGCTTTAAGGCTTATAAAGTTGTACTAATGAATGTTTGGCACCTCTTGAATATTCACTGAATAGGCAATATTTTTTTAAATCTATGCAACAGCTTGTCACTTTTCTTCTGAAACATGGTCTTTGCCACCACTATGCATCTGGTTAGCACACCTGTATCTAAGATGTCCTTGTACTGAATGCCTTCTTTGCCTCAGTCTTTAGTGGTAAGACTGGTCTTGAGCAACCCCAGATCCCTCAAACCAGAGGGGAAGTCTGGAGCAAGGAAGACTTACCCTCGGTTGAGAAGGATCAGATTAGGGAACACTTAAACAAACTGGACCTATAAAAGTCTATGGGCCCTGACATGATGTACACACAAGTGCTGAGGGAGCTGGCCAGTGTCACTGAGCTGCCACTTGCTATTATCTTTGAAAAGATATGGTGATCGGGAGAGGTCCTGAGGGCTGGAAGAAAGCAAATGCTCCCCTATCTTTAAGAAGGACAAGAAAGAGGATCTGGGGAACTACAGACCAGTCAGCCTCACCTCCATCCCTGGAAAGGTTATAGAGCAACTAATCCTGGATACTATTTCCAGACACGTGAAGGACAGGAAGGTGATTGGGAGTAGTCAGCATGGATTTACAAAGGGGAAATCATGTTTAATCAACCTGATAATCTTCTATGATGAGATGACTGTGTTGGTGGGTGAGGGGAGAACAGCGGATGTTGTTTACCCTGACTTTAGTAAGGCTTTTGACACCATATCTCATAATCATCATAGACAAGCTGATGAAGTACAATTTAGATAAGTAGACAGTAAGATAGACTGAAAACTGACTGAACTGCTGGGCTCAGAGGGTTGTGATCAGCAGCACAAAGTCCAGCTGGAGGCCAGCCACTAGTGGTGTCCCCAAGGAGTTGAGGCTGGGGCAGATACTGTTTAACATCTTCATTAATGATCTGGATGATGACACCAAATGCACCCTCAGCAAGTTTACAGATGATACAAAACTGGGAGGAGTGGCTGATATACCAGACAGTTGCACTGCTATTTAGGGGAACCTCAACAGGCTGGAAAAATGGTTTCTCAGAGAGAAACCTCATGAAGTTCAATAAAGGGAAGTGCAAAGTCCTGCACCTGGGAAGGAATAAACCCAAGCACCAGTACAGGCTGGAGGCTGACCAACTGGAAAGCAATTTTGCCAAGAATAACCTGAGGGTCCTACGCGGGCCGGCAATGCACCTTCATGGCAAAGAAAGCCAACAGCATCCTGTGTTGCATTAAGAAGAGCATTGCCAGCAGGTCGAGGGAGGTGATCCTTCCTGTCTGCTCAGCACTGGTGAGGCCACACCTGGAGTCCTGGGTCCACTGGGCTCCCCAGTACAAGAAAAACATGGACCAGCTGGAGAGAGTCCAGCAAAGGGCCACAAAGATGATTGGGCACATCTCTCACATGAGGAGAGACTGAGAGAACTGGGACTGCTCAGCCTGGAGAAGAGAAGACTCAGGGTAATCTTATCAATGTTTAAAAATACCTGCTGGGAGGATGTCAGGAGGATGAGGCTAGACAGTTCTCAGTGGTGCCCAATGACAAGATGAGAAGCAATGGACACAAAGTGAAACACAGGAAATTCCACTTGAACATAAGAAAGCACTTCTTCACTGTGAGGATGATCTAACACTGGAACGGGTTGTCCAGAGAGGTTGTGAAGTCTCCGTCCTTGGAGATATTCAAAACCTGAGTGGACACAGCCCTGAGCAACCTGCTCTAGCTGACCCTTGCTTGAACCAGTGGTTGGACCAGATGATCTCCAGAGGTCCCTTCTGATCCCAACTATTTTGTCATTCTGTGATTAAGTCTTAATCGAGTCCTACTGAATTATTGGTGCTTATGCTCCTAACATTCTTCTGCAAAGGTGCTAAACAACAGGTCTTGTCAGCTGTGACGGTGTGCTCCTTCCCCCCCCCCCCCCCCTCGATGTGCTCTCTCCTCCTCAACCTGACCTCCCTGTAAACAGCACGTATGTAGGGGCTGGTTGAGCATGCGCCAACCAAGGCCCGTCTAGTATGCAAATATGACTATGAGTCAATCATCTCCCCCCCATAAATAGGGGGCAGCCCAGAGCCCGTTGAGCTCTTCTGCATGGCAGCAGGCTGCACTGCAGAACCTCCTCTTGAGTAGGAGCGCCTCTCAAGGTCACTCCTCGAGGCTGAGAGATTCCTTACCTGCGACAGATCCTCAGTAAGTGATTAACAGCATGCTGAACTTTTGCGAACTTCGCGAAACTTTCCTGAGTTATTTCCCTGACTGATAGCACACATAATCCCTTAGACATAAACCGTTGACCAAGTCTGAAACTAGGACTGGATTCAGCCGCACCTAGGCTTCTCTTCAGAGGAGTTTAGAAAGCAAGGGGGTCCAGTCTGAACCTCATGACTCAACGGGAGGGTCTCCGTTGCACACGCATCAGACCCTGTCCTTCATGCAGTAAATAACTGAGTGAACCTTGCCAATCGAACCTCGTTAAATCGTTCTTATTTACAATTGAACTTTGTTAAGTCGCTGTCTTACTGCAATAAACATAGTGCTGCTTCCCTTTTACGAGTGAAGTGCATCAGTCCTTTCGCAACATCAGCCCACCAGGCAACTTCTAACCCACATAAAGCAAGACATGCTAAAACCTTTCAGTTTTCAGAAATTCTTCAAAACTGTTCCAGTGGTTTAGGTTTCAGGAAAGTCCAGCTACCTGAGCTGATGGGGTTGGAGTAATCTTAAAGGGTATTTTCCTCCCTGAATCTCTGATTTAAATCTTTTACTTCTACATGGGCCAAGTAATTAGGTGGAATATCTGCATTGCATTATTCAAACTGAAGTTTTCTTCAAACAAACAAGGAAAAAAAGAAAAACGTGCATGAGATCCAGAAGCTGCGATAAACAGAGATGGATTAGTGATGTTAAATATATTCATATGAATAGAAAGAAGCAAACAGTTAATTCATATTGCCATCATCCAAGGAGGCAAGAGGACAGAGTTTCTGTACAGAGTTTCTGAACCAGTTAAGTGCCTCTATGACTGTGACCGTATTAGCATTTAGTTCAGTAAAGGAGTGTATTTTTGAAGGAAATCTCCCTGTAGTCTCCACTTACGGTTCTTTGTTTTGCATCACAGAACGGTTAAGGAGAACACAGGTTGGATTCCTATGAAATGAGACTAAACCAGAAGATGTTCTCCAAGAATAAACCTTATACTCTACTCACTAACAGCAACCAGTTCACAGAACCAGAGCACAGCTAGCTTGAGGAATCCATCCTAAAGTGTGTATAGTGTGGACAATGGGTCTGCAGCATCAGTTGTTTTACTCTAGAAACTTACTCCTATTGGCACACACTACTCGCTAACGTAGACATACCCTATGAAACCTAGTGGCTGAAATAACTTCAGTCTCCACCCTAAAAATAAGAATTTCTCACCAGATATTATTTGTGAATCCTGTTAAACACCCCCCACTCCCCCCCCCACCAAAAAAAAAAAAAAAAAAGAGAGAGAGCAAAAACAAACAAACTGTGAGTTGCCAAAGACAGAAAAGCAGAAATGGAGCTTCAGGCTTCAGACATGGTCTCACTGAATTCTAAGGGCACAGGCCTGAGGAAAATCAAGAGCTTTTTCAACTATAGACTCTGAATGGAAGTCAAAGTGAGTAAAAGAAATTATCTTCTGCTCTTTGATTTCTCTTGTGTTGAGGGAAACAAAACTTTTTATGTTCTCTGTATATTAACAAAACTCTATCAAGAAAACACTTGAACTATCAGAAATTTCTCCTTTGTGCATGAATGACCTGTAAAACTTCAAATTTTTGGCTAACTGCTCAGGTCAAAAAGAGTTACTGATATAAATGAGAGAGTCGTAAAAAGAATTATTCCTCAGCTTACACCCTTTTCATCAATTTTCCTAAAATGTCAGAGGAAAAAAAGAAAAATAAAGCTTAGCTTATATCAGTACATTTCAGAAACTAACATTTTTAATGGACTAAATAGGAACCCTCCTCAGAGAGAAGGAGCCTTCCCTGCTCAGAAAGAACATGATATGATTTAGTTGGTTTTACATGGTGCTATAGCTTACATGCTCCATACAACAATAGGTGGTATTATATCACATGAAAAGAGGGGAGCTACATTGTAAATCGGTCCCTAAAAACACAAGGCTCAGTAGGTTAAAACCCTAAAAAATGTTTCCCCAGAGGCTTACCTGAGGTTCTTGAAAATTACAGAAGCCTGCTATAAACGAAAGAAAAAAACCCAAATACCCTTCTCTTTGGCTGATCTTGCACTGCAAAGTTCACTAAAACCTTAGCAATAAAGAACTGAATCTGTTCTATGACATTCAGTTTAACTACTTCCATTGTGATCTGAATTTTCTTTAATATTTTCAGTATATGATATATTCAGATTATACGCAAGATGAGCTAGAAAACATAACTCAGTGATAAATCCATTATCTTCTCTGTAATATTGCTAGAAAAAATGAAAATGTATGTTTACGTTGCACTCTTACCTATAGTTTCTAGTATAAGAAATCTGAAAAATGAAGTAAATAAGTTATTTATTTAACATAACAGACCTATTTAAAATGCTTACCAGTATAGAGAAAGCCAACATTGATCAACAGTTGACACCTCAGAGTTTGATTTAAAAAGGTATTTTCTATTATTAAAAACAGAAAGATGTGGACATTTTTCCTTTGAGACAATTTCATACACAGGGATATTATCTAGTGTAGAGGGCTATCTGAATAGCTTTAAGATAATGTTGATGGCTCTTGATAGACTGTTTTCACTAAAACAATTTAATTCCATTTTCCCAGAAAACCTTTATCTATTTACACAGACTTCATTATAAAAAACAAGCAGCAGAACACAAAATTGTTTCTTCTAACTTAAAAAATTATATCCAGGGACAATAAGGCACATCTATACTAGCAAACAGTGTACTATTAAACACTATGCTGGAACATTTCTGGTTGACTGAACACAGTCCCCAACACTGTTGCAGCATTTGAACGCTCCCTGGCATGTTTTACACCGTGCCAACCAGTAGTTTCCCGAACAGAGCACATCCAGGGACTGTTCCCAATAAGTGGTTTGCATTCAGTTTCCCTGGTTTGGAGACAGAGAAAATTTCCTAGCTATGGATAAGCTATTCTGTGCCATTTGGCCAGAGGGCCTGAGGAATTTTACTTAAGGCTACATTTGTAGCCTTACTGTCCCCCTGGTAGGGGTAAAAGTGCAGGTTTTGTGCATCTCTCTTCTTCCGGAAACACACTTTCTTCCTAAACAGAACTATTTACTTTCCTGATTTCCTCTGTTCTTCTGACCAGGCAGGTGACTGTGGGCAGGATTTTTCTCTCCTTCTCCACCGCAGAACATGTTCTGTTCCCTGATTTCTGCTAAGTAGCTTTCTACCTGCAGAAGTAGCTGTAAACTCATTGTTAATTTAATCAAAACAATTTGCACAAACCACAATTTGGGCCCTCATGGATCAAAAAGTGTTTTTATTTTTGAAAAACATGACTAAAAATGGATTTTTACGATAGAAGAATCTTTAACTAACAGCATGGACAGAGCATGAACAAAATAAAATGTTTTCTGAAAATGACACAAACTGCTAAGATCTCCATTTGACATTTCAAAATTTACAAGTTTTAATGTAAGGTAATATCTGTGTTACAAAGCAACTGAAACTGTTGAAGTTTTAACTTGTAAATAACCTCCAAAATGTATTTTTGAAAAAATAAATTTTAAACTACTTTACTTCAGTTTTGTGCACAGAAAAGTTATAAATTAAATGATACAGACCCATGACCAAAATCAGTGCCCTGAAATAGGCTACTCCGCAAACACCCAAAGACTGAAAGACAGAAGCTACCATGCATGTTAAATAAAATGATTGCCTATTGTCTTAATAACAAAATTGAAAACACAACATGCCGAGTTCTCAGTGCTGGAAACACACTGGTGCTCAAGGCCGGGCAGTGCCGCCCAGCGGCCTGGAAGCGTCCACTGGAGATGGGCACTAATTCCCGCTCTCGAGAAAGCTACCGGCAGCAGCGCTCTGACAAAACGACGGGGGGAAACGAAAGCTCTGCCCCTTACAGGTACGCAGAGGCAGAGCAGAATGCAGAGATACTGCTCCATTTGGATCGAATCCCCTGCGTAGGATGTACAGCTTGCAGAGGTAACTAAGCCAACGAGATGAATTCGTCCTCACGAATGTTGTGTTCGCACAAACATAACAGGTCTATTACAGCATTTGTTATGACAAATCTTTTTTCAGACTCCAAAAGTCTCCCATAGATGGCATAAGGAATTAAACAGCTAGTGTTTGCCAAACACTGCCATGCAGTTACCACTGCCATTGCATTTTTCTGATTGCTATGCTTTCTACACAGGCATTACATCCTTTAATAGCAGAAATGTCAACCGGGAAAGCTAAGAAAATCCAAAAATCAAACTTTCCACCACACGGCCTACATGTTCATGAACATGGAATGCAAACATAGGAGGTCCTTGGATAAATACATTGCATAAAATAAACACTTCAGAGTAATTAGCAGTTAAAATGTGAAATGTATTTATCTGTAAAACAAATACATTTCACTTAAAGGTACAGGAATGTAACATTATGAAAACATGCCATTACAATTTCAGAATATCTTTATATCAGATGTGGTTTATATCAGATGTGGTCCATTACCATTTCAGATATATCAGATGTGGTTTTGCTTTGCTTTTCCCCCTTCCTATGTTCACAGTTTTGTCTTCTCATCTAACTACTATCACACTATGAGACACTCTTGAGGAAACAAAAATCAATGACTTAAGACACTACCTAGCATAGCAAAAGAGTACAGCCTTTAACCTTTAACTGAGCCCTTAATTGAAGTTGTGTTCAGCTTTTTCCTCAACACACACAGATTCTAACTCAGCTCCTATACAATAACATTTCTAGTCAGAAATACCAAGTACATGTGGTGAATATTTTATCTAGCCTGCCATGCGAAATGCATTATTAGTGCAGAGAGCAGGGACTGGAACCCAGGAATGCTGTCTCCTAGAAAACCAGTATTGTTGTACCTGCTGATCCAATCAAAGGAGCTTTCCAAATAACAAATAAGAAACAGGCCCTCAAGAAGCATTTTCCAAGACACTAGTTAAAAATCAAAGTGAACTCAATATAGGCCATACATGACACAATACCGTCTTGAAAAAAAAAAGATATCTGAGAGAACAGCATTACTTTAAATATACCAGCTATATTATGCTATTGATTTGGTGGGGGATATTTATTTTTAAAAAGTTATAAAGCATTTCTTCTTCTCTTAATTGTTGACAATCTTTGTTTTGTTTTGTTTCTGTGCTGTTTTTTTTTTTGGGGGGGGGTATTTTGAAGATGGACCCAACTTTTTAAACATGGTTCCTTACTTGTTTATATTCTTTACACATTTATTTCTATACATCTTCACAAGGAATAATTACAACTTTTCCAGTTGAGTAGAAAATTAAATACTTTAAATTAAAGATCTAATTCAACTGCACAAATTTATCAGGTCAGATTTCTCTGAGCTCAAAAACCAGTTGAAAGGGATTCTCACAGAATTTCACCTTATACAACTGCTCCAGCACAAACTGTGAATTAAAAGGATTAAGTCATCACAGCAAATCCTTTCTGACAGGTTAGTGATCCTGCAAGCAGGGCACTGTTGTCTACTAATGTTTAAGATAAAGCTTCCGGAAATCAATCTGTTTGTGAGTGCCAACTCTAACTCACACATAAAAGTCTTAGCACCTTTAATAGATACCTCCTCAGTTGGAGTTGTTATTTTTCCCTTGACTTTACAACCTCAAATTCACATGGCACTGATGTTTTTGTCTGAAAAGAATGAAATATGTACTATTACAGCTTCTCCTGAAGGCATTCTAGCAGTAGCATTCAATGAGCAGTTACTTCTTAATAGTTTACCACACTGGCACCGGAAGTACGTGGCTTTTCTTTTAAAAAACAAAACCTGCTGATCCAACTCGAAAAATGCTATGTCAGTTCTGATTTTGTAATGGCAGGGTAGCTGGAGTGCGAGACAGATGGCTTTACGCATCAAAAAGACAAAGCCTGTGTTTCTCTAGTACATGCCTTTAGATCCTCTCCTCATCTGGCAGCAGTTTGAGCATGCCTAGCTTTTAAGAACAATTCTTAACTGAAGCTACTTTGCCCACATATGTTAGAAGTAACACAGTGGAAAAACTTAAACACTTGATTTCAGAACTCCCCAAACATTTACTGAAGTCCCAGAGAGCTACTATGATATACTCTGTCACTGATCAGCAGATATATTGCTCAGAGACAGGAGATGCCACAAAGATGTGAATGAGAATTGTTTCACTGCATAATGTCAAAAATAGTCTGTGGATAACACTCTCTTAACAAGTTTTTCTGAACCATATGTTTCAAATGATCCATTGTGCTGATGCAAGGGAAACACTTCACTATACTTCCAAGCATCCTCCCAGAAACTAAGCCAAGATGTTGAGTATTCTTAATGACACAGTAAGAGCTTTAGTAAGCTATTTTTATTTATTTATATAGTTAATTAATATGCATTCAAATTAGTCTCCTATTGGAGCAGGTGCTTAAAAGATGTAGCCACGTTAACTTTAGCAGACTATTCATATGTTTAAAACTGGATATACAGTTCAGGTACCTTCCTGAGTTGGGCCATTAAGCGAGAAAACCAAAGAGAAAGACATCTGCTATTACAATTTAAACTTTCAAAACTCAAAAAAGAAGAAGTTTTGTTTGTACCTCATTTTTCTGATCTAAAAATATGTTGTATGCTTAGACAATAGCATTTGCCTTGCCCTGTACAGTGATCTTTGTGAAAATCCAGGCATTTCCGACAGTATTCATTCAAGAATTACCCACTGCATTAGTGTGAACCATGAGAGAGCCAGCCCACCATCTGAAGCAGCATTTCAGGAAGAATTACCTTGCTGCCCTAGTATGAGAAACTCTCAGGCAATGCCATCGACTACATTATCCTGCAGCACTACATATCATACAAACAATGTATCATTATTTTAATTTTAGTTCTTCTGATTTGTAAAAGTGAGTTTACTTGACAAGCTGCATGCATGGAAGCAGAAGACACAAGTTAAAGAAGATACAAACCAATCCCAAATTGATTAAAGGAGAGAATCAGAAGGCAAATTGAGGAGTTCAGCAGGTCACAACCCCTAATCCACCCACAAGGAAAAGATCTTTTCTAAATAATCATGCAAGGCTAAAGCCTCTGTTAGCCCATGGACCTTGGAGCGTATTCCATAGATAACAGAAATCATGTTTTTCAGGCCAGTGGGAGGGTTGACTTCCATTCAATTACCTATTATCCAGTTAATTTGCTGCTACTGGGACAGAAAATGAGAGAGGCATAGTCTTAGAGATAAGTAGACCAAAAATACAGTGGACATTGTTAATCAAAACCTAACACCTTCAAATTAGAGAAATTTAGAGCAGAACATTGAGAATGGACACCAAGAGTGGGAAGCCAGATTTTATGTCAGGTTAAATTTTATAGTGACTTTTAGGTCTAATACAATATATTGCATAGTGTGTTAGCCTGCAAAATGACCCAAATATTAAACACCCCGTAACAGTACTTGCCAAAGGCAAATGAAGAAAGCTTGCTCTTCCACATAAACCCTACCTGACATTTTTGAAAAGAGACTCCTATACAAGTACACTGCAGCCTAGCAAAATCACCATCTTGTTTGGATTGCTGATAGATGATTGGAAGAACATGTTGCATGCTTGAGTGGAAATCCAAGGTTTCAGGCATCAGTAATGATTCTGCAACAGCTGCAGATAGTAGCATATTGTTTATGTCACGTGAAGTGAACAACAGAAGATTCAGTGAAAGTGTTCCTGAACTTCATTGAATTACAAAGAGTTATCCCTGAATACATCAGACACATTGTCACAGTCCATGCAAAAACATATATCAAGCAAAATGAATTTGAAAGAAATTTTTGGCCTCATCTGTGAAATCAGCAGGAGAGTAAGCACAATGTTAAGGTTTGGAATTGGTTCTACTGTATCCTCTCACAGTTTGTTTCTCCAGTTTTAATATCATAGCATTTAAATCACAGGTTTCAATTACTGCTTCACAATTTCCTTAGGTCCCTGAAGGCCTGCAAGTTTTCTAAAACTTTAATAGTTCAAATTCATGGATGGCACAATCACCTCCACATAATATGCTAAAATGACTTGTTGGGCAACGTAAATGGAATAAATTGTAACACTACTATACTACCAGGCTCAGGAACATATTATGGAATGAGGCATGCTAGTGGGAGTCACACACATTCTTTCCGTATGCCTCCCCTGCTACAAGGATACACTATACTGAACCTGGAGTCTACTTCGCTTTTGTATTCTTGCTAGGTATAACTAAGGCACAATAGATAAACACGCACACACACATACATATATACTCACGTGTACTGTTTCTCCACCGTGTAAACTGGACAACTTGGTCCTTTATATAGATCATCATAAACATATTGGTCATACTTGTCACTTCCTATTTCAGTCTGATAATATCTGGTTTATTTGAGTAATCTGATCTGGTAACATGTGGCTATCTCGAGAATGGCCACATTAGGTCATAAGCAGTCCATCTAGCCCAATACCCTGTCTCTAACAGCAAGGCAACAGTACATGCCTAGAATGTGTGATAAAAGTAAAAAAAAAAAAAAAAAAAGACAAACCTAAAATGATATTTGCCTAAAATATGATACCAACCTCTAGCAATCTGTGGCTTAGAGACTTCCTAAATCAGAAGGGGTGTCTTCACATTTCATTGTTCTCAATAGATTTTTCTTCCTTGAGTTTTTCTTTTCACTTTTTGAACCAATTATAACTTCCATAATACATAGTAGTAAGGAGTTCTACAGTTTAACTATGTGCTGTGCAAAGAAGAATCCCCCTGTGGTTGTTTTGAACATCCTAATAACTGGAAAAGGACAATCAGGCCAAATCAGAAATATTACAAACTTAGGACAGTCAAGCCACCCTACTGTCTTTATAACAGTCCATACCACAAGGGTACAAAATGAGCTCCCTACTACACTCTGTCATAAATATGTTTTTGAGACATTTCTATAAGTATTTTTGTTTGCTGATATTATCTACCTTTTAGCATAGTCAATGGAATTACAGCAACTATGCATAATCTGGAATTTGGTCAGATGAACACAAACTGTGCCCTACTCATTTTTCATAACACTGTACCCTTGATGCTGACTGTCTCAAGGTGGATATAAAAATGATCATTTATAAGACATTCACTGCTTTTTCAGTGAACACAGAGTCATCAAAAGATTTGAAGGAAACCTGTTGATTTGTTAATCCAAGGTATCTATCAGTCTTGCCAGTACTATCACTGGTTCCTTCTGCAAGACAAAGCTTCGCCTCACCCAAAACTGCCTCCCATCAAATGATGAAGCATTTACACTATTTGAAGAAATTTTCAAGGACTCTATCATTGAAGCATATGTGAAGTTGTGTTCCAAATAGCTACCTATTTTTTAAATGCAATTTTGAAGACTAGGACCAGCAAAAAAGTACTGTCTGAGCATGGTGATGTAAAGTAATTGCCCACAGAAGACTGAAAAACACTTTTTTTTTTCTTGAAAGCATGCTGCATGCTCATGTTTTTAGACAAGGTTTTCTGGAACTGAACAACAGATGCAAAATTTACAAGCAACAAAGGATTTTTTATCTTTCAGTGGAAGGGCTAATAAATTAAGAAAATTTTCAAAGAGCAGAGGATTTGTTTGATGGAGACATTCTAATCTCCAATATATTTTGTTTGATCATGTACAAAATTATGACATTTCCCCACATATAAATCTAAATGGTGGTAGCAATACAGGAAAGGAGAGCTAAACTTCTTAAGACCATTCAATACTTAGTGCAAATGTACAAGTTCCTTTGGGTTTGTCAGAATGTCTGTGTAACTGCAGCTCACAAAAACAGTCAGCAAATCTTTATCCTGTTGGTGATAAAACCAAAGAACACATAAAAGTAGTATCAAGGCTATCTTCAAAGTGTAGAACCTCTTTAGATACCTAGCCCGACGTCAGTTTTAAGGACTCCAAAACTATGTATTGCTTAATAAAAGTAGCTTCTTAAGAAAATACTTAGCCAAAATAAATTTTTTTTCTGTGTAATATATGATCAGTTGATCTAAACAAGACTTGTTATATTTGCTGGTTGTGGTTTCTGATATGTAAACACTCTTTGTGGTCTATAAAAAATGTTCAATACACTGTGAAAACATTATTTTATTCTACACTATGAAAGAATGAATTCACTTTCTTTTTATAAGGAAAATTCTTAATTTTAAAAGCTTTAAGCTTTTTTCAAGATAAATACTTTAGCTTTTTTGTCTAGAATTAATTCTATATTTTATAATTCAGTTCCTTACCTATCATTGATTTTTCTGCAATGAGAAGTAGAAAAGCAGAATTTCTTTATAAAGGAAAAATTGATCTACTCCAGAATGAGGTTATTTTCAGAATACCTGTAAAAACAGATCTGATTATAGTTACCTAAATAGATAACTGAAAAGTTATAAGGCACGTGAGCCTGATACCAGCCTTGAGTAGAATAAATAACTAATATGGTACTTGATTAATAAAGTAGTGAAAGAAGGATGTGTAATTAATGTCAATCAACATGGATTTATGGTAAATAGACCATATCAAACTAACCTGACATTTTTATGAGATTACAAGTTTAGTGGAACAATGCAATAATGATGTTGTAACTTACCCAGATTTCTTTATGGCATTTGTTATGGCACTGACATTTTGATTAAGAAACTAGAACACTATGAGATCGATGTTAGATGGATTTAACTGATATGTTTCAAAATGTAATTTCCCACAGTGAATCATCAAATGTCTGTTTCTCAGGGGGGGTCTTGCAGTGATCAGCTCTTGGCCCTACGCTATTCAAAACATTTATTAATGATCTGGAAGAAAGCACGAAGTCGTTACTCACAAATTGTTCAGATGGCACAAAGTCTGGGGGAAGGGAAAATAATGAAAAGTCTCTGACAGAACAACATGAACAGCTTGCTCAGCTGAGATCAAACACACAACATGCATTTTAAAACAGCCAAAGATAAAGTCACAGCTTTAGAAACAAGGGCCAGACACGCAGGAGGAAGCACTCTGTCCAGGGAAGCAGTAATTTGAAAGGACTGAGGTTTTTGGTGGATCATCTGCTGAAGGGGAACCCTCAGGATGACATTATGTTCAAATTAGCTAATATAACTGCAAGATATCTACACAAATAAGCAGACTGTATTATCAGTATATTTGCTACTGATGTCATCACTGCTACAACTATGCCTAGTTCTGACATGTGCAATTTATGAAAAATGGTAAAAGTGCAGAAAATAGCTGAGATCATGTTTAAGGACTGGAAAACAAAGTTTTACTATAGTGAAGAATCCAAACTTAACTCTCAGCTTGTCAATGAAAAGGTTAAGAAACAGCTGAACTTTAGTCTATAGACTTCAACATGAAGAAACAGGGCTCTTGATAATAAAGGACACTAGATAGAAACTGAAGCAAGACAAGCTAAAGCTGGACAAATTTGCACTAGAAATAGAGCACATATTTTTAACAGGCAAGGTAATTAACCATATAAATCAAAAAAAAATTTTTTTAATCCACCACTGGCTATTTTTAAGTCAGGCCATCTGTTTTCCTGAATTATATGTTCTGGTTCAAAAATTTATTACTTCAGGAAAGGATTATAACTTGTGTTACACAGGAGGTTAGAGTAAATGATCAGAAAGTTCCTTCTTCTTTTATATCTATGGACCACTTATTTCCCACAAAAGCGTGCTGATGAAATAAGTGCAAAGGATTCCCCCATTGTGGCTTTTAGGCTTCCCACTTTACCCCTCAGTGGTTCCGGATTCCAAGACAGCTCCATGGAACCACAGAGGATCCTGAAATGTTAGCACATCACCAGATTACCACAAAAAGTTATGCTTTGGGACACAATTGTTCATCACAGAAATGAAGAAAAAGCTGAAGAGACATACCTTCTTCCCATATTTTCCAAGTTTTAGAACAAGTGCTAGCAAGTCTATGAAAGCTTTTAGAGGATCAATACCAACATATGCCAAAAATTGCTTGTGTAGTTCACATAATTTAAAAAGCTAAAGTAGTTCAAAGCAGTTGTGTACAGGTTTGCATTTGTCATTACAGATGTGACATGAGAATGACAAATATGCTATTGTGATTGATTAGAAGGTTCACAAACATTACAAAGAAGACATTTAATGTGAGGAGACATATAATGTGACCATAACATCTCTCTTAATAAATTGTAACATGTACATTGTTTCATTCATGCATTTGGATTCTGATTTTTTTTGTTTTTTTCCGGTGAAACTAGGGTCAAGTAACTGGCTCAATTAGCTTATGACATAAAATAAGTCATAAAGTGGGTACTATGACTAGTCTAATTGCTGTAAGGGCTGTGTGTACATTAACTGTAATTGCTATATTAATACAAGTCTGAGTGACTTTGGACATTGTTCTGTTTAGCTAACTAGACTTGTAAAGACATTCTACATAGACACCCCCCCCCCCAAAAAAAAAAAAATTAGGAGCTTTTTTTTATATATATAAAAGAGAAACCCAACCAGGGAGACAAATTGCATTCACATCTTCACCCCAGAAGCACAAATCAAGGTCAAGCATTCAGGTGTGTCTAACAGGACAACTTAATTTAGTGATTTAAGCTGAGTAATTTCATCTTAAATTTCATCAAAGGATAGCTTTCTGAGGGGGAGAAAGCTTAAGTCAGAAAATTATTTGAAACTATCTTCCCATCTGTTAGCTCTGTCTCCTTTTATATCACAAAATAGGAATGATAACGAATAAAATTACACTGATGGATTTGCATTGTTTGCTACTTAACTCTGAAATAACATTCACTTGTATCTAGGCTTTATTCCTTTTACTTACACAGATGCCATGCTACTAAGCATGAAAGAATATAACCGTTCCCAAGTAAAAGTAAGTGGCCTCAGAGTCTCCAGCAAATATGAAAAATTCCAGACTTACTTACCTTTTGTGAAATTCGAAACATTTCCTTTGGGGGTCTGGATAAAGCAGTTGTCATAATCTTACTTCACAGAGATTACATTATGTTAAAAGAATTCTTATCTGGCATTTTAACTAGCACTCCTGTTTCATCATGCTCACTGTGAAAATTTCATTTTTTTTAAAGCATGAGACTAATCTCTAGTGTGTAAGACAAACTAACATGGACTGTGATGGAGTGGAAGATAAAGATCAAGGCCAAGAGTTTTCTTCATAGCAAGTAGCATATCTCAGAAATTTAAAAATTATTTTTAGCAATATTATTCATATGACACTGAAAATATACTCATGCTTCTGAGGACAGACAGAAATAGTTCCTTTCACAAATAAGCAATTATATCACTGTACAAATGGAACAATTAATACAATTAATGAGCAATGTAGCAATGTGTCAGAGGCTTACCATAATCAGATCACGGTTCCTTAGTTTATTAGATGCACATTTTGATAACATCATTAAATTTACTACTTAGCTCTTGATATTCTTTAACTGCTGAAGAAAACTCTTCCTATTCTATGTGGTCTGAGCTGATCAAAGCAAAATGATATGAAAAAAAGAAGCACATTATAACTGAACAGTGAAGTCTGAGAAGAGTAACTTTGGATGCTTGAAAGTAAAAGCATTTGGAAAGCTGCATATTTAAAGCTGAAAACTGTTCCCTTGATTTCTTAGTCCAGCCAAGCACACACTCCCTGTTAAACAAACTGGCAATGAAGAAATTACATAATATCGCTGTCCTCAGAGTTAAACTAATGACTCTAAACGTATGGGATAAGGACAAATATTCACACCAAATCCTCAAAAATTTCAATATAAAAAAAAAAATCAAGATGAAAATTACACAGGAGAAATGTGGAAAAATAACAAGAAAAATTATATAATGAAAAAGCATAACATGCTTTCTATTGCAAACTTTTTCCCCCAAACACACAGTGAAAGAGTGAATTTACTGTATAGTGACATCTGACTGTTAAAAAAATTTATAATGATCATCTATCTGTCATTTAAAAAAACTGGAGTAAAAGTAGATAAATTACCAAAGTAGAAAATAAATCTTTACTCAGGAAGTTGCTGTACAGCTTGATAAGAACAGTATACTGATATTTAAGGAAAATTTGTATTTAAAGAGGCTTTTATAGTTCACAGAAGTCCTGTTACTTCTTTTTGAAATACTTTGATGAAATATATAACATATGCTTTGGGGCCTGGAGAAGAGATAAAAATGCCATTCACCTATACTGATGATGGACAGTTGATAGTGTGGCAAACTTTGTCAGGAATATAAAATTCAAGATAACAACAGTAAGACATATATCAAAACTGGGAGAGAAATATATTTATATTTCCATTAAAATCCATTTTCATTTTTCCTTATGCACAATGGCTTAAACCATAACTGACCTATAAACCTGTCTAACTCTTCCTTTACTGATTCTAGGACTTTAAAGTATACAGCAACTCTTTCTGCACATCAGCTGTGAATCTCAAGAACACACACGGAACAAGAATCCTTTTTCATAGGGTCCTAAAGTTCAGAACAATATCTGCTCTACATTTTGCCTTGGAGACATGGCAAAGCACTTTCAGTGTCTGGTGCATGTTCACTTGACTGTAGGGCTGATGATTCTCCTGTGATAAAATTATTTCAGTGGTTTATAGCAGTGTTACAGCTCTGTCTCTGCCTACCTATGGAAAGAGCTACATTATTTCTGTGGCTCTCGATGACTTTTGAATAGCATAAGCCTAAGAAGAGAAAGGAAATTTAAAAGAGTTTTCATACATAGAGCCAGGACAGTCTTTGCTTTCGCAGTCAGAAATACACTCCATTGCATGACAAACAGAAAATGTTCATTTTGTATTTTAGACAACTACAGAAGTTTAATCTTAATAAGGCCATTTTGTCATTAATATTTTATTTGAATAAGGGAGGTTATTTTACTGACTGTACCATAAAGAATTTAGTGTCAACTACATTCAGGTTGTTTGTATGATACACCTGAATTGTCCAAACACATACCCGAAAATTAATTAGGAATTTTTTCCAAAGAGGAATAAGTACCTATCCCTCAAGAACAGCGGTTCATATTTTATTTTAGGTACAATATCTAAAATTTTTGTTCAACTACACATGACAGATATAATCATTCAGCAGCAAACATTTGTTTTAATTATTACCATTACACTGCAAAAAAACAAGAGTGCTCCAATAGCATGGACTCAAGCTTAATTTGCAACAGGTTGAGAAATAACTTCTCTTCTGTGTATGTCCTTGAGGTACTGGAAGTGATCTGTTTATAATGCGCTGAGAAAAGAATCATTTTAGTTTTACCCCTGTGGTATGGTACATTATACTTAACACATATTTTACATCACTAATACTATTTTGTAAATCTTTTTTCTTTTAATCCTCCTGTAAAATCTACCATGGTTTCACTATTAGCAACTTAGTCATCTATTTGGAGAAGATATTTGGATAAAACAGTTTAAAGATCATTTTAAAAAATCTTAGAAAAATATTAAAGAAAATCTTGCATCACTACTTCAAAGGCACCACTGGATCCTCTTTGCACTTAATAGGACTGTGTTCATAAAGAAAAGAAAAAGTATATTTCTGTCTTTTTAAAGAGGAAGAACAGGAGCTTATTCATGAGACTCTTTCTTCGAACATAGCAATCGTCTTTGCTCTTTGGCTACACTGCAGTTTAGGACTTTCAAGCCTACAAATGCACTGGCTGAAAAAAATGGACAGTTGCCCAATTTCCTCCTTTTAAAGATCATATTCTGTCTGAAACAAACAAACAAGCAATAAAAAAACAAAAACACAAAACACAAAAAGCAAGATTTGAGGCAGGTCAGTTCTTCACCCTTTTGTGACTCTGAAACTAGTATATTCCTGCATTAGGGAAGAAGCGATGATCTTCCATCACTCTCTGACTACAACAAGCTTGCTGATACCACACAGGTGCAACACAAGAAGCAACTCAGAGGCACAGATCATAGTTCTTCACGATGTAAAGAGCAGTTCATAAATCACTTTCACTAATTAACCTTAACTGTCAACTATCAGTAACGACTTCATACACTTTTACGGGTCTGTGAAACTTGAACTATGGCACTGCTTGGCATTGGACAAGGCAACCTTTGGTTATCTAGCTAAGTGACAAAAATTCAGTTCAAGCTATTCAAGCTGTAACTAAATTATGCTCTAGTGAGAGCAATATCTGGGCTCTCAAAGAGAACAGTGCCTGTTTCCACAGCCCTTGGGTTTCCCTAATCAAAATGCTTACATGAAAAAGAACTCAGAAGGAAAGACAAACAGAAATAAGCCTGAAAACCAAAAGCCCGGAGCACTGTTGACGCATTCAATCATTTCTGCAGAGGAAGTGTCTACATGCATGACTGCATACAACACTTCTGACTGAAAATGTCATGAGACAGCTACTGAATGGAAAAGGTTCCTCTGTATTTAGGAAGGGGTTTGAGAAACAATTTGAAAGACACCCATTTTATCTTCATTTGAAATCCATCAGTGTGAATTGGCTAAAGCAACATTTCCTTTGTTCACTTAAAATATTTGAAGTTTGTTATAGAAGTGGCTTGAGTATTCCACAATTGTAGTAATAAGAGCATCCAGACAAACTACTACAACTTGAAAGGAAAGAGCTAGGAAAGGATGCATTGTTTGTGCAAGACTGTAGTTAATGCAAAAAAAAAAAAAAAAAAAAAAGGGTACTCCGCATTTTCTCCACTATTTCTCAGAACTCTGGACTAATCATGTTGTTTCATAAAGAACTCTAATGTTAAATCTCTAAAAGAAAATGTCTATTACCTTTTCAAAATCCATATTCTCCCTTTAGACCTCTTTTTCATTAGTGTTTGTAAGTGCTTGTATTTCTATATAGAGCACACAACTGCTCAAGACCCCATCTGCGAAGACTATCAGACAAGATAACAGCCTGTAACTGAAACGAATGAAGAGAAACTGCAGAATGTCCTCTGCACAGCACAGGGGACTGATACCTAATGCTCTGGGCCCTCCAATGGCTCAGCAAGTAATCAGTCATATTTTAATATGTATTTAAGATTGTAATATTTATCTTTTATATCTGTTTCTCTCCCACTTTCTTTTTGCTCATAATTATGGAATATAATAATAACATCATTGAATTCTTACTTGCTGTTTTTCACTCCAAGTTCTAAAGAAGCTGGGATCACAAATAAAGCACATACATGGTTGATCATATGAAAATTTAAAGTCCTGTTTAGTTTATGCTGAGCAAAAAACTGCATGAAAATTAATCAAATATAGTTTATAAGCACATTGGAACACACGTCTTGAATTACAATGCATTTATTATTATACTGTTCATTGTAACTTTTGGCAATAATTTAAAAAATTTATTTAACTTAATTTGAACTTTTGATTTCTATTGCTTTTGAATGGTGTCATATTTGCTTCTAACAAAACTAAAGTCTAATTTCTGGCAAGAGACTAATTTTGTATCAATATACATACAAATTAGTATTGCAGGAAAACACACATTGTCTCTTGAAGGTATGATGCAAACTGACATTTATGAGAAATGGAAACTGATGAAAAAGAATTTTTATGCAAAACAACATTTATGTCTTGGGAGAGAAAGGACGGAGGGATCTTTTGTATTTGAAGGAGCAGTATATGCAGTTTGTTGATAACAGTCTTAGAGCTTCTTCGTTACCCATTGCTATAAAGAAAAGAGGCATGTGGAGCTATGTTACTGAAGACAGAATATAATTGCACCAACTTTGTCATGACAATACAGATATGGATACTTAATTACAAAATGCAACTTAATGACCCAAAGATCTTAACAGCAAGACAAAAAGTAGAGGTTTCAGTTTGTGAATTAGTCAAAGTTATTTTTTTCCCCTTTACAGGGACATTTAAACAAGTCCTACAGGCATGACATTTATCACTGATTTAAAAACAAAACAAAACAAAACAAAAACTGTGCTGAAGGACTTTGGTGTATTTTAAAGTCACAAGTGCCAGATTTCACATGAAATGGAAAGAAAGTTGAGCCAGTCTTCAGGCCCATTTCCAGAGGAAAGATTAAACTAGTCCTGAACTTCTGCAGCTGATTAAATCTGCCTCCTGAGGGAAAGTGCAGAGACGGTGCTGGCAAAAGGATGCAAGTGGTCTAGCCCAGGTGAGTCAGCTCTTGTCCTCCCTTGCTTTTGGGGTGGGGTTTAGACATGGCTGCAGATCACCTCAGGGACCAGCAAGAGGTTTTACATGTGCAGTGCATATGGGATCTGGGAACTAACAGATGGCATGTGAAGTCACCACAACTTCAGGTAGGAGAAGTGCTGGTAACAGGTGTAGTACAGGTAGTTAAGCTCTCGTATGAGAGCAGGAAAGAGGGGCAAATCCTTGGAGGCATGGCTGTAGGATCTCTGTTGTTTCTGATCCTGGGCAAGGAACAAAAGGAAAAGAAAACAAAAGGCTCCATGGTTTAAGCCTTTGGGCTGGAAGACTGCCCAGAAAGCAAAGATGTGTTTTCACAGTGAGACAGTCTGACAAAAAACTCAAGAAGGATGCCTTTCAGGAGCTAGAGAGGCCTCGCTAGGTCACTAATTCAAAGATCTGGTGCAGGGCTATACATAGGGTAGGTAGATCACTGAAACTGGCTAGTTTTTTTAATGACAATTTTTTTTGACTAGATATATATTGCTGACAATTCTTGTTCTAGATCATAAAAAGCAGGATTGTTCTTTTATTCCAGTACGGTTAGGGTCTACTCCATAGCATGGAGTGGTTTGTAGCTGGTAGAGAGGGAAAAGGGTTCAGATTAGAAATAGAGGAACAGCACTGCTCTCAGGAAACAATCTGATGCCTGTGGTTTGGGTGGACTGAAACTATATTTGAAACAGGTCTTCCTAAAATAAGATACCTCCTAATTTTTTTCTTCTGTGCTGCATTGCAGAATGATAACATTGATCCATGGCTCTGCTAAGCATGCAACTTGCCAGTGGTATTGACAGTAACTGGAGTCATGGGATTTAGTTGACTAGGTACTGGTTCATTGCCACAGCATTAGCCAGTTAAGATTTTCGTTTCATGGTTGGTACTTTGTGACAAAGCCATGATGGTATGTTATTCCACTTTCTGCTTTGTGTTTGAATAATTGATTCAATGAGGGAATGGGTTATGGCTCAGGAGGCACAGTTGCTAACTTAACATTATTTCCTTGACTTGTTTCACACACAGATTAGATGCCAAAAGCTGTAAATTGGTAATTGCAGGTCAATCAGGCACATTCTGGGAGTCCCAGCAGATGACAAGACTGAGAATCTTGACCCAGATGGTTGGTATGTAAGGACTCAAGCTGGATGCTTGTCAGGGAGGCTCCTGTCCCTGTCAAAAATAAGTCGCATCTTCTCCATTTTCCTGTATTTTCTTTAAAGAAAGAAGGGAAAACAGGAAGGACTTTTTCCTGTTGGTGGTAGCGGCACAGTGACAACAAACAGGTAGCAGAAGTGGTCAGACAGTCAACCCTCCTGCAACCAAAGCAGTTCCTGAAGTATAACGAGAAGTGGACTACACCCAGAGTCTGCCCAGAGGCAGCGTGAGATTTTCTTTCACACATCTGACAGAAGGCTCAGCGCTGTTGGTGAAAGAACAGCACATGAAGGCCTAGCAGTCTGTTACACCTGCCATTTTGGAGGGACTGGCTGAGCCACTACAAGAAGCATCCTGAGAAACAGAAGCCCAAAAGCTGTAAGACCTGTTTTTGCTGGCTTTGCATGTGAAAGCCAGAAATCTGCTGCTGTTAAAACAACTGTGTGGTGTCTAAAGCTAGACAAAATATTTCCTGACACCATCCATGGCCAAGCAGGAGACACCTGTAGAACTGTATGGATGCACCACAACTGTCTTGCTGGGGGAGACAGAGAGAAGACTGTACAAAAGCAGGCAAGTGCCTTGGGAGAGAGGCACTCACATTGTCCCAATTCGGGAAAGACTGATGAAGAGAATCGTCCCAGAAGCACAGAGTTTTTTGTGTTTGGCTTTAAAAGCTGTGTCCAGAAGGAACACATCAATTTAAGCTTTTCCTGATAACGGAGTACCTCAGAGATCTCTCTAGTATTAAATACTATCATTGTAAGACACTAACAATATCTAACTCATGAAAAGATATAAATATACACAAATTATTTTTTAAAAGTCTCCATTTTTAAGAATTTGAGATGCCTGTGCTGCTTCTTACTCAGGCTTTCCATTGATGTTGCTTCAAGGAATGCTTTAAATAAACAACAACGATGAGCATGCGGGAGAACAGACTGTAAAGTAATCAGCAGTGTGCAGAATCAGCTTCTGTCAACAAGGCCTGACCATCTGATACAGAAGACCTGATGTGCAGGATACCTCAGAAGTTTGAAGCTTTTAGGGCATTCACATATACAAAATAATTGTTTATAAAATAAGCATTGATGTAAATGTTTAAGTATTACATTCTGCATTTAAAGTATTCATACTTGAATATCTAAGAATTCTGCTTCAGCAAAAGAGATGCCATAAAAAATTTTCTCTTTCATTCCAAGCAGCAACTGACTCAACTCCTTCTTTTGTTATACATTAGACATATATATTATCTGATGCTAAACAGCTCTTTCAAAATGAACCATATATTCAAATTACATTAATTCCCACACTTCCCATATGGTTAGAATTGCTACAAATGATTATACTTACACAAGCCATATTACTTGGAGAAAAATGGTAATATCTTACCGCTATGTTTCCATTGCACCTCTGGGACTGGCAAACACCTGTAATTCTGTTTGGAATCAGCACATCCTCCCAGCAGGATGGACCCTTCAAAATAAAACCAAAGTATGTAAGTAAGTGTTTTAATCTACTCAATAAGGAAACATATAAAAGTTGTTTTTTATTTTCTCTCTCCCTACCTCTAAACCCTACTAGAATTTAGCTAGACAGTTTTATTATTTTTAAGCTGAAAAAGTACAATTGGATTATAAGACAACATTTATCAATAAAGCTCAGTTACTGACAGGACATACAGCCCTGTAGTTAATGTTGTAAACAGGAGTCATACAGTAGTATATTTTCTCAGCTTAAAAGTTCAGGCAGGGACTTAATTATGAATAAAAAGCTACAAACTCATCTTTTGGTTGAACCCTGTTTGTCTTGGCCTGTAGCTGACTAAGGGTAAATAGAAAAAATAAGATAGTTGGAAGCTGAATATTTGGTTGGAAATACTAGAGAATACAGGAAGAATAGGTCAAGCTGCATGTCTGTATTTTGTTGTTTAACTCTGTAAGTGTTAAATGGCTGTACCTTTACTGAAATCTGACTTATATGGGCTGCTAACGTGGGCTTTGTAGTAAACTGTAGTAAATCTGCAGTAAACATAGTAGACTTCTTTTCATCAAACAAAGCTTTAACCTAGCTATAATACAGCATAATGAACATATACAGTGAGGATTGTTAGTAAACTCCTGGACATTTACATTTTTTTCAAGATTAGTCAGTTGTCATTAAGGAGGAGAAAAAAAAACCTTAAAAAGTAAATCAAAAATCATAAACAAACTTTGCTATGACTTGTTGAATAGAAACAGTTCATTTATGAGTGCATTACAAAACAAAAAGGAATAGTAAATTTAAAGACAACTAGTTAGGTAAAGTGTAGCTTGAACATGCGTAAACTATATTTCAGGTAGACACAAGGGGTGACTACAGGTAGATATATTGTTGACTTTTGGGGAGAAAAATAGCTGTAGTATAATATAGTTAATATAACTCACTATACCAGTAATCATGAAAAAAACCCTGAATTCATTATTTAAAACATTTGAAAAAAGAATTTTTCCATGAACTTCTCCAATGATTTTTGAAATGATAAGAAGTTTGCTCCATTCCTGTCTACTAACCATTTATTCTACTTGCACCTATGTAATAAATGTAAGATTCTCAAAGTCAATGGTGCTATGGCAGTATATACACAAAAAAGAAACAGTCACAAGATTGCTACACAGTAAGATAGTTAAAAACAGTCTCATGAGAAGAACCAGTTCTGTAAGCATATGTTATCAACTACGGTACTGATTATCTTGATTTCAAAAGTAGAAAATATTTCAAGCCAAATTTTTTGCAGGTATTAATACTTTAACTTCATTGGAGTTATTTCCCAACTATTCAGTAGTTTGTAGGTCTGGGCCCATAATTAGGCAAATGTAAGAAGGCATAATACCTCTTAAGCAAGAAAGAAAACATGCAGAAGACCATTTATAATATTAAATGAATGAGATTCTGGAAAAGTGGCTATTTAAAATGGATTTGAAACAGAAACTATGTTAATTATGCCACATTCTTATAGTATTTGAGATTAGCAAAATACCTCCTGAAAGAAACCAAAACAGAAGAGATCTCATGAAGTATCCATTACTGTTAGTTAGAATTCAATGACTACAACTAGCATTGGATCAGGTCCAAAGACGGCTTAATTTGGCAACATTTTTTTATTTATTAGTAGTAACATTAATTTTAAATGAACTTTTCACTCACTTTATATGGTCTTATCTACATGGGAAAGTTGTGTGTTATATGGCATGGTGTGAACTTACAGTGCTCTCATTTTTCTGCAGTAATTTCCTTTAGACCTTTCTCACGCACACAAAGGTACTTTTTGCATGAAGCAGCTTTCTGGAGGAAATGAGAGTACGCCATCTTCCACTTAGGGCAGACTAAAGCATTCATTTACACAGGGAACCGGCAGTGCAGTCCCACACTACCAGTGCTACTGTGCTTTACACTCACACTGTAGTTTACAGCTTCCTGATGTGTCTATATAAACAACGTCCTATCCACCATTGCTTTACACATCATTAATTACAACTATGGGCATATAACCCATGAGAAAGTCATATGTATTTAGCTTTGTTGATAACATTGACTATGCCTGGCCTTAAGCTAAGTCAACAGCATTTTCTCTTTATTCTAACAAGAGTCACATCAAGTTCTCCGGGGACAAATCGATTCAGCAGCAGAAGTCCAAGACTAGGAAGCAGATCATCTTGGTTCTGTACCTGTCTGGCTCTCAGATGTAGGGGTGGGGGGGAAACACTCAAGAACACCACAAAATCTATGCCTCACTTTTGATGTTTATAAGAAGAAGGAATTCTCCTTTCCCAAATCTGTGCTTGGCATTCTTCAGGGTAATATTTTGTTATTATTAATGATAATGCAATATATTTGTAAAAGATTCTGTGTACTTGAGAATTTGAGTTTTCCATTTTCAAAAAACAGCAAAAAGACAAACGTCCTTGAAAAATAGTTTGTAGTCAAAATGTTACTGTTTTCTTTAGCAACAGTGCTACTAAGCATCATCACTATAATTGTGCCATAATAAAATTAGGAATTCTAGGGAGATAAACACTTTGAAATGCAATTTTTGTTTCATTGTTCCTTGAGTGCAAAAAAACCTGTCAAACTGCAAAGCAGCCAATCATCAGCTGCATTGTTGTAACACTCTGCACTCTGTACTGTTTGTAATTATTAGTTTACTTTAATCAAGAAAGCACTGTGAGAAGAACAAAGCCCCCTGATTGCAAGATTAAAGCAACTGCCCTTCCAGTACACGGCCACATGGTTCAAAAAAAGCTACTAATCAAAATGAATGCATCAGAGGATACGTTTCCCAGGGTACAAATGGGAAAATGAAAGAATAAAGAAAGAAGTATAAAGAACACCAGAATATCATTGAATTAAAAAAATAAAAGGGCCAAATGTAGTTGAATTTCTGTTTACAGCTGGAATGGGAACTTTTATGTTTTGGGTGTTTGGTGGTTGTTCTTTCTTTTTTGTGGGAGGAAGACAGGAAAAAAGTTGGCAAAGAGCATATTAAATTTGAACTGAAACTCATAATAAGCACATGAGTAACCAAGAGGATTCACATGCTATTCAATGTATAAAGGAAGCAGTGGAAAACCATGTACTTTCCACTGTACTGGTGCACAGTACTTTCAGTATATTTTCCACCAGTACCCAAGATACGATTTTGTATTGTAGGATCACAACTGAATTTTGGTCCTTTTCAATGATCACTTAAAAAGCCCATGAGAACAGAAGGAGTATCTAGAGATCTCAGATGACAAATTATTCAAAATGCAGTTGCTGACAGAGTTGTTGACCTGTGAAAACCAGGAAAGGTCAGAAGCAGAGGTCAGCAATAGAATCCAGTGATTCATCAAATAGTTTGAATCATTTAAAAGGCTGGAAACTATCCATGTATTTAATACTTTGTATTTTCCCTGCTTTATATTCTCCCCCAGTGAACAATATGCAGCAGAATATCTTTAAAACACATCCTTGTCCCTGCTAATATCTACATGAGGGATATAAATCATTAAAATGTTGAGCAAATGACCCAAGCAAGGGACAAATATTAATGCAGAAAGATTTTTAAAATAAAGTAAGAAATAATTCCTGGTGCTTGAGAGGGTTTAAAATCAGCATACAAGTCACTGAGAAAGCGCTAAATCTAATGCTACCCATGCAAATACTCAGACTCTTTCGGAAAGTAATGGCTATAGTCTTGCCTATACGAAAGCATTTGAAGAGCTAATCCTTGTATGCTGCCCCTTCATCATGATTTTAATATCTTGAGGCAATAAGACAGAAAATCTCCCCCAAATACTAAAATTACTTTAAAAATTTGGTCCTTTTTTATTTTGCTTTTGCCACTCCATGACAGCGGCAGCCATAGCAAGATACCACTATTCACTGCTTCCAAGGGCCAGTATGGAAGGAAAATTGTGGCCCCCAAATATAGGAGCAACCCAGGTGTATTCTGATGGCAACCAAATGTATACGACAGCTTAACACAGCCCATGAACACTAGAGGAACAGTGATGGATCCCACCTATTGTCAGAAACATAACACATCTTAGCAGAGATAACACAGTCTTTTGCTGTTGTTTTCTTCTACTCTTCTCAATATAAGCTTGAACTGGCTTTCATGAAACAAGCACTTAAGTCTAGGAAGTCATATTATAAGGTAAAGGCACATTTTCCTAAATCAGCATAGATATTTTGACTAATTAATATCAGAGCTGTTTCCCTCAGCATCACCTGACTAAAATTTGTCCTTCTCTAAAATCTAGCACTTCCCAAGTCTTTCATTCTTATTATAACTCCATAGCATTTCAGAGCAAGTGATTTGCAAGAAGACTAGTCAGAACCACAAGAAACCACAAGAGCCTGTAGGCTCATGAGTGTCTCAGAACTGATGGGGAGGCTGGAGAGGAGTCTGCAGGTGACATATCCCCAAGAAACTGGACAAAATCTAGAGACAGGGAAAAAGAAGAATGAAAAGGGCTTTTTCTGGGAAAGACAAACTGGTAATGATTTAGGCTAAATATTATTACTGGTAAACCAGTGCATTCACTTTTTCTCAGAATCTCTACCTAGAACATGATTTGCCCTTCACTTGCCACACCTATCACTACATTGACAATGTTGAATGCAGGGGATGTTTGTTCTGAGTGCAGATAGAAACCATTCAAATAAGAGCTTTCATCCTATTTTATTAGTGTAGTAACAGAGATGACAAATTAAGACTTTTGGATACAGTGATTCATATTTTATAAATTCTTAACAGGTTTAATTTAGGAGAACCATCTGATCATCTTTTCAAGCTCTTCTTACTAAGAATAATCTAGCAGCTATATGAGTGATACTCAATCAGACTCAGCAAAAAAAAAAAATCACATGATGTGCTTCTAATAGTAAAGAGATTGGAGATCTCATTTCAATTCAGAACAAGTAAATCTATTTGAATCATAGCATTCTTGTAAAGCTCCATATTGATTTCAGCTTTCTTTATATCTTGACAATTATGGATACAACTAAACTATGTTTATTAAATGAGATAAGACACTTATTAGATTTCCAGTGAACGCTCAAATATCATATAAATATTATTACATTTTCCCTAAGTAAAACTGTATGAGTAACAGTATCCGTTTTGTGCATAATGTATTTCTCTAAATCCCCAAAGCACAGCCTACAGTATCCACAACTGGAGAGGGAAGGAAAAGGAAAAATTTATAAAGACATTATTACCGATTTAGCCAAGAAGTTCTTGCTGGCCTTTTACAGATGTTCTATTTACAGTACTTGGAAATTTATCATCTTAGAAAGATAATTTATTGTAGGTTAAAACCGCCAGATTGACAACCTTGACAAATGACATTCTCTGCTTAACCACCAAGTGCATCACAGAGGCAGAGGTAATTAAAGCCTACCCACAGTTTACACAGGCCTGCAAAAGCCACTTTTAGCAGTGAGAGAGTAATCTGTGTTCCAAAACTATTCATTCTTTGACTTTTCTGCTTAAAGGGGTGCCAGCTGACTAGGACATACAGATGACACAATACTTGGATGTAAGAGGCAACCCCTAATTTGTTAATTAAAGCAGCAGAGGAGTTCTTTTCTCCTACACCCAGCATGTTAATAAATGCTACCGTGAATGATGTGACTCTGCATGTCAGTCTAGAGTAGCAGACGGAGTGTCTCCTACTACACACTTCACAGGGGATAAAACTAACCAGTTTACCAGGGATTGACTTTGATATGAAATCTCCCATACAGCAGAGTATGCACTCTAGAAAAGACTATCAAATTAGTTCTGGGACTAGTTTTGATGGAGTTTGTGTGATATGAATGGGAGGAGTGAAATTAACTGCTTATTTTACATAGCACATTAAAAAAACTATCAGAAGAAATCTTTTATTGACTTTGGCCAGTCAATAAAAACTTAAGCATGTGGATAGCTTTATTCATATGAGGAATAAGACTGAAGTAAAGTTACTCACATGTTTTCAGTCTTTGTGGGATTGAACCTATTGATTTGATTTATGTGGGTATCTTAGATATGAAATGCTCCTTTCAATCAGAATGCCCAGCCTAATCAGGATATTGACAGTTCTATGTCAATAGTTATAACTCTTCCAAAATGCAGCAGCTGACAATTTGTTGAACTGTACGTAGTTGTGCAATTAGGAAGACTTCCTATGTGCTAGTTATTTCAAATCAAAGATCAGAGAATCACGTCTCTAACTGAAAACAGTTAAGTGTAGCAAAATAATTTCTATCATATTCTTTTTTTGATTATGACTTTTTCATTCTAATCAAAGATATTGTGTTCAAAAAGTTAAAAGAAAATATGTGAATAAGATGCTTTTAAAAAGTTTTGGTCTTTCTTATTCTTTCATATTGCATTATAGGACACGGATTAGCAAAAGTAATCCCAGTGCTCATAAAAAGACATTCAAGATAAAGATCTCCATGATCTTCTCTTCATCAATAATATTTTTGGAATGGGCACTGTGTTACCAATACAAACAGTAACTGTATTATATAGCCCCCCCAACAGATTCATAGAGGTGTTGTTGCCAGACTATTTTGGTGGGCTCTCCCCATTAAAAAAGGTGGGGAAAAAGAACTGAACAAATGTAAAATGCAAATGCAAATGTATCTGAGAAACTGAACTGAAAAAGTCCTGCTGTTGCTTGACTGCTTGAGTTGGATATAGTTGAACATTACTCTAGAAAGAAGGAGACAAAAGAAGAAGAGACACCATTTTATAAAAGAAGAAATGGATGTAGATTCTCATAAAAAATGAACATTCAAATAATTTCCCAGGCTAATGATTTCTAATCTATAAATGCAAAATATATGATTCCTTATTTATTTGGATGGCATTAAATACTTTATCAGGAATGAAAGAAGAAAACACAGAACTGGATAATATATTTGCTAATTCTCTAAAAATGCCATGCATCCCTTGAAATTATATCATTCACAAAATGACCCATATATTTGTTTAATTTTGAAGTGTTAACACCAGCAAATCCCACTGAGGTTGGTGTATCCAGCAGCAGCATAAAAAATGGACCTTCTGGCCTCAGTTGCAATTACTGTCGTAGTGACTTTTGAAAAGTCTTCCTAGAGGGAAGAGGTCAGATCACTGTGAGCCAAGAAGCTTACAGATCTGAGAAGAGAAATCAAAAGCTCAGAAGACAGAGTCATTTTCTGGACTGACATGGTCAGATGACTAGAGAAAGAACATGTAGGAAAATGTAGAAAAAAATACAAAGCCATGAACTAAAACATGGGAAGAATGCCACTGCATATTCCCCATCACTTACACTAAGTGAATAATTTAGGGACTACAGAATCTTCCAGGGTGATTATAAGTTGTTGAATAATTTAAAGCATTTTTTTCATATTAGGTAAACAGGCAACAGATCAACTTTAAGAAATTCTCCATCCTACTGGGGATGCTGGGATCTACCTGCAGATATGTCCTATGATACTAAAGAGATTGTTATAGCAGTCTAAGTCTTCAGATGGTGAAAGTTAGTGTATCTGCACAGAAGTAAAAGGGATGACCATGTGACTGTGAGAATATTCCTTCCATAAATCAGGGCAAATATTTGTCTTACAGTAAATAGGTTTGAGAAACTTCTAAACTCAAAGCCAAAACTTTGGATTCCAACTTCTTCAAATTTCATAGAGACATTTTCTATTTTTCTATTTCTTTAGCCTTGATATTTAAAGCTGCTGGTCATCAGAATGAGAGATCCGTGGTGAGGGGAATTATTGGATCCTAGTTATCATTTAGAAATGTTTCCTCAGGCTGTTTGAGCCACCAGAATCAACTCCCTCTTCTACTTAAATTATTTGAAGGAATTCATTGTCCTTTCAAATAAACCTGAGGTAGGAGGGAGAATTAGGAGATTTAGCTGTTCATTAAAAAAATATATATATATTCCCTTCAGATTAACAACTTGATACAAACTTGCCTTCAGTACTTAAAACAAAGAAAGCCTATCAGATTTGGAAAATGGAGAGCTTGCTACACACAGAGCCAGTCTAAAACTGGCTGGACCACCAAGTCGCTGCAGAATGCAAGAAGTCAAAATGAAAGGGCTCTACAACTTCACATGGTACCAGTATCAGAGAAAAAAATCAGAAAAAAAATCAAATGTCAGGAATATTCCAAAATAATAATTTGATTCAGATACAGTAATTGCAAGACACATTGTTTGATTTTAAATATTTTTCCTTGAGAAGAATTTTGAAACCTTTTTTTTTTTTTTTGACTGGGAGATGAAGCTAGAGCATTCCCATTACAGGCAATGCCTGGAGAACTCATCTGTCAGTCTATTCATTTTAATAAATACAGTGATTAGTCAACACTTCCAAGTGCAACAGTCAGATCAACTATTCAGGCTGTGGCATATATAGAGAGAGAGAGGCTACTTGCCTTTAGCTACTTCTTCCTGCTCTTCCCTTTCCTCCTTCATTTCTCTGTGCTAACATCTACTGCTCCCTCATTTCCACTGCTTTTACTTTGTCTAAAAAGTGTCTTGCCCATTCCTGTGAAATGACCCATCCTCTGAGGATGCTAGATACTTTCATGAAAAAAGCAGGGATTATCAAGAATGCTGATGGATTCTAATAACAAATTTCTCTAAAACAGGTCTAGAGCAGAAACACCACTAGTGGCAGACTAACTTTTCATAAGGTGCCCAAGCAAATTTTTCAGTTACTGCAGTTATATAAAACTGTAAAATCAAGATTACACACAACAGTACCTGTAGAAAATAGATTGGTATACAGTCAATTTCTGATTTTACACATAATCAGCAATCCTGCAAGACAAACCTTTATCAGCTTCAACAATGTTCGAACATTGTTCCATAGCAACAATGCTCCTACGTTCCAGGGCAAAACTAACAGGATACCAAAAGCTTTTCTAAAAACCAAAGAACAAACTACGTTAAAAGCTGTTATGTCATGTTTGCTATTTTTTCCAAATGCTACAATTGTTGTAAATTTTGCATACACACCAGAGCATTCACAGATGAATATGTCCCTTTTTTTCTTTTTGAAATGTTCAGAAATACAGGAGGACCTGCATCAGATATATTATTCAGATTCCTTTGAGGTTATGTCGCAAGCTTGTTTTTTTTTTTTCCCTGAAGCTATGATTTTCACGCAAGCATGGTCCTGCTAATTCACATAAAAGAAATAAAAAGACCACTCTTTAAAAATTTTACACAAGCACTTTACTAGTTATTTAATGCTGCATAGTTAAAGAACTGAAGCAGTGCCAAGCAAGTTAGTAAAAGCTTTATGACAGATTCCATGACACAACCCTCAGCCGGCAGGCAAGCATTTAAACATACACACTCCAATTAAAGTAGCTATATAAAAGCCCAGGAGAGAGCAAAGAAAAAGGAGGAAAGGGGACCAAAAAGTAGAAGATAAAAAAAAGCAGGAAATAGAAATAAAGGCAACTGTGCGTTCACCCTTTTACAGTAAAACTGCTGCTCGAATGTTACATGACAGTTACTATGGGACCTCTATTCACAGCAGATAATCCCAAAGCCAAGAAGCTATTTTGCATTATGATACCTCAATTTTATCTGAATCTGATCTGCTATGACAAATTCCTTGAAGTATGCAAGGATTAATTGAAAAAAGTATCTGCAGCTATCTCCAGTAAATTAGAGGCCCAACCTCTAGAAATCTGACACAAGAGCAAAGTTCAGGACCTTGTCTTTGACATCAAGGTACTGCACAGGCAGGGAGGAGTTAAACCTCTTCATCCAAAACAGCCACTGAATAACTGGATAAAATATAGGTATATTCCTATCACCTAGCACCAGATACTCAGACTTTTTCTTTTCCCCATCAGTGCTTTAAAGGCTGCAGATCAGCCTTTCTCTCTCTCTCTCTCTCTCTCTCTCTCTATTTCTCTCTGGCTGCAAGAATCTTGAATTATTTTCTGTGTACTGGCACAGCTTCAGCAGAATGGATGGAAAATACTTCTAGTCAATCTTTAGGGTTATCACCAAAATTACAGAAGAGGTGAATTTGAACCATGACAGGCTAAAGAGGGATTTGAACCCAAGTCTCATTTTCTATCAGAAGTTCTCAGGTAGGCCACCGTGTACAGGTAAGGGGTGCCTCTACCACCTGAATTTTGTGACAGCCCAATCCTGTACGTGCACATGATATGATCTCTGTGTATATCTATTGGATCAGACTTTGATGGAGATCAAGTTAGAGACACAGCTAATTGCTTTATCCTGCCTGCTGTGAATTGCTCATTTGCTTTTAGGAATTGACTTACTTAAATAAAAGCAATTTTAAGCATGGATAACTGCAGAACACAGGAACAGGAGGAAATTAAAGGAACGAAAGACACCTGGAGGTTTTAAAGGGCAACTGAGAAAGGCATCGTTTGGATACCTCCTGACTGCATCAGCCCTATTTCAGACTCATCAGTGCTCGCCTAGATTTAGCTTTGGTTCCCTTCCAGACATTAGACTGAGATGCTCTCTGGTATCAAAATGACTAACTCTCTAGTCATGGATGTTACATCCGAATTCACTTCACAAGTGTTAGAATGGATAGGAATAACAGTCACCTTTTAAAGTAACCTACCAGGATATTCGGAGGTGTATATTTCAGGAGAGACCATCAAGAAACTACAGAAAATGCCATTTAATTTCATGGAAAACATCTGATCGAATCCTGAACAGTGTGAGTGAGAGAGAGATTTCAGTTTTGTAGTCATGATATCTATATTCAGTTATGGAGTTATGACTTGCATTCAAATTACTGAATCCTTTCAGGCTAAGACCACTTGTGAACTAAGTATGCTAATCGCTTCTTAGATTTAGAAACAATCAGGCCCTCAGAGATAAATTCAGGATACTTCTATATTGCCTTGACAGCCATTGCAAACAAATCTGCCTTTCTACAGGCTTTATTACGTTTATTCTGAAAACAAGAGTTTTCTGTTATTGCATTCTCTTTTAGTAGCTGTTTCTTTTGTCACAGGGAAAGACAACAGATAAATTATTTAAATGTTTAGCATTTTATAATGCAGGACTAGCATTCTAACTATCAGTATGATGTTGTTTTCCTCGCCTATGGCTCAGCATAAACCATGACAACAAATAAAATTGAGCTGATTAACCAGAATTAACACTATAACTAATTCACAGTTCAGTGCCTATGAACTGACTTAATCAGTACTTTTTTATTTATTTATCATCATCAGGCTTAGCTACAACAAATTTAGAACTTACCAAGCAATCAAAGGTCACATGCAAGGTATAATAATGAAAAAGGATCAGGAACTGTCACTTCAATTTTAATCAGAACATAAATGTGCAGCACAGCTCATTATATATTAATAAATAAGAATGTGTAGAACTTCCTTGAACACACGCACTAGTCTAGTCATTCAATTCTATGCAATTATTGTTTATAATTGTGTTCTGCTATTCCAGCTCTTACACTTTTCTCAAGCTATTTTTCATTGCTATTTTATGCTCTTTATTTGAAGTTCTGGTCTGCTTGGTCTGAAGACAGATTACAACTGCAGAGCAATTTATAGGCCAAAACTGCAAATCTGTAAACAGGATAATTATAATTTGAGGTGATGGCTTTTTTTTGCAGACCAAAAACACATGCAGTGCTATCACCACAGAAGAGTACAGACTGCAGACAGGAAAATGTAGTGGCATATCTCTTTGCCCTGAAAATTGACACCTGATGCTACACAGTGAAGGCCTCTGATGAAAAACTAGGCTAGAACACAAAGAAAGAGTCCTTCCTGGATTAGAGGAAAACAAAATAGTTAATCATCTTCATGCATCTACTTTGCCCCATCTCTGAAGTTATGAGGTGCTTTCCTGGTCTATACTTAGATGTTAAGAAAAGCTATAAAAAAGCTGCCATCTGGAGTTAACTACTGTATTCTTTTGAGTTAAGATGTAATGTCTCTTCTCATAGCTGCAATAATTTGGAATGGCAGCAACAGCCAAAATTAGTAAAATGTTACACTGTAAATACATAGAACTCTAAATACCCAAGATGAATATACTGATAATGGGAGTACTATTTTAAACATCAATATTATTTTACCTTCTCTTTAATTTATACCAACATTCTTCCATTAATTCCACTTCAACAATTTCTGAATTGTCAATATGGGGTCAAAAGATTTTCTCTAATGCAATTTCTAGAAGTTTGCACAATGTTGGAACACCAAACAAATATTCCTGAGCTATTGAGCATTCAGACAATACATCTAGATCTGAAAGAAATGTTAAAAATTTGAACAAGATAAAATGAAGAACATACTCATGCTCTCTGACTATTGAGCTCTCACCAGCCACATTTCCCAAGCTTCCTCAGAAAGAAAAATACTTCTGAAAAGATGACTTGTTCTCTAAAGCTTTGGCACTACCCAATACAAAGACTATGGATATACATTTATGCATGATAATTATTCATAAGCATTTAATTATACTGTGCAAATATCCATGCACTGCATTAGACAAATTCCCATCAGGTCTAACTCCTTTGAGATAAAGAATCACATAAGGACAGAACACAATCCTGTTACAAGCGGGAAAGAGAAGATGGCAATTTGATAGGAATCAATTTGCTGTATTATAGAAAGGCTTTGTAGTCCAGAATCTAATAGGAATAGCTCTGGACTGGGATTTGGAAAAACAGGGTTCTGTTCAGAGCTCTATCACTTGCCTGTGAAAGACACTTTCTCTCTTTGCCCAGCAATTTCCACATCCTTAATATATTGATTTCCTTTGTGATATTTCCTCAGAGCTATCGAGAAGTTCTTGCTTTTAAATAATGCATAACACTATCTGTATTATTAGTAACACACTGATTTAAAAATAAATATTATTATTACAGAAATGAAGCCTTGTTGTTGTTGTTTTAGAAGTACGTTTCCCATTAAAAAGAGCAGGAAGGTTTCTTCTCTACTCAGATCTTAAACAACAACAAATCCCTGAACCAGTATTGTCTGTGAGTATTAAAAAACAAACAAACAACATTTAAAATATCATCGGCTGTATACCTTAAGCAACTTTCCATATTGGTATGCATATTTTACTTCTTTTCAGCAGATTTAAATTTCATAAAGAGTGTATATCTTATTACACTAGAGAGAACTTGACTTGATTTTAAGCTCAGAAAAACAAACTGTTCGGTCTTTTACAATCACAGTTTTCAATTAACTTCTCATCCCTAATGCAAGTATAGAACTAATCTATCAACTCATGCATTGTCACTTTTGTCTAATTATATTATATGATCACAGAAAACACACTACATTATGGAAAATATGAGTGTGTTGGTGGGTCTCCATTCATCCACTATTTTAAAACCCTTCTTTGAAAAGCTACCTGGGTTCAAACTGAGTGGAAAAAAACACTTTAATAGCTTCTCTATAGCTGTTTTATGTTTTTCATGATAGCAATCCCTGTTATCTCAAATTCATATGCATATGCCAGGCATATTCAGGCTTGTTTCATTTCTTATAAAAGTAATGACCTTTCAAACACTTTCCTAGTCTTCCTTTAAAGAAAAAAACACACAAACAAACATGTAAGCGCCAATGAAGTGGAAAATTAGCCTTTTGAAACAAGCAACCTACCTTCCCCTCCATATTAAGAAAACCGTAAGACTGAACAAAAAACGCATGCTGAATCATGTACAGTTGATTTTACTGTGCATACTCCAAAAAAGTCCTTGACATTGCTAATGTTTGCCTTTTGTATAGGTCCCAGAGCCAAACCTCCATCTGGAAGAGATTTGAACTACTATCCAGAGGCATTTCAGGATCCGAACCAAAAGGTTTACAGCATTACAATCCAGTTAATTCTATTGCTTCTAATTCCAGATGGACTTAAAGTCTTATCTCTGCACTCCAGGCCTTCAGATACAGCCTATCACAGTAACACCAATTCCCAGGGAATTCAGCTCCATGACCCAGGTGAGATTAAATCCCTCCAGATAGCCCAAGTAAATGGCTCATAACTCGTTTCTGTCACTTTCGCTAATGACTTTGTACCGGGAAAGAAACCAGCACAGGTGTAAATAGCTACAAATTATTAACTGCACTTTTTCCCTTGACTTCTATCAGTGATTCCAGTTGTCCGGCTCCTGCTGAGAACATCACAGATATTTACTAGCTGAACTTTCTCCTTAAATACTGCACTAATCAACCACTGGATTTCTGTGCTTTATCAGCCTGAGTGTTGTGACACACAGACACAAGATATATAAACAAATAATTCCAAAGCACATTAACAGTTAAATAGTTTCACCCAAAAGAAAGCAAAAATAAACTGAAAGGCAGCCATTCAAGTCCACTCATCAGGAAATGCTTACTTTAATGAACTGAAGATATGATTTCCAAATATTCCTTTAGGACAAATGGAAGAGAAATGAAATAACTTCTCCTGGAGAAATTGTGAATTAATATTGAGAAATTCCTGTGCAAATTAAAGCTAAAACCAACAAAAATATAGCACAACATCAGGAATTACTCTTAGAAATAGCTACTGTCAAACAAAACTTTTGTTTATTTTTACTTTGTGTTTTTTTCAGGGAAGGGAGGAGTTTGGAGGGGAGCAAGAGGAAGGGGAAAAGGAAGAGTATAAACGAACTGAATGATTTCTCAAATTGGTCTCCAGCATTGGAAGGAAATCTGTTCCAACAGGAGACTTCTGAAGATCTAAGTAGGAAAAAGAAGAAATGTTTAAGTGGTCTGGATTTTGTAACTCCAGCATGCTGGTGTTTGTCTGTGCAGAGCACTGCAGAGAGACAGATAAATCAAAGCAAGCCACCTACCAGAAACATGGCTCTTGTCTTTCCAGCATAAGAAACGGACATCTTACATCCCACAGCACCTTTGGAGGTGGTAAATACCCACCCTCAAACAATGTCAAGAAAGACCACAGAGGTCTCTTCCAATGTTTTGATCAGGAACTTCCCTTCAAGAATAGGGCAGAACAAGGGGTGAGCAGTGTCACATAAGCAGGTGAGAGGGGCAGGCACTGATGGTCTGTACCACACAGATGCAGCTGAATTCCCAAACCAGAGGGTGACCAGCAGCCAGGGGCACTGGGTCAGTAACACGGCAGTCAGCTGGCCCCACGCGAGAGCTGCAGGACATGACGCTGGACCCGTGTGCTGAGGCAGCCCTGGATGACTGGCAAACTCTGGCGAAGGGGCTGACCTGCGGGGCCTGGAGGCTGAGCAGAGTGGACTAGAAAACAGCTGGCTAGGGCAGCAGATCCAGGCCAATCGCAGAAAGGACTGAGGCAATCCAGAGCTGGGAATAGGAGCTCTGAATGGCGAATACAGGCAACATGCTGCTGGCGGTAATATGTATATTTTGTAAGCAGATACTGGGGAAGCTTGCACTGCTGCTGGGAAGACGCACATGCAAGTTGTCTTCTGGTAGGACGTCCAGGCAAGGCTACATCCTCAGGCACTCTCAGGGCACTCCCACCTAAATCGCCTGAAGCAGTTACCCAAAAGTTATTCAGCCAGAAGTAAAAAATGCTGAGGAAGCACTTATCTGCTAATAGTAAAGGCAGTCATGGGAGCTGAAACTCTGTGTCTATGGCTCATTTAGGGACCCATAAGTAGAAAAGACATCGGTCCTATGCAACGTAAATGAAGTTAGATCAGCAGGGAGAGGCAGCAGCAGGGAAATGACTCAGCGTCAGTGAGGCAGGTGACTCATACTTGATTAAAATATGAATAAAAGACCAGAAGACCTAGCCAATACAGCTCAGATACTTTACTGGTTGTGAGACTGTGACCACACGCAAACACAAGAATACCTTACTAATCTTCTGTGCGGTGCAGCACTGTAGAGGAACAACACTGATAGCCTTGTTTCATAACCCATAAATTATAACTCACTTACATGATATAGATCCAAAGAACACTCTGCCCATGCACGTTTTGTTTAACTTGAAACAATCTTTGTAAAACTGAAAAAGCTCAATATCACTATGTATTAACCAAGTCCAGAGAACACGTTTATAGGACTTCAATAATACTTATGAAAAATACCAACTTTGTTGGTATTTATTCAAAATACTGAAACCACAAAGCACATTTTTTTCTATTCTCTGTTCACCCTTTTTAAGTGCCATATTTTTTAACCAATGAGCAAGGCATTATTTTTTTCCTTCATTAACACTGATTATCTGTCTTGAGACAGGAGTCTGGATTTCTTACGATATTTAGATACTGCACCACTGAGGTTCGGAAGGGCTGTGCAACTGAGATGGCAAAGAAAGACAGACTGTGAAACCTGTGAGACACCAGTACGTCACAGTTTCACTGACACTAAAGCTCCTATGGTGCCTATAACCCTTTTAGGTGCAACTTAGTTATCTGAATCACATGAACATTGCAATGCTGAGCATACTAGCAACCAAACATCTGTGAAAGTCTGGTCCAGAGACAACTACGGTGTTATTTATTTAATCAAATGTAGACATTTATGTCTGAGCAGGATTCCTTAAGTTCCTTTTATAATGGAGAAAAATACATAGACACAGGGCTGGATTAATTTCACTCTCAAGTAGATGTCTAGAACAGGTCAGATAAATTGTGTCCTGAAAGTGCCTATTTCTCTATTTCTTTTTACTGACTGTGAAGAGAACCTAGATTTAACTCCAGCACAGATATCTAAGTGGTAAATGTTGAAACTTGGGTGAGGGGAATCTATTCCTTACTGATATTCAAATGGAAGAAAAATGTGATTTCTCTGCTGGTTTTCGTATAAAGTTTATCAAAGAGTTCTTTGGTATTATAACAAATACTGATATTATTTATTAACATTGCTTCAGGGTATATGAGGTCAGGGAAAATCTGATTCATAATAAAAGAGGTTTACAATGTTGAAGTGTCTTCAGCTCACTGTCATAAGAAACTGCACATAAGAAACAAATAAGTATTTGACTCATAATAATGACATTCTAAATAAGGCTTAATAAAATGAGTGACAGGAACTCAGTGACATCACCACTATATATAGGTAGATGGCTGGTGGGAAGAGCTACTGTTTCTAGACTATGCAAATTCCCTTAGCCGGTATGCAAAGTATAGACCTTAGGGCCACAATCAATATCTGATCGCAGAAGTACACAGAAACAGGCAAGAAATGTCCAAATAAAAATTATTTTAAAACTGAAGAAAAAGTATGTTTGTGAGGGTCAGAACTGGATGTTTACCTGTCAGTTAATGTTAACTTGGAAAAAATAACCAGTATTAGCATCTTCTCTGGCCTAAGTACAAAAATGAGAAACTGTAGGCTAACAGAGAAGTCTTCTTTCTGGTTTTGCCCTTCTGAGAATGCTGGATATACTAATCTGAAATAGTTATCAAATTACTACAGCCGGTTTCTTGAGCATCTAGGAAAGGCTGAAAGAAACTTTCTTTTATAATGTCTCAGTTAGCTGTTATCACTTAAAGGTAACCCTGAAACTGTATTACCAATGAATGATTTCCATAGCTCACTTTGCTATCTAGCTTGTGTCTTCATTTTACGGTGCTTGCTTTTTTATTAAAGAAGACAAAACTCCAGCCTTTAAATTCATGACAAGAGTTTGAACAAAACTAAAATGGGATGCAATGTTTGGGTTTTCCTGCATATGACTGCATGCTACAATTCTATAAGTCAAACTGATGAACTCACCAAATGCCAAGGTAGTATGATCATCTGTCAAGATATAGAAGGCCAGTAAGCTATTATAATCACTATTAATTTAATGCACATAAAACAGCATTGAAATAAGCAGCAAGCAAATCCTAGTATGCCTTGGACAACAAGAATGCTCTTGAACACAGGTGCTTTTGTTCATTTTATTGGTACATTTCCTTTCTCACATAACAAGGTCTATACGTTTCCTTATGGGAGAAGATACAGGATCATGATGAAATTTTTTGGCAATAATTATTATGCACAAAACAAGCACACATCCTATTTTTCTTGAACATTAAGTTACAACTCCATAATGTCAGAATACTACCTCTTTATTTGAGCAGCTGTATATATCTAATATTAAGAGCAAAACTGCTCAGGAATTCCTGTGAGATTTTACACTGGCTCAGCAACGTACTATCACAGCACTCCAGCTACTTTACTAAGTCAGAGCATATTGCTGTGGCATGGCAGGGAAGGAGTTAAGTTTCAGGAGGGAGGAGGAGAGCTGAGTTCAGATCCATTAGATTTTTTCTAGACTTTATTTAAGCAGGACGCAAAGAAATGGAGGCCTTCAAAGGATGATGATTAATGTATCCTCAAAAATTCTGGTAAGAAAAATTAAATTTGAAGATTTGTACTTCCTGTCTTTTGCTTTTAGTGAAGCTGGCAGTGATTTTAACTATACCACATGCTAAAGATTATGTTCTACCTGAAAGAAGTATAGTGAGTTTAATTTTACTCTTTTCTAGTGGCATATTAGAGGCCACAGCTGTTAAGAAAAGACTGACAAGACCTCTGCACTCTTTGACAGCACAGATAGGAGAATCTCTTTTCACTTTCAAAGAGCCAGCTATTTTCAATGGCAGAACATACTTTATCACAAACCATGTTTTTATAGAAGTGAAACTGATATATTACTAATGTATCCTACCAAATCAGTCACATATGGTTGCTATAGTTCTAATTATTTCTACACCATCTCCTTAATCAGTAATACAATACAGTACAATTCAACATGGCTAAAATAAAGATCAGAGTTATCCACAAGCCTGAGAATAAATGCTAAAATGTACTGTCAATCCACAGATTGGATAAGAATTGTGTCTTTGCAGAGCTTTCTATTTCAAAGCACTACACAAAATGAAAATCAGAGGCCTTGCTGAGTGCAGATCACATTTTCAGATACCTAGCTTAAAAGAGGACTTAAAGGTCATCAAGCCTGATTACATTCTGTTCAACACAATAAAATGTTGCCATGTGTAAATTATTATTGAGCAAATTATGAATGATTCATGGCAGATTTTTCATTAGAATGTAATGTCTCCTTTGCTGTAAAGTCAACATTATGATCTACACTGTTATTTCTTTGAGTTCTTTGTATTAAACTACACAGAAGGAGAGATGCTTTTATTTGTAAGATTTATATCTGCATACAGTATAAAAAATAACAAAGTTATGTTTAAAAATGCCTGTGCCTCAGCTAATTAAAAGCTCTAGATCACAAATTTAGCAGGAAGAGTTTTTCACACAATACTTAAAATCGTTGGTATTATCCCTGGTATTTATTTTGGCAAGGTAAGATTTTCATATAATAAATGTAATTTATTATAACTTGTTTAAGCACTGCTTTCTGTCAACCTGCAACTATGTTTTTCATTCTATGCATGATCGCCATTCCCCTCTCTTTACTTCATAAAGGTTACAGTCTGCTCTTTAGAAGATAGCCACTTCTAAGACTCTCTTTTGAGAATCAACAGCCTTTAACAATGTTTGATACACAGCCAGAAAAAGGTATGGGGGAGGTAAGTGGAGAGGGAATGCTTAATTTAGCATTGTGGGAAATATATGCCAAAAATTCAGTTTCTTACACTTGAGTGAAGTTCTCTTTTTCCCCAGATAACTCTCCCCTCCACACATGCCTACAGCCAATATTATTAGGTGCTGATATCCATAAAAATTCACCACCAAAACCCTGCTCTCAACATATCAACTGTTTCTTGGTTTAGTGCTCAAACCTTCTATTCTTTGGTGCCAAATGCAGACTTAAGCTCATGATGAGTTCTAGGATCTGACTTTTGACTCTTAAAAGTGGTTGGGTATTTGGCCTGTAGATTTAAATGAGGTAGCTATGCTTCTGTTCAGGAGAAAGGGAGCAGGGGCTATACCCATCCATTTTTTCTTGGTTTAGAAGCAGAGAATATGATAGCACTACGTTTCTCAATATATAATAATGGGAGGGTGATGGGGCTTGGAAAACATTTGAAAGATCAAAAAATGTAAACCCTTTTTTTCAAATGACCAACATTGATAGCGGAGAGGAAATTACTAAAGATTGTTAGTATACAGCTAACAAAAACAAAACAGCTTTTAAAAGGAGTAAGGCAGTGTAAGGGAATGAAATGGTTTTAGGGTATCTTTAGGATGTAATTTAAATAGATTGTAAATCTTTACTTCAAGAGTAACATAAATCCAAACTATAAAAAACAAGTACAATTAAGTCATTTCAACAAAGAATCTCATACACAGCAGCTAACTAGAAGATATGATTATAAACTACAAAACAAAGTATTTCAAGGCTTTCAAGACATGATTTTGGCTTTGTTTGCACACTGGAGGGAGGCATGACAATAGCAAACTGAGTCTAAAAACATATGTCAAACATCATTGTAACAGATGAGAATGAGAAATGAATGGAATGAAAAACCCGAGAGGAACGCTTCTGGGTCTTGTTGCGTCTTTTATGGAGCAATGGTAGGATTGTAAGGTAAAACTTCTAATTTCTACACGTACTTTATTGCTAATGTTCTCTCCAATACCGGTCAAATTTCTTAATCTAAAATTGTCATTTTCAGAATCCTGACTTTTGCTTTACACTTACAAAACAAGCTGATCACAGGTAGGTATTTTATAATAATTGTGAGTTACCAACTCTAGAAAACAGACTCTGCATATTGAACACTAAGAATCTACATATACACTTATTTATCTTAAAAAGAAAGAATCTGGTTTTGCAGAGGCTAAATCAATGTATGAGCGGATACTTTGTGAAAGTCTATCCCATTTCCCTTCACGCCTATTTACATACCTAGAAATCTGCCAAATTTTAAACTATTGGCTTTCCCCTCCCCATTAAAATTTCTTACGACAGTAAATAATATTTATTATTACTAAGAAGTGGGAGGGATCTTACCAGTTCATGTCTCTCACATGTTTTAAGATATTTGAATGGAAGAAAAACAGTCCAGCTGCAAAGAATTAGTTCTATTACAAGTATTACAAGTTCTGTTCTGCAAGTAAGCCAGAATAAAGCCCTTCGAACCGCTTCTGAGAGAGATGTTAACATCTGTGCTGAAAATGTCCCTGATTCAGCATGGTATTCAAGTGTGTGCTTAAGATTTATGTTTAGTCCCATTGACTTCAGTTAGGCAATCTTATGCTGCAAACTGAACATATAAATAAAATACTTCACTGCTAGTGGATGTAAATAAAGCAAATATCAAACCATTATCTGCAGCTGTGGCTCCTCAATCTCATATTAATTCAACTTCTGACTGAAACTCTAACCTGAGCAAAGTACTGCAGAATCCTAGCTTGTGGAAATAAGCAAACTATTTCATAAACTTCTGTTTCATAAGATTGAAATGTCAATTCAATGAGGGTTTTAGTAACCAGAAATTAATCTGTTAAGAACTACATCTATCTAGTTTTGCTAATGAAAAAGTAATTGGACAAACAAAGAAGCAAACAGGTTAGATTAAAAAGAGGAAGCTAATGTAGTCTTGAGAATAAGGTTTGTGATTATCACTGCTAGACTTTTCCTCTTCTCTTCTAACCTTCCCTTTTACTTAGTAGAAGCTGCAGGTTCACATTCATATTATAAATGTCCAGAGGCATTTATAATATATAAAAAGTTCACAGTAATAATAATAATAATAATAATAAAATTTTTAAAAATACAGAAGACCAAATCAAGGCTCAGTAGAATCATATGGAAAGTAACACCTATGAAACTCATGTTGAATCATTTAACTACACAAAGCTTTCCACATGAGCTCATCAACGATGCAAGAAATACACATGGACTAGATAGCGATGGATCAGAAAGGAACTCCTCAGAGCCTTCTCTTCTGGAATAAAGAACTATTACATATGGCGAGGAATGGGCTTCATGTTTTAGAGCTAATGGCTTCAACAGTATTACAGTATGTTTGTAGTGGCATAGTTGAGATTAGAATCCTGTTTTAGGTTAAAAACTCATAATCTGTCATAAATTTTGCAAACATTTAATATCCTCCCTTAACAAGAGTTATATATCCAGGAGATTCTACAATGGTCCCTAAGTTTAAGACATCATCCTTAACATTACTAACATGGCCAATTTTACTTCAAAACTATGGTTTACCGTGTCAAAGATAAACCCGTATTTCATTTTGCTTTTTTAAGAAGGTGACTAGTTTAGATCTGTAACTCCACAGTTCTCATAAGAATATATATAAAATTGTTGATAATCATTTGTTCTGTCAATGAACATAATAGCGCTCATGCAAGTCATTCTTTATATAACCAGTGCATTTTTAAAAGCCTCAGTCCAGCAACTCATTTATGCACATGGTTAACTTTTAAACACAAGAACATTCTCCATGGACATAAGGAGCTTTGCTTTAGCCAGTTATGTTTCATGAGCCTTACATTCCTGAGCTTATGTAGTTATTGGAAATCTAAAATTATCACTGTTGTAAGAAATATTCAAAGAAAGCCCTGTTGTGGATCACAAAATCCACAACATTGTGCTTTCAATCATTTCTCTGAACCTGTGAGGGGTGCTCAGTGTCAGCAGTGTCAACAGTGAACAGATTCTGATCTACAATAAACCGGAGTATTTTGTCAGAAAATCAAAATCTGACCCAACAAGTTAATTTGTATGGTATACTGTTTCCATCTCTCTCCCCAGGTACATTCTTTTGCTTTTATTTATAACAATTTATCTCAGAATATTTTCATTAATCCTTTAATATTTATGTTTTCCAGGGATAATAACTGAGTCATAGCAGAGTTTAATCCAAAATTAATTCCAGTTTTATATTTGTTTTATCTGCAATTGCATTGTAATAGCTTTCTACTTGGCCATGACAGTAATTAAAACAAGGCTGAAGGATTCTATATTATAGGGACTTCCACCTGAACAATATTTTTGGTGAAAATATTTGTATAGATTCTCAGATACCATGGCAAGGAATGTTGAAAATAAAACGAAGTGGGACTTAAACCAAGTGACGAATTAAAACAAGCATGTTGATGACCAATGTTGCTGAGATCTTAGGGTAAGAAAGAAACATGTTTTAATGGAGACAGTTTGAAATCCACAGAAGAAATGCATCACCGGAACCAGTGTCATTTGCTTATTACACCGATGAAATATGTTTACAAAAATGTTTGTATGTGACAATACATTTATATTCTCCTCTCATAAATGACAAGGATTCCTTCCTATTTATTTCATCTAAATTATCTCCTTGCTGAAATAAATACATAAGACCAGAGGGACCAAATGAGTCATAAAGTCAGTTCTTTGCAATTGCACATCACCATACAAAAGTTGACAAATTCGAGTGTCTTTAAAATATCTACTCCACACACTACCAGAGGCCATGACCACAAAATATCTTCTGTGTCCTAAAACAAACTTAAGATATGTAGTAAAAAGATTTAAAAAGCCACAACTGTATTATGGCACAAGAACTGGCAATTAGTTGTCAGAAGATCCAAGCACATGAACAGGATGTATCACACTGGCAAAGTGAGAGAATTTATTATAGCAAAAACCTACATTCAGTATCTAGCTGTGGCATTTTCCATTCTTTCTGAAGAAGGGGAAAAAACAAAACACCCCAACAACTGAAGTCAAATATGTGCCTAGAGACTGAAGTATCCTTCCAGACCCTTGCAAATAATTAGCAGAAACCTTGAAAGCATTGTATTAATAAAAAAAATACAATATGGTGCAAATAAAAAGCATTTCAGCTTCTTCATATCCCCCTGGGGATCCCAACACATAGAATCCCAGAGTAGTTGAGGTTGGAAGGGGCCTCTGGAGAAGGTGTAGCCCAACCTCCCTGCTGAAAGTAGGGTCAGCTGCAACAGGCTGCAGCTGCAACAGGTTGCAGGCCATGTCCAGTTGGGGTTTGAATATCTCCAAGGATGGAGACTCAACACCTTCCCAGGGCAATGGGCTCCAGTGTTAAACCAGCTTTTCTCTCATATCTCAATAGAATTCCCTGTATTTTAATTTGTGCCTATTGCCTCTTGTCCTGCCAGTGAGCACCACTGAGAAGAGTCTGGCTCCGTCTTCTTTACTCCATCCATCAGATATTTATACTGATATTTATACTGATAAGATTCCCCTGAGCCTTCTCTTCAACATCTCTTATTACAAGCTTTATCTGAAATACTCCTATTCAGTTATACAGTTGAGTATATAGAATTATCAAGTTCCATCTAAAATAAATTGGGATCCTTGCTCCCACTATCTTGTTTAGAAACTCTGCTAGTGTTAATTCCTAGGATGTTTAGAAACTCTCTTCTAATCAACAGTGTAAAGTTATTCATGAGTAATTTGGTGACTATTCAGTCTTGTGTTGAATTATCCTCTAAGAGTTCTTTCCCCTCTTCAATACTGTAATGTATGTTCATATATCTAATGAAGATATTAATAAAGTCTTCATATGCCTTTTCTTAATCTTCATTTGGTTAGGCTAAACAAGATAAGGTCTTTCAATCCTTATCACAACACAGATAATCCATTCCCTTCCTCATCCTAGCAGTCTATCTCCGCAATTGCTGTAATCTAACTTGTTCCTTTAAAAAAATGATCTAGAACTGTACACTGCTCTCACAACATTTCCTTGCCTATCATAACGGTTTTAAAACTTACTCTTACCTTCCATTACTTTCTTCTGAAATAAGATCCATCTCGAATCCAACCTCTCTGAAATGCCATTAGCAATTTCTCATCACTTCCATCATTCCTTTTTATCTGTAAGCATATCACCTTAAAAATCCTACAAACTTAAGATTTTTGTCTCAAATTATATAAAACATTCCTAAGGGGAGATTATGACTTTATGTAAATTTAGATATATTAGGACACTGACATTACCATTGTCTAAGAAGTTAGTGATCTTATCAAACAACAAAAGTAATCTGATACAATCTTCCTCAGAAAAATAAATCTGCTGTAATTCACTCCATGCCTCCACGTGCTTAATTATTTCTTCTTTCAAAATTTGTTCTAAAACTTCACGTAGGTTTATAGTTATACTGACAGGCCCACAGCTGCCCAAATCACTACTTTTTTTTTTTTTTTTTTTTGAATATATATTGCAAGTTCTCTAATCACAGGATACTAATCGTGAATTTACAAGCGTATTAAATATCTTTGGTATCTCCTTTGCATGTGATTTTGTCACATGATTCTCTTTTCTCTTCTCTAACCATTGCAGTCACTAAACTGACGGTTTGGAAAAGCTTTTTTCCCAGATTACTGGCATCTTTAAAACAAATATAAAAATAGAGTTACGTGATACAAACTGATGGACTCTGAAGGCAAAAGGAATGAATAAAACTTCTGTTCAGAAGTCAGAAAGATAGGGAAAAGCAGTTACGTGTGCAGCTATGTTTGACTACACCCTCATTGCCTGCCATTTTTCCTCCCTTCCTTGCTCCACAGCTTTTATTCCACAGTCTATCAGTTTCTCCCATCAACCTTTTCCTTCTTTTGCCCTCCCTGTTGCTCATATTCCCTTCTCAGCTCTTGTATCTATCCTGCCTTCTCCATCACTATCTCACTGCAAACATACTCTCCCTCAAGAACAATTTGGCTGCCTCTTCTGCACTGCCAATACCCTCCTCTCCTGAATTTCTCTTACTGCACCCTTTTTTTCTCCCCTCAGCACCGACTACTATATTCCACAGCTCCACAGGCTCTCATCAGGCAGTTTTAGGGACAGAAGAGAGAAACAGCAGAAACTCCATGTCAGAAATCTTCCTGTGGTAATGAGCTCTGTCATGATTAAGACTTACTTGCAGGATAGGGCAAAACAACTCCACAAAATAACTACATGCATATCTCCCACAGAAATATAGGCTTCCCCCTCAAAAGAGGATATGCAAGGGTTTACTGGCAGGTGGGCAGTGAAGTGTCCACAGGGCTCCTTGATCCTGGCAGCACAGCAGTGAGAACGTAGCAGCTGGCTAATTATGTTGCAAAAAACTTGGCTATTTTTCAACTCCCTTTCTGCATTTTATCGAAAGATGTATTGGAGAGTGTTGAACAGGATGTAGATGATTCCCAGTGATATTTTTTGCTGCTCCTTCAAGTAAGGAGAAGAAATGGTCTGATACAAGGTCGGTGTCTCGCTGCACACCACAGAAGCTGCTTTCATCCACATTTATGGACTTCCTCAGGACTTCTGAAAGCACAGGAGAGGTATAAGGAGGGCCAGAAGACTCACAGCCCACACAGCCTTTAAGGAAATCATTACAAAAGTAGCTAAAGAATAAGTTAACAGAGTAAATCAGAGAACAGAGTAAATTAGATCCAAAGTACAGAGAATGACCCTATAAATAATTTCTTAAGCTACATAATAATGTGCATTATAACCTCAAAATATTTACTTTGTATGTGTTGCAACAAATTAAATAAAAGCAAATTTTAAAGGACAAAATCCTGCAAATACATATTACTTGTGAAACACTTTACTTCAAAATTTCCCTACCGCATATTCATTTTTTAACACTTGATGGTAAGAGCATCAAGCACCAGAAATTCTTATAAGCTTAGAAGGAGTTGTACTTGCTCAGTACTCATCTTTGAAAAAGATGAGTTAGTCCAGTTTTGTGTCAGTGTGCACACCATGACAGCACTACAAAATTTGCAAGTACATTATTATTACCATATGCCTTTATAAGGCACCCAGTAATGTGGCACTTAGGAGCATTCAGCATGCCTTAAATTTTGTAATTAACATTTCAAAAAAGAGTGAGCAATAAAATGCAGTTGCATCAGTTTCTCAGTGTAATTGTTCCTTGTCCCCACTGTAGTAATGAGCTTCATGCACCATTTCTCTGTCTGGTTGGAGCTCTTTGACCTATGAATCAGACACTTCTCTATGATGGGAAAAGCTATGCCTGACAGTTCTCAACAGAAAAGGCTCTTTATTCCTCTATACCTCAGTTTAACCATCTGCAAAAAATACAGGATAACAACTTCTATTTCACAGGGTAATCACAAGACTACATAATTGGAGTTAAGTACTGAGCAATGACTAAAAAAAAATAATTCTTCATATCAGCAAAGCTATTTGAGATATCTGAAAGAAAGGTGTAAAAGTCTTCATATGGTGTAAAGCACAGAAGAAAAGAATATGTGTATGTCAAAGAATCACATTTATTTTGTGCATTCCCTTTTGGGTCAATAAACTTCAAGTATGAAGAGAATAAAAGAGCAAGTCCAGTGTTTCCCTTCTCATTTTAGCCTATAGATTCAAAAAGATATTTGTGGTCATGTGTTTTTGATGGCAAAGAGTGGCCCTTTAACCATGCAAATCTGTAAGAGACTCTCATGGAGAGAAGCTGATAAGTTGGTTTTAAAGGAAGATCTTTTCTGTATCAGTACTTCCAACCAGCAATATTTTTTAATGTACATAAGAATAAGAGAGTTCACTGACTGAGTTAGTTCAAAATCTCAAAATAGGTACAATAGGGCTTAATTTTTTTATTTAAAAATGTTTTCTGTGTATAGGCATATATAATTTTTTTCCTTATGAGCAAGATCTTACTTTTTATATTTAGACAGCTTATTCCTGAGCACTGTTTGTTATCTGTAGAGTGTAGAAGTCTCAGTTTAGACATGATCCACAAAGATAAAAAAGACTTCCTAAGACTGTGATATTCTTGAACACAAATTATAACAAAGAGGAAATAAAAACTATTTTTCATAAAATATTCTGGTTCATTTAACAATGTAATTCATACTCTGTTCTGTACCAAAACATAGTGTTTTTAAATGAGATCTATTGTAGTTCATTTTTTGTATGTATTTTTAAAGTTATAGTTCTTTAAATGGCTTTCGAAATGTATAAGCAGTATCCAATTTCCTAAATTCATTAATAAACAATTTAGTAAAGTATAATGGCTGATAATTCCTAAACATGTTTCAGTAAAAATCCTAATGGAATTTGAGCATGATTCAAAATTGTGCTACCCATTTTCTTTTCCATCTTGTTAAAATGTAAATAGCTGTCTATACCCCAAGCCCTCCCAACTCCACCCTAAATTAATTCCATGATGCCAAGATTAAATATTCTGCGTTACAACCTAGTAACAGAAAAAGGGAGGCTGATAAAGTTATAGTAAAAAATGGCTTTGAACAAAAGCCCAGACAATAAGCACTTTTGAATATGGAGGTTTGTATGCGTATCTTCCAAATACTTGGTGTTTAAGATACCTCAACTTTGACATGCAGTTGAGATGAGATATAAGAATCAAATGTGCACCTGCAATCAGGACTGGGTTTATTTTGTTAAACAGCTAAACTGTCTCCACAAACTGTTAGTCTAAATAAGTCAGGAATAATTAGTTAAAATCAGTTCAAGACTGACCTGCTCAGATCAATTAGGGGTTATAAATTTAGGTCCTGGTTCTTCAAATATTTATATACTTTTTAAACTTTGGATACAAGAGTATCTGAAATCCTACTTTTCTTCTACATAGGTGCACAAAATACGTAAGTGTGGACTGTGAGCTACACCTACATTTTTGTTAAAAGAAGGAATGATGAACAAAAGACAATGTGTATATGTCACTGAAAACAAGCATATATATAATATATTCAGTTGAGTACATATTTAATGTATTCAATAGAGCAATAGAAGTTAGACAAATCTCCAGAAAGCCTCGGCTGACCTGACCTAGTATGGGAAATCATCCCATTTTGGGAGCGGACCTCCAGACATCCCTTCCAGACAATGTTTTTATGATTCAAACCATAATTTTAAAGCAAAATAGGCAAGAAAATTCATCACAGACAGAAATACATGGGTCTTTTTTTAGTAATCTAATAAGGGAGCCAACAAAATAATCAGAGTGAACATACTCCAGGGAAGGGCTCTCTGATATTTGGAATGCAGTGGCTGGACAGTGCAAGAGAACTGGATACTATATACACCTAGTGTGTAGGTGACACAGAAATAACTTCATGGGGATGGGATCTGGAGTGGGGTTTTTGTTGCTTTTTTCCAAGCATTGGTTTTAGAAACAAGAAACAAATATGACAAAATCAGAAGCTGTTTTCATCAGTAATTTGCCACATGTTTGTGGAAACAGCATCAGTAGCAGAGTATGACATTTCACTGAGGAGAAAATCTTTAATTAGTTTTTAACTACATGAAATATATTTACTGATTCTTTTCTACATTTTGCCATTATACTTTACCATTCCACTATGGATATATGCCACCCAGCCAATAAATACTTCTACTTGCATATGATAAGCAAATTACAAGTTTAAGCAAAAGTGATTTTTAAAAATCAACTACCCAACTGCTATAGCATTGACCATTCAAGAAAAAGACCAATTTTAATTTATAGTAAAGCCAGCTGAGAACACTCAACATATTAGAACATCAGAGGACTATTCCAGATCCATTTTACAAATATATGTGGAGATTAAATTTGCAACTATTATTACTTCTATTCGTTTTAGCCATTTGTTCTCGTAGCCTATATTTCTCTCACAATGGCTTGTGCCAGCTTACCGGTTAATCCCTGGGAGTCATGCTTTTGAAGATCAGAGATTTTTTCTAAGCTATTGCAGAATGCAAACTTCTAACTGGTGGATAGTAGTAGTCAACAAAAATAACGCACTGGCATGCAGTGGATCGTGATTTTCATGTCAAGCATTAAATGAGTTCCTTTTTAATACTAATTCCATTAGTTCTCATTGCATGTATACGTCTAATCAGTTTATTAACAGCTTCAGCCATCGATTAAGCTCTTCCATAAGTCTAGACAACTTAACTTCTCTTTCAAAGATAGGCAAATCTGGTGACTACAGTCTTCTGCTATCAATTAGCTTCTGAATCTGTTAAATTATATCTTAGTGCACAGAGAGAAGTTTACACTACTGTTTTTTATGATTTCTCTGGTCTGAAAAATGACATTCTTTTATGTTTAGTGAAGGAATAAAAAAACTGATGAATTTAAGTTGTTGGAGCAGACACACTGAAGACTGAAAATATTGTACAGGGATATAGACCCCCCCAATTTAATTCAATATCTAACTCTTTTTTTTGTGAGCAAATAATCCAGTGGAAACAGATCCTCATAGCATATGACCTTTTAAAAATAAATTCGGTCTACAGTATCTGCTGGGTGCCTTTGTCAATATTGGGGCAGAATGAATTTCAGAGATGGCGTTTCTTCTCCTGCTCGATTATTTTCTCCTGTACTTGGGCAAGGGAGTCACTCTATTTTTGGACTCGTAACCCATCTTAGATTACCTAGAGGCATAAAAATACTGGTCCCTGGAAACAGGGATTCAGGTAACCTGCCCACACAGAGAACTTTCCCTGGAGAAAAAGTAGACACCTGATGACACTGGTTGGAGAGGGGTGCTTTGTGTCAGGGCACTGAGGACCCTCCAAGCACTCCCCATCCCTACCCGCTGGGGGCGGGGGGACAGGCCCTGCAGTGAGGCCCAGCCCTGCCCCACCGGCAGTCCCCGCCAGCACCGGCCCCCGGGAGCCGCCGGTCCCGCAGCGCCCTGGCCTGCTGCTAGCTGCTCCGATGCAAACCTCCCTTGCGTTACACAGAGGCGAGCACAACCTGCAGCGCTTCTCAACAGGAGCTTCTCCTCACTGGTAATACCTGAACCGTGCCCAGGAAAACGCAGCATGCACATTGAACACCTACGCAGGACAGAATATATGCCTTAAAGAGTATATACAACAAACACATAAATCAATCATCCTTCCTGTGCCGCTCTCTGACAGTTAACACAAACATAGCCACAGAATTTAATGGACTTTGCATCGAGCCCTAAATACCCCCTTGTCTTCCCTCCAAGACGATGCAGGAGTGAAGAGGATGAACAGACATATTCATGTTCCTCCTTGCAGGCTGAAGCCAAAGGACGGCATGCATAATTCTCCACTCTCAGTTATGCACCAGTGGTCCTTTTGCCCATAGAGTCTCCCTCCGCATTGGCGTACGGGGCAGGGGCTGAGGAAGAACAACTCTGTGTTTGATCCTCAGCCTCTAAGGAGCACCCGTCAGAATTTCGTTCCTTCTAAAAAAGCCGCACAAAGACTTTTCGGAGCCAGGACTGGAAGTGTATCAGCATACATTTATGATTAGTTGCTCAGGTCATGTTTATGCAAGAATGACTTCTCTTTAGCAATGCCACATTCTCATTGTTATATGAGTTGCTGAGAAATAACATGGAGAATATTTCTGTGTGACTTAGAAAAGTGAAAAAACAAATCAACACAGGTGACAGCACAAGATATTATCTGCCTCTCTTGAGGGCTTTTTGGTGTTGGAAAGGTGAAAAAGGGGAAGTGAATGAGAAAACTAGGGAATGACAATGAGATGAAGTAGACAAGAGGTTTATTAATTCTCCCGCTTCTCTGTGGCACAGCTAAGTCAGCCTCTCACTGACCCTGGCAGCATTATAGAAATAACACATTTTAAGCATGAACTGTTCTTGAGCAGTGTCTCCAATTCATTGGACACATACATTTCACTATGACATCAGGCATTAGTTTCTCGTTATTCCACCTTTCCCCCTCCCATGCTGCTGTAGAGCGAATGGCAGCTTCTACTGACCTTTTACATCAGTAGCTTTCTCTTTGGGGGATTGAAACTGATGTTCCAGCGTGTTGTCCTTGCTTTGTTGCTTGAGAATACAAAGTACCATGACTATAGAAGATGCTGAGGTTACAACTTCTCAAGAATCACACGTGGCAACCTTATAATGGTCAACATGAGAAAATTATCACAAGGTGTTTCTTCCATCACTGATTTGCCATTTGTGTTTTTTAGAACTATAACCTAGTCTATTACCAGTCAGCCACTTGTTTCCAAACTACATCGGTATTTTACAGCAAGAGTTAGCTGAAAGGCAGATCAGTTCGGGTATCTGTGATAAAACAAATGGTTTACAGGGAGTAAGGATGAGAGACTGTATCAGGAATAGTTCATACTTAAGAATAAACATATGTTACAGAGACATTACAGTCACCCCAAACTGAACTTTATGAATGTGGGAAATTCAGAATCATAGTGGCATTTAAGATTTCTTTTAGGATATGTTGATCTAAAATTACAGTAGTCTATGCGTTGCTGTCCTGTTTTGTCACAGAATCATACCATTATGTTTACAGCAGGTTAGTTTTTGCAGGTCCAGTTATTTTAAATAATCTTTAGAAGATTTGGGGGTTTTACTTAGTTGCATTACTTGTATGACACTATTTCAATGTAATGTGACTTAGGAGTCTAATGAAGACAAAGCAGTTTGTAGCTGTCACCCAAATTCAAAAGTCAAGCTAATTCTAAGATCACTCATTGCTGATACCTTAACTATCTGACATATGTGGAAACAGAAGACTGTTTTATCTTCCCTAAGATTTTATCTCATGTTAAGTAAGTTAGAAAGTAGCATGTTTTTTTCCTAATGAAGATAAAACTATAATATCACTTATTGGCAATTCACCTGTTTCAGCCTTGTTACAGTTTAACTTTCGCCTGCATTTTATGCAAATAATTTAAACATTGCTGAATCAGTTATGAAGCATGGTGATAGAACAGATGTGGTGTCTCATTGCCTGGGCTTCCTTTGGACTTCTGCTGAAATTGCTGACTGTAAACATGATCCTGTTCATTTAGATCAGGGAGTCATGTGTGGAGATAATGCTAAATCTATCAGTCTTTTTTTATTAGTTAGAGAAACGCCTGTACCTCCATGTACACTATTAACCTGATGGACCATTAAGACTGAGAGAGCTTTGCCTTTCTTTTTGCCTTTTCATTTTGACTAAGTCACGCATCACCACCCATTTTCATAACTAATAATTTAACATGCATGAGTTTAATAAAACCCTACCCCTTCTGTTAGTGTGCTATCTAAGCATATTTGGTGAGACAACCCTGAAATATCTGGAACTTATATATGTTTTATTAATGTTATATGAGCCACTCATTTCTTTGACCATGATGGTATGGTTTGCTGTGGAATCACAAAGAGTTAATTCCAACAGAAGCTAATTGCTTGCAGACAAGAAAGCAGAGAAACACTTCTGAAAGCCCCATTCTCTCACCCTTAGTAAACAATACAGGTGCCATTTGCTCAGGCTATGCAGAGATCAATATCACAATTGCACAAGATAGGAAGAAGTCTAGTAGGAAATTGCAGAAAAAAAAACCAGTGATCCTGAGAATGGCTAGAAACAAAGTCCCATAAGGAGAGAAGGAGAGGGAATCAAAGACTGCTTGGAAGCTGACAGAAGCCCAGTTAACAGAAGTGGACTATTTTGATTAAGAGTGACAAGCACCAATGCTTGTTTGTGTTAAAATCATCTTCTCTGCTCCTACTTTTGAATTAAACAACAGTTTGTTTCCAGGAAGCTGTTGTTGGTCACAACATTCATCTTTTCCCCAAAGAAATTGCAGAAATAACTCTAACTCAACCAGACTTTCTTGACAATTACAGCTGGTAGCAAGGTTGCAGTGGACTGGTTTGGGAGTCGTAAAAGCTGATGCAGGGACAATTAGATTTTAGAGGGGCCATGAAATGTCTTTAAGAAGTACCTGTAATGACACAAATAAATAAATAAAACTACCTTTGTGCAGTGGAAAACTGGGATTTCAGATTCAGTCTGAAAAGTAGCCATATTCTGTAAACCCTACAATGAACTAACATTTACATTTCTACTTTTTATGCTGATAAGGTAGCACAATACAGAGAAGGGAATCCAATGTAAAGCTGCTCGGCTAACCTCATTTTTAGAAAATGTCTCTTTCCACAAGAATATCAGCTAAATGGGAGAAAAGCAGAAACTTCTTCCTCCTGAAAAGTCTTTCATCTTCCTCACCTTCAAAGTATAAACAGGAGCATTAAGAAAAGCTATTAGCTGAACTTATACATTTACAAAAAAGTATAAAAGAAGCAGAATAGGAAGATGAAAGAAATGAACCAAAATTCAAGAAATGGAAATGCTCTTGGCAACTAACTAACTGTGGATCTCACAAGTCTGCAAATGGCTCATACTAATCACCCACGGGCACAGTTCATTGGCAAAAACAGTGTTAAGAGGAATGAGTTAGTCTAGTGCCATTCACACTCATAGAAATATTGAGAACTCTGCTTCTTCATCAGAGGCGCACCTGGCCATAAACATCCTGAGCCAGACAGAAAAGGAACAGTGAGTCACACAGGTGCTTCCTGCCATGAACACTGTATGTCCCCCAGATGTGCTTACTGCTGTGAACACCATCTCCCAGATTCATGATTGGCTGGAGATGAACAGATTTTAGTCTCATCCATGAGGGCTGTCTTTCTCCAGAAGCCATAGGAAGGTCAGTGATTGAGAAATTTACGGAGCTTAGTACAGGATTATCTTATGCTAGACTCAGGAATCAAAATCAGCTTTAAAGAAGAAAGTTTTTTGTTTCAGGAATCCAGCCCTTTCTTTTAGAAAGATTTTTCATGTAGAGACTCCTTGCTGTAGCACGCCATTCCCACAGCTGAACTGCTTAGCTTTGCAAAGCTTCTTTATATATCTCCTAGCTCTTGCTCCACATAGACAGCATTCCTAAAGGAACAGTTCAGAATTGCTTCATTACATAATTTATAAAGTTATTAATTTAACAAATACAAGAGCAGATACTCAAAATAATTAGTAAATTATATGATACGGACCTGCTTCTAAAATATCTATTCTTTCACATTGACAATGGGATGCGGTAAGAATTATGGAGATTATTTTAACTAATAAGCTTGGAAATTGCAAGGAAATGGTGTGACAAAAATTCTGTTCAATGAGCTTCACAGTCCAGCAAGGGCATTTAGGGTTTCAAGTGGGTATTTTGGCCACAAGGGGTAAGACCCAAAAGTTATCTGTTCTGAAATGGCTATTTTACTATTATCTTGTTCAAATCCATATTTGTACAGTACATTCTAAGCACATGACCTAAATAATTCACCTGGGTCTTATTTACAAAATGTTATATATATTAGAGCAGAATATTTGAAAGATGTTCTGATTGTTACTCTGAACTTCATTGGTCCATTCATTTATCTGCGTTCTGAGTTCCCTGCATTTTTTTTTAAACCTCAGTTCCTATTCTCTCCTGTCTATCCCTACATTTCTTCATGGTGTAAATGCCATTTATATCACTATTCTTCCTGCTAGAAAAGCATTTGTTTCTTCTTTCAAATTTGTTAACCCTTGATTCACTTTGATATCTAGGCTGTAAGAGATGCTGCATATTAACATATATATCTTCCCCTAGCAAGAATCACAGCATATGGAGAATGTAAGTAAGCTCTAGTGACTAGCCAGGTAAGAACTGACATCAGTTTTCAGCCCAAATAGCACAGACTACTTAAGGCATGCTGGACCTGGTGTCATCTAGTATAACCAAGTGCATTTTACTTTCCATGGGGACAAAATGTGTCCCCAGAGGGAGCCACAAAATAAAATATTTTCCAGAAATCATTTTTCTTAAGTTTTTTTTCTGTCATCTTTTAAAGCCCTGTTGCTTAATATCTTACTGATAGTGCTGTTAATTACACCCAGAAAAACTTACTGAAAAAAGAAACGTAGTCTGTGCTGCTATTACTATCTTAATTCTTGCATTTCTTGGCTTTCTGCAGTGTTAAATTCCTAACCTAACTTTGTATTAAAGCCATTTCATAGACAATATATAGACAACAATATTCCTAGTTATGCTGAATATGATACAGCTAGCAATAATAAAATTGATTTCCCAGCTTCTCTCCCCCACAAGAGTTGGCAAAGTCAGATGCAAATTGCATCCACCTGCACCAAGGAGATATTGACTTCTACAAGAACACAGGAAAAGTTACTGACAAGAGAAATGTCTTACTGTCAGAAAGAGTCTAGCAGATGTGTAGATTTTATAAAAACCCAGCATCCTCAAACCTTCCTATTCTCTTAGGAGAATCATCTATTTCTGAGGATGACATAAGTGTGGAGTTTTGAGTTTACTAGCGATGTTGTAATATTTCTCCACATAGACTTTCCACCATCAAGAGAGTATCAGACACAGTTAAGCACAGGTTCCTCAGCATTTAATTGCTCCTGGTATTTCAAAAGAAAACACTCAGCTGAATTGCAGAATGGATCACTGAACAATTTCAGTCAAAGTATTTCACTAAAATCCTTTTTCTACAAATTATTTTCAATAAAGTTTTAAAAGTTTCTCTTACACTAACTTATCTCCCATTTGTTTGGATTTATTCTTAGAGTGCGATGGAAAACAGCTCCTGTCATTAAAAATGTTCCATCTTTTATTCTCTGTGACACTTTTAGAAATAGGTCTAAACAAAACTACTAACAGAAGGCACCTTGTAAAAAGTAACTATTGGGCTTATGCAGTTAAAGGCTCTTTGAGGACAGAATTTCAGATTTTCATCTTGATTTTCTGTACCCAAGCCTTCAGAGGGACTCTCAGGCAGGCAAAGGTCATGTACACAAAAGAAAACGTGAAACTCTTTACTCAAAGCAGCAAAGTATTCTTCAACGTTCGTTGTCAACATGATATTTGGAATGAAATTCTATCACCTTTTTCTTCTGTTTTAAAAGAGAAAAGCTCAACTCTTCCTCTTTCTTAGCATCAGATCATGCACCAAAAGACCAAGAGCCACCTTGCTCTCTTTTCTAGTCCAGTGTTTCAGGAACAACAACAACAAAAAATCAAAGAAACATATTATGACAGGTAATCATTTGCAAACATACAACTCTTTCAACATCTGCCATGTTCAGCTTCATTTTATAGCATCTGTCTTGGCAATATAAATTGTGTTTGGCTTCAGAGGTGCTCTGTGCCACACAGTGAAGAAAAACAATCATGACAACTGAAAAATAAAGCACACTATGGGGGCAGGGAGAGAGAGCTGGCAATACAAAAGCTGTTCACTTTTTCTAGCTTTATTCTGAAAGAAAGAGAGTGGTATGTTAGCTTTTCTGTATTCTTTAAACAGCATAGTTTTGCCAATGGAAGAAAAGTGACAACTATCGCATTTATGAAAGGTGCCAAACAACCTCGAGCCTTTCCAAAAGAATCCCCTGAAACAGCAGCACAAAAGGAAAGCAATTTAGTCCAGCGCACACAGATGAATTATGTCAGTAGAAATTTATTGCTACAAGAAGTTTGTTTTTTTACACCAAGAGACTATATTACAAACACACCAAGAAAAGCAGCCATTGGGAAATATGAATTTCACAGCAAAACTGTGTTCAAAAGAAGGTAACTTTGTGTGGAATACTGCATCATCATCACAGCTGGTTTCATAATTATAAGTGTTGTCTTCATTTTCCTTTATAAACCCATGTTATACTTGGAAACTTACAGTAATGTGTTAAAAAAAAAAAAGATTAAAAGTAAAATTGACAATATACCATATACCAAAAAGGCTTCAACCTGCCTATTTCACTTTACTTCAACCTTATTTTCCACAAATTGATAGATTACACACAGAAATGTTAACAATGTTAACACATATTGTCAATATGCATGTAAGTAGGAAAGTCCAGGTGAATTTCTACTTTTCCAAATAGGTTAACTGAGGAAAGAAATGGTCTATTTATAACAAATTCTCATATGGTGTAATGTTCTATGGTACAATATATTTAGAAGGTCAGCTGTAAGTAGCAGTGGCACTTTGCTTGTCCATACTGGTCTGCACATGTAAAATAAACTGCAGATCAAAATCTCCATGAATGATAAGCCCTTACCATAAAACAAAGTTGAAATTCTTCAGTGGTGAATTGGGAGGTATTTCAAATAAAATGTAACAAACCAAACCTTTACTAGCTGTCTGAATACCCAAAGAATTTTCTTAAAGCTGCAAAAAAAGTCAGACAAATTTTTCCATTTGTATTAATGACAAAGAAAGGAAAAAAGACATGGACTCAGAAGTGCTACTACTAACAACAACTGTGTTAAAGCACATATACAAAGCTGAGTTTGTGCTTAAATCTACTTTTTTTCAAGAAAACACTTGAATGTGTGCTTATGTCCCACAGGATGTAATGAGATGTGAATAATCAAATGCAATAATTTACAAATCCTACCATTAAGCATCTTTAAAATCTCTATATATTTTCATCTAAAATTCTACTTAATCATGTTTTAAGCAAAACATTTGTTTCAAAGGTAAGCTTTCTATTTCATAAGTCATTGTAAATATTCTTATGAAAATATTTAGTCATTTTGATTTTTGTCCAGATAATTTTCTTTCATTAAAGCAGATTTAAACTATATTAATACACTAATTTAAGTAAAATCGAAGGGAAGGCTTTCCTCCAGTGGGTAGGGATGCAATCTTGGGACCTCTATGCCTTGCAGCCAAATTTCCAGCTTTCATTCGGATTTCCTTCCTGTATGACCTTGGTAAATCACATAAATATAAATTCTTTGTGTATGTTTTAGAAGAATAAATCCTATTCAAGTTTTACAGAAATTGTGCCCTTAGCTAATTTAAGCACTTTTGAAAATCGCATCCATAATCTCTCTGTGCCTCTATTCTCCATTATATCAGACGCTGGGAATACTTTAAAATTTGTGAGGCATCAGATAGTATAGTAAGGGAGGCCTAGGTACCTTAGTAACTAAGGATCTGTAAGTACCTTAGCTAGATCTCTAGCACCAGCCTTTTTTAAAGGAAATGACTTTTGCCTTATTTCATTCAGCTGACTTCCACTGTAATCCACTAAGGAACGTCTAAGCTTTACTCGGAAGCGATAAGCATACCTACCGCAGCTCCCTCCTATTATTGTTGGGTAAATGCAAAGTGTCCAAAAATCTGTTCCTAGTTCTATAACAGACCATTTGTCCTGGCTCTATCAGACATACGAAACGGCCAGCTAGCCGTGTTTCTTCCAGACTGAATCCCTGGAGGCCACCACGGAGGGGCAGCCCTAAACAGAGCCCCTGACCTGCTCAGGGGTCTACCCAAACATCCGCCCTGCGGGGCTGGAGGAGGGGGCGAGAGCGCTCCACCAAACGCCCACTAGGCAGCCTACTTTTGAGCCGAAGCTCTGAAACTCTTGCCAGTAAATAAAGTATAAATTACTGAACACAGAAGCAGATGGATATTAAGAAAATAACCCAAGCATGATGGAAATGAAAATACTCATCTGAGTTATAACTCAAGTGTGTAATCTCTAATATACACATTTATCTTAAAAGGACACTGTCAAGCTGTTCTTCATAACTTTTAAAGTATTTGTGATTAAGTTACGAGCTTGTGGAAACTTTTGGATTGGCGGATGCAGAGCCTCAGCTGCTCCCAGGCCAGAGGCAGCGCCGGGGGTGCCAAGCCGAGCTCTCCCTGCCGCGGCCACATCCGCAGCGCCGGCCCTTCTTCACTCCCTGATATCCACACAAAGAGCTGCAACCGCAGAACAAAAGAAAACAGTGTGATTTAACTCACTATCCTTCTGCTCCTCATAGTTTGCCAATCCTTGAAGCTAAAATCTGTTTCCCTAAAGGGAAAAAGAAATCCCAGATAAGCTAGGTGGGTGCATGTCTATTTATCAGAATAAGAACTCCAGGAAGATATTAATGAATTTTAGGAAAAAAAAACCTGTGCATTTGCTTGTAAATTAAAGTGCAAACAGAATTACATTGCTCTTGAAAACATAAAAAAGGCCAGTTAAATGCATGCCACATTTTAGAATTAAAACAGCTTACCAAAGCAGGCCTTAGTCATTCTACCCACACAACCACATGTGTGTAAGACATACAGCCTAGTTGTAACGAATGTGGTTCAACTGTGCTCATCCAATAGTTTTCTCCCTTGTAAAGTAAACCATCTTTATACTTCCAAAATTTCTTGATAATTGCGCTTATAGGAGAATCTGAAGTTTCTCATGACCCAATAGGAGACCGAGTCCAGGGGAAATACACACAGAATGGCAGCAGATTAATACAGCACCAACCTATTTTGGTTGGCTTTTTAATTAGAGAGCATAGGAAGGCAAATAACGCTTACAAGCAGAAAAAATGAATGCATAAATGCAAGTGACAGATTACATTTCTAGTAACAACAAAATATGGTTACCTGCCAAGGTTATTAATATTGCTTAACTATGTCACAGGTAAGACTTGTGTATAAATCATATTTGGGGCATCTCACACCAAAGAGTAGAAGAATTCATTAAAATGTATTTGAACAGACTCTTAATCATCTTTCAAGGAACAATTATTTTGGGAGACCCAAAGAAACGCGCTCCTGTCTCCGAAGGGATGGAAATTACAAATGTGTGCCTAATTTCTAATGCTTTTGTCCTTGTAGGAGTAAAGCAATCACTTCCTGGACTGGACTGTGGGGAGAGAATTAAAACTAATAGCTATTCATAGGCTAATGTTATAAACAAGCTGAATGAGCCAGGAAGGTGGGGGGAGGGGGGAAGGGATGAACAAGCTAGAGTGGAAAAATAGATCTACTGATTTTTACCATCAGACAGACATCAAACTGTGGCAGTCACACATAATAAGCAACATATGATTCGAATTTCCCTTTAATTTCATGGCCGCTCTGTCTAAGAGGGCTCATTGGTTTTGATTGTTTTTATTCAGGATGATTTGACAAAATTAGCTTCCTCCATTCCTTCCTTTATTGTTGATGTTATTATTTTGCACAGCATTTTAGAGGGAAAATCGACTGGTAAATGCTACTGATCTTAAAAAAAGTCAGATTGCTCAGAAGACAAACATAACATCCTAAGCTAGGGTTTCCACTGCCTGTCCAAAGAACCTGAATCAGGATGATGAGACAAAAGCAATGTTTTCCACTCAATTCCTCTTGTGTTGTCTATTTATATGTTTTCCTTCTCTTTTACCTTATGATGGTAATTGGTTCAATAGCCACATAAACCAAACAAATGTTGGCCTGGTTTTCTAAAGTGAACTTTGTGTAAGGAACTAGAAAATACTTGATACATGATTCCTCTGACATCCTATCAACCCATGATACCACTCCATAACACAGGAAAAATTCTTATCTTTGGCACTGCTGTACACCAGAAAGTACAATTCAGGCATATAAGATAGACAGCTTATGTGAATTGACCTGATAACTTTGCATAGTATCAGGGCTGAGAATTTTGTCCTCTACTATACACAGTGATACTGAAGATATAGCCTATAGTACTGACCTTTTACAACACAATTTTAGCAAGTTATCTAAAGAAGAATCAGCTTCAGTTTTAAATTTATAATACACATTTAGCACAACTTTTCACATACCTCTCATGAGAGTTTTCATTTTAAATTCCCTCTAAGATATTTCAGACTATGTGTTAGAAGGAACAGTAGGTTAATATCTAATATCAACTTGAGAAAAAGTAGACATAATGTAATAATAATATGCTATAAGTTTCAGGAAAGTTCACAGTAAAGTGCATACAACTCAGAAGAGTAGACTGGAACAATCGTAAAGGATTTAAAAAACTTCATCTTCAGGGAAATGTCTTTTATCTAATTCTTAGGAGCATTTTTAACAATATAGTGAGAGATATGAGCAGACTGTAAAACCAAAATACAGTAAGGACTCAACAAACCTTTAACAAAAAAAAAAAAAAAAAAAGGAAAGGAAAAGAAAAGAAATGCATGTGGATGCAACCAAAAGAAAAACTAAAGCCTCGAATCAAATCTGATTAAAAACATGGCTTAGAAAAAGAGAGAACCTGACAAATCTACAAATTCCTGGACATTACTTTTGACTAGTTCTTCTGGCATTACTATGTAGTCTTTCAGGAACAAATATGCACCAAAAGAAACTTCCATTTGTGAAGTATAATTTTTCCTCTTACAAACAGTATAGATACTACTGAAAGTAGAGTTGGTGCATTTAGCAAATTCAAAAGGCTTACATTCTGTAATCTGAATATTCCTAGGAGTAGAAGAACCAAGGATTGTCAAATTTCTAAACATTACAATTTTTACTTGGATTTAAATTTTAAGTGTATTCATGGACCTGCTTAGAAACTTCCATAAAATTCATTCATCCTGTGCTCAAAGAAAGGAGTAACTTGTGGAGAGGATAAGCTGTTTTTCCAAAAGAACACTGGCTGAAATTATGAAATTGTTGTGACACCTCAATAGTAAAAAAAACTTTTAAAAACTGCTGATGGATACCCTTATGGCTGGACTGATTGAATAAGAAGTGCTTTCGATTTTTAGCAGCACAGAAAACATGATTTGCTTTAGGTGCAAGTATGATCCATAGTTAAGGCCTGAATTAAACCCAACGAAGTCAATGGAAATATCACTGTCTCTTTACCAGTTGACAGGTTACAGAATGATCTCAGGTCCAGAAATCATGTCCTCAACATAAGAAGAAGGAATGTAACTATCAAATCACTGTCTCTTTACCAGTTGACAGGTTACAGAATGATCTCAGGTCCAGAAATCATGTCCTCAACATAAGAAGAAGGAATGTAACTATCAAATGAGCATAATAATAGAGGTGATGTAAATTTTCAGTACATTCTTGCTAGTGATCCAATACTGAAGTTTTGTTAAAGCAAAATCTACCTTCACATATTCTTTGGAAAGAGTTTTGGGGAGAAGGATGAAAGAAACAATATATATGTCATCTCACAGAATTTGATAAACAGAAGAGAGAATTATTATTACCATTATATAAAGGAGAAATATAAACATAATTTAAGTCTGTGGCAGATGGAAAACAGAATAAGATCTGATTCCCACTTCCCTACTTTTATGGTATGGCAGGGCTGTCACACTGTAATATGCACATACTGTGGTATAGATATTAAATAGCAAAAATATCTGGTTAACTTGAGGTGAAACAAAAAACATTTTTTCCATTTTTACATATAATGCAAAGTATGTGTCTTATCAGCTCTTATAGCACGAGTGATTATTTTTAGAAGTCACAGTGAAAACAGCTCCAAAAATTGTTATGGCTGAGGTGACTCCTTGAAATCATTTTCAGAAACCTGGCTGGTCTTATTTTAGTCAGCAACTTTTCTTTGCATTTGGCTTTTCTTGTCTGGAAATTCTGCTTGGAAGTTATGGTTTATTATTTCCATCCTTTATCAGCTGCCAGCCTTGGAACTGTGTTGTAATTGTTTGATTAGGTGTAATAAACTATTTTCTTACTCACAACACAGTGTAACACAGAGAGATGCAATTTAGATGACTAACATGATGCATTATTGAACAGCCCAAATTAAAAGGGAATACAATTAAGGCTGCTATCCATCTGGATGATGAATGCTCTTTGGTTTCCTCTTTTCAAATCATGAATCTAGTTTTCTGTCTCGCCAGCTCATCTTTTACTTCCTCCACAAAAGATTTTTAGCATGCTGCGTTTCCAGGGAAGCAGCAATTCCTTCCATCATGCTGACCTCTCCGATTTGACATGCTGTCCCCTACACTACTTTCCTGTATCTGCTTATATTTAGGGAAAGGTCTGATTTTTTTACTTTAGACATCAGTGTCATCATGGGAGCAGACAATGGAAGAAAATAAAAAGCCTGGAGGAAAATAAACAAAAGCCCTCCCCACCCCCCCAGCCCCCCGAGCTGTACGATCATGTTCTCATATCAAAAGCCTTCAGAATGGAGCAAAGAAATTGAATTCCATCAGCTGGGAAGGATGCTATTCTCCTAAAAGCCTGCTGTGATGGTAGGAAAATCAGGAGGTAGCCCAGGAGGGAAACATACAAAAACAGATAAAGCTTCCGATAAAGTGCTCACATCTTCAGAAAAAAAATGAAGTTTTCCCTCTGAATTAACTTAAGATACTACAATATATCTTGTCCTTATACCAAAGCACTGTAAACTTAAAACAAGCCCAAATACTGCAGGTACTGCAGAACAACTGAATAGTTTTGCAAAAAAGCAACGGATATCAAATATAGCAGATAGCTACCTTACAGTACTCTTAACATTTTCTTTATTGCATAAATAGCATACCTGTGATATGCAGATACTCAACAAAAGAGGTAATATTCACAGAATAGGGGAACTCAGTGCTGTATTTCGTAATCAACAGGTCCCTTGACATTAAATGATAAAGATCTGACAATATGTCTCAGAAAACATCCAAGCAAATTCTCCAAGGAAATACAGATATGCCTTGCTTCCTAACTGTCATGTTTGCAAGCTGATTGTAAGATCACAAATACTGATGACAGCAACAAATTACTGAAATGTATGTAAAGAAGGCGCTACTGTGAACTGGGTTAAGGCTGGCCTTAGTTCAACAAACCATAAGCTATTTCCACAGTCAAGTTGAGAATTCCTTTCTCTTTAAAGATCTACTTTAAATGTTCTAAAATTGGCATTCTTGGACATACTAAACTGGAAGGAATTGCTAATATTCAAAAGGACTGAGAAATAACACAAAGAAGTCTGGGCACAAAACAAAGAACATGTGATTGACCTTGAAACATAAGTAAAGGTAAGCTAATATTTCTAGGGACCATGTTCTGAAACCCACCCCTTCAGTGACAAAGATAAGCTTGGAAATCAGCAGTGCGGAAAGACATCCTGTTATAGCAGTGGACAATGTAAAGATGAGCATGCAATGGCAATGAAAAGGGTCAACATACATTTCACCCGCATGCATAAAAGGTATTCATCACTGGAGAGGATGATAAAATGCATTTCTATTGAGTTCTTGCATGACTGCACCTTTGTTTAATTCTGGGAAACTTGTCTCCAGAATGATACTGACAAATATGCATACTTCGGCAAAACAATGGCCAAGGTAACAAATGTCTACAGTGTTTAAGGCTGTACCCTATAAGGAAGAAAATAAATGATTAAGCATATGACAAAGAAGGCACGTAAAAGTAGTCTGATCAGCAAGAGAAATTTAAATGATCAGAAAACTTTCTCTGCCAATTTATTTAAAAGTCTTACTCTTGTTGTCATAAAATCTGCGTGTTTAACAAGAATAAATACATTAATCATCAAATACTCTGGTGATATGGGGATTTATTATTATTATTGTTACTTCCCTTTTACTGGTAGACAACATAGGTAACTGGTTCCAGTTCAGTGAAGTATTAAAGCATATGCTTAAATTTAAGCACTTGACTAATCCCAGGGTTTTTTTTACCAGAACTCCAAGTATTTTGTTGATTCAAGACTAGAGAGGGCCATTAAATATCCAATGAGAAAAATATGAGCAGAGACAAAATTTGAAGTTATCTGAAGTTCTAGACTGATGCCTTAGCTAAGAGCTGATCTTTCTTCTTGACCTATTCAAATAATCTCCTAAAAGAAGCGGTGGAAACCAAAGGCATTCTTAAGCAGAAGCAGGAGATTAGTAACACTGGTAAACATTGAATACTGAGCTATTGAGCATTAGCAGATAAATGAAGCTGCAGACTATTATGTTTTTTTCCCATCTGATTCAATATTTATTATAATGTTTTAACAGTAAACATTGCCTTGTGTTATTCAGTATATCCACAATAGTATCCATAATATTAAAAACAGGCCAGAAAAGGTAATGTTGAACCTGTATTCACGAATGTCAGTATAGAATGCATGCCTTAATGCCTTCTCCTTTGCTCTTGTCTATCACATACTCAATAATTTTAAAAACAAGCTCTGTAGAAAGTAGGATTGAATGCAAATTTTCCCATATTATTATTCTATAGGGGAAAAAAATCCAATTTATTTAAAAAACCTGAACAATTGTATATTTAAAATGCTGAAATTCAACCACCATCTGCTAGCCTCTAAGCCAGCTTTCATTAAGGCCGTCACCTCTTTATGAGTCACTACAGGGAGCTATCATAAACATTAGCTATGATTAATGAGGATGTTGCCAATTGCAATTATTCCACTCTAAAGCTTAGCAATATTCTGGCAGTATCACATAGCCTAACTACCACCTCCATCCTCTCAGCTGCCTCATTAAAAAAAAATCACTGTTGCAGTTTACATTAGATTATAATGCAAAACTCTAGCAATTCTTGGAGGGTGTCCTTGTTGCAGAGATGGTTTGGTCCTTATAGGCTGTGTCTGGAAGGGACTAAAATGCAGTCACTGAAGAGAAGAGCTTGCATCCCTATAACATTGGCGTTTTAGAAAATCACATTAAAAGGTGCAGAAATCTTTAACTCATCTAGCTGGAAGCTGATACAATGTGAATTTGGTTCAGCTCTGAGGTATAACAGTTATTTTTCCCAAGCCATATTCCTTTACTTGTAAACTTCATACGCAGAAAGGAAAAATGATTGGAATTGCTATGCCTACATCAATCAAAAGGTAAAGAAGACAAAATGCTGTTCTAAATAACAGCACCGTAAACCTATTATAGGAATTAAATTCTAATCAATATGTTTAAAATATGCCACTGTTAATAACTCATTTTAACATAGAAAAAAAACTTTGAGGATCTACCTTTCCTTATCTGAACACACTTGATTTCATTTGTTTACTGTACACGTAAGATGGACACCAGAGAAGGATATTACAATCTTAATCAATATACAGTAAAGTACTAACAGGAACTCTGCAAAAATTATTTACATATTAGAATGTGCAGCTGTGTCAGAGGCTGCTCACAGCAGAAATATTTTCACAAGTGGCTGTACACTGCTGAGTGAGGAGATAGCATTGTATTCCGATCAGGAAAAAGGAGAAACGATAATAATCTGTGAACTCGTAAAAATAACAATAAAAATTATTAGCATACTCATTTCCCTTCTCCCTAGTATTTTATGGCACTGTGGAAAGCTAAACAGTGTGGTATTTTATGTTTGGGTCCTTTGAATGGATCCACATGGGCAAAACCATGTCTTTGCTGTTTGATCCTCTACCCAAAAGCTCTCTTTGCTGTCAAGTAGAAAAGCTGCATAACAGTTCAACTAGAAGTAAATAAAATGATCAATAAATGCTTTTTCTCAAGAACTGTTCCTTGTGGAGCAGTTTCCTACTTTGGTTTTACTGGATCATATTGAACTGTATTTCCACTTTGTGGACTACCCAAAATTTGGGCTCCGTCAATGATGTGTGGTATTGCACTGCAGTAAAACAATGGACTGTTTTAATCACCTAAAATATGTATTAGGTAAAGGAAATAAGTTATGCTTGATATAGTTTAAGAGAAAATCAGAATGCATTAGAAGGATGTATAAGCACACATTAGGGAACTGAAGGCCTCAACAACAACAACAAAGAGAAGAAAAGTACGAAACCTAGAGCTAATGGATACTTAAAAGCCAAAGCACTTGTTTTTCTAAAATACATTTTATTATGACTGGGATCTCATAATAGTTTATTGTCTTGACACAAACTGGTGCAGAAAAATGAAAAACTAGCTTAACTGTTTTATTAAATACATTAGTACGGGCTATTTTGTTGTAGTCAAATATTTCTGTGAAAGTAACAAATGTGCTCAAAAAGAATTGTTTAAAATGTATATTTGCTCATGCTGTTCTGCTCCAATGATTTTCAAAAATAAATCTATAGCAGGTATGCTAAAAGTAGCCTTTTATTTCCTGTTGCTGTAAACACAAAAGAAAAAAACTTTCTTAAAACAGCATTAAAGCTGAAGCTTAATCTCATAAAGGAAAGTCATACAGTTAAATCCATGGTGCTCCCTGTTGAAGGGCTTTATAATAGTGCTGGTATTACTTTGTCCTTGTTCTCCCCTCTGGTGGCTGTATTTTCTTGGGCCTGTTGGAAAGCACTGTGCCACTAAAGCACTACACGTCTGAAAAGACTGGATAGTGCTTCTCCCCTAACAACAAGCTCTCCCTTACTGCTGAGTAACAGGACATTGAAAATACAGTGAGTAGAGTAACTAGTGATCCAGTCTCAGAGGCTCCTGCTTACTATGGGCTTTTGGTCAGATTAACTACTGCCAGCAAAAACTAATTTTTGTATATTTATTCCCTAATTTAAAATCACTGTTGTGAAATTCTGGCTACCTATAAAGATTGAATTCCAAATTTAATTACCATTTTTGTTCCTCATTTATATTCTTTATTTTGTTTATCTAAAACAATTAAGCTAGGCTGGTTGGTTGCATAAACTAATATAATACCAAACTTTCAATAAACCTTATTTTTATTTAAATGGGAAAAAATTCATCCATAATGCTAGTGATATTATATATAAGAGCCCTTTTTAAGAGCTTTCTAGAAGTTAGAAAATCTTAATGAGAAATGCACTCTCCACTTTACAAAGGTAACTTTAGAACTTTCTGTGTTCGTACAAACAGTGAAAGAACCATCTTACCTTTAAAAACAAATATTGGTATATTCCCTGATACTGTTAAAAGTACTTAACTTCACACAGGAATTCCCCTCCTTATAATCAATATTGTGTTTCAGATGGAAACTATAAAGAATTTTTTTTTTTGCTTTGCCTAAAGCTGAATATACTGTCAAAAACTGATCATTACAACTTTTTTGAAAGTTCTGGTTGGAAGACAAATTGACTGATACCTAACTGTTCACTTTAAACAGTCCCCATCTCTTTTTTACTGAACACTTCCCAAGTACTGAAAAATAGATATAGCAACAGCTCTCTCTCCCTTGCTTCCTTCCGTGCTTTAGGAAAAACTAGTTTTCTTGGTTTCTAGACTTGTTTGAATAAGTGTGAGAAAGAAAGGGGGAAAGCAATTCACTGAAATAGTTGATCTAAGAAATTTGTGCTGCATTTAATTCGGAAATGGTTCCATGTGCTAGCTTCCATTAAAAGTCTGTTTCATTTCCTACTTCCTCTAGCCTATCTGCTACTAGATACTGACAGCTTAAACCACTCAAATTTTAAGAAGTGATGCAGCATGCTTTGCATCCATACAAAAAAAGTCCTTAGCTCACTTAAAAGTTGTATTTTAGAGCCAATCTCTGACCTTTCAAGAGCATGAGACCTGCATACCACACCACAGCACTGGCACACCAAGAAGTGCCAAACAGCAAAAAGATTTCATGACTCAAGATTTGAGGAATATCTACATTCTCATGAATCCCCCAAACCTTCCATTAAAGTTCTCATCTACTTTGTACAACCCCCTAAAAAGACTCCAACATCATTCCTTTGATTTACCTATTTCTAGTTTTATACCTATCAATAACTATTTTCTCACCATCCAGTTAGTCAAAGTGGAGCCTAAAAATATAAGGTTTGTCTGCTTCCAAAAATTCACCAGGTATAGACACACAAAATCCCACACAACAAACAGCAGTTTGTTTCTAATTCACAGCACACTGAGATGCAAAGTTGCTGAGGTGTGACTAGGGAAACTTAGGTGGCTGCTAATGAGTTTCACAGAGGGTCTATCAGAATTATAACGTACTGGTGCAATATCTGTATGTGGAGGAATGGTTAAGCGAGAGAGGGCATGATCTGATTGGGATGAGCAATCCCGTCTTCGGGGTAGAGGAAGGAATCTAGGCCAAGGCAAGCGAACCTGCTGAAAGCGGCCTTATGTAGGCCAAGGCAAGCGAACCTGCTGAGGCCTGCTGAACTGGCCGTATAGCGGCCTTGAGCACTACAAAAGAAGGTATTCATGAAACTGGTAAACAAGTCTGGACGGAACTCGGTTCCATAAATGTCGATGGAGCACAATCAGCAACTTTGCACCAATCATGTATCCGCTTTATACGTATGGACAGAAACTGTAACCAATCATGTAACTATTGCTAGCGCATGCGTATTGCTTGTCGATATATATACTTTGTGTAAGCTCTAATAAAGGGAGAACGACCATACTCATATTGAGACTCATCGTTACTCCGGGGTCCCTTCCCTCACTCCAACATCTGGTAGCAGAGGATGGTTCGCCGCGTCTACCAAGAGGCTTGACCTCGGCTGATGGTCCGTGACTGCAGTAAGCAGCGAGAGGACTGGGAGTGGGGGATAAGGGGCTGGGGGAAGTGCTGGCAAAAAAAGGCTGCTGCCAGACACGGTCCGGGGTCGCGCCCCGTCTCCCAGACAGCGGCATGGAAGCAGATGCCGCGGCCACCTTGCTAGCCGGTATACTCTCCAAGAGAGGAATTGACGCACCGGTGAAGCAGTTACAGAGGTTGATTAAACTGGGGCAGCAATGGGAACCTTTTTCGGATACACACTTGTTATTTTCCGTATCGGAATGGCGAGATTTCGGAGAAACAATGTGGCATAAGACCATCGAGGGTGGAGACAAGGACAAGAAGGAGGTTAAGGTGGTGCGAGCTCAACCGTCGGTCCCTCCGCCACCGCCCCCCCCGCAGCCCTTGCCTCCGTCCGCTCCTGAGGGAGCCGGCAGTGCGCCGTGCCCAGGGCCCTCGTCGCCGCCCGTACCGGGGGAGGGCAGCACAGCCCCGCCGAGGCTATGGCGGGAGCCCCTGACGTTGTTATCTCCGGAGTCGTCAGGCACAGCCTCGCCTACCACCCCCATGGGGACAAAGCCGTTCACGGCTCAACTATTAAAAATGTTTGAGCAGCTGTCAGTAAAACTGGAAAAGCTGGAACTGAGGGACGGGAAAGCTGTTCGCGCACTTTGCAACACCGTACTAGAGACTTTAACGGCAATGAGCCGGTCTGTCAGGGAGGCACTGCAAAGGGCGCGGGAGAACTCCGAGGGGGGGGCATCGTCAGCGCCGTCACCCGCTGCGTCCCAGAAAGCGGAGGTTTCCCCAGAGCCGGCTGGTCCGAGCTCTGAGGCAAACGCGGAAGTGCGCCCGGAGGAGGCTCAAACAGGGGCGGTGGCCGCGCCCCTTGCTGACCTCAGAGACTCGGGCGGAAAGGAGTGCCGACCCCCTCCTAGTGCTCCCCCCCCGCCGCTGCCTAGCAACAGTCCCCTGCATCCACCGTTGCCGCTGCCTATGCCACCTCAGCGGCCGCCTCTACCCTCCTTCAACGAGACCACCCGCTCACGCCAGACTCCATCAGAGTACCCCCCACTGCTTTCGTCCAGCGAGTCTTCGGGGGACAACACGCCTGACACCAGAAATAAAGTACCACCGTCACCAGAAGAAACCGTAAGAGTGCTACAGGAGCTATCGGAACGCCTGAAAAAAGTGGAGCTGCAGGCGCAAGAGAAAGAGGGAGGAGTACCTCCCTGCTTAATAAATCCCCTCGCCGGACTTCCAAGGGAGTCCCGCTGGAGTGGTTTTATCAAGGACGCTATAAAAGAAGGTGAACAATGGAAACAGCACGTTATGGAGGGACAGCCTCGGGATTCCCTTCAGACTTTGGAATTAAGTGCGGTAGTTTGGGCTCTAACTCATTGGTTAAATACCCCTCTAAACGTAGTGACTGACTCCATGTATGTAGCAGGGGTAGTACCACGACTGGAGAATGCCTTAATAAGGGAAACATCCAACCCGCGGTTGGGAAGTCTGTTCATTACCTTGCGATCTGTGCTGGGTCAACGAACAGCAGCTTGTTGTGTTATCCACATTCGTAGTCACCAGCTAGACGTGGGGCTAGGCCAAGGCAATCAGCTCGCTGACAGCCTGGTTAGCTCAGTGTATCATCTACCCCCTATGGACAAGTTTCAACAGGCTAGACAAAGTCACGACATGTTTCATCACAATGCCAAGGGCTTAAAAAGGCAATTTGGCCTAACAGAGAGTGAGGCCCGAGGTATTGTGCAGGCTTGCCCAAGGTGTGGGAACCACGGCCCGGGTATTGGGCTTGGGGTAAATCCAAGAGGGTTAAAAGCCCTAGAATTATGGCAGATGGACGTCACACATATTCCCGAGTTCGGCCGATTAAGGTATGTGCATGTAACCATTGATACCTTTTCGAAAATGATATGGGCAACTGCATTACCCGGAGAAAAGGCACAGCATGTGTGCAAGCATCTGTTGGCCTGCTTTGCCATATTGGGCGTGCCTGAGCGCATAAAAACGGATAATGGACCTGCCTATGTCAGTCAAAAGCTTAGGACGTTTCTCTCTCGATGGGGGGTTGAGCATGTTACCGGAATTCCACATTCACCGACCGGGCAAGGGCTAATAGAACGTACCCACCAAGTATTAAAAGACTATCTCAGAAAACAAAAAGGTGAGGAGACGGACGCACAGCAGAGGCTGCACCGCGCACTCTTCACCCTGAATTATCTCTGTCTCATGGGCGACCGTGAGGAGCCCCCGGTGATCATTCACCATCAACAGCTTAAATTCAATAGTACAACAACGTTACCCCAGTTTAAAGTAATGTATAGGGACCCAGCCTCCGGAATATGGACTGGGCCCGCCCCTGTTATTTTTAATGGTCGAGGTTATATGTGTGTTTCCACAGATCGTGGTCCAGTGTGGGTACCCAGCAAGAACGTGAAGCCTGTCTTGACTCGCCATGACTCATCAACTGAACAAGAGGGCGAAAATCCTGATTCTGGGGATACTGTTCCCAGTGGTAATGGCGCTCTACAAGATTGAGCCCAGACACAACATGTGGGTTACCTGGGCGAATAAGACAGGGCAACACGCTTTCTGTTTGTCTCTAGCTTCTGCTACCCAACCTTTTCGAACCTGTCTAAAAGGGGTCCCCAGCTATAATGTCAACAGCTTCCAGGAATACAGCACGGCAAGCTGCAGTGGCAGTCTGTCAACTGCTAACTGCAGTGCCACCCTCATTGCAGGCCTAAACAGAACACTGCCATGGGACCCACAGGAGCTAAACCTGCTGGGGTCCATGAGAATTGGGAACACATCAGGCAATTGGACTCAAACCTGTATCTATTTTGGGGAACGCGTACAGCCTTACCGGTTATTTAACTGGACAGGGTGGACGAACGTCACCCCAGCAGCAGTCTATTATGATTATCAAAACCGTGATTCCTTCTGTGGCACCAATGGCACCAGCCGTCAGAGGCTGGGAGCCCTTGGGGCTGAGGCAAAGAAAGGGCACTTAATTTGGAACAATGGTACCCCAAAGGCCTTGCCACCAGACGTCTTTTTGATATGTGGTGAGAGGGCCTGGCAGGGAATTCCAAAAAATGTAATGGGTGGTCCATGTTATCTTGGCAAATTGACACTGCTGGCACCCAACAAAAATTGGTGGAGAAATATAACGGGGCATAGGACCGCCACCCGTAGTAAACAGGCGGCCACAGGGCTCTCACCAAATTGTAATGATAAGGTTACCCTACGCAGTCCTACTGAAAGAGTGTTTTTGTCCTTCTTGACATGCTATTCTGCAAAATAGGGCTGCAATTGATTTTTGTTATTAGCTTAAGATCATGGTTGTGAGGATTTTGAAGGTATGTGCTGCATGAATTTGTCTGATCATGGTGAATCCATTCACAAACAATTACAATGATTGAAGGAGCACGCAAGTAAAATCCGTCAGAACCATGGGCCGTTAAACGAATGGCTAACTAACCTGTTTGGAAATCTACCGTCGTGGCTAATAGGGTTGCTTACTGAAGGCTTACGCATTCTACTAATCCTTGTAGTCGTATGTTTATGTTTATGTGTAGTATTAAGCTGTATTAAGAAAGCTCTGCTGAAAGTAGTGAACCAAGCCTGGATTGCTCATAAACAAGAAGGGGGAATTGTGGAGGAATGGTTAAGCGAGAGAGGGCATGATCTGATTGGGATGAGCAATCCCGTCTTCGGGGTAGAGGAAGGAATCTAGGCCAAGGCAAGCGAACCTGCTGAAAGCGGCCTTATGTAGGCCAAGGCAAGCGAACCTGCTGAGGCCTGCTGAACTGGCCGTATAGCGGCCTTGAGCACTACAAAAGAAGGTATTCATGAAACTGGTAAACAAGTCTGGACGGAACTCGGTTCCATAAATGTCGATGGAGCACAATCAGCAACTTTGCACCAATCATGTATCCGCTTTATACGTATGGACAGAAACTGTAACCAATCATGTAACTATTGCTAGCGCATGCGTATTGCTTGTCGATATATATACTTTGTGTAAGCTCTAATAAAGGGAGAACGACCATACTCATATTGAGACTCATCGTTACTCCGGGGTCCCCTCCCTCACTCCAACATCTGTACATCACCAATGATCTCTTAAAATCCAATATAAAAATAATCTAACACATAGAAGAAGAAATAGAATGAATTTTACTAAAAGTTAAAAAAGCCATCAGAATAAATTTCGTTAAATGTTTGGGAAACCTAATACAAGTAAAGCAGACCTCTTTCATGGAGACAGAGCTGATCAGCTAGGCTTCTTAGAAAATCTCCTGCTGTGTATGAGCTGGCTTATGGCAAGATAAACTATATCGTGGGTTTGCAAATCTCACACATTCTTGAAAACTAAAAGTGAACTTAAGATCTGTATGGTATGTTCATGTATATAAAGCTCCAGTGTTGGTAGAAAAGGAAACACAGCACTTTCTTAAGTAAAGATTATTTAATTAAAGACTATCTATCAGAAACTTCAAATATGACTGTATGTTCAATGAAAAGTCAATGTAAGAAAGCAGAGTACCAACTTGACATGTCCACAGGGACTTATGCTCCCACAGCTGGATGGATCACAGCCTTAACCTCCTGTCTCCAGGAAGCTCAAATGTTAAGCTGGTTCTATACATCTGTGGGTACTGAGGGTGAAGAAAACTGCCTACTGCTTGCTAGTCGTAGGTGGAGGCCAAGGCAAAGACCCAACCACTTACTAAGAGGAGCAAAAGTGACACAGGCCATTAAGAAAGGCGCACAGAAAAAAGCAGAGAGACTTATGTTTAGGAATAATTAATTATGAAAGTTATTTGAGTGTTCTCCAATTTTAAAAACCCTCCTCTTTACAGTAAGTAAAGTTTTGCTAAAATCTTCTGTGGTAAATGATACTCATATTTTCCTCCTCATTAATCAAATTCAGTGTTTAAAACTGCCACAAGCCCCTATAGCATTTTCTTAATGACTATTACTTTTGACTATACATCCCACTGCTTTTTGCAGCATAAATAACTGTCTTAAAATCCATCACCACTAGCAGATACACATGCAACTTAAATGACATAGCTCCAGGCTGATGGAAACAGGGTGGAAGGAAAGCAGCAAAGCAGTACCTTCTACAGTTGAAGAGTGATAAAATCCTGAAATCATGCTTCAGTTCACTACAGAAATATGCTAGAAATTTTTTTAACAGTTTTAAACTGAACAATAACCCAGAAAAATAACACAACACATTGTGCAGTCCTAGGCAGCTCTATAAAACAATGTGATACTTCCAAAAACCAAATTTAGTCTGATAGCACTGTCACCGCAGAAGACTGTGAATGAGGGATGCTAAACAATTACATAGCTTCTACTCACTACTTTCACCCATGGTGAACTGCAGATCTTACTAACCTTACCAACTAGCAAATGAATCTCTCCAACTATTCAAATAGGTGCATGCGTAAACCTTTGCAAAGCTGACTGATAGTGTAGAAAATGAGCAGACATGTCTACAAGTGAATGGGAACGTGCATGCACAAAGGAAAGCATCAAAGGACATACAGGAGTGTTCAATGACACATTGCACTGGAAGAGTCAATGCTGATTTGAGTGCTCAGTGTTCTGTGGTGACAGCCCCTATTGGACTAAATTTGGGTTTTGGAAGTATTCCACTGCTTTATGGAGCTGCCTAGGACTGCACAATATGTGCTATGTTCTTTTTCTAGGTTATAGCACGCCAGATTTCACACTGGGCCAAAAGAGAACATATGACTCCCCAGAACATTTTTAACAGCACAAATTTGATTTTTGAGGGTTTATGCATTGGTCTTTTGACTTTACTCTGAACAATCAATCTATGGGGAGAGCAAGGTTCACTTCATGGTCTCCTTTAGATCCAAAGGTGCACAGGTCCCAAACAAATAAAAAATACTTTTGTGTTACTCACCAGAAGAGTCTTCAGCCAATTAATTGCTAATATTAGCTGTAGCACCCAGCGCTCTACTTAGAAACTTGATGTTCAGGATATGACAGAAGCTTGTGAGGAAGGCAGGTGGACAAAGCAGTGAGATCTTCAGATTTCAGGCTCCCTGACACGAGTCACAAGGTCACATTCAATATGCTTTGGCTATCCATTAAAGATAGTGAGACTCATTGATATTTTCTTCTGATGATGCCTGTACTTTTTCAGCTGTTTTCAAGCATAAGGCTGCAAGCAAAGACTGCCTTTATTATTACACAGTTACAGTACTTCTCACCTCACAGGAGGTTTAGGAATCCTTAACATTAGTTACTGTGAAAATTGCAATGTACATTAAGATGTTGGCTCATGTTTTAAGGCTTTGACAAGTCATTTACAGACAGATTATCAATTCAGGTGATACAAATCTTTAAAAGACAACTGAACAACATTAGAGGAATAAAGATATGGCTCATTATGACTTAACAGGACTATAGAAAACTATAGAACTTATTTGGTTTGTCAAAAAGAAATACATATTGTAAGAATATTTGACCGGATTGAGGACGTAAAAGGCTAACTCTTCACATGGCATACCATTCTAGAAGACTCCAAAAATATGGAAAGAATGGAAACACAACTAAGGCATAATTAAGGAGTGCTACTGTGTACGATAAAGACAGAAAAAGCACAACTACACTGCTAAACTGAATAGCTTCCATTTTCAAGGACCTTTATCAGTACTAGTACTTATGCCAGCTTCTTTTTACCAACATTGTCTCTTTTTTTTTATCTACCTTTTTCCAGGTGTATGGGCAAATTCACTATGCCATACATTCCCTTCCATTAATGCAAACATTTCCTTGAAAAAGTTACTTTTAACAAAGGCTTTTTTGTTTTGTTTTTAGTTATATAACTCAGCATTTTGGCAAAGAAGCATGTTGTGAAAAATCTGAATATTAGGAGACAGGGGATATCTGGTAGGTAGAACATTAGCACTAAACCCTTTTTGCTTATCATGAGTAATAACCCAACACATTCAGGCCATTTTTTCAAAACTACAAAATCACAGCTCATAATTATCAGTATCATCTTCCACCATTTTAGGTATTATATATATTCTCAGAGCCACTACTACAAAGTTTCATTTATGTCCTTTGATGCTTCCCTGAGAACTACTTTGAATCCTTTGATATGGTAGATTGCAGCTTCTTTCTGCTTCCCTTCTTTGAAGAAATGCTCTGTACTACTTATGATGGAGAAGGAATAAATTTATTTGTGATGTTGCCTGCTGGAGCAGCTGTGTCCTAGGCTTCAGAAAACTGAACTAGTTCTTGAATGTTGATGACTGCACTGTAGTACTCCATTTTTATGGACCTTATGTTAAGGATTTATGCCCAAAGTTCTCAACTCTGCATGATGCCAGTACAAGCTGGGGACTGACTGGCTGGAAAGCAGCTTTGCAGAAAAGGACCTGGGAGTCCTGGTGGACAAGCTGGACATGAGTGAGCAATGCACCCTGGCAGCAAAAGCAGCCAACAGCATCCTGGGTTGCATTAAGAGCAGCATTGCTACCTCGAGGGAGGTGATCCTCCCCCTCTGCTCAACCCTGGTGAGGCCACATCTGGAGTGCTGGGTGCAGTGCTGGACTCCCCAGTGCGAGAGAGGTATGGAGCTGCTAGAGAGAGTCCAGCAAAGGGCCACAAAGGGAGTGGCGCATCTCTCATATAAGGAGAGGCTGAAAGAGCTGGGCCTGTTCAGCCTGGAGAAGGGCAATTTTATCAATGTTTATAAATATCTGATGGTGAGAATAAAGAAGACGGAACCAGACTCTTCTCAGTGGTGCCCACTGACAGGACAAGAAGCAACAGGCACAAATTGAAATACAGAAAGTCTCATTTAAACATAATAAACTTTTTTACTGTGAAGGCTGTTGAACACTGGAGCCCATTGCCCAGAGAGGCTGTAGGGGGATGCTCCCAGCTTCCTCCCCCAACCCATGACTGTGGGTGCAATGGTCATAACAACGACAACGGAGGAGAGTTAAACCCTGCAGCAGCCAAGACCCAGGGACTGCGCCTGCGTGAAGAGAACTGTAACTGGCCTAGCGACCCCACCTCCACCTTCCCCTGAAGGGTATAAATAGGTTGGCCCGGAGGCCATCTTTGGCTCTTCGCAGGTGACAGCAGGTCTGCCAACTTGCGGAGCCCCTTGGGATGGGGACGCCCTCCCGCAGTTACTTCCCTGGGATTGAGTGTACGTTGGCCGCTGAGGCAATGCGTGGGTAAGATCGATCAGAATTGGTTTGCCTAGTTCATTCATTTGGGTATTTACAGTTAGTATAAATTAGCTATCTTTTTCTGTTTACTAAGTAGTTACTGTTAGCATAACTTTTAGTGTAATTAGAAATAAGTATTGTAGTTGAGCTAAGTTTCTGTTAACAAGAATTCTTGTTTTGTACCATTGCAACTTCTGTAGTAAATTTTGGTCTTTGAAACAGGTTGCGGAGTCATGCAGTAAATCTCCTCTCCCCCTCCTCCCCTCCCTCGCGCCACACGAAACCCACACAGTCCGGGACTGTAAGATAGTCGGTCGTCCCGCGACAGAGGCTGTGGAGTCTCCATCCTTGGAGATATTCAAAACCCAGCCAGACACAGTCCCGAGCAACCTGCTGTAGCTGACTGTGCTCTGAGCAGAGGGGTTGGACTAAACGATCTCCAGAGGTGGCTTCCAACCTCAGTGCTTCTGTGACTGTGATCTGTTTGGGGCTAAAATTGCTTCCTGCTAAGCTCCTGCACAGTGTCTGGACAGGAAGGAGAATCTGGATCCCTGAGTGTGACGCTTATGTCATTACCATTTGTAATGGAGTCATTATTTAGGAAGTTTTTTTGTTTGGTTTGTTTTTCCTCCAAGACATCAATGGAAACAGGAACAGACTCAACAAGCTACAATCACTCAGAGTGTGGAAACCCAATCTCAAGTTTATATACTGGATTTTACCAGACAACAGAGAATGTCATGATCTTAAACTAAAGGAATAAGGTGCTCTGGTAGTTGGCCTAAGCTGGGAATCTCTCACCAGAGACTTGCACAGGGCTCTATCTGGACATTACCTCCGATTCAGCAAAAGATTTCAAGTGCAATGTTTAGAGAATTTAAAACTCACAGTTTTACAGGAAGTTACTTTTCCAACACTTGCTGAAGTATTCAGAAAGAAGTAAAAATATACTAGTGGAAAACATAACAGCACCCTTCTCTAATAAATTCCATTCCACCTCATAACATTGACTGCATTTTCAAAAGTTTTTGCCACAAGTTAAATAGGCCTATATTAATAAACACCGTAAGCTATCTTTGTGCAATGTGTGGCAAATTCTGTCATGATTTAGAAGCCTTCAGGAGTTGATGACATTCATCAAAATACATCCCAGAGGATTCACACATTTTCTTCAAGCAGTTTTCTTAAAAGATTGAAGCAGCATTTGAGAAGCTTACAGAATGACAGAAAAGCAGCAAAAGGATTTCAGCTGTAATAGATTTGGCAACAAATATAAACAGTATCATTTTATCTCCCTCAATACTATGCTATGGCTATTCATGATGCTACATTTATCAATCCATCAGCATTTCCTTCATAAACCAGCATTTTCAGTGGTTTGAAATTGCTATAAAACCAGCTCTTTTCCTAAATCTTAGGGGTCTCAGCCCTGATGCCAAGATTTTATTAAATCATCTGCCTATGGAGTGGAAAGAAAAGACACCAGCAGTTAAAGGTTTGTTGTTGATGGTGCTGGGTTTTGAGTCATAAACAACTTTTTATTCCACTTGGAAGAAATATTTCACTCAGAATAAACAGAGGAGGATTAAAAAATGTTTCATATTTATTAAAGGTAAGGTATACCTTAAAACCTCAAAATCCAATGCTATTTTTCCCAAATACTTGGTCAATTTGTCCCAGACTTGAATTGGAGATTGAAAAGTTTCCTCAGGATCTTTTCTTATCCTTAGTTTATAACAATCCAATACCTAAAATATATACCTTGTAAAAAAATTGTTTGAATTTTCTAAAATATATAATCAGCAGCTGAGGCGTTCAAAATCATTCAAAGGGTCAAATACTGCCATACAGACAACATAAAAAAATTCCACTAGAAAAGATAGGTAAAAAATGCCAGATTTGGCCCCTAGAGATATTTAATACATGAATAGAGCTCTGCAAGTACATATTTACCCAAACAATCAGAGTATGTCCTTTTGGGTAAATAATTAGTAATAAATTCTAAGGGGATCATTCAATTTCTTGCATTCTGCACCCTGCATTAAATGCATCTAAAAATACTGAGTAAATACACTTGTCAGGAGGACCGCAATGACTGAGAATTTTTTTACATATGGTTTTAATTGACTCAGTGTAGTGTCTTTGTTTGAAAAGCTTCATGGAAAAAACGCAGTCAGTGTTGTGTCAGAGCAAACACAACAGTGAACAGGTTATTTTGGATTCCTTGTTTTCAAGAGGTAAATTTAATTGCCAAGGTTAGGATTAAAAAAAAACCAAACAACATTGTTAGAGTCTTAAACAGTTTTAGAATGCAGATGTGACACAGCAGTTTAAAAGATTTAAAACAAGATTTAAAACATTCAACTTGACGCACTACAGTTATCTCATAAGCCTATGACACCACACAAGGCAAGTCTTAGGGAATGAGATTTTTACACTTTTCAAGTGGATATATTTTATAGCTAAATAAGAGACTTCAGAATGTCTTTGCAACTAATGAGATGATTTTTTTCAGTTAAAATCATCTTTATGTTGATAACTCTTTTATTAGAACTCACCCATCTACCAGGATTTAAACTGAAGTATTGAGCTAAGTTTTTTACTAATGACTTGATTCTATATTAAAAAATCATCTTAATTTTTACTTCTCTACAAAGCTATCATTAATTTTTAATACTACAGCTTTTGTCAGTTATTTTAAGTATATTTTTATTTATGCAAAGCATATACAAAGAGAATATCCTTCCACTTTCTTAGTGCTCTACTCTACTTTCAATAGACTAGTTGAGAATATCTTTGGAAATCTGGCTGGGTGAACAGGAAAACTAAGTTAACAGCAGTCATTCACAAGCCTAAAAAGAATTTCCAAAACAGATCCTGAGCAAACAGTGCCGCTGCCTCCATTTCCTTGTGCACAATAGTTTTAAGTGATTTCAATCAACTGCAAGTTACCAACTGCTTTATTTTAGGTCAATGGTTTTGTCAACAGCTGGTCCACTGTAAAAATTCCCATTTACTGGGGAGTACAAGGGGATAATTATAATAACGAAGGTGAGAATGACACTTTGGTACCCAAGAGCAGTTAAAGGCAATGGCAAGAACCGAGAGTGTCCCAGGGAAAGCAAATGCTTTTACTGCATGGCTGCCTACCTCATTACACAGAGAAATATAGAATTGCACGTTTTGTGCCTTCATCATGTACCCCCCCCCTTTTTTTTTAAATCAGGCACCAGCAAAAAAGGCATGACTGAATCTGGTTTTTAGCTTTTCTGTTACTTATGTATGTCTGCTCTTGTGCTACAGAAGATGGTGGGAGATGTGGGAGAGATTTTGCACATCACTCTTTCAAGATAGTACCAGTATAAATGGCACTGATATAGCAAAATATCTTCCCACAGGCACTAAGTAGAAGACAACAAGCTCCCTTGAGAAGCGTTTGCTTCCATTTCTTTCCTTCAGTACTCAATGCACTGAAGTTTTTTCTCCTTTCCTCACTGATTACGGCTACACATTAGAACCGGAGACAAAACAAAGAGAGGAGAGAAAACTTTTATCACAACACAGGAAACAAATTTCTCTTTTGCTGCTCTCCTGTGCACTCGTTTGCATAATGAGTTACAGCTTAAAGTTTCTGACTAGGTCACCTTATTTTGAGAGATCCAATTCTGCAAGGGCTCCTGACATTGACAGAGGATGGGTTCTGAAAACAGGCTCCTGGACTAACTGCCAGTTTTTTTGTGATTAAATATTTTGGATATTTTTTCTAAAATGCTGATTTTTTAATAGCTATCATGTACCCACCATTGTCAGAGACAGGTATTACAATATATGTCATCTATTTATATGCAAACATACAGGGTTAGCCACATTTTATTCTGACAGTAGAGCAAAAGCCAAATCAGTGCAAGTAAATTGAGATGGCTCGCTTCACCTGCACTTAAGGTGCAGGCAGCCCTCAGAGGCCAGGCCAGGAACAAACAAATGAAACCTGAGAAGCCACTTTTGGGGAGAGAGTTACTTCTATTGCAAAAGGGGAGGAAAAGGGAGAAGAGAGGGCATTTCAGTCTTATTTAGGCCTATCAGCATTTAGCCTTTTATTTCCTGTAATTGCCAACTGTCTCTTAGTTTATATAACCTGCCACTAGGTAAAAACATCAAATACAGAAACCCCCATTATAAGGTAGATCCTTCAGTCTGTGAGAGGGGAGGAATACATGTTTTATTACTGAGGAACCAAGGACCTGCTGCTTGCTTTCCTGCTGAAGGAGATGGGTCAAGAGCCTAAGCTTAAGGACTGAGCCATATCCTATAAGTCTACTTCCTACAAGTCTGTAAGTCTGCCTGGGTCTCCATCTCTCAGAGATAATGTAACAAAATTCAATAAAGTGCATTTAATTAAGTCATTAACTTTCAGATGAGACTTTAAACAGGAAAGAACCGCCTGCTCATCATGCGTAATGCAATGTTAAAGATACTATTCTGGTTTTCATAAAAGATAGACTTTACTCCTGCTCACACGCCTGTTGATGTAGGAAAGCCAGACCTTTAAATGAGCTACCTTAGGCATTGGTAGAAGTCTAAAAAGAGCAAGATGGAGCTCAGTAGAGGCTATAAACATACCTGAAGTCAACTGGCTTGTACTGAGTTCCTGCCCTTCTCCTTCTAGGGCCCAAGTTAGCAAGCTCAAACCTCCCGCTGGTATCTCTACCCTACACTGCCATCTGCAGTGGAGAGTTGTATGGAGTTTGATTAGGATTTCCCTCCCTTATCTCAGAATGGATTTCAAAGATTTGCATTTGTAAGTCTTTCCTTCCCTATGTGTACGTATATTCACACAAAAACACACAGTATAAAACATTTTCTCTCTTTTAGAATGAAAAATACTGTGTAAATGTACAAACTGTGTAAATTAATTATCAAATATTTCACTGCTATCTGACAAAGAAAGAAAAAAGTCTCCTTAGATAAATAGATTATCTCCTTCAGTCACTAAACTATGAATAGGGGACATAAACTCTGAACAGGAGACATAAAAGTTGCTGATGGGTTGAAGAGCAGAGCTGGTAATGCACTAGGAACAGAACTAACTTTGGCCTTACGGTAGCTGATCTGTTGAGGGAAATGCTACGTTCTGAAACGGATATGCTTGGTCCTGGGGAGGAAGACTATAGATGGTGATTACAATACCCTTAACAGATGCATATTAGAGTGGGATTCACAGCATCCTTTGAAAGTGTTTTACAGCTGACCCTTCAGCACAGAGGTGGAGGACAACGCTGGCACAAGTCGCAGGGGCTGGGAAGCCTGGCTGCAGCCACAGACGTGGGAGCAGGCTCTGCTCTGCTCTGCAATCCATGAGGTATGTTTCACTGGCAAAAAAACAGACTGGAAAATTAAAATGAATTCCCAAATCCAAGTGCAGACAGGTGGCAACTCTAAATCTAGGAAGCTAAATTACCATTTTTGTAAATCTCTCGGCATAGTTAATGCCAGATTTACTTTTCTCACAAGAGAAATTTTCAGTTCCATCATTGCTACTGGCACCTGAACTGAAAACACTTGTGTAGCAAACAGGTCAATTGAACCAATGGGGTCTGCTTTTTAACTGCTCCACATAAGATTTTCTGCTACAGCAGTCCCAGAAGTAGTAGGCTGCAGTTTGTGGCTTTGTTTTGATGATGGGTAAGTGCTGCAACAAATATTATTTTCTAAAGCCTATTACAAAGATGTGAAATCATGGTGAAAAGTTTCTACCACAATACTAAGGCAAGAAATAGTTCCTTCATCCAAAATGTTTTCCAAAGATGAGGAAGAAGAGTAAAACTTACTTGCAACAACTTTGCATTGAGGATTAATTTTCCTTTCACTTATATGGTGAGGATGATGAATGACTTTGCTCAACAGGTCTAAGTTTTACTGTAATATAAAATTTGTATAAGTGATGGAGAATAAGGCCCTCTGCCTTTCATGAACTTTCAAGCACTAAATATACCTTTACTCAGTCACTAAAAGGTTAAAATGAATGTATAATTAACTGTGAAGGAATACCATATATTTTTTGATACATGAAAAGAGATTGTATATAGTAAAACTATAACTTGCAAACCATGAGTAATCTTAAAATGATCTGATAAAATAAACAGAACAATTTTCTTGCTTATTAAACAACCTCCTCCTAAACAGATTGCAAGTCTCCTTATTAGTGCTCCCCAGCATCATGCTGAGATGTGTGCCTAAGGAGAGCTCTCAACCAGTGGGGCTTCTTGCAGGTGCATGTCTCTCTGCATGGATCTTGCTGTTTAAATGATTTAACACCATATTAAAACTAGACTGTAACTGTAAAACCCTCTGTCATACTGTAGTTGAAGCCAAGTAAAGTGCTCTTTTACACTGGATTTGCTTATCTGCTATTTGCCCCAGATGAGACCATCCTGACATGATTCTCTCCAAATACGCCCAAGCTGAAATTTTAGTCTGTGGTAGACATTGTGGTGGCAAAGATCCAGAGCTCTCTTCCCTCATGATCTGCATTTGAACGGGATCTTATAAGCTCATTGAACTCCCGCAAAGACATTTCTCTCATCTGTGCCTGTGTTATCCCTCCCTTTTTCAGGCTTATTTGTGAAATAAGAGCAGGTGGATAGGCAAGGAATTGCTACAGACACTCATGTCCTTTTTCTTTTTCTCACATGGAGACCTACCAGTAAAAACGTCAAAATTTTAGCAGCATGGCTAAGGTTGCAATAAGGTTCTAGTGGACCACACAGTAACTTTTTTTCCACCTGTGTGCTTCCAATTTTTGCACAGATATTAGAAGTCTTGTGTCGGAGTGGGAGACGGACCCGGAGTAACGATGAGTCTCAATATGAGTATGATCGTTCTCCCTTTATTCAAGCTTTTACAGAGTATATATAGACAGGCAATAAGCATGTGCTAGCGATAGCTATATGATTGGTTTACAGCCTTCGTTCACGCGCCTAAAGCGGATATCTAATTGGTGCAGGATTGCTGTCCACGCGGAGAAGTCTGTCGACTTGTTTACCTCCTTGTAGCTTCTTTCTTTTGTGCTCTTCAAGGACAGCTCGCATAGCTGTGGGATCCTCCCTCCATCATGAAGACAGGATTGCTCACTTCTAAGACATCATGCCCCTTTTCACTTAACCATTCTTCCACAGTCTTGTTAACAGGAGTGCTGCATACTGCTTGATTTTAGCTGTGTATGGAGCACAGCTATGAGAGAGCTGCAACTATGTGAAAAATCCTTGCAATCCCATCTTCAGCTTAGGGGGCATACTTAGTGTGAGAAGGTCTCATCTCATTCTGGTATCTGGAATATCTCATTCCAGATACTTCAGTGACAAAAGACAGCACCCAACACAGAAACAGATAGATAGAGACGTGATTCCACAAAATATCAAAGTCAACAAAACCTTTTAAAGTAAATCGTATGAAAAAGTTGTTTAAGAAGAATGAATAAAATAGTTGCTCTCCTTTTCCCTCCCTTTATTCTACTACATTTTGTTTTGAGGAGAACTAGGTTTTTTTTTAATAACATTCTACTAGATTTTGCAACCATATGGTCAAACAGAGAACATAGTGACTAAGTGATAGACTTCCAGCCTCAACAATCTGCATTTAAAAAGGAGCAGATCCATATGTTTTTCTCCTTCCCTTTTTTTGTCTTATACCAGTTGCTACAACACTTGTCTTTTTTTTGCACAAGACAAGGCATTTGGGGGAGCACTTTGTACACAGAGAGAAAATTTAAATTCCTCACAGTATGGAAAGCTTAGGCACTACTGCTTAGAAACAGCCTCTCCCAGACATTCATCTACTGCCTTAGCTTTCACCAACAGCTTTTAAAGCCATGTACATTGTATAATGGGAGAATATTTATGTATAATTAAAGTGCATACAGACAGGTAAGGCTAATACAAATTGTTTTCAGTAAGTGGGATACATATATTCACAATAAACTAGCGCCAAGATCATTGCAAAGTCTAATTCTTTAAAGGTTTACGTTCTGAAATTGCTAGCTGGTCATTGCACACCAGACAAGAGGTGAGGCTGTTCATGCAATATGATCCAAGAAATGAATTGCGTCACCCCTAATATGCTTGATCTCATCCAGTTTTAAAAGTTCAGCATGATCAGTACTTCGTTATTTGGAGGAGAATCTTTAAAGAGAAGGAAGTAGACAGTACTCAGTTATGTTTATACGCTTTTGTTTCCTGTCCACGTGTCTCACATAGGACTACTACTATAAATGGGGAGAAAAATGACACTGATTTAGCTCACTAGCTGCAATAGCCCTTCTTTTAGAGAAGCCCCCAGTTCAATTTCTCGCTGAAATGGATTTTTCACAAATAAGGATAATCCTTCATTTAGTGTTTACACACTTGGTTACCTCTTAGCATACTTCCCTGTCATATCAGGTTTTAAATTTTTATTTAAAATTGCCAGAATTCATTTATGCATTAACTGGTTTTATTATAGTTATGGACGAGCTGGCATTCAACACATTTAGCATTAGCAAAGAATAGTCATGATTTTATCAGAATATACCAGGACCCATACCCAATTTTGCCTTCTTTTTCTTGTGTTGTGTTACTGTTCAGGCAAACATGGCTAGCCAGCACAAAATGAGCATCTCTACTGGCAAAAAGTAAATTATTTCCTCTTGACTTTCTCTCTTCCTTCCTCCCTTTCTCACTTAACATACACACAGACACACATGCACTTTTAATCTCACATAGCCCATTTCATTTTATCAGAAAGTGCAGGGGAAAATGGATTGTAGCTAACTATGTGCCCTCCCTGAAGTATGGAGTAAGATTCCGCTTACTGCACAAATTGAGACACAAAAATATCAGAAAGACACAAAATGTCAATTCTTTTTAATGTAAATTACAAATTGAGACATGCTATAGAAGTAAAACAGAAGAGGATCTTATGAGTCAAATGAAGAAAAATTTTCCAGCAGAGTAAAAATATTTAAACTAAAATTACACATTTCCTTTTGCAGAGCTAAAAGAAGAGGAAGTAAGGGACTTTCATTTCATATAAGGCATTCTACCTGATGTAAATAAAGCCTATGATTTCCATTTTCCTCTTCAACTCACTCTTTTGCCAAAATGCCAAAGTCATCAATCTTACCCTTCATCACTGGGCCTGAATTTCAGGAAATACCTTTTAACATTAGCAAAAATTTAGCACTAAGATAGAAGTTGACAGCAGAAGCAAGCAGTCAGCCTATTGGTTTCCATTTCTTATTGCAACTTGTAACTTGAAAAGTTTAGTCCTGCACTTCTTTGCATCAGGTTAGTTATATGGATAGGGTGAAAACAGGTCTAGCTTAGCATAACAGTATCGAATAATTATGAATGCATGTTAAGAGATTTTTATCATGAGGTCAAGACCTGCAGGCAAGTTAAGAGAAAAAGAAAAAAATGTGTCTCTTGACAGTATTCAGAAGTCTGAGAGTTAGGTGGCTTCAGTTTATTTTTTAAATCCATCTTCAATAAATAATTCTGTACATCATCATCAAGATTTAATGGGTTTTCTTGACACTGTCTCATAAGAAAAACTGTATGACACCACATGGTAAATTGGTTGCTCAAAATGCAAGTCAAAAAGAGAAATTCTAGAAGACAAAAAAATACCTATTGCACTATGGAAGCACATTTGTTTACACCAAGTGGGATTCTGGTTTGTGCTGTTTTTTTAAGATTTTTTAAGATTGTGTAAAACAATGGAGCACTTAAATATCCTCCCTTTTAGCTCATAATAAAAAACCCTCAACTATTATCTTAAGTTGATTAATCTGATTTATTTCCTGTAATAGAGGAGATGCACAAACTGTTCCTTCTCTTGGCACCTGACTATGATATTTTAAATTCATTTTACTTCTCACTGAAAATACTGTCATACTTTAGATAGAAGCCTAATCTGCTGACCTGATGTCAACAGAAAGCTCCATAAGGCTCAAGACTCATGCAGGTAAGCAGTTTTTCAATTTAATGATTGTTTTTTCAGCTACTTACAGGATTGTATGAAATTATACCTATTCCCACTTAGAGTTTGGAACTTCTTGGTCTGAGCACAAGCAGATAGATCTGTAGATCCAGAGGTTTTAACAAAAAGTGAATATTCAAACAAAATTATTTTCCCACTATTAAGCACTTTATAAAACACCAAGTAAAGCTTGGTCTAAATACATTCTGGCCTGTTTTCCGTCGTTTGTTAGTTCAACAGAAAGAAATTAATTAGACCCAACTGAGGTGAGAAATATAACTTCAGGGAAATGAATTTTCTTCCATCTGAAACTGAATTTTTTAACTTATGCAGGTCAAAATATAAAGAGAGACTATTAACAGCTGGAATTAATGCGTTGGTCAGATGAAGGCAGTGCAAAAGCCTACATCCCCTTAGCCACACAAGAGGCCACACGCAAGTGTGGGAGTCAACAGCCAAACCAGAACCCAAGGGAGGCCCAGCATACCTCACTCTTAGAAACAGGACATATGCAGAAAAGTATTCTTCAATATTCTAAGAATATGCCCTACTATCTATGACATTTATACTGATAACAGACAAATAATTCTACCCTTAGCTAGCATGTTTTCCTTTCCCAAAATTATGGATGTGATTCTCAATAATACTACGTTCCTGTGCAGAGATGAGACAGCAGGGTTTTCAGCTGGCATCCTCTGTTCAGAGTGAGATTGGAGAAGGCTAGGACAAACATCTCTTCTTGCTCTTTATAGGAACTTGAGGCACTGGCTAAAATGCAGTGTTTTATTCTGAAACAGGTAACCTTTGCTAAGCTAAGCTGACTTTTTTGACAATAGAAGTGGTACTTGTGGAAATATGGACATGCAAAACATACTGATTCCAATGAATACAGCCTGAACTCAAAAGCAATAAAACCAGAACTTGGAGATGTACAGACAAAATAAAACAGTTCAAAACAATTTTGAAATACTTTCACAATCGGATCATAAACAGCTGATGAACACATGCAGATCAAATCTAAGTCAAAACACCACTGATACCCCCTCAGTTCACCTTTGTGCCAGCATACACCCATGCTGACCAGAGAGACAGACTGCCCATGCCAAGGGTACCCAAATGCGGTTTGCTCAAGCATCACCATCAGTGGACACAGCAACAAGAACAGTTAGTGCTTGTATCACATTAGCAGTAGAGATATCAGTTTAGGAATCACTGGTCTATGGATTTAAAGGCACAAACACATTAACTACAGCAGGTATCAGTGAAATAGCAAGGCCCAGTCTGATCAGAGGGGACAGGTTAAGCCCTGGGCAAGCCCGCAGTAGTAATGCCTAAAATCCTTGAACTTACTGACTGCCAGGGCCAGGAGTTTCAAGATATGCTAGAAACAGACTTTATAATTGCAGTTGCTGTCCTCATCTCCTTCCAAAACAGTAAGTTTAAAAGCCAGTATTATATACAAACAATATAAGGCTTAGATTTAGCAATTTAATGCTCTTGGGTGAATATTTTTCAGTGTAAAGGAGATCTCAGGCTCTCCATACTGTTTGGTCTCTGATTCTCTTATGAGATGTAGCCTGAAATTTTATTTTAATGAAAATTTTTCCATGGACAGGTTTTGCTATTTTTTTTTTTAAACTAAAGCTATCAGATATTTTATCAAATCCAACATATTCAACCAATTCTTGCTTTTGAAAACCTTTCTTCATGAATTCATTCTATGCTTTCTATGTCCAAAATGTATGCTGTTTTAACTAGGCTGGCATAATTAAAACAATACAGCATTCCTGTGACGGCTGCAATTATACACTTAAATAAAGAAATTGCTTATACAAGGACAGATTGTTCTCAGGCAGAACTGTTAGAACGTAGACTATAGTGAGGAAGGTGCACCCACACTAGAAGATTTATTGCTTTGCTTAAAAAAAAAAAAAAAGTAGAAATCTCCTCCTTCCCAAGCCAAAGTATTTTCCCTTGTCTGAAAAGGCTATGGGTACCTTCTAGATAGAAGCATGCTATTTTATTTAAATTGAGGGTATTACCCCATTGGACAGCTAGAATATTTCTCAGTGAGTCACTTCCATAATACACACTTCACAATTATTATGGACCCTCCACAATTTTATTTCTGCTTTTAACAAAACCGTTAAGCCAACAGGCTTTACAGAATAATAAGCCCATGCTCAGAACTCTTGCCAAAGATCAGGTTTCCCAAATAAAATTCTGATGGCCTAGCTTTATTTAGAAAATTTACAGGACTTAATGTTAAATTTATATTTGTGTAGTGAAAAACAGAAAATAACCTGCTCCTAATACAATGAAGTTATTCACACAGAACCATTTGCAGTAGCTTTTAAAAAGGCATCTGTATGCAAGATACGCCTCAGAACTCAAATGGTCGTTTTTCCACATAAGAAGCAAGCTTTAAACATATGGCAATTACTATGGGGAAGCAGGGATATCCTGTTTTGCCCAGCTGCTTGCAATGGAAAAAGTCAAATGAATTCTAGCACTTTAAGTGTGGATTATTAACTGGTCATCCCCCCAGGTCCCTAAGAACCTATTTATGCATTAGAAAAATTCCCTGAGAAGAGGGGGAAATCATCATTAGAACACTGCATAGCTCTACTAATATCGTTAAAATCAATGTAACTATTATAGTTGTGGTTACAGCATGTTAAAGAGGCTTTATGTTAATGAAGCTCTGAGGAAACGCATATCAAGTTAGACCTATATACCTTTAGATCACAACCCTACCCAAAGGAGTATAATTAATATAACTTAAAATCAGCTGATTGCTTAATTACACAAGTCTGAGGTTCTTATTTAGATTAGGCTTAAGTACCTTTCTTAGTAACTAATTCTGTCCAAAACAAGGAAGAAAACCTCTGACATGAGGCAGAAACATACAAGTTTGCAGGGTTTGCTGCCACAGTGAGCTAAAATAGAGACCTGTTTCTAGTTCGTTGAGAGCTAAACAATTACTTTCATCTGTTCTTAATTAAAAGAATTACCTTAATTAACAATATCAGTATATGATAATAATTAATAATCCTAATTTAAAAATTACATCAGCTTCTTAACAGAAATGAAGATACACATTTGAGAAAGTGTTTTACCCCTTGCTATTTCTGCTACTACAATATCTTAAGAAACAATAGTTATTTTTTCTTTCCGAGCCAGCTGGTGCATCAGATACTCCAACATCTTAAAAATTAGGAAAAATTACTGAACCCTTAGAATTGTTTAATACCCATCATTATGAAAAATGTTGAAATAGTGTAGTGTGAGCACAATCTCTCTGTACCCACAATTATCTAAGGAATAATACTGGTAAGACAGAAGCTTGGCTGTACTTTAATAAAGAAAGCAAATTAAGAGAGTTATGCACTGGGACATCAGAATCTCAGTGGCAGCTGCCATATTAAAAAAAACCCACTGTCATAGTCCAAGTTATTTTTCATACAGTAATAAATTCCAGCAAGCCATCCACACCACATCATGGCCTTACTGAGTAAAAAACACATTCACACAAAAGAAATACATACACAGGAAGAGGAGACCAAGAAGATATCACCTACATATATAGCTTAAGATGTCAATTTGAACAGGGTAGATATGGCTTTAACATTTAAAATACAGAGATATATCCACCAGCCAGTATTGAAAAACATTCATTGTACCTCCTTTCACCACAGAAGACTAAGAAACTTGAGAGAGGGTCCTTCTTTGGCAGGGGAGGAGATACCGTATGGACAGAAGGCAGGCTTTATACATTTTTAAGACAATGACTGCAGAGCTGATAGGAATATTAAAAAATATGCCAAAAGAATGTAACCTCAAGATATGCTATCTTTTCATTTCCCTGGCCAACAGACCATCCTCCCAGGGTCATATGCATACGAGGAAAGGGAAAGCGTGGTTCATCTTCCAGTTACATTTCTGCCCCCGAGAACAGCCCAAATTAAAGCTGAATAAAGCTTACTAAACCTGTCTGTTGGTATGCCCCCCTTTTTTAAAGGGGTGTACATCCGAACAGAAAGATAAAAAACATAAAGAACTGTGGAGGGTCATGACAGGGTTAAACTGGTGGAAAGTTGCAAGTAGCAAGCAACAGGAGCCTCAGACAAACGTACCCAAGGACACTGGTGCAGCTGGGAATGGTACATCCTGAGAAAGTACAGATAAACTAGCAGAAGCCCGTGGGAACCAAGGTTAAGGGCAAGACAGCTTTGCTAAACAAGTAGCAAGGTACAAGGCGTGACCGCTGCGTGCGTGATCGGTGCCATGATTGGCTCCCTGTGACATAATCTGCATGGTGATTGGCCTAGCGAAGTGTGTCTGTGAAACCGCTGAAGCAGCTAACTTTTTAAATAAGCTCAGAAATAAACAATAAAGGTCTCAGGACGCAACCCCCCCTGAGTCCGTGCCATTATCCACCACAAAGAACGATAACACAAGACCTAACACTGGTGGATGATCACCTACAATCTAGGCATGGTTGGGTGAGGTCAGTATTAAGTGCCCATGAGAAAGGTAAGACTAACATCTAACTACAGTATTGGACTCTGACACAGATCTGAGGTAAAACCGTGCTGAAAAGGCATGACTAGAGTCCATGCACCAGGTTTAAGAGACAGTAACCAAAAAGGAGAGCAGTCTCAGTTCCTCCGTAACCTGCCGGTAATATTACCCCAGCACTGGTAAGCTGCAGATAACCTGAAGTGGGGAGAAGCTGCTTCAGCAGTGGTAAGGGCTGGAAAATTATGAGCTGCTGTCTGTCTTTTCTTCTTTTCGACAGCCTCGACTCCTTTCTTTCTCTGTCACTGAGCCAGGATAGAAACCATGAATTCCAGAAGAATATGTAATCCGTAAGGAGCAGTGGTGAGAGACAGTTCACTGTGGAATGGACTCTCTCAATGATATATAAAAAAGGGGCGTTTTAAAGCCACTACTCTATCTAGAGGAACAAAACATCACCACAACAGGACTGTAAGTAACCTCTGGAAAGGCAAATAAGTAATTACATAAAGGCATTTAAAGTCATTCCCTTTTTATTTTATATTACTGAAAATCTCCGTTGAGTTTATATTCATTAAAAAGAAAATACCCTATTTAAATAGCTCTGCTTATTAAAATGGAGTTAGGAAGAAAGAATTCAAATAAAGAAAATGAAAATAGTACAGATCTTTATCTTCCTAGTAAATAAGAAAGTACTGAGTTCAAAACACTGCATTTTCAACTATTAGGAAGACCACTTAAACTATCTATGACCTGTTATTTGTCACTCACTGCAAGGGACTTACAAGATTTTAGAGCTTATTTCCTGCCAGAATTTTAAAGTACTACACAGCCTGCACTAAATGACAAGCTGCCTAAATGACAAGGTTTTCATGGTGCCAGAGAAACAAAATCCAACTAATTTTCCTTTGTTAGCTTTAAGATGAACAGCAAGAGATGAATATAATATTCATAATATCACAAACGATGAAAGAGCAGTTCCCTGGCTATGCCCCGGGACTGGTAAACAGGCTGACACAGTTAATAAAATAACATTAACTTAGGAGGCTCCTCTGGAGCACAGAAGTCAGGGACAGCAGCAGAGCTGCATGCACCCAGGTCACTGAACAAAATCCCAATGTGTTACTGGTGTTGGGAGCTAAGTTTCAACAGGGCTGCAGTGAATTACATCAGATCTGAATATAACTCATCATGTCTGAAAGAGCTGAAATAATTTTTGAGCTATAAGGAACACTTAGAAAAACTATAGGAAAGGTTATGCAAAACTCCACTGGCTAAGTACGGAATCTTAAAATCCATTTACTATGCTTTAATCCAGATTCTTACCCTAGTTGCAGTTTGTACTATAGCAAATAGATACTGAATCAAATGTCTTCTGTACTAAGAGTATATCACAAATATTTAAAAAGTGTGATATAAGTGTATAACTTGGTATATAACCATTTGCAGAATCGGACCTTAATTTGTAGAAATGCATTTTCCTTTCCATTATAAAGTTGTGAACAGCTTTATACTGTTATGACTCCAAAAAAGAAGTCTAAGTGTGACTGCTATAAACAGTTAAATCATTTTTTTTTCTTAAAGCAGAAATATAACCTTAATATATATCATCGGAATCATGGCAATTGGTACAAATTGCAATATTGTATGTATAATAAATAAATATTTTTTAAAAACTCAAAGCAACAAAAGAAATAGAGTGAAACTAATGACTAAGATTTTCAAGCTGTTTAGAAAAAGTTGCTGGCAGGCTTGTAGGTGCTCTATATAAGACTCCCATACTCTAGACTTTCCAGACATGCTTTTATGCTTGATTAATTAGTGAAACTAGGGAGAGGTGATACTTTTGCAGTGACCAATGTTTTCTTACAATTAAATCAATCTGGTATATATACATCTCCCATAAAGCATCAGGTCATGAAATGCTCATAAAACACCAGCCTAGGAGTCAACTGCAAAATTACACATTTTACATTTAGATAGATGCCTTTGATAAAAATAAAAATAGAGGGCTCTTTAATTTCATAGAAATATAGTATCACAAATTTACCCTGAGTGTCATGTATTAAAATAATGCTATGTAAATAGGCATGACAGTTAAATACAATTTTAGAATAAGACTGTTTAAATGAGTAAGTAAAATTTTAAAATGTCAGTCAACACTCTATGAAAAGAGAAAGCTCAATGTAATGAGGCTGGTCATTTCCGGCTTAGGAGGAGAAAAGGATTAGCATGTAGACTACATCAAGGCTGCCCAAATCTTTGTCTGGCTTTTACACAGGTATTCACTTTCATCTCAGTAAAAGAATTACAGTAACAAATGCTGGCTTACGTGATGCTTTGCTGCTTATGGCACAAGAGGGCTTCTTAAGAAACATTTGCTGTGCTGCCATGTAAAGGTCAGGCACAGTTTACTGAGAAGTTGGGGGGGGAAGCTTCAAAAAACCCTGTGGCCTTCCTGACAAATCTGTGGTATGGTGGCACACAGTCTTTTTTTATGGTTTGCCCAAGTACAGTGTCAGCTTTACTTTGACTAATTCTCTATGAAATGAAAATTATTATAATACCAGTAAAGAAATTGCCTTCTAGCAATCACTGGCACAGTCAAGTGGAATTGCAGAAGCAAAAGAAGGTTTTGAGTAATATACTAACTTCTTCCTTACAAGAATTTTTTTTTAACTGTGCACAGAAGCCAGTGATTGACAGTAACGTTTTCAGTCTGACATAACTTGCTTACTGTAGACTGCTATGAATTGAAAAAAGCATAGCAGATACAACCACTAGCTCTGAGCAACACTTTTGCTTAGCACTGAGGCAAAGAGGTTTCTGCACAGTATTGAAAAATAAGCACAACAAAACTCCACAGCTGCATTAAATGGGGCCAGGATATATTTCAAGCTTCCCCAGCTGGAATTATTTTCTATCTTCCTGGAAGATGGATGAGAAAGTAAGAAGATAGGAGGTCACAAGGGCCAGGTACATATACAATTCTGCATCTAATCTGCATAAAGGCAGGACTGAAGTAGATTGTATATATTTATAAGAACAGAAACCTATTCTTGTTCAGCACATTCACTAAAATAAGCGTACCTTTATTGCAAACATTTCCCTTTTGAAAGTGTTGAGTACTGCCAACCCAAACTACTGGACCAGACACACCCATTGCTCCTAAGGACTTGCTCCACTGAAATTTAAGACAAAGAAGAATAACAGATTCTTTTTATTTGGGGGGGAAAAGTAACACAAGCCTTAAGTGCAAATTATTGTCATAGACATAAGCATTATTAAAAAACTGATATAGACAAAAATCTATCATTTGACACTAAGAGATGATTTTCCCTTTTTTTTCCTCCTTTGTATTTTTATGCTGAAGTATTTTTTCAAATCTTCTGAAAGCTGTGATGTTCTGAACCAATCTTGATATTAGCAAATGCTTCTAATACAAGTTTCCAGTGAGTTCTTGTTCATATCTAATGTAAAATATGCTAATAGAAATAAAAAAAAATTCAGCAGCTGCACTCTACTCATTTAATGGAAATTATCAGCTTGTGTGTATTCATTATGTTATTTACCCTGTATTTGACAAAAGAATGTAGGCCAACACACATACCAGTCAATCAGATGCAAAAAGTGTATTTAGAAATATGCCATACTTGAACTTTTCATAGTAGGGTTTTTACAGTGGGGTTATGAAGAATTGTTGGAAGACAACAAAGACTTTTTTTTTTTTGAAGTCTCCAAAATTAAGAGCACTATTTAGCAAATACTGTGAGAACTGAAAAGTCTGGAAACTTACTGAAGTCTACTTAATATAAGGATATTAATATAAGGAACCTGATTGCAAACCACTCGCACATCACAGGCGTGAAAGTTATGAGTCCCCGAAGGGGGCAGGCCTACGGAGGCTGCTGAGCCTGGCAAGGACACGTGGTCTGGGCCGGCACTGCAGCACCGAAGGTGCCAACCGCTCCGCCAGCAATGAGCAGCACTGACTGCTTATATTCAGTCTGAATAAGCTGTAATCTGTGTTTATATTCAGCCTGGATAGAAAGTCTTTAGAAACTGTAAATGACAAGTAACTTCTCCTCTATCAGTTTATATGGGATTCAAGCCTATACGGATTACCAACATTTAAATGAGACTTTGGGGAGAAAACAGCTAGCTGGATCTAAATTCTGGGGTCTCATGCAGCTTGTTACTATCTGGTGCTGATAACTGTGGTCTAGAAAAAAAAAAGGAAAGTGTTTGCCAACGAACAGTTTTCCAGATGTGTTGGTAGAGAACAACAATCATGAAGGAAACAGTGCAGGTCTATTTCTACTCAGAGCTTTTCCATAATTCCTTGAGATAAACAAGAAAATCCTCATTGTGCAGTAAGGAAACTGAGGCAGAAGAGTTAAAAATGAAAAGCTTCGCTTCAGGAATACTAAATACTCACTTCTTGACAAAGTTAAAGAACAAATTGATAAGAAGCAAGTGTCCTGCTATATTCAATGCTCATACATTCCTATCTGAAATTTTGCACTAAAAACACAACCAAAGTTTAGCCAAAACAACTTATACAAGACTAGGTAATCATTTTCCTACAAGGGAATCATTTTTAAAGCCCAGAATAGAACTCGGGTGGTTTTGGTTCATTAAACCATGCCCTTCCTCTTTTTAGGTAAAAATTAACTATAAATTATTTTCTCCTAAGCAGGGAAAGCAACTTGTCTCACAGATTCTGTGGGAATCTTCAGCTTACAGTGCTACACATTGCTATAAATTACCGACTGAAATTCCTTTTGATGTGTTTATTTGGAATGGCACAAAATGCATCTGTAAGCCTCCGAAATTTTGAAGAAGATGTTTATAAGCATTACTACTGTTTATTGTTTCAATGAGAATATAGGAGTTGGGATTTTAAAGGAAGTCCTTGTGTTGTTATCTGTAATGAGAGAGAAGCACTGGGCTACTTCAAGAACCTGAAAGTGAAATTAACCACTCTGAAGTACAGATAAAGATATATTTACTTAAATGTGTCAAATATATGACTGAAAGCCCTCCAAAATCTATAGCATGGTAAGACTCAGTCTTCTGCAAAAAACTAAGCTTCTCGCGTAACAAACTTTTCTGACAACCATTGAGATTTAGGAGAGGAAGGACTCTCATTCCCTAGTGGTACAACCAGTGAAATCCAGCAGGGCTTGGACGTAAAACCTCCAAAACCTCACACAATTGCCAGTTTTGCACATTCAAGTGAAACAACGCTCCTGGTTCAGGATGTAAACCTATCCTGACAGTTCTCCTACCAACTTTCTGTCCCAGCACAATACGCTTTCCTTGTCTTGGCAGCTGGGCCAGACAGATTAATATTCCCAACTGCACAGCCACTTAATTCCTCCTTGTCTCACTCCATAACATTCGCAATTAATGACACAGGTCTTTGTGGCTTTAAATACTACTCAGAGCTTCATATAAGCATCTATAATTCCAATCCTTAAGCACATACTTCAATTGTATGTATTATGCATAGTACCAGGTTAGCCATTAAGGCTTAAAAGAAAATAGAAAGCTAAGAATGTCTTTCCAGGATTGGAGCTCCAGTCTCAAATGTTTTCCTTGTGTAAGCTGCAATAATAGAGATAAGTGAATGAAATTTTCACAAACCTTTAAATTAGTCTTCTCAGTTATATACAGCAGGAAAAGATTTAGGTAGACATACATATATACATAAGCACATACATGCAAATAGATAGACAGAAGTACATATATATAGTTTCTATGTACTCCGAAAGCTTGAGAACACTTGCTTACCCTTGCCAAAGTCAGTGTCCCTTGTTTACATACACTGCAGCGGACCCTCAGTTTCCCAGGTTTCACAGCTTGGCAGAAACTTTTGCAAAAAACATAAAAACTGTTGTAACTAGCAGCACCTGTCAGGAAGAAAATAAAGAAAACACTCAATTTGTACTGAAAATGAGTAACAGTCTGTAACAAAGGGTTTCTATTTGACTCTGTAAGTGATATGTAAAGAAAATAGATGATTGACTAATTTTAAGGCCTGAAGACAGCCTTGTGATCATATTGCTTGGTCTACTTAACACTTTCCATCATCTCCTGTTCCTCGATCAATAGCTGCAGCTGCACAGTAACCCCCAGAAAACAAATCCTATCTTGAGTTAGAGCTTGCCACTGATGAGCACCCACTGTAATCTTTGGCAAGTGATGCATGTGATTAATTACCCCAACACGTAATTAATTACAAATAATTTTTGCCCTACTTCCAGTCTAAATTTGTCTAGCCTCAAGTTTTAGTGAGTCCAAATTGCATGACAGATTCCTTGGATCAAGTTTAAAAGATTAGTTTGATTGATAATACAACAAGGAAACAAATATTTAATTTAGCAAATTTAGTTTTATACATGGAAGCCTGAAAACCATTTCTTTATTCTTGCTGGCAGCTGTATAACCTAGCAAAGTTAGCAATCTGCTGCCAAGATATTAGGCCAAGTACATTTTCAAGGAAAATGAAATGAAACACATTCTGTTCTGTGAAACTATGGAACAGAACATGATAGGCAGAGAATTGTCTAAGCCTGGAGCAATCCTAATTATTTGATTTCACGTGCAATTCTGGTTATTGCTTTGAGTAAGCCACTTTTTAGGGTGAATATTGTTATTCCTCAGGGAATAATGGAAGATTCATAGCATGTTGGTTTTAATCGAGACTAGCCATCTCTAGTTCAGAGGCTCAAGCTTATTATCAGAAATTGAGCTGAGCTCAAAATAAAGATTTCCTCAGATTTTCCCAATATCAAGAGGAATGGTTGTGGAGCTTTTCCCTATTAACAAGGGTGAACTTATAGGATCCACAGGAATCCCTTAGAGATCAAAAGCTTCCCACTGTTTTCTTCCCCATCTTCTTACTCTTCCCTACATTTTTCACCAATATAATGTTTAAGTAAATTTGAATCTGATTGTATTACCACAGTAAATATCATCTCAAATAATATTTTTAAACAAGACAAGACTGAATTGCTTTATTTTTACATGTCCTTCAGAATGATAAGGGCAAGACTGTTCTGCTAATGAAAATCCCTTCCAGTCCCTACCAATTCCATGTTATACCTATTTGTAGGTGTCCTAACAGGACTACAGGTGCAATTAGTTTCCAAAACTCAACTTCACAGAACTTTGTTGTCAAAAAAATACAGTACAATCTAAGAAAAAAAGATGCAGATGTCTTCAAAGAACATTTACACTGCTGAAAGAACAAATTTTATAACACATACTAAAAAGCATGCCAAACTTTTTCCAGGCTTACAGAATCATAAACCACGTGTCTAGAGGATATAAGTGATGTCTCCAATATTAATTTTACTCAGCTCATCTATCAAGTGCTTCATTATGCTATCATTATGCTTTCCTGGGAAATATTATTTACCACAACAGAATGTAAAGCATAACAAAATTATAACTAAATTCAAATTTTGCGGAAAAGAAACACACATCCATCCATTCACACACATACACACTGTAGTACATTAAATGAAATCATGCTCTTTTCATATGAATAAATGCAACTCAAGCAATTGAGAGCATACTTCTCAAATCAGTCTGTAACACAGCTCTGAGATGAAGATGGTTCAAATAAAGAAAACAAGGCATATGCTGAACTATTCAACATATGGTACCAAGTTGAGAAGTGAATCCAAACCAAGTATGACAATTTTGAACATCTGGATCCCTATTCACTCATATCTTGCTTGAGGCTCATCACACTAGGACCAAGAAGGGCACTTCTGGATTAGACTCAGTTTGAACTAGAATCAGCAACCAAAATCTAAATTAGGGTATTGAAAATGAGAAAGAGTGCACTGGCAAATGATTGCCCCTTCCTTTTAGCAGTTGCCTGAGGCAGGATCAGCTAAAACTGAAAAGAAAAAAAGAAAAAAAAAAACCCAAACAACAAAAAAAATGAGACAGTAAATTTAAAGAACATTAAATTTAGCACAATTTAAAGGAAATATTTCATGACTTAAGTAAGCAAGAATGCTATTGCTAAAAGAGGCCACCAGTATAAACAGGATCATTAGAGCCACTTACTCCTAACTCAGTTTCAGCTGTACAAAGACCAGTTGTAGCAGGAGGTGAGACCAGGGCTCTTCAGCTATTTTCATATCCCCACTCCTCTCCCTTTGCTCTGGTTTCTGCATGGGCTTTGAGACCTAATTAGACTGCTGCTTCTATTCATGCACAGGAGCACTCATCCTGAGCAGATCTGTGAGCCACTATGCACTCTCCGCATTCAGTCCTATTCTTGGATGGACTCCTGCTACGACTAATGAAATCCTTTCAGTCAAGCAGAACCATGTTATTAAGTACATGAGCCTTTATGGAATAAAATATTCTTGTTAATTAGGCTGATGCTATTCCTGATCCAATCCTCCTGATGCCTTGTGTCCCTGTCTCCTATTTTATACCAACTTTATTTCAAGTGGTAAACTACTTAGGGCAGGAATCATGTTTTCTGCCTGCTTTGTGCTCTAAGTTCATTCCATCTGGACCCAAAAATAAAATTATATTATTGATAATACTCTGCAAAACATTCATAGGATAGTATGGCATAAATCAGCATGACTGAATACTGCAGTAAAAAATAGCAGTCATAGGAGAGGCCTGGAATGAGGCATATTGCTGATTTACTGTAGAGGATAAATCTTGTGTGTTAGCTTGATATTTATTCCTTGCGAAAATAAACTACGTTAGCCCAATTATTTTTTTCTTAGCACTTTGCTTTTTTTCCCCCCTCCTTTCTCATGAATACAAAAAGTACTCCCTAAACACACCCCCAATGCACAAATTCGAAACACAACAAGAAATAAATTTATAATATATTTAGTTGGAGCAGCTAAGCAACACAGATTGATGCAGAGACCCAGAATAACTTTGGAAATGTCTCCCACAGCAAGGCTTCTGGAGAGGCAGAGCACTACAGGAAGAGTGCTCTGACTGTAAGGGGAAAGGAACAAATGGAGATTTTCAGCAGTCCGTCCACCATTTTATGCAGGCGGGTTGATACCAGTGTCACAAAGTGCAGTTACACTGTTCGGTGCGTGTCCTAAGCAGCATCACCAGGAACAGGGGAGACTGACGACAGAATTACATGTGCAAATGCTAAACACTGGCATACTGTACCACACCGAAGCCCAGCATTAAACTCTTCACTGACTTGCTAATGTCAGTGGGAATCTTAGCACGACCCTTGACTGAGCCTGTATCCCCTTGACTCCCTTTTCAGAGGGGAACTGAAAGAAATAAGGACAAAGAAACCTGCTTTATGCACCGGCACTGACGTAGCAATATTAATAAGAATTGTAATTATGGCACCATGCCAGTAATCACTAAAATTGCTGCAGCATCAACCTTACAACCTCGACTTTCCTCATTCAATCATGGTCTATAGGTTTTCATAAAACTTTCCATTAATATTTTATAACACTGGTACTCAGCAAGAATGTGCAGTCACAGCAGATTATAAGTAAAAAAAATGGACGTTCTTTTTTAAGTGCTGGTTCTGATACTGAAGGTGAGCATTAACATCATAAATAAATTAAATCATAACTACCAGCCTCTTTTGCAGTTATATACATTGGGTGGATGGAGGAAGATTGAGGGAAAGAATCAAAGGGTGCTGTATCTGCAATTATTGTTTTCTGCAGTCTCAATTTTCAGGTCCATATTCTACATATTTATGTGCCTGGCAAGAGTATCATAACAGTCTCTTTTGGCTATCAGTCATTCATATGTTGGTCTGGACAGCCACTCTTTTCCAGCTTTCCCACACCTGCTGGTATGCCCACATGTCTTTTGAAAAGCCATTTATCCAAGTCTCTACCATTACATGATTCTTATCCCTAAAGATGGTGCAACAAGGATCAGTCACTGTGTTGAGAAGTATTTTAATTTAATTTACCATAAACTGAGATCAGTGCCACCAGGAAGATGACCTTATGAACCTGAGTTCTCATAGATGCAAAAGCATTTTTCAGCACATGAACATAAGCTGACTTTCAAGAAGTCATCTCCAATACATCAAGCTTCAGATAAATCTGACTTAGAAATGCAGAAAAAAAATACCTTTCAGTTTTTTCAATTAGCAGCCAAATGAATCATTTCCATTTGCATTGGTAAATTCTTCTCGTAGCTTGTTTAAACATAGCAAAAATCATTTTCTGCTCAACTGCCTGGAAACACTGGTCTACCTTTCTTGCCCTTCGCATACTGTGAGCATGCTTATGGGACTGAATCTCTCAGGTAAAGTAAGCAACTGTCTCCTTTCCGGAGTCCCAGGAAATGTACAACCTCCTTGCTGTGGTGATCTTTTCTAGCACTTCAGTATCATTACCATCAAAAAGATATTTCTGTTTAGCTTCAATTTTCTATGCTAAAATTAAACCATTACTTTCTCTACTTTCCACCATAGATATGGAAAAGTTTGTTTTCTTTCTCTTTGCAGCAGTATTTTATATTAGTTTTGTCTTCCTTGGGGGTAGTCAACCCCAATACGGTCATTCTTTTCTTATAAGTAGTACTCTCTAGAGTTCAAAACATTTTTCTTGGACTTCTCTTTAAGTGGTGTTAAGTGCAGCTCCCAAGCTTGACCTAAATTCCAGCTGAAATCTTTCTACTGCTGAGCACAGCAGTTTTTAAGGCATCTTACAGGTCATACTTTTGTTTACATATTCCCATATAATACTACCCTTAACCTGATGGGTATAACATTTTTGGTTCCTGTTCAGTCTGATGTACAAAGAACCTCCAAAGCCTTGTCTGCTTAATCTGTTGTAACCCATTCTGTATTTGTGTGTCTGACTACTGCCAGACAAATGCAATTCTTTGGGCTGGCTCCTACTGAGCAGCATGGTGTTTTTTTCCACACTACACTTCCAATTTGTCATGATCTTTTTGCATTCTGAGGCTGCCCTCCAGTTTATTGGCAGTCCCTCCTAGCTTGGTGATGCCTGCAGGTTTAATAAGTGTCTATTCCATCATCTAGGTCATTAATGAGAATATTGATTAATATCAGATGTAGGGAGACCCATTCATTATATCCCTCCATTTTGATGATGAACTACTAATAACTACTCTCCATCTATAAATTAGTAGACAAGTTCATAGCAATCCAACTGTATTTTTATCTATATCAGGGCTCTCAGTTTGCTAATGACAGTATCATGCTAAACTGTCAAAAATCTTACAAATGTGAATATGTGAAATCTGTGCTTTCTTCTTTCCACAATTCAACATGATCTGTTTTTTGATGAATTCAGGGTGGTTGTTACTGTTGTCTTTGGTTTCTTCCAGATGCTTGCAGATAGTTGGATTATTTGTTCTAATAGTTTCAGGAACTAAAATTAAGCTTTTCCTAGGCTTTTCAATTACTTTCTAAAAACACCACCAGATTTCTTCATTCCCCCACACCCATTCTTCCTATATAGCATGTATTTTCTATGAGTTCTAGAAGTTATTTTAACAGTTCTTAAATTTCAGCCATTAGGGAAGATATTTACTTAGAAAGAATGCAATTATATTGAGGTGTCATAAAGCAGCAAGTTTAAAATTCCCCAGGTGGCATCAAGCAGAAAATAAGTCTGAGTTGTCTAAGTTTTTTCTTTTTAATTGTAAGCTATATCTAGAAGTGACAGCCCTAACAAAAAATGCAGTAAACCATAAAGCAAGACACTAAGTGATCATGAACAGCAATTAAAGGTTCCAAGAGCTTCCAGAAGTTAAAGCAGAAGTATGCATCGACCAACCTACTAAGATAGCTTTGGTAATGGGACAAATTATATCCTTGGATCATGCTATAAGTGTTGGAACAGAAGTTATTTCCATTTTTATTATCTTTCCATACTAACCATCAAACAACATGACAGCAAAGATAAGGTATCAGAGCATAATGACCTAAATTCATCACATCTCATTTCTAATATCCAGCAATAATTCCACCAAAAACCTAAGCTGAAGCCCTATGTAAACTGAATGGCTCAAAGTATTTCATCAGAGGTGGGGCTAATGATCAAGTTTAATATCCTTCAGTGCTGGGGGAGAGCATGCCTGTCATCTAGCAATGAGTGATAGGTCAAGATAACAATAAAAATAATAATAATTTTTCTCAAGTATAGACTGTGCTGAATGCACTGATGTAAGATGTTTAATATCTCCTTAAATACAAGAGAAATAATTTGCAACTAGAATCATAATGAATGCTATGTAATCAACATGGTGTCAGAGTGCTGATTGCTACTTTTTCTATCAACATTACCATTCAAGTGAAGCTTACAATTGTTGGAGAAGCTTAATGACTTCCTACTTGGAGTTATCAGAAGTGTGTCTGAGGGCAGTACTATAGTAGAGGGATTACAGGATGATCAAGAGAAAAATTTTGAAGCATGAGGAAATAACAGGAGGCACAGAAGTCTCCTAAGCATTGTAACCCCCCTCTCTGTAAGCTCCTCTGAGAGCTTCTCCCCACACCATCCCCACCCAGGGTTTAGCTATCTCTGTTCAAAAATTTATTTAAGGCCTAGTTCTGACACGGCCCACCAGCATAACTTTGGCTCAGGCTTTATAAGAAAATTATTAAGGTGTAAGAAAGAGCTGTGAAAAAGTCTGTAGAAGGATAAGAAAGGTAAAATGGCAGAAGGAGAAACGATTGCTGAGATGGGGTCATTAGCTCAAGGATTCAAGGGGAAAAATACCAACATGGAAAGCTATGGTCAACAGTTGGCCAGATTTTAATCAGGTCATTGGTATCATCAATGTGTCAATGTCAACAGATGGCAACTTTGCAACACCAAGGATTTAATCCAGGGAGCAATGGAAGCCAACCCTTCCCCTCTTGACAGATGCCTGCCTGGCCAGCAAAGACTCTTATGCTGTCAGCATTTGTGACAATACTAATGCTTAGCCTACCTTGATAAATATCTTTTGTGTGTTTCAGCCAATAAATAATTGCTTTTACTTCTACTATAGATACATACTCTGCTTGCAGGTTCTTTTTGAACACGGATAAAAATGGCCCAAACACAATGCCCCAAAAGAGTAACATGATACCAGCAAGTTCTAACAAGTAGGCTTGTGATTAATGACTGACATTACTGCAACTTCCTTGCAGAACCCAAAGCCCACCTAAATAAAGGGCTCTTCACTAACTTCAATAATTATTTGATCTGACTCTATATGTTGACAGATAACAGTTTAATGATCCAAGATACAGAGATGACAGGTTTTATGCATTCACATTGGTCACCATTCAAATTCTTCTTTTCTCTCTACTGTTTTCTGTGTTAAATATTTGTTAATCTAGATCTTGGACATGGAAAAGGATGAAATAAGCCATACTGCAGGTTGTATAAGATCAGACCAACTGTTTCTTCCCATTTAGTTTTAGGGAAGTATACAGTAAGTTATCCAAACCTGAATATCAGAAGTCTGAGATAGAATTTCCCTAGTTTAAATCAGGAGTTGGTCTCAGAAATAGACAAATCCCTTGTTCCACTGTCAAGAGCAGTTTATTCATCATTTTACATCTTCAAAATCTCCAGTAACTTTTAAACAATGCATATTTAACAGGGGTCAGGCCTTGGCACTGAAAACCAGCATGAAACCCAACTTGTATCTCTGTTTTCCTGCTTTCAAGGAGCTAACAGCTCGACTCCTTAGCTATTGAACAAGTGAAGATCCCATTTTCAGTATTTCTGTTCCCTTTTTAGATTGTTATCCGATCAAAAATCCATTTCAGTATCAGTCAGTACAGGTAAGGCAGATTCTACTATTGCCCATGAACAGCATGTGGTAGTGAACAAGGACATATTCTCTACCAGGTCTTTCACGCAGCTGAAGCACTATAAGCTTCTTTCCATAGCCTTTAACTAAACATCAGCATGCAAAGAGAACTGTGCCTCCCCCAAAACTCACACCAAGAGATAAAATAGCAGTTGGTCACAAGTGGAAGCTAAGACACCAATGGATAAGCTGATCTGTCCTTTAATGGTTCATTCTCAACAAGTTTCTAATGATATCAAATTGGGAGACCAGTCAGTATGTTCAAGGGCAGGGTTGCTTTTTAGAGGGACCAAGACAGGCTAGAAGAAAGGGCCAACTGAAACCTTATGAAATTCAACAAGGAAAAATGCAAAGTCCCAAATCTGGGAAGGAATAACCCCTTCCAACAGTTTAGGTTGTAGACTGGCTGGCTGGCAAGCAGCTCTGCTGAAAAGGACCTGGGGGTCTGGGCAGGCAGCAAGCTGAGCATGAGCCCCTGAGCAGCGTGCTCTGGCAGCAGAGAAGGCCAACAGCATCCTAGGTGGTATGAGCAGAAACAGAGCCTGTAGAACAAGGAAAGTGATTATTCCTTCTATTCAGTACTCATTAGATCATATCTAGAATACTGTGTCCAGTTTTGGCCCCTTCAGTACAAGAAAAGCATTGACAACTGGAGAAAGATCAGCCAAGGGCCACCAAGATGGTTGGGGCTAGAGCAAATTCCCTGTGAGGAGAGGCTGAGGGAGCTGGGCTTCTTCATCCTGGGGAAGGAACGGCTTTGGACAGACCTAGCAGCAGCCCCTAGTACCTACAAGGAGGTCATCAAGAAGACAGAGCCAGGCTCTTCACAGTGGTGCACTGTGGGAGGATGAGAGACAGTGGACAAAAATTAAAACAAAAGAGGTACAGAGATAAGGAGAAACTTTTTCACTCTGAGAACAGTCTGGCGAGGGAACAGGTTGCCCAGAGAGGTTGTGCAGTCTCCATCCTTGGAAGTTTTCAAGACCGCTCCAGATAAAGCTCTGAGCAGCCTGGTCTGATCTCATTCATAGCTGACCATGCTTTGAGCAGGAAGCTGGATGAGATTACCTCTGTAGGTCTCTTCCAATCTGAACTATTCTTTTATTCTGTGATTCTATTATCTTACAGGTTTTATTCATAGGTACACAAAGCTTATCTTGATACGCTGGCTTCATTTACTATCTGTTCCAACTCCAACAACTCTTACTCAACTTTCTTAAGAGCAGTGGGAAGTAGACTTTCAAATATATCCCTAGATCAAACGCACAAGCCTTACCCTTGAATCCTTCCCTGTATTTCATTAGCAGTCTCCTTATCAACCAGCCTTTTCATAAAAATCAGGTTCAAAATTATTTTCTCGTCATATAATAAAAGGGAGAATAAAATAGTTAAACTGTACAAATATAACAGTTATATCCACATTAAGCAATATTTCTGGAAAACAGGAAAGAAGGAAAACAATGACAAGCTGTCTACTTACCCCTTTCCCTCCTCCATTTCCCTGGCTGTTCATCACAGGCTTTTCATTTCTACACTGAGAGACATACTGCGTAATTTTGCCAGATGGAACTTTGTAGCTCCTGTAACTTGGTTTTGCCAGTAAGATTTTTTTATCCAGAATGACTAATACATATGAATATATATTTACATACACATATGTGAATAATACATATATATGTATATGAATGTACAAAGTACACTCTTTGGTAGTGTATACTGTTAAATAGTTTAGTAAGAAATGAGAAAACAGCCCCTATTTTGTAGTTCAAATTTTCAAGTATCAGCAAAACCATTTACAAAAGGCTACAGTCTTAATAAATGTTTGGTGGTTTTCTCTGTCAAGTTCATTTATTTATGAAGTTTTTACCAGCCAAAAAAATTAATGAAGATGTGAATGCAAAAGGCTACTCATTCATGATCTATGTTTGTAATTCTCTTCTCATCCCAATGAAAGACCCTCTCTTTCCTAATACCTCTTCAAAGCTAATTTCCTCACAAATATCCTGTTACAAAAAGTATTAAAACTACCCTCTTCCTTTACTATTTTTATACAAAAAAAGAAAGAAAAAGGTGTTATGAAGTAGATTTCTCTGTGTATCCAAGTGTGTTTTGTACTGTCTCCCCATTTAGATTTTCAAGTTCCTGAGGACCTGAACTGCCTCATTTTTCCTGCCTTGTTAATGATGAACTTGTTGTGGGAGCTTTATATAGGTTAGTGATAGCACAGACCAATTATTTTGATATGTGTGACTAGTTAAACAAAAAAACATTAGTCATAATGACTACAGACCTAATTCTGAAATCTCTAATCAGTCAAAACACCCATTATCGTCCATATGACTATTTAAGAGAATAAAATCTGAATAGAGATATTAGGAGCTAACCTACTGTTTTCATTTGAATGGCATTTTCTTATAGGTGATAATGATTACTGACTCTTTCCTTTAATTCAGCTATTTAATAGAGGACACTGATATAGGAAAGTCTTTCAACAGACTGAAAACTTCATAAAGCTAACACTGTTTCAGATTCCATTACATTTACAATTACACTAGTTTTGATTTGTAAAAGATTACTGAATGTCAGAGACCTCTCAGACCATTTTATCAATTTGCACACATGTAATGTAATGAAAAATACATGGATAGAAGTGAAAATGTATTATTCCAGCTGTCCTTACTTAAAGAACTTTGCTTGGTTTAACACAGCAGGAGAAAAAATGTCTGCAGTATAAACCCAGTAGTCTCAAAGTAGTGAAAGTGTCAACATAAAGCTAAGTAAGAAGTTTAAGTGAGTTTGCATTTTTTTATTTAAAAAAGATGAGATAATTATAAGATTCCATTCTCTTCCCCAAAGTAAAACTGGTATGTTCTACCTTTAACTTTCTGTTATCACAGAGTCACAGAATCGCTGAGGTTGGAAGGGACCTCTGGATCATCTAGTCCAACCCCCCTGCTCAAGCAGGGTCACCTAGAGCACATTGCACAGGATTGTGTCCAGGCGCGTTTTGAATATCTCCAGAGAAGGAGACTCCACAACCTCTCTGGGCAACCTGTTCCAGTGCTCTGTCACCCTCACAGTGAAAAAGTATTTCCTCATGTTCAGATGGAAGCGTCTGTGTTTCAGTTTGTGCCCGTTGCCTTACGTCCTGTTGCTCGGCACCACTGAAAAGAGTCTGGCTCCATCCTCTCGACACCCTCTCTTCAGATACTTGTACACATTGATAAGATCTCCTCTCAACCTTCTCTTCTCCAAGCTAAACAGGGCTGAGTAGAGGGGGAGAATCACCTCCCTCAACCTGCTGGCAACACTCTTCCTGATGCACCCCAGGATACCATTGGCCTTCTTGGCCACAAGGGCACATTGCTGCCTCATGCTTAACTTGGTGTCCACCGGCACTTCCAGGTCCTTCTCAGCAGAGCTGCTTTCCAGCAGGTCAACCGCCGACCTGTACTGGTGCATGGGGTTATTCCTCCCTAGGTGCAGGACCCTGCACTTGCCTTTGTTGAACTTCATGAGGTTCCTCTCCGCCCACCTCTCCAGCCTGTCCAGGTCTCTCTGAATGGCAGCACAGCCCTCTGGGGTATCCGCCACTCCTCCCAGTTTTGTATCGTCAGCAAACTTGCTGAGGGTGCACTCTGTGTCTTCATCCAGGTCATTGATGAAGAAGTTGAACAAGACTGGACCCAGTCCTGACCCCTGGGGGACACCGCTAGCTACAGGCCTCCAACTAGACTGTGCCACTGATCACAACCCTCTGAGCTCTGCCATTCAGCCAGCTCTCAATCCACCTCACTGTCCACTCATCTAGCCCACACTTCCTGAGCTTCCCTATGAGGATGTTATGGGAGACAGTGTCAAAAGCCTTGCTGAAGTCAAGGTAGACAGCATCCACTGCTCTCCCCTCATCTACCCAGCCAGTCATTCCATGATAGAAGGCTATCAGATTGGTTAGGCATGATTTCCCCTTGGTGAAGCCATGCTGACTACTCCTGATCACCTTCTTGTCCTCCACATGCTTGGAGATGGCCTCCAGGATGAGCTGCTCCATCACCTTTCCAGGGATGCAGGTGAGGCTGACTGGCCTGTAGTTCCCTGGGTCCTCCTTCTTGCCCTTTTTGAAGACTGGGGTGACATTGGCTTTCTTCCAGTCTTCAGGCACCTCTCCTGTTCTCCATGACCTTTCCAAGATGATGGAGAGTAGCCTAGCAATGACATCCGCCAGCTCCCTCAGCACTCGTGGGTGCATCCCATCAGGGCCCATGGATTTGTGGGTGTCAAGTTTGCTTAAATGATCTCTAACCCACTCCTCCCCCACCAAGGGAAAGTCTTCCTTTCTCCAGACTTTCTCTCTTGCCTCCAGGATCGGGGGTTCCTGAGGGCTGGCCTGAGCAGTAAAGACTGAAGCAAAGAAGGCATTCAGTAACTCTGCCTTCTCTGCATCCTTTGTCACCAGGGCACCCACCCCATTCAGCAATGGGCCCACATTTTCCCTAGTCTTCCTCTTGCTACTGATGTATTTGAAGAAGCCCTTCTTGCTGTCCTTGACATCTCTCGCCAGATTTAATTCCAAACGGGCCTTAGCCTTCCTCATCACATCCCTGAATACTCTGACAATGTTTCTATAATCCTCCCAAGTGGCCTGTCCCCCTTTCCACTTTCTGTAGACTTCCTTCTTCTGGTTGAGTTTTGCCAGGAGCTCCTTGCTCATCCATGCAGGTCTCCTACCTCCTTTGCTTGACTTCCTACTCATAGGGATGCACCGCTCTTGAGCCTGGAGGAGGTGATGTTTGAATATTAACCAGCTCTCTTGAACGCCTCTTCCTTCTAGGGCCGTAACCCATGGGATTCCTCCAAGTAGGTCCCTGAAGAGGCCAAAGTTTGCTCTCCTGAAGTCTAGGGTTGCGATCCTACTTATTGCCCTGCTGCCTCCTTGCAGGATCCTGAACTCCACCATCTCATGGTCACTACAGCCAGTTATTTAACTGTTCATCTCTGCCTGCAAAGATTTCACAGGCAAATAGCACATAGCCTTTCCCCCTGCCATATTGCTGATGCAAACACTTATAAAACTTGCTATTTGATGATGATTACAATTATTCTTTATGATGCCTGTCTAATTCAGACTGTGAGAATGGCATTTATTTGACAGTTAGATTCATCTAAGCTAGTCACGCTATATCCTATTGAGAAAAATGGGAGTTTTATGGCCTGATTCAATTTATCCTAAAGTAGATACAAAAGATATAATATAAATATGTCAGATAAATTGAGCCCTAAAATGGCATGTTTCTCTCTGTTGTGGTGATTTAGGACTGCTAGGTGCAGATATCCACACTGCAGACCTCTAAAACTAGGTGAGATGAATCCCACTTGGCGATGCTGTGGACAAGAATTCATTTTTTGCCTGCAAATGTGTTAAACACCTACTGTATTTTGCTGTATAGATAAGAATATAATACAGACTAAACCTTAAAAAAAGAATTTCTTTTGTTTAGACTCAGGCATGACTTCCAGAATGTCTATGTATCTCACATAATTAAGGTAAATGGAAGACACAGCTCTATTTTAGAAGAAAGAAAAGGACCTGTCACTGCAACAAGGACTATGAATGAAAATAAGAAGAGAGAATATTAGGAAGATCTGGAATTTGTCTGAAAAGGATGTAATGCCTGTGTAACAGGTGGAATATCGGAAGACTTGATAAAGGCAATAGGGGGACATATATCCTTCCAGCTTCTTCCCTCCTAAGGAAAATTTCTGTGTGCAAAAAAAGACTTCTATTGATCAAAAAATGCAGAAAAAAATATTTGTTCTAGAAAATTTCTAGCATCTGGAACGGGGTAGGGAACGAATTTATTAGGCTTTCTCTCTCAGTCTTTTTCATAAAACAGTTTTCTGCTTCCCATCTCATAAGCTTCACCATTATTTCTCTTCTTTCTTTCATCCATTTTCTCCCTTCATTTTCTTGCTAGCTAGCTTTATCCCACATCCTCCTTCCTCTCCTTTCTGAATATTCTATCTCCTTCCCTTTCCTGATCTCTACACAAACTTTGTCTTTCTCTTAATTCTCATAACACATTCTTTTCTCCTTCAGTTTGCTGTCTGTTTTTCAGAAAAAGGAGCAGCCTTCCACACTAAAGCTAACATGGCTTATAGTAATAATGCGGTGTGAAGGTAGCAAAAGCAAGAAAAGACTATCAAGATGATTCTGCCAGACAGCAAAATATGAAAAATGACATCCAAAACCTAGTTTCATGAAATCTCATTTCAAACTTTCACTCCTGAAAGCTTGGCAAATGGCACACAGGAGAAACAGTACTAGCTGATACATCAAGAAAGTGTTTAAGACTAAGGGTACCAACAGAATTCCCTGAATATGTCCTCCTTCTCAATGAGTATGTTTTCAAATTAATACAGGGACTTCTGAGTTTAAGCCTAAGCAAATAAGGGAAGGAGAAGCTGCTCCAGAAAACCAAGCTTGGGTGGCACATTTCCTAGAGTGCAGGCATTATTGGGAAGCAGCAGACCCAGCTCAGGACAATTTTAGCAAATAATTTAGGAAATGCTTATGATTTAAAAGCCAGCTGAACCAGCTCCAGCACAGGTTTCCTCCTTTTTGTCCAAGTGGAGTTTGAGAACCTTTATACTTGTTTGAGATTTCGGTATGGATAGCAGCATGCTTGGAGCAATAGATCTGACAGAACAGCTCTACACCCAGAAATGCTGAACATGCCAAGAGTCAGGGCACCGATCTGGAAGGGCGGGGGAGCCCAGAGTGACGGTGGCAGTGAGGCGGGCAGATGCTGTGGCCCTGCCGACAGGGGTGCAGACCCCCAGTACCTGAGCAAGGTGAGCAGGGCAGTGCAGGTCACTCATAGTCCAGAGGTCACCAGGCAAGTCCATAAAGATGAGCCTGAGATCCTTGGCTAAAGCCCTAAGAGGCTGCCAAAGAGGTTGCAGCACCTGCTGGTGTGCTCAGGGACCTGATACCAAGTATAAGACACCCTGGAAAGCATCTGTGTCATGTGCAACAAGAAACGAAATACTGACAGATCATGGAAAAGGTTTCTCAACATGTAAAATGTCATGATATCATTAGCTTCTTAATTGACAATCTGCTATAGAACTTAGAAAAAGAATAAAAAGAAGCTATACTCAAATTTATAGAACGGATGCATGCATGTGCAAATCTGCTTATTTAAATGTTCAAATATATGACAGCACACAAAGGTACATCTGCATATGAGATCATGTACAAGTTTAGGCAAGCACCTTTTTGAAAATATAGAATGTAAGGTTAAAATTCTGCTTTCTTGATTAGTTTGAAATCTTATTCTTAGCATTAATGTGCAAACACAGTATCTAATTAGAGATGTTTAATTTGATTGAAAGTTCAAATAATAGCATATTCTCAGTCAAATTAATGGCTACTTCTGTGGGGTTTCTTCTCTGTATTAGCTCCCTACTTACTTCCAGTGTCCAAAAAAATCATTCTACTCAACTAATATGTTGTCCAGCTATAAGTGAGCTAGCATATCAACAGTAGTTACCAGTAACTATCAAAGTCTAGCAACAATAATCAGAATTTTTAATTCAGATATTGCAGCAAAAAAGTTCTAGTGATGCTATTAGGATACTAGAGTCTGTTAAGATATTATACAACATTCTGGAAATGTTTATTTTTCAGAGCACCCAAGGAATGAATAATGACATAGCAAAGCTTATGGAAGATAATTAATTCATGGTATTAAAACATTAAAAACACTTCCTGAGCAAAGGCTTTTATAGAAATTAAGCTGTTATTGAATGAAAAGGAAAACTTCTACATAGCCAAATAACTGGTTAAAACATAGGAAACAAAGATCAGGAGTAAATGGTCAGTTTTCTCATTACATTCCCACAGGGAAATTGTGCTGGGACTTCAGTGTTTACCATCAGAAAAGGAGGAATGAACAGTGAAATGATAAAGTTTGCTGGTGATATGATCTTATTCAGGGTAGTAAAAATGAAGGCCAATCTCAAAAAAAAATTGCAGAATGCATGATGTTGAGTAACTAGAAATAAATGGAAAATGAAATTCAGTGTAGATAAATGTAAGGTAATGTACATGGGGAAAATAATTTTACACATACAATGATGGGCTTGACTAGTTATTACCACACAGGAACAAGATATTGGGGTTATAATAGATAGTTCTATGAAAATGTCAGCTTAATGCTCAGTAGCAATCAAAAAAGTAAATTGAATGCTAGGAATTATTAGAAGAGGAACAGAGAATAAAACAGAAAACAGTGCTGTACAAATGTGACTGAGAAAATCCATGGTGTGCTCCATTTTCAACAGCGTGGGTAGTTCTAGCTTTTCCATCTCAAAAAAGGATATGGTACAACCGAAAACATATAAAAAAGGATGGCATGGACGATGAATAGCTTCTATACCACAATCACTTAAACAGACTGTGACTTTTTTGCCCCAAAAGAGACAGCTGAAGATATTAAAGATATTATAGAGGTCTACAAAATCATGAGAGGCAGAGAGATGGTGACTGAGGCTGAGACAGTATCCTGGACATATATCATTATGATATATACTGATTTATACTTACACTGCCAAAAGCTATGGGCTACCAGTAGGATACTAGACTAAACTGATCTGTGTTGGTCTAGCCACTGTCATGTTTCATGTGAGAAAAAGAGAAGGAAGTAATCTATTACTACATTTCAGTGTGCTGCTGTGTCCCTTCAGAAAGATGGTAGGTTGGTGCTGCACTTACAGATCTACTGGTCCAACCTTTTTTGATCTCCAGCTCCACGCAACTCCAGGCTGCTACAGGAATGTCACAGGACAGCCCTGCTCAGAATGGTGATACCTTCTGTGCGACCCAGACCATGCCCTGCTGGAGGCATTCAGTGTCCCTGCCCACAAATAAATCCCAATCCATTGGTGTTTACCAAATAGCTTTCAAATTATTAAGTTTTTTAATACATAGATATTTATGCACTTGTTTTTATGCGCAAGTACCAACAAATACTGAAGATCTTTGCCTCTATTGTAGCAGATAGTTTAGCAAATAAGTGAAAACAAGCCTTTGTACAATTCTTCTAAGCTTAAACTGCTAGAGTATAGAGCTTTATGTTTTTCTTTGAATTCTCTTGTCTGTTTTTGAGTTTCAAGCTGTCATCTTAAGCTTTATACACTGATTGTGTTCTGTACTGAACCTTCATTTTCTGAAGAACATTTCAGCCACAGTAACATTTTTTAAAATATTAAGTGTCTTCACATTGATTGCAAAATGACCATACTTAAATACCAATGTTGTTTAAGAAGTGCTCTTCATTTCCTGTGCTTCTGCTAATGCTTTCAGCCTTTTATTTTTTTCAGATCTCATAGGCATTCAAAAGAGCATAAGATCTTTCCAGCTATTTTTAATTTTCTTGTTTGTTTTACTTTTATAAGCAAATATTATTTTGAATGGTTTTTCTGGTTTTCAAAAACAGGCATTTTCAAAGACACTCCAATTCTTGATATAAAGGAGCATATACCAAAAATCTACTAATAATTGCCAATTTTGATGGCTTAGAATACAGAACGTTAGTAATTTTGCAGTAGCTTAGTATTCCGTGTGCACTTTGTCAGGTTCAAAACTATTACTGGAAAATGTAATATGCTTTAGCATAAGCTTGGAGAGAAGGGAATTAATGTTCTGCTTAAGCTTCATGCATTTACACTGGTTGAAGAAAAAGAACTGGAGATTCCACTGCCTTATGTCCACTTTCAGAGGAAACGGCAAAAATTCTGGAATAGATGCTACCTCTGGAAAGATATGAGAAATCCATGTTTAGGTTCCAACTACACAACAGGCTCCACACAGGTAGGAAATGTTAATGGTGCTCTACTTAGGAGTCCATTATGTACAGCTTGTTCATAGATCAGGTCCATGACAGTTAAATAACACTATTCACCAGTTATGCTAGAATTTTATCTGTTGTAGATTCTTGTATTCATTTGCAATAAATACATCCAACAGAACATTCAATTATGAGCTGCTTTTTGCAATTTTTCATCAAGGAAAAGAGGCTACGCCATCTTAGCATACCAGTAACCCAACATTTGGCAAGTTCTTTATATATTTCATGACTAATGCCTTTCAAGCCCAGAACAGAAAGAGAATGATAACCTGACTTTGCAAATATGTATGTTCTAGCAGCAGCAGAAGGAAAGATGAGGAACCATGATGAAAATCTAACAGTGAATACTGGAGACTGGCATTCAAGGTTCGAGAGATTCAGCTCCTAACTACTGAATGAAAAATGAGAGGTATAGAGAGGATAGTACATGAAAGGTCATGAAAATCAAGACAAGTGGTTGTATTTGAAGAACAAAAGCTAGTAATACCATGAGAAGAGGGACCTGGTCAAGGTAGGAAAACAGACCTTCTTTGAATAATGCTGAAATATAGATAAAAATATATGAAAAAATCTCTCATTCTAGCAAAAAGAATGCTGCAATAGTAGAGATCTGAAATGCTGATATCCTGGGTCAGGGTTTTACTTGCACAGATTGATAGGAAAGATTGCATTTTTAAATGAGCTACAACACAGTTTGATGAAGAGCTCTCCATACTAGCAAATCCACACAAGATTATTACATTAACACAGGGATTTATCAGTTCAGATTCAGAAACTGTTACACACAGAAAATCAAGCCTATAGCAACACCTTAGAGCTCTTATTAGTAGAGCTCGTTAGTCTAAATGTAACAGTATTCTAATATCGATATGCAGTTTTCAGACTGACCTCGTAAATCTGTACAGCCCTACTTGTGCCATGCTGATTTGCTGGGGTTAGTACTACACTGGGCATCTTTGCACTGCAATAAGTGTGCAACACTGTAAAGGGAGAAAGTAAAGAGATGAAATTGGAGTAGTGGGTCAGTGCATATAAGAAGGGCAGAAAATCAAAAACAGAGAAAAAGTCAGGAAGCAGAAGAATAATATGGGGATAATAAAAAGCCATGAAGGTAATGAAAACAGAAGCAAAGCCTTCCACCTCCCACCTCCCCTATCTAAACACACATACAGAAAAGAAATCTGTCCCCAAACAGGCAGTAGTAGAAGAACAGAGATAAATGAGCCTAGCAAGTCTCAGAAGCCCAGAACATGAGGGAATATAGTCAGTGGGTAGTCTACAGATATAATCTCAAGAAGACATGTGAAGAGGAAGACAACAAAAGAGTGAGTATGAAGTTAAGAGTCATTAAACATGACTGGGGGAAAGTGGGTGGCAGAGATTCCTGCCTATGTGGCAATGGCAGGAATGATGGGGAGATGAAGGTACTGATTAACATCCCTAGACTGGTGAAAGAAGAAGCAAATACAGTCATGATATCAGGAAGGCAGGAGAATCTAGAGCAGGCTGAAGAAGAGGAATAGCTAGAATTGACACATTAATGAAAACAACAAGAGTAGGGAAATGGAACCAGTAGAAGAAAGGAGGACACAAAACCAAATGCGCTAATTGGGAGACAGTATTGCATAGGGAGGCAATGGCAATGAAAAGTTTTTTAAATTACTATATGAACTGAACAAAATTAAAGTATTGAAGTCATGTTTGTGAAAAGATCTCGCCAGGAAGAAGAGAAGACAGAAACCGTCATATGTGGATACGGATCTATGGAACATCCTGGGACAGTAGCAGTTCCCTAGTGCTGGCTGCAGATTTTCCTCAGTTAGCAAACAAAAGGCTGGCCAAGGTACTCCTCTTTTAATTAGCTGGAGCACTAGAAGCATAGGAAGTTGTTAGTCAAAGCAGCTCCTTTCATAACATGGGAAAAAGAATCAGACAGCAACATTTTTATTTGCTGGTTTTGAACAATACTATCAAAGGGATATTTTGCATAAGCAGTGAAGTTGAGGGATGGAGATGAGAGCCAGAGACCCGATCAAAGAGGTGTAAAAATAGTAAAGGAAATTAACAATGAAAAAATCACTTACATTTTAATTCTGAAAAAAGGCACAAAATAAAGGAAGCATGATTAGGGAAAGGAATATTCTCCTTGACAGAATATATAAAGCTAAATTGCTGTATTATATCAGATGAGCTAGGAAAAGATAAGGGCTGGACCAGCAGAATGTAGAACACAGAGCAGATAAAGTATCAGCAATTTTCAATAAGGATGCCTCACTGTATTGATTAAAAAGTGTAAGAAAGGGCTGTCATTTCATAATGGCTAGGTTATATACTAGATAATACTAGTATGAGGGTTTGACCAGAGGGACCGTGGTAAATAATATGCTATAAATTTATCTTCCTTTGATGAGCTAAAAATTAAATTGTATACGCTATTTTAATCAAAGACCTTGAGCTTTGAGCAAGAAGTGCTTTCATCTTATTCATCAGTCTCATTCACAAGTACACATATATTTAGTAACAGTGTCTGTCACTCTTCTGAGAGTTCTAAGAATGGCAAAAAAAAATAGTACAAGCTATTTGCAGCAAAATGGTGAAAAGATATGAAGCATGTGACTTTATATAGGGACAATATGGACAGCTGAACTGCCACGAAGCTCCAACTTTGAATGCAATGATCCTATTCTCACAAAATAGAAATTAAATTTTTGCCAAAAGGAAAATAATGCAAAGGGAGTTTACACACAGCATCAACCCAGCATAATTAAATATTTTTATTTGGGAGAGGCCCTACTGTAAGTTCATGTATGCAATAAGATACTTCAATACAATTATTATAACAAAGATAAGCAAAATGGAAATTAACTCTAAACGAAGTTACCTCTCACAAGCATCCTTCCACTTGAAAAATTCAGCATCTGTAAAGCACTTTCACCAGCTGATAAAAATTGTTAGTGACAGAGGAAGATAATAAACTTGATAATCTCAAAATAATCTAAACTCCCACCCTCCATATTTTAAAGGAAATTTAAGATATTTTATAATTCTGCAGAGTCTGGTTTATTTGCTTTTTAATTGGATTTGCCCAGTAGAATAGTTTGATTTGTTTCCATTTTTATTATCCAATCTGAATTTGCCAAAACAGGTTATGTGTAAAGATCAGATGTTTTTCATTGGTAGAAATGTATATGATGAATATGTGGACTTTATGAATGAAAAGACTTGCACAATCAAAATTGCAAGTAAAATTTTCTGGTTGTATTCAGAGAGTGATAATGTCTGACAAAACAGATCAGATGGGCAGTTCTGCAAAGGGAAATAAGTAAAATTAATGTTTTGAGATTGTAATACAAGCTAGGATTTAGATGAACTTCAGTTTTCCCTGTTCACCAGCATCATGCTTCAGGAACTAAGAGTCACAACCACAAGGAATAGTGGAAAACAGATGTACGTACAATTGATTAGCAGATCAAAGATACTGTGGTTACACATACACACACACACACACACACACATGCACACACACTTATACACATATATAAACTTCAAAGTGCTTAAAATTAAATACCAAACTTTTTGAAAATATTGAATAATATATCAATCAAGTGACAAGTATCAGCTACTGGAAAAGAAAAATCATTGTACAAGTTATTAATAAATTATTATTTATTTAATGGGATTGTAGTGGAAGGAGATTATCCTAATATCTTTATGAGCCATTAATGAAATAACTAGGCAGCTGACAGGCAGAAGACACACATCAGATCCCTCTTCTTGGTGTGGACAACCATGGTGTCCATCCATCATCAGCTATCTCCCTTTTATTACAGACATCCAGTCTTCTCTTAGTTTTACACTACTTGAGTTTAAATACTTCTCCTCAGCACTGATTCAAATCATATTCAGTTCTTCCATTTGGAAATTCCATTCCCCCCCAAATCACACTTTTTTCCCTGAACAAGACATGTTAGCCAGCCAAACAGTAGTTACTACAATTACCCACAGAGAGGCCTTTAGAAAATGACTGAGTATCATTTAAGAATCAGTTAGATTTAATATTGTGCAATTAACATAGCTTCATTATATCCATTTAAAATCCCATTATTCAAAACCTGAAAACAAGGCAGTAGAAAGGAATTCCAATGAAACCTGAATTAAAAAAAAATTAGTTCCACCAACTTTGTATCTAGTCTTTAAAATTGTCCTACAGTTTCTTCCACATAAACCTACTCTTTTTAAATGTTTCAGATTCAAATACTATGCAGGTTGTCCAGAGATCTTCATTTTAAAAACAATCCTATAGCATAAATATATTTATAAACCAATAAACACATTGTAATGAAAGGCTGCAGAACCTAATACAGACCTTGAAAAATACTCTAATCAACATTTAGTAAAAGAAACTCACAGGCCACTGACAGGCCACAATCCAAGACAGAAGAAAGAAAAATAGTTGTAAACCTTGTGACAATTTTTAGAAAGTAAAACCAATAACAAATCAATTTTAGAAATCTAAACCAGTAACAATTAGTTCAAAATATTGCTTGCATAAAATATATCATAAGGAAAACAAAATAGACATCATCATATTTAATGCAGGTATGATGGGAAAATGAAGCACTGAATTTTAAATTGAAAGTATGACTTGCTGATAAAAATTTGTGACACTTTCCTATACGGATCAGTGATAAATACTTAGGGAGGATAAAAACTGAAGGTTATAAATATTCTAGGGATGGTGTTATAAGCTTTTAAAAAAATGTGACTGGTAGTATTAACTATTCATATCAGTTAACCAAAAAAGGGCACAAACATTTTTGGAAAAATATTTGAGATATACCTTGTATAAATATTAATGAAAGCTACAGCTTACTATGAGATGATCCGAAATAACACGCCAGAAGCTATGAATGGGATCACAAGCTCAATACAAAGGTGGATATAACCAAAAAGTTAATGAATTACCCTACCACAGTCTCCATTCTTCTCAGTCCTAATATAGGGGGACAACCAAAGTAACTTTTTTCTCAGTCTTAATATAGGGGGACAACCAAAGTAACTTGTTTGTCAAGCCTTTCACGTTATCATGACCATAAGAAGATATTCCCTAGCCTGACTGAACATACAATTCATTATAAACTAAGAGACTGAGAGAGTTCAACAAATTTATGTCTCTTCATGATTTTGTGCATCATCCCTGTTTGGAAGCCACAGCAACGTTTGCATGCTTCCAGCTTTAGTGTTTGTCCTGCAGGTTCAGGATCACAGCTACTGGTTTCAAGGATCATCATCAGTGATACTGAGACACGTATATAAGTCACATTATCAATTATACAGATTGAATTGTATGTCTGTGCACGCAGCACTGACTGTGGATCTTTAGAATTTCTGGAGAGAAAGACAAGTACACAATACCAAAATGTTATAATAATATTTCTATTTGTAACTGGTGCTCTATTTAAGGCGAGAGAGCTCTCCAAGTCAAATCTATTTTTTTTAAATTATACTGTATACAACCATATTGTATTTAAATAAAGAAAAATATCACAGAATCACAGAATCGCTGAGGTTGGAAGGGACCTCTGGAGATCATCTAGTCCAACCCCCCTGCTCAAGCAGGGTCACCTAGAACACATTGCACAGGATTGCATCCAGGTGGGTTTTGAATATCTCCAGAGAAGGAGACTCCACAACCTCTCTGGGCAACCTGTTCCAGTGCTCTGTCACCCTCACAGTGAAGAAGTTTTTCCTCATGTTCAGATGGAACTGCCTGTGTTTCAGTTTGTGCCCGTTGCCTCGCATCCTGTCGCTGGGCACCACTGAAAAGAGTCTGGCCCCATCCTCTCGACACCCTCCCTTCAGATACTTGTACACGTTGATAAGATCTCCTCTCAGCCTTCTCTCCTCCAGGCTAAACAGGCCCAGCTCTCTCAGCCTTTCCTCATAAGAGAGATGCTCCAGTCCCCTAATCATCTTTGTGGCCCTCCGCTGGACTTGCTCCAGTAGTGCCACATCCCTCTTGTCCTGGGGAGCCCAGAACTGGACACAGTACTCCAGATGTGGCCTCACCAGGGCTGAGTAGAGGGGGAGAATCACCTCCCTCAACCTGCTGGCAACACTCTTCCTGATGCAGCCCAGGATACCATTGGCCTTCTTGGCCACAAGGGCACATTGCTGCCTCATGCTTAACTTGGTGTCCACCGGCACTCCCAGGTCCTTCTCAGCAGAGCTGCTTTCCAGCAGGTCAACCGCCGACCTGTACTGGTGCATGGGGTTATTCCTCCCTAGGTGCAGGACCCTGCACTTGCCTTTGTTGAACTTCATGAGGTTCCTCTCCGCCCACCTCTCCAGCCTGTCCAGGTCTCTCTGAATGGCAGCACAGCCCTCTGGGGTATCCGCCACTCCTCCCAGTTTTGTATCGTCAGCAAACTTGCTGAGGGTGCACTCTGTGTCTTCATCCAGGTCATTGATGAAGAAGTTGAACAAGACTGGACCCAGTCCTGACCCCTGGGGGACACCGCTAGCTACAGGCCTCCAACTAGACTGTGCCACTGATCACAACCCTCTGAGCTCTGCCATTCAGCCAGCTCTCAATCCACCTCACTGTCCACTCATCTAGCCCACACTTCCTGAGCTTCCCTATGAGGATGCTATGGGAGACAGTGTCAAAAGCCTTGCTGAAGTCAAGGTAGACAGCATCCACTGCTCTCCCCTCATCTACCCAGCCAGTCATTCCATGATAGAAGGCTATCAGATTGGTTAGGCATGATTTCCCCTTGGTGAAGCCATGCTGACTACTCCTGATCACCTTCTTGTCCTCCACATGCTTGGAGATGGCCTCCAGGATGAGCTGCTCCATCACCTTTCCAGGGATGCAGGTGAGGCTGACTGGCCTGTAGTTCCCTGGGTCCTCCTTCTTGCCCTTTTTGAAGACTGGGGTGACATTGGCTTTCTTCCAGTCTTCAGGCACCTCTCCTGTTCTCCGTGACCTTTCCAAGATGATGGAGAGTGGCTTTGCAATGACATCCGCCAGCTCCCTCAGCACTCGTGAGTGCATCCCATCAGGGCCCATGGATTTGTGGGTGTCAAGTGTGCTTAAATGATCTCTAATCCCCTCAGTAACTGCTTATCTGACTCATGACTACACAGCTAACTGCACATTCTTTCCTTTTTCTTAATGAGCACTACATCAGTATTCTAGCAGAAAAAGAAAGGACTAGTGAAAACAGGACTGTCCAGTAAAATACTAAATAACTTGCCAGCACTTTTGATATATAAAATATTTCAGCATGTTTCAAAATTTTACAGAATAACAATGTGCAACAGAAGTTGCCTTTCTGATTGATTTATAGTATTCCTTTTCATTCTCAATGCCTGCATGACATACTCTTAACTCTGAGTGTCCCATAGAACTAGAAGTTTAAAGATTATTTACTTCTCTTAGATATAATAAAGAACAGGAAAATTGCTCAAGAAAGATGTACCTATAATTCACTTGACACAATATTTTTCACTATAGCAAGAAAGTGCCAAACCAGTACCAATACTTCAAATTGAACTACTTAGTTTATAAAAGTCACTATTTAATGACATGAATAACTTACTATTTTGTTAGAAGTAATATTTCGAGGAAGATACTTAGTTGCTTCTAAAGAAGGTACAAGACTTATACCAGTTGATAATCTCCCTCTTGAAGGCGTGTCCCGAAAAATGGAAATCATTGTGTAAAAATGGCACTTAACCATGATGTATTGCCTCAGTGTAATGGTATGGTCATTGCATCACTTTCATAATCTCTCTCTTACATATCTGCATGTACAGCCCACTAAGCATCTATTGTCTATGATTTAACAAACATGGAAATAACTTTCTCAGTCACTGAAACAGTGATACAAGCTAGTCGCATCCTTCCAACTTATGGTTGTGTCAGCATTTCTGAAAATTTTCCCCCAATGGGGTAATGATACCTCCAATCTAGTGAGCTCACTCGCTTTCTCAGGATACAGGATTCTGCCTATGATAGCTTTGACCTTCAGCACAAAGCCATTCACACTGCACTTTGGGAGAAATGCTGGGGGTCTCCAACCAGAATACCTGTTGACTTGATCATCTTCATAAACAACCAGAAAACTCACTTTATTGTCCAGAAGGAATACAAGGCTCCTCCATCAGAAGAAATTAAACTAATATTTAAACACTTAAAATAATCAAGGATGATGTTTATAAGATTATAACTAACATTTGGTCATTCTAACTCATAGATAATCCCTTTTTCCTGAAATGTGAAGTTATGATCAAGTAAGAATGCAATAATATGTGGGCCTGTAGGAGTAGGAGAAATTATCAGTATATCATATAGTTCATTTGTCAATATATTCTCTGGTTCATCAATTGTTAGATATTTTTGATACTTAATGTACAATATATTTAGATGGGATATTAGTATTAACTGCTCATTGCATTTTAGAGACTAAAGTGCATAGCAAATCTCTTCTCCAGAAGATTAATTTAAATTGAGTCCTATTACCATTCTTCAACCTGTCAATTTAGGAAATCCTCTGCCCGATGGTAACGTTCCTACCATACGAACTACTGAGAAGCTACTCCTCACCACACTATGTGCAGAACAGTGCCTTACCAGCTGGTCATAACCTGCTTGCTGATTAGTGTGACACTTTGAACCAGTGGCTGCCAGCTTAACTCCCAGTTGTTCCTGTAGTGCCACAACAGACAATTAAACCAATTGATCTGGGGGAATGGTTTTGTTGCATTAAACAGAAATGTTTAAAGATGATTTTGCACCCTCAACTTGGGATGTACTTCATACTTCTTAATCTCTACAGAAGCTAGTTCTTTTTCTCCTGTCTCACATGAATGTAAGAAAGCACTTTTTCCTCTGTTTTTTTCCATACAATCCTTTTCACTGTTCCACAAATGCATGATGGGGGCTCTCCTTCCTAGTGCTGAATTCCATAGTCATGCCATAAGTTAGAGGACATTCCTGCAGCCTCTGAAGAGAAAAGATTTCATCTAGATGCCTCCCAACTACCTCCATCAGAAACAGACAGTCATTTTATCAGCAAAAAATCTAAACAACTTCTGAAACATTTGTATTTTATTCAAGAGTTCCAGATGTGTAATCTTCACTTTGATCTCTAGCTGATTTTCATGTGCTATTCAGTGCAGACTCATGTTAATCTAGGAAACAATTAAGCTATTATCTATAACTCTTCTCTAGCCTTAACTCAGATTCTTGCTCTACTTGTACCTGAGCAGGAGGTAGTCAACTGTAGTTCTGCCATATTTACAGCAAATATATCATATCAGTGCTAAGCCACTCTCCATCATCTTGGAAAGGTCATGGAGAACAGGAGAGGTGCCTGAAGACTGGAAGAAAGCCAATGTCACCCCAGTCTTCAAAAAGGGCAAGAAGGAGGACCCAGGGAACTACAGGCCAGTCAGCCTCACCTGCATCCCTGGAAAGGTGATGGAGCAGCTCATCCTGGAGGCCATCTCCAAGCATGTGGAGGACAAGAAGGTGATCAGGAGTAGTCAGCATGGCTTCACCAAGGGGAAATCATGCCTAACCAATCTGATAGCCTTCTATCATGGAATGACTGGCTGGGTAGATGAGGGGAGAGCAGTGGATGCTGTCTACCTTGACTTCAGCAAGGCTTTTGACACTGTCTCCCATAGCATCCTCATAGGGAAGCTCAGGAAGTGTGGGCTAGATGAGTGGACAGTGAGGTGGATTGAGAGCTGGCTGAATGGCAGAGCTCAGAGGGTTGTGATCAGTGGCACAGTCTAGTTGGAGGCCTGTAGCTAGCGGTGTCCCCCAGGGGTCAGGACTGGGTCCAGTCTTGTTCAACTTCTTCATCAATGACCTGGATGAAGACACAGAGTGCACCCTCAGCAAGTTTGCTGACGATACAAAACTGGGAGGAGTGGCGGATACCCCAGAGGGCTGTGCTGCCATTCAGAGAGACCTGGACAGGCTGGAGAGGTGGGCGGAGAGGAACCTCATGAAGTTCAACAAAGGCAAGTGCAGGGTCCTGCACCTAGGGAGGAATAACCCCATGCACCAGTACAGGTCGGCGGTTGACCTGCTGGAAAGCAGCTCTGCTGAGAAGGACCTGGGAGTAGAGAAGGCTGAGAGGAGATCTCATCAATGTGTACAAGTATCTGAAGGGAGGGTGTCGAGAGGATGGGGCCAGACTCTTTTCAGTGGTGCCGAGCGACAGGACGCGAGGCAACGGGCACAAACTGAAACACAAACAGTTCCATCTGAACATGAGGAAAAACTTCTTCACTGTGAGGGTGACAGAGCACTGGAACAGGTTGCCCAGAGAGGTTGTGGAGTCTCCTTCTCTGGAGATATTCAAAACGCGCCTGGACGCAATCCTGTGCAACGTGCTCTAGGTGACCCTGCTTGAGCAGGGGAGTGGGACTAGATGATCTCCAGAGGTCCCTTCCAACCTCAGCAATTCTGTGATTCTGTGATTCTGTGATAACAGACTAGAAGAATCCTTTAGTCTGGAGAACTGACTGACATGATAGATCAATAAGTGTCTCAGAAATAGATGTAACTCTCAGATTTTCAGGAGTTTTGATCACATCAGTTGAGATTTTCTTCTGCAGTAATAAGATGTATTCTTGATAACATCATCTTGTCTATTCTCACACACAAAAGTCTTGTAGGTTTGTAACAGAACAAAAACCTGAATGGAAATTACTGAATGAAAAAAATAGAAAGCCAATCACCCAAAGAGATTTTAGGACCTGCGCTATGGGAGGCTACACAGGAATACAGACAGTAAAATGAAATATGTTAACAGATCAAGGAGAAACAGCAGAATAAATGCTATAGTTACAGATGGCAATATTTAATGAAGATGTTTTATGTATCTACAGTCACTGGTTAAACAGAGAGTGGCAGATGAGTAGTCACCTTTCTGCTGCTTACTCAAAAGGTACTCTACTTCTTTGTCCCTGGATGGCAGAAATAAAATGTATTTGTTCACATCTATACTGCTAAATTAAATTTACCTGAAAAATCTCTGACTCAAGAGAGAGAATGTGGAGGACAGGTAACACTTCTGTTTGACACAGAATTCTTGCATCTTCTTGACAAAAGCTGCTGCTGCAGCAGCCACAACCCAATACCTGGAGGAGCACACAACAGAGCTCAGGGAGCCAGCCCCTGGCACCAACCAGTGCCAGGCTAGCAAGGAGACTTCCAAAGCCAAAGGGCTTCAGGGCAGTGCAAGAATTTAATCTAAATCAGACTCACTGGATCTCCCTTCACAATGTGAGAGAGAGAAACCTGGGGGAGGGAGGCTAGCAAGGTTCCCAAGTGTGATGTTTTTGAGCTTACCTCCAAGATCCACCTGTCTGACTAGTTCTCCTGCATGTTTGTTCTTCCTGTCTTATGTACTTCCTCCTTTCCAGGCAGTATCTCCCTCTTCTCCATCATATTTTATCCTCCAAGCTTCTAACTGGGTGTACTGCTGCTTCGCCCACCCCTCAAGCCCTCATCACCACAACCACGTTTCTCCCTTTTTCTCTCTCCCTGTCTTTTGACAGGTAAATGTAAAGAGCCACAGAACTAACTGTGTCAGTCACCTTTTCACCAGTAGGGCATCATGGAAGTTTGGAAAGAGTGCCCTGGTGCTCAGCAAATGTTTTAGCTCTAGAAGTCCCCTGGGACACTTTGCTGCAGGATGCAGCTGCTGTCTTTGATTGTTTAATCTTTGTGTTGCTGGGTGGGAGGGTCGTTAAAAATATATAAAAATATATAAGACAGTAAAAATAAAAATCTATGGACCAGATGGGCCTGCATTTTAAGTGGAAGTTTAGTTAGAGATATTCTACTCCAGAAATGCAGAAAGAATTTTAGGTATGGAGACTGTCAAAACTGTTTGAAGCATTCAGCTGCAAATGCTAGTTATGGCAGCAGTCAGATATAACTGCTAAATCAGAACCTGACATGTTCTTAAAGCAAAAGACCTGAGACTAAATACCCAAGCAGATGCCAACAGCACAGATAAGTTTATAGAATACAATTTCAGATGTATTAGTGAATACAAAGATTAAAAAGACTAAATGCTAGTCTTGAATCTTAAGGTTGGGCATTAAATAGGAACTTCCAGACCCTGGATACGTTCCTGAAGGAACTGTGATTCTGAAATAGTGGTTGTACAGAAAGTGTTGCTATGATGCATATAATCTAATTCAGAAATATTCTAGACAGTTTCTTTTGCAGACCATTGTAGCATGCTGTCTCATAAGTGAAAGTCAGATCAAGGAACACAACATCTGTCTTGAATTTTTTCTATCCATGTGATAATTTGATCTCAAATGCTGTAATCCCACAGAAGTCCAGCATGCTCTGAGCGTGCAAGACTGCCCAGTGCTAATAGATCCTGTAGAACATCAGTATTCCAGAAGCTTGTGGCAAATATTTGGTAATTACCTTGGGCAATGCTTGTTTGCACAGCATGGATCTTGACATTGTTTCAATTGGGTAATACTCTTGGTGGGTATAATGTAGGCAGTGTTGTCTCATGAAGAATGCATATGACAGAATTAGCAAGGCTGAAGTATGAGGTTCAAGATTCCTCAGAGTAGGAGAAAAAAATACTTACATTGAGGGATTTTTGGAGATTCATATAAAATCGATGCAGAATCTCAGTTTGGTTTCTTATGGTTCAATATTCTCTAAAACAAACAAACAAACAAACATCCCAAAAGAACAAAACAACTGAAATCCTTGTTGGCAGTCTCCAACAAGAAGCCTGAATGGACATGAAGGCCACTACCTTGGCATCTCTAACAATAATCACCCAGGTAGCAGTCCAAATGTGAAACCTTGACCCTAAGAAAGCTAATGGCAAAAGTCTACAGACATCTTGGCAGAGCAGTGAAAGAGCCTGCACTGACTTTCATATTCATGTTTTTCTGTGAATAAGAAATAAATCTTTTGAATTAACTGTCCATTTTCCTTTCACAAGCATTATTTTGTCTAAAAAAATACAGAAAATTCATCATCTCTTGCCTAAGGCAATGATCTTTTTCTTTCAAAGAAGTTCAAATTTAGTCCCATTGAAGCTATTTGTCCTCATAAAGAGAGAGCAGGATGTGTTTTGTATGGCTATTTTTTATCTCCTAGTATCAATTGAATTTATTAAACTATCTGTTGCATGTAATCACTTTTTGTTGATCAAGCCTTTCTAATAGGTCTGTTCTCTCCGTATCCTTGCTGTGTGCACAGAACTCCCAAAGACATTAATGAAACTTGGGCATGTGATTTGAGGAAAGAATAAGTCTCATATGTCATTCTGAGCAGAAAAATGTTTTAACAGAGACCATGTAGTGCAAGCACTAAGTCACACAGTAGAGGCAGCGTTTGGTTAATCGACTTTAAACAAAGCATTCTTCTTATTTGTGTCTTATAATTAGAGTCTTTTTGTTAAAAAAGAATCACCCTACTTGTCTATTGTTGTGTTTTTACACATAGGAGGTGTTTCCTAAGTGCTATTTTCTTTTTTTTCCGCTCTAATGTAAGTCAACAATTCATGCCAACAATTATCTGGAAAGCATAACATACATAGTTTTGTTTAATCAACACAGAACATTTTCCATGTACAAATGCCACCTCCAGCTGGTGGCATAAAGATGTGAGTTATGCATTTGCAGAAGAAAGCCCATCTATGCTTTCACCCATAAACAATCAAAATACATTCCAAGGACACAGCAGTGTTCCCTCCCTACTCCTTAACACAGGGGAGCTAGCAAATGTTATCAGCTTCAATTAACAAGAAAGGGCCTTTAAAAACAATAAAGTAATTAGACATGTTCATGAGAGATAATTATGTCATGTAAAGATGAGCATTCCCAGAAGTGCTTTTGGTTCTATTAGAAAAGAACATTTCTCCTCTCAAATGAATTTTACAGACTTGCAAGGTGTGGGAAAATGGCACTATTCTCATCAGAGTTAAAAGCATATGATACGAATGAGGTCTCCAGCATGTCACTGACTGCAATAAATTATCAAGTGTGTGTTCTGTTTTCCGAAATGGGCTCAATTTATCATTTTATTGAAAAGGTTCCATTATGCTAATGTATTATAAAATCACTTTTTGCTGTTGCTGGAAGGTCAAGAGGGGATATCAGTTTTTATATTTAGAACTAGGAAGTACTGCAGCAGTGAGCTGTCAAGGGTTAATAACCCTAGCAGAAGACACAGTGTATGTAACCGCCAACTTCCAAGGACTCTGCAATGGCAAATTTTTATAACCCTACTGGAAGCAGAATAACCAGAGTATTTTTCTAAGTTTAACTATTTTAAAAGAAGTTTTGACAGAATTAGCAATACTTAATTAGTGGGGTGAAAACTCTCCCTCTATCCTCCAATTAATTCATGAATTGACACTGAAGACTGTTCAGGAAGCACTGTTTCAAAGCTCAGATTAAAGAACGCTGTTATCTTTGGTGTCAACGTACCCAGAAAGCATACCTGAAGGATAATCAGACAGAGTCGATTACCTGCAAAAAGGAATATTCCTTCTCTAAGGATTTTACAACTTAACATGATATGAATGCCTTCTTTCTTCTGAAGTATCAGATACAAAACAGGTAAGTATTAAAAGAGGAAGACTACAAGATTTAGAAAGACAATTGGTTTGATCTTGCATAATTGCTTTTTTGTCACTATGGCTGAGATGTGACTTGTATCCAGAAAACCCCTTATACACTGTGCATTAAAAACTAGAATATTGTTCCCGAAACATTATCATATTATGAATAACTTTTAACTAGAAGTGTTGTCTCATGGAATGTCTTCCCTTACCTCAAAACATATGCATAAACCATCCTTCAAGAAACTAGAGCAACTAATCAAGAGGGAGAATTTACCATATACTGGTCTGATTCTAACATATTTTAGTAGCTGAAAATGAGTAAGTGGAGCCAGAGCATTGTGACCATTATCATCTCAATGGATCACCAATAAATACACTTCTGGATCTTAGAGCTTCAAATATGGATCACAGTTTGAGAACTTCCACAATACAACATTTACGAATCATGTTGGAAACACATTTAAAACTTTAAAGAAATTCTCATTTCATACACAGGAGCTAGTTAGCAGGATTGATTCAAAATTAAATGTAATTCCACTGCACCATATAAATATGTTATGGTCATACTCTTCTTTCAGTATACACCTGGGCTTTCAGATCTTAAATGCACTTATTTAAAATAAGTTACGTCTGAAAAGCATATTTTAGAAAATTCCTTCTTTATTTCTTGCCAAATTAAGGTCATGAATCAGTGCTTCCTTGACAATGGCTGATGATGGAATCTACTCCAACAAATCACTGTTCTTCATTTTTGTATGATGAAAATACTTGAAGATGCAATTAGGGACTAATCAGAAATACAGTTATTGCACTGTTTATGACTAGTGTGGACAGCATGTCTATACTGCAGGAAGGGATAAGGTGGCAAGGAACAGTAATACAGTCATAGCTATCTGTTTTCGCCATCACTCACGAAAAGATCAAGGAGAAATACTGTGGTCAAAGCAGAGGCCTGTGACACCTACAAATTATAAGTACATTAATCAGGATCTAGTTAATTAGTTTGCCTTGAAACCAAATATAATCATTATAAAATAGTGTAGCCAACAAAAGAATATAAGTATTTTTTATTGCTGTAATGGCATAGTCAGGCAGAATGTATACGCATTTTACGTAAGATGTGAACAATGTGACCATCAAAGGGACAAAAAAGTATGTAGTTGCACATAGGAGGCATTGAAGTGATAAAAGGTTGCAAAATAAAGAACAAAATAAGCACAAGGGACTGCAAATGGGCAGAACATCTTGTGGGTACAGAATACCCAGGAAAGGTAGCTGGCAAAACCAAAAACAAGATAAGCAGTAAGGGGGGGCAGATGAGATCCCCCTTTTGGGAAGGGGGCAAGCAGCATAAAAACATCAAGCATGAAAAGGAAAGAAGGAGAAGAAAGAAGAAAAGTTTGTTTCAGCTCTGATTTTTTTTGCCAGAGAGCTCTCAGGCCTGATCATCTCATCCTCTGCAACTACAAGGACCATAACCATCAGTGCAACCAACACGGCATCGACTCTGTGGTACTGTATATTCCTAGCTAATTTAGGATGTAAGTGTTAAGGTCTAACAGTTTTGTGTATTGAATGCATAGTGATAATGATTAACAATATGCAGGAACTAACCATTAGCACAACGTAATTTGCTAATGAATGAATTCTGCGGAGTTTTGTTTTAAAGCTTAAAACTGGCCTGATTTATCAGTCTTGTAAATGGCCCCATCACAGTGTTCTCTATTCAGTTGCAACAGAATTGTACATCAAATACACTCATGCAGTGTGTAACCAAGACAGATACAGCCATGCTTCCCTGAAATATTTGCCCAAATCAGGACTGGCATATTTTTGCTGAGCTGATACTTTATTCCACTCTTCTAAAATAAGCAAATTAGTTCCTTCCTTTTTCTGGATGTAGATTGATCCTCAGATTGATTCTGCATTTCATATTTAAAACTTCATAAAATAATGCATTTTAAAAGCTCTGAATCAAATGTACACTCAATCAAAATGTGCTGCATAATGCATTTTCATTCACATTAAAAGTGGTTATAGAATTTAATCCTAATACAAAAGCAAACTGTCAGTGCACCAAATCAGAAAATACCATAGTAACCTAACTTGTGATATGAATGTGTCTGCTGAAACAATACATTGGTTGCATACTAAGTAATTTATTACTTTTTCTTGTACAGCACAATGAATCTTTTGCAAATGAATGCCTGTCAAAAGAACTTTACTGTAAGAAACCTGTAACCACCATTAAATGGTGTATTACTATTTGAAAAAATTTAAGAATGAAAAATCAGTGGAAGTACTCTGGTCATTTGTTCTTAGAATAAGCTTTGATAACTTTTTAGAAAAAAAGGACCTAATTACTTAACACAAATTATACTGATTTCCCCTCCTCAAACTATTGATTTACACTGGCATGGACCACAAGTAGGTTTAATTCATTAATTTATTTTATAATTAATCCATTAATGATTCCTACAAACATGCCAAAGAAAATATCTTCATACTGACTAGTTTCCCATTTAAAAATGCAATTAAATGATACAGAGAAATCTTAAGATTTCCTTTCTTTTTTAAGGCAATAATAAATTCTTAGGTATTCAGTTTTCTGACACAGCAGACCAAAATTAGGTTATGGAAAATATAAGTTTATTGTTGTACTTGTCTTAGGTTAGTCTGGTTCAGTTGCTGAACACTTAAAAAGCTTCATGTCTCAGAGTATCAACATAGATGTTCTTGCAATGCTGGAGGCCATTTTGGATGAATCAGTGCTCACATTTTGATGGCATTCTTGAGAAGATGACAACAAAGAGCAGCAGTTGTATTTTTCAGTCTAGGAGTATTCAGCCTAATGCCACATTAAAATGGGGAGGTGGAGATATACATCAAACTGTTACCTGACCTGGAACTAATTTAACAGTATAAGTTTCAGAAACCTGATTCGTAATTTTAAAATACATCAGGAACTTAGACTACACATTTACTTCACACAAAACTGACACAAAAACAATTTCTTATCCTCGTAGGTTTTTAGATAGAAGAATCTTAGTAAAATGTAATATTACTTACCAAGCACAGAAATTTTAACACATAATCTGCAGAATACTATTCAAAAAGTATTCCTAAAGTATCAGCAATATCCCCAGTTAAATTTGTAATTTTTTTTATTTCATGAGAGCTTTCATCATTTCATCATTTCATCAGAATGATGCACAGTTCTGACTATCCAACTCACAAATTCTGGATTTTCCTTCTAAAAGTTGTCTGCCTGGGTCTTTCACACATCAGATTCTCACACAGACCTGGAACAGGATCATCATTTTAAGATTTTAAGTACTGAAAACATTGAGGTTTTGCTAATGATAGTTTTACCTGTCCTAACTCATATTTGTATTATTTGTCAGGACAGGTGGTTTTAATAGAAATTAAGTTTTGGTAAAACATTTCCTAACTACATGGAAAAGAATCAATCCCTCTTTTTTTTGCTAGAATTTACAGCTTTGCATACCTAAGTCACCAGTGCCTCATTTACTCTTCTGTGAAAAGAGGAACACGGAGAAATAAGGAAACAGAGAAGACTTGCATGAAAGCATTGTTTTAAAGGCTAGATAAAGAACACTGGTATATTCTAGGGAACTAAACAGATCAGCACTGTTTAAAAGCTGTAAACAAAATGACCTAAGTAATGATGCCCACAATTAATTAATTCTAGACAATATAATAAAGCAGCTGACAAGGATAATGGATAATCAGAAATTAAATAGGTAACAACATTAATACGAGTTTACAGAAAAAAAATCTGGACAAAAAATTTTTTTTTGTGAGATTACAAATTTGCTTGACAAAGGTAGTTGATAAATAGATTTAGAGAGGGAGCCACTGTGCTTGTGTAGTCTGACCTCCTGCCTAACAGTCCATAGTACTTCCACTTTCAAGTCCAATCTTTGTTGTTGGACATATGTTTTAGAATAATCTCCTATATTTATTTTTAAATGGCCAGATATGGAGAATTCATTACGAGCCAGGATGACTTGCGTCAGTGGCTGATTTCCTGGCAAGTTAAAATATGGGCATGTTATTTATATTTGCCTGCTTTCAGCTTCTAGACAATTATAGCTTTATGCCCAAACCAGTCTATAAGATCTGATTCCCCTGTTATCAGATTTCCACTCCCATGGATGTCACAAGATTATATACCATGAATGATCCCATCATGACCTGCATTTTGGATTATTCTTGTGACTTTCCCCATGAACCTTCTAACAACTGTTCAGCAGCTTTCTTGAAGTTTAGACGTCATAACTGCACATTATATTCCAGTTGTAGTTATGCAAGTGCCAAAAGCAGAGGTAAAACATACTCCCCACTCCACTCAGTGTTTCCTACTTCCCAAGATCACACTAGCTTTCTTGGACCCAGCATCATGTTGCAAGCTCATATTCAGCTCATGAGCCATAAGAACCCTCAAGTCTGTCAGACTGGTTGTTTCCCAGGTCAAAGTCCCTCCACTCCCTACATTTATTTACTGATACACAACCATGCTGTAACATGCTTTGTTTGCTTCCGTCTTGCTTATCAAAGCACTTTGTCTCAGATATTGGACAGATTCTAAATGACAGGGTGTGAGGTAGGATGAAAGTCCTGTGCTGAGGTTATTTCACATGTTCATTAGTAATCATGCACAGTGCTTTTTAGCAGGCAGAAAAAACTTTATTACCTTTGCCTGCAAAAAGAGGAAGTGTGGAGATCCTTGATGCAGAGATTATTTAGATCTATTTTTCATAATCTTTTCAGCCAATGAATTATTGTCAAACTTCTGAATTTGTCATGGAGAAACACATCTGCTAGACATTGAAAACACTATGCAGGAAAGATGGTTCTCCAGCCCAGTCAAGAGTTGCTCTGATTTGCCTCACCACTAAGGTGAGGGTGAGGTGGGGGTGATCAAGTGCAGCAGTCTATGCTATCTAAGTGCCTCTTACTGACCTGTTTTTCATTATTGATCACTTTCCCTTTGTGTCATCTGCAAACTTTTGCTGTCTTATTTTTTCAAGGCCATTGATAATAATATCATATAAAAGGATGCAAAGAACCACATGAGACAATTAGTCATAAACCTACTTGATGATAGATTGTTTATAATTTACATTTTCATACCTGCAACTTAACTAGTTTTAATCAATATAATACAGCCATATTTATTTTGCACAATTTTGGTAAGAAGCGAAGTCTTAATAGACAAACTCCACATATTGACCTGAGCTAGCCAGATTTTAACAATCTGTGAATGTACGTTGCATGTTATACTCGCTCACTATACATTTGAAAGCTTGGGAGGTGAGTGTAAGTGTGTGAGAAGGTTAAGTTAAAGAAGATGTGAAGATGGTGATGTGAATCTCTACGCTGACAGTTGAATTGGTTAGGCTGAAGTATACTGAACTATGCTGAACTATGTAGAGAGTATTATATGTTGTATATTCTTATTTATGTCAGTAGCGCACAGGTTTTATCACATGTTCATTTTCAAATAAAAATAATAAATAATTTGTCACATCTCACACACAAAGAATTTTTTAAAAAGTGTTTAAAATGTGCCCACTTTGCAGAACACAACATGTTCTTATTCGGTGCCTAAAAGGGATACTCATCCAGTACTGCACGCCCGCACCGACGCTTCACAGGATGCTGCCACACTCTGCTTTCACACCGAGCACCAAGTGCCCAGCTTCTGTGAAATACTCACATAATAGCAATACTATATAACAAGAGTTTTCTCTCGCCTGGATTCTCTGGTAAAATTCTACTGTTTGACTACCAAGTATTCAAGTCAAATACTTTGAAAGTGCTGCTTCTGCAGTACAAGAGCTACCCACAAATCTTTTTCCTCAGAATCCAAAGGTGGGCAAAATAAAATGAATGTGGGGTAGGGATATAGTGTCAGCATCCTGTGGTAACATACAGAAATACCTTGGGCTTCTGAAAGAGATGAAGCCTCCTAGAGGTTATTGCTCCTATCATGGAAAAGCTGAGAAGCATGTTAGACTAAACAGTAATCAATTAAATCAGTCCTCTGCCTCTAAAATGTAGACCCAAATCTGTCCTCTGTTCATTGTGTGGGATGTGTCACACGTAGAAAGACGATGGTTGGTTCTACTGTATAGGTTTCTAATTTAGGCTAATCACCACCATAACCATCCACCGTCTAAGAGAGTAGTGGGATAAGCACAATCTAAAGTGGCAGCACTGGCATATGCAGCCCTCAGCCACTCATTCCCACTATTATTATTCCTCTCAGTTGTGCCAAAGCAAGTGCCTGCCTGCTACACAGTGAAGTTGATTGGAAAACTGATCTGGATTTAACTTTTGTTTTTGCTGGATTATTTTTATCCCAGACTAATCCTTAACTCAGAGAATTATGTGACCACAGAGAAAAACAAACAAACAACAAAACTCCCCCAAACTCTAACAGCAACAGAAAAAAACAAATTCCCCATGGGATCAACAAAAGTGGCAGAGCTGAACAGAGGCAAGGACAAGTATTCATAGTGAGCATCACAACAAGCTGAGAAGATAACAGGCCATTAAAAAGTACTTGTTACTAACAACCTTCCAGGCAGAACTGTCAGTCATTAAAGGAGGCTCTTCATTTTTTTCCGTATGATAAGAAATCTGTTTAATCACAGATAGAACTAGTCCACATACATTCTCAACACATTTCCCTCAACTGCCATTTGGCCATGGAAACATTTACTACAACACAAGATACCAATCAGTTTGTACTTGGCTTCACAGGGTCTGCAGTATGTGGAAGAATAACCTACATGAAAATTTGTTAATGCCCTACACATGTATAAACTATTCTGTAAAGTCAAGCATAGCTATTAAGTCCAAGTAGATATTGTACATAGTGGTGAAAGAATGAATCAGAAGGAGCATTAAGAAGCTCACAGCATTATCTTGCTTTTCATGGTAAGCCCCACCAGAAACCATGTCCCTAGCTTACCACATGTAAATTGGCATGCGTCCCTCTTATCTTATTATTCATTCGGAATGGGAGATGTGCATCATTAGCCAGGCACTAATTTGTTCCTAAACTGCGCTCATTCATCATTAGCTGGCAGTGAGAGGTTGATCAAGTCACCTGTGGAACACTTCTGTGACCCTCCCATGAATTGTATATTTTCTGCATGACTTACTTAAGAAATTCTCTAAAAGTCGTTTTAACAGTTTTAGAAACTGTTATGTTAAGCAGGATGATTTCTGTGGTCAGGTGAGTCATGGAGATATATCTCTGTCATATTCACATATTATCTTCTGTATTCGGAACATAAGAGTTTGGCATTATCTTCTGCATTCTGTATAAAGCATACTTGTGTAACAGTCTTTTTAAAATGACATCTTTGATGGACTACTACCACAAATCACCACTCGGGATCTGGTGTTCCACACAGTGATGCCTCTTCATTTGGGATGTGCACAGTTTTCAATAAGGGTTGGTTAGAATGCATGTGTGTGAGAGGGTTACCCTGAGATGATTCATACAATATCTAAGGTCGTCTTTTATCTCTTTTTGACTTGGATATATCTCTCCAGAACTATTTTAAATATTACAGCACAAGATGTTTGCCAGTAATTTAACTTGTGCCTCAACTGGCTGTTCACGATGAAGAAAAGACATTCTTAGTAATAATTTGGTGGACCAAGAACTACTAAAATCCACAGTATGAATCATCATATTTTGTGCTAACTATGTTTTTATAAATAAGAAGCCCATTGTATAGAAATACTTTTTTTATAAAATGTATGGATATAAAAACATTATGACAGATTGGGAATTAAATACATTTCCAATGCATAAGCTGCCCAACATTCTAGTTAAGGAAACTTCTGTTATGGAAATTTTACAGAGACTATTTTTATCTACTCATAGACCTCTGAGTTTTTTGCCAGCTTATAATCATTTGTAAAAATACTAGCATAATAGAAGTTAGAGACAGAAGCAACACAAGAAATCACTGAGTTTATCCACTTAGCAGAGTTATTTTCGTAGACTTATTAGATGCTCATCACCTCTTAATATAGTTGCATTTTTTGTTTAACAACTAAAACAAACTTTTTTTTTTCCCCTGTCATATAGAACTGTTCACCCTAGAAAGAAATAGCCAATTTTTTGGGTCCACATACTGAACTGTATCAAATCACAGATTTACCTGATTTGTCTGAGGGAAGAGAAATGCTTTTGTTTGCAGTATCCAGAATAACAGCTAACCCTTCAGAGAGTGATGGGAGGATGCTGGTACTGAGATCCACGCGAGTTAGACTTTCAGGTTCTCTTTCCAAGCCTTTTAGAGTACCTCCAGCATGGTTATCTTCCGCCTCATCCTTTTTCTGACTACTCTTCTGTGGACTCTGAACAATATGAACAATACTCTGCTGCACTAGGTCACAATTCTGAAACACAAAACCAAAATCCCAATAAATAATTAATTGTGACATAAGGGACAAAATCCCTCTATCTCCAATTTGTTATTTGTTAAATGGTCTCCAAGCCATTTCATGCAGAATTTCACTGTGCAGTAATAGAGTTTAAAGGAAAGTGACAAGTGTAAATTGCTGGAATTAGGATTACTTGCATTGGCAAAAGGGTCACAACACTTACAAATTCTAAACATTTAACAAGGAAGTGGTGGATCAGAGCCAAGGGCTCTAAATAAGTCTGGTTTATTGGCAAAAAAGAAAAACTCTAGAGAGAAGACTACTATTAAGTCAAGGGCTAAAAATACTGAATACATAAAACACATATGTACAGATAATGCTGATACACACTCTTCATATCCCAATTTAGGGTCAAATTTGACAGTCACAAAGGTTTATAACCAAGTTTCCCTGAAGTATCTTTGTAAAGAGAAACAGGTAAGATGATGCTTCTGATGAACACCAAAATTCTTTGTCTGTATTGCAGTTTTCAATCTAAATCTAGCATTAACTGTAAACTCCGTATGACTTTTCCATTCTTTGCACAGATCACATTCACTTGTTATCTTGAGATTAAAGGGAACTTGTGGAAGACATCACGATTGTTATAGTCTTTTCTGGCAAAATAAAAGAATTGCTGCCTGTTAGCCCAAGAGATCTCACTTGTATATAATAACCTCTTTCTCAGTTATCATCAGAGATGATTCTTATTCAGTCAGTCTTTCTAGGTCTTAGAAGAAAGCAGGCTGAATAAGGATTTTATGAAAGGTCTACCCATGATAAATCAGGAGAGAAGGCAAATATTTTTTGCCATTTTCCAAACACAGAATGGGAAAGCAAAGCACCATCTTAGAACTAGAAATTACGGGGCTTTCAGAAGACCTGGACTTCATCTCCCTGATTCTTGGGTTCATAAGATTCCCAATCATTTGATCTTTGCTCAGTATATGCTTTTTTCAGTTTTTCTCATTAGGATGAAAAAACAGTCTCTATTTTGAGATATTTGTGCTTATTCTTAATGAAGGGCTTTCCAGAAAGGCTTGTATTGACTCTTTCATAGCATATCTTGAAAATTATTCTTTTTTGGGTGATACCTCCTGGAGAACCACACCTCATTCTATACTGTGATGAATGAACCACATACAAATGTCCAGCTACACAGAAAGAAGTTTGAATTTCACAGAAAGAAGTTTCATTACTTTAAAAATAATTTTCTAACTCTTCTCAGCATCATTAGGTTGGTCATGTCTGCACTGAAACATCAAGACAGATTGCTGTTCACATTTTGGAAGAACAGAAAGAGAATTCAGTGTCTTAATATTTTTAGTTTGTATTTGCAATTATTACATGCACTTTTAATTAAGATTCCTTTACAGATGTTTAAGTGTTGTTTATACCCTTGTCATTGTCCTACTTGATTGCCTCCTCTCTATTCTACCACATTATCTCCCCTGGTCTTGTAATTTCTATTTAGTGATTTTACTTCAGGCATTCTCTTGCATTATTTCTCAGCACTCCCATCCCTGCCCATTCTTTTCTATGTAATGAAATTCTAAAATATAAAAATCTGTTTTTTTTTTAATTTGAATTTTTAATAACACACTCTTTCCCTAATGAAGCAGTAACTCAGTCAGTAGAGATTTGCCAGGTAAGGACTTTGCAGACTTAATATTCAAACAATGCAGTTATTAGATTTGAACTTAAAAACATTGTGTTAACATTAAAGGCCTACTTTCTGTACAACTTGTTGCCCACTACATTTTAACAAGACCCATTTAAATAGTTTAAAATTTAATTCACTAACATGAAACCCAAACCTGAGTTATCACTCTAAACTCCTCCACATAAGAATACTGCAAAACATTAGAGTAGATAATTTAATAAACTAAATTAATAACAAAATTAGTAATATATGAGAATGAGGAACTCGGAGGTGATTTGCTCAGTTTTGGCTAGAATCATGAAGGGAAATGGACATATATGTAAAAACTTGCAACCGTGAAACCCCCTAGTGAACTGTCAATCCATCAAAACATGTTTTAATGAGCATCTCTTCTGGTAGTTCTGCTTGCTTTAACCTGTGCCTATCCTGCCTCCTCCTATTCCTTCTCACCACCTGCTGTCCTTTTCAGTTTTGTTTTGTTTTGTTTTTTAAGTTGGGATCAGTTCCCTGATTCAGTTCACTGCTTGATGCCACAAGCACTGCTACAGTCAGAACTGAGGGGCCAGTGCAGAAGCGAGACCAAGAGGGACCGTGGCAAGAGCTGCGGAAACCCTTACTGGGGCCAAAGGAAATGCCCTGGCCACACCACAGCATCTTTCAGTCACTCTTGCTTGGGCTTGACTGCTTCAACATGCACGCCTGGTGCAGGGTTTAAATCCATTGATCTTTAAAAGGTATAGGGTCCTGTCCAATTCTCTTTGTGGCTGGCAGGTATGTGGTTACAAATAAAGTACAAATAAAGTTTACAAATAAAGTAAGAGCTGACAAAATAAAGGCCTATCTTATCTAGTATTCCCTCTTTGATAATATCAACCACCAGATAATTCAAATACAGACATAAAATTTGCACTTTGGGCAATTATACATCTATATGACCAAGGAAACCACTTATTCCTGGCTTTTACATAGTAAAGTTTTCATTTTAAAAGGACAGGCTTGCTTGTATGCTAACGAACAAATAGTTATAGGTGAATGTGTTGGGGTTTATCTTCCTTACACCTCTTTATCAGAAACAAGAACAAACTTTGGATGATTGAACATCATTACTGATGATGATAAGGCAGGTGCCAGACAGAGGGAAGCTTAATTAGCAGATCCCAGGATAAGTTTTCACAAGTAACAGCTAGAAAGAGAAAAAAACAAAAAAATCCTTTTATTGGTACACTGAGTACATTTAGTATGGAAGTCACTGCAGTAACAAGCATGGAAACCCAAATCATCAATTTTGCAATACTGTTTCTGACTGCATTTGAACTGAATTTAGCTTGTGTTTCAAGGAGGAAAACAACTCCTTACCGTTGCAAGAAAAGGGAGGAGAAAGTATAAGAAAAGAAATCTGAGATCATATCCTAATTGTGAAGAAAGCTGGATTAGAATCTCTCCAAACAGATCCCAGAACTGTGGTGATTAATGCTTTATATCAGGCTACATTTTACAGACAGCAGATGGGCTAGGTCCGCAGCTTTTCTCACTGAGAGAAGAGGTAGAATTCAAGCTATTTCAGTAATTTTTTAGATTTTGCCTTAGATTACTATTATAACACAAATATAAGATACAATTGTTTATGTCAATGCCACTTTCATTTCCTTCACGTGTTTGTTTTATGCCTCAGGAAATATTTCTTTTGAGACTATCTATTATTAATGATTCCAGAGATATTGTCTTGTCTTATCTGCTGATCCAAATTAATGCCTGTGATCCATATTCCAAAGGGAAATACTGTAAGTGTATATATTGTAGATTATGAAATATCTCCTTTCACTAGAACAAAGGGAGCTGAGAAGATTCAGACATGATGAAAACCCAGTATTAAAGGCTGGTTCTTTTCAGAGAAAGGTTTTGGGCCAACTTGGAAAAATGAATTAATAACAGATGAAATTCAAACTTTTTTTCCTCTAAAAGCCTTTGCTTTCATACTCTTTTCTAACTTTGCAAGCTGAATTTCACAAGGCTACACAAGCACATCCCGAGTGATTGCTACTCTTTGCTGCTGCCAGCTGCAGGCAAACTAGAAGGCCATTTGGGGCGAGTGAGGTAAAGCATGGAGAGTGAAGAGATGATCTGGTTGCTGTCACCCTGAAATCCTCTTATTCTGACAGATTTCTGCTTGACATCTTCATTAACAACTTATTTTGATAGTAACAACAATGCTGAAAGAAGTGTTCTCCATCTAGCAAGTACATAACCCACTAGAGAAGTCATATACCCTTTTCCGAAGTAAAACGCATTTTATTTTTGAAATGTCTTATTTAAAGAAACACTAGAGGAATTGCATTTGGGAAGCAGAGCTTACAACCAAATGAGACTAGGAGGAATTTCATTTCAAATTCTGATCAATTTTAAAAGTGTCAACCCTTTTTGATTTTGTAATACATAATGACATTCAAAACCTGAAAATCCTGTAAAAACAGAACAGTGCATGGAAGCTTTCGTATGCTGTGGTGCAGAATGTCTGAAACAGAGTTAATGGACTCTACTTTGATGAAAACAGTCAAATAGGGGAAAGGTCTATGACAGTCAAACCAATAAGCAGCTCATATAAAGTAAGTCCACAGTATTCACTCCAGCACGTGGGAAACAACTGTTACCAAGAGGAGGATGTATCTTTTCCATTCACTGTCTGCCCTGCATCCCTCACCTGTGTTTTTACATCAGCTCTTCTCCCTCTAATCTTCCTAAACTAAGTATAAAGCAGTGGCAGAGGAGAGTCTCCTCTCTCTTTCTCTCTCTCTTCCTCCCTCTTTCTTTCTCTCTCTCTCTTTCTCTCTCTGTTTTTTAGGGGGGGGGGGAAGTAGCATTTTTTATAACTGCCCCTTGGACCACTTAACTGAATGATTCTCTTCCTCCCTCTAGTTGAACACTTAACAGTTGAGTTCAGAGAGGATTCTTATTGTTTCACCTCAAGTTTTGGATATTCCACAGGTTAGAGAAGAAGTCAGGTCCTTCAAGGAAAATCTCAGAAATAAAACTCTTAAATTGCTGAGGCCCCTATAATGGTAAAAAATAGGTTATTTTCTCAATGAAAAGCAGCCAAACAAAAATAACTTTAGCTATCAATATTTTTAGAAAAAGAAGGGGAAGCACAACAGAGAGTTGGGCGAAAAGTGAAAGAAGGAATAGCTGAGCTTTCCCTTTGTACAGAGATCTAAGAGAAGATTGTTATGTTCAGAGTCTGCCAAAAATGAAATGCCAGCCAAGCATCTCATTTTCTATGTCAAATAAAAGCCACAAGAAAAACATTTCTAGCTTTATTTTGTTTCCATGTGGTTTAGAGTAAATTCATTCCAGGCTTGATTGCTCAGTAAAACAGAGACAAAAGAAACTAGTTTGAATTTGAAGCCTTGAATCTGAATGAAAAAAAGCTAAATTTTGTAGTGTTTTGTCTAGAAAAGTAAAATGAAATATTTTCACTCCATCTAAGCCATCAGTTGTATTTTTTATTTTTCTGGGCCACAAAACTCAAATGCAATTGTTCACACTACGCTACCCATGACGAGTTCAAACTTTTGCTTTGATCTGGTGTTCCAGCTCTTTGCCCAAGACACTCTGTGGCCTCTAGGGCACAGAATTTGCCTAATTGCTGCCTGTTTAGATCAGGGGGATAACAGACAGCCTGATGCCACTCAATAAGAGATTCACACAAGGTAAATGCTCAGGAAAAGGTATTCTAAACTTCTAGGAATGGTCAACACAAATTGAACTATTGGCTTTCCAATTAGACTTTTTCTTAACTGTACTCCATTTCAATATCAGATGAGAAAACAAGGAAACATTTATGTCTCATTAATCTACAGAGTAAGTAAAATAATAAAAATGTTCTCCAGAGTAACCATCGCACAATACACCTCTTCAAAGCAATAGGACCCATGTAAACTTGTGGAAGACACACTAACTTTATTGGAAAAATCTTTTCCCATGGACAGTGTAAATTAAAGGTGACCTTCTACACAGAAAAAAGGCATATAAAGTTCCTACAAGAGAGAAAAATAAACCCACTGAACATACTATTGTTCTAACCATCTCATAACCCAAGGACAGAGACCAAGTCTCAAAAACAACAGACACAGAAAGGAAGTTAATTGGAAGAACAACAATGCTTTTTTCATTCCCCACACTCAGACCAATGACTCAAAAAAGCATGAACAAGAAGAAAGCAATAGAACAAAAAAAATTCTGTATTACTTTGGGAGCAAAAGCTGAAATATTAATCAACTTCAAAGTACAGGTTACATAAAAAAACACAAGTATAGTATTAATTACTGATGGTCTAAAAATTGGAAAGCAAGATTTGCAAGGAGAGCCAACATATTTTATTAAATCAGCTCATACAATTAGAAAAAAACAAGTAAGCTTTTGGGCTCAAAGACTCTACATCAGGGAAATCTGAAAGGAAAACTAACCACTCTGTTAAAATAATGAAGCAAATCAGCACCCTGCTCTGATACCACTAGCAGTTTGCATGGATTCTGTCTGCAGAGTGGCAGCAAACTAAATATTGCTCCACATGCAGCAGAGGAAAGTCAGTGCACCACTGGGCACAGAGATCACTTAGCATTTAAATTCCAGCAATCAGAAACTCCTTGCTATTTTATGATGCTATGGAATATATCTATACTTGATTTGAATTCACCTTTTAAACATTGTCAGTATTACACATTACTGTACTTGTTTAGTATTCAGTTTATTGTGGGTGCTAAGCAACACCTAGAAATAGAAAGAAAAATAGATATATTATTGAATGTGCCACATATTGAAATAAACATAAGGAAAAGACAGAAAGCCCTTTGCTTTAGCAGAATATTTGTATCCTGTTTTTCTATAATCTCTCCCTATTCCATTCTTGCATTAGTTTAAATATTGACCAAAAAGAAAAAAATAAAAGGAAAGACATAAAAATGTGCTATCATAGAGTGAAAAGGGATTCATTGCTTTTTAAATCCAAAAGCTAGTATTATTTTAAGGATTACTGTTAGAGTTCCAAAGACGTACTTTTATAGCAATTTAAGGAAGGAGCATAAGAGTTTGCAGTTCAGTAGGTAACTGTGAAGTAGAGAGTACCTAGATGCAAATGAGTGACTTAGAATTACTACCTTTTTAACTCATCTAGTGACAAATACCAGCGAATAGGAGGTATGCCTTTGGCATATTCAGATGACAGAATATAATAAATTGCCTTTTTTTAAGAGGAAATGGAAAAATGTACCTTCAAACCACCTTTTAAATTATGACATCTAGAAAAAGGACATCATTAATGTGATAAGATGGTAAAATCTTTTTGTAACACCTTATCTAGCTAAGATGGATACAGCAAATGGCAATAGAAATTTACTTTTACCACATTATCTACATTCATTGAGGCTTGTGTCATGATTGTTTTATGTTGTTCCCCCCAATTTTTATCTCTGTTTTTTATCCCTTGTATTTTATCCCGCTGGCTAGCCAAAGAGTAGCTGAGGAGTGCCAAGTTGTGAACTACTCATTTAGGTAAAACTCACTTCAGAACATATCTGGAACAAAGCCTGAGAAGTCTGATATCTACAAACTCTTTATGAGGAGATGAGGCTTATATAAAAATATGGCACTCGGGAGTCTTCAGACAGTTATTTTTGGTTGACCTGTCAGGCTCCTTATCACCCTTAGTCATTAGTGGTGGTGGTTTCTTACGCTAATTTACTGTGCCTTATGAAGATCACTGCTCTGAATTTAAGATGATCGGAAAACTTCACTGTGAAAGCTCCTTATAAACAGAGGTAGACTTGACTGGATCATCTCTTCACCCAGAAAAGTGAGATGCTTCTAGCGGTCACTCTATTTTTCAGTTGCTTCTGTGGGGCTTTCAACCCCAAATACCACTATAAGCAATCTAAGACAGGATGTTGATGATACTAACTGCAACGATACCAGAGAACCAGTGGCCCAAAACACACCTATTCTTCTGGGGAACAGGAATGAAAGGCAAGATATTAAAAACCTCTCTTCTCTAGGAAACGTGCTATGGGGCTCAATTACAAATCCCACCACCTGTCTGAAACTGCATGGATCCCAAGAACTGGTCAATGACTGCCCTGGAGCTCTGCTCTAGAGGCAGTATGTCTCCAGTGAAATTGCCCTGCCAAGGCTTCCTAGACTGTGGAATCTAAGACAGCGGGAAGTGCACAACAAGTTAAAGTGGCCTCATGTAGGTCATGGAAACATGATAATTGCTCATTATTGCTACTTTAGTTTTCATGTTAAACAAATCAGATATGCTAAAAACTGCCAACAGCCTCAGAGTTTCTCCTTTTGAAAAGGCAATCACCATCCATGATACTCACCTACCGAACAGTGAATGAGGGACAAAAATTTGCAGCTACAGTGTATCTGCTGAATATTGCTAAAGGTCAGAAACTTCACAGCCTTACAGGTAAGAAATGATCATACAGTGTATTGTTTCAAGTCTTTCCAGTTTGGAAAATTAAGAGGTTATTATCAGGCCAAAATCATGTTAAGGAAGAATCCATTCAAATTTCTGGAACACACTATTTTATAAAGGTATTAATTGCTGCTACCGTTTCAACAATACACTAGAAAATGTATCTGACTGTCTCTGTTAAATTAGTGACTATGCTGTGTAAAATGACAAGCTTAACTATAGAAGAAAATGAGCAAAGGATTTCTAAATGGCTTAATGGATTGGTTATTTCAGATTACCTACCAAATCCCTCCTAATTTTGCATAATACTTGGAATGCAGGATAGTGTGTTTAGATGTATTTCAACTGAATGCAAGAACATCTTTTAAGCAAGAGGGTTTGAAAGACAGTGCCATTAGAAATAAATAAAACCTTCTCTAGACAAATCTAAAACCTGGGAATTGGGTTGAGTTTGCGTTCCTAGAATGTTCAAAAAGTCTTAACTTCAAAATAGGCCTTCTGACTATTATTTACCTTATTACTCCCTCTCTTACATGGTATGCCTTTTTTAAGTGGTCTTTGCAGATACCTGTTCATTATCAAAACCTCATCTTCACTGAGACATAAGGTAATAAGCTGTTTCTTGCCAAGAATTTTTTTCTCCTCAACACATGTTGGACTCATTTTAGACTCCGATAAAGTGACCCACACTGATGAAGTGAAATGCCTGTAAAATTTTGCTAATTTGACACTGTAAAGACTCTCTGAAACTTTCATCCTAAAACACAACATTAAAAAATTCAACCAGTCTTCTTATAAAAAGACCTAATGTGATATAACTGTACTGTGCCAGAAATTAATATATAGGTTCTGCTCATTACTATGTGAGAATGGTGCAGCGAAACACGAAATAATTATTTTCACATACCCAAATGAAGCTTAGAGGAATCCACGAAAAGGCTCTTGAGTAACCAAATCAGGGCAATCCTATAACTTTCCCTAGAGAAAGTCATGTTCTTCAGAGCTGCCATAGTCCTGACTGTGTTCACCGTTTGATAATCCAGGAGTAATCAATACAGATTCAAATAAGGATTTTGCATTTATTAGCAAAGATAGCAATGGAACTAGGACAACAGGAAAGAGGCAGGTAGAGATTCTGTAATTTAACACCTCTCCTCCAGCTAATTGTCCCTCTATATAGCAAGAAGCCTTGATTAGCCAATAAAAGAAAATCCTTCCATTTACAGCATAACACTATAGGTCACATATTGGAAAGGTTCTGCTCTGAATGATGGTCTTTAAAGAGAAGTGCAAGACTTACGGTTTTCTACTGACTAGCACCTTAACAGTTACATTTGCTGAAAATATAAACATATTCAACCAGCAGTATCCAAACTTTCTCACTCTAAATTTATACTAAAGCAAAATTCCCCCTTTCACCTGACTTAGGAATCATTTCATGTTCCATTTCTGTCTTTCTCACACTACAAGACACAAAACGTTAATGTTAATTTCTAGCTAAATGTAGTGAACCCACGTATATTTCTTAGTTTGCAAATCTGCAGGGTTATTTTTTGTAAACAGGATAAGGTCTTAGCAATGCTGTATATACATTTCCAAATGGCATTACTAATATTAAGATATTATTAATACTATAACTTTTCTTGAATGTAGGCTTTCCAGCACAAATTCTCCAAAGAAAAATTAATACTTAAACTAAAAAAAACCATTTCATTGGCAGCATGCCAGAGAGTTTGCAACAATAAAAATACCTGCTTAATTTATTGTTATTCCCTTTAAAACCCTCCATAATGATCTCTAAAAGACATAAAAGAAGGCCAAACTTTTTGATATTATGTTTACAGAGCTATTAGTATCTCAACAATGACATTAAGAAGGTATCATGACAGTATAAAATGGAAGAGAAATAAAGTAAAATGAACACTAAAGTCACCTGAAACATCTCAATCTTTTTCCTACTAGTAATCTCATTTACTATACACTAAGAACAGCCTATAAAATTGCAATTTATTTTAATATCTGTATAGCAAGTAACTGATCAACGACAAGTTTATAATACTAAATTAAAAATGAATACAGTTCAGTTTTTGCAAATGTATGCTTTCCTCATAAAGCCAGTTGATTGCACCTCATTATAATTCTACCTTTGGTATTGACCTACCCTATAGCACTTATACTTTCTAAACATGCTATCTACAGCAGCAAACATAAAATAAGAAGGTTTATTATTTACAAGGTATGGAAAATATCTTCCATTGCTCTGTATCTCTTGTCAAGCCTTACCACGAAAGTATGAGTAAGGACAAGCGCATATTGTCATTGGTTTGAATGAATTTAATTTTGCACACATTTTATTCTGGGTTAAATGATGACAAAAGGTACCAGCATCAGAAAAGGTCTTTTAAACCACCACCATTAGTACATAAGATTTAATTTTTAATCCCTCTTTCCTTTAAAATCTCTTTCAACTTCTCTCAAGCTCTCAGCCAGGTAGTAGGTGCCGATCAGGTCACATACCTCTCTTAGCATGCATATCAAGGAGAAAAGCACTAGCAAGCATTGACATAGAGGCATAAAAGGGCCCTCACATTGATGCCTAACAGTGGGAGGACAAATTATCCAGGACATAAATGAGATCTTTTGTTTGAAAAAATGGGGAGTTGCTTACTCTGCAGAGCTCTGAACTGCCCCCCGCCAAGAGTTCGTGGCCCCCAGGCTGAGCCCCCTGGGGACTGTGGTGGCAGCTGTAGGCTGCGAAGAGGGATTCAGGAAATTCCCCTCTCTAAAGAATGCTGAAAGAATTCATATATATATAGTTAAAACTGTACTGTGTAAAGTGGATTTTCATATAAATTCATTGCCCAATGCATCAGAAGTTTAACAACTGTAAATATTTATGTAAATTACTTCAGTTAGTCATTCACAGACTTCTTTTTCATACTTTATGCCCAGTGCCTGGTATACATTCTAACCAAAGAGCACTTTAGTCCTCTACTTATCCTGGTGCATACATCTATGTATCAGTTTGAGCAGTAGCTATGAAAGTAGCCACAAACAAAGCATAGTGGACATCCTATGTAGGCTTACATGGTAACTTGTTAAACCACTACTATAAACATGCACAAGAAATCAAATGTTTTCCAAAGCTTTCCCTGATTTTACTTGAAGACTTGCTTTTAGCCTTTTCATTACTATGGCAGATGAAAATGGTCTTAGGCTGATTTTGGGGATATGCCTAGCAAGCAGGATAAACAAACTTACTGGACCTTCCTGGGAAATGTGTGTAGCGTGGTATCACACAGTACTGCTAGATATCAAACAAGGTTTTACTTTGAGGTAGAAGAGGCTGGAAAGGATTTGCTAAGGGTATAATTATGTATGCTACATAATAGTTAGATAACTTGAAAATTCTTCAGAATCCCTAACTGCAAGATAACAGAAATATCAAAAAACACTCTTTCATAAGTCTATCTCTATGCCCAGTACATGTGGAAACACTTTGTAACCTCTTTCCTTCCCATTCCTATATGCAATTGTGTCCTAAACTGAAAATAGAACAAAAGCTAATACAAACAACAACAGGAAGCACAGCAGAAAATATGAATGCTAAGAAAAAGATATAAGGAATTAAAATTTGTTATAAAAATGAAAAGATCTTTTGCTTTATTTTTAAGTAGTCTGTGTGATTTTTCAAAAAATGTGAATCCAGACTCATTCTGTTAAAAAAAAAAACCTGTATATTAAGTTTACTATTAAGAAAGAAGGTGAGAAAGCCTTGTTGAGTCACAGATGAAAGATGTTTTTGAACATCAGAACAAGAGAATAATGACCCATAAAAAAAGATAAAGGAAACCTGCCTTAAGAGAATGCTTACCTTGCCTTGAAACAACTTTACCTAGAAAAACGTCTTCAATTTCCCCCTGGGGCCATTGAATTTTAAGATAGAAATTTTCAGTGATACAGCATCAGATGTGATGGGGAAGTTTAGTATTCAGAGTATTCCTAGTTAGAAAAGCAAAGGTTATTACGACAAGATCCTTGAAAATTAATTTGAACGCGTTTTGTACCATGGCATTCTTTCTCCTGCATACATTCAGTTTGCAACATATCACATGCTTTTTATAGAAGTGTTACAAATGACTTCAAATTCTTACTTTGAACATCTCAGAAATCTGAAATATTCAGGTGTTTTCATGTGGATGCGAAATTGTGTTAATTTGGATTCTGATCAAGGCTGAGATCCTGAAAACACACACAGAAGGAACAGCTTTCACCCAGAGGGGACATGTGCTGTGGAGTTCAGTGCTGCCAAGGCTGTAGAAATGTTAAGCTCTCCTGAGAGATGGAGGTTACTGCAGGTCTCTGTGGCTAGATCTGCAGTAGCAAGCAGTGCGGACCAATAGAAGCAACTCTCTACAGCAAAACAGCTGGCACTGAGGACCTGACATCCACAACAAAGTTTGGCAGTTTGCTTTTTTTTTTCCGGGGGGGGGGGGCAGGGGGGGCTGAGTTTAGACTATCTCTAGTCTGGTCTTCCGGACTGAACGCTTTTTTGCACCCAGAGCGCAGTAGGCGAACTCCTGATATTCATCTCTCTGTTTAATTTCATTCAAAGGAATCAAGTTCATTCGCACTAACACTGTTCCATGGTGCAAATCAAAATACCGTATGTGGGGGTGATCAGGAGATGCATTTTAAGAGCACGTTCCTGATCCAAACCAAGACACTAGTTTAATCACACTCTAATTGTCTAATTTTGACATCCAATCAAAGGCATCAAGAGAAATGTTTTAGATTACCTGAGGGGGAGGCACCACTGTCAGTAAAAGCTGTTACTTTTATTAAAATTGATGCCCACAACAACTGGCTAATCACAGACTTTTGCACAGTGATTTGATGGAATGATAAGTTACATTTCTCTAGATTCATAAATAGAGACTGAGAGACACAGATTCCACAGTGACGACATGAAGACTGGTAAGCATATTTTGCCTCCTGGTCAGAACTAAAAAACTTCTTTTTAAAAGGTTAATTGACCATTTTCCTTACAGGTTGGAGATTCAATGGGTTTTACAGGAATTAACTATTTCATTCTACCGTCATATCTAGTAAAACCACCATAAAAGTTTCTTGAGAGGATCAGCCTCGGTTTGCTCAGCTAGCTCTGTTAAAAATGAATTTTAACAAATCTAATTATTATTTTAAAAACAACTGACCAGCCTTGTCAACCATTATGCTGAGAAAACATACAAACCCATCTGTACTTACTTTAGCAATGGCAATCAAGCTTTATAAGCCTACACTTGCAACCTTTCTGTCTTAGAGCTGAACAAGCAATACGGTACAGGCATGAATTATAAAGCTGGAAAACATGCAAGCCAACCACACAACGAAGGGGGGAAAAAAAGACAAGGCCAATGACTGTCAAACTTCCTAAGAAAAAGCACAGAGACTACCAGCACAGCTTCGAGCTTTCTGTGGTGGGGACTGTCATATCAGAACACAGCAAGCACCATCCCTGACATTCAGCACTTTTCATCGTAAAGGAGGAGTAAGTATGATGGGCAAGGTGCAACTCTTATACCCTCTCAGCACATCTTGTTGTGAATTAGTGTTTCATGGTGCGAGAACGCTTTGTGACTCCAGCTGGGGAGCGGCTTAAACACTCTTTGAATTTTCATCATACTGAGAATTAAGTGCAGGCATTGTTCTCACCTCTACAAGGGTCAACACTGTAATTTGTGGTACAAACACTAGAAATTCAGCTTTCTAAAGCTATTTGATCTTGTCCAGTTTTAACTCAGGTCCCTCTCAAAAAGCGACCGAGAACATTCACGTTTCTCAAAGTGCCAATGACAAGCACAAAGTCACATTTCTGTTATTTTCACGTGTTTTTATCCTCTTTGCCTTGAGTGAGAAAAGTGCTTAAGTGAATTCAATGGCTGTATGTGCATGCTTAAAAGCACATCGTTAAGAGTGGAGCTGTGCTTATAGTCATGTGCTTTTATATATGTGCACTCAAATGATGCTAGAGATTAGCTGGTTGTAGTTAACAGAATGCAAAACTGAAACCCTTATAAATATAGCATAAATTATCCTCTTTTCTTCAAAGCAACTAGCACTGGAATTGAAAACGGAAAAGATGCAGCAGAAACAGAGGTAGGCTGGTTTGAGTGGAGAGGCAGGGGCATGGCTCCAGGAGCTTTTCTGTGTTTCTACCAACTGAAGGAGTCTCACTTATCCAATACTAAGATGTTTGTGTAAGATAAATACAAGGAGCAGTAGGTAGATCTCTTTTAATCTTCAAATTTCAATAAATCATTGCATCTTTCATCTCTGAAATATGTGGGAAGATATATTTTTTAAGTCAGGTAGACTTACGACAGAGATGCAGTTCACCTGGGTTCTAATACCAGTTGTACCACAATGTTTTCTTGCCTTTAATGCCTTTAGGTGAATTTGTGTTGGCAAAATTTCCCTGCTTTGAAAATTTTCTTTTAAAAGTAGTAGAATCAAATATGTACAAGTATTTTAATCTAGCAAGCCCATAGAAGAGAATAAAATTTTCAATATTATTAGATTGATTAGAAACTACCAGTTACTGCATTCACTTGTCCGGTGTTTGGGAAGGGGAGGGAACAGCAAACAGGGCCAAATGACAGAATGTTGTTTGCAGATAAGTTTGATCATCGCTCAGGTTTTGGATGCTATTTGTTACTAGGCAATGCCAGTTAGATATGGTATAAATGCTATTTGCAGGATGTGTCTTTCACATGAAACAAGCAAGATGAGAGATTCCTGCTTTGGGTTCAGGTCGCATCTCTTTAGATCTACTTAGCACCACAGCGGAGTGCTAAAATGCTGGGTTTGAATGCTGGCCCAATGTGTCTGGAGAGTCAGTGCTCAAGCACTCTGCTTCCAAGGAGCTGAGTAGCTACAGCCATGAATACGAGGTGCTTTAAGACACATTTTGAAGGAGGTGAAGTCATCTGTGTAGACAAAGCTATAGATCATAAGGACCTAGAGGGCTCAAGGCACAGCTTATCTGAAAAAACAGCTCAATCCCTGTAGAAGCTGAGATTATTTGGCATATTTTGAATAACGCAAAGGTTTAGACAACTGGGAGATGATGACAGGGTTTCCAGCACAGGACCCTTGAGACTGTAAATCATTTCCTTCTCTGGTAAGAAGAGGTCAAAGTTGTTTGTCTTTTAAAACATGAGGCAAAGACTAAACCCTTCCTCAATCTTTTGGAACTGTGAAACAAGTTCTATTTTATGTTTGCTTTTTAAAAACATTAAGAACTCTTTTTTATTGCTATTATTTTCAGATTGCCTGCTACTTGCACAATTTAAGCCAGGATTCATCTGCTAACATTTAAAATGATGATACATGTGCCACTGGCAGTACTCACATAACCTGCAGGAAGTACAAGGAGGTAGGTCCTGATTGCCTGCACGGAGATGCTAAATCAGGAAAGCACCTGTACCTGGGCGGTTATTTCATCCCCCTATTATAATGTAAATACCTCTGCTGATTAGCTGACTAGGCTTGGACTAGGTAGATGAGAATTTGGCATTAGGTTCTGGTTTGCGGTGTTTTGGGAGATTTACGACCTCAGGCAGTTAGGTCTTTGTGGGAGATGATAAAAAGAGGATTGGCAGTGGGAGACATGAGACTAGGGTCCTCGTGTGGGGCTGACACTGAAAGGCCGGGAGCACACCTCTCTGTGAAAGTGTGCAAAATACAATACAGCTAGCACCTAAAGCCAAGCAGCTGCTATTGCTACTATGGCTACTGGTCTGTGACATATACTGGTTTTTACAAATATAAGACATAAACTGTTCTTGTTTTAGTAGTATCTACTGCACTAGAAAGTATCACACCAAAGCACTAACTGGTGTTTCTGTTGACAGTCTTTAGCACAGAGGCCTGCATTTAATTGATGCAGGCTATACTAGAGTTATTTCCAGATATGAACATTGGAAATGAAGTTTGAGCCGTATCAGCAATCTAGTGGGAACAAACTCAAAACCCACCTCTTTTGACTTCAAGATACATAAAGGGCTTCACTGTCCTGTGTTGTCTGTGAACATACAGCAAAATTCATTTGAAGAGAAAAAATGATGTAGGTTTTATTTATTTTTTTACTAGAAAATAACAATTTGATTTTGTAAGCTTAGAATAAATGGGCAACCTGTCATTCAGATTTACTTAATTCTGGAAGGAAGAATTTGCTTAATACTAGGGTATGATCAGAAGCGGTGGAGATGCCACAGCTCCAGGAGCTGCTAAGGGATCACTACTCCAGAGTACTTAACAGTCTACACACATTTAACTCTTTTCATCAGCTTAAACCACCCTAAACTGCTGAGTTAAGCCATGTGCTTCATGCTAATCATAATGCAAGGATGCACCACATAGAGTACTGGTAGTGCAAATCCAGACTACCTCTTGCCAGGCTGACAAGTCACATACAGGATTTTAGGACCAGAGACTGCACATCCTCTCCTGTGATCAGCGGTCCCTCCACCAGGGCTGCACTTTGAGCCCAGGCCCTTTGGATCACAGAGCCGCAGAGGGTCGCTGGCTTGTGCCTCCCTCCACACAAATGTGTGTGCCCCCGCCCCGGCTGAGAGGTTATCAAAGAGGGTTTAGCTAACTAAGGTAGTTCGCAAAGAGGCTGAGCGAGGGACACGAGCACAGTTTAGTGATAATTCATGATCGTGGAAATTCAACTGTCTGTGATCATCTGCACGTACGTGTAATATATTAACATAGGTCTTTGGAAGGAACATGCTGTGTAAAAATTGCTGTAAAATTATGACAACTGATATGACAATTCCTAGGTATTAATTAAGTGTAAGTGTATTAATTACAGCTGACTTTCTTTTATTAATTACCAATATTTTATGTAATTTATAACTTTTCTATATGCAAAATTCAGTGTTCTTAAAGAGAAGACTACTATACTTGTAAACTTTCACTGTCTTTTTTCGACAGCAATGACCAGTGCCTATTCGCCTCTATTGTAGCTAAGAAAAGAACACAGAAGAAATGGATAAAAGGCATATTTTTCAAATTAGGTTCTAAACCCTTAGAAAAACTGTCATTCAGTATCTGTAGAATTCTTAATATATTAGTACTTCAGGAGCTGTGGCACTGCAGACAGCTGCAGTTCTGCAGTAGGAAGCCTTTGCCACACAGGATATATCCAGAACAAGAATGCATAGTACAAACACTGATGTACCAATTATATGGACAGTGTTGACATACTCATAGAGACAAAATGATGCAATTTCACTATTAAATGCCGTTTTCTCCTCACCATAAAAAAGCTAACTTTAATCTGTGCCCCATAGGTTGCACAAGTCAGTGAGTGATAGAGATGAAAATATATAGTCAAGCATATCTAAGTTACACTGGAAGATTTTTCTAAATGAACATATGCAAATGCTTGAAGCTCAGGGGCAGCTCTTTCTTGCGCTCAGGCCATTTACATAGCTTTCCAAACTAATATTTAATCTAATATTCAGTAAAACATCACTAATTACTTTCAAAAACTCCTGACATCATGTGAGATGTCTTCTTCCTCTGAGCTGCAAAACACAATCTTCAAACACCTTCCCCATCAAAATAAGTGCAACAATTTTCACTATATAGTACTCTTACTAGTACAGAAAGATTTTGTTGTGGTAGTTGTTGCTACTATCTTGTTGCTTAACACTATCTTTGCTTTTGTTCTTTGTAATTTAAAAAAATACTGACTGAAATATTATACTTTGTCTGGAAGAATTTGGGGGTACCATGGAACAGGATGATTATGCTACAAAGTTCAGTCAAAGAACTGGCATGCTATATAATAGCAACTCGGCAGGAAGGGGGGAGCTGCCACCATGGAGCACCCATAACGGCCTATCTAGGTCACTATCAATTGCTTCAAGACAAAATGATTCTCTGCCTAACTCCTGTTAGATTAAAATTGATTTACATTCTGAAGCATGAGGATCCATTCATTTTCTAATCTTTCTAGATATTTTTATTATTCTTATACAGATACATACTTTTATAACACAAATGAACAACCTTGAGGAATCCCACTAAGTCTTTGTTTTCAATGAGCCTGTGAACACAGCAGCTATAACTCTGTTTGTCCTCAAACCACATCATTCATACTACAAACTCCTGCTATGTCATACACACACACAGAACGGCATAGTGAGAATTTCTCATCTACATTCTCTTTACATCTGTTATTTTATGTACGTTTCACTTATTTTCTCTCACATAAACTGTTCAAGTCTTTTCCATATCTCTCATAGAAAAGTCTTCTCTGCTATTAATGATTGTATATGGCTAACAATTCCCATCACAGATAGTATTCTAATCTGACTTCAAGCAACTGGTCATTGTAGTAGGCCTGAACTATGTCAGGAATAATCCAAAAAGCACTAAGAAGTTATGGCAGCATATGCAGTGCAAGCACCTAGACTGAACAGTAAGACGGGTGGTGTAATGTTAATGCATGATGTATTTCTGTTTCATGGAATCCTCTTCTTCCCTGTTCTTGCATTTTGCATTTTCCTGCTTGTTTAAATTAGATATAAAATCAAGTCCCGCGTGACACAAGAATTCCACAAGAATATTGCAGAATACCTACATAAGTAATTTCTTTTATTGATATAAACCCTTAGGGTCTATTTCATGGATTAAAAAAAAACCTAAATAGGGCAGACTGCCCCGGCACCAGTCAATGTAATTTAACACAAATCCATAGCAGAGGATCGATCTTACTGAGCTTATCTCTAATGTGCTTTACAAATACTGACTCTTAGTGCCTTAACTTAGGCCCTCTTTGCTCTGAAAGATATTTTTATGCCTACTCTCATACCAGATGGGCACCCAAATATTTTATAAGAGATGACAGAAAAATTACATTATATAAAGTTGGGGAGAGGCAGAATAATATCAAAGCAGAAAAAACAGAGGACAAAAATAATGAATTTGCCTGAACCAATCTCCTATTTCATGAACTCATCATGCAGAAGCTGCCTATCAATTTTGCAAGAAGCAATAAATATTAAAATGAATTTTTTTTGCATGTCTTATCAAAAGCTCCCAGTATCAATTGTTTCCACAAATGTTTTTTCCTCCAAGCAGTGAATGCCTCTTCATCAATCTTTTATCAAAAGCAATCTTGTTCTGATTTCACTCTTATCAGAAAAGCTTCTCTCTCTTTTTTTTTTTTTTTTTTCCTTTCTTGGCAGAAGGTACATGAATATCATTTTACACTTGACTGTGGCTGCATCTCCATCGATCAGGAAATAAAAAGTACATCTGAAGGATATGTCATGACCCTGCAGAGCTCCAAACAACAGAAACATATGTAATGATTCCACTGTGCCTGATACAGTGACAAAGGAGGAAGCACATGTGCACGGCTATATGAATGTGTTAATATTCCTTTTTCTAAGGGATGCCTCTGTGGCAGAGTATTTCTAAGAGGAGAAACAGAAGATTCACAGAGGACTCAATTTCCACATGCCTTCCTGACACGTCCATCAAGCTTGAAAGAGAATACACATTTATCAGAGCACTGATAGTGTACGGAGCTTGGGTTTTCATCCTTACTTGCTGTGTGGGGCACACGTGGCAGGGGCTCGGTGGCTGGGACTGCAGTGGGGACTTGTGTGGTAAGTGGCCACAAGCGCTCCACACCAAAGGGGTACATCCTAGGGGGACTGCTGGGCACCCCAAGGGACTGTGGCCACCGGTGACCCACGCCAGGGCACAGACACTAAGAAGGAAGGAGTGGTGGAGGAAAACCAGCAGACAGAAGCTGTTATGCACATGACCCCAGTGCCCTGCGCCGCTCGTCGCCTCACCAGAGAAACTGGGATGACAAATCGGGAAAATGGGGAGCCAAGACTAGAATGGGGGGGAGAGGTGTTTGGCCTCAGCTGAGCTGGGGCGGGGGGTAACTTAAGTGATTGTTTAATTATGTTCTCTTTTTTATTCAATACCCAAATCAGTGATTTGGGTTTGCGTTATTTGGCAATAAATTAAATTAAGAAAAAATTCCCTGAGTCAAGACTGTCTTGCTCACGACACTTGCCTGACCTCCTCGAACCGATAACATGCTGAGAACTATTCAGTCTGTAATCTTGTTTCTTATTTAACCTAGGATGTCGGGGAAAATAAATATGCTGAATAAATACCATATGTTTTCTCCTGCTACACCTGGATTGCAGCCAAGGTTTTAGCATTTCTGGACAAGATCCTCAGTTTGTACAAAGCAACATCATCCCAAAAGTCTCACAGTACACCTAGGCCAATGCATGGAGAGAAAGAGCTGCAGAACAGAGTGAGGGGCTGCAGTTGCAAAAGCCTGAATATAGTGCTAGTGCCATGGTAAGGAGGAAGAGACTGCAAAATCCTTTGCTTCTGACTCCTGAGAAAACAGGCAATAACTATATAGATAAACACTCTAAAAAAAAAGGAAAAAAGTTACAAAAGAAATAAAACTCAGGTGCAAGCGCCTGGGAGGCTTGTGTTCCTCACACAAGTGCTATGCAGGTGTTTGCTTCATGATTATGCATGTGCATCGGGTTATGCCTGCCCCTCACAGACAGCATCGTGTCTTGAATATCCCACATGGAGGAGCATGAGGAGACAGAGTGATACTTAGATGAGATTTACAGGCATGAAGACAGACTTCTAGCTGGGCTGCCCTGGGCAGGTTCTCAGCTCCTGGGCTGCTAAGCAGGAAAGCTGCACGGCAGGAAGGTGTTAAGCTGAGTTAGAAGAAACAGTCCCAGAGACAGGATGACCACCCCCACCCTCCACCCCCTCATGGCGATCACCACACAAGCAATACGTATCTGAGGACAAGGATCTTATGAAGACAAGCAGGAGGACTCAGGCATCAGGCGCATAGACTGCTGGGTTGCAGGAATATGTTTTGCCTAGATCCCATTCAGCACAAAGGTGACAGACTTGCAATGCATCTCGACTATACTGGAGAAAAGCGGTGATTTGTTAGTATTTATTCTGGGGGTGAAAAATTCCAGAGAGAGTGAGGGCTATATAGTCACAAGGAATGATTATTCACTGTTTCTTAAAAGAAACCCAGTGCCCAATGAAAATGCAAGGTATAAAATAAGCTAAAAGCTGTATTTTTTCATGCAGTTTTTTTTTGTAGCCTCCCTGCCACAACGTGTAAGTAGGTTAAGAGTGGAGGGGTTCAGAAGGCTGCAGCAGACTGGGAAATAGAACACAGTTATCTCTGAAAAACAGCCCTGTGTAAGCACTCTTTCCTGTTATGCTATTTATATTTATCCCTGGTGTTTTTTAATACTATTCATATATTTGACAGGATACCTACAAGATAGGTTAGCAGATTTGGTAATGACATTTTTTCCTAGGTGAGATGTTGGTGGAAAGGAAGCAAAAAATCTGTATTCTTTGTAGAGAAAGCTTAAATACACCAAATGCAAACTAAGAAGGCATGTAACTTGAGCTAGTCATATTCTATTTAATCCTGATGAAAAGAGGAAAAATGTTGCTAACTGGAAGCTGGAGACAAAGTACATGTGATGCTTTCTAATCTGAAAGTTCAAGTGTAGGTATCTGGTTAGGGCTCAAGCCTGAAATTTTCCACCATTTCTTCCTAAGGAAAATCTTTCAATATGCTTTTCCTTTTGATTTTCTCCTGTAACATGACCTCAATAGCAGGCTTTCCTACCAATGAGGAAGGTCTCCAAGATTTGAGCAATGAAGGAAGTACATTAAAATTTTAAGAAACTAATGTCTTTGTAGACAACATGAAGAGAAGCAGATCAGTCACTAAAACACTATTCCATTTTTCTGCCAAAAGGAAATCAAAGAAAACCTGTTTCTCACAATATTTCTCTTCAAACTGCTTTATTTAAGAATTGAGAAGATGTATTTTATGATGATCTTTAATTTACCACAAGATCCAAACTTGTAATGCCTTTTTCTTAAGAAGGCTTCTGTGTTTTAAACTAGTGCTAGAAATATAATCGATCATTTTATATAAAACAGATGCTGGTAGAGCCTATTGATATTATCTTGGGCTTTGTATTGGAGAACTGTGGTGGTAAATGTGTTTTGCAGACATCTTTTTTAAGGAGGGAGAAAATCTGCCAAATTCCTGTACTTTTAGAACATTAATGTATGGATATGGAGAGGACTGTAATTCCTCTAACAGGAATTTCAGTCTGAAAGAAAGATATCTCTGGTGAAGAACATTTGTGTATTTTTGTACTGTTTTGTTTCAACTCAAGCTTTTCCAATAACCTTGAGGCACCAGCCATGAATGCATATACAGTCCTACAGAACATACACTAAAAATGTGCATCAAAATATCTCATTAACACAATTTGTAATAATAATTACTGAAACTGGGGAGAAAAAAAGAATGAAATGACTCCTGTCATCTGCTTGGAAAACTCAAGAAGCTAATTTCTGTTACACATTTATTCACATTTATTCTATTTTTTTCATAGGGCTGGGGTAGTAAACAGAAATGAATTTAATGAAAATATCTTATAGGCTGATAGCTTATTATGAAAGTTCCTCAACACGAGGCATTATTGTGCTCTGCTTTACATTTTTCATAATATAACATTTCACTGTAACTACCTGGAGTACTTTTGTTCTGTCAGAAATCTGCCTAAGGATGAATTTTCAGGGAAAAATCTCAGCCAAAAGAGTTCAGGAATGAGAACTCTAGGAATGAGACTAAAGAAAAATACACTTTTTTGCTTGCTAGAAAGAGTTGATGACAAAGAACTGGATGGCAATGGCACAAAACCTCAGTAACTAAGCATGGGATATTGGACTAGGAATGTAAGAAATGGGCTGAGAGTCCAATGGGTAGCAGCAAGAGCTGCTGGACAATGGGATCTGAAAAAGATGCATGAGTACGTGCCCACAGGGAGAGAACAAGAACAGGGACTTGATAATGACCCAGAAGCAGAGAAGATACAGAACCACACCTAGGTAAGACTGAAAAGGAAGGGACAGAACTAGTCATGATCAAAGAAAATAAAAAAGTTAAAAGCCACCTGAGCATATTCCTTTCCATAAACTGCAATGGAACCTGGAACTTACAACCTCTTTTACTAGAAAATATAAACAAAACAAAATACTTCACTTCCTCCCCAAGTTGGAGCAGGGAGGAGAGTGACCTACTGCAAACATTGGTTACACTGTTAGCTCAAATGACAAAGGTCTGTGTGGTGAATCAGTGATTCCAAATCTACTGCTCATTTTCAGTTTTTTTCAATTTTCATTTTGAAAAAAGCTACCAAATTTTAGCACCCACACTTACAACCAAGTTAAAGGACATTATTGAGGTTACAAAGTGAAGCACCTAGAAATGAAGCAATTCCAGAAGTAAGGATCCTTGCACAACCTTAATTTAGCCCCCCAGTAAAGGCTTTAATTATAGACTTAAATTACGCGATCACACACATCTTTTCTTACAGCACTTCTGCTTCATTCAACGTACAGAATTGATTTGCAAGACTGTGAAGGAGGCTCTTGTTCAAAAGACCCTATTTCATTTGTCCACGTAAATGGAAGGGGATACAGTGAACAAGTGTATGAACTCCCAAAATGCTCTTAAAGTAGAGAGAAGTGAATACTGCCTTGGAAAGATCTGTGTTACTTAAGTTTCAGAGGTGGTCTTTAATTGGGTGTTCCAAATTTTCTTTGTGCTTGACTTGAGACTTAAATACTGTGCAACAAATAAGTCCAGGAAGTCAAATTATTGTGCAGCAAGTTGAAAGAAACCTGAAGAGCTTACCTCTAAAAAGAAATCTATTCTGTAGAAAATAGTAGTCTGTCTGTGTTATTAAAGGTTATAACATAATCCACTTGGACCATCTACAAAGAGATCTAAAAATCTACTTTTCTTCTAGTCCTTACCAGGTTATAGCATGTTTTACTCCTTCTTTACCCCAAGACAAATGCATTTTCACAGAAATTATGTCTTCTTTTCTTTCTGCAGTACTTGGCTATTCCTCACTGAGAACAGACAGGCTAGAGTGTTTTTAAGGTGTGTATGAAGGTGGGCAAAAACCAGGTTATTTGGAGGAATGGCTTTGATGGAGACTTTCCTGTTAGTGTTTGAAACAGATTATAACAGCAGTAATTACAAGTTTATCTGCACTACTTAGTATACTGAAGAGATTAGGGAAAAAAATCGCTTGAAAAACCTGAAGTCAGGCATAAGAAAAAGCTGTTCGTTTTTTGCTGCACATTTATAAATGGAATTGGAGGTAGATGAATGTACAAATAGTCGTCACAAAGTTTATTAGCGGTAGAGAAGGTCATATATCCATAGATTCAGAGTAAACAAGAGAGAAAACATGCAGCTAGCTAAGCTGAATCCATTATGTGAATCTTCTTGAATGTTACAAAAATAAGATCTGGTTCTAAACTATATTTCTAGCATTTTACATAGTAACTATTATTTGGTCTCTGAAATCTTTTTGAGAGCTTTAATCACAAAAGAACTGTAAACAATTTTTTTTTTGGAACAGAACCCAAATAAGCAAACCAACCTGTGCCATGAACAGAAGAATGAATAAAGCCTGATTTCCTCAGGATTTTAGTCACACATCCCGCTGATCCTACTTTAACAACTGCTACTTCTCTCTGTATTCCCGCGATGGCCTTTTCCACCTGTCTGCCCCACTGCTAGGTCATCATCATGCCCACAGGCCCCGCTGCATTACTTCCAGTGCCCTCACACACCCTCAAAGCCCACAGCGGGCAGAAGACCCTGTGGCTGCCTCCAAGCTACACCGGTTGTCTGGCCAGGTGCCTCCTGCCGGAAAGAATGGATGACAGCTGAGTTCTGCCTGCCCTTACCTCACTGGGGACACTTATTTGCTTTTTTCTCCTTTACGAAACACCAATTTTCATGAAAATTGTACAAATTTTACCATCCCTGAGATTCGTACCTTGCTATCAAGTTTGGCTGAAATTGCCCATCAGGTTATAAAGTTATTATGAGAGCACGGATAGGCAGTTGAACAGGCAGATGTGTATTCATAAGTAATGCAATAACAACAAGCTTCATTTCCTTAGGAAACAAGTCTAAAAGTCATGGAACAATGACAGCAAAGCAGTAATTTATCCTTAACACTAGCTAAAGAGGAAGCGGGGGGGGTCTACTGCCTTTTGAAAGTTATTTCTAGGGATATTAGTCACTGATTGCACTTTGCATTATAACAGCTGGATGTCTTTAATTTGTCATGTCAAGGGTTTGTTAGTTTTCTAATTATGACACCATGCTCCACAATGTGATGATCTTACATATTTTTTGTGTGATACAATGTATAATTGCATTTCCCTATGCTCCCTGTGACTTTCGCAAAATTGATATGACAACTTACGGAGTTATCTATTATCATTTAATAAATACTAAATAAACAAAACAAGCTTAGAAGATTAAAGTGTGCTGGGTCTTAGGATTTTCAGAACGCAACAATGTGGCCCATGTGCAAATGCACTGCAGATGCAGTCCAACAAATACAGAACCAAGTCTCATAAATTCTCGAGCTGGTGGACCCTGCTTTATGCTTAAGGGATTTATGCAAACACTATGTGGGAGGGAGATGGGAGCTGGAAGGAAGGAGTGATACATCCTCTAAGGCAGCAAGGCAGAATTTTGCAATATTCTGTTAGGGAATGTCAGCTTTAATGCTTCTGCCCACGGAAGCTCTAAGGGACTGTTTTAAGTGTCATACCTGGGAACAAGCCTCTAGTCCAAACTTTATCACATCCACAGTGTGCAAGTGCACCCTTGCGTTGCGGGCCCATGGCTTTAGCCTGGGGGTAAGCTGTTGTGTTCTGTATGCATGTCCGCATACGTGTTGTAAGGCACTTGGATGCATAGCACCAAGAACTACTTTTGCTTTTGTAGTGTCATTTCAAGTCAATTGACTTTGCCGTTCTTCCTTATGTGCTTGCCTCTCCTGAGTCTGAGGCTGTGTCAGAACAAACTCTAAACATTCCTGGAGCTACACAGGGTGTGTCCTGTATCCAAACCATACAGAAAAAATAATTTAGTGCAAGCAGCAGACTAGATTTAGCTAGCATACATCTACCCGTCTGCCCAGATATGGTATAGACATCGCTCAGTATCTCCTGGTCATTTTCTAGGTAGCACAATCCAGTTTGGGGACTATGAATTTTGGGTTTGTTGAAGTGATGCTTGCAGGCACTACTTTCTGTTCCAGCCCTCCTCTGCACAGGTTTTTTTTTATTACTTGCTCAATGCTCGCATTACTTACGGTCGAATCATGACAATTCACTGTGAGGGGTCTTATGCTTTGTTTTCATATCTTGGTTTATTCCCTTGCAGTTAGTAACATTTATTTCCTGTTCTCCTTGACACAAGTTAATTTCTCTCTACTTCAAGGACAAACTCAGCCAAACTATGTTATTTTCATATTTAAAAATCTTATACCGTATATAGCAAGATCTGATAAAAATAGAGTTTTTAGCTCAAGATGTGGTCTTTTTTTTTTCAGAAAAAGTAAAAAATATTACTTGATCCAAGTATTGCATTAGCAGCTTTCAGATATATCAAATATGTGTTGATTATATATATTTGGGTTGGGGAGAGGGAAGGAACCTGTTTAAAACATATGCAAAAGCTTTTCATTACATTCTAAGCTGGAAAAAAGATGTGGGAAGGTTCCTAGGGACATTTCCATAGTCTGACTTATCTCTTAGATATTATCACGACAACATGATATCTAAGTTTCTAAGTTATTTGAATTAGCAGTCATCTAATTTTTACACATAATCACAGTAGCTGTTTGTCTCAGCAAAGAAAGATACACGACTGGATAAACATACATTTATGTATGCTTCAGTTCCCTTAAAATAGCTTTGCCGTCTTCCTATTCACACAATTCTGTTTATTAACTTAAATATACAGAGAATACAAAATCTAAGCAGGGAAAAAGTTATTCTGGAGCATTTCTTACCAACAAAGAAAGAGATGTCATTAAAGACATAATTCAGCTCAATGGTCAATTTTTGTGTTCATTTTCATCAGTACTTGAATTCAAGGAACAGGTTTGTTGAGAGGGCATTGAATTCTTTCAAAAAGCAAAGTTTAAAGAATTATGTACTGTAGTGTCTAAAGAAAAGAAGGACGGAATATTAAAAAGCAGGAAAGTACATCAAACAAGATCATAAATGGATACCATAAACTGATACAGACGCGAAGAAAGAAAGAAAACTCACAAGGATGAAAGTAGTTTCAAAAGAAAATGTGGTAAGAGATGAGGAATAAAAGCTTTATAAGGCCTCCCAATGGGAAGAGGACAAGGTAGGAAGAGAAATGATTAAATGGAAATCTAGGAAGTCCATAGGAATTATACTATAAAATCACTACTCTGGAAGGTTGTGACACAGCCATCTCATTATTTCTGGCACTCTGATGTGAAAAGCTGCAAAGCAATGATAATTATGCCACAGAGACAGGGGGCCTAAGCTGAGTCCCAGAGGACATTCAGGCTGGTATACAGTGTGGAAGCACCCAGCCCTGTGTCATGACACATCAGCGCTGTGGGTGGGACCCAGTCTGCACCAGCTGGTCTCAGGGCCAACACATTCCTGCTGAAGTCTATAATGGCAGCATAGGCAGACCCACTCCAATCTGTAGTAAACGCATGGCCACAAAAGTCTGCTTCTCCTCTTTGGAAATGGCATTCCCATTCTTCCTTAATTCACAGACTTCTGTCCCTAGTATTCTTTCCTTTTCCTGTGCTCATGGCTCATCTACTTCCCATTTCTTCTTATCACAGCCAAAGATCTGTGTTTTGCCACCTTGCTTCATTCTTGCAGCTCTAATATGCAACATCACATTAAATTTGCATAACTCACTAACCTTCTTAGATTTTTTCAACATGGATTTGGATATGTAATTTAGGCACCCCAAAGTTTGGTGACATTCATATTTAAATACTTTACATGTTTCATGAAAAAATGACTGGACAGTTGAATGATATATTTAAGTGTACCATTAGCCAAATTGTCCCCTGTATTTGAATTTCTCTTTTTTTGAGGAAGTGAAACACTTTCTTCACAATTAGTATTCTTTAATTTTCTTTAGGCTTCAAGACTATTATCTTCTGTTCTGCATGTTCTAATAAAGAACACACAAAGAGGAACATCACCTAATGTGGATATTTGTTGATGAAGACAAACAGGATACATGTACTTCTATTCATCAAATGTCTCTGTGAAACCTTCACATCCATGATGTAAATCAAATATCTAAATGTCTATCCAGCACTCAAGAGACATCAGTTAAATTTATAGCACTAACTGAGGAATTTTCTGTTCCTGGACCAATTAACAGGTTTCTCTCAGCTATATGCAGAACTTTATGTTAGTGACATACAGTATTTTTAATTTTAATATATGATTTTTCTCATTTATAAGTAAACTAAATATAACTGAATATAACATGAAGATATTACATCAAAATGTATTTCCCCTTAATAAATTCTCACTACAAACTGGCCTAGCAAATATGTCAGAAGGAGAATCCCTGAAATAGTATTGGAAGTGAGCCTGTTGGAAAGTAGCATGTTTCTCAGACAAATCGAATCTACTTTGATACTGACAAAGTCATGAAGAAATCAGTTTTGTTCCAACTGTGTTCTAGCCTATAATAAGATAAATTAAAGCATTTGATGGAATAATTCATGTATTTGTTACTTGAAAATCATTTGGAACTCTAATTTTTCTATTACTTGTATACATTTTGTATATTTTGTGCATATAAGCGTATTTTACAGGTGCATGATACTACCTCTATAATTTGGTTTTTGAAGTCATATTGACTAAAAAATATATTTTGATGCATTTTCTGATTTCTAATCTAATGCATTTGAAATTCATTGTGTCCAAAAACAAAGGAGATATTTTCAGCTGCACACACTGGCAAGTATCACATTTTAATTAATAGATATTATTATCAAATGCATGCATGTGTAGTACAGTAGCAAACTAGGATAGTTTTTAACCATTTTCCACATTTTGCAAAAGTTGTAGCACTAGAAGTTCTTCAGGAAAAGTTTACTAGATGATTCCATAATTGAGAGGAAGAATCAGTTTCTTTAAAATAGCCTCCCTTGTTCAATGACAAAATGACAACAGCAGTTAAAAATAAAGTAGGAAAAAATGAAACAGATAGATAGCACTTAATATTAATGTAGAAACTAATGAGGTATGGCAAAGATATGAAATTAAATTTATTTCATGGGGAAATAAGCAGAGTTTTTTAAAGTATTTTGGAACAAAAGGGAATTCCAAGAGTGGCATTAGCCCACTTATAGATACAGAAGAAAAATTATTAATAATGCAAAAGAAGTGCTCAAAAATATTTTTCTCTGAATTTGTAGAGGAGAAGAATGAAGAAGAAACTATATCATATAAGTATGAGGAAGTAATTTCCATCCTATTAGCATCTAAAAAGGATGTTGAAACATCTATGAACAGTTTAAAATATTGAAAAAGTTGGATAGTCTAGTATCAAGGATTCTAAAGGAGTAGATAGTGGACTTATCTGACTTCATTATGTTAACTTAAACAAAATTGTCAACTGCGTATAAATGTGAGGAAAATGTTCTATTTTCTAAAGCTCAGAACAAGCAAGCAAGAGAACCTGCTTGCTCTGCTGTAGGACAGGTAGCTGGATGTCAATCCAGAGAAAAAGAAATTGAAACGTTTACAAAGGGCGTATTTTAAATCTGAGGTATTAAAAATAGAAATAGCATTCATGTGGGTCAACAAGACAGGACGGACAGTATGTCTCACCACACAAACCTGATTTCATTTTTTCAGGGCAATAAGCAGTTTGGCTGAGAAAGGTCACTCCCGTAGGATTAACAAACGTTACCTGGGCTTTGGCAGCAATGTTAACTTAAGGAGTTGCCTCTGCTCCTCAGCCTCAGCCGCTCGCTCCTCCTTTTCGGCCTCTCCCTGTGCTGCGCTGCGGTGCATCCTCCCCACAGCCGGTCCAGCACCACCACAGACCTAATCTACATCCGAAATCATGCCTCCCCCCTCATTTTAAACTCTTTCCCACTTTTTTCTCCCATTCAATGACAGCCATATAAGCACAAATGAAAGGCAGGGAACTGCAGGACAAAGGTGGGAACGAGTGACTGAAGGTGAGAAGGTATATTCCTATGAGTTAAAATTGCCCCCAAAGCCACCAGTTCGTGGAACTACAACCTAACAGCAACAAAACATTATGTGAGGATTCCTTATCAAATAGGGCTTTTCTGAGACTTTTTCCACAGTCACAGATACTAGGCCTGATGCCTTGCAACACTTTAATCAATAGTACGTGATTAAATACACAGTCACATCTGAGGACATTGCTGGGTGACATAAAAGTTGAGAGAACGGTACAAGGTTACTAAATAGCCTAAGCAAAATTGCCTGGCAACCTAGGCCCTCAAGTTAAAATGTGCTTCAATTCCATTAAATATAATGTTATACATGTAGGGATAGAAACGCCAGCCACTCCAACAAAAAGAGGGCAAGCAATGATTCTGAAAAGGATCTCAGCGTGCAGAGGAGAGGTATGAATTTGATTCAAATGGTGGGAAAAATGACTTACAAATTAAAACAAGAAAAAGAGCTCAATATGTTGAACTGAAAATAAAACTGATATATGAGTTGATTGCATAAGGTAGAAATATCACCAAATGCAGAATATGTTGAGAAGTCAATTGAGCCACAGAGCTTAACTTGAAAGATAGGGACAGAGAAAACAAATACTTCTTACATTAATTGGTTCCATGTCTTAAGCCCCAGTTTGTAAAGAAGTATGCAGCAGTTAGCAGCCAGACTGAAAATGAAGGGCTCATTTCAATCTTACTTACATTAGATCTACACTAGTATTTGCTTCAGTGACTTTTGTTGACACTGGTGAATACCTGAAAATCCAAATCTTCAAAAACAGATCTGTAAAAATTCCTGCTAAGCTGGCACGGAGAAAAGATAGAAACACAATCAAATTACCTGAACTGCTTTTCCTTTAAAAGAGAAATTACCTCTAAATATATAATTTAAGTGCACCTGTTATATATATATGAATAACAAAAGCATTTGTAGCTTTTTTCAATATTGCATACCATTCTTAATAAAGTCATTTTAATATTTTATAATTTCTTATGATGCTGGTAATTACCACAGAAAGCTTTAAATATATGGATGCCTCTATAAAAGTGTCAGTTTGAAGCTTTCTTTAATCAGTGCTGCACAGCAGCGCTTTTCTAACTTCTCGATTGACAGCAATTAGCATTCTCATGATCTCTCACTATGACGAAACTGTTGTAATTTGGTTTGGTAATGCTGACAAACAACATCTCATGTGACGTAGTCCTATTTTTTTGATTGATCAACCTAACCTAACCTCAGGAGAAACACTTACCAACAGATACACTCTGGCTTAAACAGTTTTGCTCCTTTGTGACTACCTAGTATTTCCAGTTTTGCAGTATTGATTCCATTTGTAAGAAGAAAATGCATACGAATCAGATGCATCTTTGGATGCCATCTTCTTAATGTACATAGAAAATATCCAATATCTCTTTTTCTGAACACAATAAAATGAATAAAAAGGTAAGTTCTGCGTACAGAAAGCACCAGGCTCTTATCTACCTAAAGAACCCTGTCTCTGTTTTCTCTTTCAGGTCAGACGCAGAGCTTCCCGCTGTGTCCTCTCCCAGCTCCCGCAGCCCAGCCATCTGCTCCCTGCCGCTGCTGGGGCGCTCGCTGGTGTTGTGCCGAGATGAGGTAGCAGAGTAACCCAGCAGAAGACTAGCTATAAGACTAGTTCAGCTGGCTCATGTCACTACGGCTCTTGACCCATATGCCGTCTCATTTTCTGTTTCTCACAGCCATGCAGCTGCCCGAGCGCTCTCTTCTTTCTTGAATCTGTAAACAGGAAACCTTTTGGTCTGAGCATGTGATCAGCTTAGTTACTGTTACGTGGGTCAGTGCACTGGATAGTAATCTTTTACCGGTACCCACTTGCTACAGAAAAAGTGTCAGGTAGCTTCTGCCATTAAACTGAATTATGGTGCTTAATACACATATCTGCTTTAACTAGATTTATGATTACCTAAAGATCAGAGTTTCAGCTGATGGCAGACAGTGTCACTTTCTGAAATGCAACTACTGTTGTGACAGAACAGATCCCTTAATCATACATTAACAAATTTAACAGTTTTGTTAAACAGTGCAGCAATTACACTACTGCTTATCTAAGCTCTTTACAACAGCATATATTGTCCACTACTCATTGATGGCAGAAACAGAATAGAAACGGAATATCTCATATTTTAGATATCTTTAAGAGTTTGTTTTTGTTAGCAGTATTTAAATCAGATGATTAGAAATGGCTAATACAACAATAAAAAAATGCATTTTTCAATATCACGTGCTGTGTATTTTAAATGGTAGGTATAAATTAGGATCTGGTTACCAATTATAAGCAATCATTACATCCAGCAACTTATAGCTGTTACCAAAATAAAGAAACAAGAAGAGTACAGTTCTAGAATCTAATTCTTTATAACTCAAAGACTCTCTATATGAGGACACATAGTAATACATTATGTCCTTATCAACAATGAACTGCTTGCTGACATGACTCATATCCTTATTACCTACTTCCTGAATCATTCAGTGTCACTCAGCCTTCTGCCCCAATAATTTTAACTGTTTTCTTGTAATTAAATGTCATTGTCACGAGTTGTATGTTTTGTGTAAGAACAACACATAAGTAGATCATTGTAAATCAGAAACATTTCCACACTGCTGGCATAATCCCTTGACATTTGCACTCAGCACGATTCAGCAGCAGGAGACAACGTCTACCCTCAATTTGCTCCCCATATACATAATTATATTAACTTGTAGCAATTTAGCACTGTGATGCAAATGTTCCCAAGGGTTTTCTCTATTTGGATCTCTCCTTGCCCCTGCAAACGAGCAGAGATTTCTGAGCGTGTTCGTACTTAGAGGGCCCCTTCTTCCTGATGGCCCTGGAAGCAAGTTAAATTAGTCCCCATACGGAGTTCCATGCTGCCACAGCTATAGTGTTAGTCACACCTGAAATAGTTAGTTTAAAAATAGCTCAGGTACCTCCTGGCTAAACTGCAATATTTCTGTAACACCTGTGGACACAATTTAATTAGGAATCCACAGGCTGTACTAACTCTGCTACCAAGCCTCTAATATGGCAGAACCCTCTCCTTTATGAGCAGCGGTATGGTTTCAAGCAGACGCCTTGGCTAATATAGCTCCTCACAAGCCATACGGGGTGAAAGATAACCCAGAGGATAAAACATGAAAGAAGAGCTGTGGCAGGTGCATGATCTGGCCTCCTGGTTTTGAATCTCTGTTTTGTACTTTTTTCTTCCTTTACACAACACTCTGGTGGAAAATACTGGGGCAAATCTCAAGAAGTTTCTTGTCCTCTGAAGAAAAAAGATGATACAAGAATATATCATGGAGGAGAAACAGGACAAAACAGTTAATATGCTTTTTTTGAAGGCAGAGTAACTGAAATGTTGTTTCATTTTGCATTATGTTCCCAGAGGAGTCATTTTAAATTTTAAGGCTACAAATACACATTCAGTCTTGGTCAATAAAAGGAAATCATACTTTTAAATTGCTTTTATTACTTTTCTATGATTTGAAGCACTGAAAACCTGCAAAATGAAAAGCTAAAGGACATGTATGTAAACCAGCATGTAATATAAAATACAAAGTGTCAGTTTGTAAGGATATATTTATATGTGTATATTTATATTCTGAAATAGACTAAGCAGAGAGAAATACTGCTGACACAGTAATATCTTACACGTATTTTTCTAGGTTGCAGTCTCCTTATCAGAACAGGATCCTGAACGCCTATTAAAAAACCAAACATCTATATGCATCTATATAGATCACCATTCAAATACTGTAAACAATGTCGAACTATTCATCTCCGTGAATTCAAGACATGCCTGATAGAAGAAAAATGCCAAACAGCAGTCTGAAAGGTGCTGCTTAGAGTCTCTTCTGTCCTTGGGTCTCAGCAGGTCACACGCTGGTAACAGTCAGGCATGTACATGTGATCTCACGGGGACACTTGCCTGTGTATCTAAAGCCAGAACACACATACGTACAATATGTGCAGGATTCACTTCTTTCTACCATCAAAATACTGTGACATCTGGGCTGTGATCTAGCAACTGTAGTAAAAGGCACAGCAGTTCAGGAAAAAAGGACAAAAACTAATCCAGCTAGAACCACAAAAAATTGAAGTCAGCAAAGCACAATTACTCTCTCTAGGATTGAGCCAGGAAACAGCAACAGATTCTCACAGTCTTGCAAAAGACGTCATAAAAAATTTAATCAACAATCAGCTTTCAGGTCTCCTCTTTTAGATCTGCTCTAAAGATAAGTGACAATAGTTTGAATGAAAGGTGACATGCGTTGAAGTCTGAACCACAGCTAACTGCCATAAATAAAGGCAATAATGCACATTAAAAGAAAAAAAACCTCTTCCTTCCTCCAATATGTCAAAATTTCAACCCAATCTTTGATCAAGGCCTATAGTAACAATGAGGGTTAGGTTTCCTTGTCTAGGACACACTAAAGTGAAGCTTCAGTTATATACTTTGGCTTCTGTAATAGTGTTCCTTTAGCATCAGCACGAAACATTGCTTATGGCTTTAATGTGTCTTATTCCATACCTTTTAACCTATTTCACAGCATACCTACACAAGGCAGGAAAGCTTTAGAAATCTCAGTGTTTAATTTCAAAAAGAGCATTCAATAGGATTTTAACCAGGCTGTCACGAAAAATTCCAGTTTATGCCTAAAATTGTCTCACCTGACTTTTATCATTGTAACTGATGTGGATGAAATAAAACTTCACTTAGCTCCTTCCTTGTCTCACTCTTCACTTTCTCTCCTGCAAAAACCAAAAGTCCCCCATGCCCATTTGCCTGGGCAAATGTTTAGGCAGATTTACAAGCTTAGTGTAATTTTATGGCCACTGACCCACCATTTAAGAAAAGAGGTTTGGGGTTTCTTTAATTTCATTTTTAAACAAAAACCCAATACTAATTGGTGATTTTGGTCTGTGAGATCCCAGGAAACCCCCATCTGGGGCTCACTGAGATATAAAGTGATAAAGATTCTTTTCATCAAGGATGATATTGTGGGTCACAGTGAAGTGCTGGCAGTGATCTGTTGCTTCAGAGACTGCCTCAAAATATTATATGCTTTGCAAGAGAAAAATAAAGATTTATGGTATTATCTGCCTGTTGATACTGAAGATTAGAAGTATCAGGACTATTATAAGTCCTCTATGGAAGCATTAGCCTTGCCATTAAAATCTGTTTAGAAGGTTTGATAATTCCTTTCAGGAAACTAAAAACTACTGCAACTGGGGAACATAAGTCAAATAAAATTCAACAAATAATATTTTGATACTTCGTTATGTTAAGAGATATTACCCAAAGGCTAATCCTAAACTTGTCCTTTTATTAATTGCCTAAGGACTCAAAAATATTAATGATACTTACAAAGATGTACACCTTTTACATTATGCAAATCTTAGACCTTGTCTCTAATCTCCTACTTAACCAGTGAGAATTGTTCTTGCCTGAGGTCCCTTGCACTAAAGCTTCAAGAGATTAAAAATAGCTCGCCAAATCACATAGCTTTTCTTTGAAATAAAACAACCTCAGCCTTTACTAAAAGAAAAAATGCCAATAAGGAACCTGAAAAAAATGATGCTCCTCTATTTAAAAAATGGCCTCATATGAGACATCAACCATTACCTTTATGATACTAGATTTAGAAACTGTGAGCATGGAGCGCTACTGAGGCACACGAGTCTGTCAGACGAGTACAGACTTCTGCATATACAGGCATGTTTGTAAGGACAGCAAAACAGCACCCTAATTCACAGAAACTGGAGAAGTACCGAGCAGTTTTAAGCAACAGATGTGTCCACCTATTTCTGCTTTCTCTAGGACCCTTATTACACTGATGCTGTAAGAGGTAACACAGGGCAGATCAGTACCCCATTCATACTCTGGCTGACTATCCTTAAGGTGAAAGAAGTTATCTTCAGCTTTTGTTTAAAAGACCAAGAAAAGTCTTGTTCAGAAAGGTGACAGGGAGATTGTGCAATGCTATTGCTTAAGAAATGTTATTTCCCCTGAACTTTCCCCCACTTAGTTCAGTCCAGGCTGGGTCGGGTGGAAGCCCTTTGCATGGGTAGGAAACTGCTTTTGCTGGGAGGGGAACTATGTATGCTCTGGGAGGAAAGCTCCAGGAGACTCTAAGGTGTGCCAGGGACAGGAAAAATTAGAGACACAAGAAGGACGCAGCAGCTGGCAGGTCAAGGAAAGACGTTGCTAAGAGGAGAAGGGAGTCAACAGGCCTCAGACATGATGGAGGAAAATTCATAAAGTTTGCAGCCACTCAGAAAACAACTGAGTTGGCTGACAAAACTGGAACAAGAACCTACCCACAAGGACACAGGGTGGAAAGAGTAGAGATGTTTATAAACTGCTTTTATTTCTGTTCTTTCTGACCTTGGCACCTTGAGTTTTCTCAATTTAAAAAGTGAATTATCTTAATTATAAGCTAATAAAAACCTGTGTTGGGGGGGTAGGTATTAAGCGGGAGGGTTGTTAAGTTCACAAGACTTTCACTCTTCTTCAGACAGTCCACTGCAGAAATAGGTCTAGGCACATCCACCTCAAAGTACTAGCCAACCTGGGGTGTCATCACATATTTCACAATAAATACAGTAATCTTTGCAAAGCAATACACATATATAAATTCTTTGTGGAATCAGAATATTAGGAACGATTCCTACTCTTACAGATTTCAATATGAGCAAGAGTAGACCTTAAATCTTTAGTAGTTTTACTGGATACCCTACAGGACATTTACTATGATTCAGTGAAGTAATATAATTAAAACTAAACTGCACTTGTCAAAATAAAGAACGAAGTACATTTTGTGATGTGGTATCTTTGATCTGGCTAATTTGAAAAATTGCATATCCCACAGTGGGCTTCCAATTCATTACTAATTAGTGAGTTTTTGTTGAATTTAATTTTACAAATACTCTTTATTCAGCAAAACCCAAGAGCTCTATAGATTTCATTCCATTTTGTCCATATTCTTTCCATTGCAGTGGAAAGTCATAACCTATTTATCTCTGATAATTGTTCAAAGAATGTCATATAAGTTTTGAATTATACTTGGAGCCTATTATGGTAATTGGCCATCCATTTAGCCTTACTTATCACATCAATCACCAGAGCACAAAGTACATGCAGGTAAGCCTCTTTAAAGAAAGTGAGAAAGACTTCTTGAAATGATATAAATATCTTGAGTGTCCAACAATTTTGAGAAATTAAAAAAAATAGTAACTATTACAGTGCCGGGTATTTTTTTCCAAATTTACTACATAAATGTAGATTAAATTATCATTTCCATTTTGACATATTTGTTTAATAGTTTTTCCTATGGCAGACTTGTATTGAATAGACAGAATACCTAAGCGTGGATTGGTGTTTGGTCTATAAGTATTTCAGATATTTCTTCACTTCACCTTAAATTTCCAGATGAAATAATAAACGACACAATCATTTTTTTTCCTGGCATTTTTTGCATTTGGCATTTTACTCCAAGATGTAATATTTTTAGGCTAGAAAATTTTGCAAAATATTGGACAAAAATCTTTAAAGTTCTTTACATCTGATCACTTGACTTTAATTTGGGTCTTGGAGAAGTAAAAAGAAGAGGGAGAGGAAGTTATTTAAATCTTGCTTGTCTTGGGGCAATCCTGAAATGGCTATCTTATTTTTCTACTGGCCTTTGGGAGGGTAACTATTTTAAAACATTTTAGCACAGCTTGTTGGGTATTTTGAGCAGAAATAAATATTTATTTTATTTGAAAAACTGTCAGCATCTAAAATATTTACTCTTCAGGATGTTTGTATATCTTATTACTATGGATATGAACCTCAGTACCACACAGTGCAAACATATATCCTAACCACCAAGGTGACATCTATTACTTTACTATCAGAGCCTGTAAGAATACATAGTGATTTCCAAAAACATCAGCCTCTATCCACAACTACTGCCCAGCAGAATGAGAGTAGGAATATAAGATTACAGTTATCCTCTATTCTTCTTAAAATACTTTTTTAGTAACTTTTTGGAAATGTTGATTTCTTTAAATTCTAAGGAACATGTTTATATACAACACACACATAAACACATATACTTGCACCCATATACCTTAGATGTAAACAGTAAGTTAGATGCAATCAAATACAAAGAAAATTTTAAATGCAGATGCAGTCTACAAGTAAGTTTTATTAGATCTTAAAAAAAAAAGTACATTTCACAAATACGTTAGTGCCTCCTTGTTTTTTTCACTGTGATCAGAATTCTGTCAGAAGCTGGAAATACATGTTCTCTAAAAAGAACGAAAAAAAATGCACTGGATTGCCCTAAAGAACCTCTTGTTTGGTCTTCAAATAACAGGGGAATAAAAAAGTTTACACTGCCACAGTTTATGCTGCTACAGGTTTTGAGAGGAGACAAATGTTCATATCACCAAGATACATTTACATACAGTTTTGCTGAAAATCTTTTTAAAAAAATGATGGATATGAAGACTAAAGATGACAAAAAATAATCACAAGAGTTTCCCCAATAGATTTGCACTTAAAATTGTCATCACCTTAAGGGAATTTAAACTGCAGATATGCTGTTAAATTAACAGTGGACGGAAAAAGATGGTGTAAATATTTCTAGTGGAGAACCGACAAATTTTATGAAAATCAAAGATAACAAGCTCACAAGTTGCAAAGAAGCATCATTTGTACCATGAATATTATTCATCAGGTTGAAGCCTTTTTCAAAATATGCCAGGGGATAGCACAAGGCTGACAACTGCTCTCTGGGAGGTTTTATTTTGTCAAGAATTTCACAGATGTGATTATGCTGTGTAATTTCAATGTATTCTACTAGACTCCTTCAGGCATGGTTAACACTCTACTGAAAAATATATCAACAAAATTGGTGAAGTACTTCAACATATTCAGCGTCACTTAGATTAGGCTGACTGAATAGTTGCATAAGATTTAAACTTTCTGCCGAGTTCAGTTTTATTATTTGGTGCTATCTGATTATTAACTGCAGTCCCTCACCATAACAGGCTACTAAATAATATATATATTTATCCAGAACAGTACACAATAAAAAGCATTCTCTGCCCTTCAGACTCCCCAAGCTAGAACTCTTCCCCACTCCCTTATCCCACAAACAAAGTTGAAATGTAAGTAAAAAAATTCATAAACTAAAAAAATTAGACTGAGTGACAAGAAATACTGGAAATCACTTGTGTTTCTATGTTTGTATTAGCATTAGGAATTTATTAGGCAAAGAGAGCTTAGGAATTCTATGAAGAGAAGTAAGCCATACTACAGAAGAAGACCAAACTATCTCTTCAGTCTCTTCCAAGCTAACACGGGTGAAAATTTCCTCTTCATCCCAATACTGCTTTAAGTGCCAAAGCAAGACACACCAAACAAGCACCCCACCTGAGAGGCTTCAGACAGCCACTCATTAAGCCCAGTAGCATCCCCTGAGGAGTATCCCTTCTCAAGCTGTGGCCATTCCCCAATGCTTTAGAAGAAAGTGATAAACTCCCAGAAGCTGTATCACAGATGAAAATGAAAAGCATTTTTTCCTGTTCTCTGCAGTAGACCAGCAGAAACTTTGAAGCATGACTTTATTTAAATACAATATAAATATACTACAACAAGCACACAGTAGTCAATATTTTATTTTGTTATTTCTAAGGAATATCAATAAATCTATCACCTGCAGCTGCACATCTAATGCTTATATCTCTAATTCTAGGACTATATCTATCCTGTCATATAAACCTTTCCTACATTTTTCATGTTTCTTCATGAAACAACTTTTCTTCTTTGCCTCCACCACTCTTCAAAAAGATTTTCTACAACATCACTCTCTTTTTTTGAAAAACTTTCTCTAATTATATGACAGAGAGTATTACATGCTTCCTTTGTGGGTTAGAGCAGTGGATGTTGTCTACCTTGACTTCAGCAAGGCTTTTGACACTGTCTCCCATAACATCCTCATAGGGAAGCTCAGGAAGTGTGGGCTGGATGAGTGGACAGTGAGGTGGATTGAGAACTGGCTGAATGGCAGAGCTCAGAGGGTTGTGATCAGTGGCACAGTCTAGTTGGAGGCCTTTAGCTAGCGGTGTTCCCCAGGGGTCAGTACTGGGTCCAGTCTTGTTCAACTTCTTCATCAATGACCTGGATGAAGGGACAGAGTGCACCCTCAGCAAGTTTGCTGATGATACCAAACTGGGAGGAGTGGCTGATACACCAGATGGTTGCCCTGCCATTCAATGGTACCTAAACAGGCCAGAGAAATCGGCAGAGAGGAACCTTATTTAATTCAAAGGGAAATGCAAAGTCCTGCACCTGGAGAGGAATAACCCCAGGCACCAGTATAGGCTGGGGGCTGACCTGCTGGAAAGCAGCTCCGCGGAGAAGGACAAGAAGGCCAGTGGTATCCTGGGGTGCATCAGGAAGAGTGTTGCCAGCAGGGCGAGGGAGGTGATCCTCCCCCTCTACTCAGCCCTGGTGAGGCTGCATCTGGAGTACTGTGTCCAATTCTGGGTTCCCCAATACAAGAGAGACATGGAGCTACTGGAGAGAGTCCAGAAGAGGGCTATGAAGATGATTAGGGGACTGGAGCATCTCTCATATGAGGAAAGTCTGAGAGAGCTGGGCCCGTTCAGCCTGGAGAAGAGAAGGCTGAGAGGGGATCTTATCAACATGTATAAGTATCTTAAGGGAGGGTGTCAAGAGGATGGGACCAGACTCTTTTCAGTGGTGCCCAGCGATAGAATGAGAGGCAACGGGCACAAACTGAAACACAGGAAGTTCTGCCTGAGCATGAGGAAAAACTTCTTCAGTGTGAGGGTGACTGAGCACTGAAACAGGTTGCCCATCTTCCTTGGGGATATTCAAAAGCTGTCTGGACACAATCCAACCCCAACCATTCTGTGATTCTGTGATACGGCAATCCATATTACATACAATGACAGATAAAATTAAGGGAGCTAAATACATAAATTTCTCCAAGATAAAAAGCTGTGCCCTCATGTTAGTACTTTTTAAATATTTCATTCTAGACCCTGCTCTTACAGCATTTATTATGTTCTGAAAGTTCCACATAGGTGAAAACCATTAGCCTAGTAAACTCAAAAGGTGATTTGCCATTTGCTTCAACATGGCCTAGACTCACCCTAAGATCAAGAGATATAAACATCACATGGAAAGAAAAAGAAAAAAAAACACACATAGAAAGAATGTTCTTCCTGAATTGTCTTTTAAAGCAATTTATGATCTCTCTTTTACAAACAGCTTCAGGGTGAGAACCATCTCTCATTGCTGTAAGGATAGTCTTAAGAAATATAAAGTACCACCAGATCTCAGATGTTAACTACAGTTTGGGTTTTGTGAGTTTTTCAATGTATTTTTTTCCCTGTCCCAACTATACCTTTCATTTCTGTTACAGCACAGGTCCTCTGATGAAAAGCAGGGTAGTTTATCCAAAGAGCTGCTCCTGTTCTAAAACTTAAAACCACCCACCTGGAACACAATTTCATGCCAACTGTTAATCATTGAACTGATAGAGGTTCATGACAAAATGCTAATTCTCTTCATGTTTTGCATGAGAATGGTAGAATGAATATGGAAGCTATTAAAATGTGAAAATGATTGATGTCTGCTTTATCAACAGCATCTCCTACTCTTAACTCTAGCCAATGATTCAAATAATGCCAAGCCAACACTTTTCAGAAAACGTGTAAGGAATTTGGCAGTCTCCTTCCCGTTTCAAGAGTAGTTCCACAAAAAACAAGCCACATCATTCACTCCCTCAAGAATGCTCTCTGTGATAATATCTGGATGGTGTTAAAAAGAATGTAATGAAACCTATTCTTGTATTAATAGTGGCAAGTTCAGCTAAATGTAAAGGGAAAAAACGGTACTTGATTTTCCAAAAGTGGTTCTTATGATATTAATTAAGAGACACTTTGGGGTTGCTTCTAAGAATTGTAAGTTCATCAGTTAAATCTATAAATTTGTCCATTGATGTCTCTTGTTGCTGTTCGTGTTCCCTCCTCTTGCCCATTTAAAAAAAAAAAAAAATCATTTAGTACAAGTTATAGTACAATGGTTTGTCTCATTTCAGTCTCAATATGATGAAACAATGTGGTACATGATTTTCAAAATGCAATCAATGATTCATGTAAAAAACAATTTGAATTTTCCAGCTGAGATTAAGATGCAGATCAGTGAATGGTCTGCCTGGTTTATTTTTGTCTTACAAATAGGCTGTGTTGGAGCTTAACATAAACATTAAGAATCAGTCTCTAAATCTCATATTTTGGTATGTACTGTTCTATTTTTTCTTTCAATAAAAATATAAAGACAGATAACCCAAAGGGCCATGTAGCCTAGCATCCTGTTTTCAACAGTGGCTGCAAACAGAATATGGGAAAAAAGTAGGAATAGGGCAAGCACATATAATACTTCCCTTACACTCTTCAAAACAATTTTCAGCTCAGGGATTTCCAAAGCTGGATGTGATTTGTGCAAATTTTCTAAGTTGCTAACACAATATTCTTCCTGGATCATGACACTTTCTATCTTCTGTCCTGTGAAAGACAGTCCTTGTAACTGGATAACATTTTAACTCAAAGAAAATTGCTGCCTGTTTTTAAAAGATACTCTAGTTCATGCATTACATATTTAAAATTTTCAATACATAATAAAAATATAGCCCTCAGAATAAAACATACTAATTTGACAGGGTATTGAGGAACTCCATTGTAGAGAAAGAGAGCAGGGGGAAGTGTACTCTCCATTTATGAAGAATTAGCAAGTCTTCAGATACAATGGTGATGTCTTTGTACAGGAACCTGGCCAAAAATATACTACAGCCAAAGTCACTGCTTAAGCCTTCACGAAGTAATCAAAGCTCAGCTCTATTGAGGTGTATTTATGTGTACTCTTTTCCAAAAGTTCACATCTCTTTGTGACTCCCCAATTTCTGTTTCTGTTTGAGTAACTGTAATTAGTAGTTCTGCTATCACACAACTACGGATAAGAACAGAGTGATTTTCAAAAATAATAACTGTTTCTTTCAGATAAAAATATGTTCCTGCCTCTGTCCAGCTTTAGGATGACAGAATGCCAATATTCCAAAACAAAAGATTCTACTATGTTTCAACTACTATTTCTTATTGTAATTCAAGAGATGACATACTATTAAATATGTATTTTTAAAATTCTCAGTCAGAAACCAGAAATATTACTAAAACTTTCTAGAGCAAGCCTTCGTGGCTCTACTCATGCCTGTCACTGAAAACTCCAATTTCTACTCAGAGTTCATGAAAGTCATTGCAATTCCATGATGCCACTGAGTCCTGCCAGTGTGAACTCAGTCTCAACATCAAGTTCTATAAATTATGTGCTTAAATGGGTAATAAACAACAAAGAAACTAGGGGTCTTAAGTTGTAAAATGTATACCGAGAAAACTGAAGATAATAAAATCACAAAACATTACAGCAAACTTTTCTGAGAGCAAATTTTTGACTATACAGTATATAAAAACTGTTCTCTGGGTTCTGGAGCTGCTAGAGAAACAATTTATATAACATATATTTAAAGCATGGATTTTTTTTTTATTTCTAAATATAAATAAGATTATTTTTATTATTATTATTCATAACAGAAGCTGAAAAAAGTTGTTAAGATAATATTCATAGTCCACTGCAGTCTTAAATAAAGAAACTGCTACTCTGCCTCTATAATCTCTCTCATCCTCACTGGCAGCTGGAGTATCAGCAGGTTTTCGTCTATTATCATTAGTTTCAGGGCTTGATGATGATTACTGTGCCACTCGAGTCTCGGATCAAATAATTAGTATTTGTAACTGAGAATGTAAGCCTTATCACAGTTTCGGCCACTTGCATGGTAATTGCAATATAAAGACAAAAATGTGTTTTGTATGCCTGTAATTAGCCTGAACTTTGTCCTGAGATTCCTGATGGAGGACCAGGCCAAGATTTCTGAAACACTAGTGAGACATTCTTAAAAGTTGGCAATTATTAAAATGGGTCTTCTTAGTACTATTAATAATGCACATACATTCATAACCAATTAAAAAAACCTTATGGCAGAATCATCCAAATCTGCATAGTAGCAATAGACTAGAAATACAGAGACTGCACTTAACTTGTATATAAACACACAAGCTATATTAAATTTAAGTACAAGCAATCATAAAGTTTGTCTGGGATTCTCTCTTTTCTAATAGATTCAAAAATATTAGTTCTTTATAGAGTGCGCCATCATCTGTAGTACATCAGGACTGACTTCACCTTACAGTCACCTGCAGAAGGGCATGGGTAGTATTTGCCAAGATGCCACCAGTCCTGCTTTGATCCCCTGGGCTCGGTGCTGTCCTCTGTGGCCTGCTGCGAGTCTGTCTGCCTTCGAAACTCCCAGGGCAAGAAGACCCCAAGGGAGAACTACACTAGACGTCTTACAGAGCATTTGGCAGCTGCTTTTCCTCCGTACAGTGTCTCTTGTATTGTTTCTGTGAACATTTCTGCAATGCAAACTGACCACTCATGAGCACGTCTGTGCACACCCTCCACTCCCCCACCCCAACAGCTTGTCCAAGTGCAATTACTAGAACGCCAGGAGAAGCCTGGAGCTCAACTTCTCCCCACCTATGCTCTTCCAGTACATTCATATGTCATTATTCACATACTACAACCACATTGCTATAAAATATGTGTAAACTACTACTAAAAGCTTTGCAATAAATTCAAGATACAGCTGAGAGAATCTGCAGGAGATACACAATATGATGACCTCCAAATATCAGGTGATAATGGAGGAAATATATTCATTTTGGAAACGAGCGGAACATGCCAGAAAGAAATACAACAACAAACATGGATATTATGAATACTTTTCTTTTTAAAAATCAGCTATTAAAAAGACTTCTGGTAATTACTGCTTAGAAAAAGAAAACACTGATTTGAAACTCTCTGAACTGCCCCCTCCCCCTTTCGTGGCATTTGCAATGAACAAGCCTTTCCAGTACAGATATACTTTGATAAATTTATCTCACATTATTAACATTAAAGCAGCTTTATATTAACATACATTATTATTTTGCAGAGTATTTTCATCAAATTTCTAGCACACTATCAATGAGCAGGCTTTTTAAAAATTATGAATAAACTTTAAAGTATTAATCATTTTAACTTTGATTCTGGGGACAGACTTCAAGAACATTTTAATAACTACCATAAAACAATTATTGTTTGGTTTATACAGTGTAATCCATTACTTGGCAATATTTACCACATCTGTATCTAAAAACTTTATTTCCTACAAGGAAAAATTCTTGAACTGTAGCCACTTCAATTTTATACATTGGAACACAGCCAGAGGGCCGTAGTTCTGAAAGTCACATTACGGATAGCAATAATCACTGAATGGTAAAGCTTGAGTAAGAAAATTCTGTTAAAATATATAATCCATTGGACTATGAAACTTTCATATGGTTTTCAATGTCTACGGCTTCCTCTTCAAATTTTCAGAATCATGCAATTAAAATATGTGTACATAGAATACAAAGTAAATTTTGCCTTGGAATAGAAAATGTCTGAAAGACAAAAGGAAAATTGTTTTCAAAATAAGAAAAGAGTACTGATTTTACTTTTTTGAGGATGTGGCTGGTGAATCAAGCTGCAGGCTGAAATTTAAGTGCATTCCTCTGGCATATAATGGAGAAGAGAGCAAATGTTTAATCTTGGAATAGTCCATGGCTTGTCCAAGAAGCAACACACCAGGAAATTAGAATGATTACTTTGGTGAACATCATAACAAGACAAACCAACCTACCTGTTTTTAGAGATGAAGGTTGAGTTTATACATTATTAGAGGACAAAAAAAACATATATTATATTTTTACAGATCGGTAGAAAAAAAGTTTAATTCTCCAAAAAGTTGGGGAGGAGGCAGAAGAGGGTAGAGCCTGAGCCTGACTCTCATGCACTGAGCCAATAGTCATTACTAGGGCACTCATTAAGAAAATGGAGGACTGCTCCTGGCACTGCATCGGATCGGATGAAGATGAAAATCTGCCTATCAAATGCTGTGCTGGTTTCTCACAAAAACCTTTCAGTGTTCTTGGTACCACATTGATGTGGAATGGAATCAGATGTCTAAACCTCCCTATTTTTTGAAAATTTGAACTTTTGTTTTCCAGCTATTACTACTGACTGCCTGATTTCTACTGACAATCTTGAAAGAATTGACACGGTCTTGAGAAACTTTTCTATTGTATAAAATCAGCATTTTCCAAGGGAAAATTACTCCACCAGAATATGATTATTCTGTTTTAACATTATGCTCCTACTTTCTACTTTGTTTTTAACAAGACTGCACAGGAACCCTGATTCTGTTGTTACCAGCAAGAGTAATTTCACTTCAAAATAAAGATCTATGTATTTAAGTTTCTGCACAATACATTCTAAACTGACAGCATTTGTCTTGGCGAAATTGTCTCATAAAGAAAGGCACATTGTAATTGAATTGCCTTAGATCAAATGAAGCTAGTGACAACACCATTCTCATTATGGTGTGTTCCCATTTTATCTTAATCTGTTTCTCAATAATGATGAATTTATTAATCTCATCCAAGTATTTCTCACTTCCAAGATATGATCATGTCTTAGTGTCAAACAAAAATGAAGCCAAATTTCTGTACTTAAACCAAAGCTGTTAAAGTAGCATACACTAGAATAAGTGCAGGTGCAGATTTGATACAGAATCCCATTTGCTACAGTTTTCTTAAACATAATCCCTAGCACTAAACAGCTGCAGAAGTTGGACTGTTCTGCTGCAGATTTTTTTCATTCCTTGGCAGAGCAATATAAATTACAAAACATTGTGAATTTAGTACATTTTTATAGGGACATTCAGGTCATGTTGGTTTTAATCACCACAGTTTCTAGTCATTAAAATCTCTATTATGTCTGTATTTTTGTTATTAATTGTATTTCAAATTAAAAGTAATTTACACTTGATTATTCTTACATTCCTCAGGGCATATTTGGAAAATGTAGCATTGTATATAAATGTTTTATATGCATCATTTAAAATTTGAAGCAAAAAATCTAATTTTGTATCAGGTCATTGAATGGTTCAAGATATAGATATTTGACAATAGGTTCTTTACTTCCAGGTTATGAGTTCAAATTCTAGGTGGGGCAGAAGTGGTAAAGATATCACCAGGTGCTCAGTGGTCCACGACTTATAATGAATGAAATTCACAGGTTTTAGGGTCAGTGGAGACTGTTATGATCACGATGTCTGGCTCCCTGTTCAGCCCAAGCCACAGAACTTTGCAGAGCAATTTCTGCACGAAGCATGTGAATTTGTAAGAGTACAGAATTTCTTCTGCACAGATATGCTTCTTGTTTCAGACTTCATCTGATGGAGAATCTACCCTATTGCAAATATCCTCTTCACCATCAAAAACCTGTCAGTGCCCATTTAGGGAGCAGATTGTGACAGAACACCTAACAGAAGTGCTCAGACCCTTCAGTGGACATGGCAATGTGAAGGTACGTACTCCCCATAAACAGCTGATGTCCACAGAAAAAAATACTATTTGTGAATAAAACAGAAAAATAAATAAAGGGGACTGGAAGCAAATAAGTTGCCTGGAACCAGCCTTTTGGGCTTTTTAAACTTGTGCCAGACCTAGCCCTTCCCCTCAGGTCTTGTTAAAGAGAGGGGTTTTTTTTTTTTTGCTTTTTTTGTTCAGCTATTTGTTGTTTGTTGATGATCTTTTCTTTTTACAAACAAACCGTTAGATTTCCTTTTTATTAATGAAACATACTTTCAGTTGTATAGTTGAATCCCAGCCTATTAATCAACAACAGAGTGGAATGCTTTGACTGAGGAACAGAACACAAACTGCTTGAAGAGTTTTATTTTAAGGCTTTAGACAGTGGTTAATACTTCAGTTATATGAAATGAGTTATTGATATTTCGGTGCATTCCCATTTGGAGTGCAGAAAGCTTCAAATATATTCAATTGTATATAATTAGGATCTAAATTTTAATTATTTGCTATACACAGAAGGTAGAAAGTAGAGACACAAACATAAACTTTCCCCTGTATCCTTTTTACACAATTATTATCATTTCACAGTGTAAAATACAATGTTGAATCCTTCCTTGATGACTAAAAATAAATATTTGACAAATTAGAATCATATTAATGTTGTTACCACAGTTCCCAGGATCTTTTAAAAAAAAAAATTGCAGAGAGTTTATATCACAAGAAAGAAAGGGGCTGTGGAACACAATTATACCAGTTAAAACAAGAAAAAATACTGAAGCACATTAGTACATTCTCATTTCTCAAAAAAGGATCATTAGGCATTTTGAAATTTGTCAAATGGAGCCTCAGATTAATCCAGGCTGTGTTATACACAGCAATAAAACAATCAATATATCAGCAGTACTCTAGCCAGTAGATCTGGCAACTGTCATGTTCCCCAAACCTATATGACCAAAAGAAAAAAAATTAGACCTATTTCAAAATATTAGTAACCAAAAGTTTTGAAATATTACTAAAAGAAGAAGAAAGTGTGAGGCAAGCACTATCTGAAATTGTGTGGGCTAGCATTAAGAAGCAACAGATCTTAATGAAGAAATTGCATATATTAGGTAATAATGCATTAATTAATTGCCAGATATAAAGTTGGCTATTAATAAGATTTTATCAATCACATAACGAATGAGGTTCTTGTGTAATTGAATGTAGGGATATGAAAAAAAAGTAACTTGTGTATCATTTTATAATGCTAGTGGAAAACAGACTATGCAAGCTTTACAAGACAGGCAACAGTAGTAAGAGGCATATTTATATCTTTCTTCTCAGAAAAAAAAATCTAGGAAATTTTTTTTTTATTCAGTAGATTTATGTATGCCTACATTTGAAAGTGGTACTTGGTCATCTTAATGAATGAGGTTTTAAAAGTGCTTTTACAGGTTTTCAAAGTTTTTAAAGTGCTTAATTCCAGCACTGGTGGAAGAGAGTAAAAAAGACTTCATCCTTCTTTGTGCATTGTGATTTCCACTGATCATTTGCCAGTAAATTAATGCTATACGAACCAGTGGAAAGCAAAGGGATTGCATATGTGTCACCGAATGCACACTTTGAAGCTGGCATATTCCCCGCTGCCGCCAACATTTAAATGCAAATATATAAAAAATTAAAACTTAGCTTGAAACCTCAGTGTCAGACTGCATTTTCAGAGATAGCAATTAGAATCTCCAATGTTAACTGAAAAATTTCAAACACAAGTTTGAAGGAGAACAGATAGAAAGTAGAAGCACAGTTTGAAGCATCAAAGATTTTCTTGTTCAGCTAACTTGCTTTTAATATAATTATTACTTTTAGGAGGAATTTATCTGTTGTATTTAAAATTTTCAAGCATGATTTTCCACAAAGATGAATACTTCTGGAAATGTGAACAAAAGTTCCTGATTTTACTGTGTCTTATGAAAGAAAGACATATTTTTTTTCCTACTGGGAGATTAAAATTGTACCCATTCTGTTTGTTTTTAAATAGTGTAATGAGTGTGGTACTGTAAGATTGGACACTGAAACAATCTTTTTCAAGCATGTTTCTTGAGGAGTGTAGTGAAAAATTCATAAGCACAACTAAAAAACACCAACAGTTCAGGCAACTATCTAATGAAATCACCATAAAAAACATGATCTGCCAAGATTAGCACTTGCCATAAACACTATTGCTAAAAGAACGGGGAGGGAGAGAAGGAGATTCAAGATATCACACGGAGATCTATACAACCAGATAATCACTAAGATAAAATGAAAATGCCAAAACTGTAGGAGTTTCCTGAAGATTTTTAAATATGACTCCCTAATACTATATAAATGATGGCTTTTGTTAAAAAAAAAACAAAAAAAAACCTTTATGTCTTTCTTTTAAGCCCATAAATAGCCTGCAAGTAAAAAAGTATGAAGGAACAAAACTAAGGATTTGTTAATGATGGTTATGATTTGAGTTCTTCCCTACCATAAGCTTTATCATTGCAAATTTTTTCTCAAGTGTGATAGTAATTTTAACTTAAATTTGCTTTGCTGCACTGGTGAGGTGTGGAAGATGATGTTGAGTTTGCTTCTATTTTCAGGAGCTGAAAGACAAAACCCTTCCTGTGTAACACTGGTATTATTCAATTGCGTGGCTGCTTCTCACTGAAACTAGATTAAACAGAGAGAATGTAACTCAAATAGATAACTCAATCTAACTCTTTTGCAAAAGTAATTCCTGAAAGGCATCAGCAGATGGGATTTGCTTTTGGGCAAATTTCTACTGGGCTGTCTATCCCAAGGATAAGTTCTAAGGAGACATAAGCTCACCCTTTGCTGTCATTCTAATCTTGTCTACCTTGTGTTTGGCAAACACAGAAAAATTGCAGCACCTGCTAAGAAAAATAAAGTCCAACTTAGAGCCAACACTGCTTTAGTGCAGCTGCTCTGCACCCCATCACCATTTGATTCTGGACTTTCGCTTACCACACTAAAACACAAGTCCTTCATTAACATATTGCCAGGGCAGAGTAATTCCTATTCCAGCTTCCAGCCTGCTCTTGGGTATAGAAATGTGATTGGGAAAAGCGAAGTGTGCCTGAGACTGCCCCGACTTTGTACCCAGTCTGGAGTGGGCGCGTGATTCTTCCAGCGCACCCTGCAAGTTAGAGGATGCTGACTTACACGGGGGGCTAGCCATGCTCAGAGGAGCTCCAGGACAAGACAAATCTGAAAGTAACATCAGTCTGCATTAACACACTCCTGCCGTGGCTACTGGCCACAGGTAGACTTTTGCTTAAGTTCTTTGAAGCCAAGAATAGGGTCCCTATGGGCCAGGAGTTGAAAAGCTCACAGGGTAACATTCTCTTGCTCAGATTTCAAAGCTGGGTACCTAACAGGACTTCTTAGCCTGAAGAAAATCCAAGTGTATATGAGCCAGAAAAGCTAAAAATGCCTGAGATTTATGTTAGCTCAGGCAATCAATATGGCCTTTGATCAAGGCAGAATTTTACTTTTCCTAAAGCATTCCATCCACCTGAAGATTAAAGAAATCACTGAATAGGAGTACTGAAGTCATGAAGTACTGTTTGGTGTCTCATCTTTTTTTTTTTTTTTTTTTCCTGAGAAGAAGAAACAAAGCTTTGGCAACATCATATATCTCTCCCAGTGGGTTTCAGACCTAATTTTATCACAAACAAATGTCACTAGTTATCCTCTCTATCCAGTTGGTTTCTTTTCTTCTTCCAAGTTCCTAACAGGCAATCTCACAGACAACAGACCAACATCCTTATTCGCTCCTCTGTAACTCTTACAGTATGCTGCTGGTGCATCTGAACAAAAATACTTCATTATATGACAGACATATTTTTGTCATGCCAAAGGCAGGGTTTTTTAAAATGTAATAATTCTCAGATTATCCATTTATCACATACTTCAGATTTTTAAAAAATACTGATAAATGTCTCATCTGATGAAGTGTTCTTTTTAAGCTCACAACTCACATGCATTAAATCACAATTTTTATAAACTTAAAAAATCACCTTTTTGCTGAAAATAAACATGGCAGATTTCAGCTAAAAGAACTTTTAGGAAAGTCATGTGTGTCCGTAAAGAGGTGCTCATAATGAAAGTGCCTCTCAGCTAGAGTGGTACTGGCATAACACTTTGAATCCTATGGTGTACTTAAGCACATCCCTTACTTCATTTGATTTGCAGCCAATATCCTGATGTAAAACCAATAGTGCTTCTACATTTCCCTTTTATGAAGCTGTTATTTTTTTGTTTTGATGATGGTAAATAATAGTGTATATGACAAGGCTGATAAGGAATCCAAATTCATGCCAGCCTGTGTCTACATCCTGTTTACATGTTACTACCCCCTGCTAACTCCTAGGGAAGCTGACACAGCTGCAAGAAAGATATCATATAGCTCACCATGTATTAAAAGAGCTTCTCTGACTAGCTCAGTTCATCTTGGCCGTACTTCTGAAAATCAGCTTGGTGGATAATGACTTCAAAGTCAAGTTCTCATGAACATTCTCATTTCAGGAGCTTTAATGAAGTGTCACTGCTACAGCAGTGCATGTGTTTCTGTTCTGTCATTTCATTTTCCTGTATTTGATGACTGACTGCTTGACCAGCTGTGATGCATTTAAAATTCATAAATATATGTTAACATAATATTAGCAATGATATTTCTTTTGTATGACATTGCAGGCAGAAGATGGCAGCTCAGAAAGGCATTGCAACAGGGACAAGATCTGGACTAGGAGTAGCACAATAAGGTAAATGCTACTGCCAGATGTAGTGGCTCTTTCACCATTAACTCTTGAAAAAACGTTTGGGGAATTTTCCTTATTATCACTTCAGTAACACCCTCTAAATTATGAGCACATATACATTTTTACTTTCCCAATTTATATTACTCATTGATATCAGAAGGTTCAACATTATAATGTTTTAACATTAATGGAAGAGAGTGTCTAATTCCATCTTTGTTTAACCTTCATTTTCTTCTCTTTATCTTCAGTCAGCTATGCTTCACTTTGCTTTGATATTATTGTTTTTGTTTTTATTTGCCTTCCTTGTCACCTCTTTTAACTTTGAATTTTCCCAAGGGGTGATTAACAATGTGCGATTCCATGGGGAAAAATGATTAAACTTTCTTGCTTTACAAGATTTATAAATGACAATTATATAGAGCTCCCATTTCAGCTTTTGCTCTGCAGCCAAGCCTTTGAAACAAAACTTATACTGCCTTTCTTCAGCAATATTATTTTGTGAGCTCTCCAGCAAGCTATTTCTTATAAAATTCACAATAAGGCCAACATTTTTGCTGGGGGACTAATTTGTGTCCAGACAGGGGGATTAATCTGCTTTTCATCTGTCACAAGGTCCATGTCTTTGCAGATTTTACATTAATTGTTTCAGGCTGCTTGACTGCCACAGTTGATGTGCTGCCTGATCTGTTGCATTTGCTGCTCAACACCAGTAAACTATGGTTATAATCCTCTGTAAAGTGTTCTTCATTAGGACATGTTGCAGAGGATGAGAAACTTCATTCTTTGCACTACCACAATCAGACATATCTGTTCTTAGGTTCTTTAAAACCACAAATCATCTGTAGATATACTGATGATCAGCATACTGGTGCACATTATCTCTTCTTATGATGTTAAAGATATTCAGCTTACCAGGTGGAGCATATTTTCCTGGACTAATGGCATTTTTTAGCACATCTTAATATCTGAATATAGCTTTCTGCTCTTTTTTAAACATCTCCATGCTTTCTATTTGAATTCCCTGAGATTTTCATGTTTCCTTGAGCTTGTTTTCAGTCAAGGTTTGAAAGTCGAGTTAAAATCCTCAGATCTTGTAATAGCTTTCAGGTTCTTGAACAGGAACTAGCTCTCAGGGAAAAATAATGGATGGACCCTCCAAGGAGATGTGGGACATGCATCTCTTGTAATAGTTTGGGAGCTCCAATAGGACCCAAAGGGATATTGTAAGGATAGGGAGTTTAGGTTTATATGTTCATTCTCGAAACTTCCATGTGACCTAAAGAGACCTAAATTTCTAGACAACTTCTAATATATGAAAATGCTAATATGATAGTGCTTTCAGTGAAGGATCTTTGGCCACTGAATGTACTGTTGAGATAAAAGAACACTGTTCAACCTAAAGAGCAACTTCTGAGGCGTATCGGGGCACTAGATATTCCCAACAAACTGAAATGGATAAGTGTAGGAGAAATGTCCTGTATATATCACACAACTAGCAGACTCAAAACCCCCCACAGATAGACTATATCACTTCCACATACATCCCTGATATCTTGGCACAGGCACAGAGAAAGAAAAAGAGTAAATAAAAGGGGCTAGAGACTAGTCTCTGGTTCCGAGGCCAGCAGCAACAGCAGTTTTTGGTCATAGGACAGAATTATTTTAATCCTCAAAATAGTACAGTAGTATCCGAAGTGCCTATTGAGAACAGATCCTAGCACATGCTTTTGACTCATGCCATTCCTGAGAACCGCCTGGGAGAATGCTGAGTTGGAGCAGATCAAAACTATGCCAGAGAGTACGCTAACGATAAAAATCCAGGGATGACTGCTGAGCAATCCTCGAACCCTTGCCATGACCCTGTTCCTTTTACTCATCTACGTGCAGGCTACGTGAGCAATACTGACACACTGAAGTTGTCCTGCTGAATGCGGTAGTACCACAACTGCCAGTGCTTCTCTAATACGCACCCTTATCTTTGTATGCCTGCTATAACAGACATGCCAATACAAGACTCAGCAGGACTCAGCTACACTGTCCAGGTCTGTGACTGACCAACAACCCCTACAATGGAAGAAGGCTCAGAGGAGATGGGCAAGGGCAAGGCACCCATGAAGCTCAGGAATGGTGTAGGCACAGAGAACTGGCTTTACCTCAACACAAAGGGGGCCAGAGGGCGACCTTTGTTTTAGGTAAGTAGCCATAGATCAGGTGTAAATGTTTCTTCCTGAGGTGATCAGAAGAATGTGAATGTCTCCCTGAGATTAGCCAGACCAGCATGAGGGAAGTGTATTTGTGGCTCAGCCCAACATAGAGTATAAAACCTCAACAACTAACAAAGAGATTTTGAAGAGAGCAATGGGCTTGAGCTGGTTTCAACCCACATATTCCTTCTCGGTGACTGGAGACACCCAGCATTGTGACGGTGAGCATATTATAGACACAAGTAATGGCAATTACACTGGTATTGTGAATGAACTCTGTAAGTGTGCACTTGAACTATGATTTCAGTATATTGCTGTATCACTCTGCTAAATCAAAAATCCCGTGTGACATCAGATATCTTCAAAGTAAACTTTTATATTAAACACTGCACTCTCCGTATGTGTAGAATATCTAAAAGAAGTTGGTCAGAGAGTACTGGATTCTGACAAGGTCAGACGGAAGAGCCTTTAGAAATGTATTTCTTGGCATAAATTTGACTTCTTTTTAAAGGAGTGCTAGCAGGGGTCCCAGTTTTCAAATGTCAAGAGAAGTGCTATTTTTCCTATGCGGATTTAGGTCATAATGCCTTGCACAGATCTGGCACAGAAATCATAAATGTAAGGACTCAAGAATTATCTGAGCTCAGGTTGACAGGTAACTTCCTAGATATAAAATGTCCAAGGAATTGCTGAACCTGGATTTGAGGCTGATCTCAGTGTATAATCCCACAGAAAAACAAGAAAACAAACTGGAAACAAGCTTTCCTAGTCCTCTAATTTCTCTTACAGAGCTTTATAGTTTAAACATTATTTAGGGATGTGGAATTTCCTCAGATACAAAGACATTTAGCTGGAATTCAATTCACTAATTCTAACTCAAACATCTAACATCATTTCACCTAGACATTAAAAGTGTAGTTCAAATAAGTTTTCTCTGTAGCAGGAGCCTCCAAGAATACACACACAGTATCATAGCAAATGCCTTGCAAGGTCAAGCACAGGGTCCTATTAGAAGCCCAAAGGATGAAAGTACAAACTGCAAACAGTGAATTACAGTCTCTAGGTTTTGGTGCCTGAGAAAGAGACCAAAAGAACATCTAACCAATATATATGAACTATCCCACATACATTGAGAATACATAGGACATAACAAGAAACTAAAACAGATAGTCACAACATCAACAAGAACAAGAAAAAACAGAAAAGAATTGTTCTGTTATTGTCTACTTGGTTAAGGATGCTGTGCCTGATCAATGCTGCAACTTAAATGACAGCAGGTATATTCCTTCTCCTCTCCCTCTTTGATGGAGAAGGATCATTGCTTTTTCATTTGCCATTCACCATGTGTTGCTACTGCAGACTCAGCAATCATATATATATAACACACACGCACATACACATATATATGTATATATGTCTGTATAAATATATACATTTATAAATATATAAAAATGTATAAAATATATTTTTTTACTATATAATTGGGTTAAGTAAATGAGAATTTTAAGAAGGGGTGTGTGTGTGTGTGTGTGTATGCACATGCGTGTGCACATGCATGCTTCTATTCTCTGCTCCATCCTTCCTACACAACAAGGTGATTGATACTGCAGCACTGAGTCAGAGTAAACTCAGATGTGACATCTAGATACTGCTGCAATAAAGAGCAAGGAAAATCACCAAGACAGCCTTCTAAAATGGGCAAGTTAAATCTTTTTCTGGAGATATCTAACTCCCTCCATTGATTAGAAACAGACCTTAAAAAATTAGCTCAGGTTAGACACCTAATTTTTAGAAGGCTACAATATGGAGAATTCTATCATGCTCTTAATACAGTCTTAATTTACTGATACAGCAGCTTCCCAAAAAAGAAACTACTTCCACTCAAGAGCTTCAAGACTGATGCATACAAAGCATCATTAAGGAAAGCAAATTTAGAGAAACATTACCAAATGAATACATTAAAAATTATGCTGATATACAAAACATAATAAATTGACTGAGGCTACTATTTAATAGAGATACTATAAAACAATTAAGAACATTTCTATAGCCCCATCTCATTTCTCTATGCATTGAATGAAAGGGACACCAACCTGGTTCTTTTTAGTCCTCTTTGCTTTCAGTAAGGATGGATAAGGACACTCAGGATGACTGCGAAGCCCCAGTGGATACCAGGTGACAGAGAGAGATTGATATAAGATTCTGATCTTATTTTAACATGTGAGGCTGAGTGTCCCATGAATCCACATGATTCTGGGAGCTGGCAACAAATGCCTACTCTAGAGTTCCTTCTCCAAGTGCTGCCTGAAATGTATTTTTCCCAAGTTATTCTCTTTTCTCAAATTTGTGGTATTCATTGTCTTGGAGCTCTACCTCACTGTTTCAGGTCAGACCTAACAGGACAGAGTACTTGGATAAGCAGGATCTCTTTCAGACCCTAAAGCAATAGTGGAAATCCAGGCAGTCGAAGACAGTCAAATCCATGCAAATTATGTCACTAATTTAAATGGATCCAGGATCCAGTTTCCACCCTACAGGTGGGTGGACATGTCGTTCTAAATGTTTTCTAAGTTCTATAATTCTTACTGCACATATTATTACTAGCGACAGAGCTGTAGTGATGAAGCTTTCCCTATTCAAAACATTGCCATGGCACCTAAAACACAGCCACATCTGTTTATTTGTAAAGGTATTTCTACTCTGCTCATTTCAGTGGCATCACTTCTGTGACAGACCTGTTAAAATTATGACCCTTCTCAGTAAACAGTGAAGGCTGTATGAAATGATTTCGATCAGAAACTGAAGGGAAATTCAATACTGTAAACTTACTCAACTGAAAACCTGAATTTCAAATCATACGGTAAAATGTATTACAATGAGATCTGAAGCATTACTTCTATTTATTTTTAACACTTCTATGCAAGCATTCTCTTCAATCAGTGCAGCAGTTTGACTCTTGCCTGTTTCAGTGAGAAAATGCTTTTTCTCTTGGGAAACTTTCTTGCCGCATTCAGTACCTGTATTCTAACTTATATCAAGTGTGCCTTTGGGAAATGTTCTGTAGCTTCTCTAATTTTTTTGGCTTCTCTGTGAAAAATGTATTGCTTGTGTTTCTCCAGTTTTTATCACAACTTAGTAAGAATCATCAAGTGCTACAGGGAAGGTGAGAAGTATTTTAACATGAGTTTTCCACAAAAGTAAAATAATGAATGTGATGGGAAAAAAAAAGGCAAATCTTTTAGACATAGTGTCTGTACAGTTTTACCCTATTTAGGGAAATGTCTCCCACAGATAAGTCCTCATTTTTTATTTGCTTACTTTCATTATTTTTTCTACTATAACCATTGAGTTATACTAATGCTTAATTTCACCATGAAAGCACTCAGTAATTATTCAGGCAATTATCACCATTGAAAGTTTTGTAGCAAAAGCTGACACCTGCTTACCTACAGAGAAGTCACTATTATGTTGTTCAGACTTGTGAGCAACAAAATATTAAAATAAAACTTAAAAGAACTAGTCTGTCTTGTTGGTTTCATGCTTGAAATACAAACTTATCCATGGATTCCTCAGCATGATGACTATAATCAGATGTAGACTCAATTTATAAGGTTTCTTTGACATTGCTTCTGCCCATATTTCTCATCTATCCCATGTTTAAGGTATTGTCTTTTGCATTTTTAATAGCACCTAAGGACTATTTGTTCCCACAGTTTTAGAAAATACCTTTAACAAAATTGCTACGCATCCATAGGCAGCATTCCCCAGGCTAGGCATGCACAGTGGGTCAAGCTAGATCTGAAAATGTACCAGCCTCTATTTCTGATGATTGTGCTCATTCTTTATATTGCCTAATTTTCTTAACTAATTGATTTCTTATCACAGAATTGTGGTAGAATATTGCTGATTGAGCTATTTGGGAAAGACGTAAGTTCTCAGAAACAAGTACTTCCAGGAACTATGTCATTTAGGAGGGTTTAACTCCCCACCCATAATATCAAACAATATTATTAGTAATAGTATTAATACAGATATCTCTTGACGTGAAACCTAAAAGATTTTTTTTCCAAACACTCAAAGATTCAGTAAAAAGTGATGCTATTTTCAATCTGCCTTTGGTAAGAAGTGAGCATAATTTTGGAAAGGATACTTTGAACATAACCTTGCATTAGACAGTCAGGAGTTGATTCTTTTTTAATTAAATGGAATAGCTAAAAACAATTCTAAGCTGACATTGTAACTTAAACTCTGCTACTTAGCATCTCCTTTTCTTCTTACAAAATATAGATATTAAGCTCATACATGTAATTCTCTGAAATGTTGCTTTTGGTTGAATATTGTTCTCAATAACTTAAACAGAGTTTTAATCTGAACTTCAGTGGAAGCAAACAATAGGCCAGGTTAAACACTTTTGAAAAGTTTCTCTCAAGTCTGTACATACATACCAGCATTGTCTGGTAGAGGAAAAAGGTAGAAATAAAAGCATATTTTTATATTACTAAAAAAACCATCCTAGTACATCAGTGGCTGGTGGATTGATCTTTCCTCAGATATGGAAGAATTCTAGGTTGATAAAGAGAATAGGAGCAATGGAGCTAAACTGCAAAAAAGCTTGACCAGTTGTGTCAGGTCTTCTAAGTGTGCAGCAGTCTTAATCAATATGCTACTTAAGGGCTTGGCGGGTGGGGGTGGGAAGGAGTACTATTATGTATAAATAAGCGTAAGAAACAGGTACGTTGGAAGAGAAATCTGACTTCATTATATTGGAATTGAAGTACTGTAAACATCACAGAAAGGAGTACAATTAAGTTCAACTCCTATCATAGGTAAAGCTTCTAATTGTAAGAAAACCTGTCTATTGAAGCCATTTAATAAGCCATACAATCTCTATATAAGCCATTTTCTTCTTGTTTCTATGACTCATACTACTGGAGCATAAAATAATTCAAAAAGTGTTTTAAAACCAGAATTGTACAGGTTAAACAGTTACTGAATGTGAAACAAATTTGCTAAGAAAGCTGAATCAGATGATGAAATCTGAAAGACTGTGGCAATAATGAGACCCATAGCTATATTTCAATAGCCCATGAAGCCAATCACTAAATCTATATGAAAGGAGATCTTCAAGAGTACAGCATGCAAAAAGGCTCTTTTGTACCAATTTTATTGCTTATATTTCTCAGGATCACTTTCCTCCCATTTACAATAACTGAGAAAAAAAAAAAGGGAAGTGAACTATTGTGACCCATGTAATGCTTTCTTTAGGGTTCATAACATAATTTATTGCAATTACCAGGGCTACTAGAAATAACTAATACTGAAAGCCACCAAGAGTCACTCTGTACCTCCCTCCATGTCTTTCAGTTCAGAATAGATGCATTGTCATTTTACTGCTGCAAATCAGATTGCTCTGCTGGACCTGCATCCTTGATTTCACAGAAACAGGTTACGCTTCTGTATGTTGTCTTTGCTGCCACTACTCAAAAAGACTGCTGCTTGCATTAAATTATATTATTTTTTCTGATTAAAACGTTACATTTTACTAAACGACAGTAAGTATAATTCAGAAGACATTGAGCTGACATCAAAATGCTCTGATCAGAAACTGCTTATTATAGAAATAAGACAACAGTAAAGATTTCCAGTTGTTTGGTTATATACTCTGAAAGTAGTCATCTTAATCCTCTGTTCAAAAGTGAAGCTACTGTTTGCAAATGAATGGGAAAAACTTAGTTGCTATTCAGGAAAAGTTCTAAAACTCAGTAAGGTTTTCATGCTCTAGTATAGAAAGACATATTCTTTTACATAGCTGTCTAGCTAAAAGGTGGACCTTAAAACACTCTAGTAAATTTGGGGGACAAGCCCTCAAGGTTATTATCTATACTAACAGCAAGTACATAAGCACTACAAACTGAGCAAAGAGTAAGTGGATATATGTAGTTACATAAGATGAAGGAAAAATACACAGACACATGAGAAACAAATCTCAGAAATTGAATTTGGTAGTTCAACTAGGAGACAAGTTATGCTTTCATTAGTATGATGGCTTTTTTTTTTTTTTTGGCTAGTTTTCTGGTTAGATAGTACAGTTTTCAATATGAAGCCAAAGGCCATAAGTATTTGGGAGAGTATTTCAAAATCTCACTTTGTGGGTGAAGCATGCAAATAGCCACAGGATACACTTTGCTTTAGTCATTTCAAATTCTTCAAGAATTTTTCTTCTATTTAATGACTGAGGTACATTATATGATATTTATGTGTTTCAGTTCCCCACATTTTCTCTATTTGGATTTTCTATGTAGTGTTAAAACATTGAAATATTATTTCTACATAACATACATAAGTATTCATCTCATGGAACTCCACTAATTTTTTTAAAAATTGATAAACAAGTGCAATGAACTCGTAAGTATAAAGTTGTACAGAAAAGAATACAAATTTGGAGAAAAAAAAATAAATTATCTATACATATAACAGAGACTAATCTGCTTTAAGTGCCAAAGTAAATTCAGACTTACTGAGCCACCATAGTAATTGTCAAAGACATTCATCAACTGGAGCTTTAAATCAATTTGTTGAACATTACATGTAATCAACTATATACCAGTCTAGCTCATATCCTCCCATAATTCAATGACAAAATTAATAATTTGCCTTAATTCCATGTATTCATCTGAAAATCCAGAAGCATATTTTGAAGTCGTTCTTATAGAACTGTTTATGCTTCATTTTCTTTTATATTTCCTTAATTTTGTGCAGACATTTAAATGCATTTTGTTGTCAGCTCTGAAATGTTTGCATTTTCTTAATGTGTTTTGAAAATTTTCAAAGGGTATTATTTTTACAGCCTATTCTTACCTACAAATGAAAAATAAATTTCAAGTGAACGTTTTTATCGCTGAGCTATTTTCTGAAGTTTTTAGGGAGCAATTCCTAAAATAAAATGTGCTAATGGAACAAAATCATGCCATGAGCAGTAGGAAAGTCTTCCTAAAGCCCTCAATACCTAATTGCATCATCTGACCATTGAATAATGTCATCTCATGTTCTGCAAAAACTTTCAACAGTGAAATATTTAGATGCTGTTGTCACTTAACTTATACCCTCAAGTTTACCAGAATGAGATGAATGAAGACATTCTGCTTTTGTTTGATCCTGCAATACAGCATATAATTCTCGTTGGTCAAAAGTCCTTCATTACTGTTGCCACCATATGTTTCCCACCTGTAGAGCCTGGGGAATTGAACTCACATTTGAAAAGACTCAAACCTTCTGTTAAACTTAAGGTTTTATTTTCTAAAAAAAAAAAAAAGATTTAGTTTTACTTTAGTGAAAGAAAATTTTAGATTTTGGAAATGCTGCTTGTGTGTACAATGTTGTAGCCACCAGGCAAAAAAGGAATCATCAAAATGACTTCTTTTTTCTGACGGATGCTTAATAAGTAAAACAAAAAATCAAAGCAAAACCTTCACTCTTTAACATATTTTTAACTGATTTTGCTCTTTGCTCTCTGCATATAGTAGTTGTCATCATGATGCCTGAAACTCTTCAACATATCAGGAGAGGTGATGTGCATGATATACAGTCCTTGTGTATGGATTTTCTAAAAGTGACAGATTCAAACATTCAAACATTATGCCACAAAAAAGGTGTTCCGACCCATCTCAACTTCAAGCTGTGCTGAGCCCGTACTCTGCTGAGAGTTAAAACACAGTTGGGTTGTTGAATACTCATGTTAGTGTCAGCCACAGACTTCTCTCTTCTGCTACAAGTCATCGGTTCTGTGTTTGCTGTATGGCAAAAGCACACCCACTAGGCTGGGAGTGGATTTTGTTGTTCAGCATTGGTAGGGGAACAGGAGTTCAGAAGCAGCAGGATTACCTACATTTGGGGTGAAAAGTGAAATATCAAACTATAGAAAATTGACCCTTTCACAAGGAAGTTCATTATGCCCTAGTGACTCGAGTGCTTTTGATTGTTTGCCCGTGCTTTATAGGTATCCCAGAAGAGTTGAGGCTGAAGTGAGTCCACATTCCCAAATTCTCATGGTTTTCCTTTCTGTTCCTGCTCTTATTAACTCTTGCCGCCAATTGCGATTTTCTCTTCTCGTCTCAGGCAGGCCCATCCACACTATAACATATAATGTAGCTGTGCAGCAGGTGAAAGGAAGGTGAAATTCCCAAATCAGCACTATTAGTTTTCAGCCCAGCAGTACTAATTGGATTCTTATTTTTCCTGCCGGCACTCAGCTCAGACCTCACTTTACAAGTGCGTCACTCAGTTCCCATCCTGGTGTGATGGTTTAAAGTTAGCATTTTATTTCCTTTAAGAAAAGCAAAGAGAGTAATGTTCTTCTTGGCTTGTAATTTGTTTGGCAATTCAGACAATGCAAATGATCTGACTATAACGAAAGCCCACTATGTAGGGCCCCAGACATTTGTGGCACTCTGTTTTAACAAACTATCAGAACTGTGGCAGGTATATAAAGAAAAAACTGTATTATGAAATTTATATGAAAATTAATAATACAATCAGTTTAGCATCCCTTCTGTTATTCATTTACATAGGTAACTGATTGGATTTCGTGGTGCCACAAATTTTCAAAAGCCTACAGACTGAAAAATTCAAGCCTTTGAATATCTATAGAAGTTGTCAGGGTTGAAGCTGGAGGTTTTGGCAGCCAGGAGGGGTGCAGCTGCGGCTTTGGCTACCTAGCAAGTTGCGATACACAGCTCAGACCCCTAGGAGACCAAGGGTTTAAGGAGGAGACAGCTGCTTTTCTTTCCAATCTGAGCTTGGGAAAGGGGACTCTGAACAGCAGCCAGCTCTCCCACAGCACTCTTCTGAAAAATCCACAACTGCATCTAACCACGTTTTTGCCAAACCTATTGAGTTTAATTTAAATTATTATTGCTCATAGTTCAGCAATGTTTTAAGCTGTCAGCTGAGACTGGGGCTATGTTGTGCTAGACAGTGCCCAGAGGAAACAAAAATACCACAGAGTGCCTGCAAAAGATAAGACTGAGAAGAAAATCCAAGGCACAGAGAAAAGGCACCGAAAGGCAAATGGCAGAGTGACCCTCCAGCCCTTCTAGATAACATTCCTACTCTTATGGCCATGCTGCTTCTCCCATTTTAAAGCTGCCTGAACGATCAGGAAGACAGCAGTTCACTACCATAGCTCTTATTTATAAACTTCCCAGAGTTAGGAAAGTTGTCTTTGGAACAGTAAGAATTTTTGAAATTAATAATTAGATTTTACGGCACACTGCTGTGACTGGTGATCCCTATGGCAGATCTGCAGCTTTGCCATTGCAGACTGTGTGGTCAGCGTGATGCGTTTACCATCTAAAAATAAAGAATTAAATCAATGTCATTAGTGAATGAGGCTGAAAATAACCCTACAGAATGTCAAATACACAGAGTGGTCAGCCAAGAAAAACAGGAAGGAAACAAGGAGCAGCACTATTGAAGACAACGTATCATATGCACAAGCAATAGACTCACATTCAGCAAAGAGCTCGAGTGACTGGAATGAAACTGCACAAAAGCAGATGGAAAGGAAGCCACCCTAGAAATAATACTTTTAACATACATGGGTAGAGAAAGATGAAGATAGAAGCATGCTCTTTCACTTTTGTATCGTTTCTCTCTACTAATTTCTTCAGGTATTTGACTCTTTTCCCTAGAATGCCTACCATAAACATTTCCAAAACTAGATATTTTGGGGGATTATGAGAAAATGTTTCCTAAAAAGAACGAGGAGGAGCTATACTCATGTATCAAATGCAAAAAGAAAAATATTTACATAAAACTGCAACCTCCTCTAAAAGACTACAGAAAATCCCACAGGAACATAGTAAAATACTGTTTTATAACCCATTAGTTATAACTAACTTTTTCATAATCCCAGGTTAGTACACTATACTAGCATTCATTTGGAGAAAGGAGGATATAATTCATTTCCCCCCTATAATTATCTGACATTTTGTAAATCAACAAACTTCAAATGTCAACATCCATTTAGATCGCTGAGAAAACTGTGATGCCATGAAAATTAAAAAGGATCTCAGGAGGCACTAGAGTGAAACACACTGCAGGAAAAAAATCAAACCATGAAAATCCAAAACATTTTTTTAGCTGTCCAACTTTATTTTTTCACCTTTGCTTATGAAAAAATAATCAAAGGTAACTGCCAAAGTATAAAATCAGTCTGGTAAGACAGATATCCTTATTCTTATCATTAATAGTACATTCATCCTTCCTTTTTCCACTTGCAAGCCATTCCACTGATTTTTTTTCCTACTTTTTTTCATGAATGGAAGTTGGTGTTCATGAGAAAGTAGGTAAGTACTGATTTTTAGAATGAAGTAGTTTGACAGCTTTGAGCTTTAGTGAAAATTAGAAGGGGAAAAAAAAGTCCAACATTTTAAGAGAGCCTTTCATCACAACTGAAATATTTTTGTCAGAAACTTTGGCATCTCATCCAGTACCTTTGATGTTGGCTGTAAAACAAGACAATCCATCTTATTAGCTGGGCAGGAATGCCCTTCAAAGAGTGCTGGAGCTACTGCTTGTAAACATCAGTCAGTTTGAAACGCCTGCATTTTTACTATATATGTTGGCTTTGTACTTACTACATATAAGACGAAAAAAACATATTAAACTTGTTTATAGACATTAAAGAACACTCCTTCTTTAATCCTAAAGCCAACCTTTTAGCCAGCTGTGATAAAGCGATGACATACATTGACGGAGAATTTGTGGAACAAGCAGTTAAATGTCTCCCATTAATTTTCGGACAAAATAAATCTAGATTAAGCCTATTACATCAAAAGCTACTATTTTCTTCTGTAGTTCATGTCTATTTGAGTAGATATGGTTACGTATCAAAGCTACACTTTCAAGGCAAAAGAATTTTAAGCACATGAAGAAAAAGTTAAAATGAGAACTAACACTAATTTAGTGTTCAAACACCATTTTTCTTTTTATACAGAAAAGGTGTTACCAAAGGAATTTAAGGAATCTTATCCACAGCTAATATGTGAAAATATTAGACTCAACTTTTTTCCAAATAGAACATGAAATGTTCCAGAGAAGTTTATTTAAAATAACACCGATTTTAAAAATTAGCATTTGTAGACACCTTATGATTTTTAAAATACATATCTGTCACTATTTCTTCCACTAGTATGTAATCCTGTGAGAGTGCATTCAACTAAAATATCAATGCTAGTCAATGCCAAATTTATCTTCCTACATGCAGTTTTTTAAAACTGTTCAAAATATTTTTGCATTGTTTTAATTATTGTCTATTCATTTCTAAACTACATGAAAACCTCTTGGGGTTTTTTAATACATTTCTTCCAAGAAGACTGCGATGCCACCATTGAGTGAATTTTAATTAAGTACTAACAAAATGATTTCTAATTAGCAAAATGCAGTTTATTAATGAGAGACTCGAACACTACCAAAGTTACCACAATTCAAGATATTCAGCAACTGGGGTACAGTCGGAAAGGTAGTTAAACATTAATGGTAGCTTAAAGCATTTCCTCTTTTCTCAATTTTATTTTCCTGGAGCACTGGCTAAGAAAAAGAACAGGAAAGATTGCTCACACAGAACAAGAAAACATGCAGGAAGGAAATTTTCATTTACAGCCAAATTAACGTTTTTACAATACTTCATCACATTCAGTAATAGAGCCAGTGAAGAGTCTGATCTTGGTCATCGTTACCCACCTGATTTAACATGAATATTTACAGTGCCAGGTGCTTGAAAGAGAGAAAATAAATCTGTGCATACATCCCCTTGAAAACAGTACTGTATATAACATGCATTTAGTGACAGTAGGATACAATAGAAGTTGGTGGACAAAGATCACCCTGTTTCCCTTGAAAATACATGCATAGAGTTGCAGAATTAATTTGTTTACAGCAGTTTTTGCTGTTTCTGTGGCAGGTGAATTGCTGTCCACATCTCTTTAAAGATATTCCAAGCTGTTTTTGAATTGATGTCAAAATCAAATTGATAAGCAAAGTTTCTCTTTCTTCCACCATTAAGTAACAGCAAATGAATAGGTAGGGACTGCATGCAGAATATGTATGGGAACATGCCAAAAAGTCAAGAGAGACCGTACCTTAAGATCAACAGATATAATGCCCATTGGATGTAAATCAAAATAAGAAGTTAAACCCAAACATAAAGCAATGCACCTAAAATACAGTAAGAATTCTTTCTTTCAAAATCTCCAAGGAACATAATTAAACACTCAGCAAGGAAAACGCCAACTGTCTGTCTGTCTGAATACGCAGTTCCTTCCGAAGCAGGTAACACAGCACAGGTGGTCAGCTGCTGCTTCACCACAGAACCCTGGGGAAAATCATTTTAATCCCAAATATTATTACCAAATGCAAAACACAACTAATTTTCACTTAGAGACCGGATGTTAAATAATCCCCTTCTTCTTTATTCTAGGAGTCTATGGCAGCAATGCTGAAATTCTATGAGATTTCTTAATGGTTGGTACATTTTTCTTTCCTTCCTCAAACTCTTACAGCTTTAATGAGGTTTCTCTTCTCCTCCTGAACCACTTATTAGCAGTGAAGAAAATAACTGTAAGGAGATTTTCTTCATAACTCCCTGCTAAGGAATGAGCTATGAAGGGAGGGAGGAATGACAGGATAGCTCAGGGGATCAAAAACGGACCCTGGCATTGAAGCCACAGCAGCGTTTCAGGGCAGAGGACGCTGAGAGTGACCAACAGCTCTTCTTGCCATCCTGTATACATACATCTGGTAGGCTATGTGACATGGATTTGGGAGAAGCTGGGGAAAGGAGGGTCTTCAGTCTAGTTCTTGTGAAAAGTGTTTGTGGTGCTTCAGCTGAGTCTATTAGGGGCCAAGCTGGTTTCCTGCTTTTGGGAGCAGACCTGTCACACTCAGAGCAAACACAGACAGAGGCAACGGAAAAGGGCAACTCTGGGAGACCTGACCCTTCTGATTTAAAAAGCAGTCTGTTTTCAAGGGTGACTAGAATAGATCTTCTCCTTTTCTAAACTAACTCTTTATTTTTTATCTTAATTTTCTAAAAAGTTAATTTTTCTAAAAAGTTAAAAATGCACACTGCAAAATAAAAGAGCAACACAAAGCTTTGCAACACTGCTTGCAGCAAAATAAGCCAAAATTGTCCCTTAACACTATCAGTTAAGGATAACAAACTGCTTTCCAGCAGCTAGTGGTCTCTGTGGCAATTTATGTAAAAAAGAACTAACAGGAAAGCAAAATAAGAGCTTGGTTTTCACTCATGAAATGAGAAACCAACATAATTCATATTCTTTATCCTTATTCATTTCATGAAAATAATGCAACAAGCCAAATCCACACCTTTTCTGGCTTCCAGTCTCAAGTGCTATGGAAGAATGTAAATCCCAACAAAGCCATCTAACTCTATTAGCGTATTCGCAAACATTAAGAGCAGCAGTCCAGTTGTCAGAAGAACAGCTGGATATGAAACATTAAAAGCAACTAATTTTCCTCTCAAATTTCAGGCTAATTTCCAACACAGCAAACAAGCTTGGGAGGCTTGTTCCAGTGCTTCTGTAATTAAGTTAAGTTCAGAAGTCACCAGCTACATATTATCAAGTCAGCTTTGGCAAACTGGGGACCAGCAAAGGAATTTCAAACTTCAAAGTAAGCTCTCAAATATCCGCTCATATAATAAAAAAATACTCACTCTTAGCACCTTATCTTGGAAGCTCACATTGGTTAGACGGTGACCTTTGCAGGATTACCTTAACATGGAGGAAAATCAACTCCTCTCTGAAGCATTCTCAAATTTGTAATAGAAAATGGCTGCATGACTGACGTTTATGTGGGAAAAAAGGAAGGAGAAGAAAAAGTCTTAAATATCTCCCAACATAAGCTGAAGCTCTGCTTTAAAGCTATCTGACTTTCAAAGGCCAGAACTATGATATCTGACTGCCAGTTTACAGTATGCAACATAACACTCTCACTCCATCAACTAGGGCAGGGGAAAATACAGCTTTCAGCTCCTAAATCATTTTCTCATGAGTTTGCTTGTTTTGCCAATACGATCAGACAGGATTCTTTCGAATATGTTCTTCGCTCCCCTCCACAGAATATGCTCTTCTATCTGCCAACAAAAAGAAGTTTAGAGAAAATGACAAAGATCTAAAAGATACATTTAAAAGCAATAACTGTTACTTTCCTCTCTTTATCAAGCACAGGTAGGGAGTGCAAAGCTGATCTGCCAGCCACGATGTCTGTCTTTTTACAAAACTAAAACATTTCTTATGCTGAAGACATCTAGGTCTCAGTCATTTATGCATTGTTTTACTTCCTGAATCATCAACAGATGTGAATTGTTTTAGAGAACTGGAAAAAAAACTTCTTTTTAAGGATATTTAAGATATATTATCTTCTCTCCAGTAGCAACTTCTGTTCCTGTTAATGCAAAGCCCAAATTCTCCTCTTTTTGCTGATCCGTTGCTCTTTACTATTCCACCACTGCAGCCTGGAACACCCTGTTCACTTGAGTCCCCAGTCCATATGCAGATCAGTACTTGTAATGCTCTAAAATCAAAATAACTCATTCCCTTTCAAAAAAACCCTCCATGAAAAACGTGTCATCAGAGATTTTTCTCCTAATGTCTTTGAATTAAAGCAAGTAGTTAGCCCAGTTGTTTCCAATCTCCCCTGGACACTGAGCAGAGAACTAAAAATAAACATTAAAAAATGCATCAATTACATCCCTAAGAGCAAAATTAGACTTTGGCTTGGATAGTATGTTATTTGAAAGCAGCCTCACAGTTCCTACAGTATTATCGTACTACACCTTACTAGTACATCTTACTGCACCTTATTATGTTATAAAAGATGAGTCTTACTAGTTTTCAAACATTTAGAAACACAGAATACACAAGCTGTATTTACATGAGCATTTTGGTTCAGAGCAGTAATGTAGTTTTGACACAAATCACCCAGCTTCTCCGACTAACTGCACAGGGGTGCAGTTTCCAGAGCAGTTTTGCTGCATGTGAACTAGATTCCTGTCGCGGTCCGCGGGAGTGACGGTAATGAATCATACGCATTCACAGAATGCAGGTTCAATTCCATCTTTATTCAGCAATTTGCCTATTTTATAAGTACAAGTATTCGGCGCTCTGGCCCTTGATTTGTGGTTCATACAGATTATGTCACAGGTAGCCAATCATGGCACCGATCACGCACGCAGCGGTCATGCCTCGTACCTTGCTGCTTGTTTAGCAAAGCTGTCTAGCCCTTAACCTTGGTTCCCACTGGCTTCTGCTAGTTTATCTGTACTTTCTCAGGATGTATCATTCCCAGCTGCACCAGTGTCCTTGGTAAACTACTTCAAAGCACATAGCAGCAGCTACAGCCTGAGGCCTAAGGCTTCAGCAAATTTAGCTACTTATGCTAAGCAAGTTGTGCTAAGCAACTAATCCTAAACAGTGTAGTTCCACAATCTATATTTCATATAGATTGTTGTTCTGAAGTACCGCAAGGGCCCCAACAGATTCCTTTGGAAGAAAACTAAACTAGGCGTGCACCAAATGTACTTCAACCCTTAAGGGAGACCTAAAAATACAACACATTGAGTAGTCCTTTGGAAAGCTCTGAACTACATATGTGGTGTGGACATTCAGTCCACAGACCAGACTAAATCTAGATCAAAGTAAAATCCCTGAACTGCATATAGTAAAAATGTTGGTGCTACAATACCAAATGCTTGACCTACTGATCACTTCTGATCCCACTGAATTACTTGTAAATGTAGATATAGCCATAAAGGACTACAGAAAACAGGCAAGCATACTCCTGAATCTGGTCTGAAATCTAGCCTCAGACAAAAAGTCCTGCACTAAGAGAGTTGAGAATGCTGTTAGTCACGCAATGGTAGTATTCAAACAATATTGCAAGATTGTTTCACTCGTATATTTAGCATAAAAATCCCTACATGGTATTTTGCATGTTCAGCTATCTTGAATTTAGGTAGCAGTAGATGCCTACAAAATATTCTGTACTACTTCTACTAGCATCAAGGGTGACATTTATTTACTGCATTTCATCACTGTTCAAAATAACTAGATATATCGGGCTTATTTATTTTTGACCAATGAGATATAAACAAAGTTCCTGGGACACTGTGGCACTTCAGGGCCAATTTGCAGCAAGGATCAGAAAATTTTGCAACTCATCTATTGCAGCGAGAACTTGAAGATGTGGAGACAGCACAGGCACACATGGAGAAGCCGAGCAAAAACATCATGCCATCTTCTATTTTTATTGCTCATATTGTGAAAATTTTATATCCCTTTCTGCTAACAGTGCTCCTCCTTTGAGACTGTAATCAGAGCTCCTCAAGGCTGAGAAAAGACAAGACGGTAAGAAGGACCCTGGAAGACCGGGCTTGAGGGGGACCTGCTGGTGCAGCCCTACCATGGGCCAGGCTGCTGTGAAAGGGGCTCTGGCCATGGGGGCCGGCTTCTCACACAGGAGCTGCGATTCGGCTCCTGCTCTCCCCCTGCCCCGTCCCCAGGAACCTCTCAATGATCGCTGGCCACAGCCGACCCTCGCGGCCATCACCCTGGCTGTGGGGCTGCCGCCCCCCCCATCTCCCCTGGCCTTGGCAGCAGCCTCTCCTGCTGCTCCATGGCAGTAATTCACTGACATATTAGCTATCATGTGTTAACTATCTAATAAAAACACTCTGTAGAATAAATACAGCCTTAGAGAGCGAGTTAATCACACCTCCTGGAATAAAGGCTAAACTCTTCCTATTAGAGGTATAAATTTCATCTCATGAAGTCTCAAGCTACATGTCCTAGGAATAAAAAAACCTGAAAGCTGTAACTGATGAAGACTTGCAATGTTTTTGCAGATCTGATCAAGTAGAAGGCAGTTCAAGGAGACTGTGGAATTTAGATATATGTTATGGGTGGCAGACACAGAGTATCTGTGGCTGTGACTCCCTATTCACAATATAGCTCAAAGTCAGACTTCCTTGCCGTTACAGAGGTGAAAGGCACTGAGGCCTAAGTCCTCTAGTATCTCCAGTCTCACATTTGGATGCAGTTTGGGAGGCAATGAGATGAAAAATAGTATGCATCAGTTTAGCCTTCACCTGTGTAAGCAGGGAAAGGTGGGTACTACTATAATCTCAGAAATTACCCATCTCTCTAACAAGCTAACTAACTAAAAATGAGAAACTATTCCCTTTGCTACATCAGTGACACAAAAACACAGAGAAGCTGTTTCTGCTGACAAAAGCAAAAAGGCAGGATCATTTTGTAAAGGAACGTTTAAAATAATGTCTCTCTCTCCACTCTCGCGCAGAAAGGACGAGAATTCAACAGTTCCATTCCTTGGGCCATTTACTGCTGGCCTTCTTCATAGGATTTTCTCTGTTTGCAAAAGTGTTTTCAATTCATCTGAAGCAACTGTCAGAAGAATTCATTCGTTCCATCTCTTTTACTGGCCCTATCTTTAGCTCGTAAACTGTAGGTACTTTCATTTACTATATTTTAGTACCTTGCTTCTTATTTTCATTAATATTTTTCTCCTAGCACATAATGTTTTGTTTCAGTCAGTTCTTCAAGTAACACAAAGGGCAAAAGCCACCTCTTATTTTGCCTTGCTATTGCCATTACATATGCCAGCTTGTTTATTAGCTTCTTGTACAATTACCTGTACTATTTCAATGCCCACTATGCTCTTTAGCTCATTCACAAAGTCTCTGCCTTCCACATCTAAATCCTTCTTAAAGACTTCTGCCAAATAGGCAATCCTACTGACTTCATTTTTTAAAGACGCTTATTTCTTGGTTCTATTTCTCTGGCCGTTCAACAGTACTCAGTCTTTATTCACTTAAGTGCCTTTGGGAATTTCAAATTTACAGTCAGAAAAGGTAGGCATACCTTAAATTTATTTTATTGGCATCTACCTCAGGTAACAATCACAACAGAAATGCAGAGGCGTATGATTTTGTTTAGATTGTTTGCTCAGGCATGCTTTTTCAGCCCATACTGAAGCCTCTGCCCGTGTACAACTGAGACTGCAATCATCACCTGTGCTAGCCAGACACTGGCTATGTCTCCTGATGCTACAAGTACAGCACACCAAGTAAAGTGCATACATAGCCCTTATTTCTTTATATTGGAGTCTTAAATAACCTACTGCAGTAAAGTGGTTAGCTAACGTATTGCACTTACAACTCAATATACCATCCAAATAGTTTGCCAATAGAAGAAGCTGACATCCTCTAATTTGAAATGCCAGGTCAATTAAATGTTTCATAAAGGAAAAAATGAATCCAGAACGTGTGGAGATATTTGGGGGGATATTTTCAGGTCAGTAGCTATTCTATTTTGTCCCATTCATCAGCTAGGGGATTAAAAGCTGCAGGGCTAAAAATGAAAATAAGCAAAATAATAAATAAAACTAAAAGCTAACTATGCTACACGAAATGATGATTTCAGATATTAATTCAACTGATACACAGAATGCACATTCAGTGATTGTGTTTGATTGTAGTAGCAACTGAAATCCATATTTACAATTATATGTAATAGGCAAACACTATGAAGGCTAGATTTTATGCAAAAGAGGAGAAATAAACAAATCATGAATCAGAAACGTACTGGCAATATGGTGCCAACAGAGTTATTCATGTACTAATCAATAGAAAGCAAAAACTAACATACAGTGGGAACACTAGAAAAGTGAAAAACTGTCAACACATGCAAAAAAGATAGAAAGACTAGCCAAAATCTATAAACCCAGCCCAGTATACTGATTAAACTCTAATTTTGTCAATATTTGCTCACAGGAGTGTTCTAGTGCTTTGCCCTTTAGAAAGCATACACTAAAATAAAAAAGTAACTCTCAGAAAATGTACAAATTTAATCACACAGCAAATTTTAGATAAAGAGAATGTATTTTGCCTTTTCTATTTACTTTTTAAAGCGTTTATACATTTTATTCAATAGACGCCAAACTAGAAAAATCCATTACAAATAACGTGAAATTTCATGAAAGCGTCCTAGTTCAGTCTAACAACACTTCAAAGAGAGATTTAGTTAAATCCAATAAGTAGGATTACATGCAGATGCCAATCAATAGATGCTCCAATATCTGTCTGTATTTTAAAAAAATTGAAATGCCATGCTTAATAATTACATTTTAAATGTTCCTCTTATCTAGCACAGTTCAAATAAAGTTGTGCAGAAACACGATACCTCTGCGCTCTGCAGTTTCAGAGCAACATTAAGACATCACCTACCAGTAACTGCATCACAGTGCGATTACGTTTGTTAATTAAACCCATTTTTTGCCTTGAAATTCTGGGAATCTTGTATAAGGACAAATACAAAAGACCTAAGGAAAAAAGTGCCCAAGCAGATCCAGAGGAAAAGACCCAACAACTATAGAATACCTATCAAAAATATAGTCATTTTTTTTAGGTAATCTCCATGCATGAAAAACATTCCTAGAAACCAAGATAGCATTGCTAATAACATTTCCCTTTCAGATATCTTTATTACAATAGACTTTACTTCTAGTTCAATATGAAAAGATCTGACTGAAAGGCTAGAAAACACTTCAAAGTTTACAGTCAAAAATGTTTTTAAGAGGTGGTATATTATGCTGTTATCTGGTCTTTGAAGTTAATGCAGTATAATTCAGTTAATTCTGTTGCTTTTCTAAAAGCACTGGCATACCCCCGAAGAAAAAGAAAAATCTCATGCAGTCCAACAGGCTTAGCTTTTTCAGAAGCCTACACTGAATTAGAAAGCGATAGGGGCAAACAAGCAAGCGGAGGGAAACTGCTCACCGCTGCCTGCTGTTGCTGTGCCGCTGCCAGTGCAGTCTTTTGCGCCAACCAATTAAAATGACGGATCAGTTATCCCTGCCAGCGTGAGCGTTTCTCCTAACCAGTCAAAGGCTCCCGCCGGAAAGCCCCTGGCCACGGCTTTGTGTTGCTGACACAGCCAGCTCTCTGCGAATGCCTGTTCGTTAGCGACGAACGCCAGGGGCAGCTGCCTCCTGGGATCTGGCTGTAAAGGTACCGTTGTGCATCGGGAACTTGCCCTCGAGATTTAATGTGAAAGCCAGCAGAGTGGCAATTTTGCAGCTTTGCCTTATTGTTTTTCTCCAGGACATAGCTCAGCTAAACATGCTATCTTACAAATTCATTGAGGAAATGAAGAGAGTGTTATGTGCTCTTCCATGGCTACTAAAGTAGGCATGAATTAAAAACCGAGAAAAAAAAAAAATCCCAAACCGCGATAACAATGCAAAAACCAGTATCATGCATGTCACTTGGAACATCATGACGTGAGAGGGTAGTCTGTACGTAGCTGTACTAAGGAAAATGTGAGGCTTTCCTTTCCCTTTGCAGTGGCAAGGTGTAGCCACCTCTGCTGCGGCTGCTGGGAGAGGCAGCGCCAGAGAGCGGACTGCAGCAGGGGAAGGAGCTGGCAGGGCAGTGCCTGAACCGTCTCTCCGAGGGAGCACTGGACACACGTGCCCTTCAATACCACAGCCGCAGGCAAAGGCCTCAGCTGCCTAACGAGCAGCTCTTGCAGTCCCTGCGTATCTTGCTCATCTGCCCTTCCCGGGAAGGACCCTGAAGCTTGCTGCCTCATCACCCCCTGCTTTCTCATCCCCATATAAAAGACAGTCGGACAAGCACTCACTTAGTTCAGAATAACCACATACAGGCACCTAATTTAAATCCACCAAATCTAATGCTGATAGAAGAAATTTCCGCTGCCTTGATGACAGCAGAACTTGGTGATGGGCAGGGACACATACCAGCCCTGCTGCAGCTACACAAGTACGTTTTAGGGAATCGCTCTAAATTACTGGTTTACTTTAGGGAAATTACCAAAAAATTCCACCTCTGTTGATAATAGTTCAGCAGAGCCTCACAATCTGTACAGTAGCCAGAACTGTGTTTTGGTAGACCTTATTTTCAACTGAGGTTACTGAAACAGTGAAGAGAGGCTCAGGAGAGTTGTCCATACAACAGCTTCTCAGTGGTTCTCAAAGGACAGATGTGGTCTCTCTCTGTGACAGCACTGTCCTGTCATATTACTTCACATGCTGGTGTAGCTGTCTCTTCTGCCTGTTGAAATATATTTCTGAACCCGACAAGATACTAGCATCACTCACAAATACTCCCATTTTCCCCCCAAAAAAACCCGAAATAACTCACCAACTTCTCCAAACAACCCATGTTTGAGCTCAGTAAAATAAGTTTTATTATTCCATCCCTTAGGATTTTTTTGCCAGAGGAAAAAACTACTACCTGCAGAATACTGTCCTGAGTATTGCACTTCCCAGCCTTTAACTGCCATTGTAATTATTGCATTTGTAACTTAATTAAATAGTCTTTTTTTAATTCGAAAGCTTACAGCACTCTATATTAATATTTCAAGGGCATAAAGTTGTGCAAGGCCAGGTGGGGAAAGGAGAATTAAATTCTGTGGGACAGTGTCCTAGGCACTAATTTTGGGGGAAGAAGTATTGGAAGTATTTTGGATAATGTGATAGAGTCATCCAGCACCAGAGGTATTTAATTAACATCTATTTTATTCTATTACATCTTACTTGAAGCTGAAAATCATGCATGAAGAATTTTGCTTGAATCCTCTTAGTTTAAGCTAATCAAGTTTCTAATGCTTGATAGCTGGAAAAATTAAATTGCAAATGTGTTCTTAAAAAGAAAAACTAATTCATTTATAACAAAGATTACTGGAAGAAAATAAAAAAATGCAGATAAATTACAAATATTTTTCATCTCAGTTTTAAATGTCAAGGTCCATATTCATGGCGACTCCTGATGCTACTGTAAACAAAATTACTGTTTTTTAAAAGACGGATTAAAGGTCAACATAATCTCATACTTATTGTATTTTATTAACATCCATAGTGCAGCAGTGAATAAGATCTGGCATCATTAAGTAGGCGTTATTCGGTTGTTTCTAAACAGTACACATAAAACAATGTAAGTTACAAAAATAGAACATAAAGTGAAGTATCCATTGACTGCCAAACAGGAAAATAAGGTTTACATAGGGCTGTCCAGATACTTTTCAGCTATGCATTTCACCAGAGACTTTGTTAAAACTGAAATTGTACAAGCATACTAGTTTCAATGAAGTGTTTGTAGGAAAAGTTTTTCTCCTGGTCTAAAAGAAATTTCTCATGTAAATGAGATTCATCTACAGATTACCCTGGTGGATTCGGAACCTGAGCCTGGATGAGCGTGCTAGCCATCTGGCATTGGGGTACACTGCATATAGTATCTGATGTTGGAACGTAACAGTTAAATATGTTTAGCTCGGGTTAGATCAGTCATCTACAACTTGACTCAGATTCAGGTCCTGCCATGAATTGTTTCCCACTTTGCACTACCTGCAAAATCCAGCCCTAATTTGAATTACCAAAAGGAAAAAAAAAAAGAAACAAGAAAATATTCTGGCATATTTTAAACAAAAGCTAAGTTAGGAGAAGCCAGGAATAGAAAACGTGCATACAAGTTATATTCAAGAATGTTCAATGGTAGAGATGTTTGTGTGCATGTGGAGAACATTATGTGGATTTTGTATCGTAAAAAGAGGGGGGTTTTTCTAATGCTGGGTCTTGAATTCTATCTGATCTGATGACCCATCCAGTACTGTTGTGTCTAATCCCTCCCCATTAGAACTTAAGAAATGACCTGTTAGGCAAATCCTGGTTCTAGCACTACTAGCACACTGATTGATGAGGATTGCAGTATTCTTCAGCCCTTCTTGTTAGCTTCTCATCTAGATGCACCAAAGCCTCTTTCTAAGGCTGTTTGGTCAGCTCTTTCAAGTGTGGGCCTGAGATCTAACAGTACTTCTTTATTTACAAGTGAGAAAGTAAGGAAATGCAAATTAATTCATAAGACTTCCTTTCAGATTTCCAAAGGACACATAGTTGTACTGACCACAACCACAACCACTCAGAAAAGTTTTTTAAATTGTCCTTGACCTCTTGATCTCAGGAACCGCTCTTGTGACAGCCTTTTGAACAGAAGATTTCTCTTCCAATTTTAACACTGCCCTTACTAACATTCAAGTAACTTGGAGCCACTGAGGAAGGAGACTGAAGTCTTCTGCATTAGCACATTGCCAGCAGGGAAGCAAAGGAAGCAATCTGAAGGCAATATCCCTTGAATATCTGTTCCCAGTTTGGTCCTACTTGGAGAGTTTGGAAGAATTTGCAGGCCATTTTCAGTTGGAATCAGTGTTACTGATAACTCAGTAAACTGCACAGAGAGAAGCTGACACTTGTCATGGTGAAGTTTGGTGCTAATTGTCTCTGTTTTAGAATTTCCTCAAGAGCTGCTTTCATTAGGCCAGATTTTTAAGTCATAGAAATTGGCTCCTCTATCACACATATAAAGATGGAGCTTAATCTCATTTTTCCAATGAAAGCAGAACATGATAGTAAAGATCTGCTATCACTATAGATCTTTGCTGCCAAAGTAATATTCCTCCCCTCCAACTGCATTAAATCCTAGGTCAAAACAAGAGCAAACCCTGGCTGTTGAAATAAGAGACTTTCCATACTGGACCACAAACCAGAAGGGCCTTGAAGTGTAAAACTCCAACTAATGAAGATCCACAGCAAATTAACTATGAGATAAAGGAGTAAGGAACTTAGGGAAGAGCTGAAAAAGAGGCAACAGAGAGACACTAATGGGCTGCCAAAGAAAAGAAAAACTGAACCACAGGAGCAAGGAAGTACACAGCCACAGCCACTGGCAGTGAGGCAGGAGTACTGGCACTGTGTGCGTATGCAGAAGCACAAAGAGAGTTTCACACCCTCTCATTGCCTCAGTTCTCCCTGAGGAAAGATGGGCATGGAGTTACTATAGTTGGAGGGACAAAGGGAACTACAGGTTTGTCCTAATCCATCTCCTCCTCTCTTTCCTCCTGGCCCCCATATCCCTACAAACACGCTCTTGCGACGCAGCCACACCTCCAGCCTAACTGCAGAGCCTCCACATTTACATTGCCTCTGTGTTCACCCCAATACGTATGTTTGCACATCTTTGAGAAGTGCACTTTGATATCTGCAAATAAAACGGTTCCTACAGAAATGTTAAGTGTTTCCATCATACCAAACAGCGGCTGTTAAGTTGCTGTTTTACAGCGTTAAAGATCATAGCAAATTAATTCTTCTTGCTAAAGGTTTTTGGTAAATAATCAAAAGCTGGAGAAGCAGTCTCTAAACATGCTCTAAACATAAAAATGTTTTATTTTATCATTTCTAATCGGCTAAAGACTCCTATCTCAAAAACTGAATGTTGAGTTACAGAAATGAGAGACTGCCATTAATGAATTTGATCTTTTACGAATGCTATCCACTTATACTAGCTCAATTCTCATTTACTTTTGAATGTTCAGAATTTCCTGTCAAATATGCAGGTGTATATTAATTATCAGTGTTGGGAAACACAGTGACTAACTGGTTCATTTGCTTTAATGTAACCAGCTGTTAGTTAGCACTTCATTCTTTTTCAGGCCATCGCAACAGTAAAGATTTAAAATAAGTGTGCTTAGTGGCAAAAGCATCTAATCTGTCTTCCAGATTTTTAAACCCTTTCTCTGAAAGTCTTTATCTTCTTGTATCTTCAGCAGTAGCATATTTTGCTGTATTAAAGGTAGTTTATTACAAAAGAAATGCAATGAATAAAAGTGTTTTTTTTGCCTTACAGATGGCTTTAGAATTATAGCAATTGTAATGGGTAGAAGGTATTTATGTCACATGTAAGTTCACTTTATAGAATTGCAGACAATTGCTTACTGAAAGACCCTCTTGAAGGAAAGCTGGTAAAAGGTGAGTGACAAAGCAGCTGCCATCATAGTCTCTGAAAAAGCAACTCAGTGAGACAAGTAAGGCTCTGTAAGCAATATTTCCTTAAGGAACAACGATAGCAGAAATCAGTGCTATCCATTCATTTGCTAAAAAGTCAAATGATTCTTAAAATCCAAATTAGATAATGGAAAATGTCCCTCTGTTACACCATTTTAAATTTGGTGTCATATATATTGCATGGTTGTGAATAGGATGCAACTGTATGTATGTTGGAGAGGAGGAAGATAGAAAAGTGATGGAGGTCTCAAGATTCATAGCTTAATATGTAAATATTTTACCTATTGTAGAGGGCATGCAAAATGTGGCCCACTATGTGAAATAATGTAGCTGAAAGATTCTGTCAAGTTGTTTTCTTTATACTGCATCTTCATCCTTTCTTGGGGAAGAAACTGCCATTTTGCATTTTAGACACAGAAGATTACATGATAAGTCACTGATTTATCCCTTTCTTGTAGAGATAATAAAAATTATTATCACAATAAAATGCTGCTGAGATAGCAAAACTGAAGTTTTATTTCTGGCTGTGGAAAAAAAAAAAGATTAGGCAAGAAAAAAAGACTTAGCTTATTGCTAACTTCAGAATTAAATGGAGCCTTTGAAAGTGTCCAGCTCCATACATTTATGGTTATCCCCAAATCTTTGTTGTTCTTGCAATACTGGGACTTGAGTATAGATAGGAATGTGAGCATAGCCTGCTTTGGTCTCCTTTGTTAGCACAGAACTTGCAGGAGCAATATTGCCATATGATTCTTGCTAGCAGGAATGGTTTCTACTGGTTGCATTTGTACTGGATATTCCACAGTGCACAAGTATTTATGTAAGTAGACCCAAATTAATTAAAATGCATAGACTGTCAAAATATTAAATTTTCAAATATTTTTCTTCCTATTTTCACTTCATTCACAGATTTGATCCCACCAGTTCAGTAGGCTTCATCATTACTATTACTTAGCTACGGCCACAAATGTGCACAGTGATTGAAAGTCGCTCAGATATACTTTCTAATGAATACTTTTCCTGCTTTCAACAGCTTCTCCCATAAAAAGAAAAACAACTACAGTAGTTTGTAATACCACAAATATAGTGTAAAACGAAGTGGCAGCAGTGCTTTCACCAGAAGCTTGTTGTCTAAACCTCTAGTGGATGAAAGAGAGACCAGTCTGAGTTTGTCAAGATTTATAAGTCTTAGCAGAGTTCTAACAAATACACCAAGGTGCCTTATGTTGGTAAAAAAACTTCTGAAGATATAACATTAAAATAATTCTCTGAATGGAATATCAGTAAATGAATGATTTTCTTTTCTGCCACAAGACCTGTGTCTCCATCAGGACTTTGCTGGCACTGCTGCTGTGCCTGTTAATATTTTCCACATTTTAATGTACACAAATGTGCCAGCAACTTTCTAAAAGCAGAGCAATGCTTAGTGCATGTGTACTCGGAGATTATTCTATGTGCTAGTTATGGCTTAAAAATTGCTAAATGGGAAGGGAATCAAAAAACACAACTCAGAAGAAAAGACTTTGCCAAATGAAGGCAGTATGAGGACATCTAAGGGAAAATGAGAACACTGGCAATCAGCCTCCTTGGGAATCCAGATCATTCAACACTCCAGGATTTTCCCCTGGCCTACATGAAGTATGTATATCTGTTTTCTTCTAAGAAGGAACTAAATATTTCCATTTTCTATGTGAAATAAATGTTTCAACAGTTCGTATTCCTACAGAACTCACATACTTTCACTCACAGAAACAACTTCTGGTAGCTCTAATGGCATATATTATTCTCAATTTTTAGAAAAAAGTATGGACAATAATATTCAATTATCTTGCAGTAGTAGCACTACTGAATCATTTCTTATTTTGCAGACAGAACACAGCCTCCTTTGTTATTCTCTCTTATCTATAAGCCAGCAATTAATCCTTCTGCACACAATGAAGCTGATTAAAAAAAGAAAGGAAAAAAAACCCAAATATCATGGAATTCATAGGATGCAAGAACAGACAGCAAGAAGTGTTTGTGTTTTTCAGGTTATGGGCTACGATTTAGAGGGGACAGGAAACTTCAAATGAACTTTGGAAAGAACTAACTTATACATCCAAACCCCAGTGTAAGTAACTGTGCATCCTTTAGGTATGTCCTTTTCACTTGAGTTGCGAACAGTACGTTTCTTCATTTCCTTTTAACTCCCTATACACTGAAAGACAGACTGATTTTTGCTGGAGAAGTGCCTTTACGCATCAGAAAGTATTCCTCCCACGTATTAGGTAAGTGGAGATAGAACCTAATTAAGCTTGCTGGTTAGATGATCCCATTTCCACTTGACTATAACTCAGCACGTACTCCAGCAGCCCGGCCCTCCAGCACAGCAGAAATCCTTACCTCTGGACACGAGAAGTGCCTGATTAGTCAGTGGGAAAACCATATCAATACACTCTCACCTCCTCCAGGATCAGCAGCACACTAACGTAGTGGGAGTCCGCTAGCCCACGGGCTAGCTGGCCAGTTTCAGAACTGGAGTCTCCAGCATCCCTAAAGACACTGTGAGACGAGGGGTTGCGGCAGCTCGTTCTATCGCTGCTTCCTTCTCCACTCTCTTAACAGAACTACGGAACTGTCTGCAACAACCTACATTATGAGCACACTGAGGTTGCAAAGTCAAACACTGACAAGCTGGGAAATGCCAGGCTTACCCAGTTGCCTGTGTAAATTTAATTCACCCCTTGCTACATTTGTATATATTCATTGCGATATAAATTTTAATTACCCAACTGGATACTATTTTTTCCACAGGACATCATTCAGCCCACCAGAAGAATGCAGAAGGGGGCTGAATTAATGCTGTACTGACAGGCATAAAAATGCCTTTTTTAATTTGCAAGTGCTTGACTTTGCAACCAAAGTTACATTCTTTTGATACAAATCTGAATAAAATTTGAATTGTATAAACATACATAGATTTGAGGGAATAATGGAGCAAGAGGGAGATGAATTATTTATATATGACTGGCATCAATGCAATTAGTAAGAATAGCAAGAGGTGTTAATATCTACATGGATGAGGGCACTTTGCAAACACAAAATCATCATCATAATTTAGATATTTCAAAACATTTCACAGACTCACAGCATTATTACTTGTGACCTTAACCTTCCAAGATATTCTGGAGAAACTGCGGTATAACAAAGATAATGAAGACCAGAAATGAAAATTGGATAAGCAACAAAATGTGCTGCTTGCTTTTCAAGTTTTGCATATTCTAAAAGGGGAGTGGATATCCTTCTAAGATGCAGTGCTTCCATGAGGATTTATACTGTCATTGGTTCTAAGAAAATATCTGCAAAGAAAATATTTAACTGAAAAGGAACAAGAAACTGACCCAAGAAATGCACTAATATCAAAAGCTCTGACCTATGGCATGTTCAGTCATCCAGAAAATTAAAGCTGTATTTAGTTTACATTTTCATGCCTTTATTAGCAAAAATCAGCTATGACTAAAACAATCACTATCAGGCTAAATTGTTATTTCAGATTGAATGAGTTTTTAAAGTGATATTTGCTTATTTTTGCACACAAGTGACGGTCTCCAATTTACAGATCCCTCCAAATTCAAAGCCATATAACTGACGCCATGCTAAAGGTGTAGGTCTTTTGCCTCATCACATCTTGTTAAGATGCATCATGTTGTGATTAACTGCACTACTATATAAAAACATGATGGAAATGTAAATAAAAATGCTCTCCTTTGAAAACAAATCCTCACTGTTGTTCTGTTGTTTTACGTACAGTGCTGAATTCCACTTCAAACATTCCTCTTCAGACAAGAATGGGTCTCAGTAACTAAGATAATTTTTTTTGCTGTTACTTAATATGGATATTTTTAACCTCAGAGATTCTTTTACATACAAAAAATGATTAAGAATAAATATTAATAAAGTAGATAGCTAAAGATATAATCATGTGAAATAAGAGCTCCAGTCTTTTTTTCTCTTATAACACTGAACTGCTTATTCCTTTTCTTTCTAGTTAACTAATCTAAAGGAAGTTTTGTAATCATCTATACAAAGCTAGCAGAAATTTCAAAACAAGCAGCTTATATTTTTATTAGAAATAGAATTAAATAATACAGAAGGTCTTATGTCATAGTCATACTTTTTAAAAAAGCAAACTATCCCATCTTCCAAGCCTCATAAAAAAAAATCAATCCAAAGCACTAGGGACTGGATTCAGTCTTCATTAATTGCTTCTACGCACCACTGCTCCCTGGATTCACTAGTTTGCCACATCAGCACCAAATCTGGAATATTTATCCTTAGCCAACGTGGGTAAATTGCTGCTTCCTCTTCCATTTTCCAAAGTTCAGCCCCTTTGCAAATCACCAGCCACAGAGTTACAAAGCTGGTTCCGCTGTTTCTGAAAACACAAATAGCAAATTCACCCTCCCCTTTGAAAAAGGACAACTCTTTGGGGAAGCAGATTTAATGCAGGACATTAAGTAAACTGATGCTGTCATTAGTGCAAATGTCAAGTTCATTATAGCAGATGTTTCAGCTGAAGATTGCTACACATTAAAATCTCAAAACAAATGTGCAGAGTATTCACCATTTGATTTAGTGTGTCTGCTTCAATGCTCTAAAGAGTCAATCAGAGCTGTCTCTTTGTGTAATTACACGTTGTTATGTAACGAAGCTAGTTATCTGGTCGAAACATTCATAACAAGTCCTGGTTCCAGGCTACTGCTGATCATTTTTATAAGCCCTTTGAAATGCAAAATGTTTATGAAGTACATAATGAAATGTTATTGCTAATGCAGTTAGAGACTGAAAAGACCTCAGAAATAGTACGGAACATCTACCATACTGTACACATTGTTACAGGAACATCTTTATTTTGGGAAATCAAATGGTGTGACTGTAATAAATTATGCTGCTTTCTGCAAACACTTCAGTTCAGGAATGGACCTGCTTTCAGGATCTTAGCAGAGAGCAGAGAGAATAACATGTGAAGTCCATTATCAGGTAATTTGTGATGCTCTTGCAGTTTTCTACCCAAATCTAAAGCACAAATTACTTGGCTGCTCTTCAGGCCAAAAGTAATGGTAAATGCCCACAATAATTAAAAAAATAGAACAAACTGTGTCTTAAAAAAGAAAACAAACAAACAAAAACCTTAGAGGTAGGTTTTGAAAAGCAACTTCTAAACATTCTTCCTAGGATTATAATTCAGTTTTTCCTTAGCAGTCTTAATTTGATTTATTGAAAGTTGCAAACAGTAGCTGAAACTGTTCTAAAATGAGTAATGACAGTCTGAAACAGATTAACACTAACAACTCTAGGTCACTGTAAGGAATCCACAATATAAGATCTCCCACAATCTTAAGTAGGTCGCAGTATATGGGAGTCAGACAAATGTTGCTTTAGACAGCAAAAGACATTGTGGTTACCTTATTTCCTCTTAGTTGTAAGGTACTTTCTTCTGTGCTTAAAATGTCCCTCCTTTGTCCTTTTTGGAATATGCAAACCAAAAACCACTTCTGACAACAACCAAGGATAGAATAGATTTTGGCTTAGATAAGAGTCGCATGGATGAATGAATGAGCCTACACATGACAAAGCAATAAGCATTAGCACACACAGTGTGGCTCACTTTCACGTATCTGTTCACAAATAAAGACCAAAGAAAGAAGCATAAGGAAAGATCAGAGAAAGAGGTTGGAATTTATAGCCTTGTAGACCAGAATTAAGACAACAGTTCCAAAAAAATCTGCACTTTAAAGAATCTTAGCAATAGAGAAGGTGTAATTGCAGCTGACTGAATAGAAAAGAACTGCAGAGTCTGGCAAACATTCTTGCAAAAGTTTGAACATTTACTTGCCTTTAATGAGACCAGCCTCACATGTAATCTTAGAAGTTAGGCCCATGCTCTTGCAGATCCATCTGCAGCATCCTAACATAGTTTACAAGTGAACAGACTGTAATATACAGTTTCTTGCTGAGAACACTTAGAGCATCACTATTGCCAAATGTACACTTAATTGTTTCTGTCCTGCATTGTCTGATTCATAGGATAGCTAAAATTTACTTTAACCAATGAATTTGTCAGGCAATAATGCAATAAAAAACATGTATTTTATGTTTGACAGTATAAGGAAGTTTCAGAATGAATCCATCCAAAGTGAAATCAAGGGTTTCATCTACACAGTTCAGTTCTAGGGGAGCAAGAAAGCTCTGTGGGTTTTTCTTTTTTCAAGGTCTATGTATTTATGCCACCATAAAAGAAGAAATAAACTAATTTTATTTTCACAACTGAAAAAAATATCCTCAATTTAGTGCTTTCATTGGGTTGGCATGTCTAATAAAATATATTACCAATGAAAATAAGAGATTACTGTACAATCCAGCCATTTTTTCTTCCTGAACAACTTCTTTAACATCTCTCACTGCATAAATGCATGCTTCTTAAGAAAGAAAAAATCCCACTACTCTTTCTTCTCTTACGGAGATAACTTGCAAAGAATAAATACTTAGGTTTTTTTTAATTTTTGATGGAGATTGATTAATTAGGAAACTGCTCAAACTCCACTGATATTTATTTTTCCAACATTAGCCTTTTGACCTTTTCATTCTTCCCTTAAAAATCATAAGTGATTTACTTTAGATGCTGAAGCTATAATAAAATATAATAGAAAACTACACTTTGAATAAGAAATACTTTGATACCACCCATTTGAATGGAAAATTACTCCTTGAGAGTAACTAAGTAGACAAACGCATAATTTAAAGCTCCCCTCCCCAAAGAAATTAACCACAAAGAAAAGAGACAGAATTACTTAAATATGACATCCAAACAGGGTAAGATTTGGGTTAAATTTAAGTGAAGTGGATAAGGGTCACACCTTTTTCTGAAATGAGACAAAGCATAAAGGAAGATTGCCTGGAACTGTCCTTTTACTTGCAATACATATATACCTATTTATTTTGAAGTGCATGCTCATATACTCTAGACATTTTTTCTCCTTAAATAGTACTTGCTGAACCTGCCCCTCTGTGTGCAGTTTTCATTGAAATAAAAGGGTAGTGTATTACCCAACCTTTTCCTGCTTTAGACTCTCCTGAGTCTAAAGCCCCCCTTACCAGCTCTGCAGCTCTCAGGGACAGCGATATTCTGCAAAAAATAGAATCTGTCTGCTTTAACTCTAGGGGAAGTGGTCTGATAGCTACAAACAACAATCTTCGTAGCTTTGCAACTATGTTTTAAACACACAAACAGGGAGATATTAGTGTGGTGAAAGAGCTCACCTTCTAAGTTTCTTGATTATAGATGTGAACAGAACAGGAATTTCCATAAGGGCTTCTTCTGTCAGTGTGGAAGAAGAGAGAGCTTTCTTGGTATCTTACATTGTAAGGGAAGGTCTCAGTTCTGGAAGTGTATAGCTTATGGAAAACCTTTGGCAGGTAATTTCCAGACTTAACTGAAAGTCAAACAATGCTTTGGGGTTTTAAAGAATATTGCAATAGAGACCCTGTCCTGAAAAACAAAAAGAAAAAACAAAAAGTACATGAAAGATCAGCTGGAAGGCATGGCTTTCTTCTACCACACTGGCTGGAAGTCATGACCATAGATTCAAAAGGACTGGGTCTTTTATTAATAGGAGCAACGGAGGAAATGCACAGAACAAAAGACTTCAAACACCCCCCCCCCACACACACCTCCATTAATGATCCAATAGTCTGAAACAACTCAGGATGAATACTAAGGCTAAATCTTTACTAATTAAAAAAACCTCTTGTTCAAGTCACTGAACACTTTGGCAGAGGGAGAATCCAAGAGAGGCCCAATGAATTTCACATCCTTAGCAGATGCTAAATAAGAGATCCGTGTATCTGCCCTCCATTTCAGAAGGCCCAAGTTGCCCAAGGTCAATTCTAAGTTATGCCAGACCTATAGAGAGTCTGTGATGAGCCAGTCATCCAGATAAAGATAAATAGGTATGCCTGATTTAGATAATAATACCTGGGCAAAGACCTTAATGAAGCACATCATTGTTGTGGAGAAACTGAACAGTTGTACCCTATACCAGAAGCGGCTTGACCACTTCCATGATGATCAAGATGTTGAAGTGAGCCTTTTACAGGTCTGGAACATAAATCAGTCCTTCTTCTGAGGCAAGGGTCTTCTTGATGCACAGGGTAATCATTCTTAAACTTCCACACAATGACACTTACTTTTCTTAATAGGGCTCTCTTCTCTTCACCTTTCCTTTTTCAGCAGTAGCTGTTGGGTAGCTCCTCTGTAGGGTAGCTCCAACCCTACAGGAGGAGCTACTACCCTACATCGGAGCTACCCATAGGAAGACCAACTCCAGTAATATATTCACCTGCCACTGAAGCAGGCTCTCACGAGAAAGATTCTTGGAAAGAGATGGGGGAGGGGATGGTTGATGAACCAAAGATGGACAGAATAACCTTGGGATACCATATTAAGAACCTATTTACTGGATGGTTGCTATGTTAGATAGCAGTTCAACAGCTGATCCCCAGAAAGGTTGGTGGTTTAAAGAGTTTGATAATGGAGAAAAGGGGTTGATATTGGCTGTCTTGCTTGTTCAAAAAGCCTGCATGGGCAGTGAAGGTAAATGTTAGTGATAAGCGAGAACGTCAAAGCTATCTGATGTCTAAAGTGTCCAAAAGAACAGATGACATGGCCAGTAAATTCACATGGGAAGGAACAGGAGTACAGACAGAAAAGGGATTCCTTATTAATAAAGGAGGGCTATCGTCCCAGGGGCTTGCCATCACCCTGGAATCTTTAGCCATATGCAAGGTTCATTTGTCTAGGCAGAGAGGGGAAAGCCTTAATCATAGGTTGGATCATCCTCGAGTATTGTAAATGTTACAGTAAAGAGGTCTTCTACAGTTTACTTCCATGCCTAGACAAAAAAATCATCATCGAAGCAGCTCTCAAAATCATGCCAAACACCACTATTCAAAACTGTCCCAGAAATCTGATAAAAAAAATCAAAAAAAGAGAAAAAATGATCACATACATATGGCATGAGCATCTTAAGATTGACAAGGTTACTTGATGCCAGAAATCACAAAGAAGACAACAAAAATACCTGCTTATCAATGTGGTCCAGTCTCTTAATGGCATTAGTGTCTCATCCACTGTCTGTCTGGATAGAAACAATCATGACAGGAGACAGTGCCAAAAGAATCAGCACCACAGGACAATGATCAATGCTCAGTGAAAAAGACAGAGCTATGTTCTGATCCAGCGCAGTCTGTGGGGTTTCGGCCATAGCACCTACACCTTGCCTTTGTACAAGCATTCAGGGCACATGGAAGGTAGGGCCTGGCTTGTATGTAGGTCAGGAGATGACCCAGTGAAAGTGAATTATTTACTGAGGATTTCTGGGCAAAGACCATAATACAAAAAAACTATTTTTGAGGTATGCACACTGCTTATAGAAGTTGTGTAACTGAAAAAATGTGACTGAAATAAAAAATTATTATACTTCTATAAAAAACCCCCCAACTCTCTGTGTACTTGTACTCTTGTGAATGTTTCGAAAATAAAATCCCTGAAACTTACAGCAAGGGAAAACTGTCTATTTAAGATATTTCTGTCCAATTTCTGAATACAGCTTTTATACTCAACTCTAAAGAATAAGAACATCATAAGCAAAAGAATTCAAGTTGCCCTCTGCCCAAGTCAACCACATTTGAAGACACATAGCCTGGGCTAGCAAGAAAAGAAATTGCAAAGAAAGAAAAATAAAAACAAATTTGGATTTTACTTGATCACTGTAAAACTTAATTCGGTGCAGTAACCCCAAATAATCTTTCTTTTCATATTAGTGTACCTTGCATGAGGAGTTTATTATATTTCTTAAAATCTGTACTATAAGAAGCTATATCCTAAATGCAGAATTTGGATGCCAGTTTTCAATTTAAAATTACCATAACTGCATGAAGTCCCCCTGAAATTCATGAGAGAAATCCTGTGGAGGTCAGTGGGGCCAGGAATTTACCCACTGTGAACTGACTTTTCATTCTTTCCTTCACCTCATCTAGTATGCTATTTCCTATAGCAAATGATGTAGTTGAACTGTTTCATGACTATCTTTCAAACTGTAATACCAGAGTTTCTAAAAGCTGATATATTTTTATTAACAAATAAAGATGAGACAGATCAGAGTGAGAAATCTAGCTGTTTTAAATTAAAATTGATATTCATTTATACCAGGCTATAGCAATTGACCATTGTCAGCCTTTGAAAACTTTAACAATTTTTCATCTTTAATATGGAAGGTTTGGAGTGAGGAGGAAGCTTTCATACGTACTATTTTACTGATTCACATCCTATGCCTGAAGGGTCTACATAAAGCAAACTTTCTTCCATGAAGACAGTGAATATGGAATTCCATTTTTAAGAATTCATTAATGTGGCTTCCAAAACGGCTAGAAAATCAATGCAGAATGAGGAAAAGGGCTTTTCTTTTTTCTTTTCACCAGTGTTAAGTTACTAATTCTGCAGGATTCTCAGAATTTACTACTTCAGGGAGCAAGATAGGAAAAAGAATCAATTGATGACTCTTTTGTAATAACAAAAAGCAGTTAACACAGCCCCATCAACACAATATCATTTTTTTAATAGAGTGTTAGAAAATGGGAATTTGTGCTATGAGTTAGAGCAGTTTGGAAGCATATTTAAAATGGAATGATTATTTTAATGAAAGAACCAGAAAAAGTGAACTACTGGGAATTTAAGCTGTCAGTAAAGCAAAAAAAAACCCCCAAAAAACTCCATAGTTGGTAAAAACATACAATAATATGCTAAAAATAATGAAATAGTATTTATACAATGAAATAGTACAAAAATAATGAAATAGTACAAAACAAATATTAATGTAATAAATACTATAGAGCTGAAAAGAAGCTTCATTTGAGACAATACTGTCAAATAGGTGAATATCATCTTACCTCCTAGCATAACTCCTTATGAAAAAAACCATGGATTGTTTTAGTGCAGTTTTACAAGCAATTAATTTTTCCTCTCAAGTTGACATTCATGTGAGACAATTGGGAAAGAAGAAACAAAAGATCGCATTACTAATGCCAGCATTTAAAACCTAGAGGGGCTTTTGCAACTCAAACTTTATAATGCACTACCGGACTTTCTTTGGCTCAAGGAAAGAGATGGGTTCTAGGTGGAATACTCTGTATTACAGAATAAATGCGGAGAACAAAACAGGGCAGCTGAAGTTAGAATAGTCTGGAAAGTGGACTGTGGCAATTTGCCTGTAGCTGGTTTCCCCAAACTCTCTTTCTAAAGGTGAAGTTTTATTGATGAGCGGCCTTCCAGCAGTCCAAAGCTCTAGTACTTTGTGCACAGGACAGAGTTTTCTTTTTATTCTGACCTAACATAAAATACCCAGCAACTGCCCAAGATCTAGAATACTGCTAGCTGTAGAGATTACCAAGTTCTTTGTTTGCCGAGAAGATTTAGAAAAAGTGGGATGCAGGTCTATGTTCTCACTGTGTGAAGATGCCAAGTGACATACAGTGCATATTGGAGTGACGCTGTAAACAGCAAGTGCTAGTCCCTGAAAGCAGGCAGGGTATATAAGCATGTGCTAACCTGAAAGATATATGAGTGTCTGCTAACCTACAGAATTTGATATGTTATGCCAGAATCTTACATGAAAGGGGAAAGCCTTGAGGAAAATACGCAGCTATACCATCAAACAGCTTTTTGATAAGAATATATTCAGATATTGTAAATGCTTGGTACAATAGTACTTTTGCATGTATTAATATTTATTTTACAAGAGAACACAAAGGCATGTGCTTCTTTTCCCTGATATGTGCTAGTAACTAAGAAGTAATTGATAATAATCAGTGTTGATGCTTGCTTACTAGAAATTACAGACTAAATAATAGCATCATGCCATACAGACGATAGGTCACATCATGAAAGGAAGACATTTAGAACTTAGTTTTTTTTCAGTATACTTACTAATCATTGCCTAATGATGGATATATGTACCATTTTTAAAGACACTTTTTATTTTGTTCTTAATTATATATCATTTTATTTTATTTTATCTTTTAAGCATGATATATATCACTTATTCCTAGAGAATATCAAAATAGTCGATATTAAGGGAACACCATTAGCAAATACCCAAGGTGTCCTTACAGATTAACTAAACATTTATTCGATATGCAGCTAGTAATACTATATTCAGCATTTAGCAATATAATTCTGAACTCAGAAAGTATGTCTACTCTCCCTTTGTACGCTAAGAGAGTCCTGAGTCAATTGCAGAGAGGGAAAGAAAGTTGAGGAGAATGGGTTTTTTTGACAACTGCCAAGAACTCAGTTGTGGAAAGATGAAAATGATAAGCCACTTGGTCAAGACAGACAGTCTAGCTTGAAGTATCTTTTCAGACTTTTCTAACAAAAAAGATCTTCCTGCTGGTTCCTTGAATCAAGTCTTTCACAAAGAAGTAAGATTTACTTTAGTTTATGCTGAATCAAAAAGTAAATAACTTCATAATTACTTAACATAAACACATTTATTGAGAGAAATGGGCAAAGTGTTTGCCAAAAATTCACACATTCTAGGGGCAAAGCGATCACTATGTGCAGAAGAACAGCAAGTCAGTGTTTTAGGACTTGCCAGGTTGTTGTGAGAAGAGGGATAAGCGAGAATGAAAACCTCTACAGAGGCAAACCTGGGGAGCGGGCTTCAAGCAGAAGCAGCAACATCAGCACCAGAGAGCAGAGCTTACTGAGGGAATTGTTAAGAGCTACTTCTATCCAACTGGACCAAACTGCCTCTAGTATAGCATCAGTAAAATGATCTTAATGTATTTTTAGCTTTTGCATTTATTTATTTATTCAAGGGAACAAGTGTGATAGCTTACATGTCTGAAAATGCTTAACTCAGATTTTACCTTGCTGGATTTGACTGTAGATTGAGATCTGAAGAACATTTCTTCTCAAGGAAGCATGATGTATATGTATATACATGTGTACACGTTTGTTTTGAGAGAAACTACAGTGTTCCTGTGAGAAAAATTTCTTTGTGCCTTTTCTGACTGCTGTGACTCTTCTATTGCTTGAAAAGGGAACAAGATTTAAAGACAAGTTACTTATAAGAAAGTTAGATTTTAATGTCAGAGAAAGTGAATAATGTTCTCTGTACACGAACAACAACATAAAATACTTCTTTAGATATTTTTAATTAGTAAAACGCATATTTTAAGAAGGAACACTATATGCCAGATGTAAGCAGACATCTACCAAGATCTTCTGAAGAAGTGCTGCAACATGGGATTTCTTTTTTGCCTGGATTTAATAAAGAAAAAGGGCCTGAACGGGATCACAGAAAGGAGTGGAAGTTGAGTTATCCTCCATCTTCCTTATCACTTCCAACTGGAGGCTTAGGTTGGTCTTCCTGCCTGATTCTGAGCGTTGGTATTTCACCTGAGGATTCAGATTTTGATAACACTGTCTAAGCACTTGTCTACCCAGAAAAATTCTACCAAATAAGCTGACAGTAAGTAAAACTCCCATGTAGTTCTTTTTATTCAAGCTGCTAAGGTTTTACAGTTACGTTTCAACCATCTTAAGAGTGATGCAAGCAAAACCGGAACAACACTTTCTTATACTGGAAAAAGACTGTCCATTTAGCACGTGGCAATAGTGGGTGGGTTGCTTGTTAAATTCTATTGATTTAAAGTCACATCCAAGTATAAATTCATATCTAAGTATATTTTTCTTTCATTGATACACTTCCAAGCATGGGAGCAGAATTTATAAAATATTACAGTTTGCTTTCTGCAGAGAAACACCCAATGGAGACAATACCAGATGGGTTCAGTGACTGGATGAGATTTTTTAATAAAAATTTGCTATTGAAACATCTGTTTCCCTTGACTCAAGAAAGATAGAGGAGGAAGAGAAAGAGGAAAAAAGAAAAGAGGGAGGTGAAACAAAACCTTGATGTACAAACCAACCAAACATCTTGAAAAGGAATGAGAAGGACCTTTCAGATGTTTCTGAAAAGACACTTTAACCCATTGACATGAACGTCTGCTAAACTGAAGAGAAATAGCAAAATTTGCACAAGGAATGACCTACCTTTGTTTGAAAAAAATGTCATCCATTTAAGACCTATGGTGTGTATATATATATATATATATATATAGTCTCAGAACATTATAATACAATGCAACTCATGGTAACAAGATGATATTGTAGGTTGTTCAAAGGTTTCCTGATGTCTGTATACACACCATATTTGCTCCTGTGTCTAAGAATTGATCTAAAAAAGTTGTCTAACATGTCCAACATCCATCTTCCAACAGCATCTCCAGAAGTTTCAGAAGTAATAAAAGAACTATAAGTTATGAAAATATTCTGCCAACTTGGAGTTGAGAATTTGTGTGAAGTTATTAAGTTATATGAATTAGTAACTAACTGAAAAGCAATACATTGCACACTGAAAATGAAGATGGGAAATAGTATGAGCAATTCCGGAGTTTCTTCACATGGAAGGCAATTGGGTTATGGAGCAAACTACTGAGGTCAGCAATTTAGCTGAAGTTTATTAGTTCAGAAAAGAGTCAGATAAACACAGAGCAAGAAATTACTTTTTTTTTTTGATTGAAATCAAGACATACAGGATCATTTATATTTCATAAATTTCACATATTTCATTAACTAGTCTTTTCCTGGCATTTACCCAGTCTGTGCTCTTATGCATCAGAAATTTGCAGCAAAACATACTGAAACATTATTAGCTGACAGTACCCTGAAACTGGCTAAAAGAAAATTCTGTTATGTCCAGAAACTGTCAATCAACTTGGAGTCTTATTTGGAAATAAATGACCTTTCAAGCAAAATAAATACACATTTTTGCTGATTAATTCTATTTAAGTGTATATAAACTTCATTAAATTAAGATTTATTTTGAATCTGATGCTTGTAGATAGGAGGCAAGATATACTATTAGCTATTACACATTTCAAACTGCAAAGGCAATGTATTCTGCTCTCAACAATGGGATAAATCAGGGCATGGTTTGCCTTTTTTTTTCCTCTCTTCACTTCTAGCAAGTTTTGTCCATAAGGTACATCTGTTGGATGTTCGCAGGCTCTATGTGGCATGGAAGGGAGAAATGTCAGTGAGATGCCACTGCCCTGCTGACTTGCTGCAGCTGTCCTGGTATGACAGAATCATGAGCTGTCTGATGGCTCAATGTTAAGGAATTGGAGTTCAAGGTATTCCTAAATTATTCTCCATCTGGATACACTTATTCTGAAACACAATGGCCCTGTTCTGTTAAAGCCTTTGTTCAGAGAAATATTTGGGCAAACATAGCTGTTCCCATAAAATTCTGTGTTACTTAAGTCAGGAGAACACAGATCTAGTCCACTTGGTGCTCAGCTATGTGAAAAACCTGGAGATAAAACAATAGAATTTCCTGGAAGGCATTTTGACTTGCCTTAGAATAAGACTGGGTATCATATTCTGAAGTTTGATTCCACATCTTCTTGTCTTGAAAACCATTAGTAATTGAAAATCAGCATAAAAGAGGAATATGGGGAAATAATTGCTTCCAATTTCAAGCAAAGCAACTGACCTAAAAGCTTTGTCCTGCTCACTTAGAACTGGAGCAGTATTAGTTTCTAAAACATGAAAAGAATTCAAACTGAAAAAAACTAAGCTTAATGAGATCGCCTTGAAATTCAAATGAACCTTTTCTCTTCACACTACAATGTCCCAAAAAATTATGTCCTAAATACTGTGTAGAAACACACATGAATCATTTTGAAAGTATGGCATCCTGTAAATAAAACTATAAATTAAGAGTTACCACCTATAATAATTACGTGAAACTGAAGAGAATCACATCTGCAGTCATAGTTAAATCCCTATCATACAAATCTATGTCACCACATTTTTCTGCAACATTTTAATATATTTCCTGGTATTTTCTTACTGCTGTACAATCAACAAACCAACAGTTATTTCTCTGTGCAAACCTTTGGTGCTTGTGAAATCAGGCAGACTGAAAATATTGAATTGAGATAGGTAGAAAGTGCTATAAAATATGACAGTCCAAATGCAACTACATTCTAAGACTAATGAGAGTGATTTTTTTTTTTTGCAATGACAGCGAAGGGTGCTTGTTTTTAAGGATGGATTTTAAGTTATTCCAGCTTTCATAATTATGTCAAGTTTCCAAAATAGTTATGAGTACCTGTTGTTACTTTGAAGAAGGACACACCCACACGGAACATTTCAGAGGCTTTTTTCATGTTATATGCAGTTGATTAAAATACATTTAGGAAATCTTTTTCTAAAACAACAACTGAACGTTTAATCTGTCATTCAACCACTTCCTACAATAGACACCTGGAACATAAGACTATGCCTTATAAATTTTTGCAGCCTTATTCTTCCCAGTTTTGTAATTTGAAGAACATTCATTCAGAAATCAGCTGATTGCTAACAGACTACTTAGTTCATATGCATCTCACAGAAGAGTCAAAGGATATGGAAACAAATTCTACCCTCAGACATAAAAATGGCTACTGCCTATAATACTTGTTACATGACTACTCGTTGGAGGGGGCTTATAACACAACAGAACATCACAGGAAAAAGGTGAATATATCATTCTGAGTGTACCAGCAGAATTTAACATCTACCACAAGTGAATTACAGGGAGAGCACTGTGCCGTGCTGACTAGCGAGAGATGCAACTGAACTTTTTGGTAGAGACTGACTACCCTTACCAAACTGAATTAGGAGATCTTATGCATTTGAGCTTATTCTCAGTGAAGTGCAGTTAACTTTATGATCTATTTCTTTCAGCCTCCAGAATGTCCTAGAATAGGATGTACTCATCATATAGAAGAATCAAAACTGTGCTGTCAGAGGTTTTTGGTAATTAGCTCTGTAGTGAGTAAGAAAGTGAAGTGCACAGAAAAGTTCAACTTCAAGCAACATTATCTGCCCAACTTTACTGCCTAAAATAGGCATCTTAATGTATGTGGTCATCTTTAATGAATGCTTTTCCTTTCCAGTAGTTGTTTTACTCTTTCACAAATTAGTAATTCTGAAAATAAGCTGTGATTAAACTTTAGTTATTATACCTCTAAAATAATGCATAATAAAATACGCATCTTCCCATCAAACCAAAAAGGAAGACTCCTGGAAGCAGGAGCAAAGAATGCAACATCTCTGGTTCTTCCACAGAACATTCAGTTAAAGCATAAACATGGTCTTACATGCAGCATTTGACCTATTTGTCTCCCCATAAAAGTGTAATAAATTGGGGAAGAGGTAAAGTATAGAACAAAGAAAAATGTTAAAGCCCACAACTCTAAATAGAAGTCTGATTAAAAAAAAAAAAAAGAATGCAAGATTTTATTTAGAATTGATTCAAGCTCATTTAATCCCAGATAGGAAGTCCCCAAAAGGCTGGTCAGTGAGACCTCAGATCATCACACTGAACTACCCACTGGGTGAAATCTTGACTCCAGAAAACACACTTGAATTCAACAGAAGTGTCTGAATGAGAACTGAATAAGCAGTACTCTTTCTTATACAGTCAACTCATCTTAAGTACACAAGAAAGAACCTCTACACTGATGCCATCCAAAGATCTATTCAGTGACAGTGGTAATAAAAGCATGACAGTAAACGAACATGCAAAAGCAATAACATGGGCTGATTATGTTGTAAATGTTAATTTGAATTCATAACAGCAAGTTACAGTACCTTTTGCAGCACAAACCCTGCAGTCCACATTCCAGGATGGAAGTGAACTAACACCCACTGATACAGTCAAATTACATCAACATAACTTACTATTGCATTGAAACTAAGATAAAAATTAATCAAATACATTTCTATAGGAAATATAATTACTTCTCACAATCTCTGCCTGACTTACGCAGGCAACTTGCCAGCCTGACATAGCCAAATAAGTTGTTTCATTCAGCTCTATTTTACTCAAGAAAATGGCAATACTACTCTTCAAAACAACATAAAGTTACAGAACTATGAGGATGAGTGAGTTACAGGAACATGAAAACATATCAGCCACTTCCCTGTAGTGTAATGGAGTCAGGACATGACACAAAATTCATCAGCAACAAGACCTCGCATGCTGTTCCTGGTATGCACCTTTTGAAGTGTCAGCATGCCAATGCCACTTTAAAAAGGACTGAACAGAGCTACCACAAAAGAGATTTCAAAGTGGCCAGTGACAAAACAAGCCTCAAAAGCAAACCTCTTCTCTCACATATTAGGAAGGGTTAGTTTCTCTCTCAAAGCCTCTCTTTTCCAAACTCTAATTCAACTTCTCTCATGTAAGCAGCACTGGAAACCCTAACGTTGCCTGATAGTCTCCAGTCTAGTACGGCTTCAAAACTGTTGATGCAGGCCTTACTGTGAGCTAGTGTATCTCCTGCAGGGCTACTACTGCTCTGTGCTGCTAGAAAAGCTCAGTTTTTAGCTTTAACTATAAATACACAATACATCACACTAAATTACCTTACAAGGGCGGTAGCTTGTTTCCTAACGCAGTGAAACAACAAAACACATGAAATTTCCCATAAAAGGAACAGAGTGAACTCACTCAAGTTCTGTATTACATCTACTTATCAATAGTAGTTTTTTCAATATTTTCTATAGACCATAGGGGCCTTGCAAAGTCAAACATTCTTTTTAATAGAAAAATAACATTTCTGAGAGATTTGAATTATGTCAGAAGATAAGTAATTCACAGACTACTTTACAACTGACACGCATACACCAAGAGACACAAGTAGATTAAATCCTGTGGCTTCTTGAGATATGAACTCATTCCGTGTCGATCTTCCTCCATTTGTTTCTGGAGATTGACACTCTGTCTGACTCACCAGTCAGAAACGCCTCAATCCTTCAGAGAAGCAGAAGGGTGAACTTGCATTTGCATTCACTTAAATAAATGAGACCTGCAATGAATTCCATCGGAAGTGAACACTTCTGGGAATGCTGCTTTTATTATCTCTGCAGTGATAAAGAATGGCATTTACAGAATGGTCCTCTGAAAAGCAAGTGCATAAATCATTGCAGGCATACACCCTGGGTACTAATACAGATATATGTTACTTCACCCAGTTTCTCCACCCTCCGAAAATCAGTTCTAGTTAACAATAGGGCCAAATACTTATCTGGCTGAATAGATTGAAAGTGTATTTTAAAAGTGCCTTTGAAAATCCACCCCACCAAATCAATGTTTACCTACCCCAAATCTTGTTTCCTATAAGGTGTTTAGAATTGCATACACCTTATGCATTGAATAATTCTTGATTTACTTTGCTGGATTATAGTATATCAATTCCCTAGCTAAAGTCAGAAAAATAAGCTGGAATATTTCCTAAGTCAATATTTCCTAGACAATAGACTTACCCAAAACAAAACAACAGAAATTCGTGTATCTTTTGTTGTTATTTAAATATACGCTAAACCAAGTTCTAGTCTTTTAAATTTAAATAAAATCACCTTTTCGCAAGGGAGAAGTCTTGAATTTTATCTGATGATATGCTTAATAAATCAGCATTACTCTGTTAATGCATGAGCTGGGTTTTTTTGCATGTAATCACACCTCTTTTGAAGGCAATAACATGTTCATCTCTTATGTTAGGTGTCAGGCCTTCAATATAGTTTTCTATATTCTCCCCAAGTACAACTACATTGCATATTTTTTCAAATGCATTGAATATTTCCAACTCCACTAGTTACTGGAAATTAAAGATGGTGAATATTTGCAATAAAACCTGAATTAATAATGATCATAATATGCATTTAAACAGATCATGAACAGAGATTGCTGTCAATTCATGTGCTTTTGCAAACCAGTTCCTTGGGTTTTCTTGCTGCTTTTGCAGCCATTTCTAATAGATCTTAACCTCCCACCTGACCTCTGGCTTTCCTGCCTTGTGGGACAACCTTGGATGCTTCGCAAACCCTGCTGACAGTAGCTAGATAGATTTTTTTTTTTTTTTTTTTTTGGGGGGGTGGTTCTTCATGTAATCTCACAGAATCACAGAATGGTTGAGGTTGGAAGGGACCTCTGGAGATCATCTAGTCCCACTCCCCTGCTCAAGCAGGGTCACCTAGAGCACGTTGCACAGGATTGCATCCAGGTGTGTTTTGAATATCTCCAGAGAAGGAGACTCCACAACCTCTCTGGGCAACCTGTTCCAGTGCTCTGTCACCCTCACAGCGAAGAAGTATTTCCTCATGTTCAGATGGAAGTGTCTGTGTTTCAGTTTGTGCCCGTTGCCTCGCGTCCTGTCACTGGACACCACTGAAGAGAGTCTGGCCCCATCCTCTTGACACCCTCCCTTCAGATACTTGTACACATTGATAAGATCTCCTCTCAGCCTTCTCTTCTCCAGGCTAAACAGGCCCAGCTCTCTCAGCCTTTCCTCATAAGAGAGATGCTCCAGTCCCCTAATCATCTTTGTAGCCCTTCGCTGGACTCTGTCCAGTAGTGCCACATCCCTCTTGTCCTGGGGAGCCCAGAACTGGACGCAGTACTCCAGATGTGGCCTCACCAGGGCTGAGTAGAGGGGGAGAATCACCTCCCTCGACCTGCTGGCAACACTCTTCCTGATGCACCCCAGGATATCTCCCTCATATTCAGTAAATGTCATATCAGCATTTAAGAGCATAACCCTTTCTGTCAACTCTTTCAGGTCTAGACCTGAACCCTTTCTATCTGAAATCCCCACAATCTTTCTAGCCTTCTGATATTCAGCCTTGAAATGTTTACATCAGCATGAGGCATACTTCTATATGTACGCAGTCTTCTCCACAGTTATTCAGATGCATCACTTTTTCTCTATGTTTGTAATAGTGAAATGTACTGACAGGCTTCCTAAGACAACACAAAATTTAAACACAGAATTTAATTTTGCTTGAGAAAACTTAGAAGTTTTCACTACTGCTTGCTGCCCAGAAACAAAAAAAATCCAGAAATTATAAACATGAATCTCTTAACACATTCAGAAGAAAGGCACTACAGTTTTCATAATTTATAAACAAAAATGAAAACTTTCATGAAGAATAAGGTTTCTAATCATATATATCCAGTCAGCCATTTTAATTTATTTATTGTCAACTATAGTACATTGAGACATTTTTACTATAAAATTCTAACAATAGAAACATTAAGGTGTTTTAAATTTGGATTGATTCTTCCCATCATGAAGCTCAGACACTTTAAATTACATGTCCTTAAGCTGCAGTAATAGACAAACTGCTTATAACATTAGAAGGCAAATAAAGACACAAAATTACTGTCTAGGGTAATGAAAATAACGTTGGAGTAAAGGTTAAATAACATCAGTGAAAAAGGCAAGCAGCTAATATTTTCTGCACTTAAATATACTTGCATAAATTTATCTGTTTTGCACTGACAATATGCTGCATACTGTGAAAGATACAATGAATAAATTAATATTGTAAAGAAAAAGATGATAAGGTAATATGGTAAAAAATACTTTATTGGATAATTTGAGATGAGCTTTAATGAGCTTTATAAGAAACAAATCACAAAGTCCGAGAGCTATGTTGTATCATGCATCCCAAATGTGCGACAATAAAACTTTTATGTGTCCTCATAATGCTTTTTTATGTCAAATAGTTAATGGGAAAAAAATGCTTTGGAAATGTTTTTGAAGCTTAAAGATGGTTTATTATTGGTATCTTTTTTATATCACTTCTCCCATTAAGCTACAAACTTTGGTATCATATACACGTCTTTTCATGAGAAGTGTAACCTCAACAACTAAAAAATTACTAATATTTATGTACCTTCTTAAAAATACCTGAAATAATGTGATAATTTTACATACATTATCAGACATATACATACAAATCGATTAGTTGTGCTGACGTGCATGAGATCCAACATCTCATAAAATAGGATATAAGGCATACAACAAGTACATAAAAAAGCTTGAATTCTTAGCATGCTTAATGGATGAACTACACAAATTCAGATGCCCTACAGCACCTCAGTCAGACCTACACTTCTTCTGAGGTCTTCTTTCTCACAAGAGGACCTGGCTGTGTTCCTACCAGGAACACAGCTGTCTGGGATGAGACAATTCTTCCCACATTTCCCACAGGACCCCCTTCACTATCTGCAGAATATCCTGGAGCTCTACACAGTCCTACAGATTTGTCAGCTTCTTGATTAGATACAAGAAGATTAGAAAACAAGGAGGTCAACAGGTAATACAGGAACAGATCATCCATGTGAGACAGAAACTGTAAGCAGCAGAAAATGCCAGTTCAGGTGGCAGATAGAGCAGATCCGCAAGGCAACTTATTTTTCTCTTTCTCTCCCCGTCTTATTACAAAAGCCAGGAAAGGGAAAGGTGAGAAAGAACAATTGCTCTGGGAAGCTGGTTTAACACTGCAGTGGGCAACAGATATTGGATGGAATCCAGATTTTAAAGAAATGGAACTGATTGGGAGAGGTCGAAATGGAGACAGGAAAAAAAAACAAAAAAAATCACTTGAACTATAGGAGACTAATGAAAGCAGTAGAAGTGAGGAAAACACTGATCAATTCATCTGGGAATAGGGTTGGAAATTGGATTGAGCAGGAACAGGAGGCACATCCATATTTCTGTTGATGGAGGTATAGCATTGTACACTAGCTGAGGTGTTGCTCCACTAGACTAAGGAGTGTGTGCGCACATGCGTGTGCACGCACATGAGCGAGAGAGAAAATGATAGTTTCAGGAAAGGCAATGGCAGAATTTTCACCAAACCAAAGGAGCCAATATTTTACCTGAAAGAAAAGAAGGGAAAAAAAAAAGAAAAAAGAAAAAAAACTTGCTCTGGAGATGAAGAAAGTGAAAAACATTTCATTTCTTGGACAGGTACTCTTGCTGATTTTTATTTAGTCTAAATGAGGAGACAAAACTGTATACCTACATTGTCCTATTCATTACTGATTTTTTTAAAGCAGTTCACATTCATTTCTTCAACAGGCTTTTCGAATACGTAAAAAAGCTTCTAGGAACTGTAAATTTATGGAGGGTTGCTCTAATGAAATTATATGTAAGAAATTATATGACTATTTTTGCTTCAATAACTCATCATAAAATAATTGGCTTTTTTATCCTCAAACCCATCTTGGTGTTATATTTTTTTAGGATGACCAATGTTATTTCCTTTACAGCGACCTTTGCTGTCATAATGCAACATCTTTGTTGTTTGTCCCCCCCCCCCCACATCAAAACTACTCCTAACAGGAATAATTCTGTTTTCTAGAGTGTGGAGATTCATCTGTGATGGAAACTCTGTAATCAGTTATGAAGCATTTAAGTTTCCCTGCTACATTGTCAATTAAAATGAGTGAGAAAGCTTGAAAAGTAAAAATAAAGAAAGAAGAACAGAATTTATTAAACGGCTGTGTGACCTTGACAAATATGAATGTATTACAGATGATATTCAGGACTATCAAATCAGTAAAAATTTATGTAAGTAGAATTAGACTAGACTGGAACAAAGAAGGTATAATTGCAAGGGACTGCATTCCACCTTTCTACTGATGAAACAGATTTCCATTGGTATATTACTTGCTATTTTAAAGGGTGTTTACAACACTAAAGTTTCCATCCCTTCCTTTATGATATTATTTTCCAGACACAGAATTTTCACTGTTTAAAAAGAATTTACAGATATTCTGCCCTAATTTTCCGTTTCTCAATCCCATGTTTTTATCGTGTAAAGCATTATGCAAATCCTATACTTGCTTATTTTTAACATGATTCAAATATTTGTCCATTATTGTTTCTATTTTAGTTATGAATTAGAAAATACTTTCTTTTGACCCTTCCTTATAAATCCAGTCTACCAGCATCATTAATAATATGCTTTTCTTTTGAGGAAAATGGAGGAAAAGGGATGGAAATATCCCTCCTCCCCTTGAACTTCTGCTAATTTGCCTATAGTTTTTGGTAATAGTGTGTAATATGCTAAACACTTTTTCATCACAGTCATTTAGAAAGGTGATGAAAGAAAGATGTGGGCTGACCTTTCTTTTACTGCCATGATTTACAAACTCCTAAGTTACTACTCACTGCCACCACTCCAACAGCCTTTCGAAGTTTTATCTCATACAGTTTTTCCTTCCTGCAATCTGAAGCAGGGTCAGAATCAGAAAATGAACAGCACTATAATAACCACATGAATTGGATTATACTCACAATGAGGGAGAAAGATGCAACAAGTTCCTGCCTAACACAAGCAGCCAGGTAGAAAACAAAAGCATATATAATATTTGTACAATTTTAAAATAATTTCATTCTGAAACCCTATATATGTTTTGAAGAACTATAGTGGTTTGCAGGAGGAGTTTCTTATCAACACACTGTATTTGATGTAAATAGCTTTGCAGCTTCTGCATCAGTCCCACATGAAGCAACTGCTCTTCTAGAAATGTATTTCCTAAAATTCACTTAATGGTTTCAGTGTACTGAATTTTAGCTGCATAAAAGAACTGAAATAAAAAAACAAACAAAAACTCATCTGCTGCCTGAGCCTGTTCTCACATACAAAGTAATAACAACCATAGTTGCCATGGAAATTATTTCAATAGTCTCCTAGCTTACTGAAACTGTCAACAAAAGTGGGAAGGAAAACTAAAGAAACTCACATTCAGAAATCTGGAAATGATCACAAAAGGGCTGTGTAGATCATTCAGAAATAGTATGAGTCATCAAATCTCCTACAAGGATAATGGTACCATGAACCTTATTCCAGTGGACCACGAACCAGATTTAGTGGAAAACAAGGAATTCATCTGGGTACCCCAAACCAGACACCTCTGGAAATTAAATGCAAACTTGTAAAGACTGGATATTGGTGAGAGAGTTTTTGCAAAGAGAATCACATCACCTTCACATTTCCTCCCCCAACACTGGTGCACCAACTAAAACACATAATTAATGTGAACAGAATCCAGAAGGCACCAGCAAAGTTCAAGGCCATATTAGATGCTGCAGTCCCCTCAGATATGACCCATTAACTTTCTGTAGTTACCAAACTACTAGAAGATAATTTATTTCTTATTTGGCTGTAGTTCTGAATCTTTCTCATAGTCTCCCAGATCAAGGAAAGCTTAGCATACAGAGAATAGAACAGCAATGCATTTAAAGCAGAATGTAAACATGTTACTAGGCTCAAAGGTCTAATTTATTAATGCATTTAGGTCTTGATCTGCTGGAACAGTTAAAGGCAATGTATACTCTTAAATAGAGGTGGGAAACCTGTAGCTTTGAGCTGGATGTGACTCTGACTTAATTTTAAAATGCACATGACTACATGATTATTTTCCATGTTCATTGTGGGCAAAGAACTATATTGTAACCCATTGCCCACCACAAGTCTTGGAAAAAATTATTCAGCGCTTAGAGTCTCTGTGCTCACATAGAGTGAGGCTGAAGCTGTCAAAAGAATGCAAGTGAGCTGTACCATTATCTACTCATTTCGTGAAGTCCATATTACCTGCCAACACAGATGGCATATCTAGACTTCCCTTATTATTGCAATATTCCTTAAATATTTTTCAGCTAGTATTTTCTCATTTGAAGGAGTACAATATACATCTCAGCTTTGCAAGTAAGAAAAGATCCACAGACTGATCAAATATTGACCAAAGATTTTGGCTTACGAACACAGGCAATCATTTTCTATCCCTGAATTCCACATAGGATGTTTGATTCAGTCAGGATATCTTCAAGCAGAACACTCCAAACAGTGTATAAGCACATAAATCTTGGATCAACTGTGTTCTGGATCTCCCAATATTGCTGAATATCCCAGATGCTCCTCTGGGTGATTTGGTATCCTATCTGACAAACTGTAGGATGTAACAAAAGGCACTACTTGTTGTGTATGTCCAAATACCTATAATATTTTCATGGTTCATGATTTTGTAGTTAGTCAAGTCTATGAGTTTTTTTGCAAGTTAGGGACAAACTTTGCTCTCATGTCACCAGTTTCTCCTTTGTACCTTCAGTAAATTAAAACAGGGAAATATTAGAACTTCTGGAAACTCCATTATACTGAGCTGTTTTAAGAGTAAGAAAGTTGCCATAGATTTATGTACACAGGATTTTTCTCCAATAAAACAAAATGTTCCATTGTTCAAGATAACTATTTCTGCTAAACAAGCTGTTCGTTGTTAACAAGACCAACTCGATAAGATGTACCCTATCTATTTTCATAGATATTTCAAATGTGAGAGATACAATCGGAGCTCCATTGTCACAAGGTCTTCTCTCTGGCCTTGTGCTTTTCACACAATAGTAGTGGATAGTGCTTGCAGTAGAACCAGTTGCTCTCTGTATTGACCTCTAATGTCACTATTCAGAAACAGTTTCACAATGAAGCATACTCTTTCCAAACCAATGTGAAACTGCAGCACACTAACATTATTTAAAGGACCATTTTTCCCCACTACCTCTTGTCTTTTTCTCTCCTCTGTACAGATCATCATCTATGTTGCTACTCCAGTTAAGTTATTTCTTACTTGTTTTCAGTTACACACAGCAGCTCATACATCAGCATTTAACAATATTTCTTAGTCCTGCTCACTTATTTCTTAAATTTATGTACAATTTCAGCAGTACACCTACATGGATGGGTGTGTCCAAAGCTAAATTCACTCGAAACCTATGCTTCAAGGCTGGAGCCTAAGCTCCAGCCAAATGCAAGCCAGCTCTGATGTGGAAACTGTCTCAGTGCAGCATAGTGCTAAAGCTAACAAGTCCTGCTTAGTCTTTTTCTGTTTCAGAGCACTCTATTTTCTATGCTTACCTGATAGAGGAAACACTGCCTAAAAGAAATGGTACTGGATTGGGAAACAGAAAACTTAATTCTATCCCTGTTTTGCTACTGACTTTGAACTAGCCAGGGTACTGATTCCCATCACATCATTTGTCTACTTTATTCATTTACACTCTAAGCTCTGCAAGGCAGGGAATATCTCTTACAAATTGTTTGCAAAGAGCCTCTTCACACAGGAGGATTTTGATTTCTCCAAGACAGAGAGAGCCTACATTATACTGCTTCTATTATTACTAGTGGTAAATTCCAAATTATCTGCATTAGGCAAAATTTGGTTTCAACAAATACTACATATTTTGAACCCAGAAGGCTTGTTAACAAATTTTGCCATTCTTTGGGGCAAGGACAATATTTTCCTAAGCAGTCATCTCTCATTATAACATTTCAGCATTCCAGATACCCAGCTACTTCCTCTTTATTCCTCTGGTGAATCTACTATGATTTTGTTCTTTTTTCATTTTATGATTGACAAGGAAAAGATCTTACCACTGTTCTCATATACTCATGACAGCCTTCTGAAAGAATTCCTATTTTCAGTATACATTAATTAATTACTTCTATTCATTCCAAAGTGAACTGTAATCAGCAGGGAGCTCTTCATCATTCTTCAGAATATTTAGCACCCTAAAAGTGACACCATTTGCTGTGCTTTTAGAAAGCAGCTTATTGCTCTAAATCCTTCTTATGAGATCCAAATTTTGCAGGTCTCATTCTTCATCCAGTCATTACCAATCTTTCCTAGTATGGCTCTGATTTCACTACTTGCCCCTTAGTCACTAGCTGAGACACCGATCTCCCTTGTGCACTGTTGAATCAATGTCTGATCTTCCTGGACAAAACACTTACTCTGAGATACCAAGTTAAGCATCTCCACACGTTTCACTTCTGTCCTTCAATTTTTTTTACTGTTGTTGTTGATGTCATACTACTTATTTAAAATCTCAGCTTGGCACTTCCTTCCTTATAATAAATTTCTTTTTAATGTTTGCCCATTCCAGCTTCATTTCTTTTTATATAAATTTCAACTACCATTAAAGTTTTCTCTACAAACAAATGCAGCTTTCACATTCTCACTTATGTTTTGTATCCTAAAGCAGTTGTCAAGCCAAATCTAGCGCTGGTGAGCAATGGATCCAATAAAGTTTGTTATACTGGAATATTTCCTATACCCCAACCCCATACTCAGCTTTTCCCATGTCCCATGATCTGCAATACTATCAATTCTCCCCCAATCTCCAAATTCTCCCACAGTACCCTGGACGAATAAGTTCAAAAGTTATTTATGGAAGACAGAAAGAAAAAATGGTCTTACAAAAAAATCTAAGTTGCCATAAAATAAAATAACTTAAAAGCTTCAGCTGAGTACAATCTATGCTGCATTTTTTTAGTCTGCATGAATACAAGGTCTAGAAAACAAGAGCTAGTTAATTTGCTTGTATGTGAGCTTAATTCTAAAATTATAGATGCAATATAAATGCCAGCAGTTAGTACTTCACTAGCACACAAGTTTTATCAGCTTAAGTCAAAAGTCCCGAACTGCCTTACACAGAAACTCAGATACCCCAAACTCTTAACTATTTTTCTTGTGCTAATTTCTCAATTTCTACAATAGATATGTACACTAATATATGACAGAAAAAACTGCAAACACAGAAGCAGAGTAAAATACATTTAATTAAATATCAAAAATAAAAATGTAGTTGATACTTTGTTGATGATATTAATCATTGCAATATTTAAGATACTTTAATACAGAAGTATGGATTATACCATCTGAAACTGCTTTTGAAATTCCTATCCATTTTAGAAGGCGAAGAGTCAAGGTCCAGTATACTAAGAAATAAAAACATGATTGACTGACTTGACTATACAGGGTAATTCTGGCATTTCAGCGAAATGAATTAAACGAATTAGATAACCTACAGGTATGAATCAAAGTCTTTTTTGGTCTTAGAATTGAGGTATATGGAGAAGACAGTGGAGTTATGGGAGCTGGCTCTATCCTTGCACAGAGACACAGAACGGATATTGAAGCCAAAACTGCTTTGGCCACGTCTTGTCTCCTTCTAGAATAGGACTGTAGCTTTGTTACTTGGTGTCTGAAACAAATAGTTCAATCTTGAGATGCTTCCTTCCATCTTGAAATACAGACAAGAACAGATTGCCTTTTATCTCCCACTCATGATACTCTGGTCTGAAGTAACCCAAAACATTTCATAGCATGTCCAGTGCTCTAAGAAAGGTAAAACATGAGACAGTTTAACAGAAGCGCACAGCTCCAAAAGGTGATCATTTCTTGATAAAGAGATGTTCAGACATCTTTTCTTATGTAAGAGACTGAACCAGAGTTAAATTTCTGAAGTCCAAGATGCCTCTCCAGCTTTTGTTTCTCTTCAGTACTAGTAGATAGTTGCTTTAAAGCCACTTTTAAAGAAGGATCTAATTTAAATGGGTCTAGGACTAACACTACTTCCTGCCAAAGTACAGTGAAAACCATTCCTAAAATATGACAAGGAGAGGCAGGGAAGTGACCTAGATTGAACTGGAATGCTTTAACCAGTGCTGATACTTTAGCAGCAACATCAGTGTAATTTGGCTTCAAGTGGAACCAAAACAGCCAGTCCCCAAAACAAGGAAAGAGCAAGGAGAGACAGAAAGACAGCAGAGTCTTTGTTTCTTGATGTGCATTAAGATATGTTTGACCAACTGTAGAAATAATCAGCAATAGAAAAAAAAAGCTATGTGCTGCCTGAAATGTTCTGGTGGCTCATAAGTCACTTGAGAGGTAAGTGATGGGCAGCTGCAGCAGACAGTCCAGGAACTGGGACTGAAGGATGGTCTGGTCTGTTGTTCTCCACCCTTAGAAAACTGGAAGATTCCAGGGATCCTAATGTAGTATTATAATCCTCAAAACAATCAAGGATCATAAATCACCATTTCCTTTGGGGGATAGAGAAGAGGAAAGTTCATGTCCAAAGAAACACTCAGATGTAAGGAAGCTGGCTGAACATGAACCTAAACAAACTTGATACTTTGGTGGGAATGATCTTGGGAAACAGATACAGCTGCTTTGAGATCTTTTACTTTTGAACTTTTTCTTTCCATAGCACTGGGATAATAGCTACCGACTTATGGATCAATTGGAATAGTGGTGGAGGGATGATTTCTTGAGCCTGCTGCTATGGAAACCAAGCACTGACCCCAAATGTTCAGTTCCCTAATAATTGGACTAGAAGTGTAAGGCACAGGAGCTCGTTCTTAGACCACTAAGAGATATGAGAGTGAGACACATGTCTGATTAATGGGACCAACTTTTGTCCTTGAATCTTTGACATATAAAGCATCTCAAGGAGAGCTGCCTTGATTGTATCAGTGCTGAAGTGTCTTCAAACAGTGAAGTAGCTGCCCTCCTCAGAGACAAGTTGAACAGAAGTAGGATTAAATACTGGCGGCCCAGAGGAGATATCTAATTCACTAGATGCCAGAAAATTCACTGTTAAACCCGTTACAAAGCCCCTAGGGAAGCAAAGCTCAAAGGTAAAAAGGCAAAGGTAGGCCTCCAGATCCATAAACTGTAAGGTCAGGATCAAGGTAGACTTAAAATGAAATCTCTTCCTCTCCCCTCTTTTTCCCTTCATTTCTCCAAACTTTCATATCCAGCCAGCTGATAGCGGAATGCAAAGAACAAGGTTGATAGACTGCTCCTTTCTGAAGGTCTACACAGATTAAAATGTTTCTAACTATAGGAGAGTTAGCTAAAGAACTCCTCCTTCAAGAGGCTTAGTTAGCTAAGCAATAACAAGTACCTGAGACTGAATCTTGAGGAATTAGGATGGCAGGTCTTCCACGAGTAGAGATGTCACACAGTCCGGTTTGAATATAGAGATGACAGATTTCCATCAGAACAGAAGAAGCTGTAGCTTCCCCTGATACTCTTTTCAGGCTTCTGTTTACCCTCTGTAAATGAAGCAACTGCTGGAACATGCTTTGCTTTTCCTCTCTTGCCAGCAATGGTCAGCACATACAGCCCTCAGAGAGAGGTATGTTGACACCACATGCCAAGTCAAGCTTGAAATCAGTAGACTTCATTGGGGAAGACATCTTAGGGAACAGTTCCCTCCTAGGTCTACAAGCAAAGAGTTAGAAAGATACCTGTCTCAATTGTCCTCAGTATGAGAAAACTGAGTGTGGGCAAAGCTCCTGTCCAGGACTCGAAAGCGAAGATTTCAGGATATTGAAAGAAAATCAGATGAGTCAAAAGAAATAAAACAGCAAAGGAAGGACATAATAGCAAGTTTATCTTAAAAAAAAAAAAAAAGGAACTATTAGGTGTTTTCAGTGAGTAAACAGACTATGTCTCAGGCCTGTATCAGAAAGGAACTGAGACGAGAGGCACATTCTCTGCCCTTTTATACCAGGCACATATACATTGTGGATAGATAAGGGTAGGCCCCAAGTGAGTTGCAGCTCTGCTGGTACCATTAGGGCTAAAAAATAACCCAAAGTCCTAATTTGTGATATTGTCATTTGCATGTTGCCAGTATGTATGTACATATAGACAATCATTTGACTCTGGAATTCTCTCTACCTTTTGAGATACTTCCCCTGTATCATGTCATTTCACACACACTCATAATGCAACTGTGCTTATGTAAATAATTTAAAAGTCCTTTGAAAATAAACTGAACTGGAGGAATTCCCGCTAAATGAAGCAAGAGACCTGCATATTTGAAAAACAATTTTTACCATAGCAATTGATTGCATGCTTCATCCAGAAACAAACAAGTGTAACATTGGGCTCCAACAAAAAGTCTCTGTTTCATCCCAAAACAAAACGGCAGTAACACTACCAACTACAGCTTCCCAGGAAATGCTAGGGGGTTTAGAAGCTTCTAACAGGGCAACACAGACACCCAAGTCTAGGACCCAACAGCCGACAGCTTTCACAATTCACATAGTTATTTTTATTCATATATTTTATTTCTAAAAATAGTCACATATAAGCAAAACATTGCAGTTCATGCCCAGTGAATATGTGCATCAACACTATCCACAGGTGATACATTGGAGAATGACAACAATTTGCATTTCTATAGTTTCTTTTTTGTGCTTAAACTCCCTAAAGCATTTTGCTAAGCAATAAATATCATACCCAAGGAGAAATAGTGGTAGGATGTCAATACAGTAGTAACTTTCTGCACCCAAACTTAGCAGCTATACTAAAAACAGCAATACTTCTCAAACATGACTGCCAATTAATCTGAAATAGTTCAGCCTGTCAGGGACCTTTTATATAATCACCTGAACCACTACAAAATTGTATCTGTGGTTCTTCGATACCAGTGCAAAAGAACAGCAATTTCAGTAAGTTGCTACTTGCTGTCTGTTGAGAGGCCAGTAGACATGTTTCTCCAAGTTCCCCGAATGTCTTAGATCTGTGATCTTATGCTATGCCCTGTCTACCTAAGTGTGCAGTACTCCCAAATCCATGTACACTACTCACAGAATAAAAGAAAAATATATTGATAAAAGCAACTGTGGTGGCACTGGTAACAGTAATAAAGACAGCAACAAGTAAGAGATACTTGAACCTGCCTTTCCATGCTTACTACTGCTCACCATAAATGAACACCCCTCTGCACCTTATTTTAAGAGAACTGTTACTTAACCTTTAGGAGCTGAAATTCAGATACCAAGTTATACCCACTCTTCCATGCCATCCTCCCTCTACTGTCTCAGCTTCGGATGCTGTGAGTGCAGTGATTCTGAGAGTGTCTCCACTGGTTGTTCTGGACTAGTACTATTCCTCCACCAGTGCATTCACCCACATGCACGTGTGCGCACGGCAGCACACAAAACAGCAGCAGCCCTATAACTATCCTCCAGGGGTCACAATTGGGTTACAAATTCTGTAAAACGTGATGACTGTGCAGCCTGATTTGGAGCAATTTATTCACATCCTTCTTCATTAAGATTCAAATGGAATAAGTAAGATAGAAACTGAACAGATACAGAAATTGTGCATAGCTTGCTTCTGTAGTCAGTAAACATTTATTCACTAAGCACAGCTCTCTCTCATGCTCTCTCATATTCTCTCTCTTCCCCTACCCTTCCTGCTTGCTGTTTTAATGCATAATTAAGAAGGTCAGAATTAATGAAGCAGAGTGGAGTAAAGTTCAAGGAATCCCCAGGCACTATTTATTCTATTAGATCTCAGGCATGAATGTCAGATTGGCAGCACTGGAGGCAGAAGCAGTTGAGCTGGCAGCAGTCCAGAAATGAAACCACCAAGGGAGACTTACCTGCAGTGTCAAGTCATTCCTGAGCTCCTTCCCTGCAAAAATCACACGCAACTGGTCAGCTGGAACTCCCTGTCGCTTGGCAACCACCTCCTTGAGCTGGAAGATGCTGGTGTCCGAATCAACCTCCACTGGGAAACCATGGCTGGAGCTGAACCTGACAAACACTGACCAAGAACAAAATACCTTTTAAAGTGAGAATTTTTCAGGATGAATCTATATTAAAATGACAGAAGAGAGGCTTCTCGTCCCTGGGCTACAGGCATAATAGCACTTACTATTTTAAGAGAAAAACTATTAATACTGCAATATATCATTCTGAAAGGAGGAACCATATGGGATTTCCCATCACTGAACAGTTAGTGACCAATATACAAAAAAACACGTGTTTCCCCTTGACAGTGTTATAAATTACCGAGAACAGTTAGTATCAAAAAAGAGACCTAGCTCAGCAAGATTCGAAGTAATCACTAATTGGCACATAAGATTTTCAGTTCAGCTTCAACTTTAGCAGGCATGGGGCACACATGCTTTCCGTGCCCCTTGTGCTCTTCCCCACCACATGCAACAAATAAATGCAGGAAACCGAGGTATTTTCTGGAGCTAAGATGCACTAAATCATACAAGGAAAAACAATTCCTTGCTACGCAGCAAAGCAGTCACATAAACTGGTTTCCCACAGATCTAATTCTGCAGAAAATAATGATGGAGAAAAAAATCATACGCTCGCAGAAATGTCTGAGGGCATTCTAATAGGATGTGGTCTTTTGCAGGGTTCACTAAAATATCTGCAGTACATAACTCCTGCTGGCATACACCCTCAGTGCAGAAAATCATTACTGCACTAGCCATATCATTTTTAGAGCTGCAAGAGCTGCAGCAACTGGTTTATACATCCAGAGAAGACTGGCAAATAAGCTGCTAAGCTTACTGCTCTTCGGTGGCTGGAGCCATTTGTCATAAGGGTTCTGAACGCGCTCGCTGAGCCCACGGTCAGGAGAGCGGCTACAACTACGAAACAGAAAAACCTCATTATGCCCATGTCCATCACTGAGACTGTATGGACAATAGATGCACCTCCAGGGGACTGCTTCAACCAGTAGCTCTACAGGCAGGAAATTAAGGAATTAGTAAATAGACAATATAAAACAAAAAATCATTTAGATCAATTAGATAGTGGCTACCTGCCACCGCAACTGTTTGGGTACTGGTTGTAACAACCACACTTCTTAAAGATTTATTTTTCATTCCCAGTGCAATGTTTTAGCTGAAGATGTTACGCTTTTGAATTTTTCAGACTAACAGAAGTATAAGCTCAAAAATATTTATGCAGCTTAAAGAAATAACTTTATTTTTTAAACTGAAAATGGGATGCTTATGATTTTTCAAGTACAAAGTCTACCTGACCACTCAAAAGTTGTCAAATATTTTAAAAACATTTGAATATAGCTGAGGAGACCGTTGTCATTGTTTCGCTGAACAAAGGATGTTGTAAATATTTGCAGTTCCACATCTGTCATTCAGATTTTGATATTGCTGACAAGACTTGCATATGACAAGACTGCATACCAATAAAGTTCTACACTACAGTTTAAACTCTGGACTTGAAAGTACTGTCTTAATATACTCTGCTATGTCAGGGGGAATGCAGTGCATATGCCCTCCAGTGTGTTATACATTTTCCTGTAGCACCTCTCATTACAGGTTTTGATTTCTATTTTAAGGGTGTCCTGGAAATAACTGTTCATGCTTTACACTTCAGCTGTCCAAAAAGATCAGTGGAATTCAAATTTTATTTTGATTGTGATTTGGAGAGTAGAGGAGGAATTACATGACAAAAAGTAATTCCAGCTACTAGGAACTGAAGATTTCCCATCTTATTATGAGGTACACTCATAATGATCAACTATAAATGACATTATCTTGGCCAACAGCAAAATATATTATTAAAACAATGGGGGAATATACTTTTTATAAATGCTGTGTATGTACATATAAATATTAATATTTTTACTCATATATATTTATATACATAGACACACATAACATGCATAGATGTATGCCTCCTTGGACATCTCCCTAACTAATAAATAATCCTCTTCCTCTTTAGTCTTCTGAAAGCCAGTGCTACTGGGTTTGGAAGTAAGAATAAGTTAGCAATTGCATTCACTCTTTAAATCAAATGCACTAGTAAGAGGAGAGTGTTTGATGAAAGAAGCATAAACAAGTGAAGTGGCATTTAAATGAATTGTAAAGCAGTACTCATTTTCCAAAGACAATATAAATCCAACACACTGCAAGCATAATATATGTTCACCATCAACAACTCCCCTCTCCTCCAACATAAATATATTTTTATTCTCCTCCAAGTGGTAGAGTCTTCTCCTCCCAAGGTATAAGAAGCGGTAGTCTCAAAATTCTGAGCACAAGTGAACATGGGGACAATCTTACTTTAAGTCTACACATTTTAAGCACACGCCTGAATGGAGGAAAGTGGTATAACTGAAAGAGTGAGGAAAACAGAGGTATAAAAATTTCACTATGTCTTTTAGACATCTAAGGTGTACGTCACCATACAATACCTTCAATTCTACATTCAGTGAGTCAGATAATATTACCCTCTTGTTTGGAAGTATTAGCAAGGACTGCGTAAGTGAACACTTGTAGAAAAAGTAACTTTTATATGTGTACGTATACACACAGACACACAAAATAAATTCTTTCCCTTTTCACAGATCTGATGATTGCAGATGAACCTCCCGTATTAAGAGGAAAGATTATTCTCAAAACAATCAAATCTTTCAAAATAGAATACATTTTTCAAGTGTGCACCTATACAGTAAGATTGTTTTTGGTCTGGCATAATGACTGAAGTGGTGGAAACTGGTTTCCTCAAAGAACACAGGCTCACTTCCTGGACATGTCATTACTGTGAGCGTGACAAAGGGACAGTTCTCACTTCTGGCTGTAAGAGCAGGAAATGCATTTGTACTGAGCAATGCCTTTCCCCCAAGAAATGTTAGATTGATACTACAAAAACTGAATACACAGGACTGCAGGGTAAATGACACACCTTCAGGTGCAGACAAGACATATGAGATTATATATACAGAGAGAGAAATTCTGGTCTAGTATGCTGCAGTAGGTTAAAACCCATTAAGCAGAATGTAACAAGTCTTACTAATTTAGGGAAATAAGAGAAGCGAGGAGTAAAGATGCTATTCCTGCACCCCTCAGTTGGGCCAAAGAGTGGAGGAGTACACAGAATTAAATACTGATTAGAATTAAAATCTCAGTTTCCATTTATGGGCAATTTCATTATTTTGACATTTGTTTTCATCCCAAACTGCATCAAAAGTTTAATGTATTGACTTTTTTCATTCTTTCTGCAGAACAAGTACCATATATGTATTAAAATGTTTTCATTCTACAGCACTTCATGGAAATAAATATTTCTTTATTCTTCCTGTTGACTCAACTCCTCTATTGGTATTACGCCCCTCAGAATGCACCATGAACATAAAGCCCAGAAAGAAGTGTGTACTATGGTCATGAGGAAGCAGTGGCAGCCCAGCCAAGCATTTCTTTTGATGAAAAGTTCCTAAGGAACTCAACTTCTTGGGTTTTTGTTGATTTGCATTCAAGTGATTGTAGTAAAGTTAAGAGATTATCACATCTCAAGTGATGTGAATTAATAAATTCAGGTATAATGAGCCATTTCATTCACATGAATACAGTATGGAAATGCACTCATTCAGAATAAAGCAATGTTATCCAGGAGACTTCATGTTTCACAAACAGTATAATGTATCATTTCATCCACTACCAAAATGGAGTCAGCAACACAATTCAACTGCTAAGGATACAAAACGATGCATAATTTCTCCACATGAAGAATTGTTAGTAAAGGCAATATAAGTAAGTGAAGAAGATCATGACTAAAAGCTTGGTAAATTTAAGACATACTGCCCCTGGCCATCTGTCCATTCCTTATGGTGGAGGTTGCTATGTACATAATAACAGGGATACCAAAGGAAATGTGAAATGGGTACCTGCATCTGAGCTGCTCCAGTTTACCAATCAGCATGTTAGTAGAAATTCATCTGGAAATTTAAGCAAACACACAGATGCAAACTGGATAAAGTTAGGTAAAAGTACATGGGGGTTGGTGAGGTGGTGTGGGGGGTAACTGCAGAATTTCAAGCCAAGGCTTGAAGAAAGCTGGCCAGCAGGCCCCCCACCAGGATCACCACAGGACATCTGTCAGAGCCCTGGGATACTGCAGCCTTCCTTTTTTGGCAAGTCATACCAAAAGTACCACAGCTTTAACACCCATTGCTATCAATCCTACAGGTTTTTTCCAGTTCTGAATCAAGAGAACATATATTGCACCTTGGAGAAGCTTGGGGTTCTGCTTGTGAACAAACTATGAAGGCAAAAGCTCAGTATATAGGACCAAAATAACTGAATTGTGCCAAGAATGAAAAAAGTTGATGTTTTTACACTGCTAAATGCAAAACACAAATTTCCCTGTTAATTTTGACATAAAATAGCCCATTCTTTTTCTTCCTTAAGTACCAGATCACACAATCCTGCTTCCCTGCACACCAAACAAAAGCCATCTCCTACAATATATGACCTACAGTGACAGAATGCACACCTTGAAACTCTAAGATCTTACTGTTGAGCAATTATACTGTTTCCAAGATATCTATGACAAGCTCAAATTCTTTCTATAGGGCAAAAAGAATATAACTAAGGGTTAACCCATGGACTGTTTGAAACAGGTGGGGCTTTTTTTTTTTTTTTTTTTTAAAAGCCCTTTCCCTACTAAGGTCAGATAACAAGATCTTTAAAATGTATTTTCCTAAGAATGGGAAAATTGTCTTGTGACAGTATCTGTCTGTGGTGATAAGTTCCTCTTTGGCTCAGCACATGACTTGAGAACATAGTGCTTTTTAGCAAAAAAAAACACATAAAGACTATTTCACACTAGAACACATTATCTATCTTTTCAGTATGGAGATTTAATTCTTCTCTCAAATAGTAATTAGTAATTTATCCAGTACAACCAGTTTAGTTCAGATAAAAACAAGAAAATGCACAGAAAGAATAAATAACAGAAGAGAAGGCAGAAAACAACGTAAAATCCTTGCCACCTGTTAGAATACTGTGCAAATGTTCTGTAAGTTCCTCTTTAAAGTGCAGCTGTGCATTACCTCTCAAGGTACAGGTGGAAGACAGCTGCTTTATAGGTTTTTTTGTTTGTTTTAATATACAAAATAAAAACATTTTTCAGATGTCTGGGATGCTAGCTTCCTCAGTTATATGATAAGGTGCTGTTTTATTATTTTAATCATTATATTTAAAGAAAATAAGGTACATTTGTAAGTAGTCTATTAATCCAGAGAAATCCAGAGTCAGCTGCTGCTAGCAATTCCTACAACTTAAATTGTAGGAATACAACTGTAGATAGATTTAGGGTGAGGAACTAGCAGAACACAATAGCAGGCCTAACAATATGATGGCAGTAAATCTTGCTCCACAACATTTTTATTATTATTTTCTGGTTTTCAGTGTGCAAGGGAACTGCAGAAAGGGAAAGAAGTAAAGCAAAAGATTAGAGAGGAACAAAAAATAGAAAGAAAAGGACAAACTGGGGAGACTCTGCAAGCTGAGATAAATTAGTCTACAGGAGTAGCTCAGTGTAGTGACAGGCTTTTTTAAAACAGCTAATCAGTACATGTTACAAAAGTCCAATTAAATGGTTAAAGAACTTTGTGCAAAGTTCTTTGAAGTGCCTTTTTGCAGCAACTCCAGCAGCCTGGAATTGGCAGTAGTCCTTTTCTTCCCAGATTTGTGCATCTAGATTCTGCATTAGAATCGGGACCTTCCCAACACGGTTTTTGTTCCCAGGAACACTGGAGAGAAAGGTGTTTCAGCCAGCTTTGTTCTAATTTCTACCCTACTTCTGCTCCACTTCACCAAGTCCTGCTTTAGTGGCTGGTTCCACTGCCATGAAGCCCTGACTAGCTGGCTTTTCTGAATTTTTTTCTTGATCTATACAATAAAATAAAATCTCAGAAGCTTTAGAGTAAGCAGTCTCACAGGAATTCTCTCCTAGTCACTGCTCCTCTTCATCAGTTAGTAAAAATATCCTCAGCCTTCTCCAAGAAATCTCTCAAACAGATGTCTTTTCCTCAAAAAGTTGCCAAATTCTGACAAACTGGAGCCAAGTTGAGACAGCAGCAGCAAGATCCTGAGTCTTGATGCCCTTGCAGTGAACATCCTGCCAACTAATCCCTTCTTCTGCAAAGAAGAGAATCCAACTAAAGAACCCCTACTGTCTGCACAAGGAGTAAAAAGGTACATCAGGGAGAGTGATCTCATCCATTTTGGGCTGTAGGGCTGCAAACCAACACCTTCAACTCTACCCTGAGACCATGGGCTGCCACTGAAGCTGCTGATGCATTGGTATCATGTTCACCTGGCAAAATGTCTTGCTGTATATTTTGCACCAGGTCTAGCAATTGCAGACAGACAGGTATATGCAGCCAAGTTAACCATAACTTGATGAGTTACTACTCATTGCACCTGATGAGAGAGTTCTACAGAGTCATGAGTAGCACAGAAAGGGTGAGTAGTGATTGAGCATTCACTTCCACTGCAAGATTTAGCAGGCATCAAGTTAAGCTGGTAGGAGCTAGGTTCAAAACAGCAAAATGAGATGTTTGTTCATGCTAGACCCTCTGGAACTTTGCCAAAGAAGTGGTAGAGGCAAAATGTCTAACACGGGCTCAGTGGGAAAAAAGAAACTGATTGCCAGTTACTGCATAGACAGCTCGGTAATCTCTTTACTGAAAAGGAGGGGACAATATATACTAGAATGAAATAGTCTATACACAGAATTTGAGCTAAGAAGAGCCATGTCTTCAAGTCATGTGCTGAGTCAAAGAGGAACTTATTATTGCAAAACCAGCAAAAAGTAACAGATGCTGTCACAAGACTTTTTTCCCATTCTTAGAAAAACACATTTTAAAGGACATGTTATCTGAGTTAAAACAGCTGTGAGCTGAGAGAATGTCAGAGAGAGATCCTCTGTGCTTATCCTGTTCCCATTCTTCTTCAGGCCTCTGCTTATAGTCACTGTTGAAGACAAGATATTGGGTTAGATTGACTCTTGTTCTGAACCACTATGGCAGCTCTTTTGTAGGTGTCATGGATGTGTACTTCCATACATATATTCCACAGGATATAACATTGAGCGATATTTAGCAAGTAGGCAGGTTAACAATCCCCTCCTTACTCTCCTTCTCACTCACTACCAAGTAATCCAAATCTAGGATAGAGGCAACTAAAAACAATAAGATTTCACTACCCTTTTTGTTGCCAGAACTAGACATGCATATGCAGCTGCCTTCTGGTATGGTAACGAGACAAAATTTAAACTCAGCAATTATCACAGTAACTAGCAGCTATGCCACTTAATCCAATACACAAGCTAAATTTGTCCAGTGAATTATTTCCTGTGAATAATTCACTCAGTTTTACTCATACACACACTCTCCTTAAAGTTTTTGAGGAATACATGCCTAGCTAACTCAATATTATGATTATATGAGCATTTCCTTTCAAAGTTTCTTCTTAAAAAAAGCTATTTTTCCTAGTTATTTTTGTCCTGATTCACTGGCTGTTTATGTCAGCAGAAAGCTGCCATGAGCTTCCTTGATACAGAATCAAGCTAAATTAATGTTTCATTTTAAATAAGATGCATACTGTTCTTTAATGTGGATGTTCTTTAAAGGATGGGGATAAGTCTTTAAACTCAACATATTTGCAGCTATATGCTACAGCTTTCCTTATTTATAAAAGTATTACATTTAAAATTAAAACGTATATTCTTGAAGCTTTTAAATTCTCCCTGTCCTGTGGAAGAATGGACTTATATATTTGCAAAGATTGCATCGGTTCAATGAAATCCATAAGGAGGGTCAGAAAATACCAAGTCGGACTATTAATATATTGCAATAGCTTTGAGGCTGTAAAAGGGACTGCAAAGCAAAGTAACAGAGATTTCCTGACTTTAACAGTTATGCTCATTTCCAGTTCCCTAGGAAATTTAACACATATTTCTTATGGCATCTACATTCTGCTAAATACTAGAAGCATTAGTTCTCAGCTGAAGATTCACTAAAACAAGTGTATTCTAAACATGGCAGCTGTCATACTTCACCACGAAAGGAATTTTTCAACCTCATGAAGTTTCTTAGTTGTCCAATACAGGGCAGAGGAGTGTCGAAGTTTCTTAAGCATATTGCAGTATAGATAAAAATAGAAGAGATAAAATAAACTTTCAGCAATGATTATCTGTCCTTGTGCACCAGTTAAACCCATTCATAACTAACACCAGCTGGCAAAATTGTATGAAGCAGCTGTGTAGAAACAAATTAGATCCACATACAAAAAACCTAAGTCCAAGAAAAATCCTTGGTAGCATACATACCTACAGAGAAAGCTTTGGTTTCATTTCTACAGGAGCTCTTACTACAAATAAAACCCAGTCAAAACCAAAGGGAATAAAATTTGCTACAACCCAGCACATGGTTATATGCCGTTACAGTGGTGTGCATTGCTCAAAGGAAGGGGATGAAGCCAGCTGCTCCAGAGAATAGAAATATAAGAGAATTTATTTCCCTAGTACTTGCAATTCCAGTGTTGGAATTTCTTAGTTTTAGAATCTCTAAGTTTGTTTTCTTATACTGATCCCATTCTCAGATATTCCAGCATTTTAAAGCCTAAAGCCTCATTATGATCACTTGCCAGTTTGTTTTAAAGCACAGGATACCCAGATAAAATTATATTTCACCACTGAGTATTCAATTTTGAGACAACATTCTGTAGCTTCTCTCCCTTAAACATCTTCCCAAGTTGTGGAGCCCGATTTACCTTATTTTACTCAAAAATAGTCCTCTACAGTAAGAAAAACATAAGCTTCAACATTCTGGGAGAGTCACAGCCCTGCTTCTCACCTTTAAATGCTAACCTCACCCTACTGCCTCATGTTTTGCTTCCCTTTCGCACTACAGACATGGCCTGCATCCTCTGAGACCAGTCTTCTCAGCTGTAAAATTACTACAAGGCCACTAGCAGAATACTGATGCCGATTTCTCCATAAACAGACTCACGAAGACGCTGCAGGTCCCTGCCCCAAGCCACCGCCGGGAGGCCTGTGCTCAGCCCTGCCTGTTGCTCTTCCTGAGTTGGCTTCCCAGCTGGACCCGGCCTAACTTGTCACCTTGCATTTACCTGGTGATTCCCAGCGACCCGGCTTCGCTCTCCCTGCACAGGTCCCCTGGGGCTGCTCCCGCCGGGCGGCCTCGGCCCCAGCCCACAGCACACTCACCCCCACTCCCAGCTCATCCTTCCTTGGGGGCCAGCCCTGCTCTCGCTGCTCCCTGCGAGGTAGCGTGGCCATGAGGAAAACATAGTTATCTCTTCAATCAAAGCAGATTTGGGAGGCTCAAAACACCAAATGTGTGTGTGAGAGAGAGAGACAGCTGCTGTTGGCATTCAGGCTCCTTTTCCTTAATCTTCATGTCATTTGGCTCAGGTGTGCAGGAACTTAGTCTGCATAACCGCCTGCCTGCAAGCTAGGCTAGAGACTCTCCTCCTCTTAATTGACAGAAATTGGTAATGGGACAGGAAATTTAGTTAAAATCTCTCCTCAAGCCATACTAGAGCTGGTTGCCCACTGCGCAGTCCAGAGTCTCTGAAGTCTCAGTGCAAAAAAAAATCCTTGCAGACTTCCCAATGCTGGTACCTACGACACGCACCACAACTACAATCCTGACTTTTAGGAGAATCTGAGGCTTTTTCAGTATTGTTTCAGAAAATGCTGACATGTTGCTAACCGCCAACACAGTGAAACGTATGGGTTTCAAAGACTTCTCAGTGAAACAAAACCTGCTCCACAAGAGACCCTCTGGAAATTCCAGGGCTCCTCTTGGACCTGAGGTGGCCGTGGGACGTGGACTGCCCCATGCCAGTGAGCCCTGGGGCTGCTCCCCTGCCGCAGGGCCCAGCCACAGCGAAAACTGGGGCTCTCGGTGCTTTGGGCTGTGTTTCAGAGAGAAAAATCCTGGGGTGCTCCACCTCCATCCAGGACTCGGTCTCTGGCTTTGCAGCACTCAGCTTCCAAATTCTTGCCGGTGTTGAGGCCACAAAGCCACCTGCCTCAAAATGGGGAGTTTGGTATGTACACCCCTCACCTGCATGGAGCACAACTGCCTACTTTTACGTTTGCAGCCTGCTTGCCTTCCAAAGTTTTTCGAGAGACTTGCTCTTGGTCATTTTGAAACAATGCCCTTTAACACTTGAAAAAAATTGTTTTGCTCCAAAATGGTACATCACTTTTATAGTAACTTATAGTAACTAATGGCCATTTTATTCTCTGACAGCTCCAAGTTAAATTCTACTGGCAAAATTATATGCACAATTGCCAGTTAAAGACCTCATGTAATTCCACTAGCTTTAGTAAAACTACCATAGATATTTGCTGCTCTGAAAGTAAGATTTATCTCTTTAAGTTAAAGCAGATCCATAAAATGATGGGTTGCCTGAGAAATCTCCAGTTGTGTAATTGAAATGATCAATGCGTACCCAACTTTTCGTCTGAATCATTAAAAAAAGAAGTTCCTGGAGCAAAGCTTGAAGATTTACCATCTTTCAAAGATAATTTTGTCCCTCTTGAATTTTTCAGAGTTCTTCCTCCCTGTGCTTCTGTGGCAGTTTGTTTTTTGTTTTTTTTTTTTAATTTTTAATATCAGTCTTTGCTATCTAGCTCACACTCAGAGAAGCAGCATTCTTATAGGAACTAACTCTTACAGTATGATTTAAATTCTAAGTCCCTGACCCAACAAAATAGCCAGTAGCCACTTATGCCAGGCAAAAACACATGGCTTGAGCTGGCTGCCAAAAATAGTCCATCATTCCTGCTATAAAACTGCTAGCTAGCTGGAAAAAAGAAATACATTTCACATATCCCAGTGTTACACGAGGGTGTACTAGTAACTATGAGTTCAGTATATTCTCTAAACACAGAGATTAATTGACATATTTAAAATATACTCGATACAGGCATTTATAATCACCCCTAAATTATATTACATGTATTGTTATATATACATACATACATAATGTATGTATCTATAAAATCCCCATTTAAGAAAGTTGTCATTTTAGTTCGGAGTCAAATCCTTATTCACTGGGAAGACTTTTACATTAACTTTACTGAATAGGATGAGATTACGGACTCCAGGACTTAGTCCACCAAAAAATGCTTCCTGGACACCTGAATCAAATACTATCACAGAAATAAATAAATAAAAAAGAAGATGACTTCAAATCATAGTGAAATACCTAAATGAAGTAGGAAACCTCAGACTGATAAATGATGATTTGTCATCAGCTGAATAAGACCGGATGAAAGTGGCAAAACATTTCAGAAACTGTATGAAAGACTTTGCTTCTGCCTTTTTTTTTTTTTTAAATCAACTCTAAGCAGAGCTAAAGCATGTAGTGTGTATATATTATAGATATGCCACCAAGCAGTGAAGTCCATGTGGAGCTGTGCTGGTCCACAAATTTAATGTGTATGTTTCTTATCACTTCACCAATCCTCCACCAGTCGTTTTCATTGGATTTACCTTTAATATTCCGTACCTCAGCAATTTTGAGAAATATGACATAAATGTTTTCTGTCTCTCTGTGTCAGATCTAGGTCAGTAGCAGATATGAAGTTAGATATTTTAAGGCCTGCAGGCCTACAATTTTGAGGTATATTTCACTAGAAAGCTATAGGTTTTGATATTAAAGTTTAGGAGGGCTAAAAATAAAGCAATGTCATCACTGAAGAAGAAGCCTCATGATATAAAATTTTAGCTTATTGCCATGATAGATCAAAAGATCTCCGATATCAGAGTAAAACTGTTATATCTAGTTCAGGTCACAATTCCCTGGAAAGAGAAATTTCCATTGGCAAACATCATGTACCGAAGTCTGAAGTTTTGTGGGTATGTAGCAATTCATGAACATTACATGAATAAAATTATTTAAAAGATTTGTTTTGCCACAGGCAAGATGTACATGCATTAAAATGGGAAATAACAGCTGAGTTGATAATGGTGGGATGAATCCGTTCCTCCCTACTGAAATGAAACCTTATTTAAAACTATTTTTAAGTTAAAATATCAACACTGATATCTCTTAGACCAAATTTCAGACTTTTTTCCCCAAACCAGAAATAAAAATTTCTGAATAAACAGAACAAAAAATCTGGTTTTGATTTGGTCTAATTCTCTATGCCTGGGCTATTTTCCATATTTCATTGTAAAAGCTGAAGCTTAGTGTGAGTACAGGTTTCATTAAGCCTTAGAGAAAGGGTAACACTACTCCAAGTTGTATCTGCATAGCACAGTTCCACAAATTCTCTTGCAAAAATCCCTCATTGTAACCTTAAATTCATAAGTGGAAGACATCATTTCTATCAGGCATTTGAGGTGAAATACATTTTGAAACACCAGAATCTATCTCTTCTTCCTTCAGTTTTATTGATAGTGCTAACCAGTTCTTTCAGCTCTCCGGATAACATGGTAGACTAATAATGAGGTATTATTTTAGGCTATACTTTGTTTCCATTGCTCCTGCTGTCAGGGGAATTGATACTAAAAGAGGGATTTAGTCTTCTGTGGTATTTGCTTATTTTCAAATATATTTTGAGGCCTGAAAGCAATCTTTTTTGTTGAAAATCCAAGTGTTTCATTCTAACTATGAATATTCCCATAAAAAGATCCATCTCTCATATTCATGAAAACCTCAATGCTTCTCAGGACTTCCTCTTTCTTTTTGTCTTTCTGATAAACAGACACACAGTTGCAACCAATCATTCCATATGTCAGTGCATTTGTCAATTTTTTCTAAGGAAATCTCCCAGCACATAAGGCTTAGTTTTATCAGACAAAAAATTATGGTCTATTATACAATTTTTATGGTGGTCTGTTATTGACTCCACATTACAAGGCTACTCAATGGTAGCCACCTATACTTGTTAAGGTAAAAATAGTTTCACAAAAGCATATGGTGGAAACAAGACACCAGTAGATCAGGAATACTGAGTCTGAGGTTATATGAGGTTTTTAGAAATACAATGGAAGGACTGTATCACGTACTGTTCCTCTGCTGTATATTGACATCACAAACTGTACAGTGTTTTCAGAGATAATGGAAGTTTGCCAAGTTCTTCTGGTTTAAATTTTTCCACCCACCTTATTTGTAGCAGTCTGGGCATCAGCAGCTTAATGCCCATAAATTGCTACATTTGTTGGCAGCATATGCTCTGTACATAGGCTCCATCAATACATATGCTTAGGCATATATATAATTCTGTATGCAAATAACCTCACTGAACTCAAAGAGACTTTAAAGATTTAGATCCTTGCATTTTTACAGTGTTTAGGAATAAAATGATTGTGACATATGTAGTTATAATCTTAATACGTCCATTTGAGTAGCAGACGCAATTTTTAACAATGTATGAACCCAATTACATATAAATTGAGAGAAACTGAATTGTTACAGGCTTATGCAAGTGATAAATATGAAACAAGAATAAAATCAGAACAAGATTTATTTAAATAAAGCCATAAAAAATTTTAAACCAATTGTCCAACTAAAGCCACAGCTTTGTAATGGCATGTGTGAGCCCTACATAGTACTGAATTTAAAAATGAAATACTGTGGCAATCCAAAGGGCTAAAAATTACAGAGATACATAATTTGGTTAGATTTTTACAAATGTATATAGAGGAATTTATCAGTAAAATGAAATTACAGAATCGCAGAGTCACAGAATGGTTGAGGTTGGAAGGAACCTCTGGAGATCATCTAGTCCAACCCCCCTGCTCAAGTTGGGTTACCTAGAGCAGCCTACCTAGGACCATGTCCAGACAACTTTTGAGTATCTCCAAGGATGGAGACTCCACAACCTCTCTGGGCAACCTGTTCCAGTGCTCTGTCACCCTCACAGTAAAGACATTTTTCCTTATGTTCAGACAGAACTTCCTGTGTTTCAGTTTGTGCCCGTTGCCTCTCATCCTACCGCTGGACACCACTGAAAAGAGTCTGGTCCCATCCTCTTTACACCCTCCCTTAAGATACTTATACATGTTGATAAGATTCCCCCCTCAGTCTTCTCTTCTCCAGGCTGAACAGGCCCAGCTCTCTCAGCCTTTCCTCATAAGAGAGATGCTCCAGTCCCCTAATCATCTTTGTAGCCCTTCGCTGGACTCTGTCCAGTAGTGCCACATCCCTCTTGTCCTGGGGAGCCCAGAACTGGGCACAGTACTCCAGATGTGGCCTCACCAGGGCTGAGTAGAGGGGGAGGATCACCTCCCTCGACCTGCTGGCAACACTCTTCCTGATGCACCCCAGGATCCCATTGGCCTTCTTGGCCACAAGGGCACATTGCTGCCTCATGCTTAACTTGGTGTCCACCAGCACTCCCAGGTCCTTCTCTGCAGAGCTGCTTTCCAGCAGGTCAGCCCTCAGCCTATACTGGTGCCTGGGATTATTTTTCCCTAGGTGCAGGACCCTGCACTTCCTTTTGTTGAACTGCACGAGGTTCCCCTCTGCCCATCCTTCCAGCCTTTCAGGGTCTCTCTGAATGGCAGCACAGCCCTCCAGAGTATCAGCCACTCCTCCCAGTTTTGTATCATCAGCAAACTTGCTGAGGGTGCACTCTATCCCTTCATCTAGGTTATTGATGAATAAATTGAACAAGATTGGACTGATTAATTTGGATTAGATTGGATTAGTTCAAGAAGAATAAGAATTCTGAACTAAAAATGCTGTTTTAAACTGGGTAGGTCAAATATTCAGTACAAACTGATGTGACAGTATTCTTGGAATCATTATTTCAGAAAAGAGAACTAAAACATGGACATATTTCTTCTTACACACGTATATGCTACAGAGGAAAAAATGCTTTTCCTTCATTTCTGTTTCCTCCAAAGAATTAATCATAAATGATACAGCTGAATCACAACTGAACAGTTAGTATGCTTTTCTTTTCCTTTAAAGTAATCCAAACATATGCCCAGAAGTCTGTCATGATCATAAATGTTTACTTATTTACCATTTTGCTTTGGTAGTTGCTATTAAGCTGACCTGTCATACTTATAGATATGATATTGTAATATTGATATACATTATTTGAGATGCATATGTGATTATGTTACCAGTTATTGAGGAAGAAGAATCGGGGGGGGGGGAGAGGGGAGGAGACAAAAAGATTTAAATATGAATAGGAAAAAAAAAAGAAATAATGAGCAGAATTTTAGCAAACACCGAGCTCTTTGATTCTTAGAATTTTTGTAAATGACAAAGAAACATTATGGAGAAGGAAGGTTACATCAGTAACAAACATCTGCAAAAGAATTTGAGCCATTAATTATTTATGACACCATGTAGTCTAGATGGCCACATTACAAATGTTTATTGTCAGATAGATGAAACCCTCAATTTCTTTTTTGAAAAAAATCCAAAAGACTTAGCACAATTCTCATGATATTTAGATAATTAACATAAGTTACTTTAATAGGGGGTTTTCTTCTTTAAATTTGTCAAACACACTGTTACTTGGTTTAATAATACATCCCAAGCAAGATTTTTTGCATTATTAATGTTCAGTAGTGTTATTTGTTCTTTTCAATTATACCATGTCAGTGAAACTGTTTCGTTGCCATGATAAACATCTTCTATATGGATATTACTTACAACAAGCAAGAAACCAACAGGTGTGTTAAATCAGATTAAAACCAGAATGTTGCCTTACCCAGAATTCAGCTTTTCTGAAGTTAGCATTTTATATGCTTCTCACTCCTGAGTCTCAGTTGCCTAGTAAGGGCAGGAAAGATTTTTAAATCCTAAGTTTCTGACTTTCACATGAAGTTGTAGGAGCCTAGAATGCAAGCTAGTTCTAGGCAATTGATAGATCCAGAATATCCTGGATCTTCAATAGTGGTGCTTAGGCCTGTCCATGAAATAACGATAAGCCCTTTTATCGCAAAAATAGCCAGAACTCATGTAGAAATGGATGCCTTGCAAAATAACACAGAACACCAAACATCTTGATTTAATAAAGTGATAATCCTTAGCTTCAAATGGCAGAAAGATCCATGAGACTCCAGAAGCCTGAAGCCCATATCCAGACATACTAAAGGATAACAACTTTGAGAGACTCATAAAAAGATTAATTGAAAAATACTGTAAATAAATTTCAGTGGAAGATAGAGACAATGTAAAAGGGAGACAAAAGGAATAATCAATCTGTAAGAGGAAAAATTGGAAACTGAAAAGAAATAGATCGTTGGAGGAACAAAAAGGTTTCTCCAGAATTAGAGAGGACCTACAGTCAGTTCCATGATTTGGGGAATAAAAGTGAGTGGGCCCCATTTCTTTTGTGTAATACTGTGTACGTAACTCACAAAATAGCATGAAAGATATCCCTTCTCCAGGCTGTATCTTTAGGAGTCAGAAACAAATAGAAGCTTGCAGAGATCTTGTAAGTCACACCAAGGGTAAGGATACAGGACAGATGATATCTGTGGAAAAGAATGCTCATCTTTTTTCCTTTTAGTTTTTTTAATTATTCAAAAAATAGCTTATATTAACTTTTTAAAATCAAAAAGTACAAGGAAAGAAAAGAATGATACAGATAAGAAGATGTAATTGCAAGGGAGGAAAACATGAAAAGCTGAGTCCATCTTTCGCTGTGTACTTGCCAAAACATTTTTACCTCCTGTCAAGAGTCATGTGTTTTATAAAGTCTAACATTGCCAGTAATTTGTCATACAAAAATTCCATAGGGAATAGTCAGTCATACATTCATAATATGCAGATATCCATTTCTTAAGGAAATTTCACAAAGCCATTAAATAAGAGTTGTATAAAAAGATTACAAAGAATAAAGATGCATTTCTTCCAAAAAAAAAAAAAAAAAGCCTGTATCATTTGCCAAAATACACAAGAAAAAATTTTAAGTCTCTCAAAACTTGTAAGACTCCTAAATTACAACATGGACAGAAGGACACTGATACTAGTACTAGTTTGAAGTACCTGCTGTTTTTAGTAGTTGTAAAATTGGATAATTTAAGATCATTTAGCACTTTTCTTCTATATTTTCTGCCTTTTAATAGCTCAGTGCAACTCTATGTCTTTTTGCTGCCTAAATGAACCAAGGATCTAGAGGGCTGTAGTTCAACTGATTTAACACCTTTAGAAGAAAAAACAAGTATTACTCACATAATATACGACACTCCAGTAGAACACTCCTCTTTATTGTTCCCTAGTAGATGGCATTAAGAGGAGGCAGGCTCAGTAAAATACGTGTAACTTGGATTCTTCTAATATTACTGGAATAGTATAACCTCAGATGATGTAACTCAGAAAGAGTTACACTCTTACATTAATATTACCTGGAAAATGAATTACAAATATACAAAAATATATAAAAGCAGCTTCCTCTGAAATACTAAGTGTGCCAAAATACCGAAGTAAGCCTAGATCAAAAAATTGTTCCAAATTCAAAAAAGCAGACACAATAACTTGGACAAAAATGGAAAATAGCCTCACATAAAGATAACAGTATTTTGAGAAACCTGTCTTCAATATATTTGCATTGAAACAAACTCAGATTGCATATTATTATTGCAATAATACTGTGGAAGTCAGAACAAGAGAAGACACAGAAGACTGCACTAAAAAAAAGAAAAAAGAAAAAGAAAAAAGAAAACCAACCCCTTTTTAAAAAGATCAGTTCTTTAAAGATCTCCCTTCTTTAAAGATCAGTTAAAAAGATCATGTCTTTAATGACCACACATGTTTTGGGCACCCATTCAACACCTGTGTTAGCACAAGCTTGGATACAATCCAGAAGGAGTTCAAGGCTGATGGGAGGGTTCAAGGTCCAAGGACAGAACTGGCCACAGTATGATCTCTGCTCTCTGGCAACATCTATACTGCTCCAACAATCCTCCTTAAAACGTGCTTACGTGAAACATACTAGAAATGTTGAAATACCAAATGGAAAGATTATCTGGTGGTTCCTTTCAGAGCTAATCATCACATATACACTACCTACATGCACACTGTGTGTGCGTGCATATATATATGCACTATATAAATGTATATATACACACACTGTGTATGTATGCATACACTAATACCTGTGTACATTGTAGCTTTGGAGGGAGAGTGCTGGCATAACAGGAAAATTTCAAGAGTTTGTATTATTATGAAAAAGGCTAAAAACTGAAATGAATCTCATTTTATGCATTATAGAAAACTTTGCATCCATAATACAGCTGCAAAGCTCATCATACCAAGTAGGTGGATTAGCTTCCTTATTTTACACTGACAGTAACCGAAGCAGAGCTGGCCACTGATTTGACATAGCTCAGTTTGCACTGAACCTAGGCCTAAAGGAGTACTGTTCTGTGGATTTGATAAAAACATAAATACAATAAACACTCAAAAATACATTTTCTGAGCAGTACATAGAGACATACTCACACAGTTTTCACAACATAATAAATAAACCCTCAAAGCCTTACCTCTAAAACCAGAAAATGCTCTAGAATAAGGGAACTACATGTGACCACAATTTTGTTGCACCTCAAGTAATTTGCTTCTTTTCTGTTGTTATTTAAAAAAGCAAAGTAACAGAAATAAAATGATAGATTTGTGTGCTATTTAAAAAAATGGGGGAAATAGTCTGCTTCTCAGTACTCACTTAGGATATTACTCCGGGATATGAGAAGATATGGATTTCAAGACTGTTAAAGAGTTCTATTTATCATACCATTCGGTATTTTGGAACGGATACACTCCATCTTATTAACTTTGCCATTCATCGAACCAAACTGAAAGAGTTCATGTTTAGCTGTTGTCCAAGTGCTTATAACATTAAACTGAGAGACAGAAAAGCTGTTTTCCAGGTTCTGTTCCAATAAATATGCAAGTATCTTATAAGAAAAAGTCCCAAGATGCTATTTTTTTCCTTAATGTTAACTGTGATATACTGTGATGCTAAGGATGACATCATACATTAATCTATGCTTTTTCACATGGCAGTTGTCAGTCCAAACATGGACCAATCAAATAACTAATGTGTAAATATAAAGTTGATTATTCTATATCTTTATATAGATATATATCTTATATAAAATAATATATCTATATCTTATATTCCCTACCTTTTTTCAGATTAGAAACAGGGAGGAACTTCCTTGCTGGTTTCACAAATCTTGCAGCAAAACACTTCTTCAGACAAAACAATTTGGCAAATTTAAGCTGAATTCAGAAATGACTTTTGAATGAAAGTTGCAGGGCTTCTTACTCAATTATTATTTTATTGATTACATTATTTACTCAAAAATGTCACCATCTCTTTTTAATCTGATCTGCGTTATAGCTAACATCAGGATTCACAGTGATTGCTGTCATTCTGACAATTAGGACCAGCTTGTCTGAAGAGTTTGTAATTGAGGGAACTATCACTGCAATTCACTGCAGTGAGACACCCTGTTGTATCCATGTGTGCAGACAACCATCAACAGCTCTGGGGATGCAGCTTGATTTACTTACAAAAGGAAGGATTTATTGCAAAGATGCCATTGAGGCTTTCATAAAGTGGGAGCTAGACAGCTATTAATTTCTGAGGAACTGTAACTGATCAATGAAGCCCTACACTGGAAGAAGGCTCAGAGGAGCTGGGCCAGGGTGATGTGCCCATAAAAGGGAGGGAAGAAATAGGGACTGACAGACTAAAGCTGCTGCAAAGAAAGCTGAACTTAATCTCAGCACAAAGAGGACCCTAGGGCAGCCTTTGTTTTAGATAAAGGGCTACATCAGCTGAGCAGATCAGCCAGCTACATCAGTCAAGTGGATCAGCTGGTTATATCAGCTGAGTGAATCAACCAGCTGTGTAACTGCTTCTCCCTGAGGAATTCAAAAGAGTGCAAATGTCTTCATATGTTAGCCAGGAGAGGAATTTGCATGGCTCAGCCCAACAAAGAGTATAAAATCCAAATAACGAACAAAAAGAGCTTTGAAGACATCAATAGGCTTGAGTTAGTTTCAACCCATGTTTTCTTTCACGGTGACTGGGGATGGCTAGAGTCATGATGGTGAGCATATTATAGAGACCAGTAATGAGAATTACATTCATATTATGATTCAACTGTATACTGCACTCTGTTAAGTGTAATTTGTACTTGTATTGTAATTTAAATATATTGTTATTGTAATTTAAATATACTGTTGTACCATTCTGCTAAATCAAAATCCTGTGAAATGTCAAAGTTACTTCAAATAAATAAATTTGGTATGAAATGTTAAAACCTCCATGTGTGGAAAATCTAAAAGACCTGGTCAGAGAGTATTGGACTCTGATAGTAACAGATATATCTCCTGTCCTACACTTAAACTGCCCATTTATTTACCCATACTGAATAATCTTTAAACATCTAGATGACTTCCCTCTCAGCAGGGGAAGAAAAATGATAACAAATTGTGTCTAAAGGTTTATTTTTTAACACAGCAAACATGAAGTGCTTTTCCAGTGCTATGAACTGAGAAAACCTTTACTGATCAAGCTATCAAACATACCAAATAGCAAAGTCAGAAGCTCATAGACTACAAATATACACAAAAATGAGCTCAATATTGAAATGTGACCCTGTGGCCTTTGCTTTGTTCTGCAGGTGTATCATGAGACAGATTTCACTCTCCTCTGTCTCCTCAATGAGCAGGTGATACTGTTACAGATCATTTTCAGTAAATTATTTTCATTATAAGAATTCATCAGGTTAACTGCAGTGGTAACTGCAACAGGTCTTGTTCTCTAAACAGTGCTACTTTGTTTAACATATCTTATCAGAGTAAGTTAAAGCCCTGTAAGTAGGTTTTTTTATGCTGAGGCAAAGCATACATTAAAATGATGAATTGTTGGGAATCCTGATCAGAGAGAGGTAAATTTGTATTTCCTGCTTGAATAAATTTTACTGTCTTACATTTGGTTTGTAGATAATAGAAGCATGCATTTTGTGACAAAATAGGCCTATTCAAGCAGGTGGATGCTCAACCAGCTCTCAATCATTGTCACGACTGGGGAAGTAACTGTGGTATTTTCAAGCAACTATTGTTTGCAGAAATAGATCATAGTAATACAAAAATAATATAAGAGAAATGACATGCAGCTATCTCTTTGTTAATTTTGTCTGCATATATACTACATTAGACATCTTAAAAAATTATTTTTCTAATAGCCATTACTAGTTGTGGAATGAGTTATCTCATTATCAGCTGGCCTATGGCACACATATCCATCTTCTTTTGCAAAACCATAAAACCCCTACTGTGGAGATATAAATATAATAAATAGTAAGCTACAACACAACTCTTCAAGAATAAAAATTTGTTTTGTGCTAGAAGTTTCTGAAGTTGATTATCACCAGAAATATCAAATTAACATCGAAAATACTAAATAACCAAGCTTGTCAGAAGCGATTACAGACTTTTTCTTCAGCTGTCCTACTAAATCATTCCCAGCTATCTGATTATCTAAGGACTAATATATACGCTCGGAAAGTGGAACTGTATCTTCAATACAAAAAACAACCAACCAAAGACTCAAGAAATTATTCTAGAATCTCTTCCACCTAAAAATATCACATTCTCCATCTGGTAACAACCTACAGTGATGGTATTAATATTTCAACAACAGATTCTGCTTAAAGGCCGCTCATAATATTTATTTTCTGTAGGATTTCTCTGAAAATATATCCACCCAGTTGCCTCCAAGTAAGGTCAGATCTGAAGAAATACAGTATCTACCACCATCCTTTGTCTACAGTTTTCATCCCTACATTTTGAAATATGTTTGCTAATGCCAAGCAGGAAAGAAGAAAAGCAACTATGTACACGAGGAAAGGAAAAGCTGCAGGAGCTCCGCGGAGACCTGGAAACCATACTGAAGGGCAGAATCAATCCTTACGTTAAGGGCATTGTTGGGGCAGCTATTGTCTCTGTCGGAATGCTCCTTCTTTCAGAAAACAACAGCGTGACAGCAACCACTACATATTTTTCCTTAGGCAATCTGCATAAGCTTACAGACAACTCGTTCAGGCCTCACTCCTTTTACATCTGTAGCCAGTGGAGATAAACTGGTAGGACGAATGACTCTCTCAGAGTGGCTCAATCTTTTCAATTAGAAAAACTGACTATAGAAGGAAACTATAAAACTAATGTTACATGAGATGAATTCCACCATTTGTAAGGGTTTTCTGAAATACAGCATACCTATCCCCCAGTCTGACTCATACCAGTTAACCTATTAAGCTTGACAACAGATACATCTAGTACTCCCTCCGTACAGGGAAGCAATATTTAAAAAAATATTAGGAGTTATTTGTACCAAGCATCTTCACATCAGGTGATACATTACAGTAATTATGTTTGTGAACATTGCAAGACTGCCCCATTCAACTTAATGCCCCAGTGTACAGATATGCACATTTAGGGTTAATGGGACCTCAGTAAATGCAGTGTGTGCGCATGCTAACTTATGTGGGCTTGGATCTGCTGTATACATTACAATTTTCCATCTCCATTCTGCCTTGGGAGATATTGTTCCCAGCCTGAAAATTAAGTTTAATAAAGTGTATAAATACATTTGACTACTTTCTTACTCTTCAATGCAAGGTATAAATCACAGGACTCTTTAAGAATATTTATGTGGTCCAGTAGAAAGACACAAAGCTCTTCCCTTTCTCTGCGTTACTTTAGCATGTTCTTTTACTTTGTGACAATCCTTTACTAAGTCTCAATTACCACCACATCAAAAAAACATGTTGACGGCACTCGCAGGACACAGATCTCAAATATTAACATAAGTATTTTACTATTAGATGAGATGTAGACTGTATTCCAGCAAAAAAATTAGATGTCCATGGTTGTATTTTTCCTAACAAGGAAATCCCTCTGTTTCATTTTAGTGTAGTTTGCTTTTAAGCCTAGTCCTTACTCAGCTATTGACAGTCCTTATTCCTACCACAGATGAGTATCTCCCAAACCACAATGATTTTCCCACTCTACAAATGCTAACTCTGTGTAATAGAGAAAGAATTCAATGAGTTATGAATGGTGCTTCAGGAAGCTTGTGTGAAATAATATGAACACAGAACTTCTGAGGCCCAGTTCAGAGCTTCATTCACTGGACCATCATTTCTATAATCCCCACACAAAAAAAGAATATAAGAAAAAAATCCTGCCAAAGCATGTGCTAACTGTTAGAATGTGACAAAATGAGGTGACTTATCTGATTAAATTTTGTCACATGCTCAACCACTAACCTGCACTGGTACTTTTGAGAGTAATACTGCTCTGATGGTGCAGCCCCTGTTTAGCCTCAGGGTTACTGTCCCTGTATGAGAAGAACCTTATATTCTTTGCTTAAAGATAGAAATGTCATCATGTACTTTCTTACATGGGCAGATGAAGTTATTTGAGCATTTCAGCACCCCAGTTGTTGACCATCTCTTTTCTGTGCTAAAGGCACTACTGTTCTGTTTAATTCAGGATCTTTTTTTCTATAGTTTTCATGCTCAAATATATTATAATATATCCCTGTAACAGCATGGCCAATTTAACAAATTCTCCTATAGCAGGAGAACTATTAAAGAGAGCAATTTTCTTGAAGAAAGAATTAACTCTGGTTCGGTCTGCAGACAGCTCACAAGACTATACTGCAGACTATTCATAGACTCTGTGTTTATGAGAAGAGAGAATACCTTGCGGTAGAAGTGTACATAGCTTAAAAGGAGAAACAAACCAATTGAAGGAACCTTCTCCTTAGATGATTGCTTCATGTCCTCTTGCATCTAGAATACCCCTCTGGGAAGTAAGGATCTCAAGTAATAGAAAAAGGCTACTATAGGCGTAGCTGGGTGTATAATGCCAGTGACTTGACTGCTGGATATGAAAGCAATGGACATTGACCAGCTTGCAGCAGAAAAAGGAGAGAGAGAAAAATGTAAGCTGTTCTCTAAGAGACTAGAGATCAGTATATCCATGGTAGCATTTTCTGAGATGCACCCATCCTGGAAGGCAGAATGAAGAACTAAGTAAATGATGCAGGTTTATAATTATAATGAATTGGAGGACTTTTAGAATAGAAGGAGCTGGTATGGAAAGGATGGATTTAATCTGAACCAAGATGGAAATTAAGTTATTGGCACTCAAATATGCTATAGGAGAGAAGAGTGTAGAAACTAATGATTGGGGAATACAGACTGATACAGAAGAACAGAGTTGGAATGACACATCTTTCAGGGCAGAGGGCAATAAAATGTCTTCAAGAAAAGAGAAGACAGAAAAGTTGATAAAATTCAGGCATAAAATAGCAAAGAGCAGTCTTAATGATTAAAGTTCAGTTTAAATACCAGTTAAAAGAGCTGAGTAGACCAAGATCAAATATAAGTGTATTTCTGTACAGGCACTAAAAAGATAAAGAAATAAAATGGAATACTTGGCTCTAAATGAAGATATTAACTAACAGGCATGTCTGGCACAATGGAAAGAAGATAGTCAGCAGGAAACTTATAATACCAAAGAATGAATTATATAAAAATGCACTGTGAGATGCACTTGTAAAGAAATGTTACTGAATGTTCAAGAAAGCGTAGAGACTAATGAAGTTAATTGAATGAACAAACACCATAGAACTTCTACAGGTTGAAACTGAGTGGCTAAAAAAAGGAAGAATATAGTCTGAGGACTACTCTGTAAGTCATCTGAATAGCATAGCAACAGCGGTTGAATTGTTACCAAAGGTCATTGAGGTGCAACAGCAGAAAATACACATTAATGGGGGAATTCTGTTAGTGAACATAGTCTAATATCAGGAAGGGGTGTGATGCAGAACCTAAAATTCCAAAGTGCACGGTATTCCTCCTAGTTCAAAATATAAACTATGATCGTAATGCATTAAAATTAAACAAAAACAAACCCTTACTACAACATAGTAAACATAAAAAAAATCCCAAGAATATAGGAAAATAAAGATTTTTTAAAAGGAAATTAAAAGGAGCAGCTAAAAGAGTGAAGAAGTTGCATCAGTGGAGAGAGTGTTTAAAGACTACAGATTACAAACTCAGAGTAAATGTATGCCAGCTCCCACAAAAAGTTTAATCATACTTTAAAGAGCCAACAAAGTTAATCGGCAGGAGAAAATAAGGGAATTAGAGGTCTCCTGATATAACAAATAAGAGTGTATTCAACTTTGGTGGAAAGAAGAATTATGACCACAGGGAAGAAGGGTAGTCTGGTCAACAATGTGCATTAGGTTTAACAAAACTTTTCACAATATCCCTTATAAAAGACTCTTAAAGAAATTAAACTTGTATGATAAAGAGAAATACTCTCTCATGGATTATTGACTGAATAAACAATAAGATGCAAAGAACAGGAATGAATAGCCAGTTTTCATAATGCATTTGCAGTACTGGCAGAATCCCATAGGGATTGTGCTGGACCCACTGTTATTCATTCTGCTCATAAATGAACATGAAAAGAGTTGAAAGGTGAGATGACAAAGTTTGTTTATGACATAAAATTGTCCAAGATAAAACCGTAACTGACTGACAAACACTGTAGAAGAATCTCATGATACTGAGCGATCTCTCATGTTGATTAAAGCAATCAATACACCCTAGAAAATATATGTGTAAGTGTAAACACAGTGATCGGCTCTAGATTAGCTATTATTCCTCAGGAAAGAGATCATATGTAGGTCTTTGGAAACAACAATTTAATGGCAGTTAAAAAGGCAAATTAAATGTAACGTCTATTAAAAAGGATATAAAGAACACAAGAAAGCTTAATTTTGCCATTGTACCACTACAGGATTCTTTCATAATTTGAGCAATTGCATGCAGTCTTGGTTTCTCCTTTTCATAAAGTAAAGTAGGAGAAGCCAGTAAAAATGGCAACAAGGATTATCAGAAGTTTAGTCTGGCATCTATAAAAGGCGAGATTAAACTGTCTGTAACTTTTCACATCGTAAAAGAGATTATAAAGTTCAGAGAGAAAGAAGTATAAAATCATTAATAGCACAGTAAAAATAAACATGGAATGATAATTTACTATTTTTCACAACACAAAAATAGGGACACACAAAAAAAAATCAAGCACCCTGTTTACAGATAATACTTTCTCACGGACAGAATGAAAGTTGGAGCTCATAGACAAAGGAGGAGCTGGATGCCACACCCACCGTGTAAAAGGATTCCAAAAGCAATTAGACAAGGAAAGGCCTCTCATAGGATATTAAAAATAGATCATGTGGAGCAACACTGCATTTCATGGAAGTCTCTAAATTGCAGATTCCTGGAATATGGGAGGGAGTAATGGCAAAATTATCATTCTGCACTTTCCTTGTTATATATATTTTTTCCTTATTATCTGCTATAAGCTACCATTTGAGATAGGACACTGAGCTAGGTAGACCTTGGTCTGATCCAATATAATTAGTTCTCACGTTTTTATCACTGCTTTCATCGCTTATAACTTGAAACAGTTTCAGTTTTGACCACATGTAAACTAAATGCGAAATATTCACAAGATCCCCAGAAACAATGAAATGGAAAAGCATACAGAAGCAAAAAGATCAGGGGAAAGTGCCACATCAAATGGCAAGTATAAAATTTGAAATCAGAAATGGATGGGATTATCAAAACACAGTGTACAAATGGAAGAGAGAGGGACCTAGAATCTTATACCACTGCAGATGGAAGTGAGAATACAAAGCAAACTAGCAAAAGAGTGATTACAGGAAAGACAGAAGGACACTGGTGCCTTAAAGCTAATGCAGGATAAAAATTTTCAGCAGGCTGATATGATCAACAGCATCAAAAATGATGAAGGGTAAAGAAAATGACTTGGAGGCCCTGGGAAATAACCAACACCATTCCTTCTGAGATTCTAGTATTATATTATGATCAGTAGACTGGAAAGAGCAAATGTCAAACTGAATGGGAGTGGGAAAGTAAAAATCAAGCACATCTTCAAGGAGATAAGTAGTCAAGCGGGAAAGATATGGAGAACTATTTCATGAAGACTGGAAAGAGATCCATGTAGAGTTAATGGAAACCACAGAAAGAGGAGGACAAAAAGGTAGTTTTGAGATGCAGGAGTAAAGAAGAAATACAAAGAAATGAACTAGAAAGAATGACAGGTAAGTCATGATTGGTCACATTGACAAGTAATTAATTATCTTGAAAATTACTGAGGAATTGCTCAATAGTGCAAAGAACCAATTAAGCTGTGAAGCAATTATATGATGAATGTGTATGAAGTAAATATGCAGAAAAATAAAGTAGCATGAATCAATAAAATAGATCCTCAGTAATGAAGTGAACCAGTTATGTCAATAAGCAGATATGTTGTAAATCAATCATGGAATGAATCAATTATTGGGAAAATAAAAACAGTGAGATTTATTTAAAGAATATGGCTAGTATATAAAGAATAGTTATACAGCTTCTAAAAAAGCATGCTGAAAACAACTATTACTCACTTTTCCTCTTTCACACTCTCCCTCTCCAGACATAAGAATGTATTTATTTTACCCTGTCCTTCCCTTCTCCTTGCTCTTTAGACAGCTTAATTTCTTATATCTATGGTAGACTTTGTTCAGTTCTCAGCAATAGAGGGAAGCTTAAGAACTAACATAACTTTTACCGTCATATGTCACAGTTGTCAAAAAACAAATACACTACTTTTGGAGATTGTTAAAGAACAGAGATGTTCAAGCCATAAAGTCTGTAGTTTGTAGACAGGCTAGAGAAAGATATCTTCTAGTACCACGGCATAAGAAAGTATTTATACAAATCTTACAGACTACATGACAGTTACCTACACTTGGGAACAATCAGTGAACCAGTTAGGAGAGATCTATGGGCTGAACTGTGAAATCTGTGCTAGTAAATAAAACCAACCAGGGATCTTTCTCTGCCATGGAGGCTAACTGGAATAGCACATCTCATGCTCATACAGCTAAAATTTCTTTCCACTTGATATACAGCGGCCACAACATAAGTGTGTATTGAGAATGGTCCCTGGCTCATCTTAAACCCCTAAACAATGCCCAAGCACTGTTTGGGAAAGCACTGCTATCTGGATCAAAATCAAGCTAGTGCTAGAAACTATGTTAGCATGTCAAAAGTATAACTGACCGTATGGGCTCCTGGCGCTGCTTCCTTTATTAGTATACCAGTAGCTAATGTTTCTTCAGAGCGCCAAAAATGAATTTCAGAAGTAAAGACCTGGCATATTGGCTTCTTTTTCCAGCTCTGATTAAAGCCTCTACATAAGACAAAAAGAAAAATCTACAAATGTAAAGCTGAGATAGAGCTGTATGGCACAGCCATATGTATGTTAGCAAACCAGAGTGTCAGGACCAATTCTCTAAAATAGAAAGCCATTTCAAAGAAGAAGAAAAAGATTAGGTTTTTAAAATGTGCAAATAAAAAGTTTAAGATTTACTTTTTTTTTAAATGACTATGTATTTACCAAAACCAACACCAACTTGCAAAATTTCAATTTTTAAATCACCATTTTATCTTGAACAAAATTTCAGCCAAAAATTTTCACTTTATCCTCTTAACAATGATTCAAGATTTTCTCTGTGATTCTGGTATGCATTTCTGTTCACAAAAATCCATTTGGATGCATCAGATGGCTTTCATAGATATTCTCCTAGCCATCAGGTTGCTCAACATTTACAGTGTTACTGAAATTGTGGAAATATATGTCATATCCTGCATCACTTCTCATATGTTAGTTAAATAGCTTTTCTTTCTTCATGTTTATATTCCTGATGTATTTCTAGTGTGCAATGATATACTTCATTTTTGCTACACTGGGAAAGCCAGCCTATCATAAAGTATCTCTGTATTGACATCTAGACTATTGTGGGCAGGATTCAGTTTGAAATTAAGATGCCTAAAGGTAGGGGTCTACATCTGGGAGTCTACTTTCCTGCCTGATAGCTAAGCTCACTTGAAAGTCAATGCAGTTCCAGTCAATGGAGCCCGGAGAGCTCTGGGATGGGCTCAATTTAGTTGCCTAAACAATAGGTACCTTGTGTCATTTGAGATGCATGGTGATAACCAAGACCTGCACGTGGGGCTTGCAGATATGACACAGACTACAAGGGAGACCCGTTCTCTTGTCCAGTGATGGCCAGTAATAGTAATGGAAGCTCAGATGACCAAGCACTCCTTTAGGCACCTAAATAAATGCATCTTAATTTAGGTGGCTGAATCTTCCCTTAGTCAACAGAGAGTTGAAGTGGATCTGCCTCAATCTTTTCCTTAGAGTTAGCAGCCCAGAAATGCCAAAAATGCTTTTCTTTCTTGTTTCAGTTTGCATTAATCTTGAATATGAATGATTGCAACCACACCTATATTCTAGGTGAGGATTTACTGGCATTCTTTATAATGGACAAGCTTTTCCCTTGGTCTCTGGAAAATATTATCTGATACTTCAGTAAAGATAATCTAATACATGCAAGCAAATGCAGATGGCTAATGGGAATGAGTGTATAGAATACAACATATCAGCATGAAACACCATCGAAAGAGTTTAATATCCCAGTAGGACTGGATCATCTCCAGTCTCTGGAAAAATAGAACATGAAAACATAAATGCAAGAACAAGTATTGTTAATGAAATCTAGCAAATACAGCAAAGCACCATGTAACTGGAAAGTAGCAAGTGCTGTGTGTATATTTAAAAAACTGAGAAAAGTGATCTTGGCAATTACAGGCTCATTAATCTTACCTTAATAACATGAAGGCTGTGGAAGAAATTTTGAAGGGAAGTATAATTAAGCTCATAAGGGTAAATGAAAAATGAGATAAAAGGCAAAATAAGTTTACAAAGGTGTAAAGCTTTGTGCCAAGCTAAATATGTCTCTTTCTATGAAAACTATTTTTTACTTTTTTTTCCTTTAAGATTAGAAAGTGAAGTAGATTTAATTGGTCTGGAGTTCAGTGAAGCTGATACATGGCAATGAAGAGTACAGAACTTGTATTACTTCCTCTTATGTAAAAACTTAAAGGCTAAAGGGGAGAAAGCAATGAGTTGTGCTGGAAGAATTTTACTATTAGAGTTCCATAAGGATTGGCTTTGGGATGAATATTTAATTCTTTGACTTTGGCTTAACAGATACTGAAATTTATTAATAAGTATTTTCCAGAGTTGGAAGTCATCATCAGTACAGCACAGGATTAAAGAAGAGCCAGATGATCTAGAAATGTAAGACAACAGAATATGCAATTTAACAGTATTTAAGGGACTCTGCTATAAGCTGATGGCTTATCAGGTGAAAATTATGCAGGTGTAGCAACAATTAATGCAGTAATGAATCAAAGAAAGGCAATGAGATCCTACAATTTATCCAATGAGCTATTCCAGTAAAGGTGGAAATGTCATCATCATATCAGTGTGGTATCTCCAAGATCTATTGTATCTTGAACTGTTAAAAATGAAAGTTTTTTTATCAGCATCACATCTAGAGACAAATATATGCTGCACAACTCATGTACAGGTATCCTAATTAGTTCTGTTGGCAGGCTGCTCACATGGGCTAGTTTTCAGATGTCATTAGTTATGCTGCTTCATGTATAATAGCAAGACTGGTATCTTTATGTAGCACTGCATTGACAGGATAGACAAAATCTTGCAGAGCACCTGGATTTTGTGGTAGGCCTATCATGGCCTATGAATCAGTGATTCATAGAGTAAAATCCTGGCCTCACTGTTCCACACTGTCAAAATTTTACTTGCAGATTCAAGGCACGGAACTATTTTTTCTGTTATTAGTAATTTGCCATCTTTTGCATAACATAAGCAATATAATTTTACCAAATAATTTCTATATAGTCATGATAGCTTTAGACTGGGCTATAACATATGTTATAGAAAGACAGCCAATTCCGAAGTAATTAACAATCCATCATACCTCTAAATAAGCTGCCTCAAAGGTTTGTTAACCTTACTGCAAAAATATGCATCTTAGTTTTAGCCTAAATTTGTCTAGATTGAATCTGTCTAGCCTCAGTCTCCATCCATTCCTTCTTATTATGCCTGTTGGATTGAAAAGCCCTCTGTAATAAGGTAACTTTTTCCCATATTGATACTTACAGACTGTGATCAAGTAAACTTGCAGCTGTCTTTCTGATAAACTAATCTGATTTGCTGTCTTTAGTCTACCACTGTAGGACAGGCTTTCCAGACCCTATATTACTCTTGTGGTTCTTTCCAATTTATCAATATTCTTCTCAAAATGTGGAGGTCAGAAGCGGACATAGCATCCCAGTAATGCTCTCATTAGTGTCATATATAGATGCAATTAAAACTGATGGTCCTCTGCTTGTATACAAGAATCATATTTGCTGTTAGCCACCACATCACACTGGAGCTCATGTACAATTGAACAGTGTCTGTTATGACCCTTAGGTTCATTGACTGTTTGCCAAATAACCTCCATCCTGTAAAAGTGGCACAAATCTTTGTTTCATGGACGTGTGACCTTGCATGAATTTTTATTTAAACAGGTGCTGGTCATATTAGCCAATTTTAATGTAATATCCAGATCGCTTTGTAGAACTGACCTACTATAATAATATAACTAGTATAATTTTTCCCTTCACTAATTTCAGTGTTTGAAGATTTTATAAACACTGATTTTATCTTTCATCAATACTAAAGCAATCTAGTTTGCTGCCCAGTGCTGCCAGTAGCTTTATGGTGGAACTGAGAGCACCTTTAACTCCTGTTAAAATTCCATGATGATCATTCATTTATTCAGCAGAACACATATTAATAATAAACTTATTAACATGAATCACTGGCCTAAAGGGTCACACAATTGAAGAACAGTTTCCCAGACTGGCAGCAGTATTCCTGCATCAGAAATAGTCAATGATACTAATAAGTGGACTGTGGTTTTAATTGTGAGTTAACATGCTGCAGCTTTACGCTGCAGACTATTTCTTCTCCTGGAACCATATTTCCCTTAAATGAGGCTTCTTAGCTTGAGGCTAAATTCCTTGTAGATATGGGAACATGTAGAATAGTCAGCTCAAGACTCTACATTTTATTCAAAATCATATCCCCAAATTTACAAACACTGTCTTTTTGTACTGTCTTCAGAACCATTAGCTTAGAATTCAGTCATTTATTTTACCACAGTGTTTGCTAACATAACTTTTTTAAAAGTACTATTTCTAGCAAATGATTTCTTTCCACCTTTACCACTCAGAATTTTAAATAAAAAATATCTAATGCGCTTAAAGGGAGACTATGGATGTCAAAATCACCCTGATCCAAAGGTTTGAAGCCAAGAAAATCTTTTTAAACTGCTAAAATACCACAGGCATTGAAGAAATGAGCTTTAAAATGTTTAATCTGAGTTGCTCTTAAATTCTGACTACTTAGCAAACTATTTGCAGCTTATGATGCAAACATTCAGTGATGAATAGGTAGCAAAATCTGGGGCAAATCTTTCTTCTTTTTTTTTACTGTTTTTGGAAAGGTCATTTCCATTAAGAAAAATGTAGTGAATGATGCTGTAAGAGTTTGAGAAACTTTGCTACTATCATCTTTATGATCACCTATCTTGTCAGAATTTCTTCTCTCTTCAATTTGCTGCTTCTCTTTCATTAGTATAATTTAAAGAAAAAAATAAACATTTTTATAGAATCTTTCATAACTAGAAAAAAATATTAGAGGCCATATATGTGGGGATTTGTTTTTGTCAAAACCAGTATCAGCAGCTAAATGACCATTGACTTTAATAGGTACAGGGTTTGAGAGGATTTCAATTGAACTCCATTAATTTTGTTGCATGAACAGGAGCCTGTTGTGTTTGAAACTATACAAACACAAATGTAAGGAGCAGTTGCTATCCTGAATAACCTGCGATCTAATTATCACTCTCATACCTCTTACAGGTCCTTCCCTACAAAGTAACACAGATTTTTTTTCCTTCCTATATATAAAGTGTTACTAACACTGAAATGTTAGATGGGAAATTAAACTGAATACATTGAGATGGGCAATAAAGGCTGCAATATGGAAAGCACTGGAAAATAATGGCCATGGCTACATGACCACAAGTCAGAGAACTCTGCGACTAAAGGGTAGAGGCAACTGCCTCAGGGCAACTTCACACAAGAGCTACCACACCTAGAAAAAAAATATCATGGATTAGAAATTGAATAAAATTTCCCGGATCACAGCAGTCTTACTTTGATTCAAAACTGCATCATGTGATGACATTTATTTCTTTTTCCCTGGGTTGCAAGGTTTTCCCATGGTACCCTGTTTATTTGCTCACAGCCATTGCCAGGGTAAAAATGGAAAAGAGGCAAAGAAATGTCCTGATATTTGCTCTACACCTTAGTTTGTTGAAAACTTAGAGTTTTCTGTTTACTTAAAGAAAGTTTGTATTGTTTTACACAAGAGGGAAATTCAAATTTCTCTTTATAGGGGAAACATTTCCTATGTTTTTCTTGCAGTATAATTTCTGACGCAAGGTTCAAGCTTTATTTTTGGATTAAATGTGCCATGTGTTTTTAGTACATAACTGAAATAGTGACTTTTGGAAAACCAGTATTATACATGTAGAATTCTGGGTATGCAGAGCTATATTAAACTATTTCTATATGAAACTGAGAAATAAAATGAGTAGAGTATCTGGCTTTGTTCAGTCTCGTTACTTGCAGTAGAATCTCTGTTAATGGGATGAACTGCCTCTATTTTGTATTTCTATGTAGGCAAGATACACATGAAGACAGCCCTTTTCTTAATGCACATATATGAACATTTCAAGGTCAACAGATCTATGTAGTATTATTGAAACTGTGGCATACAGAGAAACCAAAGATTCTATAGGTTTTGAGGCTGACCTTCCTTGTTGCTTAATGTGATTCATTCAGAAAAGGCATGATGTGTATTTGAGAGACAACCTTGAGGAACCTTATCCCCTGTCAAAAACATTGAAAGGCAGAGGACTCAGCATGACTGAACTAACTATAGAGAATATGTTGTTAACAAAGAAGACACATACAAATTTACATCTAACTCTCTACATGCTCACACTATAGGTCGAAAGAGTGCTCTTTTAGCAAATCTGATTAGGATTTGTATTTTTCTCATTACATTACATAAATCAGATATACATCCATGCTAAAATACTTTGAACCAACCAAACTCACCACAGAAAAAAACTGACTAAATATATTTTCTATAGCACAAATTGAATCTTTCCAATTAAAAGTGCCAAAACCCTCCTTTGATTTTAATTGCAGTAGATACTTTCTGACTAATGATTTCTATTTCACTAAGGACAATTCCAAGTCAAATTCAGCTATAAATTTAAGTACTTAAAACTTCACCTTTCATGAAATCACAGATCAATTGAAATGCTTCAGTAATGATTTGAAACTTCAAAGTATTCCTTTGCAGTTTTACCTTCTAAATGCTACAGTTTTTGCTATTTTGTGAAAAGCCAATTCTGCTTTTTGCTTTCAGGTAGGAAATATCGTTATGTGCAACTTCAATCAGCAGGACAGATTGAATCCACTTTTTTCCAACAATCAGGCTCTTACTACTTACATCATTCCAGTTCTTTATCTGTAACACAGGATATGGGATATATAACAAATATTTAATCAATTCTGTTTTATCCAGTAAATATAAATGATGAATGTTAACAACAATAAGGGCACCAGATATTTACTTTTAAACGTTCAGTGTTAATATCCTAAGCTGTAAATGCAATGCAGATTGCAAAGGCAGTAAAGACCACTATATTTACAATTGAGCAATTTCAGATGTAAATCTGCAACTGGGCTGAGCCCTACTTCTTTTTCTGTTTTTTGCAGTTGTGCTTGTCTGCTCATGAGTGCTATGGAATAAAATGAGCAAACCATAGTAGTCATTCCTATGCCAGAACTTCATGATTCAAGTTGTGAGAAAGCAGAAGTAAGGATACCAGTATTTTATACATTTTATTCTGGCTTTCTGAACTATTTTCTCAATCCAGTGAAAGTCTGAAGCAATTGATTCTTAAAATGTAAGTCAATAAGGGAGGACTTTTGTGAGATGACTTATATAGATTTCTAGCCTGCATTCTTGGAATCCAGGGTTATTGCTTGTATCATCATAGTACTGGTTTACCTTAATAAGAAATATTTTATGCTAGGAAAATTAATGTTTTTATGCTCAATTACTATTTTATGTTGGCGGTATTAGGCAGGGAATAAAAAGGGCATTACTTACTTCTACTATTCATTTCTGAAATCAACTGTAATGAAGGTAAGATGTTCTCAGAAATGTCATTCTCTAGCCTTTATTAAGCAAACAGTTTGTATTAATCCTGGTTATCTCAAACCTTACCATTTTAAGATGGGAAAATGAAATGTCATAAATTATATAATACTTAAGAATGGTACTTTTGTTAGATGCTTCTTGTTAGGACTGGATTTCCATTATGTGAAACTGTACAAACATAAAAGGAAATAGTCTCTGCCCTAAGGAGTTCATAATCTAAACTCAACAGAATGTAAACCAGAAAAACTGAAAATCTACAGTCTCTGCATGTCATCAGGTCTCATTTAGAATAGACAGAAAAAAAGAATTATCCTTCTAAGCAAAATAAAGACTACAGCATCAAACCATCTTACATTAACTGTTAATTTAAAAACATCTCAAAGATTCCTGCATTTGAATTTGAAAAAGCTGACTACACTTTTTTCTATCCCCACCCCCACGGATGCAGTACTGTGCATGCTACTAATACAGATGAATAATGTGAGGCAAAGCTCAATGATCACAGTTTGCTTCAGGTTAAAAAAAAGCCACAATAGTTATATTCATGACCATGATGGGTTAGTTAGAGTCCAGTAGAAGCTCTAAATCTCTTTTCTGATTTCAACTAAGTTCATACTAAGAAGGAAGCCTAAGGAGAAATTTTGTTGTTACCTTTTATTTCTGTGTATCATGCTGTGAGATATTCTAATGCAAAAAGTGCAGAGCTCCTTATTCTTTATTTCTACTGCTGGTATCTGTATTAACTATGTCCTAATATTTTAACTTACTGTATTAATCTATAGCAATCACAGGACAGAACCCAATACTGATCATTAGGTAGGTTGTAATTTTTCCACTTTTTTTTGTTTTTGTCCAAATTATTCATCAAGAAGAAACCCAGAATCTTTCAGCAGTGCATTGATACACACAGTCACTATGTCTTGACAAGACAGCACAGTGAAGCCTGAAGCCTGAAATGGGAACATCCATTTAGTAGAATAGGGTAACTGAACCATTCATAATTAGTCAGTAAATTATATATCCCAATTCTGCAGCTTCATGATTCTTATATGTCCTCATTTATCATTGGCTTTGTGATATTCTTGGGTGAAGAACCATGGGATATCTCCTTTTGCCTTCTGTCACGTCCTCGGGTGGAGAAAATATGCCTTCAGCATTCAAAAAGATCAAAGTGCAATAGCTCACTAAAACAGACTTATGCAACTAGTGCTATGAAAGTATGTGGGAGCATATATATGCAGTATGATCAAGCTGAAGATGTACTATCCAGGTAGTCAGCTATGGACGTACTTTGAAACCATGGCAAGATATTAATAAACAAACTCATGCAGTAAATATTTTCCATACCCAAGAGGCTGGTATTAAAATCTGGAGTATTGTATATACTCATTAAAATGAGTATTGTATATCTTTCAATCCATGTTTGTCAATCCTATATTTGTATAGAGAATATTTGGCCACTGTCTCATTCTATACAGATTTATTTTTCCAGATTTATTTCTGTAAATAAAACATAGCTTTGCATAGACATTTTTAGGAAACGGTGTGGGGTAATCTGCATGGTCCCTTCTTGTTAAGATAACCGGCATACCAGTAGGCAATATCATAGGAACATGAGTGTAACCAGCGAATAGAATATCCCAAACTGTCCAAGCTGAGAGGATGTTTGACCCAAAATTGATAGTGCTTAGAGGAAATTAATAATGACAGTTTGCTGAAGAAGACCATCAACTGGATTAAACAGTAGCCAAGGCTTCTGACGAGACTTTTAAGAAAAGGAGTGAGTTTGAAAGGAATTATAAGAGAAGCATGAAAACTGTGACTGGGGGAAGAGGCCTTGGTATCAGCAGCTGTCGAACAGGGTTTGATACTGCCCAAAGTTGCATCGCTGCCATCGCAACCGTCACTGAGGCCTGACAGAGCATCCTCCCTGTCACGTTCCATTTGTACCCTGCCTTCCAAGCAGCAGCCTGACAGTACGGAGCACAACAAGCAGGGACTCGCAGCTGGGGTGGTGGGCACACAGGAGGTGCACGCATGTAAATAAGGGAGCTGGCACTCATGGAAGAGAGGGGCACTTTAACCCACACTGTCCAGGAGAGCGGGTTGCGTGCAGGTAACGGTGTGAATGGGTTTGTGTGTGGTGGGATGGGAATTTCTTGGGATTAATTACAGAGGGTGTTTAGAAATTTGTAAATATACCTCAACAGTCTGTAAGTGTCTCCTGTTGTGGTTTGTCTGTTGTATGGCTGACATTGATCCTGAACGCATAGCTCACTGACTGCCAGTTAATTACATGTTGTTAATAAATCAATAAAGCTCTGCAGTCTTGGTTTGATTTAAACCACGTGTGTTGAGTAGCTTTTCCCTGCAATAAAAGGCTATTCCATTTTGTTATAATTCCTTAAATATCAGAAATAGTCTGTTCTAAGAAAGATTAGCACCTGCCTTTCTCACTAAACCATAGCTCGCTTCTGAAGCAGACATGAGTATCAGGGCTGGATGGTATAATGCATCACTGCCTTCACACTGAGCCACTGAGAAACTGGGTAAGATATTGTGGGAAGTTTTCCTAAGGTAAAAAAACAGCCCTCTATAACCTGCATGCCAGAAGTTAGAAATAAATCACTGTCTGTGCCCAGTACCAATGCACCCTGGAGAAAACACTGTCCATGTAACATAGACAGTGTCACTGTCAGCCTTGCTTAGCTGCATGGGTGGTGTTTAGGAAAATTTTATTTAGGGCATGCTGTTCACTTGACTGCAATCAACCTTCCAAGCTGTCACGCATAAAGAGAGCATTACCTAGAAATTTATGCAAGTTTAAATATGTTTTCTCCATCTCAAACTCTTTTCTCCTCCACCTTACTGTTCCTCTGACAAAAAAATTGTTTAGGATTATATAGAAAGAGAGGTGGGTACACAACAAGTATTCATTACATATTAAATTGCGTGTGCAAAGCGTGAATTCATTGTATAGGAGTTATATAGAATTGAAAATACTTAATATCTAATCTGTATTTCTCTATGTTTATTTTTGTATATTTATGTGCCACTATTATTATTAGAAGTCCTGCAAACTGTACTGAGAATAATATAGTTAATGGGACAACTACACAAAATTTGTAGCCTGGGACTTGAGATACTTCTGATATTTGCAGAGGTAAAGGAAAAATTTAAAATTTTAAATACTCTACTATATTCATAGAGATTTAAAAAAAAATCTGATTTAAACATAGAGACAATAATTGTACATATGAAACAAGAAAAAGATAAACTCCCCTCCAGTCCCCTGAAAATAGAAAGAGGTTGTAAAAGAAAAAGCCCTGCCCCACAAAATATTATAGAAAATACATTATACAATAAAAATGAAATAAAATAAAAATATGAGAAAATAAAACAAATAATAAGTTTTATAAAAATAATATAACTGCATAAATTTTCCTATTGCATTACTTCTCCTTAATCTTTTAATATTTTCTAAGGATTTGGGGGCAAAGTAGTTCAATCAAGATTTCAGCCCATTTTAAGAGATCAAAAATACTGGAATGTACTACCATACTGCTCAGTGTTTCTGCACCAGGAGCCACATATCCTTCCCCAAAACAGTTTCATGCCCTGAAGCACTACTGCCAGAGTTCACGCACCAACCCATTAAAAAAAATGTGTTTCAAGGTTCAAGTGCCACATTCACATTATCAGCCTCCAACTGTCTTGTGCCATGCAACACCACTATCAAGGCTCATAGTCCGAGCTCCAGTGGTGATCTGAGCTCTGCTGGAGTAGCACGAATATTTACACTCTCAGACACTGCAGCTCTCTGTTATGGCAGCTCAACAGAGTTTGGATACTCACAGAACAGAGTGCTTTATCCTTACCTCAGACTGTGTCATACACTTTTTCTACAAAAGCAATGTCTGCAGATGTAAATAAGGCCAAACTTTGTCCTCAAGTACATAGGGATGCTCTTCGTCTAGCAGGAGTTGCATTTGTACCTATTAAGCCATTCTGGTTTTGGAAGCAGGAGGTAACTGGGATTTTAAAAGACAATTTCCATCCTCAGAAATACCATTCCCAAAGACTCATTCTTTCACTGTAGGAAATGTCATTCTGTGAAAGACAACCTTTGAAGTATTGCACAGTATATTAGACATGAAGATTTCTGTTATACACTAGGTGTACACACCAGGTATTTGTACAGTATACATCACTGTAAGATCTTCTCACCACACAACTTGTTCATTTTTAAAGGCAGAGAACTTACAGGCAGAACTGAGCAAATTTAACTGCAGAAAACTGTAGAAATTTAAAGATGAAAAATTCTAGATACACCATACACCATCTGGAAGTGAAGATGCACTCGGAGCATGCTTATTAATTGTTTTTTCAGGGGACAAAGACAGGGAACATCTACCAGTTCATGAAGTCCAGAAAGCCTTGGAAGGAAAACAGTTGTGAGGAGATTTCTCTGAGGTCTCAAAAGACCAGGACCTCTGAGCTTATTTTTTAAACCATCATTCTTAGTTATATATTTTGTGGTGAGTGAGAATGACAGAAGGACAACTAACAGAGGCAATGAGCTCTTCACCTGGAAAATTAGAAAAATTAAGTGATGGAAGCCTGTTCCTTCTTCAGCAGGAAATGGACTTTGTACCAGTAAACTAAATTGTACAATCATGCTTTTGAGGAAGCCTTTCCTTTGCCTTTCAGAGAAGATTTGCTTCACAGGAGAAAGCAAACACAAGAGAGCACTGCTCTTGAGTCTCCGTTCATAGGAGAGCACAGTACAGATTTTGGCAGTATTTGAAAGGCTGTTGCAAAGAGATAGATAGGATTAATCTGTTCTCCATATCCATGGGAGATAAGACAAGGAGTAAAAGAGCATAACTGCAGCAAGAAAGCTTCAGGTTAGACATTAGGGAAAACTAGTGAAAATGGTAAGGGTGGAAGAGCACCAGAAGAGATTACCTCAGGTGACTGTGGAACCTCCATCAAGAGATGAAAGAAACACCAGTGATTTGTAGAGCTAACTGAAGAGTCAGAGCAGGGGAAAGAGAATTAGATGACATGTTGAAGTCACTTTCATCCCTGTTTTTTTATGATTCATGATCTCTGGATTCTTACTTCAGAGCAAATAATGTTTAGGTAATGAGCAATCATACTGTCTTGGCTTCCTGTCTTCCTTTTGGAAAAAAAGAAAAAAGAGAAACTTGGTGATAGAAGCTTGTTGAGAATACATCCAGGTAAGGAGTTTGTAATCTGACTATTCATAAAGAATTCATATTTGTGCATAACAGCATAAACAGAAACACATGCAGTACTCTGTGTGCGTAAATACATTCAAATGAAAACCAAAGAGGAAAATCTTATGTTTGCTTACTGTTACTCAGAGAATCTGGTCAGTAATCAAACCAAATCAAAAGAGTGGATGGAGGAGAAAGAAAACATGTGGTGAATAAACTCCCCTTCAAGGGATACACTTACAGAAAATTACATTTTCAGATGTTGTTGACTAAACAATAAAGCAAATATAAAAACATTCATTACTGATAAGCTGCCCATACCTAAAACCCTGGTTCAGCCTTCCAAGCACACTGAAAGATCGAGTATTCCAAGAGTGTGACATGCTGAAATGAAAGCACATTCCATTTGTTTTGAAAGTGCTAAGATTAACAACTATCTATACTACCAGATTTACTAAAAAAGTTTCAACTGCCCAAAGTAGATTAATAATAAATTAATTTCCTAGTTCAGCTGTAGAAAACAAAGGTATATAATAAAGTGCATGAAACAAGTGTAAGTGTAATAAATGAAAGAGTCAAGTTCTACATCAGAAGAGAAATCTCAGTATACAGTTATAAGAAAATGGACAAGATCAAACAGACCACATCTGAAGCTTTCCTTCGTCATCTATCTACATACTGCCAAGAAAACTGCATGAACTTTACCAACTCCATCTGACATACTCCATCATACATATATATTTGTTCCCAATACTACAGTATTTCCAAAAACATAAGAACATCCAGAACGCCATTAAAAGGCATACTTTGCCTTCCATTTTCTTACTTGGATTAGATGAAAAACTTTGTGAATATATACAGATATCCATACTTGCATATAGTTATCCATAAAGGATGTATACAGATATCTATATTTGACTAGTATTCTAAAGATTAGAGGAAAAATTAGCAGAATTAATTTATTCTTTGAGGTGCAAATAAATGAGCCTTTCGATCAGAAAAAAACTGTTAGGATTATTGGCACTGCATTATTGAACCTGAAGATAGCAAATATTTTTCTGTTCTTAGCCTACCTGTCAAGAGTCAGCTACTGGCAGGCTGGGCTGCGTACACCTAGGTCATAGCTGGCACTTCTTGCCATTCACAGCTAGCTACATCCTGGCTCTCTGGTACTCTGTTGTCATCCCTTCTGGTGTTTATGATTCTAGCCCTAAGCCCTGAATCCCACAAACAGATTCACGGGCTAAAGTAGTTTGTGTATCAGACTTACTTGCTTAGTACATCCCACTGGATTTGGGACCTGCAGTTCCTTTCTTTGGGAACTGTGATGAATCCAAAACCAAAGTATTGTTTCCTCTAATACAATAAAACAACACAGCAAAAAGAAAAAAAAATACAAAGCACAAACAGAAGGCATGCATACCTGCTTTACTTTAAAGAGTGAGGAAGGCATATCTTACTCAGATCCCCAGTGAGGGATTACTCTGCCCCTGAAATTTTTCTGCCTCAAACAAACCTTAATTTCCTGATCTTTTGCCACAGAAATATTCTGCATCTCTACATATATTTAAAGTTACCATATTCCTACTATGTCAAGTAGATGCAATATTCCCAGAAAAATTGTTTAGCAAACTAACTAATGGATCAAGTCAGTAGTTCACAGTAAATGCATGAAGCATTATTCATCAAATGTTTGGAAGGAGACATACCAGGCATGTTTTATGTCCTGGAGATACATTTCCTATCAATATTACCAGTGCATTAATACTATAACAGTGCAGTAACCCAGTCAAGACATCCTATTCATAAATAAGTACAGGTAGCTCCAAATCTGTCAGAAACTGAAGACAGGAAACCCAGAAAAGTGAAGACAGGAACTCAGAAAAACTATTTGTCTTCATGACCTAACATTTCTTTTCACAATACTACGATATTTCGTAAAACAGAAGAATATCCAGGAGAGAAAAGCATCCTAAGGATTTCCAGTAAGCCATTGTAAAGATATTAGGGATGGTTACAGAACTTCCAAATGGTTTGGTAAGCTAAACGCATGAGCAGAAGGACACCTGCAACTCTAGGTTACCAGATAAAAAAGTCGGTGTAAGGGAAGATAAGACAAAAAGATCAGGCTGAGCCCTTGAGTCCCTCAGTGCAACTTCGTAAGTGAAACTGAGATCAGAATCTGGTCCAAAATTTCAGAGCCCTGGGGGAAACGAGGGGCTCCCAGGTGTTTAGCTGCTGTGCTGGGGAGCAGCCAGCAGCCAGCAGCCTTGTCTCAGACCACTGTGCAAATGCCTAGGCGCTGCAAAGGGCCGCAGGAAGCCCTGCCTGGGCTCCCCCACGCACCCTTGGTGGCCCTGCTGGCCTGGCAGCTGCATCCAAGCTCAAGCCCTCACCCATGGGCCCTGCCTGAGCGCTGCTGGAGCCATGTTTGCGTGGGGCCTTGTACCTCCCTGTTCCCGACCTGCCTTCCCAGCTCAATCTCCCCCTGCCCCATCCCCGGGGACTTGCCCGCAATCACTGGCCACGGCTGACCCCGGTGGCTGTCACCCAGCTTACCTGGCTCAGGTGCCGTGGGGCTGCCCCCTCAGCCCAACCCAGACCCAACACAGGGCATCTTGAAGGGTGATCACCTGGAAAGAAAAAGCTTAAGAAGCGCTGACTCTGGCTTTATTTTTCATTTTTATTTTATTTTTTTTTTGTAACCAGCTATGGGAGCATTCACAGTAAGTTCTCTAGCGCTGTGAAAACTGGAAGTTTTTGTTAATGGCACAGAGCACACATTCAGCCTGAATGGTCATTCAAACCTCTCCCTTGTCTATCCAGATGGCACAAAAAGCCAGGACTCCTGACCCAACTATTACAACAGAAGTCCAGCCATCTGTTTCTCTGGTCATTTCAAATGGCTTTATAGACTAACTACATTAAACTAATAAACTACCAGCTCAGCAACTTTGAACACACAGGCAAATTCAACTGAAAACAGGAAAAATGCCTGATCTATACTGTGGAAAGCATATCCTGCCCTCTGCTAAAAGAGGATTATGAGTTTTATCTTACTCATGTAAGAACTCATGTAATTCATGACTTTGTAAAACACTCATTAGCTTTTTTACTGTATTTAATCCATATGTAGAGTGGTTAACAGACGGTTAGGATAAGTGACATAGTCAGTTCTTTGTACATACTTCTGACAGCTACAACTTCAAAACCTATTAGATCATAGGAAAAAACAAGGGACATTTACTTAAAACACAGAGTAGTTTCATACATATTCGCATATATTTTCAGGAATGTAAATTTCTTTAAAAACACAAACTTTTCACCTCTAGTCAAGACTGAAGTAATGTCATTTAGATCTTTTACACCTAACATATTTAAGAACAAATTTCTATGATCTTAAAGTGCAAATAAATACATCATTTTTAGAAGTTAGCTCATTTAAGAATTAGAATGTAAAGCATATATTTGTGTCGCTGTATTTAGGAAAGTTTGAATGGCACCTCCAGAAATTCTGATTGGTTTTGTGTCATAATATTGTCCCATGAGAGTCCCTAATATCGTCCCATTATAGAGCTCAAACCAAGTAGAGACTTTTACTCATGCATACAGAACTACTCAGTCCTTAATTTACTTCAGGAGGTTAGAGGGATTTCTTTCCCCTGAAACTAAAGACAGCAGAATGTCTCATCAGTAGATTTCCTCTTCGGTAATATTATTCCACTTCTTACTGCTAGCCTGACTGTGAGCAGGCATCTGATTTCCCCAGACCTGGCCACTCAGCCTTTTACTTGCTCCCAATGTGATTTCACATTGACTCTTTGGATAAATATTTTTTTGTATAATTTCCAAATTTTGTGTAGTCTTGTAGGTTACACAGAGCTTGGTCACACAGAAAATCCCTTCAGCTCAATCTCCAAAGAAATTCTAGTTGGGTAACATGCATTTTTGCCAGTGCTCTGGATGCCAGTTGCCTGGAAGATGTGCAGAAAACTGTCACCAGGGTAGTTCCTTAGCATATGAACAGATAAACTGGCATTCCTTGTAATTACATTCCTTTACTTTGAGTTATGACTTATTCCAGTTCTGGGAACAACTGCTTTTCCTTGTGTACTAACATGTATTCTGGTTGTCTGCATTCTAGTGATTCTTCTCTAGATAAAGAGGCATCTCCTGTTTTACCAAGCCATTCCCCAAAATGGTAGTTCAGTTCTCAAGGTGTGCAGAGATCCAAAGAGGATTGCACTGAGGGTAATAGTTGTTAGAAGAGGCGCATGGACTTATTAGTACTGAAAAATGTATGCTTGCATGACTGCAAGTATTTGAATGAAGAAGTGGCATCTAGTCAAGCTGTCCTCAACACACATAGATATACAGACATGCCAATCATTGTGCGAAGCAAGGTATTTGGGGGACTGCCTGCAAATATTAAGGACACAAACTCACTGTAGAAGGAGGCATAGTGTTCCAAAGACTACTTACTATAACACCAAATAACTCACTTCTTAGAAAGCTGTGAGTGGTTGCCAGGTAATATAAGTTAAATGCATTAAAGTTACTCTGAAGTAATATTCCCATACAGACAAGTCCTCAGAGAGTCATTTGGAAAAAGTTATTGTAGGTATAATGAGTGCATACTATGTGCATGATTCCAGCTAATGATATCCAATTCAATTCCATTAGTGCCAAAATTAATCTTCATGCTATCACTCAGAACACAAAATAATACTTAGCACCTTTGAAAAGAATGATCATTTCCAGGAAACAAAAATACTTTCTGCAATAGACAACTTACAAGTTAACCATCAGTGGTACTGAGTACAGTGTGTTGTCCATAAGCCTGTGTTTGGGTGTGATCATAAAAAAAAACCCTTGAAGTCAGAACAAATACTCCAGAGATTTAAACACAGGAAGCAAAATTCTACTGAAATCAATGGATTTGCATCAATTGCAATCAAATAGAAAGTGGTCTGGCAGTATGGAATCCTTGTGTACAAGGAAAGCAGAATTAGACCTTCAGAAGTATTTGTGTTATTAAGGGAGAAGTTTGAAGGACTCTAATACATTACTTCCGTGTGCTTTACACATACTGCCATTCAGTATTTGAAATGACTCTTGGTTCAATTACTTCGTTCTCCCATTAACCAGTTGAGAAGCAGTAGAAGAGCCTTTTATTTGAATTCCAGCTGCAGTAATTGAACTAATTCATCAGTCTTTGAACAAAGCCAATAGCTTTGTCCTCCAATCTCCTTCCTCCCAAACCCCTCAACCATGCCAAGATAAGGTAATATAGCTCAATGCTCATGGAACTTCAAACATGTTTCTTTTTTTTTTTTGTACTGTATAATTGATCTATTTTTTCTTTCATAGTTTTTTTTTTGACATTATAGGCTCTATATCACTTTACAGTTACTCATGATCACAGAGCAAAGTCTAGACATCACAAAGCACAAGCTTCCTTGCCAGCTTCAACAATTATTTCAAAGATTGATATGCTGATTTAGTAATGCTCTGTCACTCAAAATCCCTCTATTTATGCTTTCCTCTCCACAGGGAAACCATTCTCAAACATTATCCCTCACTGCATGTGTCAAGATTTATGGACTCTCTGTGAGAAAAATTCCATTATTTAAATCAAAACAGATATCAATTAAGTAAACTATCCTCTAAAATTAGGGGAAGAAACTATAAAAATCCTAAATCATTACAGAATGCTACTTCACTGCTTGATTGAGTACATAGCATTTGTATTCATAAATCTTCTGGAGAATGCTTTTCACCTAGTTCTATTTATCACATTGATCATTTCTCCACTCCAGAGTTTTGGGTGACTAGACTATTGACCTTTATACAGGTAATGTTCTTTTATATTCATCTTTTTTCCTTAGCTTTCTAGAAGGGTTTCTTTCTTGCAGATGGAATTCTAATTTCCAATTGCATCCATAAGTTCTTGAAAAACAAAATGAAAAGAAAGAAAGAAACCTACACCACTAACAGGAGAATGGAGCTACTGATGGTTTTATACAGAGAAAACAATTCAGCTTCTGATCTACACTTCACACAAACTTTTAACATACTAAACATAGACTTTTTCTCAGAGTAGACAATGCAAACATGCTTTAGCACTGTTCTACAATTAGCTGGTTTAGATATTTTGTATAATGATCATGAACAAAGCTGGCCTGCAATTGCAAATTTAATATATTGACAGATCACTTATATTAAAGGATAGCTGTTCTTTTCTCACAGATTGTTTGAATAAATCATAATAAAAAAAAGGCAAAAGCAGTATTGGCCACTGCTACTGCAGATTCCCTTGCATAATTGATATTAACCAGAAAAGCCAGACTTTGAAGGCAAATAAGGCATTGAGGATATGGAAGTGAATAACCAAAGCCTTACCTGCACATGTAAAAAGGTATTTTTAGTCTGATTTCATAGGGAAACAAATTGTATAACAATTTTTTTTCTTTTTTTCTCTCATAACTTTCAAGTCCACTGACCAATGTCAAACAAATTCCAAAGAAGAGCAGAAATGCAAGAAAAAAAAAAGAGGTTTTGTGAAACCTGAAAGATGTGAAGATGAGAAAGCCTTAAATAAGTACTCTCCGAGGAAAAAGTCAAGCAGAAGGCAGATATTGTGCATTTCACTGGGCAGCAGCTGACTTGCACAAGCAGCTCATGAAGACAACCTGCACAAAACATGACAAGAAGATACCACAACTGGGGTAAAACTCAGATGATTTGTCTTTCCTCTGAACCTCAAGACAGTTCATGTATATTAGCTATCTGGTGGAAAAAAACCAAACATACAGACCCAGTAAATAGAAGGCCTTAAATAACTCATTTGAGAGTAAGTTCTTCATTATAATCTGTGGTTGTCTGAGCTGCCGCAATCAACCACGATGGGTACAACTCCTTTCCCATTACCTCCCTCCCCTTCATCCCTTGAAGTCTTCTTCATGAGAGCACTCATGACTATAAACAATTTAATAATCCAGAGCTGAAAGATAATAGTAAAAGCTTTTTAAATTATCTCTTAGGTATAACTGATAATGCAAATGTATTTCATTGTAAGTTAGCCAGGTTAACTGAAGCACCTTCAGGAGTGGCTTAAGGTCTACATTGCAATCAATAACTGTGCTTCAGCTGATATACGGTAAATAACACTCATTGGCTCAGGCCCCAGGCAATTCTCATGTAGCTACACTTATCAAAGCACTCTGGGAGAATTACTAGTGATTGGGCTTTTCCTTTGGTAATTTTGTTCAAAAAACTTCATTTATCTCATAATGCATCTCAGTAATTGCAGCTACAAAATGAATTGGCTGGGCTCAGGCTATTCCTTGCACTGCGTGGACAAGGCTTAACCATGGCAGAACAGTGACTTGCAGGATGAGACACAAAATACAAACATAAGGCTAAATTTCTGAATATTCCTGAGCAGATGACTCCTCTCTCATTTCCATGTTGGCTCTCCTGTTTGATCCTAGGTCATACTAGGACACACTTATCCTTTGCTTGCAGCGGGCTTGGAGGCAAGTGGGTAGGATAACACAGTAACTAAATACCATCTTCATACTAGTTCTGGTGATCTCCCCTTGCATTATATAACAGGCATACAGCAACTGGAAAATAGTTAACAACAGTATGTCCTCAATTAATATATTCACAGGTGTTTTTTTATGTGATTCAAATTTCACCAAGGCATCAACCTATACCTGTTTTATCATGAAAATTATAGTCTCTGACTAACATTAAAAAAAATACTTTTTAAAAAAGGAAAAAGTATGCTTGTTAAATCTAAAATATCTGTATGTATGCTGGATGCCAAATATTTTCCAAACATTTGACATGTTACATACCCAGGCTGGATAGTTAGCAAACAGAGAGATGGAATTTGAAAGTGGGAAAAATTAAGACCCAAATTAGGTAAGCATTTACGCTGGCATTGAATTTAAATGCACTTGACATTCACAGGGCTCAGGCCTATGCTGTCCTGAGTAGCAATGTCTGCCTGAATCTGTACTTTACAGCTGAAGTACAGAAGATTAAATAAATAAAATTGTAACAGCCCTTTATTTTTTTTCTGTAATCATAGAGAGTAGAAAGAAGTACTTTATGTGCTCTGATACACTGGATATTGTAAGACTATTGATCTAATCCAGCATCTGAAGAGATGAATAGAATCTTTCTAACTGACTGCAATAAGCAGTGGATCAGGTACTGGATCAGTAATATATGTCAAATAGTCTCTTTTCCTAGCCTGTTATTAAATAACTGCACTTATGTAGTAAAACCATTCCTCTCAGTAGGCTATTCCACTGCTCAAATATTAAGTGCCTACTCTTAATAACTCACCTAAACTTTCATTTCTTAGCTTTGGGCTACTGCTTGTCTTTAGAAAATGAATAATTATCTTTTTAGATTTTTATAATCCTTTAATATGCTCAACTCTCTGCTAGAGTAGTTTAATTTAGCTGCTTTGGTCCCACATGTCTTACCTGAAAATGCTTGTATAAATTCTATTTCCTTCCTTGGTGTTTTCTTCAGTTTTCTTTTATTCTTTTCAAATTGTGGGTATCAAGGAATCAATATAATGAAATTAATATTCAGTTTGCTATCTTTTCTCTGACTCATTGCATTCTTTATTGCCTTTTATCCCTCATTTTGTAATAATGGAATTTCTTCTGAGATGTAAGAGTTTCACCTTGTTAAACAGAATGGAAACCACTCTATCCTTCACTCTGAAATGTAACAACTTTCTTTTTAAAGAAAGAAGACAGCCTTTAAATAGCACAAAGGACCATTACCACACAACATTTCAAGTCAAGTAAAGACTACCTTAGCCAACTTCCAGGAAGTCTGCTTAAATTAATTTGCATTGAGGAAGTCCATATGACAAAGCCAATATATTTTAATTGAGATGTCTGTCACTACCATGCAAAGCACCTCTTTTTAGGCAGCTTATTGTTACACAAACTCCAAAAGAATGTTAAAAGGACATAACTGAAGTAGTGGCAAGCACAGCTGATGCTACTTCCCTTTGAAACACTATGAAGTTTATGAATATCAAAAATGGCCAGGAATGTGGCCTTTCCTTCTATATGGAACAGACTAATTTCATCCAGTCCAATTATGTTAAAGTCTTCCACAGGGCAATCAGACAGTACCAGATAAAAAACAATTCTACTAGTTTTTTTTAATGTTAGTGCTGCCTCATACAATGGGTACCATACATAGGTACTTTCTTTGCCATTTTCTGTGCAAATCCAGTTCTTTTTCTTTAATGAAATCTCCTGAACTGTGGACTTACATTGGCATAGTATCATAAAGACAAAGAGCAAACAAATATTTTCAACCAAAATTACTTTCCTTTTCTGAGAGAAAATCAAACAAGATTATTTTCCTGACAAGATCACAAAGGGTCCCTTTCTACTGAGAGTTTTTAATTAAGCTTTGAGAAGAAAATGGCTTTTAAGAAACAGTATGACAGAAAACTGAAAGTCAGAAGTAGAAGGTCCTGTTTACCTGCTCATGAAAGAAGGGCTATTTTCTGTTTGTTTCCTTCACTGAAAAGGAAATGCAAAATCCTGTAGAATATTAACATCCTACATTCAAATCGAGAAAACTCATTTTATCCAGTTATATGTGAACTGACTGGTAAAACCTCCTTTTTAGTTTTGGCTTTGGGCTCCCCGTTACAAGACAGATAATGTCAAACTGCAGCGGGTCCAGCTAAGGCCACCAGGCTGGTCGGGGGTAGCACACAGCACACGAGGAGAGGCCGAGGGAACAAAGTTTGTTCAGCCTGGAGAAGAGAAGGCTACGGAGGGGTCTTCCTGCTGTCTGCAACCACATGCTGGGAGGATACCTAGAAGATGCAGCCAGACTCTTCTCGGAGGTGCACAGCGACGGGATGAGGGGCAACGGTCGCAAGTTGGGACATGAGAAATTCCAATGCAATATAAGGAAAAACTTTTTTACCATGAGGGTGGTCAAACAGTGGAACAGGTTGCCCAAGGAGGTTATGGAGTTTCCATACTGGGAGGTATTCAAGCCTCAAATGGAAACTGCCCTGAGCAACCTCATCTTATCAGACCTGCTTTGAGCAAGGGTTTGGACTATATGACCTCCAGAGGTCCCTTCCAACCTAAACTATTTTACAGTTCTATGTTTCTATGATGATAATAGGCTTTATGCACAATTATTTTTGTGGCCATGATTACTGAAATCAAAGCAGGCACCAAGATAACATAAAACATGTTATACCAAAGTTACTGAAATACAACAGAACTGAGATAATTTGGTCACTTGCTATAGTCAGCAACAAAGATTTATAGTATAACTATCAATCACCTAAACAATTATGGTTAAAATGAGTCTAAAAGAGAGGCAATTCTAAGCTATGAACATATATACTAACACAAAATTGTCTGTCAGAACATCTTCATTGCTAGCTCTGCATGTAGATTTTAACAGTCCAAAATGGAGTATTTCTGTTGCATGATATTTTCAGACAAAAATCTGTAGAATATTACTACCTAGATACTAAATAAAGAAAAATCATGTAAGAATACTAATTTATTAGGAAAATACGCTAAGGAAGATCAAAGAGTGGTGACTGGCAACAACAATTTTCAAAGCATTCATTGATCTTGCTGATAGTCTTGCCACTCTTAATTTATATCTACCTTATTTGATCCAACATAAGATAAAAAGTGAAGTCAGTTTCTTTGTTTTAGACACTTTAAAAATAAATCTTTCTGAAAGGAGCAGTCAGATCTGATCCAGCAAGTGTTCTACCTGCAGAGCCAATAGGGAACTTCACAAAAAATTGTAAGACTATACAAATTGACATGGAAATGAAAGCCAGTGAGAAAAATATTGGTATGCCCAAACACTATCTCAGAACACTGAAGTTCTTTGTGATGATATCTCAAAACTAAATAAAACTACTTATAAGAATCAAGGAGAATCATTTCTTAATGTAAAGATCAATTCATGTTAATGCTAATCAATAAAACTGCCTCCATTTCCAGATGCCCAAGAAACAATATCAAAGTAAGACTTTCAAAGACAAACATATGATGACACTGAGAATCAGAGAAATTAAATACAGTAAAATGCAACAAATACATTTTCAGCACTGCTGCAAAGTTATTGAAATAGCATACTGTACAAATTGTCAATTCAACATAAGAGGACACCCCTTAGCTGCTGGGCCACAGAAGAAAAGAATCCAAGACATTATTCCCTATTTCCACACTGTCTACTATTCCACAAAGTGCATTTCCATGATCTTTCATTTCACGTACACTCTGCACTGAGCTTTCCTAGAACTTATGACCATTTTCAATGTTGTGGAAAGGTCATATATTCACAAAATATATTCAAAATATATTATGAATATATATATTCAATATATATTTGATATCAACATATATCATATACATAATATTTTGTATATGAATATGTTATATTCACAAAATGTACATATTCCCCACATCTTTTAAGGCAAAGGTTTTGAAAAGAAGGCCTCTCTTTTTTCCAGCTATGATGTGAAAGGCTTCCTAGTATGTGATGAGAGAGACTGATATGCATTCATTATGATACAGTAATGAACTACATGTTTACATGCTGCTTCTCAAATAATGCATTTTTTCCTAACATGACCTACCTATATATATATAGCAACTCATATTACTTCTACATACAACGCACATATTAAATAGCAACTTTAGAATAGATTTTTAAAGACCTTTGAATTAAAAGGTACTGTCTAATTTTCAAAAACATCTGCCACTTAGGTATGCAATTGAAAAGGCCAGATTTCCAAAAATACTGGCTACACCTTCAACAGACTTTCCAACATAGTTCTCCACTGAGATCACAAATGATGCCAAAGGATTTTCCAAATAGCAATTAAGGATAAGTTTACCCATTTTACTGATGCAGAACCACAGAGGAGTTAACTACCTGAGATAAGTAAGCATTAGAGCCAAGCGAAGGACCCAAAGCTCCTGACTCCAAACCATGAAAAATACATTTTTCTCCAAACCATGATCAAACACAAAGGACAGCAGTCTACTACTCAGTATTGCTGCAAATATAAATATTTCATATGTAATTTTTGCTGCTTCATTTTTGTATTTCCTACATTATATAAAACACCAACAGGTTCTATGTAATATAAGCAGTATTTTTTCTCTCTGTTAAGAAAATAAAACACTTCTACTTTTGAATTCTTTTAAACATAAACTGCACTTCTGGGCACTGCTTTGGGGCATTAGAACCTATTGCAAGCATAAATTAAACTTTAATTAAATTAATTTAATCGGATTTTTGAGTGTTCTGCATGCACAGTTTAGAACTGTAACAATTTTTTAACAAGAGTGAAGTGATCATATGGCTTGACTTTAATAGTCACCATCACATTAAGTACATTTCTAATTACACTATGGGTTACAGAAGGAAAATCACAATTAATGAAAACATGACTTAGAGTCTTTCAAATCTGCTGAACTGTGGGAAGCTTGACACATAACATGCCAAACGTTCATGTGATAGTGAAAAAGAGGGTAAAGTGAAAAGCCTAGAGAATTCATACAGAATCTTACTCATGTTGGTATTTCGGCCCCAGCATGGGTGAGAACAAAGTAAGTACATCTGTCATACTGGCTGGTCAACACTTTCCTTTTTATCTTCCTATTTCTCTTCTTATAGCTTTGCTAAACTTTGAAATACACAGGCTTACATATTCCATACCTGATGTCTCCTTTCGATTGTGCTGTTCTAGAGTTCTGTGTTGCTAGTCAAATCACTTAAACCAAACTTTATAAAGTGGTCTGTAATCGTCTGTTCTTCATTTTAGAGTGCTTGATTTAGCTCTTGGGATCTGATTTAAAAAAAACTCAAAGCACTCACAGCTGCAACTGAAGTCAATGGAATTTGTGCTTTGAATATTGTAGCACTATATATAATGCTAAGCATTAAGAAAAGGAGGCCCTCATCATTTCAAATTGGACTCTCAAAATTAGCCAGACTAGTTTGATGAAGGCCTATTTTTTCAATACTTCAATATATCATCTAATTATCTATATCCAGAGCATGCTACACAATCTTAAGTACATCAATGTATAAATATAAATAGGCAATCACATGCCCAGAGGACAGAGGAACATAGTATAAAAGACAATGACATGCCCAGAGGACAGCAGAATACAGTAGAAAAACAGATATTTTTCATCTCCAATTGTTCTCTGAAAGTATCACTTTTGGAGAAGAATCCTGACCCATGAGAACATGACTCAGAATGTCCTCAAAGTTCACAAATATTCTCATAAGGAGTTTTGTTGGAGACTGCTTAATGATTTGTTACAGAAGTCCCTCACTTGACAACTTTATTTTTCAATCTGTTTCTAAATGCTCCAGATTATGAAAACTAAAAATGATGCAAATGCCTCAAAGTTGGTAACATGGGCTCAAATACTGGGAAAGTAGATGGGTAACTAATGAGTAATTTCATACTAGACTGACAATTTTCTGTCTTGAAAAAATTCTAAACAACCTTTCCTAACCTTTTTTTTTATGCTTAGATCTTAATCTTACAAATACACATACTTTTCTTCATATGAGCTGTTTCAGCTATGCATGTGTTGAAAGAAAAATATTCTTCATTTTTTTAACAATAGTGATTTTCCCTTTTGTTACTTGCTTTTGTTCTTTGTTTCTTTTCATCTTGACCATTTGAGTTTTCAAATGTCCCTGTGCTGACTTTCCAAAGTAACCATTATAAATACCTGTTCACAAGTGTGAGCAGAAGAGCATAACTCACCAGAAAAAAAAAATTATTGCAGCGCAAACGATGTATACTTTTTCTTGAAAGTACTGGGTAGTATACCACAAATAAAAACACGAAACTGAAGATAAAACAAGGTAATTAGAAAGGCATTACTTTTTTCCTTAAAATATTAATCAGAGAAGCCTAACTTTTAGTTATTTTTCTTTAAATTAATACTTTTCTCTTGAGAGGTTCCTCAGGCATGACTTCTTTCCTCATGGGGAGAACAGAACTTTTTCTATCTCAGGTATTATGATACTAGAAAACACATACAAACTCAAAAGAAAAACTGTGTCTTTGATTTCCAAATCAGAGTAGACATACTGGCTATAATACTGACATACCGCCTTTTCAGTTTCTTTTATGTTCAGAGTAGACTTGCCTGGCTACAGAAAGGTAGTTATGGTCTGGTGAGCTCCCTATTTTGATGAAGAACTCTAACGCAGGTAAACAGCTTTAAAGGATAGAGCACTGGATATAAGAAAGTAGCATGCCACAGAGCGCTCTCTACCTGAACAGTCTATTCAAAGAATGGTGGACACAAAAAGCACAGGATGAAAGGAGGAAGCCCACAAAACTCTGAAATGTGATTGGTTAATAAGATCCACTAAGTGGGAAAAGAGGGACTCATCTCATTCTTGCAAATAAACATCAGGTTGCACTGACTGAGATAAAGCAAGGATGCTATGTTACAAACCAGTAAGCTTGCAATAGGTTTACTGGTTTGTAACCAGTGATAATGTGACTTAATAGTTCTGACAGTTCACAAAAAAGAGAAGAAAAAACAACCCCCCAAAACTGAGGATGATGTAAAAGCAATGCTGGCACAGAATTTGAAAAATGAAATTTCTGTCATAACAATTGATGCTGTATCACAGCTGTACCATGAAATAGTCCTTGGTCCCTGTAGATTGGTTAGAAAAAAGTCTGTCACAGTTCTTCCAGTATTTTAAGCAGTGTGGCATATCCTTATGTGAGCCAAAGAACTAACATGTATTCTTGTTCACAAGTACTTGTCAGAATTTGCTGTCAGTACGAAATAATTCATAATAATAATTCTTCAAAATTTTTCTTAGGTCTTTCGCCTCTATCCTTTCAAAGACTGAGCTGTATAACAAAACAGACCTGAATCAAAGTTTACTTTCTATAATTTTTAGAAAAGGCACCTAGTATGTCATAAATGCTGTAAACATTAAGATCCTGTGGTCAGAATACACTATTTAAAAAACCGAATACAGCACTCTTCAGTACTATTTATAGTCATTAAAATTAAAGGTGTCAGTCTGAGGAAACATGCTATTTTCCTCCTTTGCTTTTAATGCAATTACAGAAAAAAGCAGCTCAGGTTCATTCATCAAGATTGATAGAAGAGGACCACTGCCTCATTGAAAATATCAGGTAGGTGTTTTTGATTATATTTCTGATAAAAATCTCTGTAAATGAAGAAAGGCTCTGACATTCAAGTCATAATTAAATCAGATTTTGGTGAAGGGAAAAATACTTGGCAGTCCTGCTAATTGTTTCTTATTCTCAGTCTCTCTTCTCTTGTCCAACTCTCGTCATAAATACTAACTTGATTAGTTAGTTGCAGTGGGTAAATACTAACTACATTCCACAGTTGCAGTGGATAAACTCTACAAACAGGTGAGCTTGAATCAAAGGGAAATTTTCACTGTCAAGAGTCTTTCAAAAGCCTTCAGAACTCTAAGTCAGACAGAAGTCTGCCCTGTAAATCAAACCAGGAGATGGACATGTTCTTATTACTGGTGCAGCTATGGAAACAAGGAGATTCTATTACAGGTGAGAGAGGAAAAGATGATAAAAAGGATTTACTTCACACAGTGCCTTGGATATTTAGGTCCTGTTGCATTTTGTCCTTCTGTAATGCGTTTGTGCTGTTAATGGCCAGTTCCACTTCTTTCTGGCAAGTAAGACAAACACCACTTTCTAGTTTCAGTTAAGAAACAAAGTATCTAAAAGCAGCTGAAGAACAAGCAGCTCTTCACAAGAGCTGCTAAGTTAGTGCCATGTAAATAGCACACGTTGCTGCTATCAGCAGAGTAATAGCTATTAAAACTGTGATGGTGCCTCAGACTTCATTACTGGTCCCATCCCTCTTGCACTAGGTGCTGTACAAATGAATAACCAACATGCAATTCTTGCCCCAAACAGTTTATAACCAACCTAGATAAAACAATAAAACAGATTTAAAAAAAAAACCAAAAAACTGACAGGCAGGCATGTGGACAAATACAGCAGTGAGACAGATATGCATCCCACTGTTCACATATAAAAAAAACCTCTCCTTGGTAAGAGCTAGAATGGGTATGGAAGAGCGAACGCACCTCTCTTCAGCCAGTGCAGTACAGACAATATGGACATGCAGCACTACAGATTTCCCTCTCCAGCCAGGAGAGGTCTCAGTATTATCCCAATGAGACCTCGCCAATGCTAACCAGGTGGGAGTGGAAGACGTGGCACGGCACTACGGACCTGCACCACTAGCCCATGGTAACATACCTGCCCCAGTCTGGTACGAGTTAGTGCCTGGTCTGAGTCTGGGATTGCCAGATTACCCAGAAATGGAGACCCTCTTCTCAGGAAGACTGCCTGCCCCTGAGGAGCTGTGAGAGAGACTGGCCTGGACTACAACCACAACTCGGGCAGCCGCCTGAAAGAGATGACGTTGGGAAACATCCCAGACAAGTGTCTCCTTCACGCCTCGACAAATCTAGAGGCGCTCGTAGCTAACAGAGCGCAACATCTCCCAACACCATGCACAGCCCTTCCCTCGGGGACGGCTCGGGGACGGCTCTCTGCCATCCCTGCCTCTCCAACAACATAACAGGGCAGGGCAGTAGTTTATTTAACAAGCTATGGCAATGGCTGCGGCCGCAAAGCATGCTCTGCTACCTGCAGGGCACTGTGAACAGTCTGTCACGTGCCCGGCACATCTGACACAGTAGGTGCAAAAGGCTGTGGCATATCGCCCATGCCAGAGTCCACTGCATACCATACAGCGTATGGATGGAAGCACGGGGCTTCACAGAGCTCCAGAGAGCTTTGAATATTGCCGAGAAACTCTAGTGCTTGGTTCAAATAACAAAGATATAGTAAGGTTGCCAAAGTTGCCAGTTCTACCAGAAAGCAACACCAAAATGCTATATTAAATTTCATAGGATAAAATGTAAGAGCAAGTCCTCTTTCCTTCCAGTTTTGGTGAGCTTTTTAACTTAGAGTCCAGTTAACTATTTTCTGCACTGCAGCACTGTATGCTATTTTCTTTTTCTACAATATGAAAGAATTTGCTTCAGTTCATGCATAATTCACAATTTGTGACAATGATACCGCAATGACAAAACTCTATCTAACAAAAAGGAAAATGAAAAGAAAATTTTTCTGTCCTTAGTTTAAAATTAAGTCAAGTTGGGCACAGATTTTATTTTCAATGCATTTCCAAATCACAGGATGCAATGGCAGCAAGCTTACATATATTCAACAGAAATGGTGTGTATATATTTTTTCTTTTCTCAAATTTTGGTCTGCCATGTAAGTATAATAGGTACAGTTTTCATCTCAGTAGCATTCCACCTACTCCAAGTTAAGATGTTTGAACTTTTAACCAAAACAACAAGAAGTGAAATAATACACAAATAGTATATTAAAAGGACTTTGTTACCTTTTTGGCAATTCAAGAATATAGAGTGAATATTCTGGCTCTTCTGAAGAGTATCTGGACTCAAAAATAAAGGGACATATAATGCTTTAGAACTATAAGCTGTCCAGCATAGTCCTCTGTTTTCTAAATACAATGATAAAGGAAAGTAAATCTCTGTTTCAGATGATGTATTTCATACGACTGTATCACAAATTACTATAGCTGATTAATATTAACTATCAAGCTAAATTATATTACTGTATGCCTATTCTATATTATCTATCAAGCTGTGGGAGAAAGATAGGTAAATTGCAAAGCTGACTTTTTTAAATAAATAAAAACAATGGGCAAAATCTTTAGATATTATGAAAGAGCTTGTCACAAAGTTTATCAACCAAACAAAATAATAGAGCCTTAAGCCTGGCATAAATCCTTTCCAGCCCGAAAAAATGCAGAGAGTATAGAATCTAGTACACATACACAAAGAGGAACAGAGCTAATGGGAAATTTTCAGTTAAATTATTTTGACAGAAAGTACAATTGCCATAAACCTTACCACATGATAATTCTGATTTTGTTGGGAAAACGTAATTTTCCCATTTGGAAAGTAAAAATGAAATCTTTGGTTTTGGGTCAGTTCCATCCAAATTAAAGATTTTGTTTTACTTAACTAACTTGAAACATTATGTAAGGAAATAAATATTATTCCCTTGTCAGCAAACAGATTATACATGTTGAGCTTGCTGAAAGACCACATGATACATGATCTTACATAATCTTCTGAGCAAGCTCTGTTTGATGATCCATGGAGCTGCACAGTTCTGAGCAGCTAAAGGCAAATACATTCCAGCCAGGGACACCCATGCTAAAGAGTAGACTGAGGGCAACAGGTTCTCAAACAAGAATTCCCAAGAGGCAAAGTGCTACCATGGAAAACAAAGACTTCTCTGAACTAACTCGTAGCACATGTTTGGGATCAATTCAATAAGCTAAAACAAAACACTTTTAGTTTTGTGAATATCTAGTGGTAGTTACAGGGACAAATTATAAGAAGTTACTTTAGAATGTTAATAGTATCACTGCTAAAAAATGTATTAAACTTCATTAAAAATGCACATATATCTTAGAGGAAAATTACTGTTTCCACCTACTGAGTTCTACTTTGAATAAACTGTTCCTTTAATAAATTGTTTTCAGTCAGAATGAAAGAAAGAATATGATGTAAGTATTACATGCAACAGCAAGAGTAAGAACAAGTCAAAGGCAGCCTTTTACACTAGATTTGACATTATAAAACAGGAGAAGGCAATACTGCCAATTGTACAATATGTTGCTAGGACTTGCAAAAATGTGTTTAAGTGTATTAGGTCTAAATGAAAACCCGCTTGCTCCTGTTGATAGCTGCAGTCCTAAGATCTGAACAGCTTTATCAGTTATATGGAACATTTTATTTTTGTACAGAAATATCCAAGGTTATTTGCTCTGTTGTAATAAAATAGTAAGCCATATGAAGTGCGAAATCAATCCTGGCATATTCATAAGCTATGAACCCTGTCCAGGAGGCCAGCTGCCAATATGGGAATAATCAATGATATTTCCAAGTAACATCAAGTGCACCTTGTTTTTTTGCTCCTCTTTCACTGAATGCATCACTATAATAGCAAGACCAAAGACAGCTGGGTAACTGATAGTAATTAAAAACGTGAAGCCAGAGTCTTCACCTAACTTATATAAATCCAAAACAGTCTACATTCTTATAAATATCTACTCGATACAGTGAAAACATGTTAAACATCATATTCATTTTTTATAACATTGCCAAATGCTATGCGACTATCAGGGTAACCCGTAAGTTGGTTCAACTTGACAGTTGCATGGGCTGGGTGCCCATGTTGGAATTCCCTCGCAGGTCACTGTAGTGGCAGCAGCAGGGCTTGTGTTATAATACGGCAGCAGCTACTAGCTCTGATCCAGCAATATGCAAGAGGAACTGGTCAGCTATTTGAGAACTTCTCAAGCAAGTATTTTATAACTCCTCCAGAGCAAAGGCAGCAGGTAACAGGTAAGCATTCTGTTGGCTTGCTTCAAAGAGGCATCAGCTGGACACTGCTGACTGAAGAAACTTAAGTAGCCTAGCCCATAAAATAGTTTCTTAGATCTATTTTATGGGCTATGCCACTTCTTCCCTTCTCCCTCTCAATATTTCATTAATGGAAATCATCCTCTTAATTAATATGAACTATAAGACAAAGAGGTAAAAGACTGTGATAACCATAGCTACTGCTGTAATCACAAGATGCTATACATCCACTAAAATAACCATAACAGCTGTCATGAAAGATCAATTAATTCAACCACATAATAGTTTAGATTGGAAGAGTCCTCTGGAAGTCATCCAGTCCAACCGCATGTAAATACACACAGTCTCTTCAGGACATATATTACCCTTCCTCTTTCACTTGGGCGGCTTGTTTGAATCAGAAAAGAGAAGGAATACAGCTACTTCCTCCCAGAAAAACCACAAAGACCCCTAGACCTGAAGCCACTATTCAGAGAAAAGCTGACACTACAGTGTTACAGGGTAGAGAAAAGGTTGTTATTGCCTTGCTATAGCCAGAGTCTCAACTTCACTAATGAAGATATAGTTTGAATTTGCCAAGTTTCTTAGAGCTAAAAGCCCTACTTTAAAAAAGTGATAGGATCTTTAATGGCTAACACTAATTGGTGTTTTCCATTTTGTTTCTCGGAGACAATTCTACAAAACATCAAGTTTCTTACTAGAAAGCTACTCATGGAATTATTCCACAGTTGACTCAGAAGAAATAATTTTATCAGCTGACTAAATTAGACTCTTTATAAATATTTACATGATTGCTGCAAAGAGAGGTTCCACTCAGAATTAGATTTGTGTAATTCTGACTGTTGTACAATACAGTTCTGCCCAGGACTTAGAATGAAGTAACTTTTTAAAAATGACTGTCCAAGAGCCAAAATGATTGTCTCAAAAGCAGTCAGTACTATTGCCAAAGGAACTGTCCTAAAAACAATCAGAGAAAGACCAAACAAGAAGATGACCTTTCACATTTTAGTAACTGCGAAGACAGACATTGGCAGTTCTCTGAAAAAACACCTTTACAATTGCATACCTGTGCAGAAGACAATATACAGTTCAATTTTAATTGCATTACTATTATTCCTATTATCATATAGATATAATGGGCAAGAGTGCAAGCACTGTGTAAAGCATGTGAACTGTCTTTAGCTAATCTGCCGCTAATATGTTTTATTAAAGCTTGATGGCAAAGAGATGAAGTGTTCGAGACTCTGCTCCTGTGCCTCTTGTAAAGGAACTGAGCACAATGAATGAACTTGTGCATCATGGAGGAATTTGCTGCACCCTCTTTAATGTAAACTATCATTCTTTAGGTCTTCCAGAGGCACTGTGGGTGAGGCACAAAAGTGCCTAGGAATTTTTATTTAAGTGAGAGACTTTTCAGCACTCATTGTACAGCTCTGCTTTAAAAAACTGTTCTCGTTTTATGTTGTTCTTCTATGTAATGTCTTTACTAAATGTTCATTTCTAAACTTGATTTTAATTCCAACTCTGTAATTCACACTCCCTCATTAAGATCTACATCAAGCAACTGGCAAAGATACAGATGGATCAACAGTGGCACCTAAATCATCATGAATATTAAATAACGTGGGCATCTCATCTATATTTTCAGGCTTATGACCTTTCAAGGAACCTTTTTAGTCTCACTTCCAATTGGTCCTATTATTTGTATTTCCTCACTTATGTGCTCATTCAACCGTACCTCATCTTTTTTTTTCCACTCATCAAGAAAAAAAAATTAGATTTTCTGATCTAAAATAGCAACCTGAGAGTATTGCATTCAGAAATAATTCCCTTCAAAGAAGGGAATTATTGAATAATGAAATAACTTCCTTCACAGAGGCAAAGAAAAGTTTCTAAAACTCTAAAGAAACACAAGTAATCTCCTCTAAATGAGCCTTAAAGTTCAAGTGTTAGCATAAGGCCTACCAGAATTGATATTCATGCTTTGAAGCACTAATATAATTTGTATGGATTCAGCCAATAAAAAACATTAATGGAATCAAAGGTTCACATGACTAATTAAATCAATAAAAACAGCAATATTAATCCAGGCTTGCATCAGTATCTAAAAGTCAATATCATCATGCAAGCCCAAACAGAAGTTAAGCAGCTAATAAAAGGGTTTTTCCTCCAGCACTACTACTAGATGATTTGAACCACAATTATCTTTGCTTTCATTTTTGTATGCTTTTTTGGTATTATATTCAAGTGCACTTAAAATCAAAAGCACAATAGATTACCATCAATTAATATTTGTAACAGTAAAATTGTTTTCAGTATACTTCACTATTAAAATAACTATTGATGCGAGATTATTTTATTTATGCCAATGTACATTTTGATTTAGTAATGTCTCTACAGAGCCTTATGTAGGATTAGTAAAATTTGGCACTTCTAAACTACTCCACTCACCAATGAAAGTCAGCACATTCCAACAGGGACTGAAAATATACACTTACTCATATAGTCACAGAAAACAGCTGCTTGTTTCAGATATATTTCAGATATTTCAGAAATAGCGGATTATTACCCAGTTTTATATGTAAGGTATTTAGCTATGGAATAGTCCTCATTAACAGCCAAATGCAGCAATCCCTTAAAGTGCAGATACATCTTGTATATCAGATAGATCTCTGTTAGGCTTTAAGATTAAGCAATAGCAAAACTATTTGGATCTTTTTTAAATCCAATACTCCTAAAGTGGTGAGAGCAAACATGCTGCTGCTGCAGGTTTCGAAGGCATGAAAATAAGGTCCTTACTACTACGAAACATGGAAGAATTCATAATGGCTTGTAAGAATAAAGTTGTGAGGATTATCACCCTGGCTAAATTCCAGAGATGTAATTGATTTCTCGGTTACTTAAAAATTCCTCAGCAGTTTCTCCTGGATTATTTATTCTTCATGTTCTGCACAGTTGAAAAGTTTACCATATTCCCATTTTAATTCCAAAAAGACAGATTTCATTTTTCAGTACTGTTCTTACACACTATATTTTCTAATTTTGCAAAGTGTCTTGGAATTATTAATCAAAATGTTGAGCAGAAATATTTTTCATGCTAAAAAACCCCCCCTATCTCTAACAATCTTTTAACCCCCATGCTTAGCTTTCCTGAAACGTATCTCAGGAAGTATGGCAGTTTTCACTGCTTTCTTCAAATATTACAAGCTTTGTGGTCTCTCTAAAATTAAAATAAATCGCTGAGATCAGCAGAAAACCTTCTGCTCTTTTGTCCTCTCTCTCTGCCATAATGGATCCTCACTAAAGAGAAGAAAGGTAATGAAATCACGGCCTTTCATTTGCCTGTGGCAAAATTCCCATTCACTTCGCTGAGGCCAGGTTTTTGCCCACAGGGAGAGGTTCTGTTGGACTGGAGAAAGACTGGATCAAGTGGAAATAACTGTGTTAGAAAGTGGAATGATGTGTGAAAAGAAAACCTGAAAAGGTCCTGAAAAATTAAGATAAGGAAATATCACAGAAACAAACCTAGCCCAATCTGGAATCTCGATTTGCAGGGAAGTGGTATGCACAGGTCATTTGAACCTGCAAAGTCTCTGCATTCAACTAATATTACAAAGTTTCTGGTGCAAAGAAAACCTTAAATATGAACCACAGTAAAACTAGTACTATATTGGCTACCTGTGTCTGCAGAATACTGATGCAGAAACTCAGATGTGAAATCATATTCACTTTGGTGATGGACAAACTCAGGTGTTCGCATGACATTTTAATTAGCATTATTCACTTTTTCACTGTTTTAAATGATGCAAGAAAGAATATGTCATAATATATAACAAAGTACACACTGTAATGAACTACCTGTCTTGAGCAGATATATTTCAATGTTATATGCTGAGTTTGAAAGAAGTGTAATTGTTTGTAAGCAGAGACTTAATATTTCAAAAACTTGGGAAACTTTAGATGAGAGGAATGACACTACAAGTCCAGTGTCCCTGAATTCTTGCCAACTAGTTCATGGTGTGACCTTACAGCACCCTTTAATTTCAAACAGGATCTGAAGGTTGCTGTATGGACACACTTTGTGCCACAGGGAAGCATTTCCTCAGCTTGCTGGAAGTGTAATTCAATTGGGTCTCATTCAAAACCCCCCTTGTGTCTCAGTCAAGTATGATGATCTGACAAATTAGTGAAGATGATAAGGTCTTTTATAGAACAGAGTGCTTTAACTCCTGTTAGCTATGACCTACAGAATAAGATGAGCTCCTTGTCTTTGACAAGGCAGGAAAATCTTTTCTTTTCTTTTCTTTTTTTTTCTCTCTAGTATATTTTAGCTGAAAAACTAAAACTAAAGCTATTTGGTACTTTTTGATTCACACAAATTCTTAGACACTGCCTCAAACACATTCCAGCTCCAAACACTCAAATGTATTCTCTCAGGTACCACTTGTAATCCTTATTTGTTGCACAGCATTTACAGAATAAAAGCCTTCCAAGTTGAACAGCTGAGTCTACATCCATAGCTTTTTCTTCCCCTCCTGGTGCCCTACATGACCAAGCTAGCATGAAGTACAGAATATCGATTAGAAGTGTACTATGGATTCCTCGCACAGCAAGTTAAATTACTGTATACTGTATATTTTTAATTTCCCACATATAACAATAAACATGATTGATTCTTCAATTTCAGAGCATCGTTTTGGCAATTAAGAAAATAAATACCCCTTCCATGTATAGCTGGCTTTTTTTCCAAGTAAATGTCTGCAGTGTATTAGCTCATGTGTGACAGACAAATAACTACCCCTCTCCCTTTAGGCCCCATTCTGTTTTCTATTTCTTTTTTTTTATTTATTTAGAGCCTGCCATTCATTTTCACACCTGACAGTAAAAACCTCAGGACGTGGTTGTTGTGAAGAGGATTATCTTTCAGATCAATGCTGAAATTGATTCCAAACCACACTATTTATCAGCCTGCAGCTAAAGCACTGAGAGTCAGGAAATATTTCCTCTCTTTCAAATCCATTCTTATTCTACTGTTGGAAAAAAAACACAGTACTACAGTCTACATTAATACGCAGCTTTTCTATTCTTTGTCCATGTGGAATATCAATGTCAAATACACAGTGCAATTAGTCGCACTATCAAATTCTCTTGAAAAGAAATAAAGTAAGAAGATAACAGTATAACTAATTTTGCACTGCTGCCAATTAGTTGCTGATATAGCCTTACTATGACAACTGAAGTTACTGAATCTCTTCTGTATTTCAAATAAAATATACTGCATATTTCTATCAGTATGCCTTAATGATATGAGAAACATACACTAAATGTCTCTTTCTAAAACCAGACTTACAGATCTTTTTCATCTCCTGTAGACTGACAAAAAAAGAAAAAAAAACCCATTGCATTGCTATGACTGTGTATAAAAACTACAGAAAAGTAAACCAGGAGATAAACCAAACTATCTAGGCATGACACAACAGTCCTTCAGGTATGCAAGGTCAAATAAGTTAAACTCTGTCCTGCTTCTATGATTAACAAACTTCATGATGGACAATTAGGGACAATCTGATGAAGAGTGAAAGTTCATAGAAGTCTTTCTGTTTACCTCAGGCACTGTATGAGGCCTTTATTTACTTCAGAATATAGTGAAACTGTTAGCTCATTCTGACTTACGGTTTAAACTGTATTTTAATAGAGGCCTGAAAATACAGGACAAAGACAGTGGTGGAGCTTAATCTAATGTAAATGCAAGCTCCAAATAAATAAAAATGTACAGTATAATTTGTAGTATGCAAATGCACACAAAAGGTGGGGAAATTTAAAGTTATGTCATATGCCTGGCTAATATAAAGATGATAATGAGAAGTAGATTACACAGCACTGGCTTCTTCTCATTTTATTTCTTCTATAATAGGAAAACTGTAGTTTGTGATTAAAATACTAGGGTTTTATCAGCTCTCTGAAGCTCTTGATGGCAGCATTAGAATATTTTGGATTTCGCCAGAGCCTCAAACTGAATTTTTTTAAAAAGAGGTTATAATTACTGAAGTACCCATGAAAGTTTAACATAAAATAAATAGGGCAAAGTTTAAAGCAGATACTAAATTCACACCTCAAATTCAGATAGCCAACTTAATATCCATTGCCAATACCTGATTTAAAGAACGCTAGTATTTAATTCTTTCTGAAAGAAGACCTATGTCAGCTGTTCATTGAAACAAACCAATAGTTGATTTTGATCATTCAAGATCAAATGTTTATCATTTTTGTGACAGATTTAACATTTGAAGTTGTTTTAATGTAACTCCTAAGAAATCCTTAAAACACTGAAGTAGTTAAATGAATAGTAACCTCATTTTAGAAGTGAGTATATGTAGAAAAGTTCCAGTGTTTTACTTCAGGTAAGAGAAATAAACAGTGAGTGACAAACAACACTGAGACACAGGAACTTTTGCATCTTAGTCTTAGACTCTGTTGCCTTTCCCCCACCCTAGGCTCATCAGCCAGTTTAGGCACACAGCAGAAATTTTTGTTTTATATTCCAAGTTAAGACACTGTAAAAGTGGTATGTTTACATGGAGGATGTTTCTTTTCTTTAATAGGCTTAATATATTTTGAAATAGTAAAAAAACTTAGTGAAAAATAATAAATAGTAAAATAATAAAATAGTTTAAAAAAAAGTTTCTTTTTTTTAAGAAGCAAACTTTCTCCTGTAAATGTTGCATGCAGGTATACATGCACTGACTCTTCTGAAGTCAATGCAAGTTGATTCAAGTTTTTAGAAGAAAAGATGTAAAATTTTATATTACAAAGTCTCAGGTGAATTTTGTTTGTTAGGAGAAGAATAAGTGTTGACGTCAGTCAGGACTGCAATGAATACCAGTTATTTTGACCTATTACTAGATTATTATAAATGTGTTTTGACAACAAAAGACATCTATAAAACTATCACAAGGAAGAGTAGTATAATTATCCTCCTACCTTTTTGCTTCTACTTTAATACTTGTTGGAAGAAATGGCTTTGAAGATGTACCCCTACTGGAGTAACACGACCACTGCTATTGTCCTCTGGTGCTAGAGGTGAACCTTGTGGTTTATATCTCTGCTGTGCAGTCTTCATAATTTTATAAAATGCAATGTACCACTTCCACAATAAAAGACAAATTTACCCACATTAATTATTGGCACTCCTAGGAGAAATTTAATGGTCTGCAGGGACACAAATATACTGTGTACTTCTTATAATCTTCTATCAAGATTGGTATTGAGCTTGGGAAATACATAATAAAATTTTTTGAACTATTCAGCAATCAAATCATTGGATGAGTAAACAAAGGGAAGATGAAATTTCCTATTATTAGCCAACCCAGTAAATTTGTCAGCATTAACAGACTTCTCTTTATATTACTATTACTTTTCATTATATTTTTAATTTAAATTATTCTAAACTTCCAGCAAAATATGCAGAAAAGTAAATCTAAGAAAACATTAACAAGCCCTTTAGCTTTGGGATTTTCACCTTCCATTTCAGTTTCTCATACACACTATTAATCTCAAAACAGACACAAAAAGGTAGCCATACTGTTCATAAAATTCTATTCTACCAGAAACACATGCAGCCTGGAGCATTTACTCATATTTAGAGCAGCAAAGCACTCAGCAAGAGAGAAGATCACAATTTTTTATGATCTCTGTTGAATGTACAAGCACTTATTTTAAGCATGATCAATACAAACCAAAATTCCTAAGAACACTTTGTGTTATTCATTAATTATTTTGACTTTTTATGGAGAAGTGAAAAAGCAAGGTTTTCAGGGTTCATGGAAATTCATTTACACCAATGAAAACAAAAGCATATTTAAAGGGATTCTGTTCCTAGTAGAAGTGAAAAATTATACATCTGATTTACAACTACTAGAAAAAAAATTTTGTTAATCTTATAATGCATATATACAAAATGATTGGATAGTCACTGAACATTGTAGCATTCCATTTCGGGGATAATACTCAGAAAGCAGGTCACAACAGTTCCATCACACCACTACACATGCACTTTTATTTCTGTTAAAAATAAAAATAAATATTTTGCACAGCTGCGTTTGCTTGAGAAATTGCATTTTAACTATCTTCCCATGTTTTGAGCATATCAGCAAAGAACTATTGCTGAAAAACCCTGATTAATGGGAAAATGCTGGATAAAATGGAGTTCTCTATTTTACAGTAGATTCTTAGCAACAAAATCTCTTAGGAAATGAATCTACTGATTTACACAGCTATGACTAGTCTGCCAGCCTTTTACTTTGGGCATAATAGGCTACTGTTGGTTACTTTTTATCAGATTAGGCAATTATTTCCCACTGTAATTCTTGACTCACTGGTCTGTCCACTTATTTCTAACGCAGATATAAAGAAACATTACAGAGATAAATGTGATCTTACAGCTACATATTACATTTAATAAAATCACATTAGCCAAGGAAACTGGGTCAGTTAGGAAATTATCAGAGACCCACAACGTTTCTCTAACTTTATAACTTAATTTGAGTTAGGGTCCAATTCCTTCCAAAGGTTTACATGGGGATAGCTAAAGCCTGCAACTGACTCCTTTTTATGTAACTGTTGAGCATAAAATTGACTTAGATAGTCATAGATATTCGCTGTATCTGTGTCTACAGACATACATATTTACAAATTACAAGGCAACCTACTGATCAAGACCCTGGATTGATTTAGGGTTTCTGGATTCTACACTTAGCTTTGCCACTGTCCTGCTGTGTGATCTCCCAGCACTGTTTTCACCTCTCTCCCATTTCTCTTCTCTCTCTTCACTATTTGTTCTGTAAATCCTGATCCACCTAGATGTGGTTACACAGAATATCATCCCATCAAACTTTAAGGCATCCGATCCCAGCATGGAATTTACAGTCAGGGTAGGCATGCACACTACATATAGAAGGAGAGCTAGGGGCCTGAAAACAGAATTCACAGCAACCAGGGTGAAAAGCAGAAAACCACATGATCTAGACAGTAAGGGCATGTTGTCCTTGTGTAATGCAATGCCATACAGACACAGGAGCTACCTCTGAATGATCCAGCCTTCAGACCAAAAGCATCGTTGCTGTGTCAGCATATCGGTTCACCAGAACTAATCAGCTCTGCAAAGTGCAGGCTTAACTGGCCTAAGCATTGAGTTGAGCTACTGCAGGTATGCCATTTCGAGAATATGAGCTAGTATAACTCTGTTCAATGTTGCACTGGAGCAGGTAGAGTATCTTTACACAGTGCTGCACTGCATGATGTAGGCAGGCCTAGGAACACAGGGGAGAGGGTGCTCTTCAGAGTTTAGGTTTCTAAATCAGGCCTACAGGTAAGTGTTTAAAAGAGATTTAGGTTCTGTTACTCCTGCATATTCAAGGGACTGAAAAAGTATCCCTCTAGAGTGGACAACCAGCTTAGTTTGCTTTGCAGCTGAATGGAAAACTTACACAACCAATAGCTTGGAACACTCATCAAACATCTGGGATATCATGATTAAGTCTCCATCCACTTGAATATGTTTAAATTTATGTTTCCCATGTCCCACACTGGAGTTTCTTAATCACCAAGCAAAAAGCCAGGCTAGACTCATGCCACTGTTACTCTGTTTTTGTCAGCTGTGCCCTTGTGAGCCAAAGGATCAAGGTTTACAGAGATAAGGAAACAGGGATTTTGATTTAATAACTCCATGAAGGAGGACACTCATCTGAGAGCACAGGTGAATGGAGGTCAGCGTTACAGTACAGCTTCAGCTTTCTACATTAAGCAGTCATTACATAAAATATGTAAACAGCATGGAGAACAGGGAATAGAAGTCAGGATTACCACCTCATGAAGAACACCACAGCTAGGCTCTCTCAAAAAGCCAAAGTTGCTTTCACTGCTTCTGGCCCCATAAATCTGACATTTCGTGTTGCATTGCACCCCTTCTTCATGAGAAGGGATGGAAGAAGAGTCTTTTCCATGACAGTCTTGTTTGTACTCCAGTAGCACAGGCAATCCTCTAGAAGGTTAGAGTTTCCATCCATACGGACTGAGGCAGGCGTACAACTTTGGTCATTGTCTAAATGCTGTAACCTCCACTTTATAAAAGGTGGACAAAACAGTAATTTTTTAATGAAAAAGCTGTGAGTGATGTCTGAAATCTGTTCTGCTACTATATGCATTAGGCATGGTTCAAGGATTTCTGCTGCTCTGGGAGTGAAATATTTGGTTTGTGAATTCCCAGACAGGCTTAGGTGTGCAGTAGACACTGAGGCTGCCAAAATGGTAAGCACTTTGAGTAGGTTCAATTCCAGATATGTAAGCATGTAAACAACTTAACTGGCAAGAAACGCAGGCACTTGAGAGTGGAAATTCCTAAGATATTAGTCGGCATTTGATGGATCACATTCTTGAATTTAAGCATCTGAATCTCTCCTTTGTTCCAGGACAGGATTTAATACTGCGTCCTAGCTACTAATGGGTGATATTGAAATACTTGATGATAAATAGATAGACAGATAGAAATCTTGACAAGCATAGTGCTATTAACATTAGGTGATGCTCAGCCCTGCTCCCCTCTCACTTTCCTGAGGTGCATCTTTCACAGCAAAACCTCCTCTTCTGCATGTTTTTAGGGCCACTCATTCTGCTCCAATTCTCAGGAAAGAAGACCTTTCCCTTGAATACTATCCTGTCTCTCACACTGCCTTATTCCTAGCATTTCTTTGCTTTTTTAAAGAACACCAAAAGAAAGAGTGTCCTTCATATATCAGGAAAATAAATAATCTTTACATGGATTAGTACTTAGTAAATGAATGTATATTCTATCCTCAGCATCATGAAAAATTCTAGCCCTTTGACTGTTATCACTTCATTCTGCTGTTCTCTTCTCTCTACAATCTCTTAATCAGACTCCTCTTTTATATTTTTTTGATGCATTCATGTCTTCTTTCTTGCCATTAGTTATCCTTAGCACATTTTCTTGGGTCTTAAATGACCTTCACATTTTCATATACTTCTGGAAATATTTTCATACATATCTTTTGAGATCTATCAGATTACTTTTTAAAAATGGTAATACATATATATACAAAGACTAAACCTCTATTCAGCATATGATATGTAATTCAATTGTAAGTGAGAATCTAATTTAGACCAAATGCTGAAGAAGTTGTATTAAGCTCATTAGTTTATTCCTCAAATCAAGTCTCTCAGGTACTTCTATTTTGCATAATGGAAACACAGTTAAGAGATCCAACTTACCATTGCGCTACTATACCTGTCTATCTGTGTCTTTTGATTGCTTTCAGTGGAGTTACACTAGAGTAAGATTGAAGCAAAGTAGTGGTAAATCAGCCCTAAGATATGCTCCTGATAGCTTTTTGTTTTATTCCAGATCATTAACAGGCTATCCGGAATGACAGTGCAAGAAGATCATTATGTCTTAATGAGATGATTAAAAACAAAAAATGTGCAGTTGTTGCAAAATATTAGATCAGGCTCAAGGAAACGGCAGCAATGCCTAATGTACTATTTTAATTCATTATTTGTTGCTAACTATAAAGTCTTCAAATTTTAAATATGTAGTTTTAAATTATCTAAGTTAAACATATTCCTAATGTTAAAGCATTAACTGATACTTTAAAATGTGGGCCTAATTTTAGAACTATTTACAGGTGCTGTTCTGATATTATTTTTATGGTGCATTGCTACATGTTATTTTATTAATCTGTGCTTCATGATGTCTAGCATTTAAAGGGAGCACTATAAACAATTTTATGCTCAAATTTCAACCTTACAAAAATTTTTACCTGGTAACAGCTATGCTAGAGGTTTCAAAAAAGGCATCAAAACCAGGGCTTACACTGATACAGCTTCTGAAAATATACAGCATGAAAGACCATATTTCCAAAGTTATACAGGTACCTAACCAAGCTGGGCAGATGCCTAATTGTAATTCCAAGACCACTTGTTTCCCTGCTCCCTAGAATTTCACAGATTTGAGTTCATTCTGCTTCATTCAATTTTGCCAACTTAACAACTTCTATAATGTTAACTTCAGCATTCTTGTTAGAATCACAAGTGTCCCTAAAGTCTTTGTGAAGAAACTTCCAAGACCTAAAACACCTCAGTTACTTTATACATAGGTGCCATTTAGCTGAGCAAAAATACAATAAACTTAAAACAAATTCCAAGGCAATTGAGGTAAGTTAACTAAAGGTAAAAGAGAAAAAATATATGCTCTTAAAACCCTCATCTATTAATCATATACCTACAAAATGCAAAGTCGTAGTTGAACTAATGCTATCTAAATATTCAGAAGAACTGAAAAAATTCCTGTATTTGAGAAAATTTGGGAGTGAATACAAACTCCATTTTTCCTTTAACCAAGCTTTTTACAAAGTATCTACAATGGTCATGGATATATCAGAGACTAAAATTTTTTAGTATCCATTGTCCGTATCCCTAACTCTGATGCTTTATGATATTTTTAAACATTTTTTAAACATCAAGTTATGTCAAAAAATCAGCAGCAATGATCTCAGTGGGATGAGTCTGTAATTGTTATCAAATTATTTATAAACATTGTTTATACAAAGGATTAGAGTATCAAGGCACTATGACAATGTCTTTAGTCTCTGTTCAAGTCTGTGGTAGAAAATGTGGTAGGAGGTGAGAAAGAAGGCTCTAGGCAGAAGATCTGTACTGAAGCAGAGTAAGAAATAATATTTAGGTGAGCAATGTAACCTCAAACTGGAAAATGAAACCAGGCATTAAACTGGGTGTTATTTACATTGGATAAAGAGAGTAAAACTATCTCAGATTTGGAGGGAAGTTCACAAACAAGATAAAAAATTGGACTTAGAGCACATGCTTAGCATTGCTCTATATCATATGCAGGAAGACAGACTTCCTGCTTGAGCAGTACAAAGCTATTCTGCACACGCATGAATGGGATCCACAGGCTCACTTAAACTTAGGATGGCTGTGGGGAAAAAATACACTGCCAATCTATAGAAGCACTTCACAACACCTTTTCTACATGTAATACAGGCCAGTGGATATTCAAGAACAGATGACCTATTTATATTTTTCATATAATTTCCAATTTTTTCCCTTTCATTCTGAAACTCATACTATTAAATAATATTGAAACTGCATGTTAGGATGCATGTTAGGATGCAAGTCTTAGGAAAGTATGAGTGACTAAAATACAGATGCTTCAAAAAATCGGAGATACTGATTAAAGACAACATTGATTAACTCATCGGTATAGAAGGTAAGAGTCTGTTTTGTAACTGATTTATATACCACATTCTTTAGCCAGAAGAAGTTTCTACAAATAACAAGCTATTAGTTGATTTATAATCTATACAAACATATCACTAAGGAAGGCAAAAGAATCTACAATTTGTGAAAATGCATGCAATACTGGAATGATACAAACAAATAAAAAAGTTTAATTGTAAAAGCTCAGTTTCCAAAATTAAAAATGTTTCCTCTTAAATTTATGTCAAATTTTGAAAATGTGCACCAATAATTGATTCTACAGTCAGCTGTCATGTCAAACTGAGATGTCACTGAGACTGACAATATATTTACAGTGGTATTTTTTTTCTTGGAAATTTCAGACAAAGAAAAGGGTTTAATTTCTATTCAGAATAACACTCAGAATTTTGCAGAGTTGTACTGAAACTTCTTGTAATTTGAATAGACTTATGTTTCCTCCCACAAAGTACCCTTGATTTTAAGGTTCAACAGTGCATTTGCTTGCCAGAAATTACAAAATTGTAGATTCCTTATTTTTTTCAAATTAAATAATATCTACTATTTTAATTCTTCCACTTAGGCCATCTTTTTTACAGCCAGCAATGTCAGCAAAAATACAGTATTCTGATGATGCTTTTATGAAAATACTGTCCTAGGCCTGGAGACTCATGAGCAATTCTTAGATTTATTTTATTTATTCCATACATAAGCTTATAAAAAAAAAAAACTAAATGGTTTAGTTTTATCCTGTACATTGTTGATTAAATTATCTTTCAAATTTTTTATTAAAACTGATCCTATGAAAAATTTTGTTGAAATTGGCCAGTATGTCCAAAATCTAAGGGAAAGTTGGGGAGACGGGGAAGAAAAAGGGAGGACTTACAAATGGAATGAAAGTGATGCTGAACAGGCCTCACTTCCCTAGCAAATCGGTTTAAATGGCCAACCTTCAATTTGCAACAGAAGAGAAAGGCATACAACCTCTTTTAAGAGTGCTAAGTACACTGTCAATTGAAATGCTATGCAGACGGCATTGTATGCTTATATTCAATTGCAAAATTAAGTGGCAACCTAGCAGCACTAAACCACAAACAAAAGGGACATAAAATACAAATTGGATCTTTCAAAATGGAGTTCAACAGGCACGATATCAAATTATCGCCATTTATGGCCATGCACAGGCCGTAACTGGATGTTTTACTGTACAAATTCACAACTCATGCCACTCTTTCAGAAATGACCTTAGAAACTATTCTACAGATACAGTTGGTATCTGTATCTCCTAAATGAAGGAGAAGCCTAAATATCAAGGACCGCGTGGCCCAATCAAAACTTTCTCATCTTACCCCTAGTATCATACACTAAGAAGTTATTTGCCTTCTCTTCTTTACCCAAGCAGCAGCTGCATTTTAAGTCATGTGTTTGCACACTGAAAACTGTGCACATTTGATGATAGTTAAAATATGCTACAAAAATATGAAGTACATTTTAAATAAGATTCAAGAAATCAAAATTTATTTCTCCTATATTATAGATGTTCCCCTACAGTTAAGAATATAAATAAAAAATTTCACTTGAGGAAATTTTTACAGCATTTATATATCCTTTAGTTTTATTACAAAAGTGCTGACACATGCATATCTTTGGCATCACAAATGCAATGCTATAATGTTTGCTTGTCAATTAAAAAAATATTTCCAAAATCTTAACAGATGTATTTTATTGCTTTTTACCTTCTTCTCCCCTCAAAAAAATTACTTGTCTATCAGTAAGACAAATAATTTTATTTTTTATATTCCATGACTAATATATCCTTAAATGTAAAGAATTACAGAATGATGAACATCTAGTATCCACTTGAAGCAATGCTATCATAATTTCTCTACTGCTCTTGCAAGTGACCTGAATTAACTTGGTAGAAGTTTCAGTGGGATAAAGACACAGACTGACATTAGGAAAGGTTTAAGATTATTTCTTGGTCTTGACTGTAATATATAACAAGATTAGAAGATGTAGAAAACGTGCATTATCTTATTGTTAGTCAGTTGGCTTAACAACATATATAACAGGACAGCTGGTGTGGGTAATTTTGAATCTGAAGAGCAATACAGAAAGAAGAGGTTCTTCAAGAAAAACTCAGCTTGCAGCCGTACTGTATATGCACTAAGATTCTCACTGGACTATCCCTCCTGATCTTAACCAGAGACTTGAGGCAGAAGATGGAATACTGTCAGTCAGAAAATTCCCAGATCACTCCAGTCTATAGATAGAAACACGAACTCCACTCAGAAAGCTAACAGATACCCACTAAATCACAGAATAACGACAACATATGGTAGTTACAGTGTCTGTCAAATTACTACATTCTGCACTGACATTAGCTTCTGCATTGACTATAGCTCATGAAAAGTGCTTAGTAGAAGTTTAGTTTAAAGATGTGTTGATCTGCATTTTAATGCAAAAGCTGCAATATTCTGATTTAATACCAGTTCCTTACTGCTACTACCTGGCCATCAAAAGTAGCTACTGTTTCAGCCAGACATTAAACCAGCTGTTTTACAGCTCAAGTTGTAGACCCGGGGAGAAGAAGAATAGTTGAAAGTCAGTAGCTGTGAGGCACTATTTGTGCTTTCGAAAATCTCTCTCAGTGTTAGAGACACATCTTTACAGACAGACTTGATTTGTCAACTGCTAGTTTGCCTACTTGAATTTTGAGTGTGAGTCACCTGGGGAGTCATGCTTGCATCCATGCCTCAGTGATACCTATGCAGTGAAAATGTATGCACCCAAATCTACATCCAGTGAGACAGAAATAAAAAACTCAACATTATCAACAAACTGAGAACAGTTGAGTTTGTATCTTCTTGTTCTGATGTATACTGAATAAGAAAGGAAAGAAATCAACAGAGATCTTGAATACCTAAGGCATGAAAAATGCTGTTACTTCTTTCTTTTCTATTTTTCCTGTGACTTAATGAAACCTATATAGATTTAGGAACCTGACAAAATTGGCAACACCTCTTCAGTGGTGTCAAATAGCACAATTCTCCTCAATTACCTAATTTACACCAGCTGAGAACCCTTGTTTCGAGTAAAGGTATCTCCTTCATTGGTAAAAGGTTATCAGTTCTCTCAGTTCTTCATATCTAATATAAACATAACAAAAGCTTCCTTTAAGTCTAATGCTTAAGAACAAAAAAACCCTTTCCCTTGCTTTCCTTGTTTACTTACAGGTTTATTTATTTTTTTCCAGAAAACACTGCTGGTGTCTTAACATCTACAATGATGTACGCTGGTATTAGTAACAGAGCCATCACAGTAATAGACCTTACAAAACAAATACTTTAAAACTTTCTGACCACAATAAGAATTCTCTGTGAGCTTGTAAACTTATGAATGCTAAGGCAGGCTTAAGAGAAATATAGCACATTAAAATGAAATAAGGGCTGTTTCATTATTCTTTTAAAAGACTACAGTAAGTTATTACCCATAGTGTGTTCATCAGGACTGGAATCTGACAGACCCATGGATATTTTCCTCCCTCATAGATCAAGTTAATCATAAAACATATACTATTTGCTGCCCAGCTCCCTTCTGTTAATCTACTTGTTAGTCTTAAATCCCAGCCACCAATGCTTATTCTAAGCATGTCAGAGCTATAAAAAATATTTACATGGCCTGGCATCCTTGCTTACTTAATTTTTCTATTTTGCTAAAATACAAAGAATATATTTATGAAAAAATGTTCCAAGGCAGTGACAATTTTAGATAAATTACTGAAAAGGATGAGAGATTTAATACTTAACTACATTATAGAAATAAATGGAATAAGTCTCAGGAGCAAACAAGAACTGCTGACTTTCTTTTAACTATGATTCAGGACACAAGTATTGATAAACCAGGCAGTCTGACTGCCATTATCTTTAAATATGATAACTTATTTGCAATGTAAGTGCAGATAAAGGATATAAAGTAATATGGCGGTACTTCTGAATTCACATTTCAAGCTATTAACTTTAAAAGTAAGTGGCTTCACTGAAATCTAAAGAGCTCAAGTTTCCTATGGTTTCCTCGGCAGCATATGTTGATCCAAGGGAAAAGAAGTCCCTTCTTTTTTGCTCTTTTGCAGGATTACATTTTAGTCAGATCCATGACCTTATCTGATTCACCCTAAAGTAGTATGAATACTATCACTGTTGCAAGACAAGGAAAGAGAGCACACAGCCAGAAATGGTGCAGCGTATCAGACCATCACTTTCACTGGCATCATGGCCTTAGATCAACTTAGACCAAATACGGCTTTTAGTCTAAGAGCTCTAGTTTGAAAATATCACAAATAAGGGCATTTAGGTACAAATGCCACCAACACAGTAATAATGTTATCGGGATCTGGCTCATGTATTCTAGAGCTGAATGGTGATTAAACCTAAGCATATGCAGAGCTGAAAGTAAAAGGCATGCAACGAGATCTGTTTGTTTAAAGTGTTTATTTAAAAGGCTGACAGAATTCTAGGAAACAATGCATGTAGTTAAGTCTGGACCTGATTGCAGGTTTAGCTCCAAAGGACAGAGAAAAGCTGAAGAGATCCAAGATATGTCTGCTAGTGGTTTGTGTTAGCCATTTTCAATTTGTATGCAGTTCAATTGCATTGATTTATTTTATTTTGTTTTGTCTATTTATTGTTCCTGTTCACTTGTTTGCACTCAATAAATATGTTTAGTTAAATCTTCATAGCACTGTGTTGCATCACAAAATCTGAATGAATGACCTTCATTTAGAAGCCTCTATTCCCAGTCATATTGCAGAGCAAGGTAGGACCATTTACATTTGTTTTCATTAAAGTGCAGGTCTAGATATTTTTTACTTATCTATAGCAAAATCAGAGTTTGGTCTTACTTGCAGAACAAGAGAGCTATTGAATTCAAAGTAATAATTAGACACACCAGCTTATGTATAAAATAGGTACTCTAGTTTTATTACCTGGATGGAGGTGGAATTTTCTGGAAACATGAGCAGGAATGTCACTAGGAACAGGAATGAATTGGACTGGAACATGGATTCTATCTGTAGACAAAGAGATGGAGCTTTTCCAAAGAGGCTACAGGAAAAGTAATAAGAAAAACGGCAAACTTTTCTGTTACTAAGAAGAGGGGAAGAAGTAATGTCCAGCCCTAGCAGACTGCCACGCGTTTACTTGGTCCTTCAGAAAGATCACTGCAGAAAGTGGTGGACAGATTTTCCTGCAAATATTATTATTTTCTAATTCTCACATATTTAAGACTTGAATCACCTTCTGTCAGATTATATTCAGGCTACCTGTGCTAATAAGCACAGGCCAAGATTCAGGCCTTGCACATTTTATCCCAAATTGGCTAGTATCTGCATAGAATGAAATATCACAATTTTTTAAATTTCATTTTGGGTAGGACAAAAATTCACTTTTTATTTATTAGGCAAAAAAATGAACAAAATATTTCTGACTGCACCCTCTTGAAGCCTTCTGCTATATTGACATGCAAACTATTCCAGTAAAGAATTCATGCTACTATCGTAAATTCACAGAAATACTGAAATGAGCTGACTGACACAGAAGACAAGGGAATGTGTCTTCTAATATCTAATGTGGAATGAACACTAACATTCATCATTAAAAAAATGGTAATTCCTTTTCTGAAAGCAGTCTTCTCTCAAAAAAGTTTGAAAATTATTAGCACAGTAAAATGATGGATGTAAAAAATCAGTTGATCACAATGAATTGCTGAATACTGTTTAGTATTAGACATCTTCAGTTTATATAAAAAAACGCTTTCAGCATACAGTCACTGAGAACATTAAAACTTACGTTTCAAAAAGAACATACTTTCATGAGTGAAATATCTCATGTTTGTCCTTACGATTCTTAAATGTCAAGGAACCTTTCAAACTGTGAACTGTATCATAGTGGTGATTATATCTGCCTTGTATTAAGCCTTTCAGAAAATTTTGTTGGGAAAACTAGGTAAATTTTGAATTCTGAACCGCAACTTGAGAAGTGAAACTGTCTAAGAAATGAACACTTCCTACTAGCATCTTTAAAAAGTAAGTAGCATTTCTGTGTGTTTCACTGTTGTCGTTGCTGCTTCTCTCTATGCTCTCTTTGTTGCCTCAAGTCATTCAGCCGTATTTTCCCTTCTTATGGGGGAGAACCCAGGTGCTGTGAAAAGAATTAATATGTTAACTCCCTGAACTGCATGATACTCAAAAGATCTTTGTGGCTGTGGTCTACTAAATGGAAAGTAAATATTATCTACAGATTAATCCATTTCCTATTTAAGTTTTACTCTTATTGCTGGATATGAAAGATATCAAATCAGGAAATCTGGAGACTCAACTCTTTCATGAATACAGTGAACAGATTCAGGATTGACAGTATAGCCTTCTTTATACCAGTCTACCAGCTACAGTTCTGAAGGACAGCTTTCTGGGTATGATGGTAATTCGCACCTTCAGCATGCACTTTTGCTTGATATTGGTGCCAGTTTTCAGTGAGAGTATTTCAAAATTTAGACAGAGGCAAGTCAGAATGCATTTTCCCATTTTCAATGCCTTTTTGCATTCTGAGAATACATACCTATTTTCATTTTCTTCAAAAGTAATTCAAACAATTGATTAGATTTGAAGGAGAAGTATGCATTATAAAATACATGCTTTCCAATTAATTAAGTACATCGCTTTTGAGATATTTCAATACTTATAAAATACAAAGAACACCAATTCACTGTTTTGGCAGTTCCAAAACATTGGCTGTCACATTCAAACCAATGTTCTTTGTATTCGACAACACTATATTGAAAATTTGTTTCTTGGCATTTCATATTAAGGACTGCAAACATCAAAAACAGAAAAAATTCTGAAGAACAGCTGAAGTAGTATTTATATATAGCTTATGGAACTTTTATTTCACAAAATTTGTCTCCTTAAGTTATTAAATGTTTAACAGACTGCTTGTATCCAGAACTCCAAAAATTTCACATGGGAAATCCTGGTTCTGTGTTGAAGATCCTAAAAAACAAAGTGAAGACTTTCAGACACAAACATGTCATACTGGTCATCATCCTGCTGTGATACTATTATATTTCACTGATTTCTCTGTACTACCTATCTGGGGAAGTATTCCTGATGTAATACCTCCGTGAATTATTACTTTTCACATGACATTCAGTAAAAATCATCTAACCATATCTATTTGATTTTGACTGTTAAACCCTTATGATTGCCTTCTGCATCCAAAACTTACCAAAAGAAGGCCTCAGTTGGCTTAAAGAGTGAAATGAAACCTTAAGCATTCTTTCTTCAGCCAGGGATCTCATGGTGCTTCCCACATAAAGGATTCCACAATATATTTTAAAAGAAAGGTTTCTGATTATAAAGAATACATTTTTATAAGAAAATTCTGTTTGAATTCATTTCTCATAGCTAAAGTAATATCTAAGTCAGATAATAGGACTATTATCTTAAATACATTAGTCAAATAGACGTAGCCATAAGCCTATTTTTTAATTTATGTATTTTTGAGACAGCTTAAAGAGCTGTACATTTTATCTACCCTTATTTATAGAGTCAACATAACTTTATAGGAAGCCATGTCTTAATTTTCAACATCACTCACCATACAGCACCTCCTGTATCTTTCCTGCTACGTGATGTTATTAATAGAGTATACATTTGATCATCATAACATTATCCTCCCAGATTTGGTCAGTGCAACAGGACAAGTATATTTCCTGCGTGAACTGTAACTATTCACTTTCTCTCATTTGTAGGTATAAAACTCTCAAAGATGGCATTAATAATTTTGTCATAAGTGTGCTGCACTAAGATGATATCAAAGTTTTTGAAATTATCTAAGAATGAAAAGCAAGCGTGTAATTAAGTATCACCTTTTTATTATCTCTGATTAATGAAGGGGAACAGAGAGTCACTCCAGAGCCCTAAAAATAGTTTCTGCAATTGTGTCATAATTTGCTTTAGATAAAAGATTTTTTATAGTTTTTCTCATAGTTGTCTTCTCTTATGTCCTTCCAGATTATATTTTGTTATGAACAGTCTTCAGTATTTCCTTAACATCGATCTGCAACTGCAGATCAAAATATTAAGCTTACCTCTTTTATTATGCTTATTATAGAGTGAACATTTACTGAAGTCTGTAATATTTTTCCCTTATTTTTTCCAAGTTCTGAAGCATATTCCCTCCCTGAGGTTAGAACAATGATTAGCAAGAGTATCTATAGTGCTTTTTTTAATATTTATCACACTAGGGCAGCATTGCAGAATGTTTCCTTTATGCCCCAGGCTCCAAATTGAAGAAATATTCACATACTATATAAAATATATGAATTCAAATCCATGTGATCTGAATTCTTTGTTCTATGAGACTGGGAAGCCCATTCTTTCAGAAGAACTGAATATTCACTTTTACAATTATTATTTACAACATTTGAGTCCTAACATAAAATTTGCATTCATTGCTGGATAATTATGAACAAAGTCTATCTTCAGAATTCAAAGACTTTAGATAACATTAGGACAATTTGAAGCAGTTTTGCTTGATTAAAAAGTATATTAAAAACATGTTGGCAGCTAGCTGTATATCCAATAGCTCATAATAGTTCTACTAATCTCACTATATGTAGATGAATGACATTTATCTGTAATGATGTTTAATATACGATCACATGCTATCAAGACTTAAATAAAAATAGTAATAAATAATAATAATTAATAGAACAGATTTATTTATGCATGGATAGAGATTCAGCAAAACAATACTTGCTGTGGACATCTCAGGAAGATGCCTCATTTGAATATCATAAATGGACAATTTCTTTTGGGCCAGACTTCGTTTTATGATTTAATTTACAGTGTTAAAACAGTATCAGTATATTTTCTCTGAGGTTTTAGACTGCATACAGAGAGGAAGTTAAGACAGTTGTAGCTATAACAAAAGCTTGTAAAATTGTAACATTAAAACTTATTTATTACAAAGAACTTACTGTTCCTAAATAGAAAATTGAACTGTCACCTGATTGGGAAAGTAGAAGAGAAATCAGTACAATAAGCTAATGACCACAAACAGAGTTAGCTTATTTCTGTATGTCAGCTAAGAAAAGAAACAAAATCTTTGGCTGCAATCAACAATTATCATTTTAAATGCTAAGTTCTTTGGAGCATAAAGTTGTCTTCACAAATGTGTCTGAAACCTATAAAGTTTTTGCTAATAGGCTCTCTGATTCGGAGTTAAATCTAATTCACAATTTGGGAGGAAAAAAATAAATAGCATAAAATAGATTAACAGTATAACATTTCACATTACACTTTCAAGTATGTAGATTCTTTTATGACTATCGTATTTACTCAGAAACACTTGGGATTTTTATGCATCAATACATTAATCAAAGCTGATCACACAGGTGATAGTCAAAGGAATTTACACGAAGTGTGCTAAATGCAGAAGAGACATATTTGTATCTAAACATCTAAAGATATCTAAGATATCTGTGTCTACAGAGTTCATTTTCATTTTAAGACTTTCATTATTTAATCCTTCCTTGTCATGTCTGCAAATGTGGGAAGTCACAAATACATATTATCAGTTTGCCAGGAATAACAACTTTGAATACCTGCTCCTTCCTGCCACCTTTAGGCTTTCTGCCATGTCTTCCCATGTATGGAAAACCATCGCCACTGAAAATCAGAGAACCTTATCCTTTCTTAAATTCCCCTTTAAAATTATCTTTACTACAGTCCCCTACAAAGGACTAATACCTGTCACTGGTTGAACAAGCATGGAGCTAAAGTGCTGAACCTCTGTTTTTCCTTGAATGCATTTCCATTTTATTGCTGATTTCAATTGATCAAACAGGCCTCCATCCCTTTTCTAATTTATTTCTACCTATTGTGTCCTTCTGACCTGTAGATGGTAAACAGTATGGATTTGCAGATCTCTGCAAATCACAAGAGTAAAATGGAAAAGTTGGTTTCACTGACTTTAAAGAAAAAACCTTTCTCAGCTAGAGGTTAAATATAAGCAGAAAATTAATAAATTCTTCTCAGCCATAATCCCAGAAAGAGCAAACTTTCTCACTCTTGGTTCCTTTCATTCTCTAGTATTTAATCTCTCTTGGGAAAAGGAAAACCATTCATTTCTCATTCAGAGTGAGCTGACAGGCTGGCTAGCTTTTCACCACCAGACAGATAGGTGTTTTTATTACAATGAAAATTTTGGGACAGAGCTGCAATTCCATTTCTGTCACTCATCAGGATCAATTCTTTCACTCCATCACCACATACATATATACAGACATATACATTACAGTGTCCAGCTTTTTGTGATGCCTGTAAAACTTTAGGACCAAAAAACGTCCTATCAGTATGGTCTCTGCTCTCTTATCAAAACACAAGTCATAAAAATTAATTAATTACATACATAAATAACAAACCACACATGAAACATGATTCTTGCTTCTGCTTTCAGAGTCAAGATTTAACTGAAAATGTCTAGAATATAAATCTTTCAATAAAGTGAAACTTATGCTTGAAAACCAGTATTGCATGTCTTTACATTTGTGCATTAGAAATTTTATCTGATTGCAGGTACTATTAACATGTTGCAGCTAAATTTCAGTGTGGCCCTTCACATATTTCTTGAGAGGTTTTCTTGTATAAGAAACAGAGCGTTCATTTTCAGTTTTGTGACTATACAGTAACTCTCATTAAGTAAAGTGTAAGCTTTCCCTTATGTCCAAGAAATGCTCCTTTATGCAAGTTGCTTTTTTTCATTTACAATAATTTTACTATCCATAAAAAGATTGCATTATTTCACAGATTTTATTACCTGAGACTTGATAAATTAGTTATCTTCTCTCAAGAAAGAACGTAGCAATCAGACACATTCAACACATTTGCAGTATTCAGAGACGTCATATAAAGAAAACTCCACAGTTGCAACATATTTTGACTTTTTCTTCCCGCATAAAACACATGAGGAATAGCGTTTTTACATTCCTTACAATAGATGGTCACGTGGTCTGTAAATTGGAACATGCTTGGTTTTAAACAGAATTGTTTAGTGGATTAATTTTGAAACATGAAATATATCATTTCATGTTTTCATAGGCTCCTATTTTATTACATTTTTCATTCAGTGTCAAGTAGCAAATCTTTCAGACTTCTACCAAAATCTAATAACCAGCTGGCAACTCTGTGTAACTAACCTCAAAAAGATGCTCAGGCCCTATCTTTCCTGGAGAAAATATGAAGGTTTTTTTCAACAAGTATTTCTATCATGGCATTTTTTTTTAATCCTTTTCCAGTCAGTGTCACACGCAGTGTTACTGCATGGGTGTAGGATTCTCAAAGCAGAATAATAGCTTCTGTAAGTATTAAAATACCCTTCTAACGATACTGGTAGGCGAACTCTAGTCCTTCACTCCAAGCCAAAGCTCAGCTGGCAACTCTTCTGTGTTTAAATTACTTACATTTACACATCTAAAATGCATGTGTTGAGAGTTTAATCATACAGAGATGCCGACTGGGCATCTGTCTGTGGTGCAAATCCAAAGGTTTTGCTGACTGGGGCTAGCTAAATGAAAGAGGCAACAAGACTGAAGCCGAACATTAAAAGGTGCCTGCCCATGGAGCCATGGATTACAAAATAGATAAAATTTATAAAATCTATGTGCTGAAAATTGATAATTAACAATTTCTGAACTGCAAGATTAATGTAGTATATGGAAGTTACTTTAGCTGAACGTTTCTTCATTTTCTGTGTAGGGTATATTTACACTACTGTTTTCCCGTTAGTTGCTTTTCTGTCTGTTTTTTCCTTAGCATTTCCTCATTCTTTAATTCACACTTCATTTCTTTTTTCCTCCTTTACTTTCAGTCTTATTTATTCAGCTGAGTTGATGATTTGTCCTTCATACTATTCATCCCTGCTTTTACCTCTGTAAAGAGCGCTAGGACTATGTCCATGAATCATCTGAGTTCCAGCTAAAGCTAGTTGCAGAACATATGAGACTGCAGTATTAGCTGGACCTAGTGATGTCCCATTGCACAAAGGTGAATTTGTAAGAACATGATCCCTTCCCTATGGTCATTATAGATCTGTGCAATGATCACTCTTGATTTAGGAAAGGTGAAGATCAGCAAAAGCTATGTTATCTATTTATTTACTACAGCAGAGGCAGGTCATCCACAGATCGGTACTTACAGTGTGCCTGGACTCACGGACAACACAACAGACAGAAGCCCAAACTGGCTCCAAAACATGAAACAGTACAGTCACGTCAACATGACATGGTATCCAACTTGGTTAGTCCTACTGAGGACCTCGCATAATGCAATTTATCAGCCTCTTATGGCTCTTTGGGCCTCAGTCCATTCCATGGTGTAGACCAGCCCAGAAAAAATGTTTCCAGAACTGGTTATGTGAAAGGATGTCTTGAAGTCTCATGTGAAGTGGGGAGGCTTTGTTTAAGCAGTCAGTAAGGGCTGAAGAGGATAGTGTATCAACATATGATGACCTGAGTGAGATCTGGTCCTGTGGAGTTATACATGCATAACTAGTTTCCTGCTGCTTTTCTGGCTCACCTAAGCTATGGCTTCTCACAGAACTAGCCTGCAGATCTTACAGCAGCAAAGCTGACGTGAAAACACCTAAAAGTTCCTAGAGACTGCACAAATAGAAGGCTCTATGAAATCTACATAACAAGTAGATGTTTGAGAAGCATTTCTTTGCTTCTTATTGAAATTATTGTAATGAAGTTCTCCGACAATCTATTCTCATATACTTATTATCTCCAGTGAAAGCACATATACATTTCTGACATTACACTTTTGTATTCCCCGCTATCCATGATTAGCAGCTATTACAATTATCTGAAATTCTGAAACTCAATTCTAAAATTGTGAATAGTTTATGTATAATTCAAATCTTGATATGATCATTGCAATATGCAGATTTATGTCATTGCTCAATGATAACATACTAGAAACATACTTAAAATAACACTTCTTCAGGGCTGTTGCTACTTAAAATCAAATGCAAGAATAATATTGAACGCTTTTCCATCTGGACGAAAAAACGTAGCCCAAAATAACCAAAACATGTTGATATATTTACATTAATTTATAAATTACATTTTAGTTTAGTACAGAATACACTGCATAAATCAAAGCATAACACCAAGTTAATTAGAGGAAGGGCCTAGTCTGTGACAATTTTTTTTGCAGAAAAGTAAGTAATGCATAATGTCTGACTATATGGTCTTTCAGTCCTGTTGGCTAATTACCTACAAATCGCTGTACCAGTTTTACAGCTGCTGGTTATTATTAACTGGAGTATGTTTTCTCCTGAGAATTGTTCCCCTCTTTCACATCTTTTCAATCTCATCAGAAAAAAAAAGTTTAGTATTCAATATGTTTAATAGACTGAATTGCAAAGGATACCTTCTACTATCCAATTCTGTAAAGAAGAGATATCTCTCAAACAAAAAGATGATTGAACAACAGCTACAGTCCTATACGTTGTGTTGCCTTAAAAGTGGAAGTTGATATTATTGAAAACAGTTGTATCTGCATCAGGATTTTCTTGTGCTGTGTAAAAGCAAAGTAGCCCTGGGCACATACTCTGACAAGCATTAAAATGATGCAATAATGATTTTTGATATGGAAAGCAATTAGCATTTTTTAATGATCCATTCTGTAGAAGCCATGTCTAATTTGGGGCATCTACTTCTAACAATACTTCACCATCTATGTATTAGAGTTTAAATCTTAATTATTGCTTTTGCAATATAAGTACTCTAACATAACTATCAATTATGGAAACTACAATCACTTGCAGAACACAGCTGAGGCATTCCTGCCAACTAGACAAAACTAAAAGAATAAGTAAAATCCTTTTTTAACCACCCTGCAGCCCAGAAGAGCCTTGAAGTTCTACTCTTTGATTAACGACTAATTATGCAAAATCAAATCTACAATTCCAACAGCTGAGAATAAATGACTTTGCATGGCTTACTTATATCATGCAAATACTTTATATTTCTCCTTCATATGTTTATAGTGTTTATATTGTTCAAGAAACAAATCAGTTTTCCAAGATCAATAATTTCAGATATTCCTCTAGTAGCAGTCCTGTAAATACCATCACAGTAAAAACAAAACAAAACAAAACTTTTCTCTGTTTGCTAGAACTAATTCTCAAAGAAACAGCTTTGATGTACTGTTAAACAAATGTTCATCAGTTGGATTTCCAGGTTTAGCTTGCCAGAAGTGCTAACTAGAAGGAAGTGATTTAAAAAATTTCCATTAAATCATTCCCAAACAGGAACATCTCCATATTTCATATGAAAATGTACATTTCTTCAAAGATTAATGTATCAGTCTTCTCATTTAGATATGTGTATACATCAAAATGTTTCTCTACAGTATTATACTGTACATCTAACAGTATAACTAATGAATCTTTGTTATGAAAATACTTAGCTTCCACAGAAAAAAATGTAATCATTTAAATTAACTTTCCCTCATTTCATAAAATACACTAACTGGAAAATTTCATATGAATTAAACAGCCAGCAATATCTTTTTTATTTCTGTTTCTTTTTGGGGGTCGTTTTAAGCTATCAGTGCACTACTACCAATTGTCTGATGCTAAATTCTCCTACGTCTATACATCTTTGTTCTTTTTTATTTCTAATAAGAAACCCATAGATATTAGGTTTAAGTGAGAAATGCAAATTACCATAACCAAACTACAAATTGTAACGCTACCTACTCAACACAGTGAGTGATGGAACTCTCTCTCCTAGATCTGGACTCCTGATAACTCCTGATAACTTCTGTTATCTTGAATAACAGGACCTTAAAGCACAGTATTTTGACAGTAAATGGAGAGGAAAATGTTTTGAGTAGAAGCTTGGAAACTCATAAATTCAATAAAGTAACTGACAGAATTGCTGCTGAAACAGGCTATGGCTAAAAGCAGTATCAGCTAATGCTGCCAAGAACAGTATCCATGTAAGTAATTATTCAGTTTCTTATAGGTATTTGGCCATCTGTAAGGTGAAAAGACATATCCATACCCCAATTTCCTATAGAAATGCAATGTATTGACCAACAGTCTTTCTGCAGGAAAGATACAGCACCTCATTTCTTTACGATTTCTTCTCTGTTTAACTCTCTGTCTATTTAGTTCCCATTGCAGCAAAAATTGTATTTCTATTATAGTATTCCAAATACGACCTCCATACACATTAATATCTACCCTGGCATCACATCACCTTTCACATCAAGTTCTAACACTTTATCTTCTTCAAGGCAGTCTCCTCTCCATTTCAGCTCTTCTGTCTTATTTTTCTATCTTCTATCTCCAAAATCTATGGCTTAGCAGAGCTGAATAGGAGACAGTTTTTTCATGTCATAAAACTCTGAGATTTCAAACATGTTCTACTCAACATTTTCAGACAGGATAAAGAGTGAAGGAGAAAAGGAACACTAGCAACAACCAGAGAGTTAGCACATGCCTTTGATATGGGAAATTCTCACAATGTTCAAGTTTCCAGTCTGCACGAGGCAAAGAAGGGAACATTAGGCTATTGGTTATTCTGGGATAGGATTACTATTTCCCTTTGTATTTGACCATAAATCCCAACAGAGCTTAGGAAAACCTATTTTGATGAAAGTGTACTCAAATTCGACTAGCAAACAATTTCTGACAAAAAGACATCTGCTCAGAATATTCCCAACCAGCTGCTCTCTAATCTTATTTTCTTTTCCCACGTTATGGCCTCCTAGGTTAGCACTCTGCTTCCTGCTTACAGATTCCTTTTCCCCAACATTCCTTTAATGTCAGGGAAGGGGAGTTTTTGTTGTTCCTGTTGTTTTGTCACAGCAATCTGACAAAATATGTTTATAAACTCAGAAGACCTTGCTGACACCTATCTCATTGCAGGTATTTACGTGGCTCTCATTACCAAAGCATGGGGTGCCCATCTATTAGGTACCACCTTCCTATTGCTTACAGTGCAAGTTGTCTAGGTGACAGGAAAACCCTTCAAGGTAAGAACACATTTACAGCACAGGTAAATACTCCTACAAGTCTGGCCCAAAGTCATACAAATCTGTGGCTGAGCAGAGTAGAGAATCCAGACCAGACATGTCTGCCGCTAGCATCCTAACTGCTAGGTCAGTTATAACTTTCTTCTTTTACTCACTTTTTCAACTTAGTATTTCAGTTTCTTAGTAGGGTTCAGCAGTGGCAGTTGAAAACACCAAAGACTGACTTCACTAAAACAAGGCCTTCTGGGGCGTGAGCCAATTAATGAGGAGACATAATCTTTCTCCTATCTGCTTTTCTTCTTTCCCATAGTATGATAAAAAATAGGTTAATTAGCAGCGTGCTGGGGGAAATAAAATCACTTTATTTAGATTAACAGTTTTCGTCTGGCCTCATTATAAAGTACAGAACTATTAATAAAAATTAAAAAATGGAATCACAATCCAGATTTAAGTTTTCAAATAAATTCCATGTCAAAGAGCTAGCAGACTTGGACTGAGTCTATTTCTATGAAAAACAAATTTTTAAAAATAAGAAAAATGGTATTGCACATAAAATACATTTATACATATTCTTTTGGTTGAGAGAGATGTGTTCGTATATAATATGATTATATTTTCTTAAGATTCACATCACAATAAAAGCTATCCATAGCTTCCATATAAGCTTCCATAAAAGCTTCCATAAAAGTGGAAGAAAGGAAGATCTACCACTCACCTGGGAAGCTCAAAACATTGCATAAGTAGATTAAAAAAACCCCAAAAAACTAAATGTACAGCTTCACTACAGCTAGCTGAAATAATTTCCATTAGTTATCCCTTCCTGAGTTAACCTAGCTCAAGAGAGAGCAGTCACACTGAAATGCCACTTACGCAGCACAGATTGATTTTACTAGCAGCACTAAGCAGCTACATTATTATTGTGTTCCTATCTCTATCAACACTACTCAAACTCAATTTTAAAGCATCACTAACCCCGAGCTCTACATTTTAGGTTTTGAATAGAATCAGGTGAACAAAATTGCTCAATTACAGCTCAAGTTCATAATGCAATGAATACTAGCCCTAAAAATGAAAACATAATTTTCTTAAATGCTGTAAATCAGTAGAGATCCCTTCACATAAGCATGGCTGTGTCAGCTTACGTTAGTTGAGGATCTATCTCAAGACCTAAAGAAAACAGCATTATTGACTTAATGAGAAGGGCTTTAAACTAACTACGCTCAAGAAAGCTTATCATCATCTAAAGCAATAGCATAGGGGCAGTGAGAAGGTGACTAGGAGACAACATCATGAGGGAGGCTCTCACACTTGCCCCTTTGAAAGCAGCATGACCAAGGGTCCATCTCAAGTGCCTGTACATGAATATATGCAGCATGGGGACAAACCAGGAAGAATTAGAAATCTGTGCACAGCTGCAGAGCTATGATCTCTTTGGAATTACAGAGATGTGGTAGGATAGCTCACATGACTGGAGTACTGCAATGGGCGGATACAGGCTTTTCAGGAAAGATAGACTGGGAAGGTGAGAATGTGGGGTTGCAATCTGTGCAAAGCAGTGGCTCAAATGCACAGAGCTTTGCCTTGAAACAAGTGATAAACCAGGCGAGACCAAGCTGGGGAGAGTGGTCAATATGCTGCAGGGCCAGGCTTCTGGACCTCAACAAACTGGAGAAATGGGCTGACAGGAACCTCACAAAGTTCAACAATGGTAAACAAAGTCCTGCATCTTGGGTGGAATAATCCAATTACAGTATAGGCTGTAGGCCAGCTGGCTGGGAAGGACTGCAGGGTCCTGGTGGACAAGAAATTGAACATGAGCCAGCAGAGTGCCCTTGCAGCCCAGAAACCCAGGGGCATGCTGGACTGCATTAGTAACAGTGTAGCCAGCACATGGAAAGGTGATTGTTCCCCCCCATTCAGCACCTGTGAGAATGCATCTGGAGTGCTGTGTCCAGTTTTGGGCTTCCCAGTACAAGAAAGACTTGATGTACTAGAGCAAGCCCAGTAGAAGACAGGACATTAACACAGAAGCTGAAAGTACTGGCTTTGTTCAGCCTGTAAGAAGAGAAGGCTGAGGAGAGATCTTACCGCTGTGCTGAGCTTCCTGAAGGGAGGGCACAGAGAAGATGCAGCCAGACTCTTCTTGTAGGTACACAGCAACAGCACAAGAAGCAAAAAGTTGGAATACGAAAAGTTCTAATTAGATTCAAGGCAAAAAATTTACACCATGAGGGCAGTCAAACACTAGAACAAGGTTGCTCAGAGGGGTTGTGCAATCTCCACCCTCAGAGAGATTCAAAACTCAACTGGACACAGCTCTGAGCAACCTTACTGACTCTGTTTTGAGCAGTGGGTTGGGCTAGTTGACCTCCAAAGGTCCCTTCCAACCTGAACTATTCTATGATTCTATGAAGAAGATTAGACTTTAACTTAAAGCAGGAGCTAATACTTATTTCATTGGGTAATACTACAGTTTTACAATGTAAAAAAGCTTTTGTTAAATATTTCCCTGTTTTGTTGGTCTTTTCTCCCCTCCCTATCCTTTCCTCTCATTTTCTTATTCTGTGACGAGGAAAATTAGACTTTATAAGACTCAAATCAAGCATGGCAATATCAGCCCTTGAGGGATAAACCCATCAATACAATTAGAAATGCATTTCTCGAAAGGAGCATACACATGGCTATAGGACTAACATTATGACTTTATGAACCATTCTTGTCCAGCAGCAATGTCATTTTTATGCTATATTTCAAATGTACTTTGACAATACAGCTTTCTGTCATGCTTTCATTTTATTATTAATGTTTCTCTATTTTATGTAACAAAATACAAAATACTATTTGTTTTCATTACTTTTCTGGGGAAATATTTAGTTCCTATTTGGCTGGCACCCAGTGCATTCTGCTGTCTTTGTGATTTATGAGTTTGCTGATTCTCAGCTGTATTACTGAAAAAAAAATCCTCTCTCAAAAAAAAAAAAATTGAATTGCTTAATATACCCTGATGAATGTGCCAATTATTTTACAGAAGCAGATTTGCTGTCACCTTTCATTGTTGAAAGCAACACACTCATGTCAGGCTTTAGTGCTATAGAAATAAATACCATAACTATTTAATATATAAAAATGTTATTGGCCATTCACATTGAGTGCTTTAATTTGTTCACTATCCAATGAATTTGCACAAATCTTTTCCATTATTCATGGCACAGACTGTCTTCTGGACTGTAATTTGTCATACTCTAGAGAGTCTTGGGATACAATTTTATGAAAAGCAATACATAAAGTTAGTCTTCATTGTAAAATGCTAGAAAACACATCCTAGTTGCATCATATCATTGCCCTGGAGTCTTATGATGAGATTTCAAGGGATGAACTGAATAATAATGCTTCCTGAGCATAAAAGAGAAAACTTTCAGGGAAACCCATAGTCTAAGAAAATAAAAGTGCTTTTTTTTTTTTTTTTTAGATAGTGTGCAGTATCTTAGTATGTTAGTTTACTAACAGTTTGAGAACTGTGCTTAAAAATACTCAATTTTTATTCATGCAAACGCTGGGGTACATTACCCTTACATTATGATTGTAAATATGTAATAAATAATACAGTTCATTTCACTATCAAGTTTAAGTAACTAGTTATCATACATTGTATATTGATAGGCAAATATGTCTAAAATGTGCTTTCGTTGCTTGTTCCCTTGATTTCTTTTAGCAGATCAAAATACAAAGCCTCTTCCTTGCTGAAATACAATCACTTGTTAAAAGTGACATCTCAGCAGTGATAATTTATGTCTTCAGACTTATGTTTGCAGCTCTAAAGTATCAACTTTTTTCAGCAACTTTGCTTGCCACATGACCATGCAAAACCAAAGCCATTTCTCATTGAAAACAGACAGATGTTCTATTGCTCTAGTTAAGTAATGGTTATGCAATCTGTTAAGTGTATTCGAAGGGGGGTGTTAGCTTTCAAAGTTTAGACTGTATTTGCTTTCTGTGTTCATTTGTAGAATTTTTTAGAACATTAATGCGATAAGTTTTTCACATTTAGATACAAGTTAAAAAGGCAACGTACTTCTGTACTGAACAAATTCAATTACCAATTGATTCAGAGACTCTGGTGATCTACTTGTTAAATGTTTATTTCAGCTCAAATTTTAGTATACTATTGTCCTCAGAAAACATTACTTCTAGCTCCAGCCAAGCATTTCATGAATATCCAGACCGAATTACATTGCTTCTACATTTTGCTTAGCAAGAGCATCTCTATTCAAGACCTCATGTAAACATGCATTTAAATACTCTCCTGACATGACGTAGTTTCTGTGAATTGAGAGGTAATCCCAGCAGCTCAGAGAAAAAGAGCAAGGGCAGTAAATCTGAAACACTTATCCAGGTCCATATATCCATCATTTCTGGTAAGTGTGTCCTGCAAATACATTGGACAAAGCTTTAGGCTACTGTATTATTCTGTCTGAAACTTTCACAGTGAGTTTTCCAGAGCTCTATTGGAGCTGCACTTCCAAGGAATTAAAACTCATGTTTAGCCCTGGCCTATATAGATGCTGTAAGACTGTTGATATTGAGGGCACTAACCCTGTCTATCTCAGTAGGAAAGAGGAATTCTGTTTATTCTCCCCAATTTCTAAATGTACTGAAATGTCTCTGTGGAAACTCTCTCAGTCTACCTCCTCCCCCTCCCCCCTTTTTTTTTCCTTAGCACAATAATTTGTAGATCTGCAATATCAATAAAAATGTAAATTGTCATGACTATACAACAATATTTGAAGAATCAGCAATCTGAAACAGCTAGAGCAATAGCTGAAGAACATGGTGAGGAGATATGCAAATGAATGAATGAATGAATGAAATTAGTTTGTTTTTACTATTTACTATTTTTACTATTTACTACCTCAAGTGCAGACAATTGTTTGAAAAAAGGTTAAAACAGAACAGAGATCTGCAGATTTAAGAAAACGTTAATTACAATATGTGCCAAAGCAGTAAATTTGATAACTAAGGAATGATCTGCAATCCAACTCACTGTACTGGAAAATAACACTGTGACAGATGATGTCAATGCCTACTCCCAGCTGGTACCAGTTAAAAATAATACATATAATAATATTTTATATTATTAGAAGTAGCAATATGGTCATTAACCATTTACATCTGGCATAAGAGTAATTTAAGAAGAAAATTTCAGTAATCAATAGCAGATATACCAGAGCTTTTGAGACCCTGAATTCTCTGACTACTGGCAATACAGAAGGGTTTCTTTTTTTTCTCCTTAAACCATTTCTGGGCCAGTAAGACATATGACAACAGAGATACTGACAGACTTGAGGTCAGCATCAAAATATGTTATCTAAAGTTTACTTTAGTATTACAACTTACACTCCAGTCATTTTCCTTCTCCTCCTCTAATTCACGGGGGGGGGGGGGAAAGTAAGTTTTGAGACAATGACTTAGGGGTCAGAAACGAAATCAGTGTCTTCGCTGCCTCTTTCAATACTAAGTAGGAAGTCTAGATATAAAATTAAGGCATTGTTGGGTCCAAATTTTGTATAAATACTTAAATATCAGTTCTACCAAAGAAAGAAGTAGATTGGCTCTAAAGGCTGATAATGAGAGATGGGGGAAAAAATGGTCCAACTTGTTTCTTCAGGACCAATTTCCTTTTTTTGAGTAGTAAGTAGGTAACACTAGGTTAAAATTCACAAAACACCTCCTGACAGAGATCTATTAGCCTTCCTTTTTCAAGTAAGTAGCTGATAGCCCTTAGCAGTAGACATATAAAGCACTAGAAAAATGTTGTTGGAAAAAAGCATGGAAAAAAAACAAATGAAAAAAAATTTTGGCAGCCTTGTTTTTGTAATCCTATGAAGAAGGTAAAGAACAATCCTAATATCCAAAGAGGTTTTCTTCCTCTGCATATTTTGCCCTGCTTCTTAGGTCTTTAATTGTTTGCTTAACTATCAGTCACCCAACAACTGTTTAGAAATTGATATTACTTCCATGAAAGGTGAGAAAAAAATTGTTTACCCTCATTTTGCACAATAGATGTTTTACAGGTTCATGAATATTCATTCGGTTTGCTTTAAAAGTTATTTAAGGACAAAGTTGTTTCCAGGGTTTCTTTGAACCTTAGCTTTGTTACTGTGCAGTTCATTTGGTTTCATCTGAATGATTTATCTTTATTGTAGTTAAATGGTTCCCATGTGTACAGCACCATTTTTTTTTAAAGGTATTTCATCATATATATGAAAAAAAGCTCATAGCATACTAACTGATACTGCAGCCTGCAAGCCAGCTTCCTCATGAAGATCTGCAGCAGCCAACTCTACTAAGATGCTGGTATCACAAGAACAGTTATTTCTTTTTTGTAAATGACCATTGAAAGGTTGAGTAACCAAATGAGGTGGCATTTGTTTGCCAATTGTTTCTCTTAAAACATGACATTCATCAGCTAGAAATAGAATAGCACTTCATCTTATTACTTACAGGTAGCTATTTTTTGTGAATAAGATGACCTACCAACTTAACAGTGTTTAAATTTGTGGGCCAAATTCTCTGCAGGAATGGAAACAAAGAAACAATATTTGAACAACTGATGCCAGAAGGTTAAAACAGATTGTGTTCCTACTCCGTGCCTCACACGATAAACACACCATGGCTACTGTTCAAAGGCATCACCCTTCTGGGAAAATGCTTTCATAGTTAAATTAGGAAACCTGTATTTATGAAGACTGTATTTATAAAACAAAAATTCTTGCAAGCATTTTCCACAGTGTACAGTACTCAATAGCATAGGTAGCCCTTTGATTTCAAAGAAATTCATGGGACAAAGTACTCCGAGCCTAATGTTTTATTGTTGCAGATAAGTATTTGAAAACTATATTTATAAGCACTAGGACCCAATTGCTTTTCAGAATGGGATGATTAGGGCTTTTGTAGCACAAGGCCCATTTCTTTCTCTTATTCTTCCTCCACCTACAGCCTTTCCACACACTAAAGATACTTTTTAAAATTTAATCAGTATAGAAACCAACAAAAGGTAGTTTCACTGATTTAATTAAAAGCTGTTCTAAAATGATTTAGTTATATTGATACAACTTTCTACTGCAGACATCATCTTACAGACTTGTTATTTACAGTACTGGTCAGACTATCAGGTGATTTTGCTTCACAAAGGCAAACAACAAAACAGAAGAGTCTTTGAGTGCATTGCATTTGCCTTCAGAGTATTCTGACCCTGATGCAGGGTGCCACTTCTCAGAGCTCAGCACTGAGCAGCCTCCTAAGGAGCCTAAAAGCCACTCTCTGGTGACTTCCACCAGCCAATACAGCTATAGCCACCTAAAGCCTGGTTGAGCTGCTGGGCCCAATACCATGTACTGGGATAGATCCACACAAGCGGAACTGAAACACAGCTCCTATGCACTATTTTGCTTCTTCCGCTGAGCATGCTGAATTAGGGAATTGGCTTCAGTGCTGCCTACAAGCCTTTGTCCTAAAGAATGCTGCTAAGGAGACACCTCAACAGCTACAACTGTTGCTCTATCTATAAAGAGGGGCCACTTATCAGATGCACCCTTCCATTTGCCTATTTCCACAACAGTCTTACTGTGTCTGTTTCTTCAAAAAACCATCTATTGGATTTAGAGGTCTGGCTGACAGACAAAGAAGCTGCTTTCTAGAAAATGTTTTGCTTTCTAAGACATGGATGCAAGTATTATCAATAACTAATGTGCTCTATGCCTGGTCCTCTGAAATAGATTTGCCCACCAGCTGATAACATTTAAGATCAAACTACAGCATAGATGGACTGACTTTCAGTGAACTTTGGTTTCTTTCCATATGGATTTTAGGTATGAATAGACTCTGATTAGTCCTGCCACACTATTTTCTAAGCCAGCCTTCTGAAATATATGGGATCCCAACATCTGAGACAGATGGGGGCAAAAGGAGTCTGACAATGTGATGGACACATGTTATGTCACTGGGTCAGCATGACTGACGGGAACCCTGGGTTGTGTCACAAAATCAATGAATTATTAAGGATGGAAAGGACCTTCCTCTGGGGGTCATCTAGTCTAAGGCATTGCTCAAAGCAGGTCCAATTAGATCAGGTTGCTCAGGGCTGTGTCCTGTCAAGTTTTGAATCTCTCCAAGGATGGAGACTCCACAACTTCTCCAGGCAACCTGTTCCAGTGTGTGATTACACTCACTGTGAATATTTTTCCTACTATAAAACTAAAATTTCCCTTTTTACAACATATGTCTGTTACCTCTTGCTCTATCACTGCACACCTATGAGAAGAGTCTGTCTCTGTTCTTTATATCATCCAATTAAATAGTTCTAGACAGCAATACAATCAATCTCTTCTTAGCCCTTCTTAAGGCTAAACAAGCCAGTTCTCTCAGACTCTCCTCATATGCCAAGTGCTCCATAAACCTAAGCATCTTGGTGATACTCTCCTGGATTCACTCAAAGCAGCAGCTGTGGCACCACGCCATTATACATTACTATCTCTCTTCCCTGCACTGGAAGCCTATGTGCAAGGGGCAGTTAGGAAGCAGATCTGTGGACTGCCAGCCAGCTACGCTCTATGCGTTGGCTCCTTCAGTACATGGGTGGCAGTGGTGATGAGATGGTAGAAACATCGGCACCATGACAGGAAAACATGAGAAAGAGGGGTAAAAAGCACAAATCCAGTGTTTCTATATTAAACTTCACAAGACCACTTAATCTTTTTCTTTAAACAGAGGGTATTTCAAAACAACTCAGAAGGCAGACTGGCAACTTCCAGACTCTCAGTCTTGACAGGAAAATTCATAACAAATTTGAATGATCAGGCTCCTGCTTCAAAAAAGCTCCTATAAAGCAGAACATAATACATGACAATTGTCTGATGATCATTATTCTTTCTGGTTACTCCTTCCAAATGTATGTACTCAGATCATCATTAGTCTGTGTATATTCTTGTACCCCGCCACATTTTATTACATAACACAACATTGAGTTAATTGCTTGCTTAAAAATTAGGTATCATCTTGCCACTAAGTTAATATCTAGTTCTTTACTTGGCATTATTTTGTCCAATGGATTATTAAAAAACTGATCTTTGAGCTGAAAGGTAGGAAAGACAGCATATATATGTAAAAACAGGACATGACCATTACACAAGACTCAGTGCTCTGCACCAATCCTAGTATCCCAATTATAATACACCAAAATTGACATTTTATGTTTATTTTGATATTAAAAATCATTATATAAAACATTGAGCTAAAGGTGGCTCAGTATATTCATTTGGGAGTAGGTGGGGGTTCCACTCTCCCAGGTTCAAATCAGGTATAATGTTGATGTAATACTTTCCTGAAATACAATTTCAAGAGTCTGAGAAAAACCCTAAAACTCAAAATATATTAAGAAAAATCTGGGAAAGTGAACTGAAAGTATGTATTACTTAGGCCACGTCAGCCATTCAAAGTACAACATTTTCATTAAAAGCTTTTTAAAATTAAATACGCACTACACATTGACAAATGAGCAAGGAAAAACTCAGACACACCTTCAGCATTGTGATTTTTTCAGAGTTAATGTTTAATAACAAATTTCATTCACAATTTCCAAAACATGCAACAAATTTTATGATAAGACTATAAACAGGGAACGTTTCACTCATCAATGAAATTCTGTTGCTTCTGTTGTGGACAGCAGCAACACTTAAATGTTTAATACCATTTCAAGAAGCAACAGTTTAAAGTAGGTGAAAAAGAAAACTGTATTTGATAAAAGTGGAACACCACAAACTGACTTTAGTTTGGAGTTGAGTAGCAAAGACTGCCATTGATTAAGATAATCAGATTTCAAGGCTGTGCAGATTCAGGCTATGTCAGAAATGAAATATCAAGCGCACCTGAAAACTTACTTTCTTCAAATAAAATTAATATCCATAAATTTGTTACAAGGAAACCTACATGCTGATCTGAGGCAACAGTAGACCTGCCAATCCTTGGCAGCAAGGGAGTGCCTCATGCCTGCTGTTTCTTCCAACTGAGAACAGCTTCCATAGAAAGAAGAGTTTTACTTTACTAAGTAACGGATTGTGTTAGCTATACTTTAAAGAAAAAAAGCACAATCATTTTTTTCTATTAGAGAGCATAGTATTTTCCCCCAGATAAACCTGAAACTTTCTACATCAATTTACACCCCCATTCTGGCCGATCTTTTTGCTTCCTAAGTGGGCTGGATCTGTAGATTATTATTCAAAACCCAGAATTTTTCAGGCAACACAAATACATTTCCTTATTCTTCTTCACACTAATAGCACAGGATGTAGGACAACAGGATTGCCATGCCAGTGTGCCTCCAGGTTTAGACAAAGGATAATTCTTTAAATATGGACATTCAAAGTGAAATTAGACGTATACAATCTAATTTCTTTTATGTATAAAGAAGCAGATTGCAAAAAATTACCACAAACTAAAGACAGACATCTCAAAACATGCATTTTAATCAATAAACTGATGATTATAAGTCTACCTACCAGATCTCCTTAACAGATTTTAAAAAGAGGAAAAAAAAGATGGAAAATAATTTCCATTGTTTTAAACCTCTATCTGGATTAGAGGTTTTATTATTTCATTTATTATCCATATTATTTCATTAATTCATCCATTGTCAGAATAAAATGACTTGTTATTCTTGCACATATAATCCAAAATTTCTAAATGTTCCACTACATGACCCATCATATAGTGGTACTACAAAACAACAACAAAAACAACCACCACCACCCCAAAAATAGAACAAGCAGAGTTCAGGTATCCCACACGGCCTTGATAAATAATTTTGTCACTAGGCTGAAGCAATGACATGTCTTCCACTTCACCCTGCAGAAAAATCGATCTTAGTTTTGAAAAATTCTACAGCCAGGCACTATTCCAAAAAAACAGATTTACACAGTTTAGTTGAAGAAATCTCAAAATTTAGTTTGCTATGTCACAACTCTCTCAGTAAATGGAATTTTCATTAAATGAGTCTGGTTTTGCATATTTTCTAGTTATAGATGCTCAGCTATCAAGGTTTTAGTATTTCAACTTATTCCTGCTAAATGCCCATAATGAACAACTTTTCAGTGTAAGACAATAAAATAAAGGATGTTTCTCCTTTCTATCAAATACCTTTTTGTTTTTCTCTTGCACCAATAAAAGCTACTGTAGGATTTGCACCAAAGAACTTTTCTTTTCCTCAGTTTCACTTTTATCATTTGAGCCCTCACCTTGGCTTGTACTGAGCAGCTACCACTGCAATAACGCTCAGGTTCTGCAAACAGTTACACGTTGGTATCTGAATTGCGAGGAGCCACACTGAAACCCAAGAAACATGCTGTCCTTACACACTCCCAGCAGAGACAGGATTAGATCAACCAATTCAGACAGCTCATTTCCAATTTGAAATTCAGAGGTTTTTGAGGGACAAAACCAGTTGAACAGTTCTATAGAACTTTTAATATCTTTACAATGAGTTCTTATTTTAATGAAATATAATTATACAATGTATTCTCGACAGTGTTTCCTGCAGCTTGAGATGTAGCAAGAAAATTCTTTTTTTATGGCCAGTCCACAGTTTTCTTTCTTTGCCTACAATTTTATAGGACAGACTTTGCTAATCAGACCCGATTAGTAAAGTGAAGCAAAATCTCTTCCCAGTTAGGTGGCTTTCGTATTTTAATTTGTGCTTAAAGAAATTTTACTAACATAGAGGCCTTGGGATAAAAAAATTAATTTTACAGTTATAATAGAAAACAGGGGAATTGAAAAAGCCTCTTTGGAGTTCAGTCACAAAAAGGAAAGATTCAATTACTTTGAAGATCTTTAGAACCACAAGACAGAAATATTGGAGATGATGAGGCAGACTGGGGGTCATCATCAGCTGTAATCCCAAATGGCATTTATTCCTTGGCTTGTATTATTATTCATTTAGAAATATAATGAACCGCAAACCACTAAAAACATGAAGAGATAACTACACTTAAGGAAAAGTAAGCTCTCCCATAATTATTAATTAATTGAATAAAAGCAAATGTTAACCACTGTAATATTTTCATTGTCTGCCTTGTGTACAGTGACAAAACCGAACTTTCAGAAAAACTGTAGTTTCTGAATATGTCTATTTATACAAGATCCCTAACGGCAATATATTATTACAGTGAAAATATGCAAATACAGAAAGTGCTTAAAATATATTTTAATTCAGTAGAAGTTAATAAATATATAGTAAAATACTGTGATGAAAATATATTCAATGTTATCTATACTTTCATGGAGTAAACCTGACTTGCACCATTTTATACCATTTTTCTGTTGATTTCACTGAGCCCCCTACTGCACACTGTACAAATAAAAGCCACACAAAGTTGTTTATGTGCAGATTCTTCCCAGTGTACATCTGGCACAGGAATGAAAACTAAAAGTGAATTACTAAAAGGCAGCCTCTTCTATCAGATACTTACTGGTATCATACAAACCAATGAGGGTATGACAAAATGAGTTAGAAACATTATGAAAACAATCCTGCACTCTGGATTGCTTCATTTGAAGTGAATGTAAAAATATAATGTAATTGGACATTAAACCTAGCTGAGATTCAAATCAGTTTATCTTTTGGAAGACTTTAGAACACAAGACGACCATCTTTAACGTTGAATAAAATTCATATATAAATTATTAGTACAAAAGTATTCCTCATTCCTTTCTAAATGCTACTTTTTGTGACAAAGAATTCTGTTTATTACTGAAGTACATATGGCACCTAAAAATGTCTCCTCCTTTATGCTTACATCTCAGTGTCCATTACTGCCCATCTAATCTTTCCGAGTGACAGACAGTGTAGTGAACCTGGACTACAATAGCTTGATAGCACAAACACTTTTTTGTTTTGTTTTATTACAGAGAATTTTCATGCTAGTTTTCAGACAAGAGTAGTCAAATCTGAACTAGTTGGTCAACACCATGGGAAAGCATCTTTCTTTTTTTTTTTTTTTTTTGAGTTAAAGTCTGCATCATTCTAATTAACATATTATTTCTTTTCATGATCCTACTAGCTATACCCTAACAATTCTCCTTTCTTAGTTATTCATATCCTTAAATATACATGTGCATAAACTGTGAAATTTAGCCCTAGACACCTGAGGCCATTATTACTCCAAAACATGTCTGAATGGTATAATTCCACAAAGAGGAAAAAGTCTATTGATATATTATTCAGTATTATATTCGTATACTAAGATAATAAGACTCTTGACTACTTGTGCAACGATGACTGTGATTTGATGTTTAATGATGGCTGAAAATTGAAAAGTTATTTGATAAGAACAATGTTGGCATTTCTACGATCTACTGTTTAATGCTTAAAATCAGTGTTTCTTGAATGTCGTTGTCCAAGCAGCTACCAATAAAATTGAATTCCTACGTATGAAACAGTTTCCCGATTCAAATATAAAGAGAAAAAGGAGCAATAGGTCAAAGTACAACACAGTACTGTCAATTAATGCATCATACTCTATAAATCATTTAAGGGATTACTCCAGGCTATTTAATTAATCCATTAACAAGCAGTGACTTATCTGTTATAAATTGATTTCTCTCCTACACACTTAACAGATCCTGCCATTTATCTGTTACTCTGCCCCCAAATGCTTTCAAATGAAGTTCTTCATGGCACACTACTGTTTAGGACTCCTAGCGTATAATTGTAAGACATATAACCTAATGAAAGTATCCTGCAGATTCACTAGACATAAGCTTCTGGAAGAAATAATGCTAATAAACTAGAAAAATATACAAGGCAAAACATCTGATCCTATATCATGCTTTTTTCTTCTGGTAACAGTATTTTGAAAAATTTTATAAATGAGTAAGCTTTGTCAAGTACTGACTGTTTTAAATTTCCATGTACTGCATTATCAGAGGTGGTTATAAGTTCTTGCTGTGCTTATGAGAGCTCAGTAGTAAGAATATGCTGGGTGGCAAATTCTGTTTTCTTTTTTATGCTCTGCTCTAATCACTGAGCAGGTAAAACAATCCCTCTTTATTGAACAGCAAGCATACTTTTTAAAATTCTTAATATGAGCTATCAGGACAACTGAATAGGATTTCAATTCTGTAATGTGCTGAATTATATCTCTGAGCTGCTGGGCACTCCCAGAAGCCATGTACTCAAAGGGAACTGATGATGCTGACTATTTTATATGATATAGCCCGAGTGGGTTTTTAGATTAGATTAATTTTCAGATTAAATGCATCTAGCTGTGGAAGCTAAAGAGATAAGAAATCTTCTCAAGTTTTGCAAGTTAAGCTTAAATTAAATTGGAAAATAAAATTTACAAAGTGACATACACTATTGTTTCCATGAACTGATGCTAATCAAACAAATGTTCCCAATGCGAACTGCTAACAGCCATTCATAAGATATTATTTCGCTTTTCCATTTATTCGTTAGGTTGAGTAGGATTATTTTATTAAAAGAAAAGAAATAATGCCATTAAGTCATATCTTATACGAAATTTCAACTGTCTCTAATATCCCAGAGTTAATGTAAAAAATAGCTGTCACCTGTGTCTTTGTCAATATATAAATGTTTCAAAACTCCAGGCATCGTCTTCACTGTTTAGTAGTAAACCAGCATTTCCCAGTATTTTCAATATTATACTCTTATATTTTACAGGGAAAAAAAAAAGGAATGTCTAATTGGAATGGAATGCTCAGCTAGTAGCAGAGTGATTTTAACTTGCTGGATGTGCTGCTGACCACAGAAACAAAACTCACAGAAAAAAAAAATACGCCCAGTTATGCAGTAATCTTTATCAACACCTATAATACTGCTCAGTTTCCTAAAGGTTTCAGTACATAGCTCAGAATCACAAACTATGGGATACTACATCCCATAGTATCCCATGAACCTTCTAGGTGAGTTAAGAACATAGAAATTTTTGAATTGAATGTTTCACTGTGTTCGACCAGGGGGTTGGACTAGATGACCTCCTGAGGTCTCTTCCAAACAGAATTATTCTATCATTGTATGAAATAGATACTTCAGAGTAAGGTTGTCTTGAGTACTTTTATTCTCTCTTTACAAGAGTCTTACCTCCATTTAAAACAAAACCAGTATCATTATTTATTAATTGTATTATTATACTGCCAAGGAGAAAACAGTCATAGGTATTGTTTATGTTTCTAGAAATGCAAACATAATAATTGCAATACTTCAGTATCATTTCTGAGGAAAACACACATACACACAATATCTGCCCTTAAATTATTTGAGACCAAAGCATTTTAAATTCAAATAACTAGCAAATGCCAATCCATAGCTACCCCCTTTACTTGGATAAAGCATTACAAATCTATAAAAATATATGCCAAAACCTCACAATCCAATTGTTATGAGGTACCTCAAAAGCAAAGACTCTTCAAAAAGTGTTCTCACTTACAGTCCTGCAAGATTTTTAGCTCTTCTTTCAGGGATTAAGTTAAGAGAAAAAAATAAGGAAAAAGAACAGGCAAGACAGTTTATCACTTTGCCAATTTAAAGTTGAAAACCAAAGACAGACAATAAATTAAGTAATAGAGAAAATTAAAAAAAAGCATGCCCAGGACAGAGCAACAAAACAACAGAAATAAATACTGTTTAATACCATGTTACCCTAGATTAAATCATTTATTAAGAAAAACAAGAGCAGATAAAGGCACTAAAGCTGTTCAGTTGAGCTACTCAAGTGGAGAACTGCAATCTCTATCATAAAACACCGTCCAAATCTCCAAGCTAAGCAACTTATTAAACCCCCTCAGTGATATTTTTTTTTCTCTTTCTCCTCTCACCCCCAAATTCCAAACTATTGATACAAAACCCTTTCTGGAACTCTACAACATTTCCACAAATAGCTCTATTAGGGTTCTTAGTAGTCTTTATTTAATGCCCAGAAAGCATGTCAATGAAAGATACTACTATAACTTAGAAGAGTATTGTCCATCAGACAGGGTTATTTTCTGGATTTTTCTCATACATATTATTTCACTTTGTAAGTAAAAAGACAAAATGATAACGGATTGTATTTTTTGAGAGGTTTACAAAATGCCAAAACTCTTCAAGAGAAGACTGAAATGGTTTTAGTAGTCACATTTAAAAGGACAACTACAGTAATGTTCAAATGTCTGTTTACTAAAAATGAGATGGCACAATCAAACTTGGTGTCAGCCCTAAGACATGATTTGGTCAGTATCTTCCTAGAGCATGCTGTAGCCATGCTTAACAATCTGCCTTGAATTACACGGAACTAAGCAATCTAAAAAGATGAACAGGGAAATGTTCTAAGCAGAACCCTCACAAGCCCTTCCATCAGCAAATACCGTTTCAGTGGAAAGATCTCCCAAAGCTCTCTCAAAACATTTATCAATTCCCCTAAGTAGCACATCAGTTTTCCCACTGCTCATACGGAAACAAGCGACTTGAATTTCTCACAATTGTCTGTATCACAGAACAACAGTAAAACTAATCACCTTTATTGACAGGGTTGTCAAGGAGCTAAAAAGCAAGACAGCTGGTCAGAACAAACCTTTTATAGAAAGTCCTCCTATAAAAACTTTTCATGGCTTCTGAAACTCCAGTCCTTTCTGCACCATTCCCAACTATCAGGACTCATAGCTTTACACTATTCATTGAACAATAATGACCTGAAGTGCTCTTGAAATTCCTTATTGGACATCCACAATGAAAAGGAGTTCTGATTGACAAATTCCCATCACAATTCTGGGAAATGATCTAGCTCCTGGACTAACTGAATCAACTCAGAATGTATTGGTTCACATAAAAAAGTTAAAAATAAGTTGTATTTAATTACCATTTAATTAAAAAAAAAAAAAAAGGTTTAGTCCGGTGTGCTGCAGATGTAAATAAGCAAAGCTTTCCTGAATTGTTTCACAAGCTCCACCCAAACCCATCCCAGCTTCTTCTGATCCTCACAGTCCTTATTATACAATTCTCATGCTTTCTGCAGTCAGAAATGTGTAATTTTAAATCAGATCTTTCTGATATCTTTGTCCAAAAGACAGCAGTAGAGTAGTATGCAATTTCATGCATCTTAAAACTTCCACTTATGGGCCTGCCTCAGTGTGCACCAAGGTCAATGTACAGACTCCTGCTGATTTCAGAGATGTTGGATAGGTTCCTAAATCACAACTAATTTTCCCTTCCATTTTAGAAAATTTTAATGCCATCAGCCATTGCAGGTCAGGAGCTGACAGATGAATGAACGAGATGTATTCAACACTCAGGATTTAAAGTTAACTGCCTCTTTTCAAAAAACTGCATTTATATTAAGTTATTTATGAATGGTTTAATATGTTAAGATCTTTCCAGCATTTTGTTTTATTAATTAAAATCTTTTGTAATTGAAACAGTCTGAATAACTCTCAATTTAGCGCCAGTTAAATCAAGTATCCACACTACAAAAGCCACCAAGCAACTGGGTCAAACAATATACTCAGAGTAGTGGTTTTCGTAAGACAGCTCTACAGGTGCAACTCGGGCATATAAAAGAATTGAAATTGTCAGTACCAGCTGAGAAAACAGTTGCTGGAAGAACCCAGGCACTGAATTATCCTGTCACCCAAAGATATCGTGCTCCTTTAACAGTACCTCATTTCCAGGATTGATGCATGTAAACTTTCATTTATGTCTTTTATAATAACTGTCATATTGTTAGCTAGAGTTCAGACTAAGATTGGTAAACGCAAATCTTTTCATGACCAATAAATTCTCATAAAAATCACAATCCAAAAATGTCTGGGATCATCATTTTGTTTATGTTTAGAGAAGCTCGTTTTTACCAGTTTTACAGAAGGATATTTAAGCAAGGCAAGAACAAAGACCTGAGCAACCTAGCTTTACTCAGGATGTTAGACTAGAAGACCTTCAGAGAGCCCTTCCAATCTAAATCCTTCTATGATTGTGCAAACTTGGTAAATTATAGAGAGTTACTGCTGAATTACATTGATGTAACTGAGAACTGAACTGGGCCAACATTTGTTATTTTCCCTTGCTAATGCTGAACAGAAAGTTATTTATAAGTTATAGGATCAGTTGGGCAGCATGTGAAACAGACAAGACTTTAAGAATGAAAAATATTTTCCTAATATCTCTTAGCAATATCCAGTTAGCTTCACACTGATACACTGCATAGTACATACAACTGGTATTAACATTTTCTAGCAGCTGTATATAATACCATGAACTCACAGCCTGTTCTTTTTTGCTAATTGCCTTTCAGTCATTTAAAACTACAAAATTCAATATATTTTCTCCTCTCCAAAAATATTTATCTATCACTGCTAGATATAAGAGGGAAACTGTATCTATCATTTGTGGATTCAAAAAAATGCACAGAATGTATAGCATGACTTAGAACTGTAGGTTCATGCTTAAGGAAATGTACAATGTGAGTACAATTGTGAATATTCAAATGCAGGTTTTATTAAACAGCAGAATGTAGATATAACTCTTGAAGTTAAATTCCAGTATTATTTTCTCTGCAACCACAATGAAGTTTTGGCCATCAGATTTGGTTTTAGTTCCGCAGACTGCAATTCAGACTCCTAAAATGCCTCACTGGGTACTGCCCTAAATGTATTACTGGTAGATACTTCAGTATCACAGTGAGAATCTCAAACCAGAGTAGAACAAAAACAGCACAGCGAATCTGCAATGAATTAGGAATACACAACTCGAGAAAGCGAACAGAGAAGAGAGACTGACTAGCCAAGGACTGATCTAAGCTGAGCTGAAAGGCGAACATATCAACCAAGATAGCAATATCAAAGGACTGCCTCATCATCACCCAGAAAGAGGAGCAAAGAGTACAAAAATATGGACAAAAATAAGAATAGCAAGGATAGTTCATAGCCAGGATAAAGACATTTGAAAGAATCAGTGGAGTCAGGACAACTATGGAAGAAAAGTTGTGTTTGACAGCAGCTGAAAGATCAAACCAATGTCTCCTGTTTACAAAACCTGAGTGAAAAACAAACAAAATGCAAAGAATGGGGAAGCTGGAGAAAAAAAAAAAAAGGTTGAAGAAGGGAAGTCTGAGAGGAAGAGATCTAAAAGGAAACTGCTTGTGTGGAAGACCAAATCCACAGGTTCACTCCAGGGGCATCTCAGCACTGAGATGAAAAATTCAAGACACACATATTGAAATAATCAAGATAATCAAGATAAGAACTCAGAGGACATCAATATAAAAAGGACAGAGATGGCCATGCACCAAAATCAGGAGGGAAAAGGGATAAATCTGGAAGAAATTTTATTTCCATCATCTCAAGGAGAAAGGAGAGACTAATTGTCTGAAATTTAAAGATGGAAAAGAGAGGGAATAAAAGAGAGGAATAAAATGCTTGAAGAGGATGACAGAAACAGTAGGTGTTCCCTTTCTATAACAGATATGTTTAAGAAAACAAAAATAGAATTTCAAAGGAAAAGGACAGAGAGAAGTCAGTCAGAAGACAAACCCAGATTTCAAGAGACTAAACAGCCCAACTCATCTAACAGTTACAACTATGAAAGGTAGCAAATGACAGTGAACTCGTCTGGAAGCAGAAAAGTAAATTCCTACAGAAGTAGCAAGAGAGAGGGATAAAAGCCCAAGATAAAAACAAGACTAGAGAACAGGGACTCAGTGAGAACAGGGATCCAGGAACAGAAAAAAAGACAGAAAGGAATAGGAAGAGATGGAAAATGTGTACAAGAGGGAGACTCTGAAAAGAATAATCTGTCAACCAAAAACATTATAGGAGGGGAGAAATTAGAAAATGTTCAAGCAAGCAGGAAGGGAAAGAGAAAGAAGGTAGTCTATAAAAGAGAGTAAAAGAAAGGAGAAATAAGAGACAATAAAAAGAAAGAAAAAGAGCTGCTTAAGAAGGGCCAGAAGTGATATGGTGATATGAAAAATAAAGCAAAAAAAATGAAGATATAGTATCTACTGAAGTCTAAGGTCATTCAGAGCTACAGTTAAGATAGCTTTAAACCTTTCTCTGCTTATTCTGGATATTGGTGGAAGGCTGTCCCAGGAGAAATTCTTGTCCGATGCAACAGGAATGCTTCTGTCCTACAGCACAATCAATGAAAATCAATTGGCTGATAATTGCTTTGCATCAAATTAAATTATGGAGGACTACATGGCTCAGAGGGTTGGAAATGAGATGTGGAGCCTTTCACCTCTAGGTTATTGCTACAAACACAGTCTAAGTCAATAATGACTGAGAGCTGTAACTGTTTTGTTAAGAAAAAGACTGATTTTAAGCTTTACTAAAGCACACCTTTACTGTTTTACAACCTCAGATTTGTTTTTGCCAATCCCTAACAAAACTGAATGAAGTTTTCAATACTTGTCATATGATCTTTGTGCTGCCTGTGATTACAATCTACAGTAATACTTTTTTAAAAATGTGGTTATCCTTTGTAATAGGTTAGGACCCAAACAGCCAGATTACTTTTTGAAATTTAATTTCTAAAATGACAGTCTGGAAATAAGATGTGAAATAGATATCAAAACCCCCAAATTATATATAGTATTTCTTCCTTTAGTCAAGATCATAAATCTCAAAAAAAAAACCAAAAAAAACAGTGTTTTGATTCCCACCAAGAAAGAAAAAACAAAACCCCAACATAGTTGTGCTTCCCCACAGAAGCAAAAAAAATTAAAAGGGAGATAATCCAACTTTTCAAAAGCATAAACTGATATTAAGTACAGTTTTTCATTGATTAGAGATTAGAGTGCCTGTTTTCATTTCAGCTTCATTTAACCATGCATTCCTGTTTGCTACTTCAGTCGTGGTTTGAACAGATCTCAAGAATGGACTACAATACTAACTGGAAGAAGATAAGAATACATTGGGTAGCTATTCACGTGGTAGACTAACCTTTGCTGTTGAACAGTGTGTTACTTTGTGGGTCAAGAAAGTTTAAAACCACTTGCTCCCATGCATCACAGCACACGTTACCTTAGCACGGTCTCCATGGACATTCCTTTGGCTGATGGATTCTATAGATGAAAATTCACTCTGCTAGTTATCTCTCCTGGCTGAAAACAATACTTTCCTAAAGGTATTTATTATCACTAACAAGCTAGAAAGGGTAGGTTTTTAACAGTTTAAACTGGTGAGCTAAACACACTTGGCTGATTTTCCCTCAAGTGTAGCAAGCCCTACAATTGTCTGGGTTAGCATATTAGATAAAACAGGAATAAATCACTTCCAGTTGTTGGTTAGTGATGAACTACTAGGGGTGCAAACATCCTTAATCACCACAGGTAGATTCAGGCAAGATCATCTGTCTATAATTCTGGCTTTACAGTAAATCAATGCAACTACTATACTTTAAATGTAGAAGTAAACAAAAAGGAACAGAATTGTTTAAGTGCAGAGAAGGTTTCTAAGAGCTTCTTAGCAATGGAACATATGAATAAAAGTAATTCATATTCTTAATAATGAATATGAATAAAATAAATCATAATTCATAACATACAAGGTTACAAGAGTCTCCAACACACATTGTTTTGAGAGATCTGAGAAACCATTTACAAATATTTATGTCTGGCAAAACAAATCCTCCAAGTCACTCCATGCTTGCTTTTACTTCTATTTTGTTAGAAACAATATACTAAGAAAGCAAGAGAAAAAAAAAAGAATGTAAAATTGAACAATGGTAACAGTTGAAGACTGACTTTTAACATGGATGCCAGGTTATGAACTAGAAATCTATATAATTTATAAAATCTATGATTTTGTCATGAGTGTATGTTAGTTCAAAAAAAAAAAAAAACAACTTTCTTCACTAGGAACATGTTAATTTGTTAGCAAATCTTGTGTTCATATGAGAAAATTTGTACGAGCTGCTGCTGATGCCACTTCTTTAATTCTTCACGTGTGCCTGTGCTGATATCAAAACAGTCATCTGTAAGAAGTTACATAGGGAGGAGCAGAGCTTTGTTGAAACAGTTTATTGTGGCCTAATTTGTTGAATCCTGCTAAGAAAGATCCCATTAATTCTAGCCAGAATGCTAGACAGGTTGGAAGAACAATTTTGCTACAGAAAAATAGGGTGTGCAGTAAACGATCCTGATGAGGAAATTCTAGGAATGATCATACTTGGGGATAAAGCTCATGGTGGAGCTACTTGTATGGTTTTCTGAGTTGCAATACACGTTCCATGAAGTTCCTAAATCTAAACATTTCTTATATGGCTTTACATAAAAGACCTGAAACATACTTTTTATATTACCATTAAAGCTTCTTATCATCACATTTACATTAAAAGTCAAAACAAACAAGTGAAAGGCAATGAATATTCAAGTTCAAACTCTGTCCAGTTATGCTGCTGCAAATCAGGAATCAGTCAACATAATGCTAGGTAAAACAAATAATACGTAATGGTCTGTGGACACCTCTTTTTACACAGAAGACTCTAGCTAGTTTTGGAGACATTTCCAATATAATTACCTTTCCAGTAAGAGAAAATAAGTTCATTAACTGCTGGTCTATATAAATCTGTATGAACAAAAATTTTGCTAGTATACAGTAAATTTTCTTACAGTTTAGATGGCAAAATTATCTTCTGGTTAGGGTTCTGAAGTATATTACAAGTTCTTTCTTCCATTTTATCCTCAGTTTTAGAGAAATTCAGTTACCCTAAACATACAATTCTATACAATTATACAATCCTATACCATTCCCGATGATTTCTTGTAAAGGAATTGGTGGCACCTCAGACTTGTAGCTGGTGTATTTTTTAGCATGAGCACAACCACACATGATAGTTACCTAAACCTCTTTAAAACATCCAGAAAATAAGATACCAAATTGAATCACACTTTCAAAATTTTCTCTGGTTATATAACATTTATTGTATTTTGATTTTTAATTTAATTCTGAAGACATTTTTAATCTATACATAATTTTTACAATAATTATTATTTGCTAAGGTGATATTTTCTTACCTGTTAATTTTTTCCTCTGACACCTACACAAATTAGAACTTCTAGGATTATAGTTTTCTCAGGGAGGATGGAGTTGACTAAGCCTTTTGAAAACCTTTCTGTTCCACAAATATGGATCTAGTTACTCCTAGACTTCAATAAAAATGATCAATAATGCCACCTGATAAAATAAAGTCTAAAACCTAAAATAATCATAATATTAGCATGAGTCAGTAACCTCTAATACAGAAGTAATCATGAAAAAAGATAATTATCTTCATAGAAGAGTCTGTATTGATGGAGACAACTCAGAACAAAGGATATTACAAATTTTCTCTTCAGCTCATCATTTTCTAGGCCATAACAGCCAAAAAGTAATTTAAGTACAAAAACTTGTAAGTCACTCTCATGAATATTTTTTCTCCGCTCTCACTGTTCAGATGTGTGAAATGCTGCCCACAACCTCAAAGATTTCTAAAGATCTCCAATAAATCCTCAGAACCTGCACCAAAGGGTAGCTTTTGCGGCCGCACACCGTGCTTTGAACCTATAGCATAACATTTCTTGAGAAATATGAAAATCATTTCTTTAGGCTGTTTTACATCTTTGAAGGTTACAGTTGCTTTAAGTAAACCCTGAACTCTGCTTTTGTCAGATAAAAGGTGATTGTTTTTGACTGTGAAAGTAAAGTCTGGATGGCATCTGTGAAACTGCTGCCAACAATCTTCATGCACATACACACTTGATGCTGGCTTAAGTAATTTCTTTGGTATTGGCATTCACTCTTTTTCTTTTAATAAAAAGTACCCTATTTTTCAAGGCATACATTTTGTTTCCAGTTATATTTATGAAAGTACTATTATTATTCTTTATTTATGGAGTTTCAGATTCCAGATTGGACTCCATTTCTAAACATCAGCAGTCGGGATACACATGGACACAAATGCTCTTAGTCTGCCAGCATCAGCTCTACGATATTCATAAGCGTCTTCAGCATACCTAGGAGACTGATGTTGACAGCCACATGCAGCTGGGATTGCTGCTGAAACTAGAGGACTGAGACATGACATTGCATGGTCAGAGGATCCCAGGAGAAAATGAATTTGCTGGGAGTTTCCTGTTTAAATAACTGAATTCAAATTCTCTTGAGCTTGAAACTCAAATATCTGAAAGGGCTCTAATTCCTAGAACCAGAATGGATTATTGGCCTCTTGTTTGAGAACTCCAGTGTGGTTTGAATAAATAATGTCCCTCTAACTTTGTTTGTTAATCTCGTAATTATGACATTGCCACACTATCTCTCCTCATTCTTGAAGAATCTATGTCTCTATACACACTGGAAGATTGACTTTGTAAACAGTTATGAAAAACAATATACTAAATGATTAATCAACTGATTAAAGAACCTAACAGGTTGCTTGTAGCAAGCTATATCACTGCCTATTCAGCTGATTATAGAACTTCTGCAAGTCATATTACTGGTGCCTTTAACATGCTTAGAACATCTATTACTCATTAACTCTTCTTAAACTGCTATATTTATAAATACCTCCCTAATTTCGAGCGTGACTAATTTTCTCGACAAGATTAGAACAATTTATAATGCAATTTTTTTTCCAGAATCTTCCTTTTTATGATTTATTGCAAGAATTGCACAGCACTTAAATACCTTTACAAGGGCTATGGACAAAAACAGGAAAAAAGAGGCCCTGTCTGCCACTTGTACTGTAGAAAGAAAAACTGATTTCCTTCTCCTTCCCTTTTTCCCTCTTGGCCTTCCTCCCTATATTCGCACAATGAACAATGTATACACCTCCTTTGGACAGTCAGGCATCTTCCTTAAATAGTGTCCCAAAGCCACACACCAGTGTTTGTTCCATCCTTCATTACAGTTAGCTGCCCTGTTCTCTAGAAAAAAAGTTCTCTAGAAAGCAAAGTAGCAGCCTTAGTATTTTCAGTATTGCAGACAAGCCATATTAAAGAACCTCATTATGGTAAGCAGGCAGTCTGTAGGTTCATGAGGTTGCCACTCTTTCCACTATTGCAGAAGGTTGTCTTCAAAGTTGTGACATGAGGAACTGATTGAGCTAAAAAACCTCGCCAAAACCCACTTTTTCTGTGAACAGCATCAGTTCCTCACAGTCATACATAGCACAATCATACAACCACCACACCACAATGGAGAGATGGCAGAGCACCATGGGGGAACAAGAAGCAGGAGGAACTACAGCAGTACCTTAAGCAAGCACTGCCACCACTGTCAAATGTGAATCATTGCCCAAGAAGCCACAGCCTGAGGCCAGTGAGGAACAATCCTTACTGTCTTGGAAAACAAGCCTACAGTCTCAGAGCAATACACAACTTAGAAAAAAAAATTTAAGCGATACTGAGAACAAAATGCTCAATGGTTATAGAAGTTCCTGCAAAACTATGTTAACAACACATTGATACTTAGATAAATTTTTCTTCAGTTAGAGAAGGAGGAACAGTTCTCCTTTTATATGATAGTCACTGATTAGAGCACTCATTCAAAAGGAGGAGTGCCAATTTCTGGGCTGCAGTTAGCCGGAAGCCACAACTCCTTTGCAGGAAGTTTGCAGGAGCTGAGCTGCACAAAGCCTGCAAGCAGGGGTGCTGCTGTTCCCCCCACTGCCCAGGTCACTGTGCGCACACAGGGCTCCGAGCCTACAAGCCACATGAGCCTAGACATTGGCCTTAAAGAAGAATCTCCGCTACCTCATGAATGTTGTATTGCTATGCAAGAGCACAGCTTCACCTGTAGGGATGGACAGTTACCCTGTCCTAGACAGACTAGGAGCTTGGAATACTTTGACAGAAGCTGAGAATTGTACTTGCAAACACTTTCTCATCAATCTCTTTCTGTCAGTGTACTCTAACTACCCAGCATCTGTATAAAAGGTTTGCATCCCAAGATTTTGCATTTTGAATTGAAGCTGATGCTATTAAAGTGAGTTAGCTATGAGCAGCCCCTGCCCAACAAACCTGATTACTTCAGGAACTTAGGTGGAGTTAAGGTATCTTCCAAAATAAATCCAATTTACAATCTACTTCTTCCATGCAGAAAAATGAAGATGTCTCATACATTACAAGGTGATGTACATTTTGCAAAATAGGATTACTAACGAACAGTTTCTATTCTCAAGATTTTCCCATTGTCAGAAATAACGGTACTATAGGTCTATAATATGGATTCTTCATAGATAATCTTTAAATTAACATAGAACATAAACATTGCATTGTGAATCCTGACTGGATACTTGAAAGAAAGATGATGTAACTTGCAGTACTTAACAAATCTTGGTCTAATACCTCACTATGCTTGAAAGCTAAATCTTTTACACTTTTTTACTGCATGTCTTCTTTCTAATAGAGTAACTACTGAAATCATTTTTCAGCAAACTTTAAAAGTTTGTTATGATTTTTTTTTAAACATACTTTTTATTGGCACAAACCAGTTTGATTTCAACTTGATTTATACTATAGGTTTCATTGTGTGTTATTTTTCTACAGCAGGTCTTAAAAGCCATTTCCATTCGTACATTTTAGAGAACAAAAAATTTCTACATAAAAAGTAATGTGCCACTATAATTTGAAAATCTTCATCTCATTCACATTGTTCTGCCTGCACTAAAAGATTTATAACATGTCTAAAACAGGAATTGATGAATTCATCAGCGTCTGGGACATTTTGATCATAATCAATAACATAATTTCACCCTTTAAATGGGATTTCAATTAAACTGCATTTTTGAAAGTAATTTTACTTTTATTATAAAAATAGTTTCTGTGCAAACCAACAGCATTAACTCATTTGATGCCAAGTGATACTGCTGTAAAGGATGATAAGCTACACAGCCAAACAATGATAATACTGTACCTAATGGAAAGTATATAAAATCCATTCTGCTGTTTCATAAGTCAAATATTAAGAAAAAAAGATAGACTTAAATAAATATGAACATAAAATTTTATTACAATCTTCATTACAGTAGTTTACAAGACCTTTATCCAAAAAGGAGGAATCTAAGGACAGCAATGGAATATCAACATAAGGAAGACAGGCTAGTCTGGTTGCTATAAATTCATTTTTGAGTGTTCTCTTAGCTCTTAAGAAAACATGGGGTAAGACCTTCTAGTAGCTTCCACAGAAAGTTCACTTTAAGTGATTTCACTGTACAGAGGAGTCTGCTAGCAGCAGCAAGGGAACAGACAGACCATCACCAGTCTCTCATCAGACGGTATTAGATGACAGCATCAGAATTCATTTTGAGTTTTGTCTCTTTGGGAGCTGGTGCCTACCAGGCTACTGAGTTGTTCCATTTCTTCAGGTAGAGAGAGTTTTAAAGGAAATCAGGATTTTTAATACTATAAAGCAAGAAACTTTAGATATAAGAAATAGAAACAAAACTTAATATATTATCTTGGAATAAGATGAATGAACAAGCAAATATGAAGCCATGCTAAACCAGAGGTTTTTGTGGTCCACTGAACAAATACTCTTGCTGAAGGAAGTAAATTAAATCAAATAGTGTGATCTGATCATGTTCAAGGATTATTTGTCTTGGGTAAACTACCGGTCCAGATATAAACAGACTGTTACCCTTCAACTAAGTGGCAGTTGCTGGTATTGGCTGGCACAGCCTCATCATTACAAGGCTTCACTGTTACCAAGAAGCTGCTAGTTTAAGTCTGTCAGTTTGGGAAATAAAAGTAGCCTTACTTAGGAAAGATCAAGGGAGGTAATTTCAGGTCTTTCATCTTTTCCTCAGCTCTACTGTTCAGAAGCCAGAAAATGTATTTTCTTTGTCTATGGCAATTAACTAAAACTTTACATTTAAAGTGCTAAGTACAGAACATCATACAGCTTTTAGAGATGGATAATATGCATACCTAGATACAGGGAGTAAAATTCTGGCACCACCGATATCAGTGGAAACAAAACTTCATCTAGGATTATCATTCTGCAAAAGGACACACCACATAGCTTTCACAGCAAGGAAAGGAGAGAAAAGAAAAAGAATACTGATGAAAAGTAACTACTGCAAGTCCTCAGAATTTTGGTGTTATTTCTTCTGAGAATAGGACTGTCTTAATGAACTCAAGAAAATGATGATTTGCAGAGAAACACTTAGGCTTCTGCAGCTTTAAGAACAGACAAAAGCCTTGTGATTTTGTCCAAGGAACCGCTTTACATAATTCTATACAAGGTCTATGCGAGAGGCAATATCCAGTATAGAAATCACAGTATTTTTAGTTAGTTCTCAAACTTAAGCATCCAGCTTGGTTTGAGGCAAATTTCAAGACAAATACATATCACCAAAATTACAAATCAGAGAACTATATTAGATGTCAACAAAAATAGGACACCGGAAATCCAAGCACAAGCCCATGATGCCATTGCTTCTCAGTGTTGGGAGTGAGGGGAAGGTGTAGCTCCCCATGCACTAGTTCAGCTAAAGAATCCACCAGCTTACATTTGTTTACATTTGGAAGGTGATCTTCAGAAGCTTGATCATACAGGAAAAATCCTCCTTCCATGATGGGTAAGCAGCTGAACAGGTATGAATCCAGTCATGAATCATCAGATTGGTACAAAGCCAGAAGCAGAACAACTCAAATACAGAGAGATCTTATTTTTATATATGCCCCCCCCACACACACCCTCCTTAATGGAAAAGTTTAATCCACGCTATTTGCTGTTCTGAATAGCTTCCGTCATTATCTTACACAGCTACCTAGCTCTCCGGCGCTGTGAATTTAAGTCCCAGCAGGGAGATCCAAATTTATAATGACATTGTAGTGAGTTTCTGAGGCTCAGTAAATCTGGCATGGGAGTCTGACTCCTCAGAAAGGAATGACAGCAGCCGCTCTCCAGGGGAGCCAGGAAGCATGAGTCAGCCTAGACTGCTAAACTGGGCACACACTGGTGACTCAAGAAAAAAGACCCGACAGGCAACAGCCGTCATTTCAGATGTTCCATTTAGAGCGCTCCCAGCAGGTGTCACTGCAATGTAGCACTGCTATAAACCCTTAAAAGCAATAAATATAAAAAGTGTCGTCGTCGTCGTCCCCCACACAAAATGACAAAACAAATGTAGAATAATTGTACCAGACATGAATAATTTCCAGAAATCATCTTTGCGAGGGGGGATGAGGAGAACTGTGGTACTTGTATATCATTTGCGTTCTTATACAGATAATTTTCTTATGAATTGTTATACCTCTGGAAGATGTCTTTAATGAAGTGGTTAATTCAATGCAAAGACCCGGCCCTCCTTTCATATCATGAATGTAGCAGATAGCCATATAGTAAACTCTATTCATCTATTTCAAACTGTTACTAAAGGACTAAAGGGCTGTTGAATTCTATTTTTTTGGAAAGATGAAATACATGTATAATAAACATGGCACACACAACAAAGTTCTAGAAACTGGCTCTGAAATAAATGCAACAGGAACAAGAAAATGAATTTTCATTTTAAAAGCAGTCTCTACACACTTGCTGGCTATCCTATCACCCATCTATTCTGCAGGTATTCAGACGCTTCACTATAACATCTCAAAAATCAATAGCAATTTATTCTGTCTTTGGACCCCAAGCAACAAAAGTAAATAATACTGTCACCTCCAGTCTGCCTTCAGAATATGGTCACAAAACAGACTCGCCACTATAATACAACCCTATATAGCTCTTTACCCATGCTGGCTTTGCTGATCGTATTGGCTTTCATAAGGGACAAATACTCAGGATGGCAACACAAAGGGGTCAAGTTCTTGTACTCCAGCCAGCCAGTGTGCTGAGTATGAAGTAAGTGAAAGGCTAGGCATCTGTCTTACTTCAGTTCCACCTAGGTTGATTTTATTGGGGCAAAACCAGGCAATATTAGAAATCTGTTCTTCCATACAGTAAAAAGGAAAACCAAAGGGAAAGGAGTAGAAAAAGGGGTTGCAACTTCAGTCCTTTGAAACACTTAAAACCTCTATTAGTCATTTTTAAGGAAAGAATTTAAGAAGTATCTTTAAAATGCACATACTCCTTACAATATTACTTAACATAATGAAAATATATCCAAATATTCAGAGTAATCCAGAATATTCAGACAATTTTTTTTTTTTTTTAAATAATCACACTTTAAAACAAATACTAAGAAACCAATTCCTATCTTATTTTATGCAGGGTAGTCTCTTGCAACTGCTTATAACATTGTAAATAATATAATCACAGGGACTTATACAGTGTTTTAAACATTTAAATTGCTAGACATGAAGATATGCTCAGTTAACAACTGGTGATCCTGTGTATGCGTGTAAAATGGACTCTTCTTTTTTCAGGGAAGAGTATTTACATGTGCTTGTCTCTTCACAGATTTAATTGTCTTCACTAATGGATGCTGTTGTAAGCCTGTACAGCAGATAGCATTTTTTTCTCCCCTCAGACACCAATTCTGTTTCTTTCAGAAATACTGATTACCATGGACTCATAAATAGTAAGTCCAGAGTGGATCATTAGTTCATGTAGTCAACTCTGCAAAAAACAGAAGAAAAAACATCTTCCTGTTGTGTTAAGTCCAATAGTTGGTTTGACTGGAAGTTTTTCAAAAAGGCATTCAGTCAATCCAGTCCCGATTTAAAGGAACCCACCATTTCTTCTGTGGTAGTTTGTACCAGTGATTACAAAGATGGGAAACAAGCTGAATATAAATGAGAGCATGTACAGTTGAAGGGGGGAAACTGACCTTCTCTTTCTGCAATTTTCAATATGGACAGTAATTCCAAGAAGCAACATCCCATAAAATAAATTGCTGATAGATAAATACCCAGAAGACAAATTGCTGAAACTTAAAAGCACAATAAAAATCTCTAAATTTAGGGGATCTTATTTTCTTAATACTGACCAGGTCAGAGGAATGAGGGCTTTTTCAGTAAAGGGTAACTGGTAAAGAAAATGGGAATTTTAAAAGAATTTTAGGTTAACATCTTAGGAAAAAGGAATATCTGAGGTAATTTTATATGACTACTTGAGAACAAACAAGGAGATACTAAGATTGTTTATTCACACAAGATAAATATACTTATTTGTCTAATTGAAGGGCATGCTTAACCAATATTAGCAAGGAATTTTGAAAAATATTAGAGGATGAATATATTTATTACTTTAGAATTCAGGTGGAAATGAGGCAAAACCCAATAATCACTCGTATGAAACAAAAGCAACAAAATAAATTGGATTTTGTACTGAGAGTCATAAATTGAATGGAAATGGAAGAAGGCTATACAGATTTTATACGAATGTTGTTAAACATAACAGTTTATACGAATAATTGCTAAGCACTCATTCTTCTCTTCTATAATATTCACATAAGCTGCAAGGAGCTTTGCATAAGAAATGCCTGGGAAGAAGGAACAGTTGGAGGTGGAAATAAAGCCACATGACTTCCTCTTGGAGGCAAAGAGGTAGCCACAAGGAATGGGAAGCTGGCTGTTGTAAGAAGCAGCAGCCAGGATGGAGCGAACAAAAGTCTAAGCAATAGATTGTTATGTAATTATTTAATTAAAATCTGTAAAATCTGTAGGGGATTTTTAATAAATATTTATTAAGCACTTAGGCATCTGAAATCAGACTGTTGGTGTTTGACCAACTGTCTTGTCAGGACCTACACTGATCTCCCATGCAGGCCCTTAATACCCCTTTATCAAAGCACCATCACAAGGTCTTCTCACAAGAAGCCAAACATGAATCAACAAATCAACAGTAAAAAAGTAAATTGTGATTCTCTACTGTTCCATTTGTATCCCACAAGAAATGTGTTTCATTTAATTTACTACTCATTTTAAACCTGTTATTCTCTTTAAGTATCACTGAATGCAGGGCTAATTATACCTAGCACTGGGAACACAAAGTAGAAATGTTTGAGACAGGCTTAAATCATTCCAGCAATTCTTCTGCTGCTTTGGAGTATTTCCCAGTAAAGCTCTGATAAGTGAGACAAGCTTTAACACTTTCAAGAACAGTTCTAATGTGCTTAGAGGAGCGGCTCTAGGAAAATGCTCCTGAGCTCAGAGATTCAGTAGACTCCGAGGTACACCAAGCACAGAGCAGTGAACACCAGATCATGAGTACTACCGTTTCTGCCTCATCCTGTTAGACTCACAGCTGCAAAACACTCAGAACTTGAGCCATTATCCCACAAAGCATGTATGCACAAACTCTTTCAGGACCAAGTTTCTAAAACATTTGGAACCCAAATCTGCTTTCATATTAATCACAGGTGCTGTATGTCCAGGAATGACAACTCCATACCATCATTAAGAGATTCATTCAGTTCTTTGGGAAGCCAGGTGGAGTTTTGCTAGACTTCAAAGAGCACTGTCAGCTCACAAAGCAGACACAATGGGTTAATTCATACACCAACTGGCATACCCTAATATCACTTAAAACTGCTGCAATAGCACACAAAGCTTCTAAAAGGTCCTGAGAGCAGGCCTCTGAGTACTTACACAAGTGAAGAAGATCTAATTGTCTAAAATCTACATTCAAAACATCACTCAAACCAGTTACAGACCAATGGTAACCAACTTAGTAACCATCTAAAATTAGCTGGATCCTTGTCTGTTCTTTAAAGCTCTTATGTGCCAAAACTAGAATCAAGACTTGAAATCTAGGTCTCTTCATTCTTTAACTAATAGGGTTTAGAGTCAATTCTTGCTATTCTTATAGCCCATGATTCTTGTGTTCCTGCCTGCAAAGTGGACAGCCGTTAGCAGAAGTAGAGTATGGCCATCAGCATTACAGCCCTGTGCTTAGAGATATCTTCTGGGAGGCAGAGGATGTGGGTTTATTTAATTTCTTTCTCTCAATTTGCAGAAAGAACAGAGCTCCAGTCTTTTAAGCAGAGTATTCTACCAAGCTGGCCAGTAGGCAGCAGGTGGCTCTGTTCCCTACTCCAGTGTTTAAAAAGGTTGAGCCCAATTCAATGCGACGATGACCCTCCAAAGAGAACGCTTACATGGCTAGAGGCACCCAATGTACAGATGCCAAATATCTGTAGAAAGCAAAATTCAGCTATAGCCCTGTCAAATGTACCCTATTGGTAACGATTACTGGCACACAGCAGGCAAAGGTACCTAACTCCACTGCAACTGCTTTGTGAAAGCAGCCACTCCAGGCACTCATCTGATCTCACTGGAAGCCAGTTCATGGAGCTAAACCAGGGAAAAAAAAACAAACAAAAAAAACAAACTAACACAAAGGCACAAAGGGGGAAAAATGAACACTTTTTCTGCCAGTTTAGCTGCCTGAATCAGCTCATCACTGAAAGAGGCAAGTGAGAGCACTGGCACAGGTAAGGTGTTGGAAAAAGGAGACTATGCAGTCGTTTTGGTTTTGCCTACCCATGTAATTAGCCATACTGTGTAACTGCAACCTGACCGTACAGGAGGCCAAAATAACTAATATGAATGCTCAGTCATCCTGATACCTCAGCCACTGACACTGCTAAATATAGGTAGACATTTGTTTGTTTTTATTACAAAAAGGTTAAGTTAACATGTGCAAATCAACTTATAATTAAAAAAGTAGAATATTTAAAAACTGTACTTTAGAACATACTAACTAATCCCACAGTGAAAATTCATAATATGTGATAGTTAACATAGACTTTTTTTAGTTATTAGAAGTCAGAAATCTACTTGCAAGGATCAAAAGTGTACTAGCGCACACTGAAAGAATGTAATCACCTTACCAAAGTCTCTCCTTAGAAAGAGTCTTAAATTAAAATCACTGCTGAGTACATTTCATTCCCTACCTGTCCAGTAAAAGATCTGTTATACTAAATTATTAATTCAGCCATTTCCTGATCTGATCCTGATCATTTCCATAAGTTTGAAACATAGGAAGGAATTAGCACCTGATATTTTGAATAAATGTAACTGAGGCAATATCTGTTTAATATTTGACTGTATTTATTTTATCTGCTGGCCATTTCCTCTCCTTGTTGTAGATCCATGGTAAATGGAAGAATGAGTGACGAAAGATCAAAGAAAAATGAAGAAAAAAAGTCATGTTCAAATTTAAAAAGTTTAACAAGTCCACCTTTTCAAAAATCTTAAAAATAATCTTTTCTTCAAGAAGGAAAAAAAAAAAAAAAAAAAGGCACGCAAAGACTGAGAACTCAAATAATCTGCCTACTGAATGTGTACCCAGCACTGTCAACTTCAAGAGCTTAGACCTTGTCAGTACAACTTCCAAAATCAAGCTCCCTAATCAGTGAATTTTCTAAAATGATTATATTGTATTTTGGTCTGTGTTCTGCTCTTTTTATATAACCTTGTCTATCTCCAGCATGTGTGTATATTTCTAACAATTAACTATTACCCTCTCTCCAAAATTCTTGGATTTGGGGCCTTTGCTGCGTAAGCAGTCACACTCCATATATGGTCAGGCAAGTATTTCTGTCATCATGAGGCCAGGAAAGCCCCAGCCTAAACACTGCTGTTTATAATGAATTCATGAGAATTAACAAGACTATTTACTAAGTTTATAATGAAACAAACTAGCCTTCCCTCCCAACCAAATCTCCACTAATTGCTTCAACTACTAATAGCTACCTTGAACAAACTAAGAATTAAGTGATTCATTCCAATCACCATTTTGCCAATACTGCCAATACGGTTACTACTAGGATGCTAATGTGGATGTTTTTCTTTAAGATTTAAATAAAAACTGTTGTCTTACATCTCTTAGGTAACTACTTTTGATTGCTATTAAGTTTAGGCCATACTGACATCTGCAATCCACAACCAAAATTATTAGAAGACACTACTGTGCTTTATAATTAAACTGAATCAGACTTTACAGAAAAGTACATTTGCTTCCAGTATTTCCCGAAATCTTGATATATGAACTTACTTCCAGACATAATGCTATCAGGGGATATGTGCATAAGAGAATCTTACATAATAGAGAGGTTTGAAAATACAGGATAAAACTATCAAGGAAAGAGAGGATTTTACCACAAATCTGAGCATACAATGAGATTAAAAAATACAGCATCTTTTCAAAAGCTAGTTGGGTATGTAGTTACTTTTTTTTTTTTTTTTAATAATTCTAGAATATGGTAACTGGTAAAACTTCTAACAAATTTGGGAAGATACTGAATATGAAAGCTGAAATTACAAAAACAAGTTTAGCTCCTATCAAGATCCCCTTAGACAGCTGCTGTTGCATAAAGAGAAGCCAAAAGCCTCTACTTACAACTTTTGCACTTAGTTTGCATCCTTTTAAACAGCAGTTCAGATTACAATTTCATAATATACTCCTACTAGCTTAAAAATATTTTTCTCCTGAAGTTTGATACACAGCTATGTTTAACTGTACTTAAACTCTACATAAGTTCCAGAAGAAAACACTAGCTTCCAGGCACAATTCTTGCAAAAAGTAATGTCCTTTTCTTTTTCAAGTGTTATAAGTCAAAAAAAGAAAATGTATTTCCAAACTCAGCTGATCATGTATCTCTTTGCATAAAGCTAAAAGGGTGATTTCAGGACAGATGTAGTTTTGTGACTTATGACTCAGAAAAAGCAGCAGCTGTGTAAAATAAGTAAGGGTTATAACACAGTTCATTATTTAGATTGCCTGGTGTTTCCTATTGAAAGACCTTGATTCAATTCCTTATCTCTTTACTGAGTTTTAAATATCTAGGAAGAAATTTTCCGTGAAAGAAATACACATGAAAAAAAATCATGTTTCAGGGAGTAATAGAATGTATTAGAGAGACATTCCCATACTATGATTCTTATCATCAAAGGCAAAATCATATAGAGATAAATAATCCAAATTTCAGATCAAATTTCAAAAGGACACAATATGTAAGGCACAGGCCAAGGTACTGAATGAGGAGAAATTATAATGGACCATTGAGTGGTAACTGAATGAGACAGAGGCTCTGCAGAGAGAGCGCAAGCATGCCCTCGACACGGTGATACTCCATTTGATACAGCCGTGTTAGCCATGTCAGAGCTAACACGCTGCTGGAAGCAGCATTATTGAATCAGAATACTTTACTAGCTCCAATAACATTTCACACATACTGATGGGGGCTATTTATTCTGCATGAAACATGCTAGCGCAGCTATAATGCTTTTGGTGCCTGAGGTAACTTATTATATCCATTATATGATTATAAAATTAAATACACATACAGTGTATAGGAGACCTTACTTCCGATATTTCCTTATATCTGAATGCTTGATCTTGCTGCTGCAATAATATGCATTTAGTCTACGTAATGTTAGAGTACGTAATGCTAAAAATATCTTTATGAAATTTTAGCATAATTAGAAAAAATGTGTATTCTAATATCAGAAAAAATATAAATAAGAAGGTTTTGAAAGGCCAGTATATTTTGGAAACAGTATAAATGGTGAAGGAATAACTTCATTCGCCTAGAATGTTTGGAAAAGTTAGCAAAATACACTAAAGGTAGATTAAAGGCATAAACTCATGTTTAAGTACTACTAAACAGTTCATTTACTACAACCTATCTAAAACTGTAAATAATTTACTCAGAGACACAAAACACCTAACTCCTATCTGTTACTGTAATGAGTAAAAACAAGACAAAAAAATTTTAAATCCCTTCTGATGTCTATCTTACTATTATAATAAAGTGAACAAATATGAACAAATGCAAATTAAAACAGAGGTTCTCTTAGCCGATTTTACTGTCATGATATATTAAATACCTATGCAAAATCAGGTGATTGTTTAAACAATCTAGACTTCAATCAAAAAGGTCAGTACTTAATTAAATCAGATAGAGGCATATTGTTACTACACAACATAACTAACATAAATAAGCAAATCTAATTTCCCTCATTGAAATCAATATGACTATGAGAGTGTCATATGGTGCTATGGCAATCTCTTAGTTGGATTTGAAAAAAAATATGGATTTATGATTAAAAGTTTTGTTTCAGTCTGCTGGCATAAAGAAACGTGTAACAAACAAGTGTATTTAGTTTTAGGATCAAATCCATCAGCTAATAATGAGAAGCGTGACACAAAATAAGTGTGCCATTCTGCACATAAGAAACCATATAATGAAAGTAAGCATAACCACACATCAAGATCTACTTTAAAGCTAATACATGCATGGGGAAGAAGGAAACACAGTCCATAATCCAATGGAATCTCTAGTTGGACAATTTTCTCTCTCCTGCCTCATCTCCTCAGAGAAATACTTTTATGATGAGATCCACAACACTCAGATGTGAGAGTTAAGATACTACTGCCCATCCTTCTATGCACCACCCTCTGCCAGAAGCTTAGAAGGGTGGCAGAGATGAATGTGTGCCAGCTCTACAGCTACTGTAGATCAGTCTAACAGATCAACTCCAAAACAACTTTTACTGTTTTAACTGAAATCCTCAATTCTCTGTATTTCAAAGAGCCTAAACAGTCAGAGCTTGCATGAAACAGTTGTCTGCTCTAATGGAAATAATTCTGATCAAGCGTCAGGTTCCATGAATTCTATTCTCCTCTTACCTAACAACTAGTACTAAAGCATGGAGTTACTCCTCCCCAGGCACATGATTTGGCCTTTCCCTTTGCTGAACTACATGAGATTTCTGCTGGCCCATTTCTCCAGTCTGTTAAGGTCCCTCTGGATGGCAGTGCAATCACCTGGTGTATCAGCCACTCCTCCCAGTTTTGTATCATCCACGAACTTTCTGAGGATGAGCTCTGTCCCATCATCCAGCTCATTAATGAAGATGCTAAACAGTATTGGCCCCAGTATCAATACATTAGTAGTGACTGGCCTCCAGCTGGACTTCATGACAATTATTCCAACCCTTTCAGACCATCAGTTCAGCCGGTTTTCAATTTGCCTCACTGTCCACTTATCTAGTCCATACTTTCTAAGTTCGTCTATGAGGATGTTATGGGGGACATACTTCTGCCAGAGGCCACTGACCTCTATCACCACCCCAGGTACTGAGGTGAAGCTGACCAGCCTGTAGTTTCCTGAACCCTCCTTCTTGCCCTCCTGGAAGACAGGAGTGACATTTGCTTCCTTCCAGTGCTCAGAAAACTCCCTCGATTGCCAGGACCTTTCAAAGATTATTGAGAGTGGTGTCACAATGACATTGGCCAGCTCCCTCAACACTTGGCTGCATGGGATGCACCCTCGCATCCAGTTTAAATGTTTCCTAACCTGATCCTCCTTCCCTGAGGTTAAGTCTTCCTTGCTCCAGAATTCCCCACAGGTCTCAGGGATCTGGGACTCCTGAAGGGAAGTCTTACTAGTACAGACCAAGGCACAGAAGGCCCTGGGTACCCTGGCCTTCTCCATGTCCTTTGTCAGCAGGTCCCCTGCCCATTCACAAGCAGGCCCACATTTCCTCTAGTCTTCCTTTTGCAGCTGATAGACCTACAGAAGCCCTGCTTGTTGCCCTTCACATCCCTAGCCAGATTCAGCTCCAGTTGGGCTTTCATTTTCCTAACCACAGTCCCTGCAAGCTCAGACAGTATCTGTGTATTCCTCCTGGGCCACCTGATCCTTCTTCCATCTTTTGTACACTTCCTTTTTATGCTCAAGGTTTTGTCAGGAGCTCCTTGTTCATCCATACTACCTTTGTTTGATTTCCTACACATCAGGATGGACCCTTCTTGAGCTCAGAGGAGGCAACCCACCAGGACGTATCTGACCATGGACTGGAGCAGCTGAGGACAGCATATGTGTTGCTTGTACGCTGACTGTGCTAGAGGGCAGTGGCATCTGGCAGAAGTATCCAGTTGACTGCTGCAGGCAGTAATGTCTTAACTGCCACAGTAAGATTGGCCAGATCTCATCTGTCAGACCCTAGTCTAAAACCACAGCTGGAGATAAAAGAAAATCTATTGTATTTTTCACAGAAATGGACCAGCATGTCGTTAGTTACAATTAGACAAACCAAGAGTAATGAAAGCAGTGGGGGAGTCTTAAGCTCTACAGCTATTTTGCAAGTGAACATATTGTAATAATGAATGAATTACATTAGAATCTACTTACCTAAAAGCAATTCAAACCAAGTCAAATGGCAACTTGTAAAAAGAACAAATGTACATGTTGAAAATACAAAAGTGGAATTGTATATAAACATTTTATGTACTGCTTCACTGAAAGCAAATTTCAGCCCAGAGAAAAGAAATGCTCAAAAAGTGCACAAGATGGAAGCATTCAGGTGTTCCCCTAATACATAAAAGGCAATGTATTTTTTCCTAAATGGGTCCTTTTCTTCTATTTCGGATGCTATTAATTTATGTCTGCCATATAAGAAAAGTTTCATGTTTGGAAATAGAGGTGTAATTTGGACTCGATAGAAAAATCAATACTATTTTTGAGAACTAGAAGCTATATTATACTGTAAAAATAGACAGAACAGAAATCCCAGAAAGGCTGATGAAATAACTGTTTGCTTGGAAAAGCAGGGATAAATACTCAGTCTTAAATTATCAAAAGTTAAATAGCTTAACAAAAGAGCTGTTGCAGTAAAATCATAACTTGATTCCCAGCATAACTGTAAGAATGATAATTTACAGTCAACAGCCATTACAAGTAACATTAACTAATGCCCATAAAGTGAAATATTCTGCTTCTTAGGAGGAAATTGAACAGAATTTGTACAAACTTACATTGTTAAAATGGTTACTGCACAGTACCATCTTTACTGTAGGTGTTGCTGTGTACCCTAAAACAAACATTTTGATCAGTCATTCCAAAGGTGACATTCTAAATATTCATTATTAGATCTTTAACTAAATTTCAGCATCAAATACTGTATATTTCAGTGTTTCTAGAATTCTTAGTTCACTTATGAACAATTTTAGCTAGGTTCATCTATTGTAAAGACAATGATGGTTTTAAAATAATTATCTTTGCTTTTGTTACCTACTAGATTGCTACACAGGGCATTTTTAAGTCCTCACATTATCAGCATAAACAACAGATGTAGTACAGAAAACTTACAATTTTCTGTTGAGCTTTTTCTTATTCAGTGAAACAGAAATAAAGCCATAAAGCTTAACTTGACAGAAAAGCATTAGCTTGCTGCATTAAAGCACAAAGATAGGAGAAACAGTTATTTATGAAACACTGTTCACCATTATCCTTTTCAAATTCTACAAAAAGGCTAAATATTGATGCATTCTCAAGTCACCTTTTCCCCTCTTTAGTGTTAACAAGTAGGAGTGTGTTTTTGATGCTCCCAATTTGTCAAGATCAGGTGAACAGAATGGTTTTACAGAGTACACTATTCCAACTCCTTCAGGGGCTATAAAACCACATTAAACTCTGCTGGTTATTAATAATTCATGGCAACTTCCTCAGTTCACTACAGGAGCATCACTCTTAGGGCACCATCCTCATGGAAAAAACCTGAACAGGGAAAGTCAGATAAACAGTGTTACAACCAAAATAAGAAGCAGCCTACCATGAATCCTGGGACACCGAAAGCCCCCCAAAACTTCAATTTTTATAATTTTTAGACCATATTCAGTATTCTACATCTCTTCCTGTAAGTTGATGTTAACAATTTAATAGATCAATAAACAAAACCAAATTTCTCCCATCTACTAAGATTTGACTAATCTGCAAATTTGAAGTGTCAAACTTCTGTGCATTTTGCTTTACTGAAAATATATTTATGCTATCAATACTTTGAAATAGACCCCTTGACAAGAATATCTTACTTCAGTTATGGATAAAACAAAATATAGCTCATGAAATATAATTATGATGCAAAAATATTAAAATTTGGAATTGTAACACTTTTCCAAAGTGTGCAGTAAAAAAATAAAACAAACAACTATTACTAAAACAGTTATAATCAAAATAATTATTATACATAAATAAAGAACACATGACTTTATGGCCATTAAATATATGGTTCATACACAACTATGTCACACATTACTACTGTATTTGACTACAATGCACATGACACTAATTATTCAGAGGTTCAGGGGGAAAAAAAAGCATTCAGTGCAAACACATTAAGGAAGGGATTAGATACCCTAACTGTATTTTTGTAATTTACTCAATGGAACAAATTTAGCTTTGACATATCAACACATCACCACAGAAGGACACAGATTTATATTTAAAGAATTAATTAATTTTGGTGTAGAATGGAAGCAAGTCCACTTCAAATGCTTAGTCGGTTCTCTGAGAAAAATAATAATCTATATAATAAATTTTTTTATTCATATGAAAATTAAAATACCATTTCTGATTCAAGTAACAAGAAAAAAATGCTTTCAGTGTTTTAAATGACCTTTCCCCCCATTTTTAGCCACTATCGTACTAACTTTAGATTTAACTTTTATGAGCAATAACGTTACTTAATGTAGCCTTTATGCCATCTTTTGCACAGGCATTAAGAAGGAAATGAAGAAAGATGCACTTGGCCCCAGCTGGCTAAGACAGAAACCTAATCTCAAGTACGAAAAGAATGGGATATGTATGTTCAGCTTTATTACAAATCTATATCTATGGATTGTGTGCACATATTTATAGAAAAAAGAAAAAAAAAGATAGCTCAATACAAGTATTCTTGATTGGGATTTGACTGGGGGCAGGGGAAATACAAAGCTTATCTCCTGGACTTTGGAGACAAACACTGACAACTGTCAATACTATCCTATCTTGTCCACACCCTACCATCTGCATTGCAAGCCAAGTAATCTGTAGACAGGAATGAGGAAAAAAATATATAAATAGGATGTTCTGCTTGAAGGAATGAAAGGGAGACAAACTGATATCTTTTGTCATTTCCCAAGATTGTTGTAGTCACACATTCGGACCATTTAATTTTTTAAATAAGGGTAAAAACAAGACAAGCTTTAACTTAAAGAAAAAAAATAATTTTAAACTGTTAACTAATTATTTGTAATACTGAATTTCAGAAGTACATACTACTGAAGTATTTGCTTGGACATTTTTACGTAGGACAGTTTGAGAAATAGACAAACATCCCATGAAAATAAATGCCACCAATACCGTAGTGTCTTCATAGAACACGAGAGAATGCAGCTCGTGTGTCACCTATGTGGACTCCAAGAATCCCTTAAAATGCTTTAATGCAAGATGTTTAGAAAAAAGTTGGACTCTCCAGAAACCAAAATACAGAACTCCAAATGACACTAGGTTCAACTGAAAAACTGAGACCTATTATGCAAGAATTATCACTCATTAATATTCTCATACACAGTTATTCTCATGTGAAGTTATCCTCATATTCTGCCTGGGAAAGAATTTTTTTTTGGATGAAAGAGTAATTGCTTACATAAAAATGTGGTAGATACACATCTTGGAGAACCCAAAATGCTCAGTGGTGCCGGTTTTTATGTAAAATGTCAGATCTTGGCACATTAAACTCAAACTGATCCAGACCTTTTCCACTTTATCCAAATAAGGGGAATGCATAGTCACAATGGCCACTGTGTCTGTGGAAGGATACTGGGAGTAGGAAAAAGCAGGGAGGGGAAAGTGTATTTTCTAAGGAAGATCATTATCAAAGCAGTATGAATGGCCGTGGAGCAAGGGAAAGCTGGGAAGCACCGGAAAGGAAAACAGATCACTTCCAGACAAGAGGAGGAAAAAGGGCAGGACTCTCCTCCCCAAGTTCTATATATTCCATGGTACAGAGGCATGGATAGGGAGAACTCTGCAACTTTAGCACTGGTGGATAGAGAGTGAAATCCTTCCCATCTGCCTTTTGCCTCCAGCAAACGGTTTCAATTCACCCCCACCTCTAAGCTTAAACAGGCTTTGGTTTGGTCAGTCACTTCACCTTTCTTCCCTATCACTGTCATCGTCAAGACGCTTGGGTCAGACCCAAGCATCTGATTACTGTGGAGGAGCAGGTACAGTATTTGAAAGTCTGGTATTAAGAAATAACATATCAGTGGGTGGCTAGCTTTAACTTTCATTCAACATCCAACATAGATAAAGGCTAAAAGGGTGAAGACATACAGCACTAGTGCTTTACTGCTAGGCTTTCCACGTAAGAAGGGAGACTCAGCCTTTTTGCCTGTGTCATCTTTCCAGGGATACATTCTCTGCCTGCTCGTCAAGAGGAATTTTAGAGCAATCAGTGCTGATTACTTAAGGGAAAAGACTGTGGGTCACACTTTTTTATTACTGATTGGGAGTTCTGCTCCCTGTGTGCAGGACCTATTCCCTGCTGTTTCCCATTCCCTCCCTGGTCAGGAACGTATTAGCCCAGGCAAGTTGTTTTCCCTGACATAAACCCCAAAGACAAAGGGAAGTTCACTACTGTCCTATACCAAAGCAGTTGCCAAGCCTTCCCAAAAAGCCTCATACTTCTCCTGAGAGCGCTGACTTTTGAAACCAGTTAAGGGAGCAATAAAGTGACCAACCTCCCCCAAATTCTCTTTCTAAAGAAATTTGTATTGTTTTATTTGACCGTGTCGTCACCATTAAGTTCACAAAGTCTGATTCTCTAGTAATGATATGCAGAAAGTAGACATGCATAACAGTTTCATTTAGATTAAATGAACAAAGAAAACAAACATCTCTTGATCTTGTATCTTAGCTCCCTCTGTTTGCACAAATGGCAGAGTAAATTAAAACTCTCCTTATGCACACAGTCTTTTGTCCTCAAAAGGTTGCCTAATCATATTCATGTCTAGAAATGAAAAAAGATTTCAAAAGCTGTATTCACATGAAGTCAACTATCTGATTTTTTTGTGCGGCAACTGCATCTTAAATTGGTTTACAGCAGTCTGTCTGCTTTCTCTCAGTTCAGGAAAGTGATTTGATGAAGAGTTCTGAAATAACACATATGAAATTAAATGGGAATTAATACTGCATGGTTATTTCACATACTGATATGCAAGGATTTCTTAGCTCCTTAACAGAGTTATATCAATAGTTCCTCTACTATTCCATGGAGATTCCTTTAATATAGGCAAAATTGAAAAATTTAAGAGAAATGTTGATGTTCCTGAAAATGAAAATTCAGGAATGGAAAACGTATTTTAGCATTATTGTCACTTTCAGACGAAAGTAGGAAAAAACAGGAAGGCCAGGCTTTCAGAAGTGGAGTGCAACATGAAAAACATTTTAAGACTGTCACTGAATGCTAGTAATACTATAGACAGGACTATTTAATAACATTTGAGGATCACTTGGTATTTTTAAAGTTACTTGTGACATTTACACAAGTGAGAAGATATGTTTGTGACATGATGTTACAAAGCTAATGTCACAAAACAGTCTGCTCACTTTAATGCAAGGTACATCTCCTTTGGTCAGGATGTGATCCAAGAACCCCATATCCCAGCAAAAGGAAAAATATGTTAACACATAGCAGATGCTCACTGATTTGATGAAATTTTAAATTAACTATACAGTGTTTAATACAATGTTAAACAGAGGTATCTGATGCTTACTGTTTTAATGTGCAACTAATTTTCCGTGCATATTAATAACACCCAAGAACTGAATAATAAATACCAATTAATTCACACATGAATTCAGAGATGCCGTTTCATAACACCTAAGCAGAGCTGCATGCACAACACACTACACATAACTTTCAATAACTCTCAAGTACAAATGGAAGAAGAAATTATGGATGGAAGGAGTTAGCTTAATTCAGAGAGTAGAGGTAGACTTTCAGAGCGATGCAGGGATTAGCTGCATGACTCCCATTGATTATAGGCTGCTGGAGTCCCCTATTTATCCATAGTACAAGTAAGGCAAAAGAAATGGCTTCCAAAGCACTTCCCCAAGCTTCAGATGCTTAATGAGATTGACGCAGCCGAAGCCCCATGCTATGCTTTAAAAAAATCTGAGTTTTAATATTATTTCAGAGCAGTGTTTGGTACTTTTATATGCCTGTAATGCATTTTCATTTTACCTGTATGGGAAAAAAAGAATGGAGAACAGCAGGAAAGCAGCTATTCTAAGAAAGGAAGGCATAAAATGTAAACATAATGAAATAAAGAAGCAAATGAAGAAACTCTTCTTTTCCTTTATTAGAAATATGGGAAACAGATTGTGCTCATCTTGCTTAGGGCCAACAGCCGCACTGTGTGGAATTCAGCCAGGCTCCGTCACACAGCTCACTAAGGAGTTTTGCTGTGTTAGAGAGTAAACCAGATGGGATATTTGCTTCCAACAAGATAATTCTAATGGAAATTGTTAAAAGTACTGTAAAAGAAACTTTTCAGCTTCATCTGCTATTTCATTGTGTACAATGAGGGCAAGCAAAATGGAAAGCAGAATATGAAAAAAACCAAGAAAATTAAAAAATTCAAAATATTAGTCATTAACCAATTTTAGAATTTATTCTGCCTCAGATCTCCATTTGTTTATATAAAGCCTATAACAGGCTAAAACTAGATCTAATATAAGAACAGAATTAATATCAATAAAACAACTTAAAATTATGTAAAGTTAATGAGTCAAAATACTTGACTTGAAGGTTAAGCTCTATGAAACTATGGGCTAAAGAAAAGACAAGAAAAAACATGTAACACGTCAGACTCCCCAGAGCCTGGTGAGACTGCAATAGTCAACCTTTTTGTCCAAGATCATTAAGACAATAGCCCATGTTCCTATAAGACTCCCACTGTTTTTGGATGAGCTACCAGAGATGAAACAAGAAGAGACTGGGTACAGCTCCAGTTGTTGACATTTTCTTGTAAATCTGGCTAAGAATCTTTGAAGTCTTATGTCCTGACAATGCTAGAGCAAAATGAAAGATTTGTTGATATCATAGACTACAGACCCCGCAGACTGTTCCAGGCAATAAACAGCTTTTTCAACATAGGCTACAACCATTTCATCACAACACCACTACTTATTCTTACAGGAAGAAAAAAAAAAGTAATACATTGTAAACAAAGCAGCCTAGATAAGTACTGAGTCTATCACTTCTAAGAAACAGGGTCCATTATCATAAGGAGACAAACTCATGCTTCAGTAACCTCCATCTGGTTTACCAGCAAAAGTACCTCCAAATAAGAATTTACCATTATAATGTTTTTTTTGTTGTTTTGGTTATTTTTGCGCTCTCAGAGAGACCAAAAACTACTCTAAGCTCACTTTGCTTCATCAGGAACTAGCTGCCTCAGAATGAAAAGAATTTAAGTTTTAGCCTACTCCTTGCTCTCTCTCTTGCTGCGTAACTGGTGGCACTAATCTTTGCAGACCTCAAAAGGTCTAGTAATAGTAGTAAGATATGTATTCCTTGTATCAAAGTTAGACTCATGATGAGGGAGAGGCACATTTACTATCAAGATGCGACATCAATATATGAAAGTTTAGTCAGATACTGTAACCACAGTAGCAACATGCATTTTCCCAGAATGCCAACTTCACAGCATACTACAATGACACATAGAAAACTTGAAGAAAACTGGAATTTTTAATGATGGAAACAAACAACAGTGATTTATGAGAAAATTTTTACATGGGGCAATAAAGTACCTAAATGGAAAGTAGGTTATTTCAATACTACATTGTTTTTCAACAAATATCCTGACCCCATGCATTTACTAAGGAGTATTGCCACAGCACATATGTGGATAGCTGTATTAAGAACGTAAAATACTTAATATATTGTCAATAAAATAAATACGTTATAGTACACAGTATTCCCAGAAAATCTAAGGCAAAAGCAAGAAAATTAACAAGTAACTTCTCATTCCTGCTGGGCTCATCTAAAGTCCTACATCCTTCTTTCTCAAAAAGATAGATAACATAATATCGTGTTTCTTGACCAAGAAAAGGATTACCAAAGCTTAATGACACAAATACAACTGATATTTTATAATATCCAGTTCTTTGTATTCACTAAGCTTTTGGTGGCTAATGCAACACACTTTCTATTTTTAAGGTATTGAGAAATGCTCCCAACAAATCTATGGAATTGACAGTCTTAATAATTTTCTCCAAAATAAAATCTAAAATGAAAATGTAACTGAAAGAGGCAAAAAACCAAAACAACATAACTTCTCCTTTTCTCCTTTGGAAAGATCACATGAAAGACTAATGAAAATACTTTCATGATTCCTATTGAACAGATTTTTCATTGTCTAACCAGACTTAGACATTCCAAATAGTCTTTGACTTTGTCCTGTCATGTTTCTTCAATCAGTCACACAGTAGACTGGAATAAAATTGATATGATTGGATAAAGGAAAATCAAATTTTTTTAACATTTAGTTTCAGTAATCTGATTATGAAGCTTTTAGTAATAGTGTAATTACTTTGAAGTTCTGAACATATGTTTCCACTGAGAGTATTCCACAGAGGACACTGTATCAGGAAAGGGAAGAAATGCAAACATAAATGTTGCAAAAATATTTCAGCTTATCAAAAAAATTAAAATTGAAAGGAGAACCATATGCCAGAGACATAATATGATGTCTAATATGAACCACTTACTTCCATCATCCACAACTCTTATTTTACACCAATGAGGAAAATGAAAACTATTTTTCCATGACATCAAAGTGCATTAACAGAAAAAGAGAGGATTGTCATATTTAAAAAATAAAAATAAAATCAGAAAATGACTAAGGCAGAAAGCAGCTAAATATTGCTCCTTGAATTTTAGAAAGATTTGAAGGGAAAATTCAATCATGCTCATGTTTCAACTGATGGAAAGATGTCTTAGAGAAGCAGTCCACGTAGTAGACTTGAAAAGACCAGATACTTCAGGTTCTGGTGATTCATACTCTTTTGAAGTTAACTAAATATCCTCAGCTCTATACACTGGATGTTATTAAATCTGATATAAGATAGATGATAGATTTGACACAAGACAGTTCTATTATCTAAATTTACTGGAAAAACCTGAAGCTATGAACTAAGAGGGAAATTCACCACCAAGCAAAACATTTAGAAATGCTAAAGAAAAGATGTCAAAATCAGCAGTACAAATAATAAAAAAAAACTGTAAAAACAAAGAAAAGGAACTAGTGATAGAACTATGGCATCACGCACGAAAGCGGTACACTTACAGAGAAAAATCATGATGGAAAAAGCCAAGTGTATCTTGTTTCTGGAAAGACTATTTTTTATAGCAAACAATTTATAAATGAAAATGAATGTCCTTGGATGCCTATCTGTGTCATCACAAGCAAGCTTAGTACATAAGCCTACAGTTTTCTCTAGTACACTGATACAATTTTAAGATTTTTTTAATGACTTCAGTAAGATTTCAACAGATATAAAAGTGTATGCAGATGTCTGAATCTGGTAATAACCAATGTATCTCTCATAAAAGCACAGCACAACCAACACCTTTTGTTGGCAACTACTCTCTAAAAAAGCTGTGTTTTCATTTCCTATCCATTAATATATGATAACCTTGCTGTCCTTTAAACTGCCATGGAATGACAAGCTCTTTCTTCAATTAGTATCTTTATTCATCTTTACCAGCTTCTGATGCTCTTAAACAATAAATCAAATCAACTTCTAAATGCTTTTCTTCTCACTTCAGGATTGCATGCTCTTGCAGTGGAAGAGTTTAAGGCTAAGAGCTTGCAGGTAAAGATGAACCCTCAAATCACAAGAGGATACCACAAGAATTTCCAAAAACATGGAATAAAACAAAACACGTAAAAAAGATTTATTTTGTTTTCAGACCAGAAGATCTAAGTTACAGGGACAAATAATACATAATGAAAGAACTTTTGAAGTATACACAAAATAAATGCACAATCTTACTGGTTAGAGTTGCAAAACGAGGGTTAAAAAGGGAAGCCATTACAGGCAAGGTACTCTTTGAGAATGTTAAACTTGATAATCACCTTCCTTTCATCATTTCAACTTAGTTCAAACCAGCTGGCTACAGAAAATCTTCAGTCTTCTCTAGCAATCATAACCAGAGTAAAGCTGAGAGGTGTGGGTTAAAAACTCTATGTAGGATCCACACAGTTTCTTTTGGAGACCCTTAATGGGGCAACGGCCCATTTATCTTTTCAGCCCACTTCAGGGGTGGTTGGAGGGCATGAAAGCTTGAAGCCATTTTCAGAGTCAGATTTCAGAAGCTCTTCTCCAATGTGAGTGTTAGCATTAACAGAGGTACCAACTTGCGCAGATGTCCACAAATTATTCAGAAGTCAGAGAGGTAGCTATTGCTATGAAAAGTTACTCGCTCTGTTCAGAATACGTCAGACATGAAGCAGCAGGAAAACAGTAGGTGGTTAATTTCTCTGAAGCATATCATTTACCAAGGCACTTCTTTCGAAGGCCTTCTCAGATGTTTAGAAGGAATCACTGAAGATAGTGTCTTGCCCGAGATAGCCAGATAGGCATTATAAAACAGGAGTGATCACTGAAATGTCTTACATAGCACTAACCTGTATTTAATGCATCATAATCGCTGCAAACTATTACTAAAATGTTTTAGCTGAATTCATGAGAATTCATTAACCAGACTGCCTTCTTAGGAGAGATACATATTTATTATCACAAATAACAGCTACCATTGCACAATTTTTTCATGCACAAGAAATAAAAGGCAGCCTTACAACTAATTGACCATTAATTTCTACCCTTAAGATTGCTGAACTCAAATGCAATATTTGACAAATGGCTGCAGAACTTGAATGATTCCTCATCTCTTGTCATTCTAACAGTGATTTTGTAATAATGTGACAAATCTCTCACATTTATTTTCATAAGCTTCAAATAATAACTTTTGTGCCAGAATTTTTCCTAGGTCAAACATTAACAAGACCCTGAATATGCATGATACAACAACATTTTTCTGAGTAACGCAGACGTGAAAATGCTTGTTGAAGAAGTTATGCAACAGAAAAGTTACTGCTCAAAAGCCTGTTTAGCACAATCAGGCAAGCTTCATGCTGCCTGAAAAAATGCAAACCATGATTTAATTCTTACTCCATCTGCCCTTGCCCAATAGCAGGGATAAGACAGAGATGACAGGGTTCTTCTGATGGATTCTTCAATACTGTGTAAGGTCATCTTTCCACTCCTTTTGCACTGGTCATAATACAAAGGGACTGGGTAAGCCCTAAGGAACAACATGTGGAAGCTGAAAATTTGTTAAAATACAGATTTTAAAGATCATAATTTACAATATTAAAATGTTAATTGCTTAATGATTATACATGTTATGAAATAAGTCTTGATAAAATGCAAACATTTGCAAGATGCCACACATACTATAATTCAGAAGGTAAAAAAAGACAGCATATATTATGAAATAACTGGCAATTAAATAATTACAGCTTGTCTGCTAATGATATCCAAACCAAACTTTACAGTGGCACCCCTTGAATTCTGCGTATATAGCCATACATTTGTAACACTTTCATTTTTTTCCTCTTTTCATGGAAAACTTCATGCATCACTGGCTACATTTTGTGTTAGATGTTGATCTTCAATCTAACAATGCGTATGTACAGTGCATCACAAAAATCAATAAATAATAAAATTGACTAAAAAAATGAATTGTATCTCTTTTACATAAACCTATTTGGCAAAGTAACAAAGTTTCCCCTAATGGTTTTACTTTCCCTTGGGCTTATAATAAATATAAAAACTTGAAAAAGCTTCACCACTCTCAGTATTGTTGTTTGCTTCTGTGGTCTGACCACTTACACAGCTGACAGTCTCATAAGACAGTGTATGCTAGTTCAATGAATTTATTTCAATAAATGGGGAAATATCTGTTTCTAATTAAGAAAGCTACCCTCCTCTGGAGGCAACAATGTTATCAAAACAGAATCTAATAATATCTCAGGCTTTCAAAATATCTGGAAAAACAACAACAAAAAAAACATACATTACTTTGGCAATGGCTCTTAAGCAGTAGCATTTGTTGCTATTAATTCCAAAATATTATTTAAATCACATATGGTGTCAGAATAGGACTTTTTCTAATTGTTTCTAGTAATAAGTGAAATTTGGAATTCTTAATTTTGTTCTCATCTCACAGATAGGTTGGACTAAATGTTTTGGAAATGGATGCTATACTTATCTTTCATGCTACAAAAGTTGCTTTTGGCTCATCTTTGTCTGTCATTTGGAAAAAGGAGTAAAATAGGAATTTAAATATAATCTTCTCTTTTCCAGTGCTTTTTGTCCAAAGGGCTGCGAAATCCTTTATCAACTCTGGATATGTTCCTGACATCAGTAGGAGCTGAGTACACTTCACAGCAATTAAGGGTGAAGATATACAAGAAGGACTGAACAGATGAAAAAGCACGTTGCTAAAAGGAAGAAGCCTATTTTTGCTGTCTCCTTCAGCACTTCCCACTGATCTTGAGCTGACTTTGGTGTTCGCTGGCCCCTCTGTGAAGATGACATCCCAGTAAAAAGGGACTTTTTTTCTGGTTTGGGTTTTTTTTTTTGCTGAGGTAGCGAGTTGAATTATTTCAACAGTCAAATTAGCAATACAACCAATAAGAGGAATGAAGCAGGAGGTGTAATGATAGCAACAAATACGAGGGAGGAGCAAGGGGAGAAGAAATGCAAGCAAAATCATGACTGTCTCAGCTAGATCAGAAGTCACCTTATGTAACTCTACCACAACAAGCATTCAGCCTGATACAGAATCGGATCTTAAATTAATATGCACATGTATCTACCTACTCACCTATCTACTCACTATCCTATCTTCAAATATGCCGCTCCTAAGCAGATAATACAACAAAGTAAAGAATAGGGATTCTGGCAACTGAAAGTAATTTTAAAGGAACCTCAAGTGGAGAGTCCATTTCTAGGGACTCAACTGAAAAAACTCCTAGAAAACCGCATCAGAACATCCTTAGCCATTGCCTAATTAGTCTCTAAGTTGTCTTAGTATGACAATAATTTCATTTTGCAGACGAAAGTGTTCCTGTCATTCTCACATGCAGATTAGAAGAATTTTGAAAATAATATTTTAATAGGGTTGAAAGTTAACACTTAAAAAAAACAAGCATGAAAAAAATCTCCTTCCCCCCTTGCTACTTCCCATTCAAGAAGAAATCCAAGCAGGAAGTTTTCCCCTTGCTCTTCAAGGAAACAAATAAATCCCTATTACCCACGTATACCTAATAGAAACCATAAGTCTTTTTAGATAACCTTCATATTTCATTAACTTTTTAAGACCTCGCTGATAAAGCTGCAACAAAGTGTTTTGTAGGAGAAGAATCAGTAAAATATAACTCCATTAAAACATACAATGGCTCCTTATGCAATTCTGTATGTAGTACAATATAATCACCCTACTAAAAAAAGAAAAAAGATGACTCAAAACAACCTCTAAAAAAAACAGGTTATGCATATGGAATAAAATTTTTTATTATATTCACAGATTTATAGTTTTTATTTAATCAAGTCAACCACAGGAAATATTTTTTCCATATATCCATGAAGGAAGTTTATTTATTGATCTACAACTCCAAAATACTATTATTCCAGTGAAAACTAGGTATTTCGGTGGAAATACCCATAGTATTGTTATGTCAAACAAAACAAAACGAGATGACAACCAAAACATACCCGTATCTCAGCATTTAATCATCAGAACATCTAAACACTGAGAGGGTGACAATTCCCAATATATTTTTCCTTTGGTGGCTATGCTAGCACCAACCTATGCATCCTCAAGCCTGACACCGCTCCCTGACTCCGAATAAGACTTCCTTGTATTACTACATGTGCTTTACGGGAACAATAAGCCATTAATAAATTTCAGGGCATCAAACATACGGTTAAACACCGAAAGCCGATAGTTACACCTCATTTCAGGAGTCTGATCCTACATGGGTGGGACTTGTCAGACCGTAGTTTTCTATGCCTAATTAACTATACCAGCAGAAACTCAGCCAGCTGTGGGAGAGTCTGTCGCTCAGGGAGAAAAGGCTGCTGCTCCCTGCTGTCACTGCCCTGTCCCTCAGGAAGGCAGGAGGCCTCGCTCCAGCCGAGATCAGGACTCGGCAGGACATGGGCTGGGATCACCTCCGAGAGCCCCTAGAGGGCAGCCCAGCCCCCACCATGCAGAGCTCTGCCCCACAGCACCTAAGCCCTATGCTACCTGTATATTTTTACAAGGAAAGATAACTTCCTCTTTCAGGCCACTTTGCTTGAGAACAGAAGGGCAAAAGAATACATTATACTCTTGGCTGTCAAATTTTGTCATTTTTTGAAACATACATACACCTAGTTCTCACTTAACCAACTCCCAAATGCTCAAAAGACAAGGGGCATGACCTCAAAGTCATTAATCTGGAGCAAAAACTAAAAAAAAGAAAACTAAAAAAAAAAGATACAATTAAGCATTCTTTTCCTCAAAATAGACAAAATTTTAAAAGACCAAAGGTCTTGGAAATAGGTATGGGGGCAGTAAAAATGTATATTCTTACAATTCAGCAATGCCACATTACTGTTTTCAAATCCTGTTATAAAGCAATATATCCCATCACACTCAAGTAAATACTAGTGTTTATCAGCCTGTGGGCCATCTGTATTTGATGTCAACTATTTTAATTTGTTGCAAAAACTTCATAGGCATTGCTGTTCCTCCTCCAGCAAAGGCCTACCTGGATGTTATAATGGTGTAAAACACTTTAGCAAACTATAAATTCAAAAACTTAGTGGGAAATCTCTAAGTTTGCTATTAAGGACTTCCTTAATGGGAAGCCTTCTTTTTACTCCAGTTGATTATTTTTATAAGAAGCAGACATTGTTCTATAGTGAGCATGGTGACTGGTGGAGTTTGATGGGAAGGCACAGGTAATTTTGGAAGCTTTAATCCAGGCTCCCATTCTTCCTTATCTAGATTACTGCTGCATGAATCATATTTCAGTTTCAAAGCTTTTCATAACCTGTCCCTATGACCATTTTTCTCTCTCCTTCAATACTGAAATGCCAATCTGCCAGTGATAACTATTTTTAGAGGCAACATATTACATTTTCAAAACACTTTGGGGCCTTCTCCCATGTTTTTTGCTCTTTGAGAGGTATTTCCTTTAAAAATCCATGTAGCTGCCCTAGCATCTTGCTTCAAATTCAGTTAAATCTTCTTTTCTGTAATGCCTATTGAAAGCTTGGAATAGGTTTTCAGGAAAGCAGCAGTATTGCCCATGTTGTTGACTAAGAAACATCAGAGCCAATCTTACTGCAGGCTGTCATTTCCCTTGCACCACCAGCACAGGTGCTCAGCTGACCCCATGGTGAGCTGATACAGGGTGTTAAATGAAAAAAATCCAACTCCTCCACCCCCAAAGTAAGCGTTTTGTCCAACAACCAAAGTCACTCAGCTAGCTCACTCTGGGGTCAGCCGCGTGTCAACGTCAGCACAAGGAACATACACTTGGGGGGCAAGGTGGAGGGAGGGCACCAACAGGCTCTCCTGGAGATGGCAGTCAGCAGCATTGCAAAACACTGCTATCTGTATGGGACTTGGCATTATAAGGAGTCAAAATGGTAACACAGAGTTAAGTGATGTCGCTTTACCTACACCGGTATAACTTTGGTGCCACCACACAGTGAGCCAACTCAGGGAATTGACCCAGATTAAAATGAAATACATTTTTCTGGATTATTTTTCATCTTCACAGTGAACTGAAGTGAAGCTAAACAGATGGTATCTCTGCTGCAACTAAAGATTAGTATATCAGCACAAGGACAAGAATGAGTAGTGGAGAGCAAGAAAAACAGCAATACCTAAAGACAGCACTGCTGTAGCATAATTTGTAAGATTAAAACAAACCCTCATACTCTCCTATGTTTTAGGCCTACACTTTAACCTTCATCTGTCTCTTGTGTTATACCCACAGTATTTAGTGCAGGCACTGAGTTTTGTTCTGTGTTTATAGAAGTCTCAGGTACTGTGGCACTACAAATAAAGTATTTAAATACCTGGAACAATTCCTTAAGAAAAAGATAAACTTACAGTTTGAATCTGCAATTTGATTTTTTCCTAACATGTAAAACAGTAGTATTTGAAAAAACTATACATAAAGAGAGTGTAATTTGCTGAACAATGTTTTTTCCCTGTATTTGAAAACACATTTCCACAGTCCAAATTTAAAGGGTTTTTTTGTGATGAAAAGAAGTTGGGAGCCAACTGTATACTAAATTACCACAGGATTTATTTTGCCTTTTAAGTAAGCCTGTAAGAAGGCTTACTTAACTAATCTAAACTTAACTAACCTTAAAAACAAACAAACAAACAACACTCTTAAAATTACAGAACTGCTAACTGCCCATGATAGGAGACTAGTCAGAAAAATACAAAATATCAAATATCATTAATTCAAATTAGCCTTGTCCCTTTTTTAATCTTAACAAGAGTATTTTAGTGATTTTATAAGTACTTGCTTGAAACAGTAAACAGTATAACAGTAAGTCTGATTAATTTTTTATTTACTAAAGGCAACTTTATTGTGACAAGATACCAACGTAAAACTTAAGAGAGCCAATGGTCACACTTCCCATTAAAATCATAGCAAACTTCTTAAACCCTGGTCTAGAAATTAGCAATGATGCATCAAATTACATAGCTGTAATTTTAATTTTAAAATAGAAGTTTTTCAGGAAACAAATTTAAGTACGTAGGCTCCTGGCAAATTTTTGTCTAGTTCTTGTCAGCCCACAAAGAATATCCTCTATCATCTTCACAAATAACATTAGTGTATTACACTTTCTGACTAATGACTTCCTGTTGCTGATCCCACTATGGAAGAAGTGAGAATAGGAAATTGGAAACACTAGGAGGGCAACTGATGTCTTTCAGTACATAGGTGAAAAGTGGCACTCAACTTGATTAAATCCTCATATTTAGGGGACCATCTTTTCTTTACCCCTTAAAGTAAATGAACAGGTGATGAGACTCAAAATCAACAGCTATACCAGGGAGACCATAAGCCCTACTGCTATTTTATCACCTATATTTTTTTTCTTTCCAAAGAATATTACCCACATTTAGTAATTCCCTATAACTGATAACTATGCAACTTTACTGAAAATTAATCAATAAATGGCTAATTATTTAAACCAACCCAAAGACATTGCAGATACAAAATCTTCAGCATGAAATGTGTTACCAATTCTGTTAGTTCCTGGCTTAAAGGGCTTGGCTGTTCTTCTGTTTCTAAACACACACTTAAATATAACTCTCTCACTATTTCATCATGTCTTTTACTCCATGACTACTCCATTAGTTAACATTGATTTTTACCTCTTGTTTTGATGGTAGAAGAAATTCGTCCTTGAAATTATCATCAATAACCATTCTAAAATATTAACAGAAGTTGTGTGTAAACAAGCTGCAAACTCACTGCAGAATAAGTTTCATGAATAATTAAGGCCTTATTCTATATTCTTTATGCATTCTCACCAAAGCTCTTGAACAGTTTGACAGACCACTATGAACACCTCACTGTGAAGCACTAGAACTACAACACAAGAGATAACAGATGAGCACAGAGGAATGCAGCTGTGTCTACATGGATGTTGAACTCTAAGTACTGATAAATAAAATCAGTACAACTAGTTTAAAAAAAAAATCAGAATCAAATTGTATAACATCATTCTGTCAGATAACCCTGTATATAAAATAAAATTTAATACTCTACCAATATTACATGTATCAAAAATACCAATAAAATGTTATCTTTCAAATACTGAAATACATAAAAAAAAGTTTTCAGAATATGTTTGTGAAGCATTCTGGATAAATGATTGATTTTCCCAATAGAATGTCATTTCCAGCTTTTTCCTAGCATTCTGAATTATTAATAAAATGGGACACCTGTACAATGGTGAAAATATGCTCCAAATCACGAGCCCCAAAAGCTCAGAACACATACGATCTGCTTGCTGACTGGTGCCAGACAGAAAGAGAGACTTACGTACTTTTTTGATGCCATTCACATCCTGTGGGTGGTTTTAGTGTATTACAGGGCAAACTATGCAAAACTTAAGCATTGACTTTAGAAGGAAATTGGCCCACTGGAATTTGTTATGGGATTCCTGAGAAGCAGTTCAAAGGAGAAGAAACCATTTGGATTCTCTGCATTCAAAAATGGAAGAACACTTAGCTTACTTACTAGCTATTACAGTTCTGCTGTCCTGATAGCCAGTCTGTGACTAGATAATGTCATCCTGCTTGTCTAAGATGACTTAGATATATTTCTGCCTGCCTTGTCCAAATACCGAAAAAGAGTCGTCCTGCCCGACGCAACGAGAAGAGAAAATCAGCTACTAATTTTTAAGCCATACATGAGATTAACAAAACTAGACGATTGTAGGCAAGATCTTTGTTTGCTAGAAATCAGGGTTCAGGAGGAGAAGACACCTAACAACAGCATCATCTGTTTTCTTCTTGAGTTGCATAAAGATCAGAATAGCACTTACCTAGTCAACTGTTGCCAAAGAGAAGACGCACTTAAATTTTGAGCTTAAGCTGATTTTTGTATTGCTATGTTATTTGGTAAGGAACATGGACTTCAGAATCTTTGAGGATCTGATCAACCTTAGAACCAATTGTCATAAAGCCTACATAAGTGTCAATTCACATTTGCAAAAAAAACAATGTATGAACTAGAGGGCACTAACACATATCAAATTATTAAATATATAAATAGTTGTTAGTAGACAGAGTAAAACATGTTTTTATCTTCTGCCATCAAATGCAAAGCATCGTGTCAAAGTTAGTACAGCAAATGCCAATCTTAGCCTTCTCTAACTCACAACCTAAATATAGGTTTTTCAGTCTACTGTAAAGCTAGTGCTGCTTAAAAACTTGTGCTCTGTATGCACAGGTCAAGTGGATTTCTGCTGCCATCTAAAATCTAAAAACACCATCCCGGGTTATTCTGTTGTCTATTTTCTGTACACTAAGTCAAAATTAGGATACAGTTTTGCCACGTTCAAGAATTTAAATGTTGATTATTCAAAAAGCTATATTAAACAATTGAAGCACAAGTCATCAGCGTGCCAAGTACTGACACATTACAAAGATTTCAAAAATAGACAGCTTGAGCTACAGAAAATGTTCCTAAATGATGTGTCAAAGGGCAAAGCTACTAGTAATGAAGAGTTGTTTCAATCAAGCTAATGAATGTGCCAATCTATCAAAGCTCTACAGTTCAAAATTCCAAAGAAGGAAAGCAAAGTATGAGTCACTGATGCCACAGGAGATTTATCACACCAAAACTTCCCTGAAGTCCATCGAAATTCAAGTATGGGAAATGTGAAAAAAACCTGGTCTTGCAGCTTCCATGTTCCATTTATGTAAAATTTCAAATTCTAGCCTAATAAGAATTTGAAATATTGTCATGGATAATATGACAACTTGTACACATCACTAATATTGTATTTATTGTTAGTGCTAATAATGTCAACAGATGTCTTCCTTTCTAATCAAGATTAAAAATACTCTATGTTTGGTTCAGAATAACCGCATTAGGAAAGTCAAGCCCAAATAAATGGGCCAAGCACATAAACAAGTCTGTAATGTATGAAAAGAAGAAAACTTGTAAGCAAACTGTTCAGATTTTTAATAGGAAATTCATAAATATGTCCACATCAGATGCAGTATTATTACTAAGCAGTGGGCCACAATTAAAAGCTAAAGAAGTGCCAAGTTGATCAAATCAGGAAAAGTTAACAATATAAGATTTACTCAGCACTGGTTTTGTCTAACATTATGAAGTAGGACCTTTATGTTTCAGCAGAAACTTTAGAGAAAGAAATGGATTTACAGTCATGATATACTACATGTTTCTATGTTATATTATTTCTGAAGCATTTTTAAGGATTCAGTGATAGCGAGATTGTTTCACAGTATGCTGGATCTGAAAACTAGTATTCTGAAGTAAACCTTGGTTGATTATCAAGCCACTGACAATTATCTGTTGAAAAAAGTATGTAGAGCCAGTTATGCTGATGCAGTAAGGGATCTTCCACCAAAGCACCTAGCCTGTTATGCATTCAAACTCTTACTTATTTCAGCATGAGTAAGCTGCTAAGCTGAACGCACACTTTTGAACATCTTAATTCATACCTAAGAGATCTCTTCAGGTGACTGAAATATTTGTGAAGATCTGGTACAGTAACATTGGAGTTACTATTACGACAGCATTTATTTACAAAAAGTAATCAAACAGCATTTTCTGCCAAAATCTCATATCATTTAAGATTTTTCCTTCTCAACCATATACATATGTCAGTGAAAGAAAGCTTTTCCTGTGAATTAGTTAAACAGCATAGTAATTAGAGCTTGCATTTGTTTCAGAAACTCATTTTTCCAGATTTAGTATCCCTGCTTTTTTAAATTTCAGCAAATGAAATCTTGATTAAATTAATAGTGCAAATGCACAGTGGTTTGTATTCCTGTCCTAGCAAACAAGTAAAGGTCTGTGTGAGGAACAGAACACTAATCTTAGCACTGTTAGTGTGTTTCACTGAGTATCGCTAAAAATCTTTTAATATTTATGAGCACGTAAATGAACAACAGGATTGCTAAAAGATTCACAGCTGTGAACATTTAAGATCTTAGACAGAAATCTATCATGGTTTTATTCATGATGCAGACATGATGAAAATGGATCAGAATTCACCTGCCATTAAGCATAATTAAGAACCAGAAGGAGAGCCTAAATGAGTTTAAAACTTATATTAGCCTTGAAGACAGGACATATCTGATATTCAATTAATACTACAATTTGTTAGCCAAAGGCAAAGATGGATCTCTTTAATATCAGAGTTTTGCTCTTAACTGTTTCACCTAAGCTTGCCCTAAACTTTTGCACTGTAGCTGCTATTTCATGATCTTTAATATCAGATCTGCACTAAATCCCACAGCAGTACAACTCTCATACAGATCAGACAAGTGCATAAGATTATCAGAGTACAGACATATTATACTTATTTATTTTAACCTAACTTTAGGAGAAATCCAGCTATCTTCTATCTTGTATAGGTGGACAGTTTTACAAATTTCCAGCTTTTTCAGTCAATGTACTCTCTATAAAGCCAGTATGATCATGCCCATTTTACAATTGAGATGTTCATATTCAGAGTGGTAATCACGTATCCAGCATTATTTAACAGGTCAAGAACAAAACCCAGACCTTCCAAACTTCAATCCAGTACTTCAACATAATGACTGCATTTGCAGCTGGTGCAAACTTCTCCTCTTTCAAGGGCTTCGGAAAGCAGTGCTACCCCACACTAACCAAGAATGTACCTCTTTATACAGAATATATTACAGAATTGGAAGAGAAGTTATATGTACTTCTGCTATTCACCTTCAAAATATCCCAAAGCCCTTAAACTAAGTCTTGTTCTACAAAGTTTCAATCACTGGAGAGAATACCAGGGTTTACTCACTAAATAAGACAGACTTCTCATCTTTCAGAATCTGACTTCTTTATAATTCTAATTGCTTAAGAAAGTTCTAAATCAAAATCAAAGCAAAAATAAATCAAATGACCTGAAAAGTCAATACTGGAAACATATTGAATATAATGATATGTAACACAATTTACACTATATTACACATATTTCAAGTAAATTAGCATTTTCTCCAAAAAGTATCGAAATCACAACAGCTGATTCATTTTCTTGCAGAGGAGATTTTAGTTTATGATGTACTCTAAGTCATCACGGCCATCATCATGCTTTAATGGATTATGTAGGAAACAGTTTTAAGATAAGAATACCAGCCACATTTGGATATGCTTACTGTTTTACTTCTTAGTAGGGTGTTTTTTTGTTTGTTTGTTTTTTGTTTTTGCAATTCTGATCAGCCATTTCCAAATAAAAAAAAAAAACCCTAAAAATTCTTCAACAAATTACAGAGTAAACACTAGGTATCAGCATAGTTACTGTTGTCTAGGGCAGCCAACTGCTAGAGGCTGCAAAACAGGCTGATCAGTGCCATTGACCAGGGAAAAAGCCACTGTAAGGAATCATGAGCAGATCATACCCATGTCTCACCCTGAGAATACACTCTCAAGGCATTAGCCAGCTTGGCATAACAAAAGAGGGAGAGAGAAAGCAGAGGGTGGCAGTTCCGGCTAGTGCTCATCAGGCCTCTAGGATGATGCCTTTGTCTCCACTGGACACCGTTTACCATTGAACTCTAAATTTCAATACCTACACTGCTGACAAGCTTTGAACTAGCTCCAACAGACAGTTATTTCTGTATAGCCACACACATATATATATATATGCATAGCATATACTTCCCACTGAAGCACAACAACAAAGACACTAAGAAAAGGTGCATGTGGAAGAAATGGGGGCTGGGAGTGGGAAGGCAGGAAGGGGGTAAGAAGTAAGGTGACAAGAAAAGGACCTCAGTTTTGAAACGCAACACGAAATCTTCTAAGAGTATAGAAGTTGTCCACAGCAATGTTTTCATTTACAGGAAACTACTTAAAGCACGGACTGACTGAAAACAATGAGGTCCAACACCTGCCCTTCAGGTAGAAGATACTCAGCTCATTCAGCTTGTATCCTTATTGCAAATATGGAAAGCAGTACAAATTTGGCCCCTTCAATAGCCAGTAATTTATGCAAAGATACCTATCTTGCATCACTCAGATGTGACACACGCAGTACTCCTAAAGGTAAAATGGAAAACAAACACTAACTCAAACAATCCTACTTTTAAGTAATTAATTTTTATTATAAGAAAATTAAATAGTTAGAGAAGTTTCCTGAAGTCCTTCACCGAACAACCCATCAACATACAGTATAAATTGACTGTAACTTTTAAAAGTAATACATGTATAAGTGAAACTGCAGATTAGGAATCCTTGTTGCAACTTAAAGTGAAGCACTGCAGAACAATCAATCTTTTAAAAGCATTTATAAAAGCAAGAGCTACCTTTGGCATTTACCCTGCCAATAGCTTTTAAATATGCACCAAAGAATTAAAATTTGGGTAGCACTCATGAATTCAGTGCAATTGTGTCTGCTGCCACAGACTTTCCAGATAAACTTGTCTGTGGGTTTTCTACACAAATGGACTATTATAAAATTAACTTACTGTTATCTTATTTTAATGCAAATATCACACAGATGAAAATAAATACACTTTTGAAGGCCTCAAGGCTTTTGAAGGCCTCAGAGAATAACCTCTTACAGAAAATCAGCATATATAAATTTAAATATTTATCTTTTCACATAAAATTTCAGCTTTGCACTGTGGTCACTTAGAAATCCATTTATAACCAAATCTTTCTCTAACTACTTTTAGAAGTTATTCTAGATATTTTAAGTGTTTCAAAAATTTGTAATACATCACACTTTAAATTCCTGAATTAACTATCTACTCAAGAAAAATTCATTGTAGATAGTTCTTTGCAAATCTCTGTTCAGTCAACAAAAACTTATAGGATAGTAGAATGCAACACAAATGGAATGAACAATCATCTGAAGGCTATTAAAATCCTGTTATATAAATCAGCGGTATAGCCTCTTCTGGAATGTTATCGGATATAGAAGAAAAGAAAAGAGAGAGGGGGGAAAAAAACAAACAAAAAACTTTCCTCTGCAAAATACTTTGAAGAACAGCATGGGGGAAAGAATTCAAAGAAGAGCCATAACCATGGTCAAACACTTGGAGGAAGACAGAATCAAAAAGGTTCCGATTTTTCTACTTTTCTGTTTTCTTCACTAAAATAAAAGGTTGTTGCTTAAATCATTTATAGTTGCAAATCATATAAAGCTGTGTTTACAAATTTTAAACTAATTGGGAAGTACATTTCATAACCACTATTCACAAACATTATTGTCACCACAGTGGAAATAAAACTGTAATACCGCAGCAATATAACGTTATCTTTATATGCACTGTGAGTCATCATGTATTTGGACTTCAGTAAAAGGGCTGGAAGCATCAACCCTGTAACCACACGGGAATCCCTTATGTACACTCAACTTATGGCTTTCTTTAAAGCATCATAGTAATTTATTAACATATTCAAAAATAAATAATGTAGTTCTGTAAACACATGTATTTCATGTAGGATTCCATGACATGGTATCAGTAGAGGAGGTAACACTGAAAGGTGAAAGAGAGTGGAATACCTGACCTCCTGTGGTTTCCTTAAACAAAGCCTTTTATTTAAAATAGCCTCTGTTATATCAGAAAAAATAAATACTCCAAACAACAACTAAAAACAGTAATTAAGGTTCCACAACTAGGAACAGACCATTTGCATAAATATTCATACAGACTGAAAATATCACATATCGTAACTTCTTTTAACTTTCATTTTAACCATTAAGCTCAAAGAAAACATTACCCAAATTCATATACTGCCAAGAAAAATGCCTAGTAGAAGAAGTAATGGGATTCATGGAGCAAGTTGCAAAGATTTTTTTAATGTGCTTAATTAAAAAAGCAAAACTATTTTGATCACAATTGACTGCATGCTTTCAACTTGATCAGGTCTTATGTAGATAGCAAATATGACACCTATACTGAAGAAAAGGCATTTTAAAAAAAAACAACACACTGACCACTATTTAGAGCTTTTACTTTAAATAATCCACATTGAAAAAGTAAAAAACAAGATGGAGCGGCAGGACTACAAAATGGATCCTGTGATTTGTGGGGCTCCCCAGCGTGGATACATCTTACAGGTAAGAGAGGAAGACCAAGCGCTGAAAACAACTGATTCACATGTTGCACCAGTATCAGACAGCTACAGCAACCAACCAGAATGGCCAAATTCCCAACTTGCATTAGGGCTAAGTTGCTTCTTTTCCAGACCACCGCCAGCACACACGGTGTGAGAGCAAGGACGTGCGGGCTGGCAACTCGCAACACGGCAGAAGGCAAGGCCAAGGCGGTTCATGAACCCTGCACAACTCGCCCAGCAACGTTCACACAGGCGCACAGCGGGGGAGCTCAAGCGGCGACCTTCGCCGGGGGCCAGGCCGGGGCCCGGCCGCCCGCGGCACAGGAGCGCCATGAGCCGCCGCCGCCGCTCACCCGCGGCGCTCACGTGCCGCAGCACGGGGCGCGCGAGGCCTCGCCACGGCCGCCGCGCAGGGGCCGCCCGGCCCGGCCCGCGCTCGCCGCCGGTGACAGCGGGCACCTGTCGCCACTCGGGGGGGGGGGCCGGAATGGCGGCGGCGCCTCCCCACGCGGCCGGGCCGGCGGACGCGCCCGAGGAGGGCTGCCGCACGCCGCCCCGGGCCCGCCGGCGGCGGCGGGAGAGCGGCAGGCGGATCTGCATCCGGGCTCTCTCCCTCCCTGACGCGCTCACTCACCTATCATGGCCGCGGCGGGAGGGGAAGGGGGGGCGCGGGCGCGGGCGCGAGCGGCGGGGCCGGCCGACGACCTGCGCGGGCGCGGGGCCCTCTGGGTAGCGTAGTTCTCGCGTCCTCACGCTTCGCGGCTCGCCTCACGTGACCGCCGCCGTTTTTTCACTCCTTAATCAACACGTATTAGTCTGCGCTGCACGGCTCCGTCCCTTGCGGGTCGCTGGGCTGTGCCGCGGGGCTCGCGGGCCTTCGCTAGCCTCGTGCTTGCCCCGCGCGCGACGGCCGCCGGGAAGGCGGGGGGTTGTTGACACGTTGCCTAGCGACGGGCGGGAGTCTGGGACGCGTGCCGGCGCCGGCAACGGTTAGTGCCCCGCCCCCGACGGACTCCGCCGCGGGGTCCTTGCGGGTGGCGTAGGGGTGAGGAAGGGCAGGCGCGTCCGGGGGAGGCGCCGGGCCGGCGGCGACGAGAGTTGCCCCGGGGTGGCGGGCGAGAGAGGCAGGTGGCGGCGAAGGGCCAAGGAAGGAGGAGCGGCGGCTGTGGGGAAAAGGAGGGCGAGCTGGGGATGCAGAAGGGGGCGAGCAGAGGGTGGCGAGGGGCAGGCGCCAGCGGGAGGGATGAGAGCGGGGTCGTGGCGTCGGTTGGGAGGGGGGCAGAGGCAGACGCACTGCATTTTCTAACTCACTGGGTTGGGCTTTTTTTCAGTCTGTGTTTTGGTTCTTGTCCCTCGCGGACGCTGCTGGGGAGATGGTAGTGGAGAAGGCAGGTTCGAGCCCCCCAAAGGCCGTAGGTGACAGGCGGCCCCAGCAGCAGGAGCCACTGGGGCACGTGAAGAAAAGCAAGCAGCAGGTCAGCGATGGATTCACTGTCAAAGCCATGATGAAAAACACCGTGGTATGTCTGCTGCTAGTGTAGAGGTGGTGTTAATTGATTTACTCTCACGTGCCCAGGAAGCATAGCAAACCAGAACTGGGGACAGAGCCTGTCAGGAAGGTGTGGGGGTTGCTGCGACTTTATTGGAGTTTGTTACTTGCTGAAATTACTTTCAGCCTTTACAGAAGCGTTATCATAAGGTAACAGCCCGTCCCTGTGGAAATTTTGATGCTTTGCTTCAGAGTGCGTGGCTTTAGTGCCACCATATTTCTGTATTATTTTGTATTGGCAATGCACATTGTATTAAAGTGCTAGCATGTAGAATTATGTGCAAGGCTTTACCACCTTGTGTTTAGCAAACTCCTGTCACGTGATACTGTAGTGTTGTATGAAAACGTTCATCTACTGTTGCTTTGTGGTGTAAGTTTGGTGTGAATATCACATAGGATGGCAAGGATCAGCAAAATACATTTTGTTTTTAAAATAAGCTTGAAAAACAATAAAAGGCTTTCACACTATAGGAGAATACTCAGTTGGAAACAAATGTTGATTCTGCACGTGATAGCTCTTAGAATGAGCAAGACAAAAATCCAGCAACCTCCCTTTCATTAATTGACTGAACTTTTAATGATTTTAGAGGTACGCAAATGAAAATACTAGGACTGGACACTTTTGTATTGTTCTATATTGGTTTATTTGGCTGCTTCTATTAGATTTTAGGAATAAAAATAAAAATAGTGCAGAATGCAAATGTTCAACATGAACGTGGACGAGCTATTATAAGCACGTATCTGTACTTAAACTCCTAGATAGATTTTTGTTTACTTTGGGGTACAATTCAAGTTGTGAGGAAAGTCTTCTCAAGGTTTTTTATTGTATATATTCTTCCGATAACAGCTATGATTTCCCCCGTTTTACTTAAACGGTTACCCTATTGCAGTCTCTCTGGGCTTGCTATCTATAACAGCATTTAAAAATAAAATTCCATTTTTAAACAAACTTCAAATGGAAAAGAAATTATATAAATGAACATCTTTTCCAGTGTTAGTAAAATTAAAGCATGCTTGACCCTAGTAGAATGACTGTAAAGCAAAAACAACAAAGGTTTTGCTTTAAAGGTTGTTTGGTTTGTTTGTCTTTAATTCTAGAGATATGTGGCATGGACTGTAACACTTCAGCGAGTTTAAGGATTAATTTTTAAAGACATTTCCTCTTCTCCAGACAAAATTTCAATTCATAAGGATATTTGCATATATTTGTTCATGCATTGATAAGTAAAAGATACTTGACTTAGTCTAGAAGAATCAGCAGAGTTTCAGCAGGGTTTGAAAAATCTGTGTATTCCATTTAAAAAAAATGACCTTTGGCTGATGACTATACTTAAACTATCAGTTTAATCAGAATTTAAGTTTTCTTTTAAATAATTGCAGTTTTAACTTATGGCTATGATTCTAACTTTCTAAACATTAACAGAACGTTAAACTATGTGGTACTCTGTGATCAGCAAAGGGGCATATCTGCTGCCTTTTGGGCCACTCATTGAATCATGGAAACGATGGTTGGCAGGGACCTCTGGAAGTCTAGTCCAACCTCCCATTTAAAGTGGGGCTGGCACTAGACCGGGTCAGCCATGGGTCCACCTCGCTGAGCTGTGAGCTCCAAGAGCAGGTTCTGTGACCTCTCTGGGCAGCGTGTGCCATTGCTGCCCTCCCCGTCTGTCCTCTGGTGCCGTGTCAGCAGTGGGGTTAACAAAGGTCTAACCTTTTCCGGAGAATCTGTTCATAACTTCTTGCTTAGGAGGTAGTGAAACTGTTAGGCGTCCTGGAAGATTCATGATGCCATGGCTGTTTCTTGCAAAAGCTCTGAATGAGGACAGGCAGCCACTGAAATTATTTTCCTGGGGTCAATGCTCAAAATGTTAGGGTAGGGTTAGGAATAATATCTCACTGCCAGTCTATGTCTGTGCAGAGGTGGGAGTTCCTTTTCTCTTCTCCGGCAACTGGTTAAATGGAGCTTCAGATTTATTAAGTACTCGCTTCTCAAAGGTTGACATCATAGATGAAGTTGTCATGGAAGGCTTAGGAATTGATTGGAGGGTTAAAGGCAGAGCAGACTAATATAGTTAAGGCATAGTAATTCTTTTTGTTAACAGCGTGCCAAGGAACAGTGTTGTCAGCAATGTGTTCAGCATCTCCAGGTCAAACAACTAGATATGGACTTGGTGCAAGCATACAGTGAGGCTTAAACTCTTAACATAGAGTCTAATAGGTTACCATTACACATATATGGCTGTAAATATTGTAGTAAAGGTTCCAGAATTCTTTTATATTGCTTGTGCAAACAGCATCTCACTAAGTCATTTTTCATAAAGTTAATCAAGTTGTCTTCCCAAGTCTGACTTTGTAGCCAGTAACCAGCCAGTAGTCAGTACAGAAATATAGGCGTCTGGCAACTTTGGCAGAATATTCAGGAGTTTCCTCAGCTTTGGCATGTTATATCTAAAATTTATTAATTTAAATACATTACTTAATAAAGATTCACCAAGAATATTGTTCCTGAACTGAAGAATGTGTTTTGTTATATATTATTTCCTTTCAAAACTGAAAATATGTATAGCAGTTCAGATTTAGAACTAGATTCAATAAAGCTCTTCTACACTAACAAGCTAGGTACGATGACATTTACATTTTAATTGTTTAGTCTTCCAAGTGAAATCAAGAATGCCCTGTTAGGTTTTTAGACTTCACATGTAATCCAAGGGTAGAATTAGGAATAAAACTAAAAACTTGTGTGCACAGTAGCAAGTAGAAAAATGTTTGTATGTGAATCTGGGCAGCAGGAGGATACCTCTGTTCACTTCTGAACCTCTCCAAACAGTTGGTTATTCTTTCCCAGAATTGAGCAAAGCTTGTTTTTTGCCTTCTGCTCCTATTCATGAGAGAATAAATACTAATGCCCCCCTTTTCTCTAATAATCTAGTAGTAAAAGCACTTTTGCAGAGAGAGGGTTCATTTTCCTATTAAAAGGGAAAAGTAGGTTGGGATTTCAAGTCTTTATCTCCCACCTTTTAGAAGAATTTCTTAACCAGCAAGCTACAGAGTAGCTGAGGTGGAAAAGATGGTATAGGGAACGGTCTCCACCTTCCCTTTCAAAGTTCTGTTACTGTGCTGCAAAAAATTAAAGATTCATAGGGCTAGAATGAGGCAAGGTAGGAAAGTCACTAGCCAATATAGTGTAGTGAATGTGTCATCCATGCAGGAGCCTGGGAGCTTTGGTTTCAGAATTTTAGGTCTACTATTGCTGGCTAGGATGGATCTGATGTTTTTGGAGTTGAACTGAAGCTTAAGACATCCTCTCTTGTGAGTACTGAGCCAATAAAGCTACAAACCTGTGTACTCATTTGTTTTTTTCATGAACCTTGAATTCTTCACTGTGCAGAGCCAGGGCTTCAACAGGAAGGGTAGAGTTTATCTTTCCTCTACAGTTTTTCCTTTAGTAGCACTGTTGCCATGTAAGCTGGAGTACCCTTCTGTAACATGCAGTTGATCTCCTCTGGCCAAACAGAGTACTGAATTCAGATCTCCTTCTTCCCGGCCTAGTGTGTAAACCAGTAAGCTTTATCTAGAAAATATTACTATTCCATCTGTGTTGCATGAAAGCAGTCAGAAACTGCTCTTAGTAATGGGCCTCATCTTGCCTGTATGTGAGGCATAAAGTGAGAATGTTTGCTAGATGGATTTATAAGGGGAATGATGCTAAGAATTGTTTGGTTCCTGGATCACAAATGCCAAAGCAGAGCTATTCAACCTGGGAGAACCTTAGGTATGTGCAGAAGCACAGCTCCCATCTCCTAAAAGAAATGCAATTGCTTTTAAGCTGAACAAAGGCTATTTGGGTTGAAGTTATGAATTTCCACCCCTCTGTTCCTGATTTAGTCTTCATTTACAACCTGGATTGGTTCGAGATCTCAGTCTTTGACGTTTAAACTCCTCTTTCACACAATAATCTCAGTACTGTGTGTTGTGAAGGACTTCTTTACACTGGATAATAACTCATAGCAAGAGTTTCATTTTAACCACAGAGTTAATGTGATTCATTTACACTCTGAAACTTGGGATTTGATATGCTATTCATATTTATTCACACTGTGTAACTAAAACTATTTTTGTTACTTGCATTGTAGGAGTTACAGTGTGTAATCATTGATTTTAAGGCTATAGGAAAATGGCTTTTACAAAAAAATGTTTTACCTTTTTATTAGAATAGCTCATTTAATTGGAAAAAGCAGAAAAAATTTTGTGCAAGCAGATGTCAAGTTAAAGGCAAAATTTGATGAATGTTTATTGGGCAGTAGTATGTCCATTTTGAGGGAGCTGTTTCAGTTTAACAACAGCAATTTTGTACAATCTGCAAGTATAGTTCAGTGAACGCTGTATGTCAGTTTAAACTGTCACTGCTCTGGAGGGCAGTCCTATTTCCTGTTTCAGGCTGTGTATTACTAGTGCCCCTTATTGTGTACGTTTATACCATATCAGCAGATACTGAACTGATCCTGCTGAAAAGTACACCTGTGTGTTTAAACTATCACAGTGTCGAACTGCAGTCTCAGGGGTGCAGGCAAGTAAAGCCCCTGCTGCCACAAGACTCCTCTGTCCCACACTCCTCCCTGCCCTGACTGCATGTTTCTGCCTTCCCTCTTGCGTTTATACTGGTGTGTCTTGCAGCTGCACAAGTGGTTGGATCAGCTCTAAGAGTCATTAAAGTTAACAGGAATATATTGTCAGGACAGGCTGTGTGGGTGGAAATGCCGCTCTCAGCAACATCGCCATCTTAATTCATTTAAGCCCGTTGTGAGTTCTAATAGAGTAATTCGATGAACACTTAAGGCAGCGTAAACTTGCAGTGCAATTGCAAGGTTTGGTCTTCACCCCTGGGCATTTATTCTTCCTCTGTGCAATATAAACATTTGTGGGGCCATACAGTGAACTAGGCTGGGTTCCTGGTTAAACCTAAATTAAAAGCAACTCAGCATTTTATTTCACAGCAGTGCAGACAACATACAGTTCCCTAACAGTATAAGCTACCAACAGTTGTGGCTGCCCCAGTCCTGCCTGCTCCTATTGCATATTCTTACCTCCTCCTTTGTGCTAGCACTTAAGTCATGCAAGTGAATTGATGAGCCACCTCACTTACATTATATCCAAACAGGAAAAGTTTCAACTCAAAGAGGTTTTCATTTACCTTCAGAAAGTTATGTACCCTTCCAAATCCCTGCTTGTTTTTACTGTAATGGCCATATTGATAGTATAATGGAAAAGCAGAATATACAGGAAAAATACTATTTAATATAAACTATCATAATGTCTTCTGAGAGCCTGTATTTCATATTGTGTTTTTCAGCTATAATTTATATGATTTAATCATTCTGCTCTTGATATTTTAAAAGACTTTAAATTTGTTCCTTAATTTTTGCAAATGTGGGGGAAGGTTGATAGTTTTCATAGCCACAGTGAAAAGATTTGTTTAATATTCTCAAGTATGAAGAAATCAATGCTGTTTGATTTATGAAAATCTGCTACCCACTTGAATCTCCAGTATATCTTTTTTCATAATTGTCATATGACTGAAAATGGATAATAAGCAGACTATCAATTAGAATCCATTTCATGTTTTTGATTGACATTTCTTATTGTCTTAAATCACTTCATTGATTTTTTTCACAATATTTTACATAGAGAAAGACCTTGGAACGTTTTACATTTCATACTTAGAGGAGGTAAATCTAAACTGATTTTAAAACATAAGGACAGTGATGTTTCAGGACTCCTCTGCTAATCATTTTTTTATGAACCAGTGAATAGAATATTCTTACTGACTATTTTAAATATGGATTGCAGAGACAGTTGTCAAATTCAGTCAGTTCTGGCATTGGAATAAAACTATTTTAAACTGCATACTTAAAACTACTGTAAAAGAGCAAATGTCAGGTTAAATTCTTGTATGTATATGAGATAAAAACTCTTAAATGTTTATGGATTGATCATACAGGTTGAAATCCTGCAATGATCTGAGTATGTGGGGATCTGAGTCTTGTGTTTCATTGAATGAAGCAGGCATCTAGTTTTCAAATGCTTGGCTCCAGGTGTAGGAATTCAGAACAAATTATTATGCAATAGTTAATAGTCTCAGAAAAAGATTTTAAGCAGCCAGCTTGCTGAGTAGCAAATTATCTGAGGTCAGCATTTCCCACATGCAGCTTTGCATGCATCTAGAGCTAGCCAATAGAAAAATGTGAAAGACAGGTGAGTTAGAAAGCATTTACCATGCACCTTCCTCAGGGCCCAGAGTCCAGAACCCTTTCCTAAGAATGTATGTACATATTCTTTCTTTCTGAAAGCTGATGAACTTGATACCGTCTTTTTTTTTAAAAGATAGCATCATTTTACACAAGACAAAAAGTGGCTGGATCACTTCTCTGGGAAGAGAAGACCCCTTACTTGAAGGGAGTGAAACTTACCTATCTAGGCAGGATGCCTTAAATCACACATTACAAGTAACTGGGGTTGGAAAGGAGGAGTAGTGACACCTCCATCTCTTTACTGAAACTGTACTATGGGGCAAAAAATTTACATAGAAGAGAGGGGAAGAGAGTAGAAGACTCGGCCTGACTCTGAAAGTAGGGAAACTGGGGTGGCTGTTGGGCGGCTGTTTAAAATTAAGTTAGGCAGGGAGCAGAGACCACACCTTCCCTCCAACTGAGTTCTCTATGCAATCATGAAGAAATTGAGGGTCATTTCTGTTCTCTCACCCAAGGAGTCTCGGGTTATTTGTACCATGTTGATGCTTCAAAAGAAAGAATGAAATTGTGAATTCAATACAGTTTAGGTCTGAAACTGTGAATTTGAGCCTTGATGTCTGGATCTTGACTGGGCTCAGGCTGAGATGTTTAGTTGCAAAGAATTTAGGTGCAATGATGTTTATAACAGTCGAAAAAATCATGTCTTTTAGAACAATTCTGTGTGTGCCCAAAGGTGCACCTGCCTAGAAACATCTGTGGTATTTAGGTCTTTCTAGTGTCCTAAATTTAGTTTAGTTTGACACAGTCTTCAGCATGAATTAAATACCACCTGAACTGGCATCACATGCTTACACTTTTATATGGCCTTTTATCATTGATGTTAAAAAATACTCCTACAGTTAAAGCTAAATATGTGCTTAATTCCATTGCTGAATTAGATGAGAATGTTCAGCAGCTTACAAAATCAGCTCAGAACAAAATATAAGTAAAAATTTAAAACATACTATTCATTTAGAGTATTGAATTAACTGCAGGTAAAAGAATGGCCTATGGGGTGTGCAGCACAATAGCAGCTGGGCATATGCCTTCCATATGCTGCTTGGAAGGAGGCAGTGCCTGGAATGTACGATTGGAAAGGTGTACTGGCATGAAGCCTCTTGAAGGGGAAGAGATATAGCCAAAAAGAGGTCGTTAGAGCGAGAATGGGACAGGGAAACAATAGGGAAAACTGACTGGGGAAGGAGATAGGCAGCGCAGAGAGTCTCTGAAGCAAAATAAACATAGTGTAAGAGGCAGCATTTGCCTGCCATAGGCCAGACACTGCCGGATTCTGTCTACCTCAGGCAGCTGGAGCACGTGCTGCATGAGGACAGGCTCAGTGAACTGAATTTGTTCAGCCTAGAGATGAGAAAGCTTCCAGCCCCCCCAGTACCTTTGAGGAGGTTATCAGGAAGACAAAGCCACCATTGTGCATGGTGGGAGGACAAAAGACAACAGGCGTAAATTGGAATGAGAGGTTCAGGGTATAAGGAAAAGGTTTTTCACTATGAGGACACTGAAGCACTGGAGCAGGTTGCGAAGCAAAGCTGTGCAGTCTCTGCCCTTGGAGGTTTTCAAGACCCAACTGGAAAAGCCCTGATCAATATGGTCAGTTCTCATTGCTGACTCTGTTCTGAGAAGGAGGTTGGCCTAGATATCTCCTGAGGTCCCTTCCAACCTGAATTTCCCTATGATCCTACCTCTTTTTGCTTAAGAGGCTGGCTTATGGCCGCTCTATGGCTCTGCTACTACTACTATCAGACAAATTAGTGATGATTAAGTGACTTTTAAACTGGGAGAAGAAAAGAGAAATGAAATTTGAGAATTTTCACTTTAACAGTTTTGCTGCTTCTCTGAAGATGTCATGTGAAGGGGCGGGGGGGAACCATATACCACAACTAAGAAGATACTTTATTTTTCAGACAAGACAGTCTCCCTTCTCACCCTCAAAACAGCTATGTAATACCGTATTGTTCTGGTTGTAATGGTCAACTGCAGCATAAATCTAAGGTCGACTATTATAACTAGAACAATATGAATAAGCCTGCACCAGTGCTTGGGAAGCAGCAGCAGGAACTTATCAGCTGAGATCCCTAGTGCAGCTGATTCTTTTTGTACCATCTGATCCAAAGACCGCTGCTGCCAAGTACAAATACTGTGATGAATTGAGGCAGCAGGCAGTGTCTGTAGCTGTCAACCTCTGGATGTTGTCCCTTGTCTCACAGTCTCCTCTTGTCACTAGTTTAAGTGGCATTGGAAGCTCTAAGTGGGTGAAGAAGGATGGGAGAAACAACATAGCATCTACTGTCTCTATCTGCAGCTGGAAAAAGTAGTGATAGAACACTGGGGAAAGAGGAGAAGACCTGAACGTCACTCAAAGTGGGGATCTACTAATCCAGTATGGGTGATCACTAACCCAGTATGATTTTTGCTATGACTGTGCTCACAGAACTTCTCCACAGAGGAGTTGAAGCCAGTCACCCTGTTGCAAGCAGAAAGGGCTGGAATCTATACCAGGGAAATAGAAGTTTCCTGCTTCTGTTTGATACTTCCACTTAATGTGTATGCCTGGTCTACATTTAACTGAAGCAATCTGTTAGAATTTGAGGAGGGTTTTTTTCTTTCATAGTAAGTTTTCTTAACCATTTTGAGATGCCGATTACTTTAAAGCCAAAAGATAGTACAAAACAATGTTGTTGATATGTTGATAAAACTTCTAATCTTTTATTATATGTGCAACAGAAAAAATTCTGTGAAAGACTGAGTGGTTCCTCCCTTGAGATATTTGACATTCATGTAAGCAGTTTGCCACAGTTAGCAGTTTGCTATCTATTTTGATAGGACAGTTACATAATTTTTGCTGGAAAAATTACTGGTCTCTGATGACTGCCTTTCTTAGATAACGTATGTGTCAGATAAGATGAAGTACTTCGTCATAAAAGTCCAGCATGTGGACACAATGTGCTGAAGGGCTGCTGTATGGAAATCCTATGTTTCCTAATTACATTCTGACTCTGTGGGCATATTACAAATATGCTGCTTAATATAGTTGCAAATTCTTGTCTCTGATGGGTTTAAGTAGAGGGATTGAGCCTGAGAGCAATGCAATTCTAGAGGCAGAATAGAACTTTAATTGAAGAATCAAGGCCTTTTACCTGGCAGAACAGGATTTTGATTAGATAATAAAAACTGCATTATTAAAATAATACACACTCAGTTTAGCTTTTCTTACCCTTATGATGTTATCTGTGAACGTACATTTTAAAGTTTACATTCTTGTCTGTTTGAAAACTAGATTTACATTAAAAAAAGAAAAGTTACTCTGCATCCATGTTTCTGTAAAGGATGATATCAAGATCTTGGTAGCAAGAGCAAATATAGATTTGTTTTCAGTTTAATGGTAGAAATATATGAATAGCACATAGTTCTTTATTGAAAGTTAATATCATTAGCCTGTTTAGGATCACACTAGCTTGGTGATTTTTTTGTGATGGAAGCTATTTTATCACTCATCTAAAGAATTATATACTGCAGTGAGTACAAAAGTCCTTCATGATAAATGACAAAGGTAAAACATATTATAAAATACACCATTGATATGAGTGTATGATGAAAATTCTTGAATGCCTTGAAGGAAGCATGGCACAGTGTTGAGGTCCTACATACAAAAACATCTGGAGGAAGAATAGACCTTTACAGTTACGTTTTGATGCCTATTTCATTAATGATAATCATATTTCCGAGATCTTTTTGTGTTGTTGGTAGGCAGTGCACAGTATTCTGTACCAAAAGTGATGTAAACACAAATCAAGGGTACAGTACTTTATTTTCGTACTTGTCTGTCTTTTGTATGTAAGGCATCCGTTAGTTTCTCTGTTATAACAGCTAAACATTGCATCTCATTATTATTATATGAAATGAAGAACGATTTGTGCATAACTTGGACTTACCCATTTGTTCTTGAAAATATGTCTAGATATTAAGTCTTCTAAAATACCAAGTTTAGTAGATCTTTCATTCTTTCAATAATTATTTAGATAGAATTTCTTTTCTGTTATTTTTGTGTAAGACTTATCTGATTAAGCCCATGGTTTATGGAATGAAATATTATTTCCTACATATTTTTTAAATATATCCTTTTATAATAATGTTTTAGAGGTATTCTAAAAAATGCCTTGAATTAGTTTCCTTTTATTGCAAGTCGAGTTTGTATAGAATTAAGGGAGGTACTATATGACCATGTCCTGAGTATCCAGGTCTTCTGTTTTAAAGCTAATCATTTGATTTAGAAAAGACTAGCAGTCCATATTAAAACCTGTGGAAAAAATAAAATATGCCCCTGCTTTTCTTACTGTCATATTGCTATTGATTTAATCAGACATTAGTGCTTTGCATTAGATGTCTTCTTAGCTACAGCCATTCAGGCAAAGATATATGTGTACCCTACTAACATTGGCAGCCAGAATTTGATAAACCTAACCCCTCCATTTTTCATAGAAGTTGAAAACATGCATTCTTACTTCTCAGATCAAGTCTACTGACCTCTTTCTACAGTTATCTGCTGCTCCATGCTCGCATTTTCTCTGATGTTCTTTACATATCCTTCAGCTCTCTCATTTTTTCTCATTTCTCATTTCATGTTAGTGATTTTTGTCTTGCAATAATGTTCAGTGCTTGGGGTGGGGGGGAAGTGTTCCATGTGGCTTAGAAACCCTAGATACTCATTTTTACCGTAAGAAATCTCTAAGGAATGAGCTCATTATACTTTTAAATTGCAACTTCATAGGTAAGACTGAAAAATTATTTTCCACAGAAAGCGTACATGTATTAGCTGAATTTTTACATCATTTAGACAATGTTTTACTACCTCATCTCCTGCTCTTCTAATTTGTGTGCCCTTCATTTGTTTGTCAGGTTTTAGATTAATAGTTTTAAGGTCAGAGGAACAATTAATATTACTTGATTTGTTCTCCTGCATAAAATACCCCTTCAAACTCAGAAAGTGATTTCTTCATGAAATGTGTAACTTCTGGTTGAGTTCGAAGATTACTTTTTTAAAAAGTCATCCAACCCTAATGTAATGATGGTGTTAGAGAGTCCACTACATCTGGAAGTCATGCTACTGTTTAACTAAATTTAACGAATGTACCACTGTTAGAAATTTGCTCTTTTATATTTCTAGTCTGCATTTTTCTTCTTTCAGCTTTTAGTTTTTGGATCTTGTTTTGTGAGTCAAAACTAGAGAGTCTGCTTTCCCTGAGAAGATGCTTACCAGTTATCAGTATGTGTGGATTGTACAGCTAGTCTATATTTATATATAATCTACCATAGAATAGTCAAATATCGTTGTGTAAATATTTTAGTTAGCCATCCCCTTACAGAGAGATACTACCTTTAAAAATCCACAAAAGTAATGTTTTATCATTCTTCAGATGTCTGCTTAAATCCCACTTAAGTCATAAATATTTTATGAACTTCTGGTATGCCTTTGGACATATTTAAAATGTATTATAATATTATTATTCGGAACAACAATCTAGTCTTAATATTTTATTTGATAGTGTCTGAGGATTTTTGGTCATCCAATTGTTCATCTAGTATGAAGATTTCAGGCAATGCAATAAAATTGTATAAAGTCCAGCAAATATAATTTGTCATTTAACTTTAAAAAAAGAGCAAAATTATGTCAGTACAAATCAGTCAGCTACACATTCAAGCTTGCATGAGATTTCACAAACTCTTTAGTCTAGCGTTATCTGACAAAAGGAATCTTTACAACACCAAAATTTTAATTGTGTGTCAACTATTGACAATACTGTGCCTACAAATAGCGTACAACATTCAGATGTTTGGATATAAATTTTGTTGAGGAAACTATTAGGTTTTAACAGACTTGTTTTTATTTGGATCGTCATTTTTCCTTTTCCTTGTCACCATATAGAATTGAAAATTGTTTCTTCTTAGGTGAAAAAACAAATGGCCTTTTAGCAGCAGTAGACCAGTTCTTCCTCTACTGTGCAATGTTCCATTAGCCAGTAATAACAGAGCGTATATTAAAATAAGTTTGCGAGGCAATCACTAAATTGCCATTAATAAATCTGTACATTATTAATTTGTTTTCAGTTTGATGTTTCATATGTTGAGCCTTAAAATGTCTTCCTTATACTCCCATTGCATATTTTTTCCCTCTTTTCTCTTATTTGTTCTTCTGCTTCCAGCAAGCAGAACAGAGAGCTCTTGTTCTTTTATGATACTAAATATGCTACATTTTTACAGGTTTTAAGTTAGTAATCTTTTAACACAAATAGCAAGAAAGTTTGCCTGATGGCGTGTTTAGCACTTGCATGGCTAAGCACTTCTAAACTTGTAAAGTACAGGCAAAATGTTTGTTCTCATTACCGAAACAGTTGCTCTAAAAGCAGCTCTAGCTGAGATTCATGCATGACCTTTCCTGTTTGAAGTTGTTTGCATGTCCCAAGGTATAACAAATTACTGGGTTGTACTTTTGTTTTGGCTAAAAGCTTTTCCAGAATGATGTTTCACCAGTTGCACTGTAATGTTCAGTGATGATTTGTGGTTTCATTTTTCTTTAATTATTAAAGACAGACGGTATGCACAAGTTTCATATGTTACAATGCATCCTAAACAGCTTGCTCATGTGAGACTTGAAAGTTATGGAACTTTCCCATATGAATCCGTAGCTGACTGAAGCAGAAACACCTGTTTTTTGATGTTTTTAATGGTAAATGTTTGAGCCAATATAAGGAAGGCTAAATGTTTAGAGAGACACTGATGCAAATTAGAAAATCACTTTTGTGATATGTTACTGAGGCAGAGAGCTCGATAGGATTTAAGAGAACAGACCAACTACTGATGGTGAATAATGTCCCAAATTGCACTGTGTAAGTACTTCTGAGTTAGAAAGCTACTTACTGAAAGGTGCAACCTGTGAAAAATTTCTCATCTTTCTTCAAATCTGCTTAAAACTCACCCAAACCATTACTCCTTCAAGCTGTTCTAGGCTAACTGGAGTGTTCAACTGTAATCCCTGCTTACTGTAGTTAGAGATGTATGGGGAGCTTTACACAGTGCTTTGTTCCTTCGCTGAATTGCAGTATCTGCTCTTTCATCTCACCTACTGAGGGATTAAGGATAAGGTCCAAAATACAGTACCCCAGACAGATGACTAAATTCTACATAGAGTCTGATTTTAAAAATTCAGTCCAAAAAGCCACCTGTCCAGTGGCTGCCTAACCCTGAAGACAGTTTCTGTGAACATCTAAGGAATTTTTCAACTGCATATGTGGGCAAGGAGAGATAGTGATTTTCTAAGTCCCTTGATTAAGTGACTTGTTTTCGTCTAAATTTGTGCTGTGATGCATCTGCTCAGATCAACCTTAAATCTTGAGAGGTTTGATCCAAATGACAGCTGTGACTGTAGCAGAAAACACAACAGATGTATGTGACCTCCTTCAGAAAGAATGTTGGAGGTATGTTATTGACTTTTTTGTAGTTGTTGTTTATTTGTTTGATTTTTTTTTTCTGCTTGGAATGCAGTGATTGCTTTTGCAACTTCACCTTTAACTGTAGACTGTCTAAATGCACATCATTTTACTCCTAATTGAATGATATTCCCAGTAGATGGGAGGTAGACTGCCTTTTGTTAATAGTTCTTCTAAAGCCTTGACTGTTGCTTTCTTCTGGGCCTACTGGGCAAAGATAGTTCTGTAGTTGGATGATCAGGGCATGCTGCTGGGAAGTGAAAGTAGTAGATTTGAAATTTTGTGAATTGAAGAGAGAAATGAACCAAGTCACCACCAAGTCATGCACCTCCCGAGCATGTATTCTGACTCCTAGGTAAGTATGCAAAAAATGGTAATACTATTTAAGAGGACATTACTGAAAGTAGATTCTTAGTCTTCAGAAGAGAATTTCAGGGTCTAGATTTTCAGTAAACAAATATTTCTGTTTTAAAGCCTTGATTCAAGTGACAGAACTCCAAAGAGAAATGGAAATTCACATATATCCCTGTATTCAGCATTTTGATGGACTACCTGTAGGTGGTTTCTTTCTCTGCACTTGGACTTTCTGAATTGCTGTTCTGAACTGTCTTATTTTCTCACCAGCAATGTAAGGAGCATGGGCTCAAAGAGGCTAATTTAGGCTCTTTGAATCACCTGGATGTTGGAGGCTGGTGTTCAACTGTCATTTTGGGTTTGTATCATGCATAATTCAATGGAGCAACAGTCTTTGATTAGCTATCTAGAAAATATTATAATGTAAATATTGGTTATTAACTAGTGGGAGATTTAAAAAAAATCTCTCTAAACTGTAAAATTGTTCATGAGGGATTATGTCTTTCTCTGCAGCATCTAGAATTGTGTTTTTTAGCCTCTAATTTGAGGTGTATTCTCTTTTTCTGTCTCATGCTTTTCCTTCTTTCCTCCCTAATTGACTGTTTTAGATGTATACTCACTTTACTTCAGGGTCTTTTGACAGAAGGAGAGAAATGGGCCAATGCCAAAGCTTCTCCAAAGGCAACCTTATTGAAAATACACTGTCCTCCCAACCTGGGATTTTTTTTGCCTTCTGCCAATGCTGAGTTTCAGCAGCTTTCTTCTTCCTGTTGTCCCTTTCTTCTTTCTTCCCACAACTTTTACCCCCAAAGATTGTGTGGGCAATCATTTTGAGACTTGACGCAAGTCACCAAGCATAACTGTAACAGTCCTTGAAAAAGTAGGAGACACAGTGCAACAGGCCTTCAAACTTCCTTGCAATCAGCAAACATTTCACTAAACTCGAGGCCCACAGGTTCACTGTCAGCAATAGAATAGTAGACAAGGTGTCCATTGAAGATCTTGTTCTGACATTTCCTTTGTTTGCAAGGAACAGAAACTGTCTGATTAGAATGATCATTTTGGAAGGTGTTTTTCTAAAGAAAGGAAATGAGATGCATTGGAAAGTGAGGTTTTAAGAAATATTTTCAAGGTTCTTGTGTTTTAAGGACTCCTAAAGCTATCTGGTATTTGCAACCTAGCCACTGGAAGCTTATACTACCGCATGAAAAATCACAAAGTGAAAATAAAGTTGCACTGAATACTTCAATAAGTATCAAGACTAACAAAGCCTGATATCCTGCCGTTTTTTCTTTTCTGATTGCTCGTCTCAAAATGAAGCTTTTCCTGCTGGTGTTTAATAAGGTATTTGGTGTCTAATAACATGAGAGAGAAGCCTCTCAACTGGAGCACTCTTCTCTGTCCTCCAGTATTTTCACAAAACATACAGGCTGCTAATTATGCTTAAAATCTACCTTTTTCCCAGAGTCAGTTGAAAATGACCAACGGGTATACATCATTAGGAATGAAGGCAGGCAAGCATAACAACAGCATGGATACCATTAGCCTTATTTCTTTATGAAGCTGTGGCAGAACGTGAACCCATGTGCGTTCTTTCCATTTGCCAGAAATAAAACGAGATAACAAACTCAATAAAATTAAACTATTGCAATCACAAGAGTGAATAGTATAAGCAAGAAAAAGATTGAATTCCTTTCAATCAGAAGCTAGTCCTTGAAAATGAACCAAAAATCTATGAATGCATAAGATGAACTGAATTCCATAAATTTAATGTGAAAATCAGTTGTCTCTCTCGGAGCCTTAGACCTCAGTTTTGGAACTGCCAGAACATTAGTGTCTTCAGTGATTTCCACACCAATGAAGTAAGTAGTATGATCACTAAAGTTGACAGCAAGGTGCATCAGCAGTACAATACAGAACTTTCTGTAGAATCAGAACATCTGATGCAGATCTTTTGGTCATTTAAGTTGAAAGTACAATTTATTTTGCTATAGTGACAGAGGATAGACCTTTATCTTTCTGCCTTCCATCTTTAGCCTTAGGTACTATTCCATATGGCTAAGGTTACAGAAACTGATACTCAGTTATGTAATTAACTGGAAAGTACCTTGTTGTTTATTGGGTCCTATTGTTTAACCTCCCGATTTTAATGTTCTAAACATGTGAATTTACTGGAAAGATACGGCTTATCTAAGAAACACTTCTCAAATTTTATTAAATGTCTTCTGGAAACATATATTTGTAAACATAGAAAGATAGCAATCATGAAAAAAACACTTTGCTTGCTTAGAAGCAATCAAGGGATTGCAACTACAAAGCCACCAATAAGACTGAACATTTTTATGTATATTAAATAGTTTATTGTATAAAAACATTTGTGTAGTATTAATGAAAGCCAGCCTTGCAACAATAAGTTCTTATAAATAAAATAGAATTAAGCGATAGATAAAATGTGTGGAAGAACCAGTTGTTTTGTCTGTAAACCAACTGTCTATGTTTGCAAATGACTGAGAATAAGACCAAAACAGTTTTTTCAGTATTCATTAATATACAGTATAGTTTTGTAATTTACGCAATCTATATGAGTAAACCTGTGAGATGAGAAGGTTTTTGCTACTTATGTAAGTGAAGAACAATTTATAACACTTAATTTCCCAGCTCTTATGCTCCACACTGTGTCTTGGGAAGAGTAATAAAAGGAATTCTTCCAAGAATAGGTATTTTATGGAAAATTACCATTAGAAAACTTATTTTGTTTTCAGTGATAGAGATAAAATGGTATGAATGATAGAGATAAGATGGTATCATGGGATAATAAATTCTTCCCACATTGATAAAAATCCATTTTGGATTTTTTTAAAAAAAGCATTTATTCAGTGAGCTGTGAGTTCAGTTAATAGACTTATGGAACATAAATATTTAGTGACAACTTTAATTTATTCTAAGGTACTAGTTGAAATCTCTTGGTGAAGGCCATGGGAATTTTTATAGCTTTCAAGAAGCTAGGATTTTACTCCTGGCATGAGACTTTGTATTGGATATTTAATTTAGTTTTCTTAAAATATATCATTCTTTTTCTTTAGTGATCTAAACAGATTCACATCCTGTGTTAAAATATTACTTTTTAATGCCTATATATGCTTTCTGTGGACTACCAAAATTGAAGCAAACTGATAACTGCGGACTTTGGCTGTAAAGAGTATAGAATATGGAACAATTATCAGTAAGTCAAATTTTTGCTGCCATGACCTCTGTATTTATTTAAATACAGATTATTAATTATTAATAAAATTAATAAAGCTCTGTACTTTATTTTCTCAAGACAGTATGATGTATTGTCTTCCTGTGCTGCAACTGAAATTCAACTATCAATATATATAACTCCTTAACCTGAAAAATATCCATGCTTATGCTTAAGACTTAAGTAAGAGAGGTCTTGATATTTTCAGAATATGTGTATGTGTAATGGGATGTAAAAGAGACAAAATCTTTCTATTTTCATCTATATGCATTTTTTTCAGCTTTAAATGGAAAAAGCAGAAATCTAGGTGCTTACTATGGAAGGCCTTGTATTTAGTTGTTTAAATATACATGCTTATCTTTTAAGCTCCTGATTTTTTGAAGTATGGTATAAAGAGCTTGAGGAGGATGGACCAACCTAAATTTTCTTGACTCATTCTTGTCATTTCCAGCTGCAGTGTTTTGCAGTATTCTAGTTTGAAAGTGAACATGTGGATAGTCATGTCAACATGGAACTAGAAAATGCGGAAGTAAAGGTGGAGAGGCTGTATGTGTATATATGTAACTGGTGTCACTGTTCGTGTATTGATGCACAATGAAGAACCAGAGGGGCCTAAGTAACTAAGCTGTCTTAGTTTTGAACAGCTCTTCAGTCCTTTTTATGGCATTCAGAGTGTATTAGTCTCCCTGGTAAACCATGTCCTTTCCAACACAGACCCGAGGAAAATAAGATATACAGGTACCTCATCAAACCTGTCAGCAGTGTTTGACCCTGAGTATCTTCTAATTGTCTTTTCTTTCCAGTATCACACCTTTCTTTCTCTTATTTCAGTCATTTTTAAACCATACATTTCACAAGGGTTTTAGGACAGCTGTCTGTCTTTGCAGGAATGAAACAAAATAAGGAATCTACTAGTTTCTGTTGGCACTGAAGTCTGTATTGTCTCGAGATCTCTCATAAAGTTTGGTGTTAAACAAAGCAAGAGGTAGAACCAGTCCTCATACCATGACAAAAATAAAAGCTTTCAGGGTGGGAAAGAAATGACCCGTCAGAATTGTCTTGAAGCTGAGTGATAGAAATTGACCTACCAGTTCAGGGTGACTGATTCATTTTTGCCAGTCTCCCAGGCAAGTCAGCAGCACATTGTGGTCTTCAGTGTAAAACATTGCTGATAGGTTTAATGAAGTAGGTATGGATATCTTCCTCTTAGCTGCGCCAGAGAGGAAATAGGTTACAAGCAAGATTAATACACTCTGAATGTTGTAATCAAGTCTGAAAGCCCAACTGCACAGATTAGGGCCATTGGCAGAGAATTCCAGTTCTCTAGAAGAATGTGTTTAATTTTGTTCTAATTATTTGTATGGTCATTCTTCCCAAGAATAAAAGACTGTATTACACAGTAACTGGAGAGAATTAAAAGACCTAAAAGTTTTTTTTTTTTCAGCCTGGGCATAAACACTTCACTGTTTCATGTTGGTTTAAAAAATGTGCTTATGTGTGGTAGTATTTATTAACTGTAGGATGATTTACACTGAAAGGGTTTTCTAGCAGTCTTCTGGTGCAATTCCTTGCCAGCTGTATGCTCAAAGCAGGGCCAACTTCAAAGTTACATTAGGTTGCTCAGGGTTTTGTCCAGTTGAGTACTGCATGTCTCCAAGGATGGATGTTCTGTATCTTTGGACAACCTGTTCCAATGACTACCATCATTGTGAAGAAGTTTTTTTCTAGTATCCTTTATATCAGTTTGGGACCATTGCCTTTTGTTGTGCTTCTCTGGAAGAGTCTGATTCATCTCCTCTGTGCCCTCACGCTGGGTAACTGAAGACAGCAATCAGATCCCCTTTAAGCCTCTGTTTCTTAAGGCTGAAAAAAACATTTCTCTCAGCCTCTCCTCACATGTCATGGGCTCCAGCCCCATCTTCATTTTGATGGTCCTCCATCATGGCTCCAGTATGCCAATGTCCTTCTTCTACTGGGGGGTCCAAAGCTGGACATTATGCTCTAGATACAGTCTCATGAGCACCAAACAAAGGGAAAGATTTATTTCCTTCAACACTGTTGTTAATACAGCCCAGAATGTAGTTGTTCGTCTCTGCCACAAGGACACACAGCTGACGTATCAACTTGTTATTCACAGAGATCCCCAAGTTCTTTCCTGCTGAGCTGCCTTCTAGCCAGCCAGTGCCCAGCCTGTACTGTCACATAAGGTTATTCTGTTCCAGGGCAGGATTTTGCGTGTGCTGTTGTTGAACTTTGTGAAATTCCTGTCAGCCTGTTTCTCCAGCCTGCTCTGAATAGCAGCCCTGACTGCTCCCCTGAAACCTGTTGTCATTCGCAAAGTCGCTGAGGGACCATTCTGCCCAGATTGTTAATGAAGATGTTAAATACCTCAGGCCTCCTGTAATGACCCCTGAAGAATGCTACACGTGACCGATGATCAGTAGTATTTTGCACTGCTGATTGCTATCCTTGGGCGCAACAGTCCAGACATTTTTCCACCCACCTTTTGGTCAGTCTTACAAAGTACTCATCACTTCTGTCCTCCATTTCATCATTCAGGAACAGGGATCACAAATCATGGCTAAACCTTTGATTTTTTTTCTTTATTTGGCTACGGCACATGCAAAAAGAGTAAGTGGGTTTTAAACACCAAAGTCACAGATTCACAGAATAGCTGGAACTGGAAGGGAACTCTGGAGATCATCTGCTCCAACCCCCCTGCTCAAGCAGGCTCTGCTAGAGCAGGTTGCTCAGGGCTGTGTCCAGTTTGGTTTTGAACATCTCCAAGGATGGAGACTCCACAGCTGCTCTAGGCAACCTGTTCTACTGTTCAACCACCCACACAGCAAAAAAATGTATCTTAGATTCAGACGGAATTGCCTGTGTTTCAGTTTGCCCCCATTGCCTCTCATCCTCTCACTGGGCTCCGTCTTCTTTCCTGTCCCCCATCAGCTAATTTTACAGATTGGTAAGATTCCCTGAGCCTTCTTTTCTCTGGGCTGAACAGGTCCAGCTCTCTCAGCCTCTCCTTATGAGAGAGATGCGCCACTCCCTTTGTGGCCCTTTGCTGGACTCCCTCCAGCAGCTCCATACCTCTTATACTGAGGGGCCCAGAACTGGACCCAGCACTCCACATGTGGCCTCACCAGGGCTGTGTAGAGGGGAAGGATCACCTCCCGTGACCTGCTGGCAACGCTCTGCCTAGTGCAGCCCGGGATACCACTGGCTGCTTTTGCCATGAGGGTGCATTGCTGCCCTGTGTTCAGTGTGGTGTCCACCAGAACCCCAGGTCCTTTTTTGCAAAGCTGCTTTCCAGCTTGTCAGCCACCAGCCTGCACTGCCATTTTAATTGTAATATGAATTATGGTTATAAGGAGGTATTGTTTTCTTATTTATATATTTTTGATATTTTGAGTGGAAATCATCAGATGCTTGTAGTTAGGAATTTTCTTTTAATTTTGTTAAATTGAAGCAGAAATGTTTTCTTTCTACCATAGCATTTATTAATATAGTAACTTGAGAAAAGTAAGATAAATATATAACATATATAAAGATTTTTTGGGAGACTTTTAAAAATTCATCATCAATCATCATTATTATTGATTAATACTGTTTTTTCAAGGTTTTTTTATTCCTCCCCAAGTGCAGGGCTTTACACTTCTCTTTGGTGAACTTCATGAGGTTCATCTCTGCTCATTTCTCTAGCCAATCGAGGTCCCTCTGAATAGCTGCACAACCGTGCGGTGTATCAGCTACTCCTCCCAGTTTTGTATCATCTGTGAACTTGCTGAGGGTGCATTTGTCCCATCATCCAGATCATTAATGAAGATGTTAAGCAGTACTGGCCCCAGTATCAACCCCTAGGGGACACCACTAGTGACTAGCCTCCAGCTGGACTTCATGTCCCTGAAGTCTGGAAGTATCAGAAATAATATATAAGATCAACATACCATTCAGATTAGTATCTTTATTTACACCAAGTACTCAAAGGGTTTCTCTTGAGAAAGAAACATTTTCTGAGCTGGTCTTGATGTAACCCTCATGTTTCATGGATCAGATTCTGTCATTCATATGACTGTACTGGTAACAAGCAAAGCAGCTTCCCATGTCATTATAATTAATATGATTTTCTTTCAGTAGATTATTGTATTTAAATAGAAGTTTGTCATTCAAAGCTCTAAGACTCACATATATTACTATGTCTTCATCATATATGGGTAGAGCAGGGAAGCGTTCCTGTCCCCAGTGGAGGAACAAGGGGAGAGTGAGGAAACTGAGGTTACAGAATGAGGGAGACTCAGGAATATAATCTTTATCTTCTAATCCTCAATGTCTTGCTCAGACTATCCTTCTTTAGTGATGTTTCAAAATGGTTGGTAGCTCCTAGTCAAGCAGTCAGAAGATACTGCAGCAGTAGCTTACCCTCTAGAATCCACATCCCAACTTCTCACTCTGATTTTTAGTCAGACCTCTTATAGACAGCAACAACCATATTTCTCTTCCTCCCGCACCTTGGTTTTATCCTTCTACCAGAGCCCCTGCCATCAGGGATTTTGTGAGCACTGGAATCACAAATTTTATTGAGGTTTACATTACAAATTTATTTTAAAAAGTCCTTTTTTCATATATATATATATGTACATATATATATGTATATCTATTAGTCTCTGCTGGATGGTTACATATTTAATTATGAAATTATTTTCTGTGAGTTCTTTTTAAAATTGGGAAGCTCAATGCATTTGTTTCAAGAACATCATCTTTTCAGAAATTCCAAAGAAACAATTTGGTTGCCTTAATAACAAAAGGCACCTGCTATTTAAGGTTTAATCTTTTATCTCATATTCACAAAAGCATTCAGGAACCAAAGTCTCCTTGAATTCACATGAAATCAATGGAATGTGAACTACTAAATGCTATTATATGTCACACTAAATACAAATTTACAAATGTCTCCATCTATCTCATTAAGATCATGGGTCCATAGAATTCATTTCTACATCAGCTCACTGCTCTCTGAGAATAAGAATCAACTGACATCACTTTTATACTCTGTAATTTTAAGATCACATTAGCCACCATTTTCTGAAGAGCTGAACTGCATATTCTATCCCAGTGTGATGAACACAGAGGCTGTAATTCTCACTTTCTGATATCATTATTATTGCTCTATAATCAATGTATCTTATATCTATTATTTCTTCTGAAAGTGTGCAGGCCTTCTATATTTATTATATAAAATTTCTATAATTACACTTCCAAGATGTGTAATACAGAAGGGGGAGGAATGTAATTAGTGTTAACAGGGCTATGAGAATTCTACTATAAGTTTCTAGATTTTTCTAAAATATACTCGCCTGTTCGAACCTACAAATCTTTCAGTGTACTTTCTGTATCATTAATATATATTTATTTTATACTCAATTACCCATTTCTGGTGATGTAATAGGAGTAAAGTTTCGTTATACTAGAGGTACTAGAGGTAGTAAATATAACAATGTAGTGTTTGAAATATTGTCGTCTTTTCCTACCAGAGTCAATGTTATTTGGGCCTGTAAAATTCCCCTATATGTGACAGAAAAGCTGAGATAAAGTTTAACTGTCAAATGTATTTTTAAAAAAGTAACGTGAAGGTCATGAAGCATAAATAAATTGAAATTTGTAATGCCTGTATGTTCATTTTGGAATAGAGTTTAGGTTGTGAGGTTTTTACAGGTTAAAAAAAGTAAATAGCTTGAACCTGCCCTATGAGAGACCATGTTACCTTGGCAAAGTTGAGATCAGTGGAACAATTTAAACTGATGCTGTCTTTTTGTGCTGTTGAGCGTACTCTGTAAGGATTTCCTGACTTTGCAATTTACCTCTTCTTACCTGAATTAATATGCTGTTACGCAAGCTCTGTGGAAAGCTGCAAGGTCCACCACAGGGGCAGATTTCTGGGGAGAAGTGAGCCTTGTACCATATGAATACTAGCTGTTTTTCACTTAGAACTGAGGTGGAAGAAGTTTGTTCTGTGTGAGAAAGACAGCTGGTTAGCTACTACTCAGCTTTATTATTGTAATTATTTTTGATAGTGATTAGAATAAACATGGACTGAATGTATCATTATGTTGGTTGGTTGAAGCAAAACTAGGTGAATAAATTAACTGATATCATTGGAAGAGTCAGTTTTTAGACATCAGGTTAAACAGACCTACTTTAGTAAACTCTGCTGAAGGAAGGTACCTCCAGAAAGTGGCTCCAGTATCCGCCTCATTCTCCCTAATAGAAGCAAGCTTACTATTTTTATATATGCAGCTTTTCAAGCTTCATTTGCCATTGTATATCTTGTCATCTGTTGACTTTATTCTTCTGGAAGTTGGCCCTTTGCTTTTTGTCATCTTTCTGAACATGATTTCATTTGTATCTAATATAATCTATCAGGTAAGGGGACATAAATTGGGAAAACATGTTGAAATGGTTGGTAATCAGTAACTATTCTGTAACTAGCCTAAGTGGAGACTTTAACCTTCCGTGATCATTTTACTCTTTCTTTCCCCTCTTCTATCATTATTAGTCTGACTTGTTTAGGTCTAAGGATAGCAGTCTTCTGTATTCATAGAACTTCAGAGCTGTGTAATCATAACAGGGTATCTCATCACTGTTTCAGTGGTGATAGTAAGATGGTATTTTGACAGCATATAGGTATCCATCAAGTAACTCCTATTTCTTCTGCAACTTAGCTTGCAGACAGTAAGTCTGCAATGTCAGTAGACATTTTGCTTGCTTTTTTAACCAAAAGGACCACAGTAACACATGAGCAGGACTGTGATTGATTAACAGATTACAGTGAATATGAATTAAGCATAGCATCCCCAGAGCTACATGACAGAAGTGTTACTAATTCTCCTAGTTATTATCTCATGATAGCTAACATCCTGAAGATGTTCTTCTGTTATTAAATTCTTGCAGAGTGAGAGTGAGAGTGTTATATGAAATACTGAATAACATTTTTCACAGAGACGCATCGGGCATGTGTCCGATTTCAGCATGAGAAAGAACATAACTGTATGCTGCTGTGGCATGCAATTCAGTACAGAGTAGCTATTAAAGTAAGTACTGAGAAGTCCAGGTGAACACATGCAAATTGTACCAGAAGCTGTAGACCTCTGTACACTTTCAGTGCTATTGATATCTGTGTCAGTTCAATTAAAGCTGTACGGAGTATGCTTACATGTGCTGTCATAATCCTTTCTACTATAGAAGCATCTTCACAAGACAGGCCTATGAGATTTTTAACCTGTGCCTACTCATGTTTAATATGATACGTGTGTGTATTTTATGTATAGAATATGTAATTACTGAATCGTAAATAGATGTAGTTACACAGAGATTGCACAGATTTATACAGATACCTGTACAAATACAGATATCTATGTTTATGTATTTGCACAGAGCTAGCCTCATAAAAAAATTTTTTTTACTATAATAGCTATATTCACAATTAATTTATCTTGATTCATATCTTGAATTCTGTTTTCATACCTTTTGGATATGTGATAAGCCTTAAAACCAAACTGTTTAATGCATTTTCAGATACATGTATGAGAAAATATATATGCAATCATAAAATTCATCATTGTTTGTTATCATACTTGGATAACTAATGTGGCTATATTGAAGAAATGGAGAAATCATTATTAAGTATTTTTAAAGAGCTTTATCTTTAGCATAAGATTTGTATGAGAACATTTAGTTTCGGGATTGCTTCCCTGAATTACGAATTCTTGGAAGGGCTCATAATGGCAGTATTTCTTGTGTTCCTTCCTGTTACAGTCTTCATTGCATAGTTTTGTAGGTAACAGGGGAGTTGCTAGCAACCCTAATACAGATTACATAACCTTTCCCATTTTTATATTCTTTTCTTTGAGAAACTGTCACATTTACAGGGTTTGCAGCCGTTCTTTAATTCTGTGTAAAAAAGGCCATCAGGCTATGGTGTATTTTTTGTAATAAGAAATCCTCTTCAGCTTTTGCTGAAATATAAACTGTTGAATGTTGTTATTTCCTTTCTTTCTTGCATTTTACAGCAGAACTGTCACCTAATACTAGAATGGTACTGCATAAGCATTTTGAGGCTGGGCTGGCTTCTCTGTCAAAGTGAATGCTTCCGAAGCCTCTGAGCAGCTGTATAGTGCAAGGGGTAGGGGCAGGAGATGAACCAGGCCAAGCTGTCCCCTCTTCAGAACTGGCCTTTATCCCACCTCTGACAAAACTACTTGCAGAAGAAATGAAGTTGGATTCCCACTCTCAATAAATATTTCCCTGCATCCAGGGCATTTTGTTCCTCCATGCAGTTTCCCTTCCTTTTCCTCCTCCCCTGCCTCTGACACAAGCACCATATCATCACAGAGGTGTCTTAATATCCAAACTGAGAAAGTTGAGAGCGGGAGGAGAAAAAGAGAGCAGAGTAGGTTGTTACACTTGCCAAAGGTGGAACTGTTTATTCACTTTTTCCTTTCAAAAAGAGCAGCAGATTAAATATGAACAAATACTGTTTCAGTTGTAATGTGCACCAAATTTAGGAAATGCCAGATTCCAGGTTGCCCATGCTTAATTGCTGCCTCTTTGTTCATTTATAGTATGCTATAATTTTTAACAGTGTTATAGCATACAAATTTTTGTTAGTATCTGTGTCTCATTCAGTCCTCAGGATAAATGCACAAGGGTCAGAAATGAGACTGCATGTGCAACATTAAATCTGCTATTTTTAGATTAGTACTTTATTTTGCAACATTAATGCTTTTAAATAATTAAATAAAATTGAATTTAAAATCTTTTGCTCAATCCTTGTATGTATACAAATGTAACTAAATCTAATGAGCAAGTATCTGAGAAATTAATATTTTAGAAATGTATGTATGTCAGATACATTTTCATTTCAATCACTTGAGGAAATTATTCTTGCTAAAATTTATTTGATCTTAAAATCCTGATAATAATCAACAATGATTAACAAAGTATATAATATCATAAAAGTCCTTCTCTAACTTTATTTACCATTTTTGAGTCCATGCATGTAATGAAGCCAAGCAAGAATTTCTAGCTGTAAAATTCTAAGCCATTCAGCACTATGAACAAAACAAATTTTAGAAAACATGATAGAGATTCTATTATAAAAATGTTATTAGTATGCATAACTCAAATTCATTATGGTGAGGACTACCTTTCCTTATACTTGCATCCCTCACTTTATCAAGATTATAGTTACATTTACCAGATTATAATACTTCTGAATTTTGCACATTCACTCCAGTGAAGCTTGCAGACTTCTTTGTAGCATAAAGGTTTTTTTCATTTCATTTTATCTGATGATGTTTATGATTCATACTAATTACAGCGTATTCTCCTTGCTAATGCTCTTTACAGTTCTTGTTCCGTTTTTGTTCATTAGTTCTCAAGAGGGAAACTGAGAGGCAGGAGAAAAGCTTGAGTGAGATACCTGTCCTTTCTTATGCCTCAGGCCCTTCTGACAGTTTTTAAAATTATGTTTTCCTTCCGCCTTCTCAATTTGCTGGATGTTCAACTTGCATCTTACTCTTCATCTGGCTGCAGAAGGGTTACCTTCATCATATAGTTAAAGAAAATAACACCATTGCATATGTTCTCTAAAATATTCTTCCAAATGAATTCTTGTTGATCCAGCCTTCTTTCAACAGAAGGCAATCAGTAATTGTTGTTACAGTTTGCAGTTTTTCTTTCTTCTGTTGCTTCTTTACTGTAAATGTAAAACTGTTTGATGTATATTTATATTACAGGTTGAGTGAAAAAAGGCAGTTGTTGAAATCCTAAATTAAAAATAAATTGTGTGTTTTGTAAATGACATTTTTTTAAACCAGATATGCAGTTTATATACTAAGAATATATTACTCCCTAAAATGTATTTCAATGGGGTCTTAAAAATAGTTACTGAAAAAAGAAACCTTTGATAGACTGAGTTGCCAAATAAGTGATTAAATAGATTTTCTGTAAAAATACTAACTCTACATAGGGGCATCCAAAAGGAGGAGTAAGCAATTATATTTATTCTCAGAAAAAACATCTTGTTTTTTCTTTCATTGGTTGTATTTTTATCCCCCAAATTTAAATTATTTAAATCTTGGATCAACTAGTATTTGGAGAATTCTAAATTCAGCTTTTTTACCTCATCAGGCACACTGGAGTGTTTTTATTAAAATGCTTTTTTGATGTTTTGAGCTAGTGTTATAAGATAAGTTAATAATTAGGAATATTTTAGTTTCTAGGTTTGTTTTCTGTATACGTAAGTGGGGTTAGGGAGGATTTTTCGTATGATAATAAGAAAAATCACATGAAAACAAGAACCCAAATGTTAGATTGGTTTCTACTGATTAGAACTGACCACAGTTTGAAATTTTCAAAACTAGCTGTCATGTGGAAAAAAAACCAATAAACTGGTTCCTGTACCTGGAAATAAGATTTTTTTTTAATATGAAAGATATACTTTCAATTTCTGCCCTTATTTCTAAATTCTGTATCATATATCTGTATCTATACCTAATTTTTGAGTCAGTTCTTTAAATTGGGGTATTACCTCATAAGGATATAACCCAGCTGAATATATGTTTGTATTTCTGTACTCTGCAAGCTATGGTTGTTGATCCTATAGTAAGCCTACCAATTAAAGTATCCAAGCAAAAAGTACAATTTTCTTTCTCTTTGGCTTGTTTGTACTATTGCTTTAAAAAAAAAAAATGAGAGAGAGAGAGAGAAATAATTTTCTGCCATTCCATTGCCTCTAAACCATTCAGAATACATCTGCCTGGAAATATCATTAACGGGATGCTTTTCACGTTTATCAAAACATTGGAATTTTGAGGGTGCTAAGTGACTGACTATTTGGATAGCGTTCTTCTTTTGATATTGTGTTTTTAGGTGACCAGTCAGAAAACTCAGATAATTATATTCACTGTGAATGCTAGTGCTTCTAAGTATCTAGAAGTAATGGTCTTTAATAAGCTTTCACTTCCCTCTCATTGAGAAAGAATAAACTTCAGTTACTTTTTAGATCTAATTTCAACTTGCTGTTTTATAGCATTTCTTGAAATAGTAGTCACCCGGACATATCTTTTCTTGAAGGCTTCAAGAAGGCTAATAAGGTATCATACACTGAGGTGCACATTATGTTGATCACAAAATTGTCAATCAGGACATACTTACGAAGTTTAGTAGACCTAAAAAAGCAAAGAAAGGAAAATAGAGAGCTTTTTTCTTCCTTCCACAGTTAACACCCTATTAAAGGACTATGATTAACATAACTGAAGTAATCATGGTAGAGATTTATACAAACCTTTAAAAGGTTTATACTGGTTCCTATAGGTTTTTTATTTGGGAAGCTGCCATAACATCCACAGTTCACTATAATATTTCCTATTAATTTGTTGTGGGATAACATGACTTATTCAGAAATAAAAAATGTCATTGTAATCATATGTTACTGGGATTTATTCTTCCTGATCCAGTCACAAGAGAAATGTAACTGATTGGCACTTTGGCAGTACTACAGTCCTAGTCTTGAGTCAGTTTTACTCTGCGATGATGATTTTATAACATTCCTCTCTGAAAAACTCTATGGTTCTGCATTGCCTCTGAAACCAGATACCAGCTGTTTAATTAGGCATTGCACTCATTAAGAGGCATTGCAAATCACAGTGGGCATAGAATGCACCCTACATTTTAGGCTTCTGATCCTCAAGGAGGAATGCAGAATCTGCAGCTTCATGACTAAGCTCCCTGTATAAATACCTCGAGGATAAGTGCCTTGAAAAGACAGTCCATGGAACTACTGTTCTGATGAGGTGCTTCCTGTGCTTGCTCACTAGGAAATGTGAAACATATGGTGTACCAGGAATCTCATCATCTTAGATTCATCATCGCTGACTCAGAGGTACAGGGAGGTACCTCATCCACTTGAAATCGAAAGATTGAAGTGTTTTTCAGAGAATAGACGCCTACCAGTATTTTTTGAATGAATTTGGTCAGGACTTGTTCCCTGAGCTACTGCTACAGCTGCTATTTTCTAGGTAATACCCTAATGTTTAGATAATTCGGCCAAGGAGTGGAACAGCTAACTTTGATTCCCTCCTCAGCCTGAAGAGATTCAAATCCACTTCTCCCACAAAAGAGTCCATATATATATATATCTTCCACCATTCCTGTTGCTTTCTGATTTTCCTGTCAAGTGGGATGGTGACCAGAATGAACAGATTACAACTTTTACATTTGGAGGGAGCATGCTAAATTGATAGAAAACTAACCTCTACCCCCCCCCCAAAAAAAAAGAATAGTTCTTTGATGACTTAGTGCACTAAAAAAGCTTAGCACAGCCAGATCTAAGGCAAGAAAGGAACATATTTTGACTTATAATAGCTGGTAGTATAGGAAGGCTATATTGATATAACAGGCATTTTCAGCCCCAAAGTACAATATTTTATGATACTTACTTTGTTAGATATGTAACAGTGCAAGACAAAAAGTCAAAATGTAATTTAAACATAGTGTGCATTTTTCTTGTTCTTAACTTGAAAATATAGTTTTCACAGGCAGCAAAATTGCTTGTGAATATTTACCTTAACAGTTATTAAAATAAAGCCTGATAGTGTTTTTTATTGATTATCAGCAGAAATGTAATTGAAAATGTATGCCCTTTTGAGGTTCTGTGAGCAAGAATCACGTTAGGTCAGAAGAGTCAACACTGGCTGTTGTACTACATTTGCACTAGGTTTGTAAAACCAGTATCTTTCTGTTCTGCTACTTTGCAATTGGATTTGGCAGGCCAAATTTTAGAAACTCACTTGCTTTTGCAAATCCCAGTCAGCATCTTTATGCACCAAAACATCATTGAAAGTCTGGACCTGTTTTGCTTAAAATTTGTGTGAGATATTGTGGAATACTGAGTAGTACTCCTGCCTGAGTAAAAATCTCTGTACGTCTTAGCTCAGGAGCTAATTAAGGTGTATTGAATCATTATCTCCAGCAAATTAGATAGTCCTATTCTGAAGGAAGACAGTTTGGTATAGAAGAGAGGCATGAGCATTTTGTAGTAAGAAGCTACTTTTGTATATGGAGAATTATTTGGACCAGTCACTTCAGCAGATACCATCTAAGTGATCATAGTGTAGTAAATTGGTATTTCTTACACTTGAGTGGAACAGTGAAAGTCTAGGGTGGATCAGTGTTAAAAACAGAGCAGCTCATCATGACTTAATTTTCTTATTTATGTAATCTAATAGTATCACAACCATGGACATAAAACTGTGAACTCTGTGAAATGATCCATTATTCTCAAACTTCAATGAGCCTCAGCAACGATTTTCTTTATCCTTTATTCCCTTTGAGGTAACGACAGGCTGTCTGTAGTGCTCAGAAAGTGTCATCAAAAAGAAGGTATAGGGAAACTTAATTTGAAAATTAAAAAGAATTTCAGGTTAGCTTCACAGATGTGAAAACCTGTTTACCTTATTCATAAACAAATATGCCAAATCCCTCTGGAGGAAGAAAGTGAAAGTAAGGTGAGTTACAGTTACTCATGCAATTCTGAAAAATATTTACTCTGCTTTTTCTAATAATATAGCATAGATGAAGAGTGTAGCAGAAAATCATACAGGGAAAATAAACTTTTTTTTTCTTATTTCTTATTCTGTTTCTTCTGTTGATTTGTACTGTATTTCTGCAGTTTGTGTCCTATTTACAGCCATGTTATTTATTTTTTATGTTTTCCAATACATATTTGAAATTATTTATAAAACATGATTGCAATAGAAGCATGTAGATGTGATGCTAAGAGTCATAAGTGTTATTTTTTTAATGAGACATACATTTACACAGAGTCCTTCATCATCTGTGCTTTTTGGTCAAGTTCTAAATTTTGAACTCCAGTATATACATGTGTATAGGTTTCATGCCTAAAAGTGCAAATTTGGTAAATGTAGCGCTTTAGTATTAGTCAGACATTCATAAATAGGAGTGTGCTTCCAGTATACCCGTTAGAATTAGTGAGTGATGTTCGTTTGGGCTTGTACAATTTTGCTGTTATAGATTTGAGTTTTGAATACTCATTTATACCTTTGAACATTTTATACGCTATGCCTCTGTAAGATGCTTCAGTAATCCCTCAAAAGGTAGTTTGAAATGCTGCAATTGTTTTTTTTAGAACTTAGAAAACTTTCATGGAAAAGTTCCATAACAACCCAAAATATTATACTCTGTGTAAGATAGGTTTTAAATATTGCCACAGCAAGACAATCACAACAAGGAAGGCTGCAAAAACGCAATAAGTAAGACCTATAATAGTTAGTTTTTTATCCTCTGAGTAATTTTTTCTCTCATCCATGTTGTGTTATAGTGCTGATACTGATATTCTTCCCTCAAATGATCAATCATATTATATTTAATAAGATCTACAAAACAATTTCTTTATATAATGAGGGCAGATTTAAAAATCGTTATCATTTTGTAATAGGCTTGAAGTAATCAGCTTAGTAAATTAATTAATGATGGAAATCTGAATACGTACTGTGAGTTACTGAGGTTCATCAGTACTTGTGGAACAAAACTGGGAGTTCAGTGTGTTCCAGTACTTTGTAGGAACTGATGTCGCCATTAATCATTTATCTTTTGAACATTGATTTTCATTATTTTATTGAAACTTCATGTGCAAAATAAAAGGAAAATCTTAAATGTAATGTTTCTTCTAAGATACTGTCTTCATGCACTCCCCTTATTTCAAAATGGCTGAAACCAAAGAAGTCATTCACTAAAAGCAAACATGAAATTTGATTTTTATGTTACATTTATCAGTAACACTGACAGAGAACACATTTTTTCTTGGATTTTGATGTTTTTTGTATTTGATGTAGAAAAATCAAATGTCTTTTAATTTACATTATCTGCCCAAATTTTAAGTGCCCTTGATTAATAAAAGTACATGTGACAGCAAAGGATAGCTCTGCTTTTAAACTGTTACGAAGAACATAAAAGGATTATGGCTTGCAGCAAATGTTGTTAAGACTCTAAGATGTTTCCTGAGGGATCAAGCAGTCTTCTGCACTTTTCTTAAGAGTGACCTTATCACCTTGAAAAGCAGTCATGAAGGAGAGCTGCAAATGGGTCAGGTCAACCTGTCATGGTGCTGACAGGTCTCTGATATAAAACCCAATTTACTGTTTAAGAAGCACATCCATTATCCTTCTGATTTTAAAATAGAACATATATCAGGAAAATGATAAAAGAAAGTGCTTAAGAATTATGGAAGCCAAGGACTATTTCATATTAGAAAGTCACAACCTTTTTTACATATTACTCATTAAAATTAGACTGAATGTTAGTATTCATTTGTGTCTTTTTTTCTTCCAGAAAATTAAGAGTTTCCATCAGTTGAACTTTAATCATTATAACTCTGCATGCACTATATTGTCATTTGGATTAGCCATGCATTATATTGTGTTTCTTTTTATAGGAGTTGGAGAGATTTTGGAAGTGTGTCTATTTTTAGGCAAATTGATGAGTCAGTTTTTTGAAAAAAAATCTGTCTTTTTGATCCTGATTAAAAAAAACTATAAATCATGTTTTTCCTATCATTGTTTTAAAACTTTGTCTCTGTTTCTAATTTGTAATACAGTAACATTCTTAAGTTTCCTGTGTAAAGAGGAAAGATCTGTAGATTTGTTTGCTTAATACAGTTTCAAGTCTTGAAAATGGAAAATTTAAAGCATTACTGAGTGGGCAGTAAAAAGGAAAAGCATATTAAAGCTTTTTACTCAGTGACCTAAATGGATTTAAATGTTAAGTTGGATATCCTAAAATACTAGGAACAAAGCATTGGTTATATTTACCAAATTTCCCACCAGGGCTGGTGAAAAAAGAAGTTTGCATTGCTTATTTTTAATGAAATTTCCACCAAGGCTGGTGGGAAAAGAACATTATAGATTTCTAATATCAAAACTCTTTTCATCTGATAGAATGGTTTCCAGTGTCATCATATTTGTGAAATTTTAAAATGTCTCTCTTAACTTGTGCCAATATTTGATCACGCTGTTTTTTCCCTCTTTTTCTGGTTTACTTGCTAATTCAAGAGTTAGGGGTTTACTACATAACATTGAATTCTGCAGAGTGTCTAGACATAAGATTGCCCATATAAAGTATAATTTTTAACCTTACAAATTACCTCAGGAAAAAATACCAGTTTCATATTTTTCATGTGTTTTTGATTTTTTTCTGTAGTTTTTCCAGATTGCATATAAAGGATATGTATTCGTTTAAACTGGTAGGTCTATAAATTCCAGATGGGCTCTAAAATCTTGCCCATGTTTTGGTTTAGTTTAGTTTATAAGCCAAGCATTTTAAAATCATTAATCTGTGCTCTAATCAGTGTAGCTACGTTGCTTCTGTCTTGAGATCCTATATAGGATGAGCGACAGTAATCCAGTCTTGAAAGCTGAAATACATTTAATTAACATTTCTAAAGTGCCTGGAGATCTTCATATGGACTAATTTATAGAGGCACAAAATATTTTATAACTTCAGCCTACTGGCTCAAAATACAGTGTTCTTCTTATTTGGTATGTGATTGCTGTTATAGTCTGTAATACAAACACCATTTCATTGATTCTTGAAGCCAGTGAAATATTATGTAAATTATTTTATGGATCAACAAAGTTAAAGAATATTTCATAACTTAAGTGAAATAAGTAGAAGACTTCTGGGTATGTGGTCTATACACTGTTTGGCTAGATTATTCTTTAATTTGTAGTATATGTAACTGGACCAGTCTTCATATGAACATTGCGTGGAATTGTCATATAGGTTTATTTACAATATGAGTGTCTTCAGGTTCATTGTTTTTATTGAAAGACAACTTCTGCCTTCTTAGAACACAAATAAAGCTTCTCTAAAAAGCGAAAGGCCCCTTGTACCTGCAGCCGAATTTAGCTAACAGGAAGCAGACCTGCGTGGTTAGCCATTTTTTGAAGTAATAATCACACTTTAATGATAGTGAACATTGTTTTAGTACAAGTGCCCTAGAGCATGCATTACTGTAGTTAGTAGGTAGCATTTATTAATAGTAGTATTATTTATATTTATTATTATTATTTATTTATTATTAACTGACAAAGGTAAGGGGAAGATGTAAAAGCATTTGTCTAATTTATCAGTCTGCAGTCTGTATTGCTAATATTTCAATTGGCATTTCTGTAAATATCCGAAGGTGAACCAGGATTGGTTGCTTTGGTAAGACACAGTTACAGTGAATGTTTCTTCTGATTATATGATTTATAAGGTATTGCAGCAGTGGCAACATAACAGCACAGTGTAAAGAGGCAAGCTGTTTATGATTTGTTTCCACTGATTATCCCCTCTGGCCAAAGATGCGGGGGAAAGCCAATCCCAGAAAACCAAAGGGAGGAGAAATATAAGATCAAATGGCCATATTTGGTTAAAGCTGAATATTTAGATGGCAAAAGGAAAAGGAAGAACAGTTCTGGAGACAGACAGATTTAGAAGCTCAGTGTGTGCTTTTGGTAAAGCATTCAAGCCAGATACATTTAGCCTGATTAAGAATCCATGGGAGCACACTTCTGCTCTGCCACTTGTGCATAAAGCACGTACGGTATAAGCTGTGAAGGATGTCCAGATGGCCTTAGGCTCTTCTGAACTTAGTTGGGAATGTTTTACTTTTTCTTTGAAGACTATGTGAGCAGCAGCAAGGCTTGTGCTTTTGTTTCTTTTTCTATAAAATCTTTCTTTCTTGGCTGTAGCTCCTGAAGCTGTGAAGTTTTAGGTTGTGCTTCTCCTCCGCAGGGATGAGGAGGGGCATTCTAAATCTTTGTACTGAGTAGTGCTTATACTGTCTTAGGGAGTGAAAGGATCCTTTCGAGGGAAAAACTGTTGCTTTAATTAGTGAATCTTGCTAATTGGAGGGAATCTTCCTTGTCCTCAAGCTCTTTCTCATTTGGAGATTGTTCTCCCTGGATCTGTAGCTCTTTCACTTAAGGTCAGCAACACAAAAGTCATGAACAGTGATTTGACCTGGCAATGGGCCAATGGTTTCATGCTGCTTTTTCTTCATTCTCGGTCTGATTCTTTGAACAAAAGTTGAGGAGTTGACTCCATACAGTCAAGTATACAGTCAAGTTCTTTTAGAATCTGACTCAGCAGTTTCAAAAGGAGGAATCAGGTTTTCCATCAGTTTCTTCTCACCTCAGGAATTTGTTAGACATGCTTTTTTTGTCTGCATCCTGGGAAGAGGGTATAGTCCTGTTGACTTCTTCTTTGAAAAGTGATTTTTCAAAACCGGTGGATTTTGTTCTGTATTGACTGTCCAGTTACCTGAAGAGCCGGTGCCTGAGCTTCTCACAAGTGTTAATGTTCTTCATCCACCTACACCATCTTGGGCAGCTCTATTAGTTAATTTGGGTATATTTTGAAAAAGAGATCTGTTTCTAGTGGAGATGAAGTCTGATGAGCGGATTACCATTTGCCTTTGTGAACTCTTTTTTTCCATTGCCTTTGACAAAACTAAAGCCATATGAGGATCACTTTTGGTGATAACTTTCTGTCAGTGTCTAAGGTCTGATGAGTCAGGGTATTTTCAAATAATTTGATGCCCTTCTCTTGCCCTTAATGTCAGAACGTAAAAAACCCCTATGTGATCAGTGAGTAGAAAGCTAACAGTAAATGGCAGTGGCTTCCCAGTTAAAAATTTACTCTGATGATAAAAGTCATTCATCTACCACAGGTAACCTTTCACATTAGTTTTACTAAGAGGTACCAGACTGTCATTCTTCTTTTTAACAAGAAATTTTCATTTGTAAAGAATATTTTTGGTGTAATAGAGTTTTTCTGACATTAAAGTAAAAATTTTCAACTCCAGTCATAAATGCTGATTTTTATGCATTTTTAACTACATGAAAAACTTGAGAAGTCAGTGTTATTATTTAGTGATTTTTTGAGGGGAAGAAATCTAAGCAAATACTGTATTTCTTAAAGATTCCAATTTCAAAGTAATTTAAATAAACGAAAATAATATTTACTTTTTTTTTCCAAAATTTAACTCTCTTCCTGTAAAGTAAGTTTTGTAATTTTCACAAAGATATAGTGTATTCCCTGTTAGTGTGATTTCCTGAGGCTTTCGGTTAGAAGTTGTTTTTAACTTTGTTATTGCAAGTGTTCCAACAAAATGTGGTTTTAGTACAGTTCAGTGTAAGGTTATAAAATCTACAAGCAAGAAATGCAGGCCACATTTGTAGAATAGGGTAGTATTCTCAAAAGCAGCAATTCTAAGAACTATCATGAAAATATTAATAGATAAGCAGCTGCGGGCCATGGTCTGGTATATAATGTACTAATATGAAACTTAAGTTTATAAGCAGAGACTATATGAAGATTATTTTACTTCTGTATTTATCATCAGTATCAGCAGCTGGGGATGGGTCATGAAGATCATTTCTTGCATTGCGTATAACTGTAGTGTACTGCAAGACACATATAAGGGAATTTTTACCCCTTGTGTGTCTGCATTCTGTATTTTTCCAAAGTATAATTATTTTGGAATTATTATCTCTGTGTGTATCTTCTCCTACATTGTTTCCACATGCAGGTGAGGAGAGAAAACTTATAAGAAATAATGGTTCTAGACTAATTATTGCATAATAAATAAGAAATATTTTGTTAAATTTTGAAATATAGATGAGTGCTAATGCTGCACCCTGCAGACTTGGTCTAGAGTCTACTGGATTTAATTTCTCTCCGTTCAGTGAAATTTCTTTCAGAACTATTAAACCAAATTTTAATATTTACTATAGTAGTTACAGTTAAGGCAATTTGCAATTTTGAATGGGATTTTATGGGGCATTCAGATGATTTATTGAGCTCTAGAAATAGTGTTATATTGATTGAATTTCTTTGTCTTACTCAAGAGTGAAACGAGGCATCCCTCTGCTCATTAATGCATGTGTGGTAGCCAGTGACGGCAATCTTAATTGCAGCCAGCACTGTTGCCAGCTTCCAAAAGCAGCAATAAATCCTGCTTCTGCAGGTATGGTCCCATGAGCAGATGAGCTCATCTAGCAGCTTGCTGCTGCCTAGGAGAGGTCTTGTCTGCTCCTTAGTTTTTTCTCCCCTGCTCCTCATTGTGCAGCTAGTCTCCTTCTTGTGCCATCTCTCCTGTTCATCTGACACCACTGTAAGCTGATTCGGCTTCTTTTTTTCTTCTTGGTTAGTTTTCTGCCAAGTCAGTGAGATGAATCAACTCACAGAACTCCTACAAGCACTTCAGCTAGTAAAAGCCAGACACTGGGAGTGTGTCTAGGAGCAGGGAATGGAGAAAAAGAAGCAGCTTCACCTTTTAGTGGTGGTGAGGTAGTTTATCAGCTACCTCATGATGTAGAAATTCTCTGACTTCCTGTGTCACATGACAGCAAAGCTACTTCTGAAGTTTGCACTTGACAGGAGTTTCCCAAAGACATGCCAGCAGGCATGATTTCCTGCTTCAGGCAATGTAGTTAAAGCACAGTGTAAGCTTTTGTATAATCAGATCTAAAAATACAAAAAAAAAAAATTGTCTGTTAGGGTTAGTTCTTTATTAAACTCATTATATTTATCATGAATTGTTCCTTTATCCTTTAGGGGATTATTGATTTTTTCCTCTTCCTAATGTATTCCATTTTTACTGGGGGTTGTACTCAGGTGTATTGGACAAAAATGTCCATTCTGGGTATGCATGCACTCTCTCTCCTTTGCTCGCTCTCTCACACACAAAATTCTACATTATTTTTTTCGTATTTCTTGGATGATATAGTTTACACTATATAATTTAGACTGTATATAATATGCGTACTCTATTATTTACTCTTCTTAGCTTTCATTATCTAGTTCAATACCTCCTTTTTCTTTCACTCTTAATGAAATGGGGTTCATAAACCAGTGGGTTGAACACTGTGCAATATTTCCAATATTGTTAATAACAAGCAGGAAAAATTATTACATTGAGATGATTTTCATTTATTTTGTAACTCTTTTCAATGCTCACTTTTTTGTTGAAAATTATTAAAACCTTTTTTAGCTTTTTTACATTAGCAAATTCTCTCTTCCTCAATATGTTCACATTCCCAATTTGTCTACTTTTTTCTCTAGCATTGCTAATATTTTAGTAAAAGTTCTTACTTTTTCCTCTAAAAATACTTTGGTCAGAAGAATTTTAATCTCTTTATTTTGTTACTTGTTACTTTTATCTCCCAACCTTGATTTGGTTTTTAGTTGTCCTTCCTTTCTAGCATAATAACTTTGTCTTCCTTTTGCTGATCTGTTTTTGAAAAAAATCGCCTTAATCCTTTCTAGTTCCTGTATTTTTCCAGTAAACTGTAATTTATTACTCATTAACTGTGATGTCTTGAAGCTGTTGTAGTAATTCTCCTGTTTCATATTAGTATTGCAATATTCCATGCTCCCTTCCTTCCTCTTTGGGTACGGAACATCCCCCCAGAATAACGGAACCACTGAAGATGTAAGAGGTGAAGACAAGGCACAAACAAACCATACCATATTTCTTCAGCCTTGTGTGTGTATTGGAACATCTCATTTGAAGCAGCTTCATTCTTATTCTGTCCTATTGGTTGCAATGCTCACTAATTTTTACTACAACACTGCTGATTCAGAAACAATCATAGACAGCTTTTTCAGTGTTAGGCGAAGATTTTCTTCAGATTATTTGCGATCTTCTGCTACATTTCTATTGGAGCAGCAATTTGTGGTCAAGTATTTAGTTTTCAGAATAATTTCATTCTTGACATCATATATTCTTTACTGTCATGTTCCTGAGTTTATTCCTTAGCATTCAGAAAGGTGTTATGCAACATAAAACTTCAATAGTGTTACCCATCTGGACCAATTTCTTTCTGTAAGTCAAATCAAAGAAAATCAGAGAAAGGATGACTTCTTTGTTTTCTGAGATTGCCGCATCTATATAGCTTCTAAATCTTTGATAAATATCAATTACTAGCCTATTCTGGTGGTCTTATTGTTAATTTCTATCACATTATCACCTAGATATCATAGTAAAGGAGCAGAATCTGCTGACTGGCACTGTACAACACAATTCAAAATAAGAAGCTCAAGACTCTTGTCTATATCGGTTCCTTTTAAAATCTGGAATGTATCTTATGAATGTGATATAAGTATTTGAAAATAATTATTTCATTGAAACAGAAGACTCCTGAGGATGGAGAAATACTCTGAAAGAATATGCTCAGAAAAATACAGAAAAGCTATGGAAATATTGTATATGTCTCAGTTAATGATAACTGTTAACTTAGATTAAATTTACATTTTGATGAAATATGAAGAGTATCATATTATTTTAAGTTTTTGAGACAAGATAATGAATAAGGAAGGATAAAATATGAAGTGTGAAACAGTACTTTGATTAGTTCTGAAAACTAGATTCTGTGTTATCAGTCAAAATAAGATCAAGCATGGAAGGGTTATCTAGTTCACCAGCTAGAGTGATGAGAATAATGCATTCAGTTAAATGTAAATAAGATCAGGGAAAATGGCATTTAGTCTTTGTTCATATGCAGGATTATGTGACTCTCATTCCATTTGTATGTAGTCTTACTGCATCTAATCTAGTTGATAGGCTGACATACTGGATATTACCCTCTCTTGTCCAGAGTTAGAAGGGAAGAATGTCTAAATATCATAATGTTAAAGTTATTAAGGGATGATTTCTTTGTACATCACTTTTAAACAATCTGCATTGTGATTTGACCAAAACTTAGGCTATTTTGTGAGTAAGTTGTAGTTATTATTATAATTTTAGATGTAGAAGGTTTTATTAATTTTGAAAATAAATTTTACCTCTTATCTAACTTTGTCATTGGTCTAATTTTGCGGTGATAGATTTTCAGGATTTAACTACTCAGTATGGTTTTGAGCTCCACAGAACCTTTTAGCTTTATGAGTGCATTCTCTTTGATTCTTCTTGGAACTTCTTTGTCTTCTTACCTGCAGTCTGCTGAAGCTGGCAAAATCACCAAAACAATGTGCATGGAAGCATATCCTTTGGCATTCACTTTTAAAATTATATTGGGTACCTGTACATATTTTACTTTTTTTTAATATATGTAAATGTCTTTGGAAATTTATTCCAGTTTCTTTAGCTAGTAGATTCTGTTTGTTAATGATCTAATGAAAATCAGTGATTTAATTTTTTTTTTTTATGTAGACACTCTTGATTTTGATGTGTAATAGTCCAGTTATCTGCTAATGGCCCTTGAGATGGGATTCATGTGACCAAATGTAGCTGCCTACTAGAAAAATGCTGTAAGAAAGAAAATGAGGTATCTGTAGAACATACTGTGCATACTGAGTTAGAAAAATTATCATCTGTGCCTGCATACGGACAGACATGTCCTACTGGCACTCACCACTGACCCCATAAGCGAAGTTTAGCAATAGTTTATGTAATAACTGTTTAGCAAATTAATTTCTGTATATGAAAGATGAACATAAATATTTGGAAAGAGTAAGTATGTTCACATACTGTGCAGCTATGACTATTTCATACTGCACTGCACAGTTTGAGAGAACAAGCACCTTGGCATATAGGATGCAAAATTTGCTCTTTTATGAGCTGAATAATTCCATTGTTTTTAATAATCAGGTAAATGCACCAAGAGAAAGTCTGTTGTAAGCTGGTTGTGTAGCAAATGATTTTTCATTGGTCTAGAGCTCATTAGGTTCTTTCTGTCAGAAAAGAAAGTTTTCCAAAGAAACTTGGAAATGTAGATGTTGTCTGTCTACCTTTTGATTGACAAGCTACTTCCACATAAGTTTCTAGAGAATTCAGTATAAAAATAAGCATGGAAAATTTGAGATTTGTAATCAGTAACACTTGTAATGAATAAAATTAGAAAATAGCAGCAGGTAAATGTAGTCTTCACAGTAGGAACAGTATCAAAATTATTCTTAAAATATTTTATTGTATTGGATAAAATGTGACCTTTTAAAATTCCCACCGAAATTTTCCTTTCTCCCACATCTATCTATATCTGAAGAAATGTATTTGGTGAAATAAAAGAGAGTTGTAAAGTGTTTTGCTTGTTTACTTTTGAAGTTACGTCCTTCTAGAAAAATGCCTTGGTAAGTTTGGAAAGCTGCATTTTAATGGCAGTAGTTTTAGTTGGTCCTGAATTGATGTCACTTTTAAAAAAGCAAAATCACTATTAATTTTTGAGCTTTAAAATATATCTTTAATATGCAGCTATACTGAAAATATAAATATAGACACTCATATTTTTACCATAAAAAATACTACATGTTCTGAAGCAAAATATCTGCCCTTAGCTTCTGCCTGATAGCAGAAGGAATGACTGATATTGGATTAGTCATTTACACGTAGCTCATCTGGTTTTATTTCTGATGCTGTCAGATTTATAAGAACTACCAATTTTATTGAGATTGGTGATGTACTCTACACTTGTAGGTTTATTACCTGTTTGAGAAGCTACAAAATATTGAAGCTCTTTAATAACAAGCGCTTTATATTGCCTTGTGTCAGCAAATTTCCTAGATTAATACCTTCTGTTTGATTGATAGAATCCTACTGTGCTTTTTATATGGTTCTAAGGCACGAATTTTTGCAAGAGCTTAACGTAAATTAATGCAGGCCTTATGAATACATCCTTTTCTTTCTTTTAGTTGAGGCATATGACTTCCTTCAGTGCTACGATTAGCTGCAGTATCTATTTTATTCTGACTTTCATCAGTATTCTTATTAGTTATTCTCAGTTGACAGCTGAACTGTCCAATACTATATTACTCCAAATGAATTTCTTCTTATAATGGTAGTAGGTCTGATAACTAAATAATACTTACTGCTCACATATCTTCCACGACTTTTTTAACTTCACACTTATGAAATATCTTTTCTTTCAGAGATTGTGAAACTGATATATATCAAACTAAACTGTGAGCAATTGTTCTCAAGGTGTATTTAACGTTGAAATTGCTGTTTCTATTTCAGACCAGAAGCAGGGCTTCTGTTTTGATTTTTTCCAGTTATACCGATTCACCTAATAAAAGACATTAACTCTTTCTCAAAACCTTGCCCTGTCCTAAATTCTGTGTACAGCTAAAGTATTTGTATGTGCTCTTTGTATGTGTTCAGGAAAATAGAGATGGAAAAAAATTAAGAATTTTAATAGTTTAGAAGCTCACTAATTTGCTACAAATCTAAATATTTTTACAACCCTGTTTAATACATAAGCTGGACTTCATGCTGCTGAGTGCAACCCTTTGAGCCCAGAAGATTAGCTAGTTTTCGGTCCAACTCACTGACCACTTATCTAGCCCATACTTCCCATACTAGCTCATACAGTGACTGGAGGCCAGTCACTAGTGGTGTCCCCTAGGGGTTGATACTGGGGCCAGTACTGCTTAACATCTTCATTAATGATCTGGATGATGGGACAAATGCACCCTCAGCAAGTTCACAGATGATACAAAACTGGGAGGAGTAGCTGATACACCGCACGGTTGTGCAGCTATTCAGAGGGACCTCGATTGGCTAGAGAAATGAGCAGAGATGAACCTCATGAAGTTCAACAAAGAGAAGTGCAAAGTCCTTCACCTGGAGAGGAATAACCTCATGGCCAACCGGCTGGAAAGCAGCTTTGCAAAAAAGGACCTGGGGTTCTGGTGGACACCACACTGAACACAGGGCAGCAATGCACCCTCATGGCAAAAGCAGCCAGTGGTATCCCGGGCTGCACTAGGCAGAGCGTTGCCAGCAGGTCACGGGAGGTGATCCTTCCCCTCTACACAGCCCTGGTGAGGCCACATGTGGAGTGCTGGGTCCAGTTCTGGGCCCCTCAGTATAAGAGGTATGGAGCTGCTGGAGGGAGTCCAGCAAAGGGCCACAAAGGGAGTGGCGCATCTCTCTCATAAGGAGAGGCTGAGAGAGCTGGACCTGTTCAGCCCAGAGAAAAGAAGGCTCAGGGAATCTTACCAATCTGTAAAATTAGCTGATGGGGGACAGGAAAGAAGACGGAGCCCAGTGAGAGGATGAGAGGCAATGGGGGCAAACTGAAACACAGGCAATTCCGTCTGAATCTAAGATACATTTTTTTGCTGTGTGGGTGGTTGAACAGTAGAACAGGTTGCCTAGAGCAGCTGTGGAGTCTCCATCCTTGGAGATGTTCAAAACCAAACTGGACACAGCCCTGAGCAACCTGCTCTAGCAGAGCCTGCTTGAGCAGGGGGGTTGGAGCAGATGATCTCCAGAGTTCTTTCCAATTCTGGCTATTCTGTGATAATATTTTTCTGATTAATTTATTATTCTTATACTATTACGAGCATTATTATTGACAACGGAAGAAGTCTGTATCACCTGAATCGGTGCCACTCTCAGAGAGAATGTTTGAACAAGATCTCAGAATCAGCCATTTGCTAATTTACCATCTATGCCTTTTACAGCGTACACCTTATATAAGAATTAAACTGCCAGTGACAATGCAGAGAACAGACTTAGCATATCTGATGCATCTCCACATTTATCTTCAGTTTAACCAGCTTTCAAAAAATGGTGTCCCAGACAGTATGTGAAAAACCTTTTTTGTACATTTTTTGGGAGGAGATGGCAAGTTCAGCTGACTAAGTGGGCTATTATAAGGCTTTTAGAAGAATCTTAACGTCTTAGGAGAATCAGCATTCTTACAGCTTTCCATGCATTTTCTACATTAGGGGTTCTGCCTCTTTCTGTTAAAATTTGTCTTCATATGATATTTGAGTTATCTTGATGTTCTTTTTTGTCTTTACAGTTAATTTAAAGCCAGGCTAGCACTTGAATTTAGTTGATTCCTTGGTATCACTAGAAACAAACCCAGAGACCCTACACACACAAGTTCCTCACTTCTATTCCTTTCTTCTAGCCATATATATGCAGTCTGTCAAAATCTGGTTCAGGGTGTAAAGCTTCATCTGTGCAAATAGTCTTTGACTTATCTGATATAATTGTCTCAGCTCTTTCAGACTCAAATCTGTTACAGATGACAGTGTAAGACATGATTGGGGCAGAACAGTAGCAAAAAAACCTGTTGATACTGACATTAGAATTTAGGAGATGATGCAGTCCCTTTTGTATTGTACTGAAGTTTTTTTCTTTTTTTTTAGCAGTAATGTTGCTGATAAAGCCATGTGTTAACATGCTAAGATATCTGTCCTTTTAGAACGACAACAGAACCATGACTTCCTTTGATGCTAAATGCAAATCATTCCCTCACAAGAGGACCCTTGATAGAAAAAAAATAGTTGTTTAATTCAAATTATATGCAGATAGGATTTGAAATGATTTTAACAATCTCCATTTGTCTGCTTTGCATATAGGTAAAAAAAAATCCATCTAGCAAATGTAAAATTTTGCTTGGTGAAGAAGAGTCAATTTTGTCTCACATCAGGATACAAAATAGTGGGAGACAAGTGAAAAGGAACTGTCACAGAACATGTCTTCACAGATATTGACAGCGGCTAAATTGTGATTGTGGATGGATAGACTTGTCTTCCATTGATTATAATGCTATTATTTTTATAGAAATTGCTATTTGAAATGTTTTTCATAATTGCAGATGTAGAATTAAATCAACATCTTTGGTAGTCCTCCATATTCTTCAAATGTTTTATTTCAAGTATTGGTAATCTGCATAACCACCTGGATTTATTGTTTATCTTTTTTTCTTGAAAAATATTGGATTAGATTGATTGTAGTAATTTCAGCACAACTGGAAGACATTTTGTCTGTTAGTGATGTCTACTAAATCTGCATGGAATCTTGACAGGTACATATGAAGTATCTAAACAAAAAACTGAACTTTCTAGTCTATGGGCTCCTTTTACCACTTCTATTGATTGAATTTAGCTATTTCTGATACTGAAGTTCTTAAGTAGCATTTTAATCCATACAGTTACTGTGGGCTAAACAGTTTGTCCCAAATTTGGGGCAGGGAGAATTTTGCAATCTCTTAGAGGTCAGGAAGATATGAGGACCCTTCTGCTAACTTTTCAAACATTTCTTAAAATGAAGTTATCTGCATTCATATTAAGTCTGCTATCATGTGTTGATTTTTGTTGATCTTCAGTGATATGCTTAAAATCTTTTCCATAACAAGTTCCATGCTTTTCTTGAACATTTCCTCTTTATATTTGTGCTATTACTTCAGAAGTGGCTTTAAATTGATTTAGTGACTCTTTTCCTTAAGACCTTTTCTGAAGTCTCCTCTTCTTTTACTGAAATTGCTGGATTTTCTTAGGAAGTATTTAAAGCTAATGAACTGTGAGTTCTATCTTCATCTTTTAAAAGACTGTTTGGGCAGCAGCCTATATTAACTGCTTGGACATCATCATACGATAGGTATGTACTGACATAGAGCTGGATTTAACTTTTCTTACTGTATGTCAAAGCCTACCATTATTTATTAACTTTTATTTTGGAATTTTAGTATCCTTTTTGTGATCCAATGTTTTTGTGATCTTATGAGAAATTTCTTGTAATACTTCAGTCCTCTCTCTTTTCAGTAAATGCGTTAAGTTTAGACTGGGGAGTACTGACTTCTGTCCTGTTTTGGGTTTGGTTTTTTTTTTTGCTATTTTGAAAGAAATACTGAGACCCAATCTAATCCAATATCCTTTTTAACATAGTCATCATTCACTGACGTATGCTCTCCAGCTGCTTCAGTTATAATTTCCTCAGTTTCTTTCTACATAAGATAATTAGGCCTTAAAGTGTCACTTTGGCAGTTTGCTAGTCTATACATTTATACATATATACCCTATACATTTATGTGTTTATATATCCAGCTATATATCATTTTTTCATTATTGCATACATCTTTTATCCCATCTAGACCTGAAGTAACACAGAATTTCTATGGTTCTTAGAGATCTTCTTGGAGTTGTTTTTGCATGGGAAGATGTCTCCTGTCTGGCTAGTCAAAACACAGTTTATGCAAATGTTTGAAGCTCATTTCATTTCATTCCTTGCAGTCCAAGAATCCCCATGACAGTTGCAGAACTTTTTTCTTTTTCTTTCATAAAATATAACCTAGTATGCATTTTTTTTCTTCACCATGATTATTTCTTCTTATTATTGTCCATATCATCCTCAGGAACTAATTTGCTAGGGTGCTGATGGGAGCAATAAGGTGCAACTAAGAAGAAACTGCTCTATATACTACCTAGAAAAGATTGTTAATAATAAATTCCGTATGTTTACAGAATGACATGAATGCTACTAAATCCCAACTAATGATATTCTCCAGGATTAAAAAAAATCTACTAGTCAAAGCTCAGCAAATAAATAATAGAATAATAACATGTGAGAGAAAATTGAGAAATCTCGTACTTAAAATTTCAGTTGGTAAAACAAACTATAAAGATAACATGCTGTTCCCTAAAAAGAAGTGGGACCAACTTGAAGGATTCCTTTTGGTTGCTTGCTTATTTTCTAAAGGAAGCATGCGTACTGTAAAAACAAACAAAAAACAGTGGTATAGCATATAAAAGATGAATGACATTGAAGGAACAATTTAGCTATAGTTCTGATCTGAATGATATCTTTCTGTTTTTTTCAGTAGAGCTCATGCAGATTTTCATATTCCGGAGATCTAAATTACTACTGTAGCTTAAAAAAAAATCAGAATCTGCCCTTCTAGAAATACTGGAAATTAAGGAAAAGTTTAGAAACTTTTTTGAAAAGGTGACCCCTCTGATTTCTAAATCCGTATAAAAATAAAATATAATCACAAATGAAGCAGATATATGTCATGAAACAATATCATGTATGTATAGATTAAGTAATGAGAAAAAAGACATTTTGTCTTAAAAACGATCGGTATGTCCTAGGTTGGTAGAAAAAATATATTCATGTCTGAATGCTCTTTGGTGGCTTGCATCAAATTAGTTGTAGCATTCTCTTCCTTCATGTGTAATCTTACACCTTTGAATGTTTTACCGTTAACATCATTGAACAAAGCAAAATCAACAAAACACAAACTTTATTTCCTATCATACTGACAATCCTGTCTTTTTCTATCACCCTGGAATATTTTATTCAATTCTCTCTGAAGTCCAATAGCCAGTATGTCACATTTTATACCGTTTCTTTTTTCTTCTAGCAGCATGTCTAGGCCAAATCTGCCAAATCCATCTAAGTAACATCACCTTAAAATATCTTCTGCCATTCTTCTATCCCACTTTTAGTAAAGTGACAAAAAAGTATAGGTATCAGGGTTTTTGCACTCCGTCAATTGCTTTCCTCCAGCAATAATATACCTACATAGATCTTTCTTAAATAGATCAAGTGTTTTAAAGAGCAGGCCAATATTATCACTGTTATACAGGTGAGACCCAAGGAAAGCACAAAATATTTCCAATTCTGTCATTGGCCTGTTGCAGTAGAAGGTCAGTGGCTCCTCAGTCCCACTCAGTGCTGTAGCCAACAGTTCCCAGACTAAGGCCAGTCACAGTCAGGCCACTATGAATGGCATTAACAATAATGATAGCAATAACGGCACTGGCAGCAGCTCCAGCTGCCTCCTAAGTTGCAACAAGAGAGGCCCCTTCCTTCTGAAGAGAAGAGTGAATAGTTCATATCTCTAGAATATTCCACTACACTGGAACCTGTAAAATGTGACAGGGGTTATTGGAGACGCTAAAGCAAATTGACTAGTGCTCTGTGGGATTGTCAGGAAGGTGTTGTAAATGTAAATCTCTTCACAGATCTTTTCCTTGAATAGCAACAGTGAATTAAATATAGAACTCATGTCTTAGCAAGAGTAGATACAACAATTTGCACTGTTAATTCACTGGGTGCATCTACTTTAATGTTTTAGTTCTAATCAGGAATGCACTTTTGGAACTGAATCTCCCAGTTTGTTTGTTTGTTTGGTGGGTAATTTCCTAAATGGCTTAATAATATTGCAGAGTTGTTAAAACATGTTTGATGTCTATCCTTGAGCTGGAACAAGCTTTACAGGTTAGAGCTTATGACAAGTACTCCATTGTTGTGAAATATCAGCGATATTGACATACCTAGGAGATGCTGGTGACAAGCTGCTTCAAGCTGCTGGTGGCAATGCGCGAGGCACTGCATTTGATTCTGTGTGTATTTATATATATGCATGCTTTCTGGGGCATCGTTGTGTTTGTAAAGTAAACTATTGATACCCTCAGAACAAGTATATATGCTCAGCTAGGTTATGCTAGTAAAAACACTTTATTATCAGGAGACCACAGCTTGAAGGCTGCTGAAGAAAAAAAGAGGATTTTAACAGGGACCTCCAAAGGCAGAAGCACAACATGACAGCAGAGGCCTTTAGAGTGTAAGAACAGGATGATACCAGAGTTCCTGGGGCTATGAAAAACTCCTCAGTGGTCAATTACTTGTCATTAATGTTATGTAGCATTGACGGCTGGGTCAAGACAGTTTTCAGGATAATAAATAGAAAAAAGGACAAGTATCCAACATATGTAAAACATACCCTATATAGTAAATTTGGATACAATGAGGAACTTCAGAGTAATGAAGAAAGAGCAAGAAAGCAGACTGTGTTAGCAAATGCCAAATAGACCTAAGACTGGGGAGGCAGAAATCATCAACATGAACATTACCCTCCTCCCAGCAAAGAAATTGGGATGCTGATGACCTGCCATAATCCCATTTTATTGAGGAAGACGAGGATCACTGACTTCAGGACCCAGATTAGTTTTGTAAGGGTGAGCATAGCATTAGAGAAAGGCGTAGATACTAGAAATCTTACATGTAGCAGCCTTAACAGTTTCATTTTTAGGGATGGGCAGTAATAATTGGATAATTTGGACTTTAAGTGTAAGTATAATCTTAACTAGACTGATAATAATTCTTTTATCAGACAGTTAAACTTTAATTAGATGAACCATAAATTCTTCGTTTCACACGTAAATTGTATTTCTTTAGCCCACAGAAATTGCGCAGAGTGTTTGGTCTGGTAACCTCGCCCTTGAGGCTTGACAGTTACATCTGGATGCAACAACTGATGGAGAATGTAGGCAACCTAGGTTGTAATTTAGATGCAACAACATATATTTAGCATGCTAATTAGAGATGATCCTTGTTTACTAAGCCTTTTTAAGAACTTTAAGAGTTTTATTGTTCACCTTTATTTTTCACCAGAAAATTCAGACTTTCATTTCCTGAGGCACGTTTGGGTTGTCAGTAGCTTCATGTACATGTTTATGGCTTCATTTCCTAACTCAGGTACTTAGGACTATTACAATTTTGTATATCCTTGCAGCCTCTCAGATCAGTGTCTCTTAGCCAAGAGAATTACATTTTCAAACTACTAGTTTGACTTTCAAGACAGAATCACAGAATCACAGAATCGCTGAGGTTGGAAGGGACCTCTGGAGATCATCTAGTCCAACCCCCCTGCTCAGGCAGAGACAGAGAGATCATACTATGAAGACAATGCCAATCAAAGTAATTCCTTTTTTTTTTTATCATAACCCACATTATTTTTATGTAAATGAACCAATATTTAGGGAAAATAAAACTACAGTGAAAGTTTCAACTTTCAGTGTCACAAAGTTATGTTCCACTGGGACTTGATGGAATCTTCAGGTAAGAAAGAAAGGATAGAAGGAACACAGCAAACATAATCTAATTGTGTATGGAGCTGTGAAGAAATTTACCTTTACAGCACACACACGCTTCATCTTTTAAGTGCCAAAATCCAGAAATAGGAATTTTTTTCTCAGCATAAGTTCCAAGTGATTAAATTCAAAAAAACACAATATTATCAGAACGCAGTTCTCCCATGAACACAAATGAACAAGACCTACGGCTATTTGAGTCTTGGAATTTTCAGAAACAATTTTCCTTTGGTCTCATTGTTTCATATTCCCACACATAATGCAAAAAAAAAAAATCTTTGTGATTACTAAGAAAATTTTTCAAATATGGAACAATGAAGAACTATCTGAAGAAACATTGAAAACATATTTTCAATAGGTTTGAGGTGCTCACTCAGTTCTGAATCTTAATGATGACTTTTATTTTTCAACATCCATAGCAGTATCATTGTTGGTTATTTAATCAAATCATCTTTCAATGTCCTTTTTCATTGTTGGATGCAAACCCAGGGACCAGAATGGGGATGGCAAGGCGTCTGGCTGTTTTGTACAACATGGTATCTGTCAGATGTCACATGCTACTCTATATGCCATTTTCTGTATCAGAGGAGCCAGTTTTCAGTAAGCTAACATGGATGCCAGAGGATAACTGGCAATGTCGGTATGATTCTCTGTGTGGCAGAATTTATTCTAATTCTCACAGTTGTTTTCTCTCCACTTCGGCGGGCAGGAAAAATTGCAGATCTTGCAGAATTCCAGAGTAGTTGAGCCTGGAAGAGACCTCTGAAGATCACCTAGTCCCCTCCACCTCAAGGCAGGGTCAGCTACAGCAGGTGACTCAAGATCTTGTCCAGTCGGGTTTTGAATGTCTCCAAGGATGGAAACTCCACAATGTGGTTCTACCACCCTCACAGTGAAAAAGTGCTTTCTGATGTTCAGATAGTATTTCCTGTGTTTCAGTTTGTGACCATTGCCTCTCATCCTTTAGCTGGGCACCACTGAAAAGAGTCAGGCTCTGTCTTCTTTATTCCCTCCCATTGGGTGTTTATACAGTTTGATAAGATTCCCCCTGAGCCTTCTTTTCTCCAGGCTGATAAGGCTGAGTGCTCTCAGCCTCTCCTCATGTGAGAGATGCTCCTATCCCTTAATCGTCTTCATGGACTCTCTCCAGCAGGTCCATATCTCTCTTGTACTGGGGACCCCAGCACTGGACCTGGCACTCCAGGCACTCACCAAGGCTGAGTAGAGTGTAAGGATCACCTTCTGTGACCTGCTGGCAACACTGCCTGGTGTAGCCCAGGATACCGTTGGCCCTCTTTGCCACGAGAGCGCATTGCTACCCCATGTTCAGACCCCTGGTACTTCCCTGCAAAGCTACTTTCCAGCTGGTTGGCTCCCAGCCTGCACTGGCATATTAATTGTAATATGAATTATGGTTACAGGGAGATATTGTTTTCTTATTTATATCTTTTTGATTTTTTTGAGTGGAAATCATCAGATGCTTGTAGTTAGGAATTTTCTTTTAATTTGTTAAATTAAAGCAGAAATGTTTTCTTTCCACCATAGCATTTATTAATATAGTAACTTGAGAAAAGTAAGGTAAATATACAACATATATAAAGATTTTTTGGGAGACTTCTAAAAATTCATCATCGATCATCATTATTATTTAATACTGTTTTTTCAAGTTTATTACAGAAATATAGTCAAGAATTCAGAATTTTTTATCTCAGTCAGAGCAAACATAGGTGTATAAAGTACTCTGTGTCATAAGTCTTTTCACATTGTCTCTGATCTCTTGGCTCCCTGTTGTGTTTGGTTCCTGTTAAAAGCATCCACTTCAGCAGCTCAGAAAGTAAACTATGGAGCTGAATTTAGGATCCTGAATTTAGGATCTTCAGGTTTAGATAGCAGCTAGGCCAGGGTTTTTTAATTGCAGCTTTGGAATTCTGGGATGTGTAAGGACTTCTGTAGCTAAGCAGAACTTATTTGGATCTGGTAAGGCCCTATTATAAACTAAATTAAAGGGAATAAATGAAAACAAATGTTAACTTTTACCACATGTTTAAAAAAGAATTCACTTCTTCCATTTAAGTCAGACCTTTTTCTCTCTGAACTATCCATTTTAAAGTTTTTCTCTTTTGAGATATCCATCAGAAAAAAATATTAAGAGAACTGTAAATGACCAGGTATGATCCAGACTGCTTATGAAGTTCAATGTGAGGAAATAGTATTTGCTTCAATATATACAAGTGTAAACTAACATATGGTAGCAAAGAATGTGGGACATAGAAGAGGGATGATTCTGTCTCAAGAGGGTATAACTGAAGAGTACTTTAAGGTCATAGCTGACAGTGAACTGAAATATTTTGCCAGTGTAAACTTCTAGTTTTAGTGTTTGAAGATATAAATTAAGGAATATTGAATAGAAATATGAATAGAAAGACTATTACTCTGTATTTAAAACTGCTGCAACTGTTACTGTTGTAATGTGTCCAGTCTTATATCATTAAGAATGTTAAATAATTGCAGAGATCAGGACTAGACTACAGAAAATGATTAACTTCATTAGAAAACTCTGTTTTATTTCTTAAACCAGAATCTAAATATACTATGTTTCATTTGTTAAGAAAGGTTAACAGTTCACTTAATGAATGCAACCTACAAACATCTGCATGGAGAATAAACTGAGCTCTACAATCTGCTTATAGACAAAATTGTAACAAAAATTTAGTGACTTGAACCTGTACCTCAGAAAATTTAAACAGGAAATAAAACACACTTTTTAGGCACTAGGGTTTATTCATAATGTTATGTTAGCTGAAACAAAGTTTTAGTTTTTGTTTTTCCTTAAAAAATTCATCAAGTTTCATAAAAGTTTTCCTATTTCTATGAAGAGTGTTTGAAATATTATTACTTCTGCATTCAATGGTTATAGCACATGAGGAATTGTTTCCTACAATAATTAATTGAGATTTGCTATCAGTTTAAGACAGGCAAGGAAAAGCTCCTAAATGGGCAACTGCTAAATGTCATATAAATATTTCAGCAATAATTATCTAATTAAACAATACTGAGTAAAATTCCATCCTCAAAAGATGTAAAAAAAGTTGGCAGTTAAAAAACATTCATTTCCTTGATGTTTGGAAAGAGATGAGATTGGGGGGGGGGGGGGGAGGGATAATTTTACATCTAGCTTTTAGTGTCATCTCACTTTCAGAGCCATCATTCTTCTGATTTTGGGAGGGGAGTTAAGCATGTCACACGTGAATTTGACAGGAAAATAAAACTGCTCTGGCTGTTTAGATACAAAATTTTTCATTTTTTAAAGTCAGGTTGCTTTTGTTTTGTTTATAAAATAAGTTCTTGATAAAGTGAACAGTTTCTTTAAAATCTATTTCAGCAGCTTGTAATTTCACAACTTTTTTAAGGAGATAATGACCTATAACTCAGTATTCAGTTCTTAGACCTGGATCTTCAAATTTAGAATGTAGTGGGTGGGCAAACATATATCGTACTATAAGGCACATGGTATTAGAGTTGTGCTGTTTATTCAAGATGAGGTAAATGAGGATAGGTAATCCATCATTCCCTTCCTTTCTTCTTTAGCTGTTTTTAGTGTTCCCATTTCATCTCTTCAGATGCAGTCAAGTAATTTTCTATTAAAAAGAACAGTAGGATGGGATTTTGTGCAATTCTTTAATTGTGGGAGGCTGATAAGGGCGCTGTAGGAACTGCTCTGCTAACTGGGCCTCTAGACATTGAAAATTTCCAGTTACATTCTAGAAAGCTGTAGCATAACTTTATGAATAGTGATAGCTAACTCATCACAACCCCACTTGACTTTCTGGATTTTTATGAGGTTGGTAAGTACTTGTAGCCCAGTTTTACAAATGGGAAGCTAATGCCAAAATACTGTTTCACAGAAACCACAGGTGGAGTCTGTCAGAACTGGAATCAGAATGCAGTGATTTTATCTTCTCAGTCCAGTATTAATCCTTTAAACAATGATGCTTTTCAGTTATTTTGAAATACTTCTTTTTGTAGTTCTTCATGGCAACCATCTGTATATGACTGAGTGAACTGCTGGGACAGAAGACCTTTTGCTGATCATATAAACCTTGGCATAGGCATCATCCTTTTCTCTCAGTTTGTAAACTACTCTGACAACTTCAGAGTTACACAGTGCACATTTACACTAGCTGTTTAGTTGGGATTAGAAGAGCACTTTTGAAGCCAGTTTGTCACTCATGTCCACTTACTGGCCTTTTTCACATTGCAGAGTGTGTCCAAGAATATCTACTTTATTCCTTTTTTGATAAAACTAAATCAAAAGTTGCTCACTTGGAGTGCTCCTAATTTGCTGTATCTGCTAATAGATATTCAGTTCATTAGACCAGACCAGAACTAGTCTGAGGTAAAACCCCTGGAAATACATATGGTATGGAGGCTGTGTCCTTGGCACTAACTATTCCACTTCCCAGGTCTGCTCTTATTGAGCTGCACTGCTTGTTAGTAGAAAGCCTGATGCCAAACACAGCCTTGGAAGGCTAGTGGAGCACTAAGGGAAAAGACTTATAAGCACTTCTTTGGCAGTGGTATTGGCCCCCCTACTACTTGCTTCCACGCTTGCCTCAGCCTTTGAGTTGTGCAAGTATGCTTTGTTTTTGCAGCTGAGTGTACTAGTCCGGATTGAAAATAACTGCAACATAGAATGGTTGCTTTCAACCCAGATCAGTTCTCTACTTTTGTTCTTTGCAAAGCACTACACAAAACTGCATAGGGAAGACTGACCTAGCATGGAGGTATGAATCAGCTGCAGAGACTGCTTATAAAAGGCTAAGCGTAGGCTACTTAATCTGGCATTTCTTCTAAAAAAATGCCTAGGAAAACTATGACCTAAGACCTATATTCACATGGATTTTAGGGGTAGCAGTTCTGTCCTAACTTTAAGGTGGTTAGCATCTAAAATCCAGCACTCTGACTTAAATGCTTATGTACTTTTGTGGATCTGGGCCCAAGAGATATCACCCTTAGAAAATAACTATGGAAAAATGTTTACATTAAGCAGTTGTCTATATTGGTTGACACTGTTTTGCAGAGGAAAAAAGCTAGCAAAATACTTTAACTTAAGAAATCCCTACACTTCTAGGGACTGGGGTATAGCAACTAATATAGCAGCAAACCATTCAGTTTTCAAAAGTTAGCTCTGCTTAATTAGTCTAAATGGTCTTTTTCTGCTCTAAACAAAGTATTCATTACTAATACAGCACAGTGCATGATATTTCAATGATTCTTCCTCCTCTAAAAATAGGCCCACAAGGCCTGCCATACTTTTCTCTCTGCTGACGGTTAATCTGAATATAGAAGTTGACCAAATATAACTAATTTTGAATGTTACATTTTAGAATTGCTTCTTCTATAGATTTTATTCTAAGTAGTATAAAAATATTTTATGTTTAGCATGTGTTATATAAAAGTGCTGTAATAACTTTATGAACAGGAATTATTTCACCCATCACTGACTTAGCAACTATTTAACAGTGCACTACTGTGTAGAATTTCAGGGTAGGAACTCACTAACAGAAACATGCAACTGAAGCAAGAGACCTGATTCGGGAAGAGAGAATGCAAATATTGAATTGGAATGTTCTTGTGTCATTGATATTAAGAGTAACGTAGTAGTAAAGGAGAATAGTAGAATAGTAGAAAAATGTAGTATTCTTTAAACATGTGCTAAAATGTTCTATCATGATAGCTGTTTTGGAAAAATAAGACACTTTATGGTAAGAATGCATTTTTTTCAAAATTTCAGCTGAACCCAAACAAATTTTTCTACTAGCTCTCAGTTCAAGCCAGCCTTTCAGAGTCAATGACTTAAGATATGCAATTCACAGGGATTGTCTTAGGGCTGAAAAAACAACAACTGAGGGGCTGACTGACCCAATGGAGTCCTATTCTCTTTTGTGAAAAACCCAGACATTTTCAGATACTGTTCTTAATTGGTGTAAACCTAATTTTCTGTATTTTTAATATTTCCATGACATGGAAATGAATTTATTTGCACAGCTGTAACAAGAGTTAAATATAGCAGCGTTATTTTAACATATTCTGAATATTGTTGTCATGGACTCCAGATTGTCATCTCACCTATTATCCTCCCTATCTAATATTTAGTTTTCACAAAACTATTTAATTTCTAAATAATGTGAAACAAAATTTTTACTACATTTTTGGAATTAAGCTTTCTAATCGAACACATTAAACTTGCACAAGATATTATCACTAGGAATTTTACATTACCAAATATACTGACCAGAATATGTAATGAGACTTAATTACCACATCTTAAGTATGTGATAACGGCCAGGGAAAAAAAATTTCCTCTTTTCATATTTGGTTCTATGGCAGCCTAAGTTGATTTGATTACTAGCTACCATAGATGTGCCATTCCCTCTCCCTCCCCTTCAGCAACTGTGGTGGCATTCCAATTCTGTTGAACCATTTCAGCACTTTCTCCAGCAAAAAGTTATTTTAACAAAATAATGTGAACAGTTTCCTGGTGGCTCAGTGCCCGGAAATGGCTCAGTGCTGGGTCAGACAAACACCAAAGTTAGTGTAAAAGGTATGATACGTGCACCTGAAAGGGTGGGCAGGACTTTGGCAACTGAAAATTAGAATAACTTAAATTTTTGTGAAAACAGAGCCATAGCAGTTCTGCTTCTGTAAAGCTAGTGCATATAAAAGAATTTCAGTCTGGAAATATGAGGAGCAGGATCACTATATGATGGCCTTGCTTTTTTTCCCTTCCCAGGACCTCCTCTGTGAGGGCCAAGATACTAAGTTAAGATCTTTGATCTAGTCCAGCATGGCCCTTCATATACGTGTATGTGATGAATAGCTCTCCTAATATTTTACTGTTTTACCACTTGCTCTTTATGCCGGAATACACACAGATACACCATGATAATGTGTATGAGCATTATAAAGAACTAAAGATTAGAGAAATCACAAAAGGTAAATTGTAAATCTGATAAATATTATTAAAAATAAGTAAAACACATTTCATTTTATTTGCTAGCCAACAACATTCTTATAACTTGCAGTATGTAGAACTATGAGATGTGATTTGGCATCCAAAAAATACATGTGCAACCATAAAGAAGTATGTGCTATGGCTATGCCTGTGTCAGTAAACAGTGCAATAGGGGAGAATCAGCAAAGGAGAAGAGTTGACGCTAAGAATATGATGACCACATTATAAGCTTTTCAGAGGACTTGCTTTATTCTGACAAGCCTGGCTCTTGTCTGGCCCCATGGTTTGAGAGCCCATTTGCGACACTAGCAATTAAATGCTCCTGAGGCACATCTTCCAGTCTGTTTTCACCTGAAAAGACTCCAGTTCATTCACTTCAAAACTGCTTCATGGTGCAAACCAGAGCACCATAGCTGGGGATGATTTTGAGATTCACTTCAAAACCACACTTCTGATCTCAACTAAAACACTAATGTACATGTATCCTTGGTGAATTTATGCTTTTCTAAAAATTAGACTGTGGATAGAAGAATTTTCACAATCAGGAAAAATTTAAGCTTTAGTGGAATTGATGTACCTACAAACCTTGTGAGACTAATAAAGCAAGAAAAAAAAAGACTGTATTAATTTGTAGAATGAAAGAAGGAGAGGAAGAAATGTATTAGCAGTTGTCACTCTTCCGGCTTCTCCCTGATGAAAAATAAATATTTCCCTTTGCATTAAAGGAAATTGCTTGGAAGCATCAGGAGAGAAATCTAAATGATATAAAATAGTTATACTCCAGCAAAGAATCAGAGATGGAGCACCTTCTGAGGACAAAATGCTAGACAGCAGTCTGTAACATAGGCACATTTGACTTATCCAAACAGCTTATCTTTTCCCTAATAAAAAACATTTCTGAAGTGACAAAATAAAGCAATTCTGTATTCAGCTTGTGACTTTCAGTAGTGTCTCAAGGCAATAATGAGATACAATATCTTTGTACAAAATCACATGACTGATTTTTCTTTCAAGTTCTGGTGCTTTAGAAGCATTTGTGATGTTTGCTGACCTTTTATCAGTAATTTCATTTTAGGGCCTTAGAATTGATTTCTCTCATTTTGACTTTTGAAGCAATGAGATGGGCTTTGATCTGTTGTCCAAATTTGTGCAGTAGCCCCATAAGCACCTTTTGAGTATTAGAGATGGCACCATTTGAAGCACATCAAGAGTGCTTCACATGTGAAGAAAGCTCTCCCAGTTTCTTTTTGGATATAAGAAGCTTTTGTCTGATACATATTGATGGATTTTGCTCTTTTGATACTGAATGCTTGCATTATTGATACTAAAAAAAGGATTGGTTTGGATCTCTGAGTACCCACTGGGACATCTTACTGTGCCTCTGCTGTCATTTGAAGTTTTTAATTCAATTTTGGATATGTCTCCACAGCAAATTAAAAGACGACTGTAGTATGGATTAGCCATCTGTGTTATTTTAATCCAGTTAGGATCGATAAGTGAAGACAGAACAGTACAGGCTTTGGTGCTTATTGCCAGTCAGACAGTTTTGGGGATGCCCAGTGCAGATTCGGATAATTAACAGTTGCTAAGACTTGTGTTTCCAAGTCTTAACTACTACTGTTAATTATGTCTATCAGAGAAAACTGTAGGAATCTCACCAAATACTACAGTCATGCAATTTTTTTGCTGTGCTGATAGGTAACTGCCAAAATGTTGAAGTTATTGTATGCATGACTGGTGGTTAAGATGAGGGCTTATCTGTGTTAGAAGTCCAGCAGATCTGTGCATACTAACTTCAGAACCAGACATGCTGGGAATCATAGCTTTTGCATGTGTGCTTGCTCTCTGAGAACAAGTCATGTTCATGCAGTGTTATGCCTCTGCTTGGCCTGCCAAGCCAAGACTCTACCACACTGTATGGATGAAGGTACTGTGGCTGATGGTTCTAGTATGTCAACACAGCATTGCATGGTTTGCATATTGTTTCATCCCTTCCAGCTTGAGTATTTCTTCATCTCATTGTGTAATTTATTTGACTTATTTAATATATCTTGTATTTTACTTGAAGATCAAATTAGGATTTGTAAGCAATTTTTGGCTCCAATACACAAGGAAATGGATGGTGACATTTCCTGTGGGGAAATCAGTGGATTGATGGTGAGACTATGCTGCATTAGCCAAGTGGAATGTTTGTTTAACACCTTTTGTATGGACCAGTACAATGAGAAGATGAGACAAAGACCCTGTCAGTGGTTATACAAATTTTTCCTAGATACCATCACCTTTACATCTGCCCTAAGACAATAGCATGGATGAATAGATTCCGTTCTGTTGGTAGAATGCAGCTTAAAACAAATGCATTTTTCAGTTTGAATGCAAAGAATTAGGATGTCATGATTTTGTTTCTAAAAGGTTACCTCTGTTCAAGATGATAGTGCCATACTATATTTTCAGGGAAGACTGCAAACACTTTTGCAGGCAAGACAGGCTGAGTGGTCATATTACTTTTGATCCCTATACCTTAAAGCTAAATACTGAAAAAAAAATTTGTTGGGGGGAAAAAAGATCAGGTTCCTGTAAGGAAGCTGACAAAAACTCAGCAGATTAAAAACTGGAAAATTTCTGAGTCTTCCCAATTGTCATCAAAATACGTTACCCTAGATCAAATAAAGATATGTCTTTAGCCATTAAATTTGATTACAAAGTCACTGGTCATATTTTTTGTATGAAACAATATATAAAAATAGTAGGATCTCAGCCTCTTCTAGTTTTAGGAAGTAAAAACATTTTTCTCTTAATATTCTGATTCCTGCTGTCTAATATGTGATAACATCATTTATTTCCCACACAACACTTAAACAGTTATTGACTTTTTCTGACTGGAACAAAACAACCTGTATCTGCATATGCAGACTAAGAAATCATGTGTCCAATTAGCTCTCCATGCAGCACTGCTGCTGAAAGAATTAGTCACCAGTTTCTCCCTGTTCCACTCCATGCCACTTCCTTCTGTGCATCAGCTATGTGTTCATGCATCTTTGCAGTAAACCAGCTTAGGGATCTGATCTACTTCACAAACCAACCTAGAAAACACAAAACAAAATAAAAATGCTTCATTCCTGATCTGGTCCTGTGAAAGCTTGTGTCAGTAACAGAGGGCAGTAACATTTAGTGGGGCAAATGAGGTAGGCAAGACCACTTATCTCAGTATCAGTGCCGATTTTTCTGGCTTAAACTGCTCATGAAACTACAGTGTTAGTTTTCAAGAACATCACTGGTTGTCCTATGCAGGTACCTCTTTAGGTCCCTGAGTATGCATACAATTTGACACTCAGTTAGAAAACTTGGCCATGTAGCTCAGTCCTCAAATAATTAATCACTGTTTAAACCTGGCCTCAAATAATTTTTCTTAGTCATTTTCCTAATGTGCCATCACTGAAAAGTTGAAGAATGCAACATGATACAATGGTTTTAAATGCTCATGAGTCAAGGAAAAAATGTGCTCTTTCTCCCTTTTTTGCTTAATGGCTTGTATCTTTTATCTTGTCACATAGTTCAGTGGCATAGAATTATGATAAATTAATTTTGCAATTATCAAACCGTTCAACTTCTCTTTGGCATTTAACAAACCTAAGAAGCTGTTTATTGCTTCATATACTTTGCCATCATGAATATTAGCCTTTTATTAACTGGAACTCTAATCTTAATCTCTCTAACTGTGTGGCAGTGAAATATTTTTGTTAGGTTGGAAAAGGTAGTATTGTCACTGTTTTTCCAATAAATGGAAAATTTTTAGAATGACTTTTTTAGTCAAAAATTATAACAATATAAAAAGTAGGAAGAAGAAACTCATTATCACAAGAAAAAGCTTTGCATGATATCTTTGTGTATATTTTACTTAAAATCATAGAACCACAGAGAAGCCTAGATTGGAAGGGACCTCTGGAGATCATCTGGCCCACCTCTTTTTGAAAGCCAGGCCTCAGATTAGTTTATTCAGGTCCCCATCAAGATGAATCTTGAATATTTCATGGAAGGAAGACTCCACCACTTCTCTGGCAACCTGTTCCAATATTTATTTTTTCTCATGGTAGAGAACTTTTGTGTATTCAGAATTATCGGAATTTCCCCTGAAGCAACTTGTGCCTGTTGCCTCTTGCCCTATCACTGTGCCTCCTTGTGAACTGAGTACCTCCATATTCCTTATAAGTACCTTTTAGGTATTGGAAGACTATGTTTAGATCTTCCCCTGAGCCTTCTCTAGGTTGAACAATCCCAGTTCCTTCAACCTTCTGTCAAGGTCTCCAGACTTCTGATCAACTTTATGGTCCTCTGCTGGACCCACTCCAATTTTTCAATTTTTTTGATGAACTGGCGGGACCAGAACTGGACACAATATTACAAGTGTGTACCAACAAATGCCAAATAGGGTGAAATTCCTTGATCTGATGACTATACTCTTACTGATGCACCCCAGGAAATGGTTTGCCTTCATTGCTGCAAGGGCACTGCTGACTCAAGTTTAACCCCGAGGTCCTTTTCAACAGTCACACCATAACCTGTCTTGTACTTGTACTGCTTGTCGTGCAGCATGAGATCATTCCATCTCATGTGCAGGACATTTTATTTATCTTTATTAAATCCCATGCAAATCTTGTTGGCCCAGTCTTCCAGTCTATCAAGGTCTCTCTGTGTGATGGCTGTTCCTTCTGGTGTAGAAACTCCTCCTCACGGTTTGGTGTCATATGCAAACTCGGTGAGAATGCAATCATCCTGTCATCCAGATCATTTATAAAGATGTTGAATAGTATCAGACCCAGTGTCAACTCCTAGAAACTCCATTTTTGACTAGCTATGCATCTGAACAGTAAAACTAGTAGTAGAACAGTTGAACAGTAGAACTAGTAAAAACGCATCAGTCTTCCCTTAAAAGCTAAAACCGTGAAATTTCTGTAAGATTTTGAAAAGCATAATTTATATAATAAGCTTTGTAAATCATATTGTTTTAACTTTCGCAAAAATCAATAGGGATTCTCTCTCCAATTTCTAAAATTTTTCCCTGTAATTATGGACTACATGTGTTTTCAAAAACTATCACATTACAGCTAGAAAGATCTTAATGAGTTGTATATGGAGAAATGCTAAATCTGTGTGAGGAAAAGAACTGTTAGGAAAGACTTTTCAACATTTATCTATTGTGAGAAAAATCTCTTCTATAGGAAGAGCAAAAAACAGGAAAAGTTGACTTTGTCCTGGAGAAGTTGATTGGCCTAAAGATTTTGAAACAGCTCGCCATGATGGATACTCCATTCCAGAATTTAATTGTTGCTTTTTTATTACTTTTTTATAGCAGTTAATCCTAATCCATAACTGGAATTCCTGCATTGTGATAGTCTGCAAACAGAGAACAAAAATATCTGGTCTCAAAAAGTGGGTAATCTAACTATGGGAAAATAAGTAAATAAAAATAAATGCAGATAGATCCAGGGTTAAAAAAAGTAATAAAATCATATTTGGGAAGTTGACAATATTATCAGTGCAGCTGTTGGATAACTTATCCTGGTAGAGAAAAGCTTAAGAAAAGTTTTGAAGGTAGAAAATTCAGTAGCTTCGTATCTGCTGATCACTATAAAAAAAGCATGATGATGATGATGATGATGATGATGATGCTTGTTTGAAAATTTTATAGGTGAATAATAGAAGCTGACATCTTTGGTCAGCTGAAGCTGAGAATGATAAACACAACTGTATAGTTTATGTAGATAGGAGGGAATTGTTAATAGGAGAGTGACAGAGTGATGTAAGAGAATGTTTCCTGCAGCTGTGTATTTGATGATGTCAGTGGATAAATCACAATTTGTTAAGGCGAGAAAAAAGAACATCCTAGTAATTAATGCTTGAGATGGTGAGACTCTGGAAGAAAGATAAATTCTGTGTATGGATAGGGAAGGCCATATATTGTCTAATTCTTGCACAAGAATTCAGCAAGATGTATGGCTAAAATGACCTCAAGAGAGGTCTACATTTAAGAATGATGTTCAGATCTGAATACCAAATATGATAGTGATGGTCTCCCTAGTAGTAAAGAAAGGAAGGAAAGAAAACTATTTGCAAAAGGTAAAGAGTATTAGCTCAGTGTAGCCACTCCAGCGAATATCTCTTAATCTGTTCTTCTCAGATGCTAACAGAAGGACCAAGTTGGCTCAGTGCAGTAAACCTAAAGCTTAGCAACAGTTCAATCTTATAACGTACCATTTCCTCATTGCAGGGATAGTTTCACTCTTTTCCTGAGTGGTGATATTTCTTTATTCTAGGCAGACCTTAGGCTCATTCCTGCCTATATTTTTTTATCACTTTGGGGGCAGTTGCTCTTCCTCGTAGTTAAAAGGCCTGTATGCCTATTACAGACCAAACTGACAAGAAAATCTTCTTTAAGACAAAGGAAAAACAATAGATCCCTCTATCTAGACTACAGTCAAGCAATGGGTATGTCACTACTTTACTGGTTTTACGGCACAAGAATTATGAGGTGGGTAAGTTGGTTAAGAAACCCCATATTGAAGAGGAGACAATAACATGTAATTTTGAAAGGAAAGATATGATAATAGAGGAACGTTATTAATGGAAGTCCTTAAGAATTGGTTTTAGGGCTGCCCTTATTTAACATTTTCATTAATGACCTTGGTAAAAAAATTAGGATTGTAAAATGAAATTTATGGTCGACATGTAGTTTGGAGGTGTTATTAATACAGATGAAGATCACAGTGTCACACAAATGGAAGTGGAAGCCCCTGAGAACTGGTATAATAGAAATGGAATTAAATATAATAGTACAAAGTACAAGGTTATGCACTTAGAACGAATGACAAGAAATTCTGTTATTAACATGGGGCTCATCAGTTGGAAAAGATAGTCGCTGTGGCAGTTAATCAGAGATGACTATGCGATGCTAGTGTGATGTTGCCATGAGAGAGTAAATGTAATGCTAGGAGATCTATTAGACAGACTGTATCTAGTACTAATTTTATTTCTGATCACTGATAATGTGGTTTTAGTAAACCTGAATAGATTTCTCTTCCATCAGCTTTTCCAGTCATACCTTGAATACACATAAACTTTTAGAATTCTCAACACTGAACTTTGGCAAGGAGTTCTACAAATCCAGTATTCATTGCATGAATAAATATCTACTTTTGTTTGTTCCAGACTTGTCACTTACTAGATTTTTTTGAAACCCTCTACTTTTACTGAAAGAGTGAAAAATTGGTCCTTATCCATTCTCTCTATGAAGTCATGGTTTTATAGATCTTTATTATACTCCTCCCTAGTCATCACTTTTTCAGGCTGAAGAATCCTGGTTTATTCATGTCTTGTACAAAAGCCATTCCATACCTACAGTCTTTTCTGTTATCCTTCTCTGAAACTTTTCTAATTCTACAGTATCTTTTTTTGAGATGGAGGATCAGACTAGACATACTATTTGAGATGTGGTTTCTAACCATCAAAGTAAGGATGATGTACAACAGTCTTTCAACAGTAAAGTGACAAATAATGAGATTTGTGATCAATTTATGAAAGACTTTGTATGGTACAATTGTCTGGAATAATAGAGAAATGGACTAGATAACAAAGTTCCTTCCACTCCTTCTAGTTTCTTTCTTCCCAAATGAAGAATAGGAGGAAGTTCAGTTAACACAACATATTTTCTAGAAATTTTGCAAAGGTGCAGTAGAAAAAAGTTCATTTTAAAATTACTAACATGAGTTTGGAAGAAGAAAATTTTCTGGTTTCAGATAAGATGTAGTTTGGGATTGCATTAGCCACTGCTAATGGTGAGACTCTGCAAGAAATAATTAAGGCTGTAGCTCATATGGTAAAGACAACATATTCCTTATCAATAATTTAAGTTAGACTATAACAGAACAAGGACTCTTAATATTTTACAGAAAAACATGTTTAAAAGGAAGGTCATGTTGATATTGAAAAATGTAAGAAAAGAATATAGATGCTTTTATAGTGGCCTCAAATGAGCAGTGACTCATAGGTTTGCCTCAAATGCAAAAAAAAGTAAAGACAAGCTAAGTGAACGCTCTTATACTGGTGGCACAGAACATATTGTTCCTCCGCAAAACAATAAGTGTAGATTTATTTACATTGCCTAGAAATGCTTTTCCTAGAGTATTATTCTCAGCTACGCATATCAAATCTATTTTCACTAGACATGGTATATCTGTCATAATAATGTGTGATAGTAGGTCACAGTTTAGTAACCGCAGTTTAAGCAATTTGTAGTAGAGTACAGTTTAGGCATATTACTTGTGGACCCCATTACCTCAGTCTTATAGGTCAGTGGAAAATGATGTCAAAATACTTTGTGGGGAAAAAAGTGCAAAGTCAGATTTTGATCAGTAGTTAGCACAGCTAAGTTACAGAATATCACAAATGAAGCACAGGATATCACATGCTAGTATTCTGTTCACTGGAGAACTGAATGTCTGTACTGCTAGAAACCAATGTTAGTGTCATTGAAGACTTTGAGACATATAATGAGACAAATAGAACAAAACAAAATAATAGATACGTTTTATGATTCTTGAAGCTCTCACCTTTTTTTGAAAACGACACTTTCTATGTTTGTAACAGGAAGCAAGTCATAAAGGCATTTTTGACAGAGGAGATATGCAGAGAATTCCATAAAGTTCTTATCCCAGATGAACGGGTATAAAAATGCAAAAATAGGCAAGAGTGCCATAGGAAAGAGACAGAGGTTGAGGGCATCTGAGACTGGCTTAGCTCTCTAGTCTCTTTTAGCATTTGAGATTAGCTTTGCTAATTAGCTTAAACAACAGGTTGCTTTTAAGTACTTGAAGTTCTGTATTATGTTCATGTGAATTGTTAGTTGCTGTTATTGCTATGTCTGGCTGAGAAAAATACTCCAGAATGAGCTTTTTTGGAATTGGACTGTCATTCAAGCACTAAGGCTACACAATACGCTGATCAGCCATTATTCAGATAAGGAATCAAGCAGACCTGAATCAAATATCTTCCTCCAAGGCAACACAGATAGAGAGGAGGTGTTTAAGAGAAGACTTTCCTTCATTTGAGATCTGTATGCAATGTTGAAAAAAAGAGTGTGAATGAAAAAAAGGTTGAATGGATTGGAAGCTGAGAGACTCAAAGAAGGTAAACCTTGTTATTAATTGTGCCAGGTCAAGGGAGAGGGAAAAAGATTCTGAAAGAGAAGATACTCTAGACACAGACACAGGTTCAGATGGAGGTATTTAGTTTTCTGCAGAAGCCTATAGAGCGTTGAAAGGACAGAGTAGCAAGAAGCCATAAATGACCAGAACTTTTTAATAGATCAATTTATTTTATTCCTTAAGAGTTATACTGATTAATTCCCTTTCACAGGCAAGGCCTTACTCTTGAAAACTGTAAAAGACTTTTGTTTTATACCAGACTTAATCCATTGTCTTTTTACTAGAATTGCATACACTTATATGAATGTTAGAAGAGAGAATCAAGCTCTCTTGGCTGACATTAATACACTAGTGAATACACTAAGTATTGTGCCATAAATAGGGTGTGAATTCTTCAGATTTCAATCCATCTGGCATATCACTTCATAGTACAAGCTTGACTTCTTTTCTTTTAATAATCACCCTTTCTTGCACCTTATCCTTTTTCAAGAGATTATAGAAGGCAAAAAGTGGGGTTTTGCAGAAGATGCTGACAGTAAAGTCTGTCTTACACTCAAATAGAGGTTGTGGAGGAATATTTGCAGTTCAATAGAGAATGTTACCATGTTTGTCATCCAGGCCCAATACCAAGTATTCTCCTTGAACTTAATGGGAATGAAGATTATGCTGCCAAAAAGACAGAGTTTACACATAAGAGATTTTAGACACTTGGTACTGCTTCAGCTTCTTTCCCCCTTATATACTTACAAGATGTTCTGCCTAGTGTCTTGGGTTCTTTCAATCTATCTATCTATGCCAAAAAGCCGAAGTAAGGTCATTTGAGCCTTAATTCCATAAGCAAACAAAAATAAAAATATTTCTCAAGGAGAAATGCTTAATTTTCCAAGAACTTCTGTCAAATAAAGAAGAATAAAGTATTTGTACTGTAAATATTATGTGCTTGCTGTTTTATTCTTGTTTAAAAATATTGGGGCAACTGAGGCAGCCACTTTGAAATTTAAACAGTTTTAATGAGAGAATCTGAAAGTGGTAACAAAAAAAAAAGCAGTTAACAAAACCTGTAGATCATTGGAAAAAATGTATTTCCAAAGAAGTGAAGTACAACAGGTAAAGAATAAGATGAATTATAATCTGTGAGATAATGCTATACTGCTTTCTTATCTCTTTCTATTTTGAGCTATAAAAATTAAGCTTTTTCTAAAACTATATTACCACTCAATTATGTTTTGTTTTTTGTTTTTTTTAAGGTAAGAGGTCCCCCAGTTGCAGGAGCATTTAAAGAAAGATCAACAAAGCCCACAGCATTTCGCAAGTTTTATGAGCGAGGAGACTTCCCAATTGCCCTTGAGCATGATACAAAAGGAAACAAAATAGCCTGGAAGGTAAGTCAGGACGCAGCTGTGATAGCCAGATGAGCTTACTGAAGTGACATCTCTCATTGCCAAACAAAGTTGGCTTATAAGTAAATAAACTGGAGTAATTTCTTAGCAAATGGAAGAGGGTGGGGAAGCTGTTAGAGAAAGGCCCTTGAGTCAGCTGTCTACCTTGGCTAACAATTAAATTATATGCTGCAAAAAGGAAGATGACAGAGTTGCTTTGCCTTAGAGAATTGTCTCCTGCCCAATTCATCTCTATTTTTATGAGAACCTGGCAATGCAGCCTATTTCAGGCAGTCCATCAAATGATGGAAGTGGCTGGATACAGTGAGCAGCAGCCATTTATCTCCCCCAGATTTCACCTTCCTGCAGGACACTTCCAAATAGAAGCTTTAATTACCTAAATGGATAGGTCAAGATTGCCTGCTCCCTGAAAATGCAGAGCAGAATACAAACGAAGGCAGATTCTCATTCCACAGCTGTACTCTCAGTCTACAGCATATGTCAGACAGCGTAATCGCTGTCATACGTGCCCCTGTTAGAGGCTGACCTCCACTGCTGAAACCATTACAGCTCCGACATTTCTCTGACAAAAGGTTAATTGGCTTCAAAATAAATGTATTGCCTAATGACTCCATTCTAATGCGGCTGTGTTTCTCTCTAAAAGGCTTGGTGATGTTATTTGTAAAACTTGCCAATCTTCTAAGTAACTACCACAGACTTTTAAATTTAATTTGAAAAATGAATGCTGATCTTTAACCTGATCCTACTATTTAATTATTTTGATTATCATGAATTACTTTATTTTTTGTGTTATTTATTGGGCTAGAATAAGATTTTTTCTGGAAGCAGTGATGGTTACAGAAAATGAACTGGAAACACCTGAGAAAAATATGTCAGATTGTCGCGGTCCGCGGGAGTGACGGGAAAGAATCATACGCACTCACAGAATGCAGGTTCAATTCCAACTTTATTCGGCAATTTGCCCATCTTATATATGTTTGTGCAGTCGTACACTTTGCTAGGCCAATCACCATGCAGATTATGTCACAGGTAGCCAGTCATGGCACCGATCACGCACGCAGCGATCATGCCTTGTACCTTGCTACTTATTTAGCAAAGCTATCTTACCCTTAACCTTGGTTCCCACTGGCTTCTGCTAGTTTATCTGTACTTTCTCAGGATGTATCATTTCCAGCTGCACCAGTGTCCTTGGTGGACTACTTCAAAGCACGTAGCAGTGGCTATAGCCTGAGGCCTAAGGCTTCAGCAAATTTAGCTACTAATGCTAAGCAAGTTGTGCTAAGCAATTAATCCTAAACAGTGTTAGTTCCATGCTCTATATCTCATATAGATTATTGTTCTGAAGCACCGCAAGGGCCCCAACATCAGATTTGTAGAATGATTTGAATTGTTCATGTCAAGAACATGATCTCAATTTTAAATGCATGGCTGTGTTAATTCAACACAAAAAAGAGGGATTTTGCAATCTTAGAACTGATTCTGCTTTTAATGAATCCAATAGGATTAGGCCTATAGTGCGGTTAAGTGGCACTATATAATTTGTTAGTAACTACGTTTTTTGCTTATTGAAGTATAGAAGAGATATTTGTGCTGTGAGAAATTACAGTTGTGTTGCCCATAGCAATGTTAAATCAGTACAATAAACAATAAATAGTTCTTGCAGCAAGGAGAGGCTTTAGCCAATAAGACCTGACCAACGATCAGAATGAGATTCCACTATTCCTTGTGACTGGTCTTTAGATGACCTAAGTCACGCACCTTCAGGGTTAAAACTCACAGATTTACAACATGAGCCTGCACTCTAATCTTTCAAAACTAGGTAAGATCACAAAGGTAATCTGCAAAATTCTGCAAAAATATACAGAACTCAGTTTATATCCTGGGGCATTATAACATCTAATTTCTCAAAATCAGACTGAGACACAAACAATTTACCACATTTTTATTGATACTTGTTGCACAAATATTCCATTATTAAGGCCTATCATTCCACTAGATGATGCTAGTGACTGCTTAGTTGGCTTCTTCCTAAACTATTTGCTTTCTATAAGCCTTCCAACCAAAGCTGAATGTCTAGAATAAATGTTTGTTCCCTGTGTCTCAGAATTTGAATTATATGAAGATATGCTACCTTACAAAGATCATAATAGCCAAGTCTCTGGTCTAAGACTCAGCACATATTATTTTCCTATCATAATTTGCAGTCTTGTTGCCCTAATGTCCACCTACCACAGTAAAGCATTGGACTGTAGCTAGTAAGATCTCACGTGAGAGACTGTGATCTCATGCAGCAGTTGCCTTTCCTATTGCTGTTAAACCCCTCTTTCTAAATACCATTTCTGCATACATGCATGAAGGAAGCGTAATAGCAAACTGTTCCATTCCTACACTAACAGCATGGTCTAGTCCAACCTTATTTCCCTTATTCTGTGCCACATGATTTAGTATCACAAATCAATCCAAGCTGAGTTCCATGGCAGCCACTCAAGAAAACAATATAGAGGTAGTAGAATCACTTGAGGCTGTTTAATTTGGCACCCAACCATCATTGATTATTATGCAGTTTAAGTAGATGAAGTAGGCAAATAGCAGTTTTCCAGTTCAAACATTACTTTAGATAGGTTATAATGTCTTAGAGGCTGGCCACTGCTGCAGGAGGCTGAGAATGTTGTTCACCATTAGCTAATATTTAAAGGTACACATAAAGTAAGGTCTGTTTTTTTCATTTCTTTTAAGGACATTCAAATAGTCAAAATATACAGCATAAGTCAAATGGCTGATTTTCATCAGTTCATCGTATCTATTTGTAAATCTGAATAATTAAGCAATTTATTTTAGAAATATATTTTACTTAATACTGCTAAAATTCATGAAAATTAAAATAAAAAGCTTTTAATGATGAAATATGTTTAGAGAAAATGTTCTATAAAATCTTGGCTGAATTATATTTGCTTGTATGAGTCAGATGGTTCTTGTGAAAGGAAAAAAAGAAAAAAATGATAACAGTGATATTTTAATCACACTGTAATTGCACAGTATCACTGTTTTATTGTGAGATTTTTTGTTCTATTTGTATGTGAGGTATATCATGGTTCATTTCACTCTTGTTAGCTTGTCTACCCATTGGTGCACTAGAGAAAATGCAAGGGAGTCTTAAAAACATGATTTGTTCTGACAAAGGAAAATACTCCAGGATTTTCTTCCTGCCTGCAAAATATGCAATGTTTTGAATTTTGGGGGGGCAGGGAGGATAATTATTGAAACAAAACAAAACAGCCATAATTATCAGACACTAAATATTTTTTTGAAAACAGTGTGATCTCTTATTCACTCTATCATAGCTATGTGGACACAACACAGTGATGTTCAGCTAGGGCAGAAGAATCTGAAATATTTGTAACATTTATGAGATGTGTTAATATATATAGTCCAAGAAATTTTGGCTAAAATGCACAGCTGAACCTTGATTTTATGAAATTGCCTGATTTTAAGCCCATGATGAATTTTGTATAAGGGCTGGCTAAATAAAAATATGGTTGTAGATTAAGATAGGGTATAAATTTAAAGTTCAGGAACAATTCAAAACTATTTCCTAAAAACTGCATGTGTTGACCCTCTGATTTTGAAATACCTTTTTCAGTCAGCTTAATTACTCTTATTTACTTCAAAAATGGACTAAATTTAGGAAGAGGCACTCTTACTCCAAATTAATCTTAAGCATAGACAAGATTTAACTGTGCATATAAAAACCATGGGGCTTAAATTAGTACCTGTTCTTTAAAAAAAGAACCAATGCAAATTAGATTTCACTACAAGATCATTATAGCAAGATCTGGCTATTATGTTAATTCTTAGCCTACATTTTTAAGTTTAGGAAAGCATCTCTTTGGATACTCCTGTAATATTGGCAATATAGCTTGAAGGCTGTCATATTACACTGCATAGTTTCTTCATTCCCCTATTTTTTGTTATTGCAACATCAGACAAACCTGTTTCGAGCAAATGGAAGAAAACAGATGCACAGACAGAATATGTTTACAACTTAGTCCTAGTAAATAATTATATACAAGAACAGCAGATTGAACCTAGTTTTAAAAAATACCATCCAGAGAAAAAAAGGAATTTAAAAAGTTTTAATAATACCAAATTAAAATTATCTGGTGTTATAAATTGTGATCAAGTTCACATCTAAAAGAAGACAGGACTGTCTAATCTTTGCTTTCAAAACTGGAAAAGTTATCCCTGTATCACTTTCAAAAGGTGAACACAGAGCATGACTTAGTAAATATGTCCATGAAAAGAAAAACAGCCGTCTCCATTACTCACCTGTCAAATCTGGGTTTGATGACAATCAAATCAAAAGGAAATACAAAATGAACTACAAAATGAACTCAATAAACACAAAATGAACTCAAGACTTTCCATCCCCATTAAAGGAATCTACTAGCAGTCAGTGAATTTCTTTTTTAAATGACATATAGTCAATATAATATTTGAATATCTAAATTAAATCCTTGGTTTACTTTCACGCCTTCTCTGCAATCATTAAATGGGAGTGTGTAGATATTATTACCTTAAAGTTGATGCAGATAAATAATATTCATATTTTTTAGATAAAGCAACAGCTTTTGAGATCTAGCAGTAAACTTTTCATTTGGTTGAATTATTCGACAAAGGTTCAAGGATCTCTGCAAATTTGAAGCATTTGGTTTTGTCCACCAAAAGAAAATGGATAATAATTTAATATGTTTTGAAACTGTGTTTCTGGTGTGTATCAAATGTAGGAGTTTAGATTTGGAATATAAATTACTGTTAATTTAAAATTAGATAATAATAGAAAATGATCTTTTTAGAAAAAGAATATACTAAAATATTTATCTTGTAAGCCCTCTGACTACTTGTTTGGGATCCTGCAGTTCTCTTTTTGTGTATGTATATCACAATTTTATTTTAAAATGGAGCAATATGTTCTTTTGCACAATTTCATACAGAACTGTGAAAAATAAGAGCTCGTAACACAGGCCTGAAAAGGACATCCACTTTTAAATATACATTACTGAATTTTAAAAGGTCAGAATCCAATTAAACCTTTGACTAAGAAAGTTGATAAAACCAAGAAAGGATTTCTGAATTATTAAGAATGTGTTTAAAAAGCAGTCTTTGAGTATCTTAGAGAAAGTCATCAGAATGTTTGAAAAATCAGTTATTTACAGTGTAGGGTTAATTATGAAAATTGTTATGCAAAGAAAAAAAAAGCAGCTATTCTTCAAAAGAACTTTAGTAATTTCAGAGGAATGAAAACCAAATTCCAAAATGCAAATGTCTCCAGTGCAAAAACGTCAAGATGAATATGGTTTCTAGTCTTTTGTTGTATATGTTTTTTTCCAGCATAGGTACTTTGGTTAAGGATGTGACTTACCATTTTAGTTACTCTCCATCCCATCTCTCCTCTTTTACTTTCCACTCCTCTTTCCCTCTCCCCCTCACGAATATCTAGTTTTCTTTTCTCAGGGGCTAATATAAGCTATGGTAGCAAAATTACTTCTTGTTGATAGAAACCAGATGCAGTGGTAGAAGACAGCATTCTCTCACACGTAAAGTCATGCATTTGAATTATGCCCATTTTTCCTCATGCAGACTATTGAAGGTTGTTTGGGGGAATGGGGACTACAGATAATTTGAACATACCACAGGGCTGCACTTTTTGTAAGCATCTCTTGTCCCGCATTTGATTTTATTAGTCTGATGTGTGTTAGTATATATAAGATTCTGAACTGTATGATTAAGCTGGCAGCAGCACCAAGAAAAATCTTTATTTTTAATCTTTTCATAAGGTGCCTGGGCTTTTTGGTTTTGTTTTCTTTTTCTGAGAGTGCAGCCTCTTTTGTTTGTTTGAGGGGCAAGTTTTAAGCAAGAGGTAATGTATTTTATTATATCAGCTGATACAGTTTGAAAAGCAAGAGACAATTTTTCAGGTGCACAAACTCTCAGGTCATGTCTTTCAATATTTTTGTGGAGTTGTTTTGGCATTAATCAACATGAGTAAACACTTTAGATTGTTCCCTATGTTGTATTAAGTAAACTTATGTAACACTTCTCAAAGTTCAAATCACAAAACTAAAAAAAATAATAATTGTAATGAGCTTGTTTTCCATAAAAATGATGCCAGTAATATACTAAGTCTTGCAATTTTTAGAGGTGATATGTGATTCTGCAAGTTGGGATGATCTAATAGCTTATGACCCCCAAAAGAGGAAGATCCAACTTTTCTTTACCTTTCCTGCTCTCCATTCCTAATGCGCACTTGGCACTGGCTTTGATGCTTATTAGGGCCATGCATGAGTAAATTTGTCTCACTAACTCAGGAAAAAAAAGGTGGATATGTTTTTGCTCAATTAGCAACATATTCACAGTCCTGTGAACTTTGCTTGTAAAAAGGTCCATGAGTGCTAAAGCAATGTTGATGAGGGAGAGAGAAACATTAGTGAAGTACAATGAAGAATGGGAGAGAAGAGAAGGGCCTCAAAACCTTTTTCTTTTAACAGCAATGAACTCAGATTAGTAAAGCTGCTCGTGGGACTGCACCCTTAGCTATCTGGAAGCAAAGAGAACAAACTGCTGATGAAAAATAGTGTTTTTCTTTTGGATTTATTTTCATTTATGTTTTTTTTTCTGCTTCTATTCTTTGCTAAACTATGTTTAACCTCTTCTTAATAAAAGATGTTGAAAGGACAGTATAATTTTAAAGAAAACTTGAAAATCCCAGGCGAGTATTGTTATACAGAATGAAAGCTTTTTGCAAGATAATATACAAACAGGAATGGCAATGTATCATGATTAACTGTAGTGGGTACAGCACAGAGTGGTGCTAGTTTCTGTTTTATTTAATGTATTTATCAATGTTTTAGAACATAGCTCAGTGTTTTCTTCTGCAATAGACTTGCTTTTGTCTTCTCCAGAAGATACTCTTTTTTCTTTTTAGTCATTTCAGGGATCCTGTTTAAGCCTGTCCCCAACACAGTTGTGTTGGCACAAAAGAAAATTGCAATATGGATTTAGGAGAGAGCAACTGGAAGCAGGAATATCTTAAGCCAGACATAATACATAATAATTTAGAGAGATTAGAAATATGAGTTGAGGTAAAGAAATGAGGTCTTGGAAAAAAGTAATTCTAAATAGTACCTCTGGAAAAAGCAATTATATTAGCATATTCAGTGTAAAGGAACAGTTTGGAAAATAATCACTATATTTTTAAAATAACAGTGAAACAGTCTGCTGTAGAGATAGTAATACAGTAATACAGTAATACAGTAGCAAGGAAGATTTATTCAGTTTTAAACTACAAATGCAGCAATAGCTGTTACATCATCTTATGTCAAAGATTATTAGTAATCTTTATGCTATAACTTATTGAAGTAAGCACAGCCAAATACTGTTTATAAACATTTTTATATAGGCAAGTGCCATTCATAATTCTTTGTGACTCTGTGACTCTTCATGATATCTTTGTGATACTAGTGCTCAACTAATGACTATCAAAGTCACCAATGTGCGTGTGATTTTTTCTTATTGTTAAAAATTATGATCACAGTTCCGTGCTCCAACATTCCTTTCCTTCAAATACATAATGCTAAAAAATAGCCACATCTTAATGCCTACGACCTAATTCTCATTTAAATGAAAAAAACTTTAAATCACTTAAGCAATATTGTGTATGTACTACACTTACACCGTCTCTATGGCCTGGAAGTAATACAAAAGAGCTCCAGAATAAATATAATCTCTCTTCTACTAAATAAAACAACAAAATTCCCATTGATTGCATTAGAATGGGATCTTTACTGCTATAGATAAATATTATCCATTATCTTTTTCCTTTTTCTCCTTATGATATCATAAATTTTCCTACTGAGCTGTTAGTGTTGTAGTCCCTTATGATGTTCAGTGTAATCCATTTCTGATCAGCTATAAATTAAAATGCCCTGAGTCACCAAAGATATAGAAGTTATGATGATCCATTTGATAATAGCAGATTTAAATCTCTTTCTTATATATAGGAATTCCTAGTTACTGAAAATTATATGTAATATTTTTAGATTTTGTATCTAATTAATTTTATATTTAATAATTTAAGGTTATATTTATATTTAATAGGTATGTAGTTGTTTTTTATGTAGCTGTTTTTTCTTCAAAAGTCCTTAAGATTAGTTAATCTTTTGTTTACAGAATAAAATAAGGTACAAAGCTGATGTCTTTTGATTAAGGCAACATTCTTAAAGTTGCCTTAATTAATCAAGTAAGTAATTTTGTGTGCTTCTATTTTCCAATGCCATGATACATATGGTCACAGAAAGCGTTGGAGCTATAGGTTTCTCAAGTCTGAATTTTCTACATTAATTTCATTCCACCACTAAGTAACATTAATTCCAAATAAAAGGGGCCTCTTCAAACTTACTTTTTGAAAACAGTTTACTAGAATGAATTTTTAACAGAAAAACACTTCTAAATCATGATGCATCAGTTAAATGCATGCTTAAAACAGTCATTAAAAATTTAGATAGCCAATGGCTATATGAGCATGTGCTTTTTCTGTTGTCTCACTTCTAGTCACTACTAATACTAGTCTACAGATCATTCACGATACTACTCTTTTCTGTTCAATTCTTTTTTACTTCTGAAAAGGATACTTCTTTGCAGGTCTTAAGAAGCAGTTTGTGGTGTAAGTGATTAAAGAAAGACTCATATCAAAACACTGTGTTTTCACTATTTCTTGTTAAATCCCATAAAATGCAAAGTAACTATTCCAATACAGTGTTTTTATTGATTGTTTCTTGTTTCTATATTTAACATAATACTTTAAGTGAGTCACTGAATTAAGTCACATTATGGATCAGAGGCTACTGGCTGCAGTTTCTTCTATCTTACCACTTGTGGCTCAGAAATACCTAATTCTTTCCAGAGTTAGTTTTTTTACAGTTCTCTAGTCTTTACCATTTCTTTCATATTTATAATTTAAGAATCTAATAGAATGTCTCTTTTCTACATGTTCCCATAAAGTACCTTATATTAAGAACATGACATATACATTTGCTTAAGAGCTGAATAATTTGTTTCCCTTAAAGAGTAACAGATGTTTTCTTGGAATGACTCAGATCGCCTTTCTTTCAACAACATCAAATGCTGGATTGGAGGACTAGCATTCGGCTGGAGTTTGAAGCAGGCCTTGCACAGAGAAGTGACAGTTTACCTGATTTCTATAGTATAGAGCTGCCATATTTCATTTATTAACTCCTCTATGGCTAATTAATAGTCGCATCTTATCCCAGGATTCTTGAAAATAGTAATCTCGTGGCAGTTAATTTACTGTTCCTTTTTTTCCCCTGCATACACAGTTAAAGCCATCCCTTTATTTGATGTAAATTGCCATCTCTTGAAAGTGTATGGAATGAAAACCCAGTCATGTATCAGAAATAACTTTAATTTAAATTTGCTAAATGACCTCTGAAAGCTAGATGAAAGATTTTCTGCTGAATGGGCTGGTGCTCCCTGCCTGTATAATTTATGTGAGAAATTAGTGCGAATGGTTCACTTTTATGGAGCAGAGCTGCTTGTAGCAAGCCTGCAGAAACAATTTTCCCCCAAGCTTCCATCTGTTCTTCAAACCAGGGCATATGCCATCTCATCGAGCTTGAAAGTCAACTGATTTATGACTCCTGAAAAGTGCATAGATTGAAAAGAAAGGTCGACTGCTGCTATGCGACAATGATTTGCTAGGCACTTGGATAAAGACAATTCACATTACTATGGACCCAAGGGGACACAAGTGATGCTGAAAGCTTCAAAAACTGGTAGATTGGCATGTAGGATAAAAACAAATTGCTCCTCCTCTTGGAGTTAAACAGTTATCTCTCTTCTTAAAGGCAAAAACTTTTAGATGGTAAGTAGGTAATATAGCCAAGTTATCTTGTTTTACTGTGTTTCAGACAGGATAGTCTTTTCCTAGCTACAAAAGTTTCAGTCTAGAAGTGTCAGAGCTTGTTCCACTTTAATTTTTAAACTGAAAGCAGAAACATCTGTCTTAAAAAGCACTTGTTTGTCAGAAAGTTCTGTTCAGTGCCACAAACAGGGCTTTGATTAATTTTCTGTATCTACTCTGAGGGTGAATTGTGAGCTGTATCCCAATTAATGAAGGGTTTGTTCTCTGTCCATCACTTGCCATCCTTCCTTCTTTTACCCAAATATTACAGAGTTCTCTGGCAAGTGACAAAGCAAACTGAATTGACAACATGACCATAGAAAATCAACGTGTGTTTGATGTGTTCATTTATGGTGGTGAAATGCTGTGACTCTTTTGATTTGAGGCTTAGGAACCAAATAACTTCTTCAAATATTTTGTCTTATCAAGTTTGAATTTTGGTGTACAGTTAAGTGTATTTTTAGGCCAAGAAAGGTAATGTAGAAATGTTGTAAAAAAGAGCCATTTAATGTGAAGATTATTAGGCAGATTTTAACTTGGAAAACACAAAGATGCAGAATAAACAGTACATGTGAATAACAGAAAGAATCATCCTCTGCGAGTATGAACTTGCAGTTTTTGTTTCAGAACTGAGGTATCTGTAGCAGCTGGGAGAAAAAACTGGCACTGTAACTTTTCACAGTCATCTGGTGTTAAGTGGCCATGAATATCCTGACCTAACTCGCACAGACGAGTATACTTTCTGAACATTGCATAACTCAGTAAAAAAGCACAGCAGGGCAGATTAACTAGATCATTTCCATTGTGTAAGTGGAATCTCAAACACTTAAGTCAGTATCCAGCATAATGGCATTAAAATTGATATGATGCATATGCTATTGACTGACTAAAAATGATGCAAATGTATTTACTCTGGAGCTAATAAACTCCAAAAATTAAATACAACTTGTAAGCATTTTATTTCACTGTATTGAAGAGATGTGTTAAATATATAGATATCATATGCATTTATAAAAGGGAACATTGTATGAAGTAGAATTTGAGAGGTTAATGAAAACTTAAGACTATAGGTCTTTAAAAAATGAATGGAAAAGTTCACTATCACTGAAAACAGGCATTTTAGAAATATATTCAACCAATGGCTCTACTTTAGAAATGTATTGTAGTGAATATCTGTCTCATCAAGTTTGTGATAAACCCTATACATTTGTTATTCTTTCACTGTTTCATTTTTGTTGTCCACTATACGTGCTAGACATGTGCATGTGGCAAAAATTTATCTCCCTTAGTTCCATTTCATTTTCTATACTGTTTCCAAAACATAAATTAACTCATTATCATTTCAGTATAATTTTCTTGTCACTAGCTTCTATGAACCTTTCACGTCAAATTCATTTTCACATCTACTGTTCTGCAGAGTTCTGATTTGGGCACAGCACTGCTCTTACTCCTCACTTTGTTATTCTGTTAATTAATGTTAATACATTTTTGAGATATTAATGGCCAAGACCTTTAAAAATACAATTCAATTTAAAATCCTGCCATTGTTTACTTTGTGCTTCTATGATAAAAAAGACAATGTGCCATATTAGCTGATCTTAATGTGAATTTTTTGCTTAATAAATTCACAGACGTGTTCATATGGTTGCAGAAAAAAAACATGTGAATCAGGTGAAAACAGTGAAAACTGCAGTCCTTTTTATGTCTGTGACAAAATCTGATGTCCTGTTCATGTGCAGCAGTTTGTGTGGAAAGAGGAACAGCTACCAGGAGATGTAAAATTGCGTAGTATACCTAAGTTTGGGAATTTAGGCTAGTCACAGATATTAAGACTATTTTACTCCTTTCAGAGTAAGAGTAAACTTTACTGTTTAAAATTCTTGTCTGCATACAGTTTTGAGTGGTTGGTTCAGTCTGAGCTCAAATATTACTTGGCAATTTTGTGTCTTAGCTGTAAATTTCTAGTTTAAGCTAAAGACGAGGAAAGCTACATTTCCTCTTTTTTTGTAAAATTAAAACTGTATTCTATTTCTTGTTTCTGCTATGTTATTTTTCATTCATTATATGCTTGATGCCTTTCTGAAGAGATGGGAAAAAATAGCTTGTCAAAACTCTTCAGTAGTGTTACTGAAATTGCCCTATTCTTTCTGTAAAAACTATAAAACAGTATATAGTCAGAGTCACCATATTACAAACTGCCCAAAAATGAGAACATATATTTTTTATTATTTTTTTTAGATAAAGGTTATCTGGTAAGTTGCTACTTTTCAAAAAGAAACTGATCTTTACTGAATTTGTGCATGGAATTTTATTCATTTTTCACCTTGAACCTATTCAAATCATTCATTTACAAATGAAATCAGAAATGCATAACACAATAATATTTGCAATAGGCTTATCATCGGCCATGATAATTTTGATATATTTATTTCTGTGAGATAATCAAGGAAGCCTATCAGTCCAACTCCACTAAAAGTCCTCAGGGTATGTATAACAAGTATGAAAGCAAGAAGTGAATATAACCTCCTGTTCACATAACTTGTTAATAAAGACCTCTTGCCACCAGTCTCTCAGAGATTTCTTGTCTCTAGACATTTCAGACTTATGTCTGAACAAGGTAATACTTATGCTTTCCTTTTACAGAGTTGCAGATAATTAGGACAATAAATCGGTTTGCTATCAGGACATAGAAAGAAAAGCTTTCATGGATTTACCACCTCAAAAGGTGATTTAAACTATCTCACTGACTTTGCATGAAGTTGATTTGGAATGCTGACATGATGCACTAGTTAGAAACAGCTCGTAACCATCAAATAAGAAGTAATAATCTTTGAGAGCAGGAACTTCAACCCCATACCTGTTTCCCAAATAATCATTTATGCAAGCATTTAAGCTCCTAGATAATTAATCTGGGTTTGAAAACATTATCATCTAATATGGTACCCTGTTAGAATAATCCTTGAATAAGTAGTTTAATTTTTAGATATGCACCAGTACTGATCCAGTACTTCAAGTTACTGACTAGTATTAGATTATTTAATTAAAATTGAAAGATAGCAAAGATATGTAGGGCCTGCTAGAATTGTTCTGTTCCTCTTAATCTTGTGTTTTATCAATCTGGTTTCCTGATAAACCTTACAAGGTAAAAGTGAGTTCTCTCTAAGAGTGCTATGTTTTCTCTGCTTCGATAATTAATTCTATACCTATGTATATTTCGTTATAAAGCGGCAGCCTTTTACGCTGCTGTTACTTCTGTGACGGACTCAAAACTATTACCCTATCCTTCCACAGGGAGAGGCACAAGCACATTAGAATGGTTAAGTTTTTATTTTTTAAACATTAATATTCTTATATCAGCTATGAAATCTCTTCACTTCTGTGCACATTCTCATTTGTAGATAAGGAAAATTGTGACATGATAAACCTCCAAAATATTATCTAGATAAAACCTTCTATCTTTTATTTCCAGGAATTTTAAAAAGTAGTTGTGTCTGATCTGAGTTATCAGAAATAATTAAACTTATATGCAAGAGACTTGAATCATGTCTTCCATGTTCTACCATACAAATCGAATTTCACTAAACCAGTGGAACCTACCATGAGCAAAGAAATAACATGCATCTATTTGTAATTCTGTTAATCAGCAAAACATACTGCCTGAGTCTCATTTTTTGGTGGGTGTTTGTTACAGAGTAATTTGAAATACGTGGTGAAGTTGTTAGTCAGGTTCTATGTTCATGAATTCCCGTTGAATCTGTCTAAATCATTGACTTAGTGAGCCAAATATTCTCTGCTAACTGTACTGAACAGTTGACTTTTTACTGCTATTTGCTTCTTAACTTTAAACCTGTTTTTTTTTTCTCATGGCAATGTTTGGCCTGTCCTCCAATATATGCTACTTCTTTATGAAGAACCTTGAAAAAAGCCATTTTAATGGCCTTCTAGAGAAAGACTTTCTAAAGTAGAGCTTATGTCAAATGTTTCTCAGTTGCCTACAACTTTATTGATCTTTCAAGAATTCTGATAAGTTAAAGACATTCAGTTTTCCTTAGCAAAAACTATTATCTTTATATCCTACAAAATTTTCTTCTGGGTATTTGTTACTGTATGTTTTTAATAATCATTCCAACTTGTTTACCAGCTACAGATGTAATAGCTACTAGTCTATAATTTCTGGGATGGGTTGCTACATTTCCTGTTCACCAGATCTTTGGTCAAGTTGTTGCTATTATGTTTTGTTAGAACATTAACCACTCTGTACTCCTTTCAAACGCCCACCATCTGGTTTAGTTTGTGAGTTTATTCCAGAATCATGTCTTTTTTTTTTCTTTTTTTTTTGCCACATCATTTACTGCTGTTGGTATTTAATTTTTATCACTATTAAAAAGAAAGACTGTATGTATCTTGCTTGTATACTGTACATTCAAAACTATAACAAAGGCAGTATTTACTTTCTCATCGAAGTCCTTGCCTTTCTAAATTTCTGTCTGAGATCTCAGATCATTTTGAGTATCCACAAACTTACTGTCACATGTTATGCTTCTGGCACTTTAAAATATTCATCATTGTTTGTTTATATATATTTAGGTGAAAGTTCTTAGGCTTTTCCTTAATTTTTTAAATGTATCACACTGTAATTTATGCTTATTGACTCTACGAGAGTTTGATTTTTGGAGTCCAAAATTTGACAAATTTCTGGGTTTTGAAGTGAAATGAAATGTTGAAGAATAATGGACTTGTAATAGCAGCTCTGCAGAAAAGGACCTGTTGGTCCTGGTGGACAGGAAGGTAGGCATGACTCTGCTGTGTACCCTTGCAGCAATGAAGGCTAACCACATATTGGATTGCATTAGCAATATACAGACAGGGAGTTGAGGGAAATGATTATTCTCCTTTCCTTAGCAGTTGTGAGGCTGCATCTGGAATTCTGTGTCCAGTTTTGGGCCCCCAAAAGTAGAAAACAGGTATCATCAGACTGGAGAGAGTCCAGTGGGAGGGTCACCAAGATGGTCAAGGACCTGGAGCACATGACATATGAAGAGAGGCTGAAAGAACTAGGTTTGGTAAGCTGGGAAAAGAGGGCTAACAGAGATTTAATTATAGTCTGTCACTACTGAAAGGTGTCTTAACAGAGAAGACACTTCTCAGTGGTGCACAACAAAAGGGCAAGAGGCCACAGTCACAATGTGCAACAAGGGAAATTCCAATTAGATATAAGAAAAATAAATTGTTCACTAGGAGAATGATTAAACAGTGGAACAAGTTGAACAGATGAGCTGTCGAATCTCCATCCCTGGAGATATACAAAAACTCAACTGGACAAGGCCCTAAGCAAACTAATCTAACTTTGAAGTTATCTTTGCTTTAGGGAGGGGGTTGAACAAGATGATCTCCAGACCTCTCTTCCAAAGTAAATTATTATGTGATTCCATGCAAGTAGCATGATTAGACTGATGATCATGCAATATTATTTTGTATTTCTGCATTACTTTTCTTTTGAAAATGTCAAAACATATTATTCTTTAATGAATAAGACCTCACGGTGCTTCTGAAACATAGCTGTTTCACAGATAAAGACGCATAGAAATAATGGTACGATATTAAATAATGTTAACTGCCTTAAAGCATTTCCATTATATCCTTAATGGTACTTTAACTTAAAACCACATTTCTTCCATATGCTGTGTTGATACATACATATAAATTTATTTTGGAAATAATTTACATCATTTTCTTACCATATCAGTTAAATTAAAAATTGCATTCATAACATGAGATTTCTATTCATGTTCAGTTTGCTATAACTAAATACTAAGTGTAAAAACAGCCCCAACTTTAGATCCTACAGTCAACACACTGTAGCGGCTCGCTAAACTTGTGTTGGCAGTCTGATTCTTCTTGAAGACTTTGAAATTCATATGGCTTACTAGGGGAAATCCCTTTTTGATGCAGTAAAGATAGAAATGTTTAAAATGACTATGATTAGTCCATTGACATTGTACGAAGTGCTTTGGGCCTCTGGATTTCATGTGATGTAAATGAAAGAAGAAGAATTTTAACAGTTCCTGTCATGTGGTATTGGGTTCTAAATGTGATGCAAATAGACAGGCTTAACTTTTTTTTTCTTTTTAAGTTACAAACAATGAGGAAAATATATATTTAAAATGCTACAGAAATCTTCTACAGAACTAATGAATACCAGCATCTGGAGGCAATATATTAAATAACATTTAATTTACCTGCCTAACGTTTTGGGTTCTTTTCATCCATGCAATGACTTAAATTAGGTCATGACTATTAGCACATTTGAACAATCAAACAGATTTTATTGTGTGTAATTCCAAATTTAAGAAGTGTTTCCAGGTTTTAGAAACCCTTATAAATATCCTTGCCTAGACTCTTACAGATGTAATCAGTTGATCATAGTTCTTCATTTACTCATTTTATCTGTGAGCTCAGTAGATGTGGGACAGTTTGTAGAAATGAACTCTGGTCCAGGCAGTTAGTCTTTCTGTCTAAGCCATTTGATTTTCCTATCTTCTACCTTGTGATTGGTGTTTGAAGATTTTGTTAAATTTTCATTAAATCTCATATAAAAAGGCCATGTGTGTGTGGCATACAAATACATTTCAAGAAGAGGATAATGCCTACATATTTGTTTTTCCTTGAAACATACTATTCCTATGACATCAAAGAAAATGTTGAATGACAAAAGTATTGAGTAACAGGACTGATGTCTGAAGTTCTCTGTGAACATGTCTGGCACTCTGTTGCAGCAACACAAAAGAATTCTGAGCTCTTTAAAACAAGTCTTATAAAAAGCTGTTTCCCTCCTATTAATATTTATTCATTCCTTTACTACTCCCTAAATGGAGATGTCCAGTTATGAAATCCATATCTTTCAAAATCATGTTGTAGCCAATAGAGGAAAATAAATTGGAATTTTTAGACAAAGAACAACCAAAATCTTGAGAGGGTTAAATAATAAGGTTCCATTTATTTTTAGAACATATCTTTAATCTGCCATAGATCCGTTTGAAATGTTAAGACATTCAAAGACAACCACTAGAACAACAAGACAGGCTTAAATTTTACAGATCATTCTGTTCCTGAAGCTTAAAACAATTTTGAGAATTTATCGTTTATGGAGTAACAGTTATGTAACAGATACACAGATGATATATTGCATATTTCAAAAGACTAAACAGTGATTTCAAGGCTTTAAGTGTCTGTACCCATGAGGCATAGCAAAAATGACTTAGCATCCACCAGCTTTTTGCTATGCTTATTATTGGCCTTCTAGATCTGCAGGATAGAATAAACACTTCTGTATGTGTCATCCATCTCCATCTTCCAATTCTGTCTGTAGTTCCATGTCATGATATCCATTAGGAGCCAGCAAGCAGTAAATGTGATAGTACTGTAAAGAGTTTTGAGTTAGTATAGTGCTACTTCTTCCCTCTTCCCCTTCTAGAAATATTATCATTTATTTTCACGAATCTTAAGAGGGTCTCTTTTTGGACCAATCTTTATGTTAATCAACTGGGTTATGTTATTCAGTTCCAGCATTCACTGGATTTTGAATTTTCTTTTTCTTTTTCTTTTAAAGGGGTCCCAAGTGGCTTGTATAGTGAGAGTTTACATGGTTCTCTAGAATAACACAGTTTAAGAAATTTCACCTGAATATATGTCCAAGTAGTTTTTAATCTAAGTTCTTTTTAATAAAAAATGAAAATTTATATGAGATAATTATTCTGAATCTAAAAAAAGTCTGTGTACATTCATGAGAGGACAAAAAAATCAAAATAAACACTGTAGGTCATTCCATAAATTCCTTCCATAGAGCTATTAGCTTTCTTTCCAGATCTTTACCTAAAGGATGCATATGTTGATTCATCCTACCCACAGAAGCTATTTACAGTTCATGGTGATAACAACATTACTAATTCAGTGATCTGTTACTGGATTTTCATTGAACACATGAATGTTTGGCATTTCTTCCAAAACATAAAATTTGAGTTTTGTCCTTCTCACAGCCATTGCTTATTCAGGGTTTATTATCCTCAGAAATTTTCAGATAACATATGCTGTACTCCTCAGTTATTCATCAAATGGATGGAAAAATCTGTGGCAGTTCCATTGCACGAGATGGAATAAATAGCTGATTTTCTAGGTTCCATTGTGGTGTCAGAATGTCTGCTGTAGTCCAGATTAGAAGCTGTATTGCATTCCTAACTCAGTCATAGCACAGCTTGGGCAAGGCACTATGAAACACATCTCTTATAGCATCTCATATATTGATAGAATCACAGAAAAGTTGATTGACTGGGACTTCTGGATGTCATCAAGTGCAACTTCCTGCTTGAAGCAGGACTGTTGCCAAAACTACTTCAGATCAGCCATGGCTTTCTTTAGCTGGGTCTTGAAAACCTCCAAAGACAGAGATTGCACAGTTTCTGTGGCTAACTTGTTCCCGTGCTGCATTACCCTCCTAGTTAAAGCTTTTTCCCTAAAGTCCCATTTGAACCTTCTAAACCCCAACTTGTGGTTGTTGTCCTTTGTTTTACCATCTGCCACTACTTAGAAGAGCTTGGCTCCAACATCTTTGTAACTTCCCTTCAGGTGGTTGTAGCCTGCTATTAGATCCCATTACCCTCCTCTTTGCTAGACTGAATAAACCAAGTTCTCTCAACCTCTCAAGGTCACATGCTCCAGGTCCCTGACCATCTTGGTAGCCCTCCACTGAATTGTCTCCTGTTTCTCGGCATCTTTCTTAAAGGTGTGGTGGGGAGAAACTGGACATAGTATTCCAGATGTGACTTTAACAGTGCATAACAAAGGGGGATATTAACTTTGTCTATTTGCTGACCATACTCTTTTTAATGTAGTCCAGGAGGGGATTTGCCTTATTTGTGATAAGAGCACAGCTGACTTTTATTCAACATGGCAATCACCATAACCATCAGGTGTTTTCCAGCAGGGCTGCTACTCAGCCAGTCAGTTCCCAGACTGTACTGATGTAGAGGGGTACTCCATCCCAGCTGCAGGACTTTGCACTTCTTGTTGAGCTTCATGATGGCTTTTCGTTGGCCTAGTCTTTAAGTTTCTTAAGGTCCTTCTAAATTGAAACTCTGTTATACAGTTACTCATCATTCCTAATATCAGACTTAGCCTTTAATGTTTGGGGGGGATGTGAAAAGGAAATGGAAAGTTCAGATATTATAGAAAAGGCAATGGTCACTTTTAGTGTTGCTAGGAAATTATAGTCTCCAAGTTGTGTGTGTCTGCATGTAAATATATATATGTGCATACATGTACTTACACCAATAAACTATGTATCCTGTAATAGCTTGCTGCTATTGCAGTATGAATGTTCAATACTGCAGTTGGTGCAGTATTTTTGGATAACAGTAAGTGTCTGAAGGTAAAAAGTGTGAAATATCCTTCTATAATGAAAGTTCTTAAAAAAATAGGAGAAAATATTACAAGCAAGTATATAAACTATTCAGGTAGTGTTGAAAAATATTTCAAATAAACCAGAAGAATTTGAGATAAGGAGAGAGAGAAGCTGTTTTTTTATACAACTATGAATGTAGAAAACTAGAATTCTAGAATTCTGACATCCAGTTTTGGCTTGCTTTCTCTTATATAAAAATTTGGAAAATTGAGTGGCTAACTGGGAGTCTGCTCCAGATAAGACTTGTAAGACATGGGTTATTTTACTCATATGAAGGTTCCAGTAACATCAAAAAGGCAATATGATATTTGGTCTTTAAGAAAACATAAGCTTAACTCAGTGAAACTCTCATTTCTCCACTTGCTTGCATTTACTGCTTTACTGTCTTCAGATGCTTAAATATCTTTGTACACTTTCCTCCTATTAACCTTTTATTCTTTTTGGTAGTTTAGAATGATTGATATAAAGATGAGTTTTCAAGCATGAACTGGAGAAAATAGGAGACTGTAGAAATGTCTTCAAAGCCTGTAAGATGTGGTGTTGGACAGTCAGGCTATATCTAACTTGTGGGATCCAAAAGTCCTTCCAGGCTCTTGAATCTGGGTGCACTCCTTTGGGTGCACTCTATTCCTGTACTGAGGCTAGACCAAAGTAAGCAGTGTGAATCTAACTGACCTCTAAGAATAAAACTTGAGTGTACTTATCCAGGCTGGTAATATTTTGGCCCCTTTTCCTGTTCCTCAGTGTTATTTGCAAGAATAACTTCTGCATTTAAAAAAAATCTTCTTCCAGTGAAGGTACTGGGCTAGACAAACTAGAGGGAAGTTTTCATGGAGTTAAAGATTTTTGAGTCTCTCTCTTCTAATAATATCACTGGATTTCTGAGAAAATTTCTGTGTTCTGGTTCTGGTCTGGTCTTCCATACAAAATCTGACAACCAACAATCTTCTTAGTTCATGTAGAAATAGTCTTAGTTTTTGGATTACCTGTTCCATCCCTGCTGATAAATGTTCTTGGCATTGATATGATGCCACATAAAGAATTTTCTTAAATTTTCACTTTGCTTTTTTAACAAGCTAGGAAATTACATACTTGACATACAACTAAAACTATATTTTGATTTATTATTATTATTTATAGAATCATATATTTTTCTCTTAGGGTCTCTATTTCATCTAATTTGGAGGATGGATAGTTCACTTGGGAGAGAGCTACATAAGCACTTTCTGTTGCCTTCAGAATCAGATTAAAAGTTCCATCTGCTAGTTCATGTCCTGTGCCACAGTTCACTGGTCCCTCAGTTGCACTTAGGTGTCACACGATTAACCAGATCACTAAAATGATAGATTTTAAAACAAATACAAAATGTTTGTGGATGTGTTTTGTTTTGTTTTCTGTTTATTTTATTTTTAATCAGGTCATTACGGTAACTTGGGGCAGAATGTAGCCACACAGACTTTTGTACTGGTGCAACTGAAAGGGCAGTAAACCATGGCAGAATAGCAGGAAGAAACAGCAGAAGGAGGGAGAGAAAACTTCTTAAATTGGTTTTACAGCTATATAAAAATTAAAAACACAAAATATCAAATAAATGTTTCCTAAGAACATTACATGAGTAATATGTTGTTTCAAATCCTTTTTACTGATGTGTTTTTTGTAGTGCTTATCAGTGTAATATTGGATCACCTCATAACTGTACATCAGTTTATTTTCACACATTTGTTTTAGGTCAGGGAACTGTTAATCCTGTCTTGTGGATAAAAAGAAAAATGACAGAGGGAGATTTCATAGTAAATTTCTAACTTTAACCTAAGCCTGATAATTATATTAAAAATTTGAATGATTAATTTAATTAGAATCTAGTAATTTTCCTCTAAGACCTGACTGTTCAGATTACTTAATTTTGTTTATTTTATCTGTTCAAAGTACAGCTCCTACTGACTTATACTATTTTTATGAAGGCTCTAATTGAATGACTTTTGAAACTATTCTTCAAATTTTTAAATAAATGTTTTTAAATTGCTTAAAATCAAAATATACTATCTTAGTCAAATGAAATATATATCTCTTGTTTCAGTAAAAACTTAGAAAATGTAGTTTTCAGCCAGACCTGAAACAATCATTTCCTCTTATTTTTTTAATTTAATTTATCTATTTATTTGTTTGTTTTTCTACTTGGCACTTCTTTAAATCATATCCAGGACTGTGAAGTGTGGTTTCTGGAAAATAAAGAGTGGACAATCAATAACTTGTGAAAATTTTAAAGTAAAATACTCTATGGCCTTGGACCCTAGCTTTTTGGCAGAGGCAAAAAGAGAATATAACATTCCAGGGCATCCTTCAACTGCACCCATTCCTTCTTTTCCTAAAATTCTTTTTTCTTAGTAACAATACACCTTCCAGATTCTTTACAAAAGAAGCAAAGGTTTCATAGACAACAAACTGCTAATAAATTTACACCGTGTCTATTCTCTGAGTATTGTTCTTTCTACATAGTAAATAAATCAATCCTGTTGGGAGGCGGGGATGGGGAAGAGAAGGGAAGCTTGATTATATAATTAAAAACTGTATCATATTATTGGAAAGGACAAATATCACATTTTATATTGTGCAGCAACTGTAATGATTGCTTTTCCTAAGATTTTAGTGCTCAGTGTTGCAACTTTAGAATCGGTACTCCTGTAATGTAACTAGTAGTAAGTAAATTGTGTGTACTGAAAGTATTCCCAAATCAGGGTGCAAATCAGTTTCTATTGTAATGACCTATTTTCATCCATTTCTAGATCCTACTTCTAGAATACTGCATTTGCTAGATGTATTTTGAAGAGGAAAAAAAAGAATATTTCTGCATTGTTGAGTAAAGGGTTATCTTACTAAAGAAAAAAATAAAAAAAATCAGAATTTTACGTTTGTTTCTTTCTCCCTAGAAAAAGACTAGTTGATACATCTTAAACTTTTCATAGAGCTATGAAAACTTATGCATCAATATACATTGAAGAAAATACCTTTCAGTAAGCAGCTTTTAACCATGCCTTTTAATAGCTTGAGACCTAATCTTACTCCCATGATATCAGTAGGAATGTCTTGCATTTTTATTTTGATGAAATCAAGAACCAAACCATTTGGGTGTTGACTGTGTTTCTTGTGCCCTATTGTTGGTTGTGACTAAACTGGATGCAGCTTAGTAAGAACAGAAAGGATTTTGCATGTGTGACTGCTATCTTGAACCATGTTGGAGGTGGCCACTCTAAAATCAAGTGTTTAGCTTTGACTATAACTCTGTGTGACACTAAGCCAGGCTAAATCACTATTGCATGTCTACACTGGGCAGGAAAGTTCATTGTCATATAGAAACCCAGTGGAATATAAGCTAGCTGAAATCTGGGAACAGTACAAATTTTTTTCAGAGTACAAAGTAAACTATGCAATGTTGTATCTGTGCAACCAAAGGGCAACTCAAAGGTTTAGGTGTTTAACATAATCTCAAGGAATCCCATTGTCTGGAAGCACAACAATTTTTCTGGAATAGTTACAACTGAGAAGAGACTCAAACAATTAAACATGTATGTATTTATATTCATGTAAATATATAAAGTTATATAACATACTTATATTTTATAGCCAGCTCAGAATATCATCTCTGTTCTGTTTTCCACTGAAGGTTGCATGCTTTCAATTGGCTGGACTTATACAACAAATATCACAGAATAATCAATACCTAAAATTCATTTTAACTTAGTCTGTGGCTTTATTAATAATCTTTACAGCAAAGCATTAACAACTGAAACATTTCGTTTCACAAATTTTCTGTATCCACTCAAACAGTGATAGGAAAAATAGAAATACAGCAAAACAGAATCTATAGTACATGTCATGGAAAAATAAGTTAAGACAGCTGAAACTGTTTCTTAACAAGCTGACATCCATTGCAGCAGAATCTCAATATTTATGGGGAATGTGATGTGAAATATCACTCATAACAGCTACTTCATTGTTCTGAACTAAGTTAAGCACGGAGCATAGGAAGAATCCTTTAACTTCTCCACAGAAAGAGGAATAATTTTAAGATATTCTTTTCCAGAAAGTTCATAAACATACCTAGGTCTTTCTTTTAACAATTATTTGTAATATTATTTGAATGGAATATGTAAATCTCATCCTACAAAACTTTTATTTAGATTGTATGAGAGGGATGAATTTTGTTCTTAATATTTTGAAGACTTTCTGTGCAGGAAAGTGTTAAAATATTGTGATGAAATGCATATTGAAAAGCTTATAATAAAATGGTGTGTTTCATTAGTAGTTTGAATTTTTGTTAATAATAAGTTCATATGTGGAACATTTTAGAAAAACTGAAGTTGCTTTAATTTAGCCAGTTATATTGTATATAATGAGATGAAAGATTTTCTTCCACATACTATCTTTTCAGTTTCACTAGAATATTTTCTTATGTGCACTGGTATAAAGACCTTGAAATGCTTTTTTTTCTTTAGTAATTATCCAAAGCATCAGCGAAATAGGAAGAATAACGGCCTAAGATCTAAAATAAATAGTACAGAATGACATAAATCTCCTTGAACTGAGAAGGGTCTGTTTCACCTCTTTCCTTTATCAAAAGTTACTGAAGAAGTATGTTGTAGTAGTGTCACAGAAACTTTTGTCTGCTTTGACTAACAGAACTGCACCCAAAAGAAAGTGGTAACTCTTCTTGGCATGGCCCGTCTCTAGTATTAGGTGTTTTGCATATTAAGGCCAGGGGGTTAATCCGCGCGATTGCTCCCTGAAGGGCAGGAGGTGATCTTTCAGTTTTTGTAGTTTTCTAATGATGAGTTCAGAATGCGATAACCTAATAGAGTGTTTGCAGCATTGGAGGCAACACACTGAGATGTACCCAAAGCGATGAAAGAGGAGAGCAACCGCAACAGATACTGTCACAAATTTTAATATGTCCTGTTTGCTCCTATGATTCCTCTTTTTTCTAAGGTAACGGAGAAGACTGTGAGGACATAAACCTCTAGGCTACTAGGTGCCTTTATGTGGCAGCTTGCTGAACTTTGTTACTTAAGAAGTATTTGCTATTCTAATTAAAACCACACTGTTTTTTTAACATCTAGGAAAGATTTTTCAGCATGGACTATAATGGTTGACAGGGAAATAGTTGCTATGGAACTATTTTCTGAGCTAGTATGGCACGGCAACATTTAGCATGATTTAATTTGCATCTCTTCCATGCTGCAATTTCTTCAGGATGATCTGACCGTCTATTTCACCAGCAGTTTCCCGGGAAGCATAACTCAGCACTCAAATTAGCTGTCTCCTAAGAAATAGTAGGAGCGTGCCCCTGCACCCCCACAGCTTAGCAAAATTACTAACAGTAGTGGAGATCAGTCTAAAAAATTATTTAATATCTCATTTTGAAGTTATCTAGTAGGCAGGCTTCTAATAAACATACTTTTAAGAAACTGAAATTGGCATTTCTCAGCTCTCTGACTAAAGAAATGCTTTTCCTAGTCACTTTTATAAAGAGAGGAGGAAATTTACAGGCTTTTCAACCAAGCCTTAGCTGTATACCATTTGGATAAAATGGTCTCAGAACATCTGAAAACTCCCCTCACCTGCAAATCAATATTTCCTGTGATATAGGACAAAACATACATAATATAAAGTGTACAGAAAATGAACAAACAGTGACAAATCAAAAGGAAATGTTTTGCATTTATTAAGCCTATTTTTTTATTTCAAATCTAGATGAAAAGATAATGCATGAACAACTTTTATTTGAAATTAATGTAAGTAAATAGTTTCAAGTAATTGTCAGTTAAGATTGCTCAAGTGCATTTGCATTTCATATTTATTAGTTGCAATATGCCTTGAGCTTTGCATGTATTTTTCATGAATGTGTTTGTTATTTTACAGTGGAAGGAAGGTGTTATGTTAAATACAGTTAACCATCACTGACTCAAGACTCTAAGTGTGAAACACTTGGACCTTCCATTTCTGCTATTTATAGGGAAACCGTATATAGCAACCTTTTATATCTTTATCTTCCTTTGAAATTAAGCTTAATATCATGGGTTTAGTTTCATCCTCATCTAAACGGACTCTCCCTACTTAAAGTTTTACTTAAGCTATAGTTTATTAATAAAAACACAGCTGAATAAAATACTTCCTTGTGTGGCTGTGCTATTTTAAGATGGGGGGTCTAGAAACAATAAATTTTAGCAAGAACAAAAACTAAATTAACATATTGTATTAAAGAAAAGTAATATAAGTTCAAAATTACATGTATTAACAAAACTGTGAGCCCATACATTAAGGTATGCCTGGCTGTATTTACATATTCTTTTCTCAATAAATAAAAAATCAATTTATATTCATAATTCAAGAATGGTTATTTTTAGGATTATACAAGGCATATTTTCATTTCAGCCCAGAGGTACATTGCAATTTAAATAATAATGCTTTATATTTGACATTTATTTTGCCTCTGAGACTTATTCTTACACAAAATATCGCTAAACGTATTAAAAAATTAACTAGACTATAGTGCTGGAGCTGCAGACATCAAAATTCGTGTTTTGCCACCTAATTCTCTGCCTTGGCAGAGAACAAATTTGGATGTCATCCAGTGGCTATTTGCAGGGCTCTCTCCCACAGGACCGTTGACCAGAAACGAAAAGGAGAAACCATTTTGTCGCCATTAGGTGGCTCACTATGAATGCACTTGCGGCGGGGCCGGCCGTGTCACCCCTCCTCCGCTTTGCCTTGCTTTCGGCGGCTGTGGCTGCTGTGGCTGCTGCTGCTGTGAGCTTTCTTGCAATGTGTGAGCCATTTACGGGAATAGGGAGAAAAAGACCCTGTCTTTGAGTTGCAGAATAGTAGGGACCTGGGTCTTGCTCTGAGGATAGTGTTCACAAACTGTAGTCTAAGGAGAGCTCTATTTGCCTCGCATAACTGCTTGCGCCTTTGTTGCTCGTGTCCTTGGCAGAGGCTGAAAGAACCGGGCCTGTAATACTTGGGCCCTGCTGTGCCACTTAAAGAAATAATAAGCCATTGTCTTCATTAAGCAACCCTTGTTTTAGCAAACAGAATTCAGATACTGAAAAGGGAACATTTTTAAGGGGGAGAATTAGAGACAGGGATGCTTTACAAAATTCCCTAGAGAAACTGCTTTCATTCCACTACTTTATTGCTACTTACTGAAAAGATTCATATTCAAATAGATTGGGGTTGTGAATCGGTCGTCTGCACATTCTCATGCACCCAGGAAGGCTATGATTATGGCTAATTACAATGACGAATGAAATCCTAACAAGAGTGCTCAATCAGATTGCTGTTCATGCATGAAGCAACTAAGACTAGCCAATGGAGGTGTGATTTTGGTAATTACAAACAATGGGGCTAAGTTGAAAAAAGCTTAGTAAATCTGCTGGAGACAAAATAAGGTCTAATTAATCACTTTAAGTTCTGAATTCTCCAGATGATCTGCATGCTCTGTTCTATTCAGCATTCTTTTAATAGACTCGGTCTAAGGGGTAAAAATGCTTCGTTTTTGCTCATACTTTCGCTGGATAGAATGCAACTGTTTCAAAATATTCTGACTTTCTCTTTGTGACAATCATGTTGCAACCTGTTTTTTCAGGCAAGTAGATGGCATGTTAGAAAAATAAACATGCTGTTATTTGCCTTGCTAGCAGGGTCATTATCTACTTTGAGAAAAACTGTGAAGTTACTTTAAGTTGTCATATCATATTATTGACCTCCTTCCCAGACCTTCTTTTATTGAAGTAAATGGGAATTTTGACTTTGCCCCCAAAGATAGCAGATTTTAAATGTTTTAGAAGACAGTTGTGCTCAGACTAATGTAAATAAATTACTAAATATTCATAATACATTTCGAAATTTTGTTTCCTTTTTTTTGAATAAAGAGATATTAGCAGCACATATGCAAAGTCAAATGAAGTCTAATCTTTTGGCAACAAAGCTCCAAGGGCAGGGCAGTTTTTGTTTGATGTATTAATACTCCCTCCAAATTTCATTTTAAACATTCTAATACATGAGCCAATATTTTAATACCAAAAAATTTTATTAGATTGATTGTGCTTATACAGTCACTATACTGAGAATAATAACATTCAAGTAACCCATAACCTGGCTTCAGTACATTAGGGAACATTTGATGAACTATTTTTTTCTTATACGTTAAGTTGGTGTGAAGGGATCACCTGGGTATTGGACTTCAATGAAATCTTCCTTTTGCGTATCATTTGATAGGAACCATTTTTGAACCCTTTGAACTGTTAAGAGCAGCAGATGTTTACATTTGATATTAAGTAATAATAGTTCTTGATATTAAGCTGTCCAGCATATTTCTGTCCATGCTCAGAAAGATATCTGTGTCTCTCTCAATATATGAGTATTAAGTATTAAAGTAGTATGTATTCAGAAAACGTATAGAATAAATTCCTTTTTTTGTTCTATTGTGTGAAAAAACACAAACCATAAAGTAAATAGCATTTATTTTGTACCATTGATGTTTGTTTGGATAATCCTTCACTAATCTTTATTGGGTCTGTTTCTGTCATTCAGACAAGTCAGCAACTTCTCCAAAGTCACTTTTTTAATAGAAAGATCTTACAATTAGTATACAAAATATCTTTTCCTTGCCCAAAATGCTAACGAGATGGATGCACAGGTTGAAAATTTCACTGGATATATCAGTTCTTGAGTAGAGACAGTTTTAATCAGTGGTATTTTGTGAAATCTCTGTTTTAGAAATGATAGAGCTTAGATTTGAAGGGCTAAAATATCTTTTTAACCTTAACAAATTGGTGCAAAGTTTCTATTGGTAGTTGTTTCACATGATCTTATAGATTTGTTAATCTCCTTGCTATTTATGAATAAAACTTTTATCCCTGATTCTTCTGAAATAAATGTCACATTTATACCATGCACCAATGTATTATCTAGTTGTACTTCTTGCATTATCTGTTCTCTTAAAACACATAATTTTCATAGTGGGGTTCAGCTATGGAGACCTGGAGAACAACAGTTAGGAAATTTGTGGTATGTCTCTTAACAAATTTGACAGGATTTCAGTCATATTCCCACAACAGAATTTTGAATGCTCCAGTAGTACACAGTCTCTTGTTAAGGATCACAGAACCACTGCTTTCAACCAAACCCAGACTTGCGGACTTCTCTGATCGGCCATGAAGTATGTATGATGCTTCATGAAATAACTGAGCAAATCAAATAGCTTGCTGCTGCCAAAATGGCAATTTTTCCCTGCAGGCTCCTGCTGCTTCCCTTGGGTAAGCCCAGCTGCTTAACTAACCCCTCCGAGAGATGGTGTTGCTCACTAAACTAACAGTGGATCGCATTCTACTGGTTTGGTGAGCTGCATTGGTCAGCAAGGGATCCAGGGAGTACCAAGGCAAGCAGGACAGGAGGGCGATGCACAGCCAGCAGTGGAGGAGCAAGTGGCACCTCCCTTTTTCATCTGTGTCAGGCAGGTTGGTTGTATTAGGCAGATCTTGAAACCACGTCCTATGTAATCCTTGCTTGTGTTTTGTGCCCTTAGTTCTCTTCCCTCCATTAACAAAATTTTTCAAGGAGTGTCCTTCAAAAGTTGTTTACCTCCTTTGATTGCCTCTATCGTGTCTTAAATACATACGCTCTTATATGGAAAGCCTTTGTGTGATTTTGTTTAATTTTCCAGTAGTCCCATGAGTTAAAGCCATCTAGGCCATACACCAAACATTCAGATACCCCAAAACTAGTTAGATAATCCATTTCATAACTAGGTCACACACACCATTCATAATCTAAGAAACTATGGAAGTAATCATTTTACCTTCTTGCGGTTTCTCATTTGTTATAATATAAATGAGAAACTTACTTGAATATGGCCATGTGCTTAACTTGAAAATCTCATGATCAATGCAGTATATGATGCACATACAGCAATCTCACCTGTGGATTTACCCACTACTGAGACAAATTATGTTTGTCCTTGCCTCTGTGCATCTTCACATTGCCACTTCTTATTTGGATAAGTATACTAAAAGAGGAGTGTTTCCATCTTTTCTCCCAAAGGAAGGAGTCTTTCCACTGATGTGAAAACCAGGATAGGAAACAGTAATTCCTATATCAGAGAAGTCTAACAATGCATAGCTCTTTAGGGCAGGTAGGAATAGGAGTTGTCTACTGTTAAATAGCTATAGTTATCTGCTCTATTTCAATGGTTTATAATACTTTTTAGCCCTGCTAGATTGTGAAAATGATTTTAGAAACATATATGAAAAAATCTTTTAAATATATTTTTTATAGTTTTATAAGATCATTAATTTTTTTTGAAAATACCATTGGTTGGAATTTTAGTACTAAAGGAACATATTAATTAGAGAGAGAATAAAATTAAGACTGTTCACATTACAAGTCTATAAAATAGAATTTCTTTAGAATATGAAACATTTATGGAACATATACTGGTATGCTGCAATAGAAAGATTTAATTGGTCTTCATTTTTGGATGACCTACATATTGCCTATAAAATGTTTATTTTCTCAGTGTAATGTTTTCTCATTGTAAAAATACGGAGCTGTAGTAGGGCTACCTAAATGCCTCTTTACCTTGTCAGGAAATGAATTTAACAAATAGGTTTATGTAAGATGTTATTTGAGGTAACCTGAAAGAAAATCTGATTTTATTACTATTAACAGTGTATTACAGCATATTGTAGATTTAAGCTTCTTGTCTCCCTGAATCTAGTTATATATCCTCCATGAAATCTAAGGAAAGTATTTTAGAGAGCTTTTCTAATAAGTAGCTTTACAGTGACAGGTAAAATGACATTTTGTATTCTTAATTGAGTTCCTGTGCTAAAAAAGTGAAACAAAACTGTTGTATGAAGTTACCTCATGTATCCCGAAATAAGTCCCAATCCCAGAAAAAATACAGTTGCTCTAGCTAGGCACTCTGTCTTAGCTAATTTATTCTTCTTGTCAGGAAATTTTGGGATATAGGAAATTCAGCTGCTCTGAGGTCATCTCTGACAATTTATTCCCACAAATGTCATCTTGGAAATTTTACTTTTGTAATAGGATACATATTATTGGCAGGATATCCTGGAAAACATACCCAGGTTAGAACAGTACCCTATGCTGTCCAGTGTTAGAGTTACTTATGGATCAGGAAGCTGCAGCAGTTCTCGATCTATAGTACTCTTGCATATCTCAATGGCACATAGTGTAGGATGGATTAGGGGCTATAGTACCTGAGTAGGCTAGTGTTACATTATATTATTCATATTATATGATGATATGGTGTTATTCCATATTATTCATATACTATGTAATGCAGCATATGAAAGACAGGTAATGAATAAAATTAGTCATTACATTTTTGAGGTTGCCAACCATTTCTTTCATAATTGTTTTTTAATAATTACAGTGACATTATTTTTACTCTTCATTTCAATCAAAACCACAATATTAATACCACTTTTTTGCTAGGACCTATGATATTTTGTAATTTTTTCCTTTTTCTTGAGGCACTGAAAGATTTTATAAGAGAGCAAAAGGGAAAATCAAGATGGCTTGATGTAGAACCAGCAAAATGTATCTTATCATAGAGCTGATTCTTATACAGTGGATAATAGGAGACTTTGCCAAATGCAGGCAGAGAAATAAATGTCAAATGCCCGTATTCCTGTATAAAATAGCAGATGGCTTTCTTTACCAAGTATTCAATGAACCAAAAAGGTGACATTCTATTTTAGGGAGCAATGAGAGTCTTAGTGATGGTCAAAGAAAATCATCTTCCATCAAGTGATCATGAGCCAATTCAGTTCATTTCAAATTTTGCAAGACAGGCAGAAGTAGATATATTATAAAGTTTTGGAAGGGCACTTTTTGAAAAGCAGGAATTTAGCTAGTGAGAGAGCTGGACTGAGGGTAAAAACATAATAACAACCAAACTTGTCAGGACCAATTATCCATACAGTGACCATAACTGGACTCCTGCAGAAGAGTAGAACAAGGTTAGCCAGCCTCTTTGATATTTTCCCTGTAATGCTGTCCCTGCCTCCAATTAGTTTCAGCCCAAGGACTTTCTTGACCCTGATATAGTTTGTCTATTCTGTATCACTCAGTGGAATTTGCCTTCAAGTACTTTTCCAATCTATCCTTGAACCATGTACATTTCTTGCATCTACAACATCCTTTGGTAAGCAGTTTTACGGGTCTACTACCCACTTCATGAACACTTCCTTTGTTTGCTTGAGCAAAATGGCACTATCAGTTGTAAACCTAAGGTCTTGCTCCTATGTGGTAGTGGTTAGCACAGAGCCCATCATGTTATGTATGAAGCTGGAATAATTCTTCCTCATGTACATTATTTTACATTTATCTGCACCGAATTTTGTCTAACATTTTATTTCCTGATCATTTGTAAGGGTCTCTTCACCATCACTTCTAGAATATCTTTGTATCTTTGCAAACTTCCTTACTGCTCACCCTTTTTCAGATCATATATGAATATGTTTAACAGTGCGGAATCCAGCATAGAGTCCTGCAGGACTCCAGTGGTGACTTCCCTTCACTGTAAGAATTGTCCATTTACTGCCCCTCTTTCCTGTCATTTAACAAGATATTTGTCTATGCCAGGATTTTCTCTTTTTGTCCCATGGCTGGATCATCAGGACTTGCCCACAGAGGAAATAGGAAACTAATTTAATTTAAGGGTGGAAACACTTTCAGAAGCTTATACACTGAACGAGAGGAAAAGTGAATGGAAGGGTGACAAATTTCACAGGATATGTAGAATACACACAGAACTTAGGTAAAGAGATTGATTAGCAAGGTGTAAAACAAAGGCAGAATGTCCAAAGTGTAAAAGAGCTAGACCTCCTACAGAAATCAAAGCAAAGAAAGAAAGGCTCTTTAAATCACGTAAAATAAAAGTAAGTTTCTATGATGTGCGTTTTGATATGGCACAAAGACTAAACAACTACATGCCTAAATTTTTGATATGTAAGGGGAAGTGATAGTGTTTCTAATGAACAGAAGGACCAGCAGTGGAAATGAAATCCTAATGTTCAAATTGAAAGCTGAACTTTGATTGATTGGTATGACAAAATCTCAATCCTAAAATATTGAAAGAAATGGCACATTGAATCTCAGGTCCAATTAGCAAGGATTCTGCTTGAATCTATGACTGGTGAAATGAAAAAGCGAACAAAATATTGATGAGGGAAGCTACATATCCATTACTTGCTTTCAATACAGAAATAAAGTCATAGAATATAATGTGAAGGAAAATATAATTAAGAAACTGGAACTAAAAGGTTATTGGAATAAAATGCAACATATGTAAACATTTATGAAACAGTATTAAAGATAAATCATGAATTTACCATCATTTTTATAAGGTATCTGAACACTGAAAAAGTAATGCAGTGGTCCTAATGTATCTAAGTTTAAGTAAAGTATTTTATAAATTATCTCTGTAGAAATTACTATTTAAGAGAAGATGAGAATGAGTGCAAGAATTTTAGGGTGGATTGTAAAATAGTTAAAGGAATACTATAGCTTCTGTATTAAAAAGGGGTTGACTGATCCTATTTCATACATTTTCTAGTGACCTCGGAGTAAGAACTGGGTGTGTATTCATAAAATTCATAAGTAATGCAAAGTTGGAAGGTGTTACCAATGCAGAGAAGGACAATAAGTAAGAAAAGTTAGACAAGCTTGTCAGCTGGAATGCTATAAATGGTTTAAAACAATACCAAAAAGTCATATGTAAAGAGAATAATAAGAAAAGTTATTCATAGTGATATTAACCTGATTCTTTTTTTTTTTTTCCTCAGTGATATAAGTGGAAATTTGTACTTAAATTGACTTAGATGAGACAGAGGATAAAAAAGATCTGGCTATGTCAATTGACTGGAGGATGGCTATGGGCTAGTGGTATGATGCAACGCTGAAGAAAGCTAATGCAATTTTAGAATGCATTAGTGAGAAGTTTTTAGTAGAGAAAGGCAATTAGCAGCGTGCAAGGCATTAATAAGACTTTGTTTGGAATATTGTATAGTTCCACTCACCTGCGTCCGAGGAAAATTAACTTACATTGCAACAGATGCAAAGAAGGACTCTTAGGTTGACTTGGAGAATGAAAATATCCATTTTACAGAGAGGTTTAAGGAGAAGGGCTTTTTTAGCTGAGCCAAACAAACCTGAGAGGGAAATATGGCTACTCAGAATAAATACATGGTTATAAATTGTGACAAGAAATTTAGTCAGGAGTAAAATTCTGGAATAATCTTCCAAACTGCATAGAGCAGCAGTTTGAAAAGCCTCTGGAAGGGATTATATGTCAAAATTGTAATTCTTGGAGATAATAAAATCCTGTAGATAATAAAATAAAGGTTTTGTTCATGGCTCTTTAGGTATCGGTACCTTAAAGGGTTTTGAAAGAGTAAGGGTACTGGTTTTTTTCACTGTATTTATTCCATTCTTCAGGAGTTCTTTTTGTTGCCAGTAGGAGTGAAAAACAAAAACCTTTTTACTATGAAAACATAATTTTTCTTCTGGTTTATTTATTTATTTATTTATTTGCTTTGAAGCGCTGAATATTTCTATAATTAACAACAGGATATCGGGATACAATTTTTCTCCAGAAGATTGACCTACTTATATAACACAACAAATGCTTTCTGTAGCTAGGAGTGGGTTCTGCCATCATAAAGCAAGCTAAAATAAAAGACAGATTAAGTAATCTCTATAAATTTATTCTATAGATTTATTGAGAATAAGATTGTTGTATAGTTTCTAGCTCTGCCCAGTGAACTTCTGGAAGATGTGGCAAAAATCTTTCTACTCCAACTATATTTGAAGTTTTTATTGGCCCTTTAGCAATATTTATGAGACAAATTTAACATAATAGTGCTGTAAAATGGTCATATCATGATTCCTCATTCTGTTGATGTAAATTAAAAAAAACATGCTACAGCACTCAGAGGATATATGCAGTATTTCCTCTGATCGAAACTCTCATTTTTTTCTGAAACAATATACTCAAATTATAAATGCTAATTTCAAGGGGATTCCAGGACTTACATACCTCAGTAACCATCTCTCAATAGCAAAAGTGCTGCATTTGATAGCAAGCTCAGATATGTTCATTATAGCCTAAATTAAAAAAAAAAATCTAATATTCCCCACTGTTTTGTGTTAAAAAGTGCTTTTTTCTTTGCTAGCTGAAGTAAAAACGGGAGAAGTTGTGTTTTACTGCAGATCTACAAAATGGAATGTTACTTATTGAGATTAAATTTTATTTTGGAATGCAGCTAATTAGAATTTATTTAAATAGCCTATCAACTTATAAATACATCTTTACAAAAACTGTAGTTATGACAGGAATGGAGTAGGAAAATAATCTGTCCAAATATTTTGGAAAGTCTCTATTTGGTAATCTTTTTATAATTTTAATGAACTTGATAACTTTCCCATTAATTTGTAATAAAATATATGTTAAAATGCCATAAACAGCTGAATTTAGTGTGTAAAATAATCAAAACACAACAACTAAATATTTATCCTTTTACTAAAAAAGCACTTTGCTCATCTTTTATATACTAACATTGCAAAACACTATTGAAGATTGTCAATGACATATGCTGTGGGTTTTTTATAGAAAAGTTTAGTGCAGTCTTCAAGCACAAAGGATTTAAATATTTGGTCATTCATAAAGAGACAAAATCTTCTGTCAACCGATCTGTTTAGTCCTTTGTGCATAGTTACTGTAGTTTCTGTGTTATAACTATGGAACAACATTACTGCCTTCAGGACAGTTTAAAAAAAGGAAGAAAGAGAGAAAGACGAACAGCTGATGTCATGCTCTTGGCAGAGGGTTTGTTAGTAACCCAGCAGCAACTGGCAGGAACTGGTTGCTGGGTAACCTACAGCTGCTCCAGTCAGAACAGCTGATGGCAAGCGTTCCTCTGGGCTCTGATATTTAGGACCATGTCGGAAATTAGAAGAAATGCTATATAAACACAAGCACCGAAAAAATATCTTATTTTTGCTGCAAGTTTTACAGGACATATTTGTGATTCTCCTTCCCAATATGAATTGACTGAATTTTATTATAATACACTTTAACTGATCTAAAGTAAGATGTATGTGTTAATGAATCATGCTAAATCTCTGTTGCCAGAACCAATACTGCCATGTTAAATCACACAGGACTGGCTTAATTAACCTCTTTATGAAAGTTTTAAAATATTTTTAGTGATTAGTTTGAACTGCCATATGACAATGAATGCTAAAGTAGCACATACTGCTGTATAGTTTAGAACTTAAAGTGATTCATTACAATCAAAACCAGAACTGTGTATCGCTTTGCTAAAAACATTTTCATTAATCCATTAATTTTAAATCACAAAAGTTCTTTTAAGCTTTCATTCCATATTGCTTTTCCTCCATCCTGCTCAATACCTCATTTCTTCCTGAAACTGCTGAGAAAATCTTGCTATATCCCATAATGCTTCTACTACGGCTGGCAGCAGAATTAATTTTTTAAATTGAAACTAGTCTAGTTTACTGGTGAGTGAGAAGATGAAAGCAGAGCACTCCACTAGGAAAATGCACTTTTGTATGCACTTATGAAACAGTAATTTTCCAGAAGCATATTATCGGTTTCTTCAACACAAAACACTTAACATGCAACTTAGAAAAACACAAGTTTATTGTATAAGTCTGATAGACTATTGAGACATTAAGCTAATACATTAAGATATATTTGCGTAATAATTATAGTCATAACATAGAGAATAATACAATTCTAAAGGAATACCTAAATAGAAACACTACAAGATGCGTATATAATTCATTTTAAAATGTGTGTTGTTTAATGAAAATCCAGGTGGCCAGAATGTTGTGAATGAGATTTGAAACAATCAGGGATGACTTATCTAATAAGAGACAGGATTTTAAAAAGTACTGGGCTACAGAAATGAATAGTTGGAGGAAGTCAGCACTGCCTACTATCCATAATCTGCAAACCATTTACTTCCTTTAGAAAGTTACAAAATAGCAATGCAAAAAATCTCTTGAAATGAGAATGTATTGTAAGGATGCTTCTAATGCTTTTCTACGATAAACATAGCTGTGTAAAACAACACTTATTTCATACTGCAATGTGTGAACACATAGTGTATACCATGTAATGGTTCAATACCAAGTGAGAGAGATTTTAATGGCATACTTAAATTTTTCCCTTCAGCAATATTACACTACTTTTTAAAAAGTCTTATTATGCTTACAAAACAAGCTTTGCGTATCTTAAAGTAGGAATACTTTTAATGGTTAAAGTATGTGCCAAATTTACTTCTACCTCTGAAATACTTCTGATAAGCTTAGTTCTGGGTATGAAAAATAAATTTATTAAATAATATTATTGATAAATTTTGCAGTCATTTCACTATTGTAGTATCACTAACATCACGCTTACTTTGTCCATCATTTCTTCTCCAATTATTTTCTTCAATTTTGTGATTAAATATATTGGTTTCTGTGCATGGTAATGAAGTGATGCTTGTGTGTTCTGTCAGGCAGAGAAATAAATAAGTTTCCCTGGCAGTCTGTTTCTATATTGACTTTTTGGCATCTTATATGTTTAAAGTTCCTTTGACATGGAGATAGGTATCATTTGCCTAGTTGCAGAGTACTACCTATTTTATTTCTACTACTAAATTACATTGAGAAAGAATTCACGTCTTCTTAATTTTTCAATATTCAGCTCATATATTTGACTGACAATTGTATGTGTCACTTCAAACTGCAATTAAGGCCTACTATAATGTTACTGAAGTTGATAGAAAGCCTCCCATTCATTTTAATAAGCATGATCCAGCCCTGAATGAGAACAAAACAGGTTGCAGTGAATATTGAAAATCTAGATACTTTGTTCTGCTATCCAAAGATAGATTCCAAATTTCAATGAACATATTCTTTTCTCAGTTCAGAGCCCAAGAAAATTTTGGAGTGTATTAATCATAAGAACAAGAAGATACTATCATATTAATTCAGACCAAATGTCCATCTGTCTCATTCCAACAGTGATTAGGATGAAATGCATAGGGAGGAAGTATCAGCAACAGGGTGAATTTTTCTTTCCTGTTGCCCTGATATATCCTCCCACCTTCCAACAATCAATGGTTTAGGGACTTCCTGATCGGGAGGCTGAATTCAGATTTTTGCATGTAGGAAGACTGGATGGACCTATTCTAATCCTTTTAAATGTATTTATAAATTTGATCTCCAGAATATTCTTTGTCAATCAATTCTGCAATTTCATTATGCATTGTATGAAAAAGTACTTCCTTTCATCTTAAACTTATGTCTGATTATTTATTTTTCTCTTGCATTATGAAAAAAGGTGAAGCATTGTTATGGATTTCCTCCACCTGTACTGTTCGTGATTTCTGATGTATCGAACTCAGTCATCACTTTTTCTAAACTGAACGGTTACAGTCTACTTAAGTCTCTCCACTTAAAAGAACTATTCTGGACCTCTGATAATCATTGCTGCCATATCTCTCCATATCTTTTATACTTCTTTTATACACTCTTTAAAGTGGAATGACTAGAAATATAAGCAGCAATCAAACATCATGGATTTACTATCTGACCTGATGAAGTTTTCTGACTAATTCTTAATGCTTATTAATAGTTACAGCTGTTTTATTTGCCTCTTTGACTGTGGCCAAACACTGTACTTGCATTTTCAAAGAACTATATGCAAGGGCTCCAAGATCTCTTTCCTGAGTAGTAATTGCTAATTTAGAGCTCATCACTACACTGCTGTAATTAGGATTGTTTGATTATTTTCCCCATGTGTATTACTCTGCATTTACCAACACTGAATTTCATCTATCATGTTATCAACTTTTTCTAGTGCATTTTCAAATATGATGAAGAGCATGTACCAGCACACATCCCTTTGGGATCTTACTGGTGACTTCCCCATTTTGAAAACTGACTATTCAGTTCTACCCCTCATTACTGTCCCTTAGCAAGTTATTTATGAAAGGATTTTCCTAGTTACCTTATGACTGCTTATTTTCTGTAAGAATCTTGTGGTAGATTTTGGCAACTTCAGACACCTACCTTAGCCAAGTAGCCACTGTAGGCTCCTTCTGTAGGTAATGGAGAAAGAAGAGCTTTTCCTGAAGACAAGTCCATCTCTACATCAGCAACTAGAAAGGTGCAATAGAAGCAGACTCATGAAACAGTTAGTACTGATAACTGCACTCACACTTTATTTGTTTGGGGAGGTTTATTTCTGAGTAGCTGTGGTTTGATTTTGTGGATTGAATACCCCTTAGCAGTTGGAACAGACTAAGTGTGCTCCTGGAGCACATCTTTTGATTTAGTTTTGTCTAAAAGAAATCCAATTCAAGCACTCCAAGTCCACCTTATGACGTGAGGATGATTAGGAGATTTGCTTCAAAAGCACACTCCTGCACCAAACTAGTGTAAGGGTAGACCACCCTCAGACAGAATAACCTAGACCCCTACTCAGAATCATCCCCCAGAAGACCCTTTATTTCTATTGACTATCTATAGTAGACTCTAGGGATATTAACTTGCTACACTAGGGGCTTACAGGTACAAACACACCATATTATCAAGGTTTCTGGAAATACCGGTATAAAAACAGAATCATCCTTGTTCATATACTTGATGGCTGTTATATGACTTTTGAGATTTCCTTGAATTGTTCCAAATATATCATATTTATGTGTATGTCCATTAATTTTATGATTCATTTTACCGGTTCCAGTGATGTCACATTTATTCACATTTATCCTGTTCTATTCTGCTGATAATCGTATCTATTTAAGTACCATACAGCCGGTGATGCAGTAATTTCAGAGTTGTGCTTTCCTTTAAGTTAATTTGTTAGCGTTGATACTTTGTTATAGCTTTGATACTAATAAATATTATTTAAACTTAGAATTTCAATCTATAGAGCTTCTGGTATATCTTCCTACAGCTAACATCTACTTCATTTTATTTGCTTCCTTTAACATGTAACAGCACCCATTCAACAGCAAGACCTATTTAATTATGATTTATACCTTGATAATACCTCTCACTGATTTTCTTCCTTCTGCCACATTTCCAAGGTATCTATTGTCCATTCTCCCACTCATCCCACTCAATATCCCTTACTTTGAAAAGGTGTAAATATCAAGCAGAGACAAATACATCCAGGTGTGATATTTATAACCTCTAGTGCTTCTGAAGAGCATCCCCCAGCAAAAAAAGCATTGCTCTATGTTTCTATTCTCCTTTATTCCTTTGAATAAATATCCTTACTTAATATACAGGGGCTTCATGAGCTTGTGAATAACTTTTATCCTTCCCATTGCATGGGTTGTATTTCTTCTATATTGTCCAAAATTCAGGAGCTATTTTATCTCTCTTTATCTTTTATGATTTCCAATATGTCTTAACTTACAGGGGAATGTATGATCTCAAGAAGTAACAAAAATAACACAGGGTGCCTTCAGCCTAAATATTAGGACCTGCACTATAATGATGATACAGATAATATATTTGCTAAGAACTCAAAATATCTTTAACATGTCTTCAACACTTAAAAAAAGGTTAAGTAAATAAATATCATTGTCTGGTATTTTTGTTTGAGACATGATTTTTATCCGGGCATTATGTCACCACTATGAAGAGATATAGTGATTAGAAATTACTGAAGAAGATGCTTTTGAAAAAATGCATACAAGCCAAAATAGCCAGAATAGCATGGAGACCCATCTGGGCCATCATGTTGCCCCCAGAGCTCTGCAGTCACTGTTGATACACTCAAGGTCTCCCCTGGCAATATCATTGGTACTCATGTAGATGGGCAGCAGGAGGAACTAGTCCAAGGACTGTACAAGCCTCAGCAGTCTCTCTGTACCATCTGTGCCCCCAGCAAGCAGCAAATCTCCTCAGATAGAAAGTCAGGCCAGCAACGGATGCCTCTGTCACCCATGGGAGGGAGTTTGATATCTATCAGCCTCTTTTTTCTCTGAATTCGGGTTTTCTCCTATATAAAATTTCAGTTGATCACAGGATATCGATGAAGACGTGTCAGAAAGTCTGTTTTTTACTGGACAGAGAGATGGAAAGAGAAGTAAACTGAACAAACCAGTTTTTATTATGAAGGAATGTAGGATACAAATCTTTGAGAAACCAGATTTCATTGTCTGCTGCTCATAAATTCATTCTCCTGTATTCTTATTTAAATGGTTGACCATTTGCGATAGAACACAGATTCTTTAAAAGTACATTGAGGCATTTGGTCAGAAAGAATATACCATCCATGTAAACTCAGCTTGTATGGAAGAAATGTATTGCAGGCAGAACTGTAGTTTGCTAAACTCTGAGCTCTAAGACATAAATCCAAAATTTGAAAAGAAAAATACAAAACTCAAAACACAGATATTAACTTTAAAACTATTCAGAATTCTCACAGATTAATGGGGAATATATCCTTTGCACAAAAAGCAGAAATGAATCCAGTGAAAATCACACTTTTGCAGGTTACTTATAAGTAAAGTCCCATTTTCAGACAATATTTTGTCTTTAGCAAGAGGCTGTCAGGAATGTGTTTCACTAGGCATGTTCACAACGTTGTATTAGATATGAGAAAATTATTCATGAAGCACACCAAGGTCAGTGAATGACTGCTTTTGTTCTGTTGTGGAAATCACAATTCTTTCTGAAAGCTACTGGTAATTCTGACTGTACTGGTGGAAAGAAAAGATGAGATACACAGGTTAAAAAGTTTGTTACTAATTAGTACTTTCAGTTAGTGTTAAAATGTAGTGGCCCATCTCTATGTGACTTGTGTCTGAGAGGCTATAATACAACAAAAAATTTAAAACAGGACCCTTTCTATCACTGACTGCCAAGCAGCTGACATCTAAACAAGGATTTTTTTTTTAGTTTGTATTCTTAATACTGTTTTACTGCCCCATTGTCATTAATGTACCTTTTTAACATTGAGATTGGTCTTGAAACAATTTGGGTTCCAAATATCAAACCTTTAAGAGTACTTTTTTTTTTAATTAGTTGGGTATTTTTTTTCCCGTAAGGAACTGTTCATATTGAGTAGTTCTTTAATATATGAACACTTCCATTCCTACAGTCAGCCTTCTGATAGGTGCTGCACAATGAGGTGGGAATTCTTCACTGAGTGCTGTACATTTGAACATATATTTCAAATGACTGAGGCATTCTACTTCTGTGCACTCTGGGAATACAGTGCAAACTGTAAACCCTGAACCTTTTTTTCCTGGGAAGATGCAACTGATAATTTCACAGATTCAAAGAAAAATATTGGTCTTTAGGTACAGAAGGTGGAGTATATCCCCTAGTTGCCATTAAACTTCATTCCAAAGAATGATTGGCTTTTTATTTGGCTTTTCCTACTTGAATACATATATTGCCTCCTGCTAGTCATTGTTGATATTATAAATGACCACATTATGTTTTTTAAATGAAAAACTGTGTGATTCTAGCTGACAACCATATACAGTTTGTATGACTGTCCAGAAGAAGGTCACCTATGATTTTTTGTTTTAAAAATCCAGAAGACTACATTAAAAACAAAAAAATGGAATATTACTTTAACTGAACTGTTGTTTCTTTGTCAAATTCATCATCCATACTGTAACATTATTTCTGCACAACAGCTACTAAATACTGGAATTTTCATACTACATCAGGGACAGGGTCAGCCCAGTCCTTTATGTATTCTGCCTTCAGCAGTGGCCAGAACCAATGGAAAGTAAAGGAAGCCCCAGTGCAGAAATGTAGCATAATCTGAAAAATTTTTCTTAGTGTATTTGCAAATTGACTGCAACTCTGAAGCACAGAGTACTATCCCATACTCCTAACTTCCAAAATTACTTTTTAAAGGATTGGCTGTTATGTCTTGTGTTATAATATTATTGAATTAATTGTTCAGTATGTTATCAATAAGATAGTCAACTGATTATTCAGTTATTTGAATCTCCCTAAATTTTTGGCCTCAACAACATTATATGATAATGAGTTCCACAAATTAATTATGTACTTTATGAATAAGCATTTCCTACTTTTAAGATTAAATTTCTCACTTCTTAATTTCACTGAATGTCCTGCTGTTCTTGGCAGCAGGAAGAACAGAAGCTCCCAATCTATCTTCATTTATGCCATTTATTATTTCATATACTTTTAGTATAACCATTTTTATTCATCTCCTTTTTGAAGTAATCAATCACAGATTTTCAGTCTCTGAGATTTTTTTTTCTATGTCCTTAATCAATCTCACTGTTTCACTATCTCTGAACCGTCTTTAATCATGAGGTTTCTTTTGAAAAGAAGTGACCGTTACTTCCTACAGTATTTCAGATGATAGGCATTGCTTTGGCATTGTAATTTTTTTCTGTATTTCTTTCTGTTCCATGTTTTCTGAATCCTAACTCTCTGCTTGCTCCTTAGACACAGCACCCCAATGAGCAGAGTCTTCATTACGAATCTTTGGATGGATAATGCACAGGCCTTTTTCTTAGCTACATTTAGCAAAATTAACCGATTTGGAGATCTGTACAGTATAAGAGTAGTTTATTTCACCTATGTATGGATTGCTTTGCATTTAGTAACAGTCATTGCGTTTCAAGTCTAGTGTTCACTCAGTTATTTTGGTGAAGTCACTTTCTGTCCTCTCTCGAGTCATCAAGAGAGTAATGATGTCAGCAATGTTTTGCCTCTTTGCTACTAACTGTCTTTTACATAGCTCTAACAAGTGTCTTAATGCTGGTTTTAGGACAGTACCTTAGGGCCCATTGTTGTTAATTTTTACCTTTTAGTATTCATTCTTTACCATATAAAATCTTTATTCCAAAAACACTCCCAAATAACCCAAAGCATCTTTACTGTTGTCACATTACCTCCTGTTATCACAGCAATCATGTCAAAATCTTTGTCATAAACCAATCAAGTTCCATCTTATCTTAACTTCACTTAGTATTCCCTGTGACTCCTACTGATAAATTATTCTGGAACTTCCTTCATAATGATTAGAAATTTTCACTTTCTTGATTAAATTTGTTTATGCACAGAATATATCCTCTCTTCCTTTGCCAGTATTGTCCTTTAGCTGAAATCATTCTTTTTTCTATTCCTTGTTCTCTAGCCTCTTTTACACTTTTTATGTATTGAGCACTACAAGGTATAGAGAAATATACCTATAATGTACCATACCTAATAATTATTACTAAAGAGCAAGACACAGGATATTATGGACATTTTGTCTTGTCCATTTTGTAGTGCTTTTGAGGAATTCAGTAGGAGAGGGATGTCCCTTTTTCTGAAAATTACATAAAAGCCTTTTGTGAGATGAGCAGATTAGACTGCTAGAGCTGCTGCATCTAAAAGTCTGTTTACTTGCTTTATCTTATAAGAACAAGGAAATTCTTATTGGAAAGCAGATCTTTACACAATTCATATCATGATTTTCTACATGACATAACTTTCTGTAATCTTTCTAAAATAACAATATTTCTTTACACTTATTTTTATTATTTATTATTATTCATAGTGTTAGCAGATAATTTTTAGAATCTTTGTTCTTTTGGAACACACAGCAGTCTTAGGGTATGTGAGTTCGTATTTGTGAGAAAGACTTGAAACATGCCAGTAGTAAAAGTCTGTAACTGCCTATTATTCTCAGCTGCCACATTAAGCAATAAAAAAGTGATTTTTAGTTTTTAAGCTAGATCTCATAGATATCTTTTCTGAAGTAATAAATACAGATCATTGTTTACGATCTAAATCAGCCTTGTCAGAGAAAAACTCTCCAATTTTTCTCAAAATAAAAGTCAAAATAAACTGATTAATTCTTTTGTAGTCTGTGATCAAACAGTCATGAATGCCTGTTTTCTTTCTTACAGTTGCATATCAAATTTGAATAAGAGAACAAAGTTATCTAGGCTGGAGTACACTTTTTATTAAAAATGTATATTTGACTTGCAGTCACTGCTTAAATCAGTATCTACCTAATAAACCGATAGGACTTTTATATTCTGATCACTTTCTATTTAAGAGTTTCTTTTAATTTTTTGGAGTCTGCATTTATGTTTACTGTATTAAATATTAAACCTAACCTTATCTGTAATACATTGTAAAGCACTAGCAATGCCAATATAATTTTGTATATTTTCTTTGAGAGAACAGACTACATCAATAAACAACAGTGGCTTGGAACTTTATGGCCCACAATAAAAGAAATAAAACCTATTAAAGGCACCTGAGTACATATCTGAAAATTGGCAGGCATTTAAGAAAGAAATTACTGGGTGCTGTTGCTCAGAGACCCAACTAAATTAGAAGACTAAAATGTATTTTGCTGTGGGGAAGAATTATCATAAACTCACAACATGAGAGTTCAACAGAAAACAGAGATTACTTTTTTTGAAACATAAATGTCTAGTATTTCTTAATACTCTATCCAGCCCCTATATGCTATACTTCCACATATCTGTCTTTTCTCAACCTGTTTCTGTATAATAATTCATGTACTGCTTGTTTGTGGGACTTACCTCCACAAAATATTTGGATTATCTCATGAGTTCCTAAAAGTAAACAAGTTTCATTGAAGTCAGTAAGAATAATGCCTGAGTAAGTACTGCAGGGTTTGCCCCTCAGCATACTGTTGCACTAGATGCGCTAGACAGAAGGTCATTGAAGACATTTAACAGGATACGTGAATTACTTCTGGTTGTTAGATTATTGAAAGGAATAAGAGACTTGCTCACTTTCTTATAAATATGCTCACTGAGCAGATGTTGCTGTGCTAGGTAGGCAGGAATTGGATCATCTCAGTTTTAAAAGATAAACAACTAAAAAGCACCAACGAATCAAAGAACCCTCCTGTTTTTGGCTTTCGACTCTAAAGCCGTTTGTCCTCCTGTGGATCTGCTTTTTCCATTTAAAAATTAACTGCCATGAAATTAGTATGTAGTCAGTTGGATTTCATGCAGGTGATGGGGGCAATTTCTTCCATTTTATGATACGAGGTACCACTGAGCATCCTGCTGACATTCCATGAATTTTTCTGGGGATACCATTAAAAATATGTACATTTTGGTAGGAAAATTTACTTATTGTACTTTAATTGTGAAAGCTGGAAAACTCAGTTTGAGTTGCTATGACATAGGTAAAGAAATATAATTTGTAGGATAATTCCTGTAAAGAGGAAAAGTATCAAATGGATTGAAATGCAAGTGAAGGAAATAATTTTATTAGCAGACTAATAAAGAGCAAAAGGATTGATTAAGGGAGTTGTTTCTTTAGAATGTTTGGTGTAAGGTGCATTTATTAGTTTGAAGGTACGAAATTACAACAGGGTTATGGGCCTAGGATTAAGATGGATTAAAGTACAGGGTTTATGAAGTGGAAGTGGTATGACAATACATATTGTTCTGTATATCTGCATTACAGTCTTTCAGTCTTTGAGAAAGCTGATGTGATTAGAATGGAGAAAGTAAAAACAGATGCGGTGAACAGTTAGAGAGGAGAGAAGACTGCAAAAGTTGTATTGTAAAAGCAGGGAAAGTAAAAATGGATTAGCAGAACTTGAGAAAAAGGGGCTAAGAAAAGAAGAAATTTAAAACTGGATTTTAAAAGTTAATGAAGAAAAAGAAGTAGAGAAAGAGGAAGCAGATTCCAGGCAAAAGCCCATCCAGGAGAAATGGGCTGAGAATGAAGGTCATCAGGGATTTTCTACGTGTAAATGTAAGGATAACCTCTGTTCTTGTCTTGAGTCTGTAAATCTTGTACTTTAGTATTTAAGTAGAAAAGACATACCTTTAATACAGAGAAGCAGAAGAAATAAGGTAAACTCTTTTTTAAGTGAAAACTATATTTAGACTCCAGGATTTACTGTTTTCTCTCAGCCAATGTCAGTGCATATCTGTTAGTGATATTGTTATATCGTGTTAATCTTAACATTGTAATCTTCAATGAAAGAAACTCCATTAAACTGTTCAACGAATACATTAGATTTCATTCACTTTCTCAAATAAATTGCAAAAAAATTTTCTGAAGCTGCAAGAAGTCTTTATTTATTGAAATCTAATGATAGTAGTTTTATTTTTGAAGTAATCTTTGAAGCCATTGGGAAGCAGTGAGGATATAATTAGTTAAGGCTAGTGACTGTGTTGAGAAAATTGGCCGCTCATCTGAGACATTATGTTTGCTAAAGGAAGAGGACTTATATATATATATATATATATATATATATATATTTCATTCAATCATTTTCAAATTCAGTAACTAGGATATATAGTTTTTCTGTCTCAAACATCTTTTATATAAATTAGAAACACCTCCTGACAGCATCAAAACAAATATCTACTCTGAGAAGTGATTATATGAAAATGTCAACTCCTTATTCAGTAGATCTATTTCTACTGTGGCTTTTGAGTTATATTTGACACTAGTGACAAAAATATATTTAATTCTGTTACCTAGCTTCAGTTACAACAGTGAGACCCCACAAAGAGAAGAAAGATTGAATAACTTCAGTCAGAATATAGCTTGAAAAATCTGTATTATTGAGGATGATGATTGATGAGTTCTGAAGACTCATAAAATTCAGACTCTAGATCACATTTCTTCTGCTGGTAACCCTCATTATCCAGGAAACAGAGAACTAATTTCCTAAGAAGAATAAGATGTTTTTGAGAATCCTTTCATGCAATTTATAAATTCTTTTTGATTTCATTAACTATGCTTTCTGAATATAATCTCCAAACTGGATTAAAATTTCCCTTTTATGGGAAAAGATAGAACACATTTCCATATCAGAAGTAATTCAGCCTAGTTCATCAACAACTGAGTGTCCTTAGCCAAATGGTATTTTTGGGTAACAGTAGCAATATCTCCCTGAGGTTCACCGTCTGGACCATTGACCATGAACCACCTGTGGCAGCAGCCTCTCTTGCACATGGTGAGAATGGAAAATTCCTGGATGAAAAATACATGAAGAAGTATCAGGTCCATCTTTTAGAGAAAGTGGGTGCTCTGTCAGAGTAGAGAGAGATTAAGTTTAGGTTGGATAGCATAGGGCACTGGTAATAGGGGCTGTCTCAATGGTTTTGGTGGCCCAGAGGACAGTGCTGCCTGGGATCTGCTGTAATCCGGCTATTCCATTCTTTGTGTGTACAACCTGACTGTACCTGGCTTTCACAACAGATGTAATGTCTTTGGTGTTTGCTGTCTGACTGCCAGGATTGTCTGATGGATTTTGGAGGGCCTTTCATTGTGGGAACTTTATGGGCTCACTTTTTAAAATGGCATTTCAGTGGGAAGGAAATAATTTGGAAACAGATTTTTCTTGTTTTGCCTTGATCTGTGCAGTCTTCAATAAAAATTAATATACATAAAGTTCTTTGGTAAAGACTAGATATTTTTTCTGTCATTGACTGGACCATTGACAAGTAGACCCAAAACTGGATTTCTGGGAGGTTATACTCAAGATACTCAACACAGTACTGAGGGACTTTACAGGGATGATGCACTGTTTCCAGTGTATATGGAGCTGGACTTTAGAATCCTATAGTTACAAGGAGATCAGACCAAAGGTTTGCTCTTACAAAGTGCTCTTGAATACTCCTATTCTCAGAGCACTGATCAGCCATAACTCAAATTCAGGGAGTTTGTCACCTTTGGGGTGCCAAAGTCTTTGGAACTGTTTATTTAACAACATGATAGCTGTCTAGATAGGAGAACTGAGACAGAGTTCAGACTATCTAAACTTGTCAGTAAATCTACTAGTAGGCCCAAAATGATATAGAAATATTTTTTAAACAGTAACTGAACAAAAGGTAGTCTTACCATATGACTTAGGAACCATAGATTACTAATTATCAGCAGTCCAATGTGCATTAAATAAATCTTTTAAATATAAAAATGATTTCTTGGATGTTTTTTCCAAAGTTGTCACTGTGTGCTCTATAATCTTATATTCTCTCTGTTGTAGCATTTTTCTCCATAACTATCTGTGTAAATAAATAAGAAGAAATCTTTGATAGCAAGGTAATGAGGCATTTCACTAGCAGGACATCTCGTACAGATACTATATTTACAGATGCACTGTAAGATCCCAAAAGCAGGACCAGAAGGAAAATACTTAAAATACAGGTCACAAAGTTAACTGAGTTTTCAACTAAGTATAAAGTTTGGCCAAAGAGAGGGGTTTCACACAGAACCCTTAAAGGAGAGAGAACTGTTAGTGTGTCTCATTTTGTTCAGTCTGCTTCATATTTCATCAGCTTAATTGAATGTGGTATTGTGGTGTCAGCAACACTTTACTCCCATATATAAACATCTAAGCATACATTTGCAGTTTAACTTTGATTATTCAGAGTTGCCGAAGGCATTTCAAAATAAAATTGGCAGAAGTTTTCTAAAAAAAAGAATTTTGTTTGAAAAATACCTCAGTTTTTACACATAGAAGTACTTTGTGGAAACATTTTTGACTCGAACTCCTGGCAAATCATAACAAATTCCTACTGTAAACCTATTTAGTTTCCTGGTAAGCCACTGAGAAGTCCAGTATTCCAGTTCGCACATCTCTAACACACCTCTATCATGTGAATTGTGTCACAAGTCTTCAGGGACAGTGGAAACAGCATGACTACGTTCATTGCTCCAAGGCTAGGGAGCTGGGGCTTCCAAAGTCCACAGTTATTTGTCAGCAATATTGTTTTTGATGGGAATGTTAGTTCTAGTTAGAAACTATTAAACATTTTTTGTTGTTGCTAAACTAAAACAACATGCTTATGTGTAAAGAAGGCATTTTTGCATCACAGAACATGTCAGTATTTCCCACAGACTGAAAACATACACAGTCAAGAGAAAATAATTGCTAATTCTATTGGAGTTCCCATTTCAAGTCTCCCCAACTCCCTACGCCAGGATCCTTCTCCAACCATTCTAAATTCCCCACAAATCCCTTCCCCATTGCTTGTGGCAAATGTTCTTTGTTGTGATATAAGCCACATTTAGAAAACACCAGCTGTTTGTGATGAAACTTGAAACAACTTGTACCTTTCTTACTTACTGAAACAGGTGTCAGAATTGAATTAGTGGAAAAAAATGCCCAGTGTTTACAGAAAAATTTTCTGAAGTTCATGTGATTCCCTTCTTTCCCTAACTGGCAATAAGCCCCTCTCTTTCTTTTGCTCTTCCTGAGGGGAAAGATTATAACATTTGAACTTTCATTTATCTGCCATTTCCTCTCATGTGAAGAAATTCTTTTAATGATCCACCACTGCTCAACTTTTCTGAGATGTATCTATTTTCATGTTAAGGAATAGTGTGATTGTCTGTTCATACATTGTTCAGGAATTTTCATCATGCAGTTAGAGTTCATTTGTAATGGATTCAAGTATTAATACATATAAATAAGTAGACAGATACCAACAAAACACTTTTCCATTTCTGAAATATGTTTGGTGATAAAAAAGGCTGTAGGAAATGTATCTGATTTATTCTTTAGCAAGTGTAATTGATTTATATCAGTACTCCAAAGCATGGTATTAATTTGTGTTTATAACCATTTCTTTTTATTATCAAAACAATTAAAAACAAGGACAAAGTTATTTTAAGCAAACAGGTTCATTTTAAATTCATCTATTCCTGTTTGGACTGGAACACAGCTGCACTGTAATGTGATCAAGCACAATAAAAGCTATTCTGTGTTTTACGGACAGCAGAACTCTACAATTCAGGTATAGTTACCATTAAACTGTTTATGTTCTGAAAGCAGAGGTAAAGTTCCAGATTTAAAACTCTTGGTTAGTTTTTACACCAAAAACTTTAATTGTATTTAAGAGTATTTTAGCTATGACTTTCTGTAAATACATCTCTTTGCTTCTATCTTCAGATATACTTACCTAAAATTCCTAGTATGGAATTTTTTGGCACTGAGCTCCATAAAGAGTAACTATAAATCACAAGCCTGTATCCTGTATCGAGACCATTCTGGAGTATGTAACAGATCCACACTCTTTGGCTCCCATTTTCCTTGCTTAATTTGGCCAGATGGTCACATATGGTATTAGTGAATTGAGAGATAATATTTGTCTTCTTACTAAATAAGAGAACAATTACAGCCAAAAAAATCTTCTAAAAAGAAGTTGAGTGATAAAATTAAATTATGAATTTTAAATAAAAATTTTTATAGTAAAGGGAAAAAATAATATCTGCATTTAGAAACTCAAATCTTAGCTTCACTAGCAATTTTTATGTTTACTTTCTAATTGCTTGTTACAAAACTTATACAAAACTGAAACCAAAAAACGAAGGAAATATTTCATGTTGTTCCATCTTTATAGGCAGGTGCACTAAAAAGCTCAATCCAGGTCTTCTTGGAGAATGGTCAGTGTGAAATCCTCTCAATCCATGAATGCCTTTTTTTAAAAAAGGATGAAACTGAAATTTTGTGAGCTCTGGAAATTCTGGTATGTGAATTTCAGCAGGCAGAAAGTGGAGACGAAAGGTAGAGAGATATGGAGAGACGATAGTCTTCCTTTTTTTAAAAGCAAATGATGGGTTTTACTAAATTTGTATACAGCCAGCTTTCAGAAATACCACTAGATATCAGTGAAAAAAACTTTTGGAAAAAAAAATCAATTCAATTTGTCTGGAAACATCAGTTTCATAGAATTAGATTTTACTCACTTTATGAGAATAACAAAAACAGCTGCACTCCTCCTACTACTTCTGTAGAGCAGTACTAAGGAGTGCTATTGAAGATTTTGTCTTTATAAAATACTCACTGTGATTTGAAGTTGAATTTTTTTCTTTATTCTCCTCTTTTTTTCCTACCTCAAAGCTTCCAGAAGTTCCTCAGTCTTTTATCAGTTAAGACAATCTATATCGGATCCAAGTGTTACATAGTAGACATTTGATAATGAGTGACACTTGCTTTTTTTCCAGCTGGGTCTATAGGAGGTAGAAATAAAACTATGTCGCCTATCTGTGTGCTAAAAATCCTGCATTTGCTCCTAAGCTGCATTCCTGCTCACTTAGAAGACAAGATTTTCAATACGACTTCAGTGTGAGAACCCGTGTCCATTCCCAAACAACCTTTGTTTAACAGGAAGATCAACACAACAAAGATTCAAAATCCCTTTGCTCTTCACATTTGCTAAAAATCCTTCATTCTGCAAACTGCTTTTATCTGTGAGTGGAGTAGAATTTACTTTCAATTTCTATTAACTCAGAAGTATATCATCATTATTGGAAATACAGACGAATGAAGACCTGCATAACACATAAAGGAAAGAATGACTAAAAAGGACAAAAATGAGTTACTAAGCAATTCTTACTACACCACGGTTAACATTAATCCTCCAGCTCTTCTCTAAATTTTCATGGAAAAGTTTCTCAGCAATTCTTAGTTTAAGCAAAAATTCATATTATACACTCATTATAAGTTTTAAAGAGTTAATATAAACAAATAACTGGTTATTGCATGATTCACAATGGCCCAATATTTTATGACATGACTGTGGTACTTCACATTCTTTGCTGACGACCATATTTTGTCCTCTTTAGCAAACTGCCAGTTCTAAGTATTTAGATAATCAAAGAACTTTATGACTAACTACATTATAGAATAATGGATAATAAAAATACTGGCAGTAGTAATATCATCTCATGGGATTCAACTAATTTGGCAATCCACTAAAATGTGTTTGTACGTAAGAGAAAGGGGACAGTCATATTTAACAATTTTTTACCTTTGCTAATGGCTGTATTGAGTTTTGCATGATAAAAAAAGCAGTTCTCCAATCTGTGTTCATTCCCTTGCTAAATATCTTCAATGTTATTTCCTGCCTCCATAATTTTTGGTCTTTCATGCAGCATTGTGTTTACATGTTACAGAGAAGGAAAATATAAAAGATTTATTTTAATCAATTACTATTCATCAGTGATCATGTTCATCAGAGGCAGAGACATATTTCCCAAACAATTCAGTCTTGCAAAATGATTTTTATGGAAGACTTCAGTAGCCGATCTTCAGGAATCACACTTGTAAAAGTGTGTCAACAGTTCAATTGATATCCTCTTTACATCCTCAGCCTCAAAAAGAAGGTTGTCACTTGTATGGGACTAGTTTAGGGCCTGTTATTACTAAATATAGGTAAATACTATAGATGATCTTCTCTATATTCTTCTCTATATTTATATATCTATAATTATCCCTAATATTTGTTTATCAATTAGAGAATTAGATCTACTTGTAGTAACAACTTTTGAATGTTAGACTTATGTACACTTCCAAATGTTATTATCCATTATCATACCTTTCAGTGGTAGTAGTTATTTCCTCCCATATAACAGGAGATTTGCAGTCCAGTCTACGAAAAGTCAAAGGAAGTCTGAAGTGGCAGAAGCAAAAAGTATCAGTGAAATCTTCTAAAGGGATGAAAATTACAACAGACCCTCAGTTTCCTAATATTAGTGAATAAGCACTTCTAATCTGTTCTTCACAGATTCTTCTTTGATCTGTCTCTTTCAAAGTTGATGGAGGGATAAACTAAGAACACAATGAATAACCACATTAGATTGCAACATATATGATTAAAATCACGCTATGAAGCCAAACTAAAACCTTCAAAACTGACTGGTTCATTAAAGCATTATTCTTTTGGAGCTTACACACTAAACCTCAAGTAAATCAGTTTAACAGTATCATGGAAGCAAATAGAAAAGGAGATAAAATAATGCATGGTTTTGTTGATAAAGAGATAGCTAAAATGTAGACTGTTAAAATGAGAATTATTAGACTGCGGAGAGATTTCTAACAATACTTGTCAGGTATCAGACCTAGGACCAATGTGTTTAATGAGTCCCATAGCAACCAAGGGAGAAGAATTAAAGAATGCTAAATGATGCAAAGTTGGAAGGTTTTGCCACTACTGAAGAAGCCCAGATCTTCATAGCAGAAAGTTGGATCACCTTAAAAACTAGAATAATTAAACTGAAATGAAATTGAACAGTAAGATAGCTTGCTTCACACAAGGGACTCTTCAGCTGGAAGAAGTGAGGGAAAATAATGGGGATCAAAGAGAATTGTATGGTTTTATGATGACTGTAAACTGTAAGTGCAATGTAAAAATGCTGGTGGAATTCTGAAATGAACAAAATATTCTAGTAAAGAGAGAATTTTTAGTAACACTATGCGAGACATTGATAAGGCCTCACAGAACAACTTGTATTCTGTTCTCGGAATCTCCAGATGATCTTACTTATAACCAGAACAAGTGCAGAGAAGGCTACTAAAATGAGCAAGGGTATATCAAATCTATCTTATGAGAAAAAATTGTAAGAGTTTTCTTTAGCATAAAGCAATAAAAGATGAAAGAGAATATTCACAGTGGGATATTAAATATCCCTTCATAGTTAGTGCATCATCAGGGTCTGTTTCACCAGATCTGGAGTAAGAGAAGAATTTTTATTGGTCAGATTTAAATGGATTTAGAGAGTTTTGGCTTTTGTTTTGATCTTTGTCAGCAGGAATGCATGGCCAACTGTCTCTCTTCATCTTGGCATTTCACATAACAAATTTTGTGGTCTCTTGTATAAGATAGAAATGGAATACATCTCCTTTGGAACTTTCTAGAATTTTTTTCCATTACATATCTACCTATCATTTCAGAGGAGTGGAAGGGATGTGCCAGGTGAAACTTTCTAGTTCTGTGTTCCTATCAGTTCAATCCTTTGTAAATAGAAGGTTGAACTACGGGCTGCATTCACTGTGGCACTAATGAACTTATGTGCCTCCTGTGGCAACAGTGAGAAGGTTGAATTGCTCTGAAGAGGTCCTGTGTCTCTCTGTAAATTAAAAAAAGGTGGACACTTAATTTATGCCTTCTGAATTTTCCTTCAATGGCTCTGCTTAAAGTGGTGGCCTCAAGAGTGTGTCTGATTTTCTGAGTCAGAGATTGACCAACTTCTGATCCTATTCTGGGTATGTACCAGTTATGCACCAGCTTCCCTTCCACATCACATACACCTTAGTGTCTGTGGGAAAGAAAAGAGGGGGGCAAAAGGAGCATGATGCGCGTTAGCCCGATCCCCTGTTTGGCTGAGTGAGACTAGACCCCTGGATCTCGGTGCTGTCTCCACACTACTCAGTCTGTTTGTAGCCAGAGGCATTTCTTCCCTTCATTGATTATTGATAGAGCCAGATGGTGCAAAGTGGTCAATCCGAATCACTCTTTGGCCAAATGCTTATTATTTAGGTAGTCTTATGCTGTAGTTAGACACTTATAGCAATCTGACTACATATGATAAAAAACAGAGTTCATCATGCTTGATAATGGTCTAAGGATTCTGTCTAACTAAGAATAAATCTTTGTCAACTTTTAAAAGTTGTCCCTTTTAATTAAAGGTAGTTGATACATAAAGGGCAAAATCATTTGCAATATATATACACTGATTTTTAATTAGTGTGGTATACTTCTTTCGTATGCAACATTATAGTTGGGTGTGGTGAGCAGAGCTCAAGCTGAAAATTGAGATGGTGTGTGGAAAGAGGAGGTGGGGAGAACAGGATGAAGAAAGGTGATGTGTTCAGGGATCTAAGGAGAGATGAGACAGTATTGAGTATTTACGAAGTGGGTGCAGGGGAGGCAGAAGTTGGGGTAGCAGTAATGAGCAGGTGTCAGTGAGGCTGGTAAATACTGTTTCAGCTTATGGACTAATAGAAGAAAGTAATTTCGACAGCTCCATTCTGGTGGTTGCCACTGCAGTACTGTCTATATGCCTTTGTAAGATCATTACTAAGATGTTGTATCTACTACTACTGACAGGTGGAACTGTGATGTTAGCCTAAATACTGTTCCCACAATTATTTCTTTCACAGTAATTTCTAAACATTTCTATTAAAATGTGTTTGTGTTTGCTTATCAGTATTAATATAAATATATGCAAGTAACTGAATAAAGATGCAGGTGATAATGTCAACAGTGAATTTTAAGCAATAGTCTGTTGGTTATTTCAACCTTGCAATTGCAAATTACTAAAAGGCTCAGAAGGATTTTTTCTGCATCCATTAAGTATGTACTTTTAATACTTCACTTTTCTTGGTTTAATATTTTATTTTTGATAGCATTTTTTAATTTTAAAAATCAGCATTTATTGTTATTTTACTCCTCACAAACAGGAATCTTTCAAACTCAAAATCAGATACTTAACAGGAAATGTGAGCTATTGATAGCTTTTCTATTGTCTAGTGATATGTTTTGTATTTATATATTTAATCAAGAAAGATAATTTCCTTACATGTTATATATTTATTAATTTGCTTATTCTAACCTATTTTTTTTTATTATTGTGGTAAAAGTACCAAATTCACACATGGAATGAACAGTTATAACTCACTTTTTTCACAGGAATTATTTTATTTATACTAGTGGGGAATTTAACAATGCCCATAAAGATAGATTAGTGGGGCAGAAAAGAGCTAACAGGAAAATTAGACAAGATATGTTTAAAAAAGGATAGACTGACAGTTGAAAGAACCAATAAGAAATTGTTTCATCTTAAAGTGTTTGAATGAAACTGGAGACTGCAGACAGTGATAAGGAGTGCTATGTTTTGGGTGAGCTGGAGATTTCAGTGAGTGGTGCTTAGACTCCCATATCAGGTGATTTGCCTCAGTGCCTGCCTAGTACTGAGTAAGTGTTCAACTGACAGTGCTTGCTCTCTCTCATTCTTTCTCTCCTGTTGTCCCTCTAATGAAGGCCAATCAACCATTCAAGTTTAACAGGAAAAGTAGTGATGACACTTTCTATACTAAGACGTTTTTGCACTTATAAGCAGCTTTTAGTCTGTAGTGCAGACTTCCGTATTATTCACAAGTAACCCAAACAAATTGCATTAGAGAATTAAATTTCCATGGGAAAATATACACACTATCTCATAAATCAAAGTGAAATTAAAGTCAATGTAATTTTTAGTTATTCTAGGGAAAGCATGAAGAGCTGGGAATTTAACATGTCTCTGAAGAAATATAACCATATTTTGTGCTTAGAGAAAAAAAGAACTGACTATGTAGTCATAAAACTTTCACATTTATTTGTCATTATGTTTTGCCAACCTGTTAATAAAGGATGCTAGTTAGTCCAGTATTCTGTAAATTGTTCAACTTAAAGTTTGTTTCCTCTGATAACTTCTGTAGATGCTTTGGCTCTTTGCTGTTGTGATTAAGATAAAATGAAATCCATTATGCTATCCATATAGCGTAGATACAAAATTCAGTTCTCTTATATGCTGAAATGCCAATTATATTTAAAACCATAAGGTTTTTTATTACACACTGACATTGTTTTAACCCAAAATCTCAGTAAAGAACTCAAAATAAAACCTGGAATTGATGCATTGTGCAGGAGTAAAATAGAGGGGTGATGAAATAGGGTCACCATACTTTCTGGTCTGTTAAAACATTTTGCTTGAATGCCAGAGGTCCAGTCTTCAAAATCACTTTTATGAATTTTTGGTGCACAGCACATCGCTCCATATCAGAACAGTTTTTGAAATTGTGTTTTGATGTGGCTGACCGAAAAGCTATTACATTTCTACGAGTATCTGTTCCTGTCTATTTAATAAATCATAGTATATATTCAGTAGTTAGATTCCCCTTGTTAATTTTTTCTTTTTACAAACCAAATATATTGCTTTTTCTAAGCATTCAAATAAACCGTGTCACATTTTCCATCAGACAGGTTAGACAGTACTTTATATAAAGTGTAATAAACTTCCATATCTCTTATTAGTAGCTGCTTGCTTTTCCACAAGGAATTATTTAGATCATGTAGCAAGTTGTACGACCCTCTTGATCTTCAGATCCAAATCTAGCTAACTGTCACTGAACTAGCTTGAATGCCCGTATGTTCTGAGAATCTTTGGTGATGCCTGGGTGGACCTGGAAGACAGATCTCCAGTGGTCCTCTGCCAGTCAAGGTCTTTTCTTTCATTGCCTTTCTAGATTTCACATGTATCCTGGTTCACTCCAGTTGCTCTCTGGCCCCCCAAAAGACTCTAGCAAAGTCTCTGGATGTGGACAAATCTGTGTTGGGGCATCATTTCTGTAAAATGACTAGAGCTGGTCACTCAAACTGGAACTTGCTATTTTTATCTTTCCCAGCTGTTATTTGTTCTGTGGTATTGCACTGTTCCAAAGGAACCTATGATTATTGTTCTTCTAATTTTCAGAGTCAGTGAATAGAGTTTGCATTATTCAAGCCTGAGAAGTATGAATTTAGAAAAAATAGAAGGCTTTATTGGAGTGATTCTACAGAGAAAAGCTGACTTAAAATGAGAGAGAGTACAGAAAATAAAGGAACATTTAGGCTCTTCTTGCTCAAAGATTTACTATTTCTATTTAGTTTGAATTTATATGGATCTTTTGATAAGTATATTGCACAGCAGTACATTGTTATCTGTATATGAAAATAACTATTTGGCTACTTAGTTTGATTATGACTATCCTTACTGTATTTTTCAAGTATGTTTACATTATGTGTAACACACCTCTTTCATTTAGGCACATTCCTTGCCTGCTAGTATTATCTCTTCTGACTGAAATGATTAATTAGATTTGAAGGTTTTGTACATTTCTAGGAGGAGAAACTGGTAAACATGTTCATGTTTCTTAATGCAATTTTCTTTATTTACAAAAATGTATAAAGTCCTGCAGTCTTGAACATTAGGGGAATTCAACAACTAGAGATAGCATTCATGACACCAGCTCTTTTAGCCTTCACTCTAAACTAAAAGCCTACTTTGTTTTTTTTTCATAGAACATAGAGCACAGAATTTTTTCCTTTTTTCTAGAAGTTGGTTATCTCCTTCCAAAACTGAAATGCCTCATTCACACCAAACTCATCACTGCCCAAAACAATACTCAGAAAAGCTCTTTCTTCCACTAAGATCATACAGTTCCTTAGAAGCTTTTCATTTTGCTCTTTTTTGGGTGCTTACATGTTTCTTACAGTCATTTTTAATGAAGGAAGTAGCTTAAAACTACAATTTCTGCTAAGATCTGATCCAACCTGTTACCTTATTATTAACTTCACTGTGACTTAGAAAAATGATTGAAGTTGTTGAACATAATAGCAACTGAACAAATCAATATGCTGGAGTAAAAGCAAAAACACAGAGATATAGCCATATTTTTTATGAATGAGGTTTATGGACAGTAAGAAGGCACCAAAAGATAAAATTCAAGAAGACAAAACAAGAAGAAGAGCAAGATAAGGGCTTTTCTTTTAAATATGAAGTTCTAAGGAGAAACTATGTAAATAAAACTAACTGGGCTAAAAAATGCTTATTTTAGCAGGCTTGGGGGCTCTTTAGCCTCTTATTTCAGTATAAAATATTGCACTATTGTTATAGTAGGGAACCAAGCACTAAGAGAAAAAAATGCATCTTTTGATTAAGAACACATGATCAGTAGCAAATCCTGTCTTCTGGACTTGCATGTAAACAGAGGAACTGATGACAAAGTTTGTTGCTTATTATTTATTACCTGTAGCATACTGAATCCATATGTTATTATTTCATATTTTCATCAAAATTAACAGTGTACCAAAGGTGGAAAGATCATCTTTATTTTTAAATTTCCTCTTCTTGTAAGATTACCCCCAAAACTTTTTGTGTAAATATATATTATTTCTTGATTCTTTTAAGCCATTTAGAATTATACTCCAAGATTTGTCATTATAGGACACAATGCAAATGCAGTTATATTTATGATTGCAAAAGTTATTCTTACCTTCATATAGAAATTTTTTCTCAGTTTGACCTGTACAATACAGGATCAAAACTACTGAAATGGTGATTCTTCTGTGGATAAAGAAGTGTTTCATTTGACTTCCGAGCTTTGTTAATATTAGTTAAAAGAAAACTGTTACCTTTTTAAACTATCCTGATCCTTAGAGGCTTACTGTCAAATGGATATTGAAGTTACAGAAAACCTGTGCTATGCTGAAACTTCTTTTTTAACAACATCAACAAATTTGTGCACTTTATATGGGAATCAGATTTGCAAAGCTGTTTATTTCAGGTGTTCAGGTATTCAGATTAATTTCAGACATTCAAGTTTCAGGTGTTTGGAAGTTTATTAATTTCACAATTTAATTTTTTGTGTTGTCATATTCACTTTCTGGATGCTGGTGGTTTTAGGTGAGTTTCATTATGAGGTTGTAGAACTGCAAACAAAATTGAATCAAAGGAAGAATTACATGAGACTCACGAAGTATGAGATAACATTGAAGCTGGCACCTTTCTCTAAAACCTCTTGAATTTCAAAAGCATAAGAAGTAAAGCTGACAATATCAACTCTCAGTAGGCATGAGCAATCAGATGCCTGTCATCTAATGTTTACATCTACAATGTGTGGAATAAAATATGTTGAATCAATCTGTTCCTGAAAACAGGGGAAAATTTTAATAGTTTGGTCAGCTAGATGTGCACTACCAGATCTATATCTTTCCTCTGTTAGTTAGTGCTATATGCAGTCCATATCTGGGAGTAGGTGTATTAAAAATAAATTATTTGGAAATGGTAGGTGGTTGTGGCAGACTGAATAAAAGCTGGAGGATCTTATTGTAGGCATTTCTAGAAATGTGTCATGGCTAATGAAGATTGTCTGGAAATTGCAGGCGTGAGAATATGTAACCCTTTTCTTCAACAAATTAGGTATTTTCTTCTGTTTTGCTTGTATCAGTGATTTCCTTCTCTCTCTGCCATTTGCAGAGTGTTTTACGTCATGATCAGTAACCTTGCTGGAACTCCTTTCCTTGCCTCTTCATTTTGTGCACTATTGAAAAAAAGGAAGGAATATGCCTAAATACCTACATATTTATACACATGGGCTTTTATGGGCTCTATAGTATAATTATCTTCTTTTGTATATGGCCTGGAATTTATACTTTTTACTCAATAATCTATACTGCTCTTGGACTTCGGAGAGATTTTGCCCAATGTCTTATGCCTTCTTCTCTCTATATATATGAGCAGAGAAGAAAAAATTAATGTTTTGCTTGTGCAGGTAAATTTAAAGGCTTCACAAATTGAGTAAAAGAAACTTCCATATACCATCTATTTTCCTACAAGTGAAAATATTTCAAAACAAATGTATGTTTTTTATCTGAAGTTCTGAAGTGTTCTGCAACAAATACTTATGTAATTTCAGCCTTTACAGCCTGAATTTGTGTTGAGGCAATGTGTTCAGAAGCTGTCAATGCAAATATGTTTACCAAGCAGATGTGAATGCACATAGTAGTAATATGTTACATGAAAGAACTGGAAAGTGAAAGCTTAGTCCAAGATAATTTCCTAACTCTGCTTTTGAAATGTAATTTTTAAATGTGAAAATGTAAAATCACAATTCAATTAGCAGGGTTGCAAGTTTTGAATTGTATATTTAAATTGTTTAATCTATTTCCATGCTGTTTGTTATCATAAAAAGAAAAGAAAAAAAAGCTTAGGTGACAGAAGTAGACTGTCTGTGTGATTTTGTTCATGTTTTAAACTTAACCTGTTTTGATGATCTGAAAAGGAGTAGTTAACTGATCAGGCACATTTGATTCTTTTGATTTACAGTGTTAGGGAACAGTTTTCATGACATGCTGGTTTGATTCAGCTCTCACAAAAGCTTGTAAGAGATAAGGAGGTTGTCAGAAAGATATTATTGGATGCTCAGGGACAGCTTTTGAAGTCACTCTGAGCTGACAAGCTAATGAGAAGCTTTCTTTCATAACTTACGCTTCTGTGTGGATAGATGTTATGGTTATTTTTTGTTTTGTTTGCAAAAGTAGGGCTTTGTTTGCTGTCTATCTACAATACAAAATCTACCCTACCAAAAAACAGATAGCTTGTTAATTCCCTTTTTCTGTTTTTTTCTGATGGGTATCTTCATTACTGTGTGTCGTAGCTGAACAGCAATGTTTTGGCATATCAAGGATGGCAGGAAGCCTGAATTCAAAACTGAACTGTTAGTGTGATTGCAGTGAATATGTTTGGCTTGACAGCAAGAAATATTTTTTCCCAAAATGCTAAATACATTTTATAAGACAAGGAGAGTCTTGCATATGAGGCACTCATAAGGTTTTGAAGAGTTTAGTTATAAGTGTTTCTCTTGACAGAGGTTACTTGGGATATATTTGATTGAAGTTACATGAAGAAGTGGCAGTTGGTTTCTTTCTCCGGGTGTACTTTGTAGTAATCCCTGACTTTTTCTATTTTGCCTCCTATATATGTTAAGATAGTTTTGATACCCACATTAAAGTGGTGTGATAAAATAATACTGTTGAGAGCTGAAGGCACTATGTCATGGAAAGAGCTCTGAAAATGTATAGGAAATAAGGAAGTCAAGAAAAGTAGAAGTGAAGGAAATGTGGACTGATACAATTACCTTCAGTTTCGATGTTCTCATCTGTTATCTTCAGAAGGAGTAGATGTTCAAGAATTTTCTCTTCTCCTTACGTGAATGAGCAAATGTATTTATTAATGCAGTATCAACCATTCAGAGTTTAATTAAAAAACTTAAACTTTAAACTTAAATGTTATACCTTAAACCTTATACCTGTAACTTAGACTTGGCTAATGATTTTAAAAGAGTAGTTTTGATACAACTGGCCATACTCAGGCAGTTTTGCCATGAGCAGAGGAAGAAGGGGTGTGAGTTTCTATTGCTCATGTCTCACAAAAAGCACAAGAGGTCTCAAAATAAAATTTATTAGACGCCATTCCCATTTTCAGTAAATGATGCTGAACTGAACTACGATGGAGCTAGTGCTCATGTAAAGTTGTCTCCTTTGTACCCAGAAATCTCCACATCAGGAGATTTCTTCAGTTTAGTAATACATGACAATCATCCATTATTTCAGAATTAGTGTAGTTAATGAGCCTTTGGGATAAGCTGAGTCCTAGGGGTGGATCCACTGACCCGGCATCATCAAACAAAACTATCGTGAATATGATGGTGCAATCTTAGGTTATCTCTGAACTGCACAGTAGGTTCTTGCCACAGTACATCCAGGGACAATCAGGGACCTGGTTTTACAGGGCCTCCTTTCCAGCATTCTTGTTTAGGTTTCTTTCCTTCTGAAGAAAGATGGAAATTGAGAGAGGAAATGGTACTTGCTGTAGTACTTTCTCCCCAGCATGCAGTCTGGAAGCAGCTAAGAATTATCCTATACTAAGGAGCTTGAAGTTATTCTTGTTTGACATGCCATTTCCACAGCACCTTGGTCACAGCCGCGTTGTGGTTACTGAACAGACCTTAGAGCTTGAGTTTGTCTGATGATTAAAAATTGGAGGATTGGGTAGTATTCTCATGCCACTGGCTGAATTTCCTCTCTCGTAATTTTTTTGAGGGCATACCTCACCAGCAGCCAAATGCTTCTAAATAATGATGAAAGAAACTGCAATGCTTACAAGTTTAAAAATGATAAAAGGTCAAAGTTTGATTACACAGTGCATAAGAAATCCATGGAACATATTCTTACAGGATACCACTGAGGCTAAGAAATTATTCGTATCAAGAATTAGAACATTAATTGTTGATTAAATAAAATTTTGAAAGGGATGCAGACCTCCTGCTTAGAAGCTTCCTTTACCAGTGTTAGAAACAAATCCTTTTAACAAGCATTTCTTACACATTTTTCTGAAGTATCAGTATTAGCCAGTACTAGACATAAGCCTGCTGCTCTAAGTCAGAATGGCAGATCTATATTTCTCATTTTTAAACCTACTAGCTAGTCTTACTTTCTCTTTCCCATTGTCTCCTTCCTCTTCCCACAGCTCATGTGCAAAAATAACATAAATGGCCATCCAGTGTTTTGGGTTGCAGTGAGTGCTGGATTCCCCACACATTGTGCCTCAGTCCTAAAATAGAGACATGGCCTCTGGGTTTAGAAAGTAGCTTCACTCTCTGAAGTTATAGGTCAATACTTAGCCTCCTTTAGACTTCCAGATGACTTCACTTTACTTCTGATGATGAACTAGCAACACCAATTGAGTTTGCATGGATGACTACTGAAGCTTGAACTGATGGCTCAGATATAAAAACACTTGGTCTCCTGTCTCCACTTCCCATAGAGAATTATCCAGACATTATTTCCCCTAATATTCAATTGAAATTCCAGACTTTTCCTATTATATAAAATAATTCGTGATTACTAAAATGGAATAGAATGTTTATTACATTGGAGACTGTTGATATCTAGATATTAAAGATCTTGTTTTGGTTTATTTTGGTATTCTCAAGAAGAAATCTTTTGTTATCATCATAATGCCATGGGAGATAAAACCACAAACATCAATCTTAACAGAGTATTAAGTCTGAAATTTGATTATGATCACTTAAATCTCAATATGTTTAATTATTTTTAGTGTTCATCATTGTATGAGACTATTCATCTTGAATGCTTGTCTGGTGTGATTAGATTAAACTGTTGTAAGATTTAATTGTTCTTACTGAATTTCATAATATAGGAACAAAGCTGTAAGTCCTGTAGCAGCCTACTGAATGGTCTATCAAATACAATTTGGATTACTAAATTAACGAAAACATTTGTTACTCTTTTTAAAAAATGATTAAGAGCATTTTGAAAAATTACCTGCTTAAAACTTTGATTCCTGCAAAAATTTGGGTAATAAGGTGGCTATTGCAGATTTGTGCAACTAAAACAGTTATCTTTTATGAATAAATATTAAATGTGCTAATGTAATTATGTACATATGTATCCATGTACATATATCCATATACACATATACATACCTACATGTTTATTAGGCGTAACTGATGCTTTAGAATGATGATGTGAGAAATAATAGAAAGAATAGTCATAGGTTTTGTATAATGGTCCAATAGTGTCTAGGCACCACGCTTTCAGCTTTGCTCCACAGCCCATTTGACAGCTATTAATATAAATCTTTAAGAGGTTCTATTTTCTTTCTTATCTATTTTCCCACTTTTTGGATCTGATCTTACATTTAATATAAATATGTGCTTATATGGGCTTTTATATTACATTTCAGTTTGAATGGAGCTTACTAGCAGTCTAAGCCTATTGCAGTGGGATGGCAAGCAAGACTTCACTGACACATAAAACATACTCTCAAAAAGAAAATGTGTGGAAAAAATTGGCGTGACAAGATTTTTTTTAGCCTGTTATGCAGCAAAATTAATTTCCTGCCTAGGTGCTAAGACAATACAAATGATGTTAAAGTATTATTTGGGGCAAATGCCCCAGCTTAGTCCAAAGAGACATTCATACAGAAGAATCTATCACTGACACACCTCTTCACTGCATCTTCAAGAAAGCTTATTTAAGTTACTAAAGTAATATTACCATGTAAAAATTGATATAGCTATACAACTTTCTTTAGCCACTGTGTAATAAAATAAACCAATGTTGAAAACATTTCTACAATGGTTAAAAAATATATATCATTGTTTATATTTAGCTACATTACATTGCACCATTTTGGTAGCTAGGCAGACAGGAGAATGATTTGGATGATTAAAGCCCAGTGTAGTGTTACTGCTTTAGGACTCAGTCCCTGATACTCTTTCAGCTACTTTACTCTCTTTTTCTCTGGGACAAGTTCAGAATTCTTAATCAGATTGCTGAGGTTACACTATACTGCATTTGAATTTCTCTAAAAACCACTCTGTAACGCATTAACTTAACTGATCAGTATATCTGAAAATTCACAATCAACTCAACTTGATTGATTAGTATAGTATATACATAGTCTCCTATGTATTGACTTTGAACTATTTTTCCAAAGAACAATTTTTAACACATTTCACCCAAGTCTCATTATATGGCAACCTATTCACATTATTCTTTGATTAGAAGATACTGATAAAGCTAGTATTTTTGAAGCTTCTGCAGCTGGTGATATTAGCAGTGCCTGAATTTACAGCAACTCTGTTGACAGATTTCTGTGGTATTTTCATCTATTTTTAGGAGTTAGGCTTTCACATTAATTTCCTGTATCAAAGCATACCTGGGATATTCCAGTATTCACAGAAAAATTCTAATTTCTCAATTATGGTTGGTTGTCAGCTTCCATACTGATATCTTTCCCATCTGTCCATTAGAATCTATACTGTAGAAGCCAGCTTTTCTACTCATCTGTTTCTGTGATCCAGACAGGCTAATCAGAGGTCTTTACTGTCATGATTAACTTTATTTTAAAGATTACTTAAGAAAAAAAAAAAAAGACCATCCCATTACTTAGCATATATTTGAGAATTCATATTGTTAGAGTTTAATGATTTTGTGGATATTTGTATTTGAGAAATATTATTTAAATGGAGAATGACCAGAGCTTAGCTGTCAGTCTTTGCTTTTCAAAGTTACTTTCTTCTCCCTTTACAGCCTGCATCAGAATGATTGCATTAATAGGGTTACCCCAACCTCTACAACCCCATTAACAATAATAAAAATTAAAAAGGAAGGGGGACCTGAGAACTGAAGACATGACTGGAAGTTGGTCACAAAGCCATGTAGCTGCATAAACCAACCATGAGTACTGATACGACAAGTTAGTCCAGCATGGGACAGACACGCAAAACAAGTGACTTTCTTATACACACTGAAGAGCTGCAAATAGCGTTTAGAAATCTCAGTTCCTGGATTGTCCTTTGACTCAAGGTTATAGTCTTCCTCTCTGTACAGAGCTAGACCCAAAGCCCCTGAAGTTAATGAGAATCATTTTGCTTGCTTTAGTGGGCTTTGTTCAGGCCAACAAAGAGTATTTAGTTTTTAACAATGAAACCCAAACCAAGGGCTGTTACTTATTTTGCCTACATTAACTTCCTCTCTCCCCCTATTATAGAGTTGTATTTCTTATGATGTGGGAACCAAGTAGGCCTTTTTTTAGCATGTAATCTTACTTTTATATGTGACATTGTTTTTAGTCTGTTTAATTTTTATCTCTGACTTACTGATTTCTTATTTATCTATGCTACTTAACTGTGAATGAATATATCTGTGTCCAACAAAGTGTTTGAAAAGAAAGATATTAGTCATTTCATTTTCATATGTATAAATGTGATTTTGCAAATTTTCTACTCATAAAAATTTTTGACATTTGTTTACCTGGTCAATGGAAAAACAGAATGGTATCTCTAGTGAATTTAGAGTACACAAAATATTTAAAAGTATCTAAGAAAAATCTTACTAGGTGAATGTATAAGGATAAATACATGCAACACATATCATTACTCTATAATTTATGGCTAGATACAACATGATGTGTTGACCTGTTCAGTTTACTAGTGTCAAGGACAGTTTAAAAATCCAGTGACCTGATTTCATTTCATCTAATAAAAACTATGTTGTAAAAACCTGTTTGTTTGACATTCAGTTTGCAACATACTAGAAGACATAGTTCATATTTCACTGATAAACTAAATAAAAAAGACAGAGAACTGGACAATGATTCTCTGTAATATAATCTGACTTGCTGTACTGTATGATACTGGATTTGTATAATGTAATTCTTGAGGTTTGCAGAGATAATAAAGCATGGTACTAGCAATCATTTTACTGATAGTTATTTTACTTAAGAGTGGTTTACTTTCCACAAATATGTCTTTGATTTGCACTTTTTATTGCTTCCAAAGATCAAAGATCATCCAGAACTATGATTGTTATAGTATACTAATGTTATTGATCTGAGCCTCTTATTGTGGAATTTTTTTTTTCCATAGTCCCCAGAGGCAGATTCATCTAGGCTAACAAAAAAAGTTCTTGTGTCAGTATGGTGAATGGTTTAGATTTAAAGCATTGCTGTCCCAGATTGGTAGCATACTAAATAACCTTAGTAAACATGATCTTTCTTTCTGCTAGAGTACACATCAATCCTCTAACGCAAACAGGCCTCATATAAGGGAAGTGTGGAGCAGCTGAATGTCTATACCATTTTTTATGGAGAGAAGTTTAATTCTGAGCTGAGAATGCAAGAGCATATTTTTAATCATTAAGATTTAACTGTTTTTGTAATAGCTTCTGCTTTTGGAAGGAGATGGTTAGGAACAATTTTTAAGTTTACTAGGAGTATTTGAAATATTAATCCTATCTTCAGTTCATTGTCTATGCATGTTTGTATGTTAGGATTTTATATTGGCAACCATTGCCACAGCATCTGATTGACTAGTTAATGGAGTTCAGTGTGTTCAGACTTTAGTACAGATATCTAATAAAAGAAAATTCTACTAATTTCAGTAATATAGAGATGCCTACAAAATAGGTCCATAAAATGTTTTAGAAAAAAGATTATAAGATTAAAAAAAAGAATACTAGGATCTTTTGTAATGGAATTTTGAATTGTTTCTTTGTTTCTGCAAGTATTACTGAGCACTATTAAATCAGAAATATATACTAATGCAATATAAACAAAGCTGGCATGTTTCATAGCAGCAATGCTGATGTGCATATCAGTTACATAGAAATTAGAATGTAAAATGACATAGCTTATAATATTTTGTACTTTCTAAATATATACATGACTTTCTTTTCCATTCTTAAATTTATTTAGACACTCAATAATATGGACTCTTTTTCAACCAAAAAACCCTGTAAAACTGTATATTTTCAGCATTCCAGGGCATTTACAAATGTTATATATTGTGAATATAAATATTCAAGATAACTTTAGCATTGAAACAAAAAAGTATAATTAAAGAACATAAAATATATTATGTCAAAGAGAAAAAGATACATACTTTGACATTTTAAGTAGGGTTTCCCGGTCACAATTTTTATTAGAAAATAATCCTTTATCAACTCACTCAATAGCTAAGCAAGAACAGAACATTTTACTGTAAGAAATTTCACTTGAATTTAGGTAAATGACCATTGGGTCTTCCAAATTTACATAAGCAATTTTATATGTTCAATTTCAAAAAAAAAAACCCTGTTATTTTTCTAATCTAATGAAATAAAAACTTGAATATTACAGTACATTTAAAAATTTTAAATCCAAATTCCATCTAATTTCTAAACCCAAATGTCTCAAGTCAGTGTCTGACCAACAGTTGGCCCTTTTGAAGGGCTGCATTTTTGTATACCTAAGTATACAAAATGGATACCAAATTCAGAAAATGCTGCTGAATTATCTGATTTGAATGAGCGTACTCAGTTTTCATAACATGAACAGTGTATCCGGTGTCTGAAGAAAACTTCTGTGTGCTGGCATGTGTATTTGCACAGATAATCCAAATGGCTATAGCTAGATAAGTTATCACAGATATTTCCAAAAATGAATGTCCGCAAAAGAGCAAATAAGTAACTTATGTATATAAGTTTCTGTTAAATTTGTTGTCAACACACAGTCTCCAAAAAATATCAGCAAAAGTCATTTTGATGTCATTGACTGAAAGTCATCTGAAGCCTTTTTTCCACTTGCAAAATGTCATCTTCAGTGTCACCATCAGTATGAGGTTGTGTTAAATGACACAGTTCACAGGCACCAATGCCAGATGCCACAAGTGACTGTAATCTCCTTGTAAAGAGGGTTATTTTTAACTTTATGAGAGTAATATTGTCTAATCAACTCAACTTGCTTAATATTCTTGAGTGATATACATCTTCACAAATTTTTGTTCAGACATATATTTATGAAAAAAGTTATGCAAGCAAACATTCTTTTTTTTTTTTTTTGCAAATATTTTTGTGTTCTTCACTCCACCTAAGTTTGTGTAAGTTATGTTGAGCTCCATCTTCACATTTTTCCTGATGAATTAAGCAGGGCCATGGTATGGCCTTGATCATTGGCACAGTCATGCTCAGTACGCAGTTAGGATGGCGCCTGGCATGGTTTTGTCTGGAGCTCTCCTAGATAATGCTCATCCACGATTCTCTGTAAGGAAATACCAAGACTATTCACAGTATGCAATTTAAAGGCAACCACCCTGTTTTGGACTTTAAGAGAGTTTAGTTGTATGGAATTGAGCTGTGCCATACTACTGGACCTCAGGGTCAGAGGATGACTCCTGGCCTGTTTTAGTTACAAGTATAGATACAGTTCATGCAGACACCTATCAGCCATACTGTAATTGTCAGTTCTGAAAGTTGAGTGCCAGTCTTCAGTTTTGACTTATTTAGAATTGCATTGATTTTCACAAGGAGAGGCTTTTAACTTTTCTGAGATAGACAGATGTTTGTTCCAAAATTTGGCTTTGAAATTTACAGTAATCTCCTGGCTCTCGTTTCATAGTTTGCTCTTGAAATACTGAGGACAACACCATCATAATGTTTGGTATCAGCCAGCAGATGGTGCAGCATTCCCTTCCATTTTTGAGGCTCTGTCAATTTCTGGGATTGGTTCTTTTAATATTTGCTTCACCTGTCTGCAGTTTACCTCTGGGAGCTTTCAGCATTGCGAGCCCATTGTCTAATGCAGTTCATTCCACTAGACCATGACTAAAGTGTGAGATGATTTCAGAGCCATCTTCCAGGAATCTTGGAGGCCATGGGACAAAGGGTTTCTGGTGGTTGGCCTCTTCTTCTTAGACAATCCCACTGCTCCAAAACAGCTCTTGGTGCAAGCTCCTTCCCAGACACTCTAACAGTGAGAAAGTTTTGGTTTTCCTCCCTTATTATTAATCCTGATGCTAGTGAAGATTCACATATTGTGACCCTGGTTGCTCCAGCTTTTTTTATAAAGTTTAGATTGAAAAACTTTTTATTTGTTGGTAAGAAGCTAGAGTTTCTGGCCTACATTTACAGCATTCCTGCTGTGTCCCTATGCATTTCAATATCTGGACCTGTGGAGGAATATCCTCATCATAAGTAGACAGTTGAACTAAATGTGCCTATTGGGCCAATGGAAGAGATTACCAAATGTATGTGCCTCTAAATCACCGTTCACTTTAAAAGTTGGGGGATGGCTCTCAAGAACTGTAAAGACAGTGGGCTATACAATGGCTTTGTCGATATATACCTGAGAGCCTTTACAGCTTCTTGGCGCTCTCTGAAAATCCCTTGGTCTTTTGTCACCCTTTGGTCTTAAAGATCATTAAGTTGACCAAGGTTCCCCCCTTTAAGAGATCCTGTTAATCATTACAGTGCTGAACCTAGTTCTTGTGGCTCTGGGGCAGACACAAGGTAGGTCAAACATTTTTTACCCATTCCTTACTTCACCCTGCTGGAAAAGTGACTTCTCTCATGTTATCTATGCCAGTGGAGTGAAGAATTCCAGAAGTTAACAGCAATACACATCTTAAAGTATTCCAGTAACTGGAGTAAACTTATCCACCTTTACAAAAACAATTTTGCCATATATAGTATTGCTCTAACTAGTATTAAAAAATTATTATAATGCCTTTTTACATTATATGCTATTAAATACATATACTGAGCAGAATGTGTTGGGTGCTAACAACAGCAGTTTCTGCAACCCAGTTGAAAATTGGTTTGTTACTTAGTTATATTAATGAGCCCAACAGAGTCTCAATAAGCTCTAGAGATTTACTGATTAGAGGTCAAGAGTAATTGGGCCACCTTTAAACTGATCTGTTTTGCAAATAAGCTTAATCAGTATGGAAGTAAAGTTCATTTAAAAGCCCTATGCTAGGGCTCCTAGGAAGTGGATGAACGTCCACTAGTTTATGTATTTTAGTTGCATGTGTTACTTGATTTTTAAAACGGAATAGAATAGATCTGGCAAAAGATTGAATGTAGATGTCAGAGTTTTGATTTTTAAACTGGTATCTCTGCCTTTGTCTTTAGTTCCTTTCAGAAATTAGTTCAGCAAATGTACTGACAGTAGAAACGTGGCTTGCTTTGCCGTATACTATGTAATGTGGTTTGCTGTGACAAATTACTGCCTCATCTGAATCCATACTGTAAATCACTTGGATTTTACTAAATGTTTTTAAAATATTGCGGTAGGTATGAGGTTCTGTGTGTCCATTGAATTAATGGTGGAAGAGCTGTAACCAAAAGCAGCAAACTTAAATTCATACAAAATTTGAAATAAGCAACTAGATGAAGTTGCCCATCAATGAGTGGTACTATCTTGAGGAGTACTCCTCATGGTGATGTCCCAGATAATTCTGTTCAGTTAGCAGAAAATTTCATTCAGCTCTGGTCAAGACCTCCTAATTAGGCCTTTGCAGCAGTGATATGGCATTAATAAAACCAGAATGGCTCACAAGAGGATGGCTTCATCTCACTGATACTTTTGTGGCAAACTGCCCTCCTGCAGGACTCATTCCATTGACAGACCAGGCAGAGCCAGGCTCATAAAGGAAGCTCTAGACCTAAAGGCAGAGAGCTGTTCTCACTGTCCTCACTTTCTTCCCAGATAAACCTCATTTTTTACATGAACTTAATGAACTTTTCCCCTGCAGCTCTTGGAGAAGAGTGCTTTAGAGTCCATGAAAATCTTTATCATCCATCCTTCTTTGGCTGGCACCGTTCATATTTCTTTAAGTCTTCTTACAAAATGGTATTCCAGAAGTCATAGAAAATTTTATGGCTTACAGAAGATTCAAGATGGTAACAATTAGAAAAGACTATTACAAAAATCAAAACTGTTCCTTGTTTTTGTGATTTTAAAAACCTTTACTCAAGAAAGTATGCATATTAGAATGTAATCCTTCTTAATACTGCCTATGTTATTTATCTTTGCTTTTTAGCTAGGCTTTTTAGAAATCAGAACAGACTGTTGACTGCAACTCTTTGAAAGAAGGACCATCTTTCGTATATGTCTGCACAGTTACCAACATGTTGGGCCTTAATATTGATCAATGAGATTACCAGAAGTTGCAGCATTATAAGTTGTAAAAATAGTTTATACTTTTACTTTTCTATCTTGCATTCTATCTTTCACAACAATGGTAAATCACTTCATTTTGTCAACCAGTTTCAATTACTGGCAATATTCCATAATTTCCATCATTCTGAATAATACTTTTAATTTAAAATTATTGTGGCCTGTGATAACATACGAAGCAGAATCATTTCTACTACTAATCCCCAGGGCACTTCACCATTAGCCTTCTTGTTTCTTCTACTGTAACTAGCTTTTAATTCGTGAAAGAACTTCATCTTGCCTCCTGTGGCTACTAAGTTAACTTAATAATCTTCTGGAAAGGACTCTATTGAAAGCTTTTTGAAATCCTAATTCAATATCTACAGAGCCAGATATCCTTTATCTATTATTTTGTTAACTCTTAAAACTGTCTCTTAGATTGCTTTCAACGAGCCAGATCTGCAGAGTACAGTCCACAGATTTCTGTTGTGTCTCTAGCAATCCTGTTTTAGAAAAGCAAGAAATATATAAAATCTTTCATTATAAGGCATTTAGTGTCGTAAGACAGCTTCTCAATTCTTGCTAAACTTGTGAAACTACCAGCTGAGTCACTGGGCTCTGGTACATTTAGGATTCTGATTATACTTCTGAGGAGTACAGATCTCTTTAAAAAATCAACCTGAAAAGTAGGTTGTTCTCATTAAGAGAATTTTGAAAATGCGGTGTGAAATCAATAAGATTAATTAATAGGAAATGAGTGAATAGACTGTGAATTTACTGAGAGGACTGTGTCTTCATTTCTGTTTTGTACCATTTTCCATGCTTAATAATAAAGTCATCCCTGAATATGTAGTTTCATCTCCAGAGAGCCATAAAATGTGAGGGAAGAATTTTTCCTATGTTGGTGGTATAGGACAGAAACACTAAAAGCATTTATGCATATTGGAACAGGCATATGTTAGCCATAGTATTCTCTGATACCTCTCAAAACTACCCCATCATGAGTTTTTTAATTTGTGAGCAAGAGTATGATTTTTCTGTTCCTACAGGACGCTATCAGTAACCCTTTTACTTTTTCAGAAAAAATAATATTGGTAAAGGGTTAAATAAGAAATAGCTCAATCAGAAGTGCATTTGCTGCACACAAAATGCAACTATTCTCTCTGGATTCACTTTGAAATTGCACAACTGCTCCAAAGTAAAATATTAATGTAGACTCACCTTAAATCATTTGCAGAAATGTCTCTTTTTCTTTTCCTGATGAGAAGAGTGATCAGACTACCACCATTTTATTCTATTTATTATAGCATTTCTATCTTCTTTCCTGCTTAGAGATAAATGTCAAGACTCAGAAGGTGATAGGAACAGGCTCATGCAAAGCTGTTAAATTAGAAAAATCACTATTATAATTTGCCTTTGAGCTGTTTTGTTTCCTCATTTTTATTATATTCAAAGGAAAGTATTGTGGATCAATATGCAAATAGTAATGCATAATGATGTGTTTAAAAGCTTCCCCAATTTCTAAAGCCATAAAATTGTCAATGTGTCACTATTTGTATGTCTGAAGCTTAATTGGGTAGATGGGCAATATTAGTTATGCATTGCATTGAAAAAGATCTTCTAGTATTTTATGCTATGGCTTAATTATTCAAACGATATTAATCTTCAGATAGTTGTTTTTATTTTTGCCTATGGACACTTTTTTCTGTGTAGCTTTATCCCGGTGTTCCCTCTTATCTGTAGTTTTTTTGTCGTTTTTATGTTATTTTCATGTAAGTCAAAAAATTCAAGCTAATTTGACAGACAGTTTTGCATGAATAATTGGCATAGGAAACAGAAATGCATGCCAAAAAATAAGAAAACAATTGTTTGGCCACTAGCTTTCAGAATGGCATTGAATCTGTTAATGTTCTCTCCTGATTTACCTTAATAATTCATTCCTGAAAATTAAAATACAGTGTTATACTTCATGTTATTAAAATGGTACCAAAAATTCTTTGAGGGAAAGGTGTTTTTTTCTAAAAAGTAAATTTTAAATGAGTTCTGTACTGAGATACAGCATTGTATGTGTTTTGTTGGGACGGACAAACTGATCCAATATTCTTCTAACACGGTTTAAAATGAACTCCGTGTTGCTCAAAGTAGATAAACCAAGATCAACATGTCTGCATCAAAAAGATAGTGAGAGAGGCTTGCAGCCACCTCCTTACTGTCCTACTGACTTCAAGTTCTGCCTTGGAGAGGAGGGGATTAATCTCCACAGTGACAGGCAAATGCGTAAAGGACAAAAAGCAAAGCCTCCTCTTCTTGCCTATTACTGGGACACTGTTTTCCTCTTTGCTTCCCTTTTCAGAGAGGAGGTATCCACTCGTGCCTAATTAAATGCCTGCAAAATTGTAAGTTTCTTCTTCACAATCATAATCCTTCCTGCATTCTATAGTGATGGAACAGATTCTGCCCTCTGCTCCTCACTGCTGCCCAAGTGCAGCTGTGGAGGATTTCACAGATGTCACAGCTGAAGGTGGAACTTAATCTTACTGGGGGGTATGGTCCTCTGAGGAGCCATTCATTCTCATTAACCTCCCACAGTACATGTATATTATATATAAAACATTGTGTGATTATTATAAATGCAAATTGTCTTTACACATCATGTAAAGCTCATATTAGGCAATTACAAATAAAAGAGATTAGCAAAATGTAGGTAAATAATAAAGCATCTTTTCAAGTCAAAGTCAATTATTCTTTGTATCCTAATCTAAAGTTTCACATTAATTGTGCTTGTGAAACTCTTGCAGCATGTTCATAAGTTGTGTAAAGAAAAAACATGGGACAATTGGGTCTGCCTAACAAGGTGCCAGCAGGTCTTTGAGCAGCAAAAAGACTGTAAAAAGAAAAAGAAACAGTCTGAGGTGGCAGAGGTATTTTTTTCTGCTACTGAGATAATAGCATGGCCCATTATTTGCTTCACACAAACAATTCTTGAGTACATTCCACATTTGTCTGAATTATGTTTACAGAACTCTTTTCTCAGGGTGCATTTGGCTTCTGTTCATAATGCCTTCCATCAATTAATAGAAAGCAATCCTTTAAGCATAGTCAGTAGCTATTTGTTTTATTAGAAGAATAGAACATTTTGCAAGCCTTTTGCAAGCCACTTGATTCAGATAACCTGATCTAATCAAACCCCAAATAAACAATAATAATTTAAAAAATACTTGATTTCCTTTTTCAGTTTTGGGTATCTTATGTATCAGTTTGTCTCTGTTATTTCCATTAGAGAATTAATGGTAATAAAATCTAGATGTCTTATATTAGGCAAATTGATGATAATAACAGTTGAGATCTCACCAGTGCCTTGTATAATAACATTAATGCTTCCCTATCTATACTAGAAATATCTGATACATCTTAGATCATATTTGCCCTTTTCATATCTGCATCTTATTGGCATCTCATAATGATTAATTAGGCTGCTCAAGTCTTTTTCCTGTCTTACTATATCATACTGATTAACTTCTATACTGTAGCAGAAATTCTTGCTATTAGTCCATCACTTCAACATTGCATGTTGTACTGCTAGGCTTAAATCCAGACTTCTTGGTCATCCTGTTTTTCCTGTATGATATTGTGGCCCTCTTCTACATTGTCAAGACCTGCCTCTTCTGTATCATCAGCAAAGTGTATATTTATAAAATCTAAATCCAGGCAGCACAACTACAAAGATTTATGAAGATGCAAGAATAGACCCCCACTCCCTGTACAAATCTATTAGTTTCTTACATTAGCTTCTGTGTGGTACAGATCACAGACTGTTAGAGATTCACAGACATAGCTGAGAATCCATTTCTTAAGTAAACATTAATTCTTCTATTGAATTTATAGGAGATTTCAGGCTGGTAGAATCATGCTATTTTTTTACCCTTTCTCTAGCTGGGAAGCAGTTTACACAAATTTAGATCTTCCTTCTACCTGCCTCCATTTCTGCCCAATAGTATCACCTTCTTCTTGACTATTAATTTTATTCACCTTCTCAGTAACACTAGTGAGTTTATACCATCTCCTTCTGGCTTGGTGACTGTTTGGGAAGGAAATATTTTGGTTATCATATGCAGCACGATTTGGGCCTCAGCATTACTAGTAGTAATTGTTCTGCAAATGGTATCTGTGGAATGTCTGCTGTAATGACGTAAGTTTGGGTATTTGTTTTCTCAGTCTTTATCCAACTCCAGCCATTGGTGCTTATAGTGGATTATCAATAGACTGGTCTTACCATCTTGCAAATAATTTCTGTCTTAGCCATGCTTCTCATTCATGTGTCTCAAGCCAGAGCCAGAAGAAAGTAGATACATTTTATTATGAGCGTTGCCCATAACTGGAAAGGAATCCACGTGGATTTGACAGCAGTCTCAGCTGAGAGAAAACAGCAGAAAGGTGAGGAAGAGAGGCAACCAGGGTCAATTAGTCTGTGGGGATAAGGAGTTGTATTGCTTCATTTTGAAGGTGCATGTAGGATGGTTGTATGCTCCTAAGCCAGGAAAGAGAAAAGGAAAAGCATTTAGAATACATTTACTTTACTTTCTAGGTATGCATCACAGTTGTGAACCCTTTCATATCATACCCTTCTCCAGTGTTTTTAGACTTAAATTCTATTGTGTTTAAACTTCATTTAAAAGAGAGATAGGACATCAAAATATAGAAAATACTATAGAAAACTGAATTATATTTTGTTATATAAAATACAGTAGAACAATGATCTCCCTAGCATTTCCCAACTATTTTTATTTATGACAACATTACTCTTGTAACTAACATGGAGGCAATAGGGAAGGAATGAAATTCAAAATGATTATCTTTGTAAAATTTCTGTATTTTTTCTTTTTTACATAAAGTAATACTTGATGTCTTAGAGCTGATTTCAGGTGTCCAGTACAGTAATACTCCAAAACCAGAGTTTTATTGCTTCCTTTAATATAGCCATGAAAGCAGCTATTTTCTTTTGTCGTTTAACTTCTTGTAGGACCCAGATATCTACAGAATGTAGATAAGGCTCTAAATTCAGTCTGACTGAGTTACAAAGATTTCTGTTAGAGTGTCTGTCTAATTTCTCCTTTGCCATTATCTGTTTCTCTTAGAGTTTGATAATCTTTTGTCTTCCACTTGTTTTAAGATAGGTACTTTATCATTTTATTATGGGATGCAAAGCATAGGCACAACTTCTGTTACTTTTTTTAGGTAGAACACAATAATTTAAACTAAAACTCTTTCAATAAAGAATCTTTGTAGTATGAGCCTATGCAGTATGTATTAAAAGGTGAACTACAGCAGACTGAAATACAGAACAATTTCTTGCTATAAAACTTATAAGGAAAAAATGTACTAAATAAAACAGCAGAATTGAGTTTTGAACAGTAAGGACCTTATGATAAGTTACTATATTAAAAATCACATTTAATTAAGTCTAGAAAGTGTTAATGAGCATTGGTTACTCCATAGTGACAATTAAAACTAGCATCCCATTGTGAATCAAGTGACAAAGCTACTACCAGCGAGAAACCAAAAACCATGAAATGCATAGGTTTCATCTTGACTACAGTTAGAGAATGTTCAGAGCAATCTTGGAGGAAAAATTAGAAAAGAAGTTCCAAACTGAGGATATTCAAGAATGTTTCTGCTTTTCTCTTTTCATGAACCTAGAAAATAGAGATGAAATAGCTAGAAGTTGTCAACTGTAGGTGGTACAGAATGGAAAACAAATTTTAAAAAGGATTATTCTTGCTTTACAAAAATTCTTGTTTGTCCTTTTCAAATCAACAGTTCCAGAGCTTATTCTAATAAACTTAATTCCTTAGATAAAGATTTTCATTCAGTGTGCAAACAGTTATGTATAATGTTTTTAGGACATCTAGTCCAATTTTTGGATAATCATTACATCCAAGATATATAGTATTATGTAGTCAATTGAGTTTAACTGTGTGAAATGGTATGGAAAATTAATTTGTTTATATGCCTTAAACACTAAGTTCTAAAACTCATGTTTACTTTATAGGTTACCAGATTACTTTAAGTAAGATTGTTTAAGAAAGGCCAATATCATCTTTATTGTCAAGCCTCTGTACCTTAAGTCCTCTCAGATAGTTTGCTTGCTTCATTTAACAGGCAGATTAGCCAAGAAGCTTCTTTTTACTGTTTACTACCCAGACTCTTTGTCTGGCTTCTCATCATCTCAGCAGACGCTTCTCACCTTTCCCTGCTTCACAGGAACAGATTTTCTGCTGGACAGATTATTTCTAATTGTGATACTGCCATTATTTTACTCATACTTGCTTGCTGTGCATTGGCTTGCTGTATACATTGACAAAAGAAAACGTATAAGTAGTATATTGTTTATTTTTCACCTAGAACTACTTATATTACACAGAACTGTCATGTAAGTTTCATGAAATGTGCAAATTCTTACTGATTCTAATACAGCTGTTTTCACTGTGTGATCATTTTTTACAGTACTCTAATTTTTATTAGGTTGGCCTAATTGCTGAAAATTCAGAGGTTGGGTTCTTGCAACAAAAAAACAGTAGTATAGAGGTTCATAATCATTACTGTGAGATTTATTCGTTGAAATCCATTGCAGCGTTGCTGTCAGATGTGGGCAAGTTTTGCCAGAAATTTGAGCCTTAATCAGCATTTTTTGTGGGTGGAAGTGAAAAATAACAAAAGAATTTTGTGGGTGTAAACAAAAAAAAAATCACATTTTTCTCAGAACAGCTGCATAATAGCCACTTTGGAAAGCTAAATAATAAACACAGAAGGAAAAGGTTTCATGCAGTAGAATGTAAGGCAAAATATTTTTGGCCTCCATATTGTGGGAGTTATTATAGTGTACAAAATGCTAAGTAAAATTGCCTGTGTGTTTGAACAGCTGACACTTCAAGAAATGAGAAAGAAATCAGAGTTCTTTTCAGAGCAATGCCAGTTGCCAACACTGATGGGTTTGGACCTAACTAAGCAGTAAAGAGTACACACAAATGCTGGACCATCTACAGCTTGTATTACCTGTATTTTAGAGATTTTGTTTCAAAATCAGGCTTTTGTGTCATGTGTAAAACTCAGATTTCTATTTTTTAACCCAGAAATCAGATTCCCCTTAAAGTTAACATATCATTCCTATGTATATGTAATGTATAAGTATAAAACAATGTTTGCAGATAGAGGTAATATCTTTTATTGATCAAGTTTTATCACTGGAAAAATTAGGCAAGCTTTGGAACACATAAGCCTTCTTCATGCCTGAAACAGAAAAAGCAGATTTCAAGGGTAAAGGAGTGAGAACAATTGCTCAGTATTCGAACATCTTTAAGAAAAAAAGTGATTGGTACATACAGAGTAGAGGAGATGTTTATAGAGAAAGGGAGAAAAGAGATGAGGGATTCCAGTATGTGTTTTGAGGAAGACACTTGCAAATCCTGATGCAAGGATGTATATCCAAAAACAACATTTTTCCAGGGCAAAATTCTGCAATTTGAAAGGTTTATCACAAATCCATATAGGGAATTCAGTTTTTAAAAAACACTACTGATTGTATATCTCATTTTCACTTCCAATTTTAGCCTAGAAACAAGTAGCTCTTGTAGATTGCTTCTAATTTTCTGATAGTAGCACACTGACAATTAATAACAAAAATTGCAATCTGATAATTATAAACTACAAAAATAAATATTAAAAAGAAAAGAAATGAAGCAGTAAAGCATAAGTCCTATTGACAGAGGACAGAAATAGTTGTCAGGCCGCAGCAAGGGCCAAGCGCTGGTACTGGCAAGGGCTGCTGGCGGGGCCAAGCCAGGCCGGGCCTGGCCGCCAGGCCGCATCCCACCGCCCCAAGGCAGCAGGGCCCTGGGGCAGCCGGGGCAGCCCTGGCCCTGGGGGCGTCGGGCACAGGGACAGGACGGGCCGAGGCTGGAGGACAGCGACTGACAGCCCCAGGTCGGGCTGAGATGGGGCCACGGCTGGAGGGAGGGAGCAGGGATGGGAGAGGTGGGGGGGACCCCAGCACCCTGACAATAACTTGCTACTTCTTTATCCTGCTTTTTGATCAATGATTTTTTGATCACCTGACCATTTCTTTCTTGATGCAGGTTTGCATCTGTAGTGAATAATTTGGCCTCGGAGTTAGGCTTGTCACCAGAAGTTTGCTATATTGCTATATATAGTTGCTATATTGCTTCCTTCTGTTCTCAGCGACTATGAGGGCACATTTCTTTTACCAGCTCACAAAGATGGTCTGTAATATGTCCTCAAGAAATAGAAAAAACACAATTTTATAGAATTTAAATAAGTTCTGATTCTTGTTTTGTAAAGATCTTTATAGGTGGTTCCTTGGGAATGTTATTTTTGAACTTTCTCATGAGTTGGGTATTTCTTTGTGAAAAGCAAGCAAACAAAAAAGATCAAGAAACCATCATATATGGTATTTTGAGTCCTCTTCTGTGAAATGTGGATTTTGTTTTTTTCTTCCTCTGTATGGTTCAGTACAGGGACTCAATTTCATTCATGTATGTAGGTGAATGAGTATTACCCAATGGTTCTTTTTATTCTCTCGTTAGAGATAAACAATCAGTGTGTGAGATGGTGTAAGTATGTAATTGGCTTTACATCTGCCAGTAGTAAGATAGTCATAGAAAATGTAAAGGACTCGATTTCAAGTATCTCTTCCAGTTAATATTCATTTATAATACATGGATCAGTTCCAACAAGCAAGTTGGAAGTGGTCCAATCAGCAGAGCTGTGCAAGACCTGGATTCAGATCTGCTCAGAGTCGAGCAGGGAGGAATATTAGTCTTGGTGGCAAGCAAAGAATGTGTCTTCTACTTGCTGTCTGTCCTGTAGTCCTAACATCTGAACATCCTAAAGCAAAAAAGAAAGTGCTTTGCTGTTGAGTCACCACTTAATTATATTCAGAGCTCTGACAGGTGGAAAGCAACCAGCCTCTGATTCTCTCTGGCTATCCTAAGTGCATATAACATCAGACTGCTGAGGAATAGAAGAAGAAAAAGGGAAGAAAACTGGGATAGAGTGCAAAATCCCTGAAAAGTGTATAATTCCGGATGGTACACAGCTGTATCAGCACACTTTTGTACTTTAGGATTGGAGGAAGCATCCTACTGGAAATTGTGTACCTAATTTCTATATCTGTTTTTCACATCAGAGACCCAATGAGAGAGGTGTTTTTTCTTTAAAATTCTGCTCTGAAATCAATAGCAGATAAAAGGAGGTCATTATTTTAGGAAGTTAGGAATTCTGTACCAATACTGATATTTGTACAGTGCTGGATTTTTGCTGATTACAAGATTCTTCCTCTTACTGTCTTTCAAGCAACCAAGTGAATATGTAAAGATCATTTTTTTCTCTGTTATTGGAAATAAACAGAACTTCATTCTGAAAATAGTTTGATTGATTCCAATAGGCGACTTACAAAGTAAGGTGCATACATAAGGATATCAGAATCTGGTACTGACTTATTAGAAAGCTCTCAAATGCTAATTTCAGATATTTGAATCTCTAACTTCATCTAACCAAAGACTGAGTGAGTTGAGCAGTACAGAAATTAAGCCACAAACCATATTGACTTGATATTTTGTGACAATACAAAATGAATTATTGTTTACTAAACATGCCTTTATAGAGGGCATGAAATATCTATTGGTCTGATCACATTACATTAGTTTTGTTAAATTGCATTTCTTTATTTATTTTGTAATTTCAGGTGGAGATTGAGAAGCTGGACTATCATTATTATCTGCCTTTGTTTTTTGATGGGCTTACTGAAATGACATTTCCATATGAGTTTTTTGCTCGGCAAGGAATCCATGACATGCTGGAACATGGTGGAAACAAGATTCTTCCTGTCATTCCTCAGCTCATTATCCCAATAAAAAGTAAGTGAATATGTGGGGAAAAAAACTAAAATTGAATTTATATAATGTAGCTTTTTGACAAGTTGCTAATTAAGCAATAAAACAAGACAGGCTGTGCATTTCATGAGATTATTGCTAACCTGAGTAAATTGTAAGGTACAAGGCTTATGCCTTCAGTCACCTGATATGTGCAGTAATCCCAAGGAAATTGACTGTCTCATTAGTCTTTTTCATATAGTAAAGTGACTCTTGGTCTTTGGAAGTATGATGTAACATTTTCTTACCTGATTTTTATATATTGGTTATATAAATCCATTACTGTATAAAATAGTTTATCTAAAAAGAGAAAACACCAGAAGAAATTTATGGAGTTATGTTTCTTTTTTCTTTTGTTTATTCTACATTTGTCTTATATTTATTCACTAGATATCTTTTCTGTCATCATACTCATTACCTACCATGTGTGTATAGGTATATAAAAAAATTTGGGAGTTTTGCCTGACTGATGAATGCTGTATGTAAAATTTTAGTATTTTTAAAACTATATTGATTTTGAAGTTTGCATACATTCAAACATAATTTTTTTATTGAACAGTTATGTGAAAGGTAACAAATGATGAGACTATGGGTGTAATGCCAATAAAACTCTTTTTATTTGAAAGACCTCATCTTTCAGACACGTTGTTTTGTCCTTTCCTGTTTCTTTAGGTCAGTATCTTGAGTAGATGTTACTCTGAACCATCATCCTTCTGCAGTTAGGCATTATGATTTTTACATCTGTATGGTACACCTATACAAATAAGTTAGACAGTGTCATGCTACATTGCTGGACACTGGAAGATGTTAATTTCTTAGAATGGTCTCTGATGTGGTTTTGGCCCATGCTAACTAGTGTTGGAGTGATTTTGGAGTTAACATAGGCCAGGGACCATTCCCTATAGGCAATTTGGATGCAGTCTATTTTTTGGAGATTATGGAAGTTTAATAGGATTGACTAATATTATTCTGTGCCAGTTAGTATCCATTTTATTTACCAGTTGTAACCATATAATCCTCGGGTACATTGCCCATGTGTTTTAAAGTTAGATTCTATTACAGTTTTTCTCTCTAAAATGGGAACACATAAAGAGAGGAATCATGTAATTTCTTTAAATCTGTATTTCCAATATTCAAAAGTAACATATCTGGATACAGGCAACACCCAAATATAGTTATAGTAGCATAACTTTTTTAAAAGCTAAAATAATTCCTTCAGAAAAGACTGCAAGATTATGATCATAGTTCCATAGCTAGGATTTAACAGTCTTGCTGAGTCTTGAATTTGGCTTAAAAATGATTACCTAGAAGCTTTAACTACTACATAGCTTTTAACATTAGAAAGAGATCGCTAAGTAAGGATATTTATATCAAATTGATATATAGCCTTTTAAACAGAATTATAATTTAGGCTGCTGGAATACATTCACGAATCTGCTAGTTAAATTTATTTGACGATTCTCTTGTATTTTATTGCACACAGATTATTCTTTTATTTAAAAAGTCTTTTTCGGCTTTAATGTGTGAAGAGTCTAAATATTATCAGTGATAAGAGTTTCTCCCAAATTAAAGTCATATTAATATTGAAAATGATACTGTCATCACAAGGAATCTGGAAGTGTATGCCTCTAAGAGTTTTAAAATTTTCTATGACTGTGTAATACAGCAGTATAGTCAGAACCGTATATTTCTGTGCCTCAGCTGCACCCACATTAAACTCAGCTATGTTTTACACATATTACTGTCTCTAAAGTGTCCCGCTGGGTGAGTTATATCTGATTAGCCAGTCTTCTTCTAGACCACAGCCATATTTTTACTGTGAAAGAACAAACCAATTGATTGTTAGGCAAGGGAATATGTGAGACAGAGGGGAATGGGATAAAAGAAAGACAGAAAAATAACTCTATAAATAGAATGCTTTTAAAAGCAGCTTTCTCTCCTGCATGTGCATCAAAGGAAAATATTAGTGAAGGGCTGCTCTCTAAAGACATTTGAAATTAAATATAAGATTTCTGTATTATATTTTAATGATATAAAGAGAAATTTATCCTCCTCCCCAAGACACATGCTCTTGCTTAAAGTTCACACTTTGTGAATGGTATACACTTAGGTTTAAAATGATATTATTTAATGAACATATAGTTTATTGTAAGCCAAATCCTTTCTATGAATTTTCTTCTAGCTATGCAAACAGGAAATGACTAACAAAAAGGGGATAACTGAAATTAACAGGTTCAGGGTTTTTTTTTCTGAAGACAGCTGGAGTAAGATTGAAATAATATGGATATATGCAATTTATTTGCAATATAGTTGAATATCTTATTTTTCACATTGAAAGATACTTTTTTGGAAATTCAAAACAAGAAAAGAAAATAAATTGAAGGCATTGATTTCTCAAAGAGAAAAATATTCAGAATATATTTTGATTTTTCAAAAAAATCAAAATATATTTTACCTTACAGTGACAAAGGAGGATAAAATAGTTTACATATACAGTCATTCTATGGCATAAAAAATAGGAAAAACAAATTACCTATATGTGTCAAACTTGCAAGAGAATAAATCCAACTAAAAATTAAAAAATGAAAAATCATAAAGTGTAAGGAGTTCAGGGTGTTTAAACTTTCCACTCCCTTTCACGGAAAATGTAGGCAAACCCACTGTTTGAGTAATTAAAACTAGAATCAACATCCACCATTTGAGATATAGCGCAAAGAATGAAGTACTTTGTAGAGGTATTACATAAGTATTGATGTACAACATACAGTGGAATATCTTCTCCCTTGCCAGGAAGATCTGTATTATTGTTTTCATACTATAGAGATGGAAGGAGGTAGAAGGAGCCTAATTTTGCCCATGTCCCGAGCTGCATCTGTGGCAGAGAGAGGAATAGAACACAGATCTTACAAATCTCTGGTGTGGGAAGCAAAGCTGCCTATAAGTCACATCAGACTTCCCTTATTTTTAGGACACAGGAGAGTCTGTCTGGCCCCACCATGTCTTTCAGTAATGCAGTGATTTATATTAAAGCCAACCTGTGGCCTCGAGTTACCTATAGACAGTCAAGAATAGCTAGAAAAAAGGTCAGGGGAGTGAGAGATGCCTATTGTCTGTAGTATTTGTTTGCAAATGGAAAAGTCCTGTTGAAGATTCTGTCTGATCATTAGGAGAATGTAAAATTCCTTTTGATACTCATTCTTCTGGCAAATTGCTGCTTGTAATACTAGATTTGCCAGAATACACGACAAGTCATAGAAGCCATTAATTCCTTTCACTTGCTTTCCTTAGGCTTTCACAACTCTTAGATCCCTGCAGAAACTGCAGAATTCCCCAGCTTCAGCAGGAGACGCACATGCAGACATAAACACTGAATGGGGTGGCAAGTTAGGTACAGCTTTTCCAGTGTTTCTATGCACAGTATCAGGGACATCCTACACAGTGTGTGGAAACACCTAGTTTCCAGTCAAAGGCACCTGTTTTTCTTCATTAACAGTAACTGTGTTTCCATTTACATTTTCTTTGCTGGCAAGGTTGCTGTAAGAGGTTCCAACCTCTTCACATCCAAGCTGCCGAGTCGTTCCAGCTCCCACACCCCAGTTCATTGCAACTGACTTGTGCTAATGCAATTGTTTGTGGAGCACCTCTGTGAATCTGATTTACTGATGTGTTCCAAATTAAAAACAAATAAATAAAAACAAAACCCTTTCAAAGTGGAGTAACTTTTAAACTCAGATCATTTCAATGGTCTAGTTTATAGCTTCACAAGTGAAGGAATAGTATGCAATAGCACAGGAGTTAGAATAAGTCATTGGAGTTGATCAGTAGGAACTTCTTGATACAGCTATGCTAATGAAGAAAATCATGTGAAATTAAACACTTAGGCATCTCAGATCAGCCACTTGCCAGAAACCTTTTCTGTTCCATGTTGCGAATCCTAAAATGGACATGCAGGTAATCTGAGTTTAGGCCTAGAAATTAATAAAGCTCAAGTCTTTGCGCTAAACACTCTTTATTACAGAACAGTCCTCATCTTCCTACTTAAAATGTGACTTAGATGGAGTATTGTTTCTTCACATTTGCAGCCAGCAGACCAACACTGCCAACTGAGTCAGAAAAGAATAAGCTCCATCTTAAACAATACTGGAGTTTTATTTTCTGAGGCTGTTTCTGTGGTCTTAAAAATGCTTTCTCTAACAGAGTAGATCAAGGATATCTTAAGCTTTGTTGAAAGCTCAGTTTTCTTAAGGAAAATAGATCTTTTGTGAGTCAGATACAGAGAATTGCACTGAACAATCCTCCATCAATGTGACCTTCAGAGTCCTTGCTAATAGTTTAATAAATTCCTAAATTAAACTGATTTCTGTTTTCTTTTACTCCACATCCTATTGACATGTAAAATATGGATTGATGTCTTTGACAATAGTGTGGATATTCCAGATTTAATAACAAATCAGGGTCACTGTTGCATTTAGATGAGTGAAGTTTCAATTGTTGCTAACAGCTGTGTAAGCACATTTATATTTGTATTTCTTCTCATATATCTTCACTACATTTGCCAACTTAATAATCGTTAAATACTTCCTTCTTTCACAGAATGCTAAAATATTTTTATGCAATAAATCTGGCTTCCTGGGCTGTATATTCTCTTCTGTTCTGTAAATCATGTAAGTTGCTTCCTATCATCTACAGAAAATAAACCTTTAATAGAACTTCTGTCTTCCTCCTGAATGAATTTTGTTCTAAAGAACTAGTCCCGGTTCTGAAGAGCAGGGACTGAAATCTAATTGTAAACAGGCTTATTTTTATAGATTTAAAATATTTTTAAAGAAAGCAATTGTCTTTTTTTAATTCTTGATTCTCAAATATTGAAGCATTTGTCTCCCATAGCCTCCATCACATAATACAAGTGACTGCAATTAGTAGGTTTATGTTAGATTCTGCAGCTCAAACTGGTTACTTCAGGAAGTTTCAAATGGTATAGAAATTATATTCCTTATTACTTCTGTTACTCTTGTCTGTGAGAAGAAACTGTGTTTCTCATTCCATAAAAGTAAATCTCACCCATGTTTGAAAGGTGAAATCTGCAATTAACTTCTCTCATTTTTGAGGTTGGAGTTAGAGCTATTCTCTCCCCAAATATCACATTTATTAATGCTGAATTTCATCTGCCATTATGTCATCCAGTTATTCAGTATTATAAAGATCTTATGCAGCCCTTCGGAGTTGTCCCGTGTCTTTGCCATCTGAAATAATTTCATATCATCAGAAAACTTTGTAATACTCAGTAGTAACCACCTCTTCCAAATCACCTATAAATCTGCTGAAGAGCATGAAATTCAGCACAGATTCCAGCAATGCTCTACTAGTGATCCCCTTCCTCTATGAAAACTAACCATTTATTGTTACCCTCATTTCCTATCACTAAAAAATTATTTATTTGTATGAAAACCATGGCAGGGTTTCAAGAACCTTCGGTGAGGGACCTTATCAAATACGTTTCAGAAATTTAAGAAAACTATATTACCTAACTTTTCCTGTCCACATGCATCTTTATTTCTCCAAGGACCTGCAATACATTTAGAACACTTTCTATTAATTTCTGTAGTATAGATGTCAATATTACTGGTCTTCAGTTCCCCATATCTTTCCTGAAATCCTTTTTAAAAACGGTATCACATTTCACTGATAACAAGGCTGTTTTCATTGAGACAGTCCTCAGTGCAGTTTAGTAGCTTGAGGGCAGCACAGGGGAAGCAACATACATCTAGAGATAGATGGGAACTCAGTAAACTGGCACAGCCACAGAGAAGAAGGTGGTGGGGACTGTGTTCTTGCTGTACCTTTATACTAATTAATAGAACAGTGCCTGCAGATGTTAATAGAGTTCAGGTTTTACAGGTGCTGATCAAGGGAAACACTACAATTAAAAGTACAATTAAAGTTAAAATAAAGTTAAAAAAAAGCCTCTGACTTTGTCTTCAGTGTTCTGCTACATCATGCTTCTTGCAAATATCAGTGATTTAGTGATGGATCTTAGCCTTTTTTGTGCCTTAGGCTTTGGTTTTAGATGACAAAGTCTTTGGTGACAGAACTGCCCGAAGGTTTTCCTTCCTTGTTCCCTATTCCTCCTTCCCTTCACCTTACTGCAACGCATCACTTCAGTTGTGCTGGAACAAATATTTGTACAGCTATATTGTATACTGGATCAGGAGCTTAACCAACTTAAAAAAAATACAGAACACGAGATTGTTATTTTGATTTTTGCTTACTCTAGATTGAAATGCTTTGTTTTGTAACATAGTCCTAGCTACTGTTTTGTAAAATTAGCATAATATTTTTATTATATCAATTCTGGAAGTTAAGTATTATGCATTTTGCAAGTTTTGGACAAAATGCTGTTTAAGATAAGTATGCATCAGTTTAATCAATTACATTTTGAGGACACTTCATATTAGTAGTTCTTTAAACCTGACTCTGTGAATCTAAGAAAAGAAACTCTTGAGCTTTAAAATCAACAAGATCAAGTAAGACCACAACAATAGCAGCATCTTTAGTCTGAGGGCTTATTGCCCTGCAGGAGATCTGCTCTAAGTATCTTGTTCCGCTTCAGGCAGACCATCTTCTAAAACAAGTGCTTCATTTACAAACGAGAGGAAAGAAATGAATGCTAACTAAACTGGTTTTACTTTTTGGTTTTGAGACCTAAATAGAAAGTGGAAACTGACAGTGCATTTCTAAACATAGATCCACAGGCGTATTTGGAAAATGGGTTGAAAATAATGAAAGCACAGCTCAAATTAACTAGGATTAAATTATCAAATAATTTTAATTGAACTACCAATATCTAAACTTTAATGTTTAGGGAAAAGATGGAAATTTGCAGAATACAATTTGATTCTGTAAAGTCTAGGCTTTCAATCTGGGAAAGAAGTTTCTGAAGTGATCTCTTTAGTGAAAATACATTGTCTTATGGAAAAGATCCACTGTATACTGGGAGAATTTTGGTCATGTTTCCTGACTTACAAAATTTATGAATTACAAAGATGAGAACTGTGGTTTCTATTACAGGTGACATCTGAAACTGGGATAGGATTTTCCAAACTGCCAGATAAAAACAAAACATCAACTAAGTTTGCTTCTAGGTCTTTTTCTTTGAGATGTTAGAAGCGTTACTCAAGGAAAAGATCCGAACTTTTAAAAATAGTCATTTCTATTGCTGCATATATAAACTTCTTCTATCTAAACTGATAAACAAGCGAGCAGCACATACCTGCAGGAAAGTCTCTGCTGCTAAAAGAAATTAACAAATGAAAATTCTAAATTTGCATACACTGTCAATGTAATTTAATGAAACAGTTATTCACTGCAGCTGTCAATGAACTGGTGGTATATATCAGCTCATTGCTAACAAGTTTTGATATAGAACACTGTGAAATACCTTTGGAAAAAAATGCGCAGTATTTCAAATAAAATTTCACATTTCATAACTATTACTGTGCTTTTGAATGGAAGAAACACTGAGCTTACTCGAATACTGAGCTTTTACACCAGATATTTATCCTATAACATTTTTCAAATTGTCTTTTATTTTGGTGAACTTCAGAAAACCCTTTTTGAAAAAAAACATTAGCAGGAGAAATTAAAATATGTATAAAGTACATACCTCATTATATTCTTGCACTGACCAATTTATTCCAACTGGAGCATCTCCTGGAAAAGTGTGCAGAATCATCACAGGTAAAATTGTCGAGCTCATAGCATTAAAGGACAAAGCATTGGAACCACCAAGCAACAGAGTCAGTTTATTATTTTTTTAAAAATTGCTGCATAACAGAATTCTACAATTCATAGCATGCTGAGCGAAAGGGAAATATATACAATTAAGGGAGGAAAATCCTCTAAAAACACGTTAGGAAAAGGAAAGGTATCTTTGAAAGACAAACAGGTCATTCATTTTGCTCTAGTTGTCTATATCCGCATCTTAACAGCAGAATTCTAGGTCAAGAGGCAATAGCCTAGCATGCTTTCAAATTAGAATAGTTTTGATTTTTTACATGTTTTCTTCTTTAAAGATATGTGGTTGTCCTATATAAGGATTTTAGAAAGGGCTGCTTGACTCCTGAATAAGGATACTAGTACTTTCATACCTTCTACTGTTTTAGTAACCTCCAGATATCACTGAAGCTTTTCAGGCTGTTGAAATGCACTTATTTCATGTACAGCATTAAAATTTTCTTCCTTTGATTCATGTGGGAGAATGGTCTGCAGCAATGGTAGTACACAGAAAATAATTACCAGATTTTTAAAAAATAAACATATGTTTGAAATTGATATATCCTTGGGGCAGGGACTGTCTCTAATTAAATGTTTATACAGTGCCTAATATAATCAAGCCAGGAGGTGGTTGACTGTTATGCATGCCACAGTCCAAATATTTAATAATAACAACAACAGTTCTGCAGTCAATTTGATCTTACTTTTGATATTTACAAGTGTTTTCCTAACACACACTGTAGATTTCTGTAATTTGAAGGGCTTCAGGCTCAAGTTCTGCGGTCCGTTTGGTTCTACCATATCCATCACTGGCACTCAACATCTTGATCCAAATTTTGTCTTTTGTCATGTGTGTCAAACTGGGGAGAGGATGCGCCTGTATTGCCGGGGCTGGGATAGATATCCAAATGACTTGTCTAGTATGCAGAAGAAATAAGTGCCAGTATTACCATTCAAAGTTCCAGTAAGTACCACTATAGCACAACTCGAATGTAAGGAAACATTCATCTACCCTTACTTGTGTGATAGGTTCTGTGATGAGCTGTTCTTTGGAAATATTCTTCTGGATCTGGGATGTATTCAATTTGCTGCAATAACTGAGGCTACTGAGACATAATTCACACACTTGACTTTATTAAGGGATTCATTCTTACCAGGACATTCCCAGCCTCTGCTCAAGCCAGAGCTGTCTTTGCAGAAGACAGAATTCTGAAAACAGGAAACTGTCTGAAAACCTTTGGGAGCCAAGATCTGTGGATAAAAACTTCTTCCTGTGGGTTGTTGGACAGCCCATTCCCACTTACATGTCACTGTTTGCATGACAAAAAATAAGGGCCCTCATCCTGTAGGCCAGCTTCTGCAGTCAGGAAGAACCATTCATGGAAATAGGTACAGTTTATTTGTTGGTTAAGGATTAAGAGGTCATGATACCTGCTAGGAGTTAAGTTTTACAATACTTATTCTACTGAAAATTACAACGGTTAGTGGTAGTTTCCCTCATAGTTCAGTTAGCAACTATTTCTGCTTATGACAGTTTAGTCATGGATAAGCCTATGTGTTCTAACCTCAGAGTAATTTTTCACTTAACAGCACTTCTTTGCCTTGGAATCAACTTATGATGCACTAGAGCCCCTTTATACCTGAGACTTCCTAACTCTTGTTTAGCAGTAGTGTTAGTATGCTGTTAGTAAGCATGCAAAGAGGCATGAAAAGAGACGTTACTTATTAGCTGATTTTCAACTTTTGTCTCTACACAGTCACACAACCAATCTGCCTTTCCCTTCAGAGCTCTTGCTCTGATTTTTAACAATCAGCAGGCGTCAGAAAAGGAGCAGCAGCGGGTAAGGCACAGTGCCCTTGCTTGAAGAGGTGGACTAACTGGCATTGCTCTCATGTGACAATGCTACCACATTCCCTATGGAACAGCATATACTATATATACTAACAAAACTTAGTGCCAGCAATACTGAATCCCACTACTTAAATGAAAAGAGGCAGCTCTTGAAGAAGTTGTTAGCAAGGAACCCCTCTTTAAATTTAGGTGTATTCTTGGCTATAATTTTTTCCAAGGGTTTTATACTTAGATTATGTTCAGTCACATTTTTATATATTTCAGTGTTTCTAACAGCTGTAGTATTGAATTTGAGCTTATCTTTTACAGTTTTTGCTTTCACAGTGCAATGATGTAAAGGTCTATGTAAGTGGGTAGAGCACTGAAGAATTAGAGCAATATATAATAGCATACCAAATATGACAACTCCCCCCAGCTGCATAATTTCAGAGGAGGCCTTATAACTGGAGAGATTTGGAAAAAAAAAAAAAAACACACAAAACTTTTCAAGCATGATTCATTTTTAATTACAAAAGAGAATGCAAAGTACTTGCTTTTATTAAAACCAAGAAGGAACAGAAACAAAAGGTACTCATGAAATGTCTTAGTGTCATAAGACTAGAAGCACGACACTGAAAGCTAAGAGAAAAATCTAAGTAGGCAAGACAAAATCTTTTTTTTTTCTAGAATGTTTGTCTTTTTAAAAAAGCCTACAAGTTTTTTTTGTTTTTTTTCCTATAAACATTTGCTTCATTGTACTGATTCTCAGAATAGCAAGAATTGTTAGTTGAATGAATAAAATAATTGCAAAATAAATGGGAACAAACATACAGATAGGCTAATTGTTGCACTAGAATGTATCTGTTGTCAGCCTTTGCAGGTTGTCTTGCAGTTGTACGGTTCCATTGGCCCCGAATGGTACTTACTAAAAAAAAATTTTTTTTGGACCAGGCCAATATTACACAGGCAGCATGAGGGAATAATGAGCTGCATTCTTTGGGTTACTGAAGAGTCAGCACAAATTGTGGGAACAAATAACAATCAGACAAGGCAGTGTTTTATAACATCAGGACTGCAATCCATCTTTGGGATCTTTCAAAGCTGGGCTAATAAAGGCCCACTTACAATCCCCAGTAGTGTACAGTTTAATTAAATTTGTCCATTAGAGGACTCCTCTCCCTCCCTTTACATTTTAGGAATTAATTCTGCTTTTTGCCTGTCGTTCTTTCTACATCACAGATGCACTGAGCCTTCGTAACCGACAGATCATCTGCATTACGCTGAAAGTCCTCCAGCACCTGGTGGTGTCAGCTGATATGGTGGGGGAGGCCTTGGTGCCCTATTATCGGCAAATCCTCCCAGTCCTAAACATCTTTAAGAATATGAATGGTGAGTTATCCTAACAGACACTGTGTCTTTCAACCCCTAAGGTAAAAAGGGGCTTGAGGCAGGGTTAATTAACAATGTAGTTAAGATTTATTACTGTATATAAACTCAAATCCATTTGGAGCTCTAAATAACGTAACCCCCCCTCTTGATATTCCCTAAGGATGCACTAAAATTAACAATTTCATTTATTACTCCTTGCACGTACAGCTTATTTAACACAGTAGAGAAGCACTGAAGCAGTTCTGTAATCTTCCAATAATTAAATTGTAAAGTTTTGTAACAGTCTTTTGAATACATTAATAAATTGCAAAGGTTTTTTCCTTTCTCCCAGCATGTTAGTAATAGGTCCAGTCTTTGGTTCTGTTCTGTGCTCATTCACTAGCAAAAATCACTGTTACCCACTACTGCTTATTGGTTTAGGAAAGAATAAAAATAAAAGTAGGAATCAATTTAATTAATTTGATGGACAAGAGAAGTCCTCCTTACAGAAAACTTTTAAGTTATGTAATGTCTAGCAAAACAGTGGAGTTTGAAGTTATTACTGCTCACTTAGCAGGTTAGATTATAGAGATATTTAGTTTGTATCCCCAGTGGAGTATATTATTTTCTTTGTAATGCAAAACTCTAATGCCAGTTCCAGTCTTTAATAACTATAGTACTGCGAGTATCATACACTGTGAGTGTATTTAGACCACAGTCACAGGCTGAAATCAACATGATGTATCTTCTTTTCTCCAAACTACTATTTATAATCTTGTTTCTGTAGTAAATCCGTTGGTATACTACCTGTTCAGTTACCTCCCAAGTTACTCACTTCAACATTTATGTTATTCACATGTTGCTGTATGGGTTAAAAGAAGTTAATTCCTCACAATCTTGCAGATGAAGTCCTGGCAGGTTTTTCATGAAATTCATGGCATTTCAGTAGTTATCTACAGGACTGTTTCCTATTACACTTTCTGTTTGTGTTACTACACAGTCTATTGTCTTATGCTCACCCTTTTAATACTTCTGATTGAAAAACACCTGTCCGAAGACTGACTTGGAGAATTAAATGAGATTTAGATTTTAGACCCTTTAAATACATGCATGTACATAACTTTTAATTAGTAAGAAACTTTCAGTAACACGTGGAATACCACAAATACAAGGTGGTTCAGATGAGAACTGTGGCTTTCTAGAGTCGTGCCGTGAAAGAATAGGAATAAAATCCATAGATTGAGCTCAATGAGTTTCAGCAGGGCTCCTTGTGAATTAGAAGATTCCCCTTAACAGATCCAATTTCAGTGTCTGGCACAAAATACAGACTGTAAAAAGAAGGGCTCTCATTGATTAATGAGTGTACAATGCACATTTTTCCAAATTTCAGCCTGAAGTAGGCCATAAATCCTCTTGACTAAGCTGAGCTGCAGTGGTTTCAGATGAATAATAGGGAAAGCTCATGTATACTAAGTACATAATGTAATAAGGTATTAAGTATGTCCTAAACATGTCCTGAGTTTAGATCAAATTGATATCAAACTAAAACATATTTTCAATGTTTTTGCATGACATCTGTGCTATGTGAATTTGTACCTAGTATCATAGTACGCTAAGCCTTCATATTTGGCATTCAAGAACTAAAAGATGATACCCATCCATCAATAAACATAAAGAAAGAATAAGTCTATTTCCTATCTTACTTCGCTAAAAATGAATAATCAGTAGTGACAGTCTGAACATTTAAGCTTGTGGCTTCTAACTTTAATTATAAAATCTTTTTATATTGTGTATTAAATTTAAAAAATGCAAGTAGGCATAATAATTTAGTGTATATTTTCTGTTTTCAAATAGAGATTTATGGAAGTCACCATAGTGTAATAGACATTGAATTAGAGCTATATATAAAGCTAAGCTGTTCAGGACAACACAGAGGGAAAAATAATGTGAAAAATTCTAAGTAAAAGAAATAGTTCAAAATTAAGATCTTTGATTAAAGCTTTACTGTTTTAGGAATTAAGGTTTTGAATGTTCAGTGTTATCAGCAATGAAATGGGTAATAGTTGAGAGACCTGCCATGTGAGACTGTTCAACTTACTCAGCGTTTGCATTCTGATGATAGAGGAATATTCTTCCTCTGCTTCCTCCCCTGAAAAGCTATTATTTCTTTCCTCATTCACTGGTGGTTGGGAGAAAATGTATGGTTCCTTCCATCTCCCATATGCTTAATAGGCAATTGAGGTCCTGGTCTTTGCTCCCAGTTCTTTTGACAGTTTAAAGACTGATTCAGGCTATATTTTCCACTGCTTGTTCTGAAAGATAGGGAGAGGGACTATATGCTCTTCTTCCTTCTTTTCTGTATAGCTTGAGAAAAGAGGAACTGTGGTGTATCTTGCAGAAGTGGTGTGCACTGAGATCTGTTAAGTGTGATACTGGAAGTTTGTCCAGAATTAAGGTAACTGGGAGGCGCTGCCTTTTAAGAAATGCCATCTCGCTAGATCAACCATAAGTCTCTGCTGGAAGCAACTCTCAAATTCAGCATCTGCAAATATCACTCTCACACCAGATAGGCTTCAAAGCAAGAGAACATTACAAAAAAGTATTAGTAAGACCTTAAGGTCAGCATCAAATGAAGGTAACTGGTGACCAGTTCAGAACAAACCAAATGATGTGATTCTTCATGCAGAGTGATGTGAAGCTTTGGAACCCCTAACCCCAAGTTCTGTCGATACCAAAACTTTACAGGGGTTCAGGGGAGGCTGAACAAGGTCATAAAAAAGAATCTATTGGTTGTTACTAAAACACATAAACCACCTGTGGCTCGTGGCATTCCTAAACCACAAAATGCTGGAACCTGAGCAAGTATTTTTGTGAAATATCATAAATGCTTGTCCTACATTCATATTACTTAGTCATCTGCTTTTGGCTGCTTCGGAAACATACTTCTGGACTAGAAGGGGATTTGCTATTATCCAAGACATGTATCCATATGTTCTTATTACACTGGTCCCTAGTAGACTTGCAGAAAATAGTCAAGTCCCACCGAGTTCCCATATGTTCTGGAACACAGGTTCCTCAGAAATTTTATTTGCATTAAATGTCTCTGATTTGGCTGAATCATGATTCATCCCGCAATATCAGACAGGCTTATAAATAAAACAGAAGAAAAATTGCATTGGTAAGAACTTAAGATTAGGACATCAGGAACAGGCATTTAATAAAACAAATATAAAATACAGTCAGCTTCAGCTTGACGCATACTTATCTCTTGAGTTGTTCTCCAGCCAAAAGAACTGGTAAGTCAGCATTCAGAGTAACACTCTGACTTCCAAGTGTTACCTTAACTCAGAGTATAAAGACCATTTGAGAAGCTGTTAGTCCGGGCCACTTAATTCTAAGCAATTCTTTCTAACTTCCCGTCTTTTTCCCCACACTGAGGTGATAGTTTCACAGTCAGCAACAGTGAAACAAACATTGTTTGTCAGAGCCTTCAGGGGACATTTGGGGGCAAAAATGGAAGTAGTCTTGATGACTCTCCTTGTAGGCAGCCACTTGGTGTGGGTGACTATGGTTCCCACTGCAGATTTTTACTGAATTAGCCAGAGAGGATATGAACTACATAAATACTCTTTTTTTTCTGGGATCAGATGCCTTTGGTGCTTAAAGATGATTTCTCTTTGCTCTTGTTCAGCCTGCTGGCAAACTGCTTCTTACCCAGTCTTAAATGTTCCTTTGTAGAGAGCTCTTAATGTATTCATTTTAAATTATGTAAAAAATATTGAATATAAACCTAAGCACAGTATTTCTGGTATGTTACCTCATACTGCTTATATTACCTTTCTGCTTCCCCTTTCCATTGTATTTTTGAGATTTCCACTTTTTGCTATTCTCATCTACTGTCCTCCACATCACTCTGACATTATTTTGCATATATAGTCCCATTTGTAAATTACCAGGTTCTAATATCAATGTCTTTTGCTGTATAATGATGTCCCCCAAACATGGTTTTCTCTGGAAAGAAGTTTGTTCATAATAATTATGTTGTCTTCCTGACTGTATAATACCAGCAAAAATGTTAAAGGACTACTGACCTTTTTGGAATAGAAGATAATATAGGTATTTCATTTTAAATTTTTAGCACCTGTACTTGAAATCTTAAATATTTTTAGTCAACTCTTCATAAAGTGTCTATTGACTTCTTCTGTATAGTGTCTCTTCTTGAAGTACATTTCTCTATTAATTTTGTAGTTTCATGTATCAAAGAAATAATTTTGATTCTGTTTTCTGAATTCTCTGTAATATCAGTCTATGAGAGCACACAGTATAATGGGAATTGCCATTGACCAACGAATTGAAGTATGCCAAATACATTTTATAGTTAGCGTTTGTGAGCTGCAAAACAGACATAGTTCAGATATGAGATTGCCAGGCATATGTTGTGTAATTTGGATCTCTGGAATTATAGACGTGGAGGAGAAGATACGTAGGTTGGGTGTGGAAGAATTCTGTCGTTTTATATCTGTTCATATTTCTTATATACAGGTGACTTTACTATTAGGAATTTTGCGGAACTAAAAAAGAGGAGAATATGATGAAATATGAATTTAAAAGGTGTAATTATGAGAAACATCTAAAACATATGCTCACAGAGTTGAGTCATAAGATATGTTTTTATTCCCCATTTGTCAGCTAAAAATAAATCAATACAACTTAAATTACAAATCCCAGTGGGAAAGATCCAGAATTCTCAAGTTAGGTATCTAGTCTATCTGTAAAGTCAGAGGAGAGATTTCAATGCACTTCTGAAGAGTCTGAATAGTGAGCAAGGGGCTCCCTAGCCCAAAAAACATGTTTGATATGTGTGAATTTGTGCCCTCCCTGGAGCTTAAGCCCCTCACATCAGACGTATCTGTCCACATGGGCTCCTGAGTGCTCTGCTGAAGAGCACTAAAACCTAAAAAAGCAAGGTTCTGTTGGTGGTGATGCTACCACCTCTACCCAGTCCTCTAGCGTCTCGAGTATTTGTGCAGAAAGTGAGAGATCCCTAACTGTCTGGCTACAGTGTGCTCTGAAAAAGGATTGAAGCTTTCTGTTGAAACTGTTGGCCAGAGTCATAAGGCCAGCAGGAGAACAAGTAGAAGGGAACATGATTTTATCCCAGTGGTTAAGGAATACTCCTGAGATGTAGGAGCTGTTGGTCTAATCCCTGCAGACTGAGGAGGGACTAGCAATCTCTGAGCATGCTCTCCTACCAATGGACTTTTATGCAAATATGCTACTATATGTTACAAGAAACAAAAAAGTCATGATAGTGATTACTAGGTCTATTTTGAATCCAATAATGTCACTTTATTCTTCACTTAAATTTGTAAGTTAAATGTTTTCTTATGAAACTCATTTTGGTCTTGAGAAGAGGGAAGGAAAAATATTTATACAATCAAACAGAAATATTCTTTTTTGTGTATCATAAAAGCTTTTCATTTTGGGTGTCTCATTTTCGAATCTGCCTTTTATAAATCTGTGAGGTATGTGAGGAAAATACAATTTAAGAACAAATAGAATGAGTTCGTTCTTTTGTGACATCAGGCAGAAAATAAAAATAAAAGGAACAAAAGGGATTCTTCAAAGCTTGGAAGATGCTGTTACTGTGCATGCATACCAGAATACCGCTGGAAACAAAAAACTGTTTATTAATAAGATTAGACAGTTGTGAACAGCAGGTTTCTGTTGTTTATTTTACCTGCCTGGTAAATGAAAGTTTCATTGATCTAGTTTAGCAACTATTGTATGCAGTTGAGTCCAAGCAGTCTTTAACAGCTGTGCTACTTCGATTTATGTACACAAAAATATTTTCATGTCATCAATTTATATTATTCAATAGTGATCAGTAAAAACTTTTAAAAATGTTGCAGATAAAATCCCATAGAATAGATTAAAAAAAATTATCAGCATTTACAAGCCTTCAACAGAAAGCTATGGGGTGGCACTGCATTAAGGAAGGATAGCTTCCATACCTCCAGCATGGTAATCTCATCTGTGACTTGTTTCAGTCACTGTTAGGCAGACAGTGGTGACAGGGCATACTGAAGCCCAGGTTTGTTTTGGCTGCAACACAAATGCTCTGACACCATCAGCAACTTAAAGCTAACATAAACTTCTGTCAGTCTCCACCTATCTAGTCGGTCCTTTAAAATAAAATTGTAGAGATATGACTGAGAATATCTGATGTGGCTGAATTGTAGCGTTCAATGAAGTGTGAAACCACAAAACAGAATTATGCTGCATGCTTTAAAGCGCCTGAACTTCACTTAGGAAAAAATATTCTCCTATCTGAGAAGTATTTCACATGCTTTGGAGTGCTATATTTAACAAAATACAATAGTACTTCGTATACTTTAAAGGAAGAAGCAGCACTTTGAGAAGTGTTTAATTGCAGAAGCAAGAGACTGTGCCTACACGTGACAATTTCCATGTATTAGGGATGGAAGTTTTTCAGAAGCAACAATTATCCTTCAATGTGATTGAATATGCTTTGAAGAAAATCTCTTGCCCGGAACATTTCAACTGTCTGCTCCTTCCACTGAGAAATCCAAAGGTACTTACACAAAGAATGTCAATCATATTCTAAAATCATTTACAGTTTGTCAACTCTGGGTGTTCAGAAATCATTTTTCAGGTTCCATAAAAAGTGTGGCTTTAACACCAAATTTTACAAACTAATATATTTGAGGTTCTCTTCACTTCTCTTCTGAGTTTTGAGCTTTTAGATTATTCTCAGGTGACTTTTTTTCAGATTTCTTCTGCTACTAATAAGATTAGATGCTTTTATCTTTTTTAAAGCAGAAAATTGAGATTCCTCCAAATTAGTTGATTCATAGTTGAGGTTTAGATAAAACCACCAAATATTATTAATAAAAATAGGCATGTTAGTATATTAGTCTTACAGGAGCAGTCATGTAAACTGTGCACTAAATCCACATTTTCAGATTGTTGATATGGTCTGTTGTGACGCTTATTCTTCATAATCCTATAAAGCAAGCTTTTTCATGGTTTCAAGGGGTTTTTTTTGAATCCATTTTCTATAATCCGTTATGATTTCTGAAATTTAAAAGCGAAGATTATGAAATGGCTTCAAGGACAACACTTCAAGGAAATAAGACACAGTTAACAAACTTAGAGTTTGTTTGAGTTAAAAAATAAGTTCTGATATATTTTCAGTTTTCTAATATACCCTCAGTTCAAGAGGATTCAGATCCTAAATTCTGATTTGTGAATATCTACTGCAGAATATTGTGGTGGAACACCACACCGCACCAAACTTACAATTTTCCCAAAATGGAGTCCCTTGTGCTAGTATATCATCTCTTTAAGCAGATGATAATAAATTCATTACACTCAAAAAATAATTACCATACTGGTGAGAAGCAAAATGTATTGTTGACATTCCCAAGTGTAATTATTGATATTATTTTACAGGCTTCCTATGAATTAGAATTCTAAGAATGTTTACTTGACAATTATCCTTGAATGTTTTTAAAAATTTCAATACATTTTTCTTCTGTAAGATCAGCTGAAAATCTTTAAATGTTATTTTTCAAAAGTGTCTTGTTTTTTATCAAAAAGCAAAATCTCTCCCAAAATAATGTTTCATACAGTAATTGACTGGGGACTAGGAGGGAAGTAATCCTCAAAAGTTACCAGCTGTTTTCTCGCTTATTTTGTTGCACACTGGCCAATCCCTACATCTTTCAATCATGATTCCTACACATCAAGTTACAGAAAATCCAGTGGAATTCTGATTTACTGAAAACTAGAAGTTACCAAGACCCACCTGTTTCAGGGCATTTGTTGCGTTAGTATCTTGTAATACAAAGCATGTAATTTTAAGCTGATGATGTAGTAAACTTTTTGTAGATAATCAAAACCCTGTCAGATACTTTATAACGCATTTAGAGAATTATAACACTTAGATCATAATTACTGGATAATTTCTAATTACTATCTAATTTCTTAGCTGAAAATACAGCATCAGTCTGTGTAAAATAAAACTGACTCAGCAGTGATTAAATTGGTGTTATTAACATTTAGCACTTACTTTTAATGTGTTAATAGCCTAATTAATTCAGCATCTTGAATGCTTGATAAAAGAAAAACGAAAGGCTCACCAAATCAAAGGACATATATTGCATCCAATATTTTCTTTTTACTGCTTTTAATTACTTGAGTATGTGGACCCAAGTAAAGGAAGGTTGTCTATTGGATGAAACACAGAGGTAAGAGGACTTCTGAATTCATGGAAAATTCACAGACAAATCAAATAGTGGAAAGATCACATCCTTCCTGTGTTTCAGTGTATATAGCTGTAAAATGGGTATAACCTCAAGGATGTGTAGGCCTCAATCAACAATTTATCTTTTACAAAGTTCCAGGAGTGTGTATATGTGAGTGAAATAGTGTTTTCACAAAATTAAGAGTTCATATCATGCTTTGCTGAAGTACTTTTGAGGGATTTGTATTCCAATGTGAAATAATCACCTCTAGAAAATTGACATTTGAGGAAGATTTGGACATCCAGAATAAAACTTAGGTAGATTTACAATGGTATCTGCATGTCTGCCTTTTCTGCATGCTTATACCTGCCTTAGTGTGAACAGGTGAGATGCTCTCAAAATGAGATAAAGTGCCTAAATTACCCAAGAAGCCCATCTTGTAGGCATGCTTTGAGCAAAACTAATGCATACGCAGCAGGTACAGTCATCTTCATTCACCTTGTCTGCAGCTTTATTTCTGCCTTTTTCAAAAATGAAATGCACGTGAGTGCTGGAACTAGAACCCACAGTTCCTTGCTGCTCTTTGCCTGCCTGACTGCTAGGTACAGGCTCTTGCTTCATCTGTACTTTCTTTTTCTGGAGCGGGCGTCTAAATTCTTTGCTGTACCTAACCCAACTACAGCATGAGGGATGGTGCAGACTAGCATGGATTCAGCTAGTTCAGCACATGCCCCAGTTTGATGGGATTACAACTCTGTAGTTTCACAACCCCCGCAGCTGCCCCAGGTAGATTGGGATTGCCTTTTCCTTTGTGCAGTTCCGATTCAAACCCCCAAAGGTTTAGAAGAACCGAATCTCAGACCTACCTCTTGCACTTCTCATTTTCAGTTGATGTGCTTTGGGCAGCTGCCTGTGGACGTCCTCCTCCCCCTTCTGAGGCTTCTGATACAGTTTGTAAAGAGTAGAGACACCTGTATTTGGTCTCTAGATGTTAAGGCTTTCTCTAGATCTGCCCCTTACAAGCAGGCTAGATTCTTAAAAATTGGGAGGCTGCTACCCTTCCAGTTAAGAATTATTCCTTTCTTCTTGGTGATTTATTTCTACATTTTTCACACAGTAGGACTGCATATAGAGGGACTGAGAGACTATTTCTTTGGTTGGACTAGCACTACCCACTTCATTTAGAATTACTTTCAGATTACAGGTTAAATAACTCTGAGAAAATATTTTGTTTCTGTGTAACTTCACTTCTCATGTATGTTTGCAAACAAATGTGTTGAAGTTTGAGGGGACATATGGTTTCAACTTGTCACACTTATTAAGGTAACATATTTTTTATTTTAAATATGTATCTAAAATATGTGTTCGTTTAATGATTCTAAGTGGGTTATGTTTATTTATTGCAGATATTTTTAATTCATGTGCTCAATTAGGATTCTGTTCTGCAGAGACTATTTCTGTGAAAATCAGTGCAAAGTTGCCAAAATCACAGAAGTTGGCTCTGCACCTGGCTTTCAATTTTTATATCAAATCAAAAAACAGGGAATGGGAAGAGAGAAGCTTTGGAGGGAGAGGGAACTCCTTGTCTGGACTAGTTTTCCTTGTGGTGTCTCTCTTGCCCTCAAGGAAACAGATTAAAGGCCTGTGTAATGGAATGATACAGGTAGGAGTATAAATGATTGTGATTGCACTATGATTAAACCACCAAAATACTCAGATAGTTAAAGTGCTTTTTGTCCTTCAGTTATTATTCCATTATATCATTTCATCTCATTTCAAGACATGCCTTTTCTGTTAGATTTTGGAGAATACTCTAGGCAAGAAAGTTGATTTTGCTAGAACTATATCTTTGGACTATTAATTTCTCTTTCTATATTGCACATCTATCATTCCCCTTCTTAGGCACACAAGAAAAAGACTTATTTTTGTTATAATATCCTCTGACTCTCACAGATGCTGCCATGATTAGCACATGACCAACTTGATTTCTTTGGCAGGCTTGTACCAATTGAGGAGTATCTTTTGTGTTTTCTAAATTGAGATTTAAGTTAACTACATTAGACATTTGTGCTCAGAGTATTCAAATACTGGTCTCTGCATCTAATTCATAAACTTCTGCTTCAACTAGAATTTATATTTTAGAAAAAGTACTATTTATATATTAAGACTTCCCCATTTACAGGCCAAATTAATTTCCCTGTTATTTTCTCTTTGAAATATAAATTAAACACAAAAGAAAAGGTAAGAAATGCCAAAGTTAACATTCAACCTTAGCTCTGCTTCCTTAGTTTTATGTATTATACTACAGATTTAATCTAGTTTTTACTTACTGTTTATAGTGTAACACAAATTTTGTACATTTTTTTTCACAACCTCGGATAAATGTGTAATATCCCCATTTCGTTTTACTGAATTGTATTTTTCACTGTCGTGCTGATTTTATACATCTTAGATACACAATTTCTGTACTTTTTTCTTCTCTGCAAATGTATCTAACTTTCTTTTTATTAAGTAACAACCTGCCTTTACTGCAATTTGATAACCAAGTGTTTATGAAATAGATAAGCTGTTTTATATTTGGCAAAAATACTTATCAGAACATATTCAGGAAATGCCATATTTAAATTTTGTTATACTGGAATGTTTATTTCAAGTTTAGCTTTGAAGCAATTAACTCCCTTTTTAACATACAAGTTCATGGATAAAATATCAAGTCTATTTTAAGGATTAGAATGATTTTTATATAAAATTTCTATGTCAACTTTGTGATTGCATACTTTATTTTCCCTTATAATACATACTGCAGCCAGTTTGAATGGTGATTATGATACTGTTGACTTAAGTGTTCTTAAAAACATTAAAATCTTATCTATACATAGTTTCTAACACAGAATGGTAATAGTGTGATCAGAGGCTAAACAAGAAATGGTTTGTCCTGAGGTATTCAGAAATTTTGTCATTACCTTATCATTTACTCTTTATTGTAAGATTTCAGTAGAACTGTTTACCCCAGCTGATTTTGAGGGTAACTTGACACCACTACTAAATCTGAAAAACAATGAACATTCTTAATCCTATAATACTATTGACTTAATTTCTCCTCATGCACTATATCAGGTTTTTGTGACATTTGAACTTGAAAATGTCTGTAATATTTATAAGGACATTTGCAAATTAACAAAGAGAATTCAGTTGAACCATTCACAGTAATTCTCACGAACTCCAGTAGATGCTATATTCCATGCTTCGTCCTTCTACCTGAAAGAAAAAAAAATGTTTTAGGTAAAAAAAAATGTAACTTAATATGATGGTAAGGGTTACTTAAAGGATGTAGAAAAACAGACCGGCTTTAAAATCAAGTCTAATTATTAAGCATGTTTGTTGGAAAAGATGTCTATGCTAATTATCAAACATAAAATTGTTCTAGGGATCAGACAAGAGAAGGGAAAAGGGAACTAGGGACAGAGATTAGGTAGAAAAGCATTCATTGCTTATGTTGTTCAGTGGTTGCTACAGCCCTATATTGCAGGATGACATAATATTAAAACCAGGCTAAACAGACTTCGACTCCATCTACAAACTGCTTCATAACCAGTGTCAGCTAATACTATGGCATCATGTCAAGGCACACTTACAAAGGAGAGATTTAATACTCCTACAGTGTCTGTCCAAGCCAAATGGAAGGAATTTGGGAACGTGTTAAGTATTAGTAGCTACACAGTATTAGTCAGATGCTGTAAAAAAAACTGTTTCAATTAAGAATCAAAGAATCATGCTATTGCCCCAAATTCATTATTTAGAACTCATGAAAGAAAACTCATCAATAAAAAAAAAAAATAAAAGGACTGCGGGTTTATGTTTTTTTAGTGTCAGTCTGTTGGTGATGCACGAGCAAAGTAGAAAAAACCTGTGGATTCTGAAGGAAGTGTTTCAATGAAATATTAACAGTAATGGCTTGTAAAAATAGATGTATAAGCAAGACAAATACAATATATATAGCACAAAGTGTATGCTTGTTATGTTCTTATTTTGCTTTTTGCTTACTTTATACTTGAGTTGCTCTCTGGAGTAGATCAGTCTTTCAACTTGGACAAGTAGTCATAATTGCAGCTAAATTTGTTCCATCTGAAAGATCTTTCAGATTACAACACTTATCATTCATAACTATGACATTTTATAACAGCTATTTTGCAGTAGATGATAAATTAACTTGGTCGGAGGTTATGCTTAAAATAAAAAGAACAAAGCAAAATCTTGTATGTGTACCTTTTTCTTGCACCAAGAAGGAGTAACTTTACATATAATCTATTTTCTGTTAATAAATATGCTATCTTTTGTATTTTTATGGGTTATATGTGTGTGTGTATACATATATATATTCACGTGTGTGTGTGTATATACACACACACACACACACACAAACAGAAATACTTAGATTGTCTTTATTTTTTTAAAGTTCCTTTTTTCCCCTATTATTAGTCTGTTGCACGACTTACCATTGGAGTTTTAGTCTAGACCACCCAAGTCAAATGTCTCATCAGACTAAAGCAGGTGACACATACCAGTTTCCCCAGCCAATGGAACACATGACAGCGATAGGGCTACTAGTCGCTACTGACTGCCTTTGAATCTCCAGCGCAGTGATCAGGTGGATGGCCTTTGGCCAATATGCAGAGCAAAGCTTGTCAAATGGCACAGTACCTCTTGTGCCACTGCAAAGTGCCTTTACCACACCACCACCATCTTCTGATTGCTTTTACATGGATGTTTCTTGCTTCAGCTTCCTACTTGGTACATTCTATTTCACAAAAAATGTAGCGGTACAGTTGCAAAAGTGTTTTAAAAGATACAGTAAAAAATATACTGGCTTTAAAATAAAGTCTAATCATTGAGACTATTTTTTTGTTTACCAAAAAAACCCCAAAAAACAAAAAAACAATCAAACTTTACTAATTTACCATGCTAATCAGACACAAATGCCAGAGCACAGAAGTGAGGCTAGAATATGTACTACAATTCTTGTAATCTTAATTTAAACCATTGACATATTCAAGTATATACATAAGAGCTTTTTAATTGCTTTTCTGAATCAGGGCTAGATTTCTCAGCAGCTTGTAGGCTCAACCTGCTCAGGAGAACTTAGATGCAGCTTAGATTAGCAGCAGTTCCTTACAAATGGATTACTCTGCAATTTTTGCAGGAAGGACATCTATCTGTTGTAATTTTTCTGTTGTCTTTAATTATTTCTCTACCCATACTGGAGAGGATCTATAAATCCTGTAACAAGAAATAACACCTGCTAATATTGACAACTAGTTATATAGAAGTTGTTAATTAAAAATGGTTAACTAAATATGTTCATATAAAAAAACAATGCCATGTTTCAGCTGCTTGCAGTGTTTTATGAATTAAATACTTGCTCTTACATGACATAGGAAAATGCTGGTATATCCAGGTTCTTATATAATTATGTTTATTAATCTAATGATTGCAAAATAGGGAAAATTGTGGGATTAACAGAACAGAATATTTGCATACAGCCAGCAGGTAAAACTCTGATCCATGTTCTGATAATATCTTATATATCAATTCCTTAAACAGCCTTCTCTCTCTTTGGTACATATGATAAACCTTTGCCTATATGCACACATAACATTACTGAAAAAAATACTTTCATAGCCTATCATTTGACCAATTTATCTATTTTTTTGAATCTCTCCGTTATCTCCCTTTTGAAGCATATCAAATGTGTTGCTTATCTTTACTTTCAAAGCACTTAACAGCCTGTCCTTTATATTATCCTTTATATTATTTATGTTATCCTTTATAGTAACAACCACCATATTATCTGTCATTCGTTGTTCCTGTATGAACTGCAAGTCTTTTCTTAAAGCGCCTTCATTTTCTTCCCCCCATACTTCAGTTTCCTGTAAACATCCCCAGAATCACCTCATTTTGTTTTTCAAATTCTTTTCCATAATGCCTGGATTGGACATTGGTTAGAATACTGATATTCTGAGGCAATCACCTACAGTGCCAACAGTTACTGTGCAATTGTTTTCCTTTACTCTCAACAGTCTTTGTGTATTGATATGTTATTTCTTGTTTTATACTTAATGTTCAGGTTCTCTAAGGCAGAAGTGGATGTATTTATTATGTATTTGCATAGTGCCATTAATGTCAAGCACATGATCCATGGTACATGGCTAGGATTCCTAATGACTACAGTAATACAACTGCATACTAATGATGTCACTTTGAACTGAACTAGGGTTTGTGATTTGGAATAAATACAAGTGTAGTTTTGCATTATGTAATACTCCATATATTTCTATTATGTGTATATTAATGTATATGATAGTGCAAACAGTTATGATCAATGAGCTACTTGATTTACTTCAAGTGCACAAAAATTCTGCTTGTCAGTCATTAGGAAATAATATATTCAGAATATGTATGTAGTTAACAGATCTGAACAAATGAACTTTATCTTAACACCAACACAAGTTCTAACAGATATCTGGGGAATGAAAGTAGAACCAGAAAATGGAAATTTTTGTTCAAGGAATTTTCTCCTTCAGCAAGCTTCACCTGTACTTTTGTGACCCTGTGTTTGACAGACCTCTTTTTTCTTCTAACATTTTTTGCAACATATCATTTATTCCCTCCTTCTTCTGTGCTTTATGTTGGCCTTAACGAAGGCTTGATTTTTCTGTTTTAATTTTCTGAGCCAAGTCTGAGAATAAAAAATATTTTCAGCTTGACTGTTTTACTATTATTGTCAGTGTATATGTGTAAGAAAGAAGATTCCTTCAGCAAATGTCACCATTAAAAGAAGTTAAATATATTTTTTAAATGAACTTCTCCTCAACCAAAGTGAATGTGGGAGCAGTTACAGAAAAGAGAAATAGTTTTTTAAAGATCTGTATTGAGTGTAACATAGTATTACAGTATGTATTTAATAAAGCTAACATTCCCTTTACGGTAGGTATTACAAGAAAGTGGTAGCATCTGTTCTGGGACTGAGAAAAAAAAAAATTACCCAACTTTTTCATTGCAGAGGAAAGTTGCTGAAATTACTCTACTTGAGAGATATTTCTGTAGTTTCTGCTGAGGATGGTTCTCCTACTGTTGTACTGTGTTGTGATTTGTCCCTCTTGTTATCAGTTTGGTACTCAGAAATTTCCAGCTCTTGTCATTTTCTCCCAAAGCGTCCTGTGTTTCTTCTAACTTGATAGGCAAAGCAAGTGTACTTTTCAGTCCTGTTAGCTTGAGTGAGTGAGCACAGGATGAATGAAAAGAACCATCAAGAGACGTGCGAACATACCTGAATCTCTTCAGATGGCTGTGTTTTGGATTAGCAAGAACTCTACACTAACAGCAAAGCCACACTGAGAAATACAAGATTTCAATGTTACATGCTGATTTGTACTTTAAAATGTAGCTTATATATTGGATTTCTGACTGGCCTTGGAAAGAGAGAGAAGGTATTCACAAAGGCTGGATATGTGAAGTTAAGCTTTTTCTTTGGAGGAACCTAGATGTCTCAATTGACTATAGAGAGAGCCTGGAGAGATTAGCCTTAGTAGGGGCACAGTTAGCTTTGGTGAATAAGCTGCCAATGTGTTAGATTTCAGAGAGAAGCAGACTGTCCCAGCACATTCCCCCATTGGCACAATGCTGGCTCATAACAGGCATGTGTGTCATACATGGCCAGGGTAACACAATAAGGAAAATCAATAAAAGACTAATGGATAATTTGAGTTGCAGGCTCTGTAATAAAAACACTGTGCAATATGTTAATTGAGCAGCAGCACAACTGGTTGTAATAGGCATTATGAAAAGGCAGTTTCCCTGAGACACAAGAGACGTGCTCTGTTCTTGAAAGAATCTGTTCCTGACAGAATGTAAATTGGTTGTGTTCTTTTCCTGTAAACTGAACTCCCTCATGCTTTATTTAACCACCTACTAGTACTGCAGACAATTTGATAAAACTAGATATGAATGTAGATTTGCTAATGCTCCTTGAATTTGTGTAAACAAATATTTGTTTTAGGGAAGCTGTTAATCACTGTATCATAAACCCACTAGAGGAAGAGATACAGGTATCCAGGCAAACTTCAATGATCAAAAGTGACTGGCATACACATACTTGTCTGTGACAGGAAAATTAAGAATCTACCATCTGGAAGATTGAGCTTGTAGGGGTCAGATACAACTGAGTTTAGGGAGAGAAACAAAGAGGTAGGTAGCAGAGAATAAATCTAAAACTATATGGTCCTCTTCTGCAGAACTGCTTGTCAGAAGCCTAAAGAGTGTTTTTGCTAGCCTGGTTGAAACCAGTAGGCAGTAAAGAATCAGTTGCTGGACATACGGATGCCCTATGTTACCTATAAGCAGCTAGACAGCAAATAATTAAGTCAAAAATGTCCTTTCTGAGTTGTGTAAAAAAGGCAACCATATCTTCCCTTTTTGAGATCTTCTGTTCTGGCACACGCTGACATTTGTGTGATGAGCCTGAAAATTATATATTTATTCTGATTGGATGTTTGTGTTAGTTAATATCTGGCTAAAATTCAGTGGACTACAGAGTTAAGATTATTGTTTTAATCGAATTATGAATAAAAATTCTTCTGCCTTCCATGAAGGCTTTAGTGGAATCTGTCTGTTACGGAAAGGTATTAAATGATCTTGTTACACCAAGTTTGGAAAGATAATTATTATCATAGCATTCAATAAAATATCTTGTTAAATTTCCACCAGTATTTTCACTAATCTTTTGTTTTAAAGTGTCTTATAACTTGAATAATACAATCCATTCAGTGCAAAACTGACATGCAAAATATTGGACTGGGAATGAAGATTTTACAAAAAGCAAGTAAACAAACATGCTGCCATTTTCACTTCTTGTGTATATAAAGATGTCATATGTACAAAAAAGATGCCATGTGTAAAGAACCCACAAATTCATATCTTATTTTTTTATATGAGGGAAGGAATTGGTCCGAAATGTATATCTACTTACCGTATTCTCATAATCTTTGAATGAATACTTTCATTTCTGTATTGAATCACAAAGAAGCCCATGAAACTCGAGACAGGATCAGAAATTTGTTTGTGGAGGCCAAATTAGAAAAAAACAAACCTTTGAAAACTGAATAAAGTAAATGACAAGGAATTTAGATTTCAAAATATTACATAACTTGAACAGTATTTAAAATACAGGCATATTGCAGCTTCAGTTATGTCTCAAAATAATGCAGATGTTCATCTTAGAGCATTCCAAGCCTTCTTTTTTTTTTTTCCAAAGACTTTTTCTATTTGGAAAATAATAAAATGATAAGATTCTTTATAATATTAACATTGTAACATTATAACATTATTCTTTAATTGCAAGACAAATACAAAATACAAGTTGACCATTTATTTTAGATTCTGCCCTCTGTTGCAACTTAATGGCTTCAGAATTTGCTTTCTTCTTTTGAGAATCTGAAATAAGTTAATAATATAATTTCAGCCATGTCCCAGATCTTTAGGACATCTCTGGATCATATACTGAATATGAATAATATTGACTAAGGGCTTCAATCTGCAATCATTATGCAGATAATAAGCTCTAAAGAGCTTACTCAGAATTGAGGACTGTGAAATTGCAGGAATCTTAAACTCTCAAGATAAAAAGCTGCCATCAATGAACCCAATGAGAATTTTGCCATGTTCCAAAGTCCACGTTCCAAAGTTAAACACTGCATTTATCAGTTGTGCTGTGTCTTTAGTTCATTGTTTACTTCTTAGAGGGAGCAAAGATTTTTCTAAACTACAATTCACAAAAGTATCAAAGCAAGTAATATAGAAGTATAGTACCAGTTTGCTACACAAGATGTGCTCAAATCTCTGTTTAGATAAAAGAAATTTTAAGAGGTAATATTAAATCATAATACAGGGATGCAAATAATTACCTTTGTAATATTGTATGTAATGAAATGTAATATAGTTCTCTTGCTCAGATTTTATTCAACAAAAATCATGCCACTTGCCAGAAACATCACTTTTCCTGATTACCTCATGCTTCAGATGTGGCTTAGGGACATATGGCCACACAAAGAAGAATAGGATCTTTCTCCTCTCTGTGCTTAAAAGAAATGCTGGCATTGTGAACCTTTGTCAATGTAGGGGTTTTTTTTCCTGGAATTACCACTCATAGTTACTTCTTCCTTTTTAAGAGGTACTAATGTTCTCCCAGTGTAGTCTGTGTCATTTGGACTACATTGTGCTGCTGTGTTACAACAACTGGTGCCATCTATTCCTTTCAGTTCAAAAATGGTATCTTGATATAATCTCTTATTTCATCCTCATCAGCTTTCTTGAGTTGATCTTCCAGAAATGACAGATTTTTCAAAGCAATTTCACCTTGTTCAGCCTAATGATGAGGAATGCCAGAAATTTATCTAATATTTGATTTATAAAAATTCCATCAGTTTCGGTTACTGGTACTTACATGTTCAACTATTTTGACAACTCTCTGCCTAAGACATGTCACATAAAAGGAGTTCAGTGAATTGTCAGGATAAATCTCTGCTCCACATGTTTCATCAAAAGTCATCCTGGTGCTACCATTTCTTTATATGGACAATAAAGAGTAAGTTTACCATCTATAAAAATACACCTGGCCAACTTCTTGTTCTTACCACAGGTTAAGTGAGAAGTCTTCTCTGTACAGCAGATCATGTCTAGTTCCATTAAGGAGCTAATATATATCTCTTCATTCCCATCTGTTCTGGTTCTCTGCTCTGGTAATTAAACTGATCTTAAAATGTCTACTGGAGATCTGTGAAAGCCTTTCTGATCCTTGGTTATTACCTCCTGAGACTGCCTACATCACCATAACATCAACCTTTAACCTCAGGCTTTGTAAATGCTGCAAAAATTTTCCTTTACAGAGACAACCTTTCTTCTGTGATGCAACTTTCTGCATGACTGAATCAAACCAGATTCCTTGCTAACCCAGGCTGCAGGGAAGCCAGTACGGCTATATCTTTACTGCTAAATAAAACAAAGATAGAGACTGAGCTCAAGCATCGGATCACTGATCATCCATGTAGCTTAAGCGTTAGCACTCTCCCTGGCATGGTTTTGGCCTGTGCTAACTAACACTTCTGAGTCGCATTTTTTAGTGTCTTGACACCTTTTTTGTTTATAAAGCACACACAGGATCATTCCTCCAGCAAACAGTGTAGAAAAACACTTTGGCAGACTTGGGTACCTCATCCTACACAGTTTTTCAATACTATTCTAGCATGAGTTGCATCTTCAAACATCACTCTCAGCCCTGCCCTCATTCCACTCCTAGTTTGCATGCTATGAAAAACGCCACTCTGCTGGGCTGCAAATAGAGCTAACTCATTATTTTAGACACTTTGAACAGAAGAGAACACAGAAATTATAATAATTTTTCTGAGGATCAGATGGAAGTCACCTGGGGCCTAGAAGATAGTGCCAAGTGGTATTTAGTATGCATATGAGAATTGGCTTCAGGTGGGTAAAGACATAGTGTAACAGTTTATTCTTTCAGGAACTAAGCAGTTACTTCTGTTTCATCCAGGATGGTTTTAATTTTTTGTTTTCTAATGAATTAGTAAGCCAGACTGAGATGGCTTCACACTTTGCAAATATTAGTGTACTACTGTGTGAATGATTTGGTCCTCTGTCTGTGAATTTAGCAGCTACAGGGAGCTCATTGCAACTACCTGGTACACGGTCACGTGGTGGCAGAAGATGCTAAACCAGCCAGCATGTTACTTAAATTTTGTCCCTGGGAGGCTGGCAGCAACTTGCATTAGAAAGAACAGTGCCATTCCAACATACAACACCCTTGCTTTTGTCTCTTCCCTACAAATGAAACAATTCCTCAGCCCAAAAAAACATCAGGTTGGGTATGTTAGGATAGGGTCGGATATGGAAGGGAAGGGTAGGCAGAAAAAATGGCACAGAAGGAAATTACAGTCTGTCATTTCTGCCACCTTTATACTTGTGGAGATTCCTAGCACTCATGGGGATTCTCCAGGGGTAGTAACCAGGTAGCTGAGCAGTTAATTTATAAATCCACAGTGCTGCAGATTATTAAAAGAAGTCAAGATTCTCTGTTAGTCTGAGTCTTTAAAAAGGAATGGATCTGCAGATATTATTGTATCTTTAAACTGTCTGCATACTCTTTTGCAATGAAAAATGGTTTGTTAGGTGGCTAGACTATATGCAGATTCTTCACTGGTTTATTTTGTTTATGCGTTTGGGTTAATTAGATATAGAAGCTCAGACTTAGCAAATACTATAAAAAAAGTCACATGTTAAACTGTACAGTGTTTTTGCTTTTTCTCTGCTTGGCAACAAAAATGGAAGAAATGATCAACTCAGGAAAAATCTTTCAGCTGTTTTTTTTCTTTAATGATAAAGTTGACTGTGTTTCAGTGGAGAACCTGCATGCTGCCAAGAAAAAAAAGATGTATAGCAATCCTTTCTTGTAGCAGTTAACTTTGAAAGATTGTGGTCAATGAATTCATTGTTCTCTGTGTTTATTTTTATATTTTTTGATCTGTTTTTTGGATCCAACATAAGTACTTCTCATTACTGCAGAGAGAGATATATTTGTCCTGATTCTTCTGTGCCATCAGAGATACATAGGACGTTATTCAAGGACAAGTTTATGCATGCATTTACTCCTCCAAAATTAACAAGTAACATGTTTTGTCTAGTATAAATGTTAACCAATATTATGAGAACAAGGTCCCCCTTACTGCATTATTCTGTGTAGTTAGAGTGGCATGCGATATGTTGTTTATGCAAAGGAGCCATTTGAAGGCAACGTCTCCAGTTCTCATACCCTCATTCACACTGAGGTAATACTTTTTACAGCTACTGGTCCCAGTGAAACACATTGCCTGGGGGAGTCAGGGAGTTCCATAAAGTAGAGCTGTTCAAGATCTTAACAAGAGCAGAATCTGGTACTAACAGAGGTGGAAAGGTTTAAGTGCAGAAGCCCACATTACCAGATGCAGTGATAGTCACCATGCCATAAATTCATTTATCTGAACACTAATTATATTCCACTGTTTCTACATAAAATTATCTTCACATTGGTAAGCGGCAGTGAACATACATATTTCTTTTAATGCCTATTAATTACATTTCTATGTAACATCTGTCCCTGAGCAGGGCAGGGACAAAATGTACCTTTTCTACTGTACTTTGCTGGACAGAAATCCTATTTAGCTGCTGCTATATCATAATTATATCATTAAACTATGATTGTTTCTCTTACACAGTAGGATAGCGTGTAATTTAAATGCAAAGAAAAGTATATTTTTGTGAAATCTTGCAAAATGGTAGACAAGTCCCTTAATAGCTTCAAATATCTCCCTAATTACTGTTTGGTCTCAGAACTTACAGAGGATGTCTGTATTTTTATATGATTTAACACTGGATTACTTCTTTGGTCTTCTTTCCAGGTCAGAGTACCTTTGGAAGTAATCTCTTCCACAAATGTGCGAGTTCCCACTATGGGCAGATACAATCTCAAGTACAGGCAGAAGCTGGGAATTCTCTTAGAAGTGTTTAGGGATTGAGATGAAGTGTTTAGCATTTGAGTGAGTATATATGTAATGAATTTGTAAAAAAATCAAAATGTTTCATGTAAAACATATACAAAGTGTACAAATTCCAAATATTACTTGTTTAAAAGCTATAAATGACAGGAAAATCTATAGTGAGTCAGGTTTATTGAACCATAGCACAATAGGTATTGTTACAACATAATTTAGTCTTTAGTGAGGTGTTAATTTTATTTCAAGACTTTGTTCATTATGGAATTTGTTTTAATTTAAAAATGTACAGAATGACAGAAATGTTAGTATTTTCTAAGGGGAAATATTTTTGAAATAAGTGGTATATTAGATGAATTATGACATTGAAGTTGCAGTGCAGGAAATGAAAAACTGTTTTCAATAATAAAGTCTTATTTTTCAAAAGTAGCAGTCTCATTTTAAGTCATTCTCTTTTCAGATCTTTTTAACTTACCTGTAATAGATCATTTTACATGATATATTACACTACTCTCAAGAAAAGAACAGAGATTGATAGCAATGAAGAATAAAATTTCATGTTTTTTCTTTGGTTAGATACAATATAGACAAGCAAAACTAGAAGAGTACTTTTTCCCCCCCAAAGAGAATGTCTGACATGAGAATATATAAATTAAGTTTAACTTAGATGTTTTCTATGCTTTCACTGTTGTGAAAACAGTTTTATGCTCTTTCACTCCTGAAGACTTGCAGCTGTACACTGAAGTTGTAGTTAAGTAAGCGCTGACTTTCTGTCCTTTCTTCTAAGAGATAAGCATCCTGAAATCCAGATTTTCTGCTTTAGATTTTGAAGAACATAAAAAACCTGGAACATTTTATAAACCTTATAAGCCTTCATTAAAACTCAGAAAATGTTTACTCTTCATGCTGTTTTTATAAGCCTTGTATTTTTGTAAACATTATGGAATTTTATTTACTAAGGAATTTTAGTTGGAGGCCTCTTTGCTTTAGTTTAAATAGCCGCTTTGTTTCAGAGTAGAATAATGCATTAATTTTAGGGGATTTTTTTTCTTTTTAATTCATTATTCTTTGAGTCATTGTTTAAAATCTTGTGCTGCTTACAATGTCATCCGGGAAAGAATGTGACAAACAATTCTCTAGTGTTATGTAAGACACTTAATTTCTCATTTACACATCCTCAGAAGTTTTTGCTTTTTGCTTTATATATGTGCCATTTTACTCACAAATGTTTACATAGCAAATCAAAATAAATATAGTAAATTGCTACTTATGTTGAGAGCAAAAATGTATGTAGTGAATTATGTATATGAAGCTTTATCATTTATGTATTTATTTACAGCAACAATTTAGCAGATGTAAGCAAATCCTGAGATGACTATTTATATTTCTATACTCTTAATCTGTTGCTAATATTCTTTTTTCCCAAAACTTTTAACTGTTGTATGTGAAATTTAAAAATCAGCAGGAGCATTTGAAGACAAATTATAATGGCATCTCAGCCTTAAGTAAAAAAAAATTTTGTGCACATCATTTACATTTCTTCGAAATTTTCAGTGCTTAGGGCAAATGGCAGACATGTTCCATCACATTACATATCTGTATTCTATTCTGTAGATGATGAGCAACAAGAATTAAAATTAACCTAGTGATATGATTCTACATGACTGATTGCAGATGAAGATTAGAGCCTTGATAAACTACCAAAGAGGCTGCTCAGTGTGACATTTTGCTATGCAGGGTCCAATAAATGTAAGTGAATAGAGGGGAGTGGTGGTGTTAAACTGTAGAGTAACTGAGATTATATTTTTCTCTCGTTTTTCAGCATGTTCTTTTGCCAGCTTTTGTTGTTCCCTGACTTACATTTCTATCAGTTACTTCTATGCACAGTGTTTAAGCACTGTCCCACCAGTTGTGATTCGCCGACGGTAGGGAAAAATGTTAAATGGCTGTTATGGACATCATTTGTATGTGTGTATATGGATGTGTACATACACATATACATGCTCATGCACATGCATGCCTGCTACCCTACCCTATGGGAAGAAATTTCTCACCTTCAGTGGTTGTAAAACTTGCTTATTTGGTGTCCATGTCACATGTACTTTGAAAACAGCATGTTGAGGCCAGCTAGGGAGTAGAAAAGGTGGTACTATAGTGTTGCTTCTGGACTATGGACAGTTTACAAGACCTAGAGCCTGTTATGATGTATTTTAGGGGCTGGTATTGAATACTGGGACAAAAGCAGAGTTCTGTAATTCCTTTTGTTCATATAGCCATCTGCACTAAGCAGATCTTCAAAAAAAGTAACTTAATATATGATAACATGGATATTATGTGAGTATCTCTTTATCATACAGTTCATTGGCAGCACTGTAGCATCAGTTGTACATCTAAGAAAACTAGGTCTTTGTGTCACCAAGGTGACCTTTTTTTAAGGGCTTGTTTTTTGTGATATATTGCATATTGGAGAGGAAGAATGATACCTTTCAAATACAGTATCCTCCATTAATAAGCCTATACTCAAATCTAGTCGACTGTTAGAAAATATTTATCTCTCTGTGTTTATGCATTTCTGATCTGTCTATGATGTTTTCTGACTTTGATAAGTGGTATCTTTATAAGCTCATATCTACTGGTAATTTCAGATTTTAGGAGATAGTTCTAGGGTTACCTACTAGAAAGGATATTAAAAGTTTTATATATAAAGAGAATTCGCCACAAAGATCCAGCTGCTCAGAATCTTACAGCATCTTTTAGGCACCCAAAGCCATTATTAATTGACCTTGGTAACTTCATTCAAAAGATACAGAACAACTTTCATGTGTATGTCAGTGCAGATGGTGTTAGCCCCAGAGCTGTTACTTCAAGCCAGAGATCACAAGCTATTTTAAAAAGAGCATATCCCTTGATATGCTTCCTACTGATCATGGTCCATTAACAGTATTAAGTTCCAGTGGGAGAGGGACTAGTAAAGAACTCTGCTTGGCTGCTTTAGGGCAGAGCAAGTGTTATGCAGTTTACTGCACTAATTATATACTCTTGATGAGATCATTAGAGGACAATAAAGGAAAAAGAAAACAGTTCACAATATGTGTGGTCAGATTAGCCACACAGAGAAATTATGGTTTTTACTTAAATGCTGTTTCAAAAATGTCCATTAAAAAAATGTAGACACTCATGTATTTACACTGTAAAGATGCCTAAGCTAATTTTCTTTAATATGTTTATTTTTGAAGCTGGGATTTGGACCCTGTTTCTATCTGATTTGAATGCAAAGAAAAGATTGAAATGAGACAACCAACAGAATACCTAGAGCCATGTACTTTATGGAAGTATACCAGTGTTGTTAATTATACAGACCAGAGTTGGTGGTCCATTTGCACCATTTTTGTTTTTAACAAAAATTAAGATTGAAATCTTATCTGCATTTAAGAAAGAGACAATATTGTTAGGCACTTAAGTGCAGTTAGGATGTTACTTTAGCTAACTCACAGTAACTTGAAGAAAAAATATTTTAAGTTTTTTTTAAATAAACAATATATATGCATACATTATTTCATATACAAAATATCAGCATGGATAGAAGCTGACAGGAGTATTTACATTCATAATTTTACTGACTTCAAAATGTAACTCTTTTTTCACTGTGGGTGAAGTTACTAAAAGCTACAAAGTTACTATAATTTATAAATGGTGAAAGGACAGTAAAGGTAGATCTGTTTTTATGCCTGCATCTGAGTTAGATGAAGACTTTGTTACAGCAGGTGAACAGAGGACCTTCTCCCCATACACTTAAACAATGGTATAATTGCATATGTAATCATTCCCTATGCTGACTCAGTGTCAAATGACCCAGAGTTTAAAAGTCTTTGAGTTAACCTAGTTCATTGCAATAGGACTTTGGTAGGGAGTGATTCCCTGTGGAATTATGCTGGCAGTTTTGATAGGGACGATAACTTTCAGTGGGGGGTGGCTGTACTGAGTGGATAGGGACAGATGGGGATGGCAGCCTGTCCACCAGGCTCAGCTTGACCAGAGTGGAGTGTGTCTAGGGCTGAATAAAACATAAATGATTTGCTCAAGATTACACGATAAGTGGCAAAACTGAATCCCAGTGTTCTGAGCAACCAAATTCATTTCATATAATAGTTTTCAGTCAATGTATTTGAAATTTGAGTTTAATTACAAGTCTATTTCTAAGTTTCAAAAAGAGCCCTAAAGTGCTCAACGAACAACTTTATACATCGTGAGTTTTCCTGACACTTTTTTCTTTTTTGTTTATTTTTCATTTCAGTTGTTTTCTCTTTTCTGTTTGGTCTCCTGTAATGGAATTCTATTAGCATGAACTGGAAATATCACATACCTCTGCAGTCAATGCCAGATTTTTAATTTGGTATCTTTATTGATAGAGGCCTCTTTTTATTAACATGATAGCCACAATAACCTGATAGTCCCCAAGAAGTGCTTTTTTTCAGTTATTTTTTATGATGCAATCCAGTAATGTGAATATTTGGGATGAACTTGCATCAAGAATTCTTACTCATTTGTAGATTTGATCATTTTCCAACAACTTGCTGTATTTGTATCCATAATATTGATATTGGACTAATGAATTTCAAACTGTATATGGTTAAATCACTTTTCAATTTTCAAGTAAGCTCTTTCTATGGATTTCTTTCTAGGACTGAAATTCAGCCAGCTATCATGTTAGAAGAGTAAATTCTTTCTAGTAAATATAAAGAACTACTATTTATCTTTTGTAAGTTGCTCAAATGTAAAATAAAAATATCTCAGCAGTTGTAGGTGCTTTGAGGGTCATAATTTCTTTTCAGAGCTTAAATATATCTTGGGAAATAAATGCTGAAAGAAATAAGCCATTATATAATAAACTTTTTACCTCAAAACCTCCAGACTATTAATTGAAATAAAACAACTCAGCCTTTATGAGTTCCTGAAAATGCTGTACTTTTAAAGAAATTATAATATCACAGTTGGTTTGGTTCTTTTTCTAAAAGCAATATGATATAACACAAATGTAGCACGATAATATCTGAGTTATATTATAAACGTTATAGCCTGAAAATACAAATATAATTCTTGACATACATGCTATGTCTCTTTAACAGCATATATTTTATTGTATTTTTCCTTTAGTGTTTAATTTTATTAATACATGTGATCTAATCTAAACAAGATTTTTGATTATAATCTTCCTTCTTGTTTTTAATTAGTGACATAATATTTTCTTGTACAATTTTTTTACTGTCACAAACACGATTATGTGAATGGGGGACTATTGAATTGCATGCAGGATAGAAACTGACTGAAAACTTTAATCATTGTTATAACTAGACGGTTGTTTTGGTGTTTCTTTTTTTTTTTTTTTCAAATTATGATTGACTCAAACGAATCTTCTTTATCTACTACTGTTTCTAATACCTAAAATTCGTCCAAAACACTGGTAACCAGACGGAAAGAGAGATGGGGAAATGGTCAGAAGTGAAACAGTGGGGAATACAGCTACAACTTGATGAGTGTAATGGGAATTACAACTCCCCAGTTTACATGAATGAAGTATATAAGTCCATCAGTCTTACAGTTCGGACAAGCAGGTGAATAAACTTTTGCCACTCTTTATGAGATGTAAAACATCTCTTTCTGATCAATGTTATAAAACAATAACTCTGCTTATAAAAAAAGAAAAAATACAAAAAGGCATAAATAGATTTTATATAGTCAGAAATATCAGCGTTTATATATATAATATATAAATTATACATGCACAGTATATATATTTATAATATGAGAACTTCTCTTTTTTCCTGCTTTTTTATATGACAACTCAAGCTGAAAATGACTAGAATATAAATTGCCTAGTGTAAAATTATTTGAAAAAAGGCCTGTGGATTCAAGTTGTAGGATAACTTAGTGGTAAATTGCCACCACTTCATTTAATAATTCATTGGTACAATATTATGAACCTTTCTTCAAAGAAACTTGGTATAATTACACTCTTATTATAATAGATTTATCAAAGATTAATTTTAAAACAATAATTGTTCCAGATTATGCACTATTGTGCCATAATTACCTTATTAGTGTACATTGTGACAATTTGTGGAATATGTAATCAGAAAGCACGGCCTTAAAAAAAATTTGTTAATTCATATTGCTTGAATCTAAATAACTGAACTTCAGTTTGTAAGTCAGGTACAATAACCAGACAAAGCTTCAAATTGTTAATTCACTAAGTTTTATTACAAAAGAGACTTTTTTAAACATCTACATTTATGTATTATTGAAGAAAGTGAATTGTCTCCATTCTTTTTCTTTACTAATTATACAAAGTTCTCTTAATCTTAACTGAGCCCTACTGGGGCTCAGGTTTTTTCCACAAACTGAAAAATTTACTACACAAAATACCCTTGAGAGCCTACATCTATTTTTATTAAGAATGCAACGTGTTCTTTAAAAACACGCCTTTCTGTTACCAGTAGGCGAATCTATTGCCCCTTTCCATTCCTGCACTTGATGCCTGCTCAGGGTGGCACTGCAGTCCGGAGAATTCATTCCTCTTCTCAGCTGTGGCTGGTTGTAACTGCAGCCTCAGTGGACTTTGTGGGCTTCCTTCAGTGGTGGGAGAGGGAAAGGCAGAGAGAAGGAATAGGCTAATCCAGGGAAAACTGCTAGACAAAACTGTATAACTCCTCAGTACTACATCTTACTAGATTTCTTCAGTCAGTATTCCCGTAGCTTTGCTGCCCATCTCATACAGCGTTAATATTTTTCTTGAATTTAGATCATAATATCCTTCTAAACTCAGAAATTGTAAAACAAATGTAAGTCTGATCCAGTTCTCAGTAAGGAAAGATTCCCATTGACTTCAGCTTTAATGAGAATTGGATCAGCCCGTAAAGGAACAATTTGTATTGCCTTTTAATTAACTAAAGTGGCCAAGTTAGTCATCGCAACTGAATCAATGGACTATGTATAAAATTGGCGGTTCACCTCTTCCCAACTGAAGTCTACATGTGCTGTTAGAGGACATCATAATTCTTCTTATCAGAGTGAAATCTCAACCATCCTACAAATCAATAATCATCTGAAAAGGAAAAAGAACCCTTTTTGCTGGACTGCAAAGAATCATGGGGTCAAGTAATGAAATGATTGACTGTGCACTTTTTCCAAGCCAGAGGAGTTAAACTGCATGCAGTTTGGGCATGTACGTGGGCAAAATATTAAAGACTGAAGTTTTGTTTACTCCAAATGAAAATTAAAGATACCATGAACTGGAAAAACAAACAAACAAATAAATAAATAAATAATAATAATAGTAATAAATAAAGTATAGTGAATGTATGAAGCTGTTTTCTATCTGGCTGCTCCATTTTACTGTCCGGTGTTTTTATTCTAAGTATTACATTGTGTATCTACAGTTTTAAAATTCTTCGGATGTTCTCTGAGATTGAGTCTACTAGTTCAAAGTATGCTAGAATTATAATCATGCCTTCTTTTCCATTACACTTATAGTTAGGAAAAAGATAGTGGTTTACATTATTAGCAGTTCAATTCAACTGCTTTATAATAACTATAATAATAATAACAACATTAGTAATAGTAATTGGATTACTATTAAAATATTTAAAATAAATTATAATAATAGTTGTTCTTGTTATTAGTTTCCATTTACAGATAATCTCTCCTCCTGAGAGTTGCAGTCTGCATTTTGAATGCAACCAAGTCTCAACAAAAATCTAAACAAAAATCAGCAGCTTTTCCTCATCTGGAATTAAACACAATGCAAAGGTTTTATCCTGACTTAAAAGTACCCGAGGTGCTTTGTAATGAACAAAAAGTAAGGTGAATAACACTAGCCACCCCATGAGTTTTACCTGGCTACACATTCTAAAATTCTGTTTGAAGTGATAATTATATACTGACTCTGTAATTTTTTGTTGTAATCAGAAATCAATACAAAATTCAGTAGATAGAAAAGTATCTACTGAAGTTGGTGACAAACTTCCATTTACTCCAGGGGGAATGGAATTGAGCCTGGAGCATACAAGATAATAACGAAAAAGAATCATTTTTAATTTTTTTAATCTTATCGATCGATGTAGTTCACATTGTTAATATTTAAAAAAATCTCTTTTTTTGTCACTTGAAAACTATTTGCAAACTTTATTATGATAACTAATTTTAGTTGGAGGAAAAAAAAGAATTCATAAATAAGCGACTAGAGTTATTAAATCAGCAGGGGGCTGATTCTCCTTGACTTGAAAATCTTCTTATTAAAGCACCCACCAAAAGATGGTAGGAGGGGAATCAAATTTCTCCCATCAGGTAGAAAGTAGATTTGAACTTTACTATGTTACATATCTTCTCAGGATGTTTTCTCAGTCTTTTCTCTAGATGTTACTCTACTTATATATAGTATACTTATGTATTATTTGGCACAAGGACTTGAGTTTCAATATTTCATATTCACAGATGAATATCCTAAATTTTCTCTGTATCAGCAAACATTTAAATAGCCCATGCAAATGAGAACAGATTTAACAGGAGTGGCTGAGAAAACACAAACTCAGAATAATGTATAATATGATGATCACAGCAGTTTCACTGAGAAGTAGGAGATGCAGATATAAGTCCTTTCAATCTGAGAAGAAAACCTGAATATATTCCTTCAATATCCTGGATGACTCTTCTGCTGTTTTACTAGATAGAAGGGAAACCGCCACCATTTCTTTCCAGTTTTGTGAGGGGTCTAGGCCTTGGTTCCGTTTGCTTCTTATTGTTTAAAATGTCTAAGATGGAAATAAAAATTTTCCCATCTTTTGTTACAATGACAATTTTTTTTAAGAAGATCCAGGGGTATTTTTTGGAGGGAGAAAAGTTTAAATTTTGGTCAGAAGTAGTGAAAGACCTATTTTTCATACAGCTCTAAAGCAATTTTAGTCTTGTGTAAGCTAAATTTTGTTTTACTTTGCAACACTGTCTGAACTTACTTATATACATATTATATACTTATGGCTATGCACAACAAAAATAGCTGCTGTCTTTCTTTTTGCTGTTAGGTTAAAATCTATAGGTTAAAAACTATTAACTCGTAATGCTTACCCCAAGTTGAGATTCTGAGCTGTGCATCTGGGAGGCTTACACCCAGATTTATGCTCAACTTCTCATGGGCTGTTTTAGGAGGTAGATAAATGTCCTTGCATATGGTTACAGAAACTTTTCTCAGCTTCTGTATGAATTTCAGTACTGTGTACTAAAACACCATTTCTCTCATATATAATCTGGAATGCCCCCAAGCCCTGGGGAGGCTAGAGAGGGCCTCAGAAAGTAAACCGCAGGTCTCAGGTTCCCCAGCAGTAGCTTCCAATCTCTGACAATCAGGTTCCATTTTTAGGTACTGAAATATAGATTTAGACACATGATTTTATGTCCCCAAAGTTTGGCAATTTTTGCCAGAGAGTCAAAGTATTTTTGTCAATTTTTTCAACCCCAGTTTAACTTCATGACATGTACAATTTATATTTTGCTTATAGAATAAAAAAAAGGAATGAATATTAGAACCAGGAAGGTCTGTGTCTTTATCCTTTCATGTACTAAGGATATTTATCATTTAAAGCAGCTGAAGAGGGATTAATAGGTTCAAAAGTTCTCATAATTCCTGCAAAGTTGAATTTGTCTGGCAGCTCTAGTAAAGATACTGCTAGCTTTATTATTTTAGAAGCTGTGGATATACTGTAACAAGTGTTAAAAATCCATCCAGTGCTGACTCACTGTGTTCTAGCAAAAGACTCTATGCCCTTTTGCTAGCTTGAACTCTTTTGTCAGATGTATTCAAAATTCAAGATAATAATTTTATTAGAAAGAAAACCACTGCTTATCATACTCTTGGACAACTTCTTATGTAGAAGTGCCTATCCTATAGGTAACCCAAATAATTTAAATCTTTGCCTGTATGTGAACTATTATTTTACTTTCTTATATATGGTGTAGGATTTTAAAAGTACATTGGACCCCATCATTCCTAGTGTAATAATAAATACAACCCACATCAAAGACCTGTCTTAATGAAATATTGGAAAATTGGTAACCCTTTAAATGGCCACGCTGATACCAAAGTAAGCACTAGCAAGAATCTCCTGCCCATTATGGATCTCACAAGGGTGAGGACGATCATATTTGCACCAAATATGTCATGTTTTGCATAAATATATCATACAAGATGACCGTTATTTTACTTATCATGCATACTAAGTGCATTTCCTTGATTTTGTTGTGAAGTGAAATGTTGTGGATCAAATGTAATCCCAAATATTTTATAGTTGTGAAACAACTCATTGAAGAAAGAGCAAGTTTCTTTCATCTATGTTTTTTAAACACTTTTTAAAGATTTCTAGGTATTGCCTTTTCTTGTGCTTGTAATTGTAAATAGCCAAGTAGAACAAGTCACTATCCTCTCTGTTACTCTGATCTACAACAAGGGAATAATTTTCTACTGCTTCCTCTTCTGGTGCTTCTCATCAATCCATGTGCAAATTTTGATGCTTTCTTCCCCATCTATATGGCTAGAACAGTCGGTCAGGATGGATTAAAAAAACCCTTCATCTGGGCCTTAGTGTTTGCCCATCATGACTGTAAGAACCCCCTCTTTATTGGCTTCCTTAGCGCTCAGTTATTCAATGGAAAGGGTACTCATCCACACAAAATCTAAGCGGTACATTCATTCCATTTGCACCACTCTGACCGTGTCATGTAATTCCCATTACTTTTGTATTAGTCATCTAGCATTAGATGGTGTTAGTCATCATACTATTACATTTTAATGTTATGATAGCATGCATTCCAAAGGCAATAATCTAAAGGTAATCATAAAAATTAGAAAAAGTGTATTCAGCCACCCATTCCTTCCCCTGCAAGTGGAGGTCTGCTCTCTACAGTGTGTTAGCAGCATAATCAAGAGTAGTAATAAAATATTAATAGCTTTGTTTTTCACTTCTGAAATATAACATCCATTTATAAATAGGCTATGCAACAATATTAGATATTAAATTTTTCCATGTGTTTTGTTTCTTAAAGTAAATAATGAGTTTTAAGTAGATAGGGCTTTCAAGGAAGAAAAACAGCTGTAAAGCTCTAGCTTAAAATGTGAAGACTTTCATGACTATAAAGTAATTATAATTGCAGGGAATAAAAATGCTACTGCTATTTTTTTATTAGACCAAAATAAAGTTGAGAAATATTCTGTAGCTGTTACTTGAGGTCAGACAAGGAGATTTATCATTTTTTATAGTACTCTTTCAGTATATTAGCTAGTGGAAAGTTCAAAAGCTTTGGAAAAAGTAATATAAAAAGTTATTCACTTTTTAAAGTGATCATACTTAATATCGTTTGCTAGAAAAAATTTAAGCAGAAAAGACATTATAGAATCTGAGTCATAAACTATGCAGAAAATGCATGTTTGGGTAATTCAAGAGGTTGCAAATGTTCAAAGAATTTGTACATTTATTAGAAAATCTAACTTACATTGGCATATGTATTATTTATAAGAACACTGCTACTGTATCGTATACAGTTTCTGCAGCGCAGCTGAACATTTTGTTATGTGTGTAAACATGAACAACAAAAAGATTGTTTATTCCCAGAACAGGAGAGAAGAGTATTCTAATTACAGTTTGCATTGTTTTGCCTGTGGGCCCCCCAAGAGCCAGTCCCTGATGGAAAGCTGATGCCTCACATTCAGTGGTGCATGAACTCGGGCTTTTTATTCTCCAATAGGAAAAAAAAGTATCTGTGCAGTGCTGTTTCTTGACTAATGCATGTAAAAGGTTATTGTACTTGATTCCTCTGCATCTGCACAGAGCTGACACAGAATCTGTCCTTTTTTCTTTCTACTTCTGCATTTGACTAGTTTCTTTCTTTTACCAGGAAAAGACAACAGTGAAAATATAGATTAGAATCAACCTATTATTTTTATGTCAATGAAAGAATTATTTCGTGAATTATATACTAATATCTGAAAAATTGCTTATTATGATGCATTACTCAGGATATGAAGATGAAGGGGAAAGTAAACTCAAAATTACCTATTCCTTTGGGCAAAATACATAAGCTAGACCAAGAGCAACCAAACGTTATGTTATTTACATACCGTGCAAATTTATTTTCTAAAAACAATGTTTAACAAAGTATTGAATTCTCTTAGAAGCATATAATAGACCCAGCTAATACTGTAGCTTTCTTTTATGCTCTGTTCTCTGAATAATTAAATCATATGGAAAAATGTCAGAAGGCAAAATAAAATGTATTTATTCCAGCCATATCTTCCCACAGCATGACATGCCATCTGAAAACAACGCTAAGCATTTTATGCCATCTGTGCTGGTCGGGGATACATTTATAATGCATGTCACTGTGAAATATTCCTTTTTGAGTTACACATAGTCAGCTTATAGCAATAAGCACCTAAATAGAGATCTACAAAAACAGACAGCCATCAATACTTGATTCAGTTTCCTCCACTTGTTTTATCTTTAGGAGACAGAGCTTGTTCATCATCCCATCATTCACAGCTTTATACAAATAAAATATTATTATAAAGCTTTGCTTCTTTATAGTAGGAAATAGATTTTTCTTTATGAGAAAGATGCTGAAAAATAAATATTAATAGTTCTTAAGTAAAATTCTAGTGTTCTTAAAGGACATGGCTTGTTATACACTTCTAAATATTTGTTTTTAAAAATAATAAGAAAATGCAAGCTAAGGAAAATATTATCATTTCCCAGGGACTGAACATAAACATTTGATAAATATAAGAAGTTTTTGCTTCTAGTTTTGTGAAACTGGTAATCATTGTACACCAGTTTTCTGTAGAATCAAAGAATGTATTGTTTCAGCCTGCACATGTTGTGTAAATTGCATTTTTCAAGTCACTCTCTCAAGCAAGGCTAGTGTGTGTTTGAGCCTTATTGCACGCAATTACTACCAATGAAATTATGATAATTTATGACATTTGCATTTTTTCCTGACTTGCTAATACAATCCAACAGTTTCACAACAAAAAAATGGCAGATCAAAATGATCTTGATTCTCCATTTTGTCCAAGTAGTGCTTTGACACGTGATAACAGGCCTGCTAGAAGCAGGCTGAAGCTTCCTGTGTCAGAAAGGTCCATTCTGAGTGGAAGTTAGTTCTTCACCAGAGCAGTCTTAATAGAATAGCTTTGCTATCAGATATCTCTGGAATGGTAAGACAGAGGATGAGCCACTTTAACAAAATTGTATTTTATCGGCCTACATGTAGAGAGACCCAGCACGAGCCTCTACCTTATATGTTGGGGAATCTTTGGTCACCTACACTGTGTATTGTAAAATAGTTTTCCTTTATTAACTAGTTAAATCTTTTTTATTTTTGCTTAATCTTCACTATATAAGTTCTTGTATGTATATTTGTGTTACTGTTACTCTAGAAGCAGAGTACTGCTGAAGATAATAGCTAGCACTTATTTACAGTTTTTAGTGCATAAACACTCAACTTGAATATCAACTTTAATTTTTTTTTTCTTTCTCTCTCTATGTAAACACACTAGATAAAAATCCAGTGATCTGAATTTTGGGTTTGATTCCTCCTATTTAGATAGTTCCAAAGATATGGAATATACAGTCATTATTAAGTTAATAATATTTAATAAAGAATAATCTTAAAGCTCAGTTTGAAGGTTAAGTGAAAACCTCATTAAAAAAATCATTGGTGTGTAAAGTATGCTGTACAATGTGACAATAGTTGCAAGAATTTTCATAGCACCATAGCAAAGGCTTAGAAAGCCACTGTGCATCATAGGAAAAAGGTATTTGAGCTGATTATTAAGAAATACTGTTTTCTTATTATGTCATTAATCACTTATCTCCCATTCCAAAAGACCAAATATCAATGCTAATGCCTTCTTAAAGGACACTCTGCTTTGAAATGTTTAGCAACCAGAATGTTGGATATTAAGAAGTCAGCCTCCTGAGAAGAAAAACCAGGATACATTAATTATTGCCCATTTCTATTGTATATCAATGTATAACTGAAATATGGGTTTCCTTCATTTTCACTTTGGTTAAATCTGTCTAGAAAAAGTCTGGGGTACTTAGTAGCTCTGTTATTTCATCACAATGAGGGACTCTAAGCATATACATTTACGGCAGACTGTATATGTAATATACATGCTAATTTCTGAACAAGAACATTTTAAAATATATTATTATGAACAGTTCCATCTGGTAGAAAGAGCTGTCAAAATGCCTTTTTTTTATTAGAGTCGAGTGAAATTAAAGGGAAAGTGAAATTAAATTGCCTTGTGAAAGGCAATGTTTGTAGAGAAATCTCTTTTATTAGAGTAGCTGATAAAATTGTAGAAAAGGGATGTTTTCAGATAACTCAGGCTCCAATTGCAGGTTCACTTCAGATTGTAATAAATTCTGAAATTTTTGAAGATGTATTTTTTGTTCTACACTGATTTGCTAAATTGCATCTGGTTTAAAGTTTCAGACACAGAAGATTTCACAATCATTGTATTTCATGCAGACCAGTTGTCAGAATGACCATTCAATGTTGTTTCTTTTTCCCAAGAAATGCTGCTGTGCATGCGGTTTTGCAACAGTTTCTGTGTTAACAATTAGTTTTTGTATGTAGCCACTCTGCACCTCAGCACTAGCCTTAAAATTTACCTCTTGGATCTTTATACCTAGTTTATTTCAAGAAAGTCATGTGTTTTTTCTGCATTCCTCTGTGGCCTGCAGAGGAATTAGCCAAATTATCAGCCTACTAACAGTCCGAGCGATGCCAGTGCTGTGCTACTGTTCTTTGTTGTTTGTGGATTCTTCAGTAGAATCGAACATATTTCAGACAGATTTAATCTTAAAATATACAGTACTAATTGTGAAAAAGGCAAGAGGAAGATAAAATCGGTGGGAACAAGATAAACACCTGCTAGATGTCAGCTAGAGAGCAGTTTTCTTTGAACAAGGACACAAATAAACAGTAAGCTTTGTAAATGTGGTGAAGATTAAAAACATGCATCATATATCAAAGGCAGAGAAATATTAGCCACAGTGTATTTTAATATGAAATAACATTTTTGCAATTATAACCTTTATTTAGCACTGGTAATAATGGACCCTGTAGATCAATCTTGTTTTGTTAATGGAGAAAAATAATTTAAATGATGAAACTGTGGTAATAGGTAACAGATCAGATATTTTAAAATAATGTAGTCTACGTATAAAAATATAAACGTTCAGTAAAACTGGTTTGTAGTAGCAAATGACCTTTATTTCTTCAGTCTCTAGGTAAATACTATCCATTTTCAGACAGCTAGTGGGTAACACGTTGGTTCTGCTATTAGCTCTGTAGCAGCATGAAGAAGGCTGTTTATAGTGATACAAATCATATACAATAGGAGTAACAAACAGAAATATACTTAATCACAAACATTTCTGACTTTTTTGCTGTACTGCTGATTAAACTCAGGAGAAGAAATTAATCTTCAGCTTTTCCAGCCTTGTAGAGGCAGTCCTGTATTCCTTAGTAACATCTGTGTTTCTCCCACATTAATGTTTTTTATACTGAAGGAAACATTTGCACTTCTGAGTCACCAGTCAGTGGTGACAGTTTGCTCATGCCTCAGGATACTGAGTCCAATAGTTTCATGCATATTAGTCATCTCATTTGCAAGATCTCCACATGTCCTCTTCAGGCTTACCTTAGTACACAAATATACCACTTGGGTAAACTTTTAGAAACCATCCAGTGAAAGAAGGATAAATGGGGTACTATGGGAACTTCTACGTGACAGTCTATGAAAACTATTTTAAAATCTCCTGTTGCAATTTTTTAAGATTAGATCTGTCCCTTTTCTTTCCTCAAAAAATCAACTTATCTGCCTTCAGTTTAAATTATACATATTTATTTACATTTCTTTTATATATGCATTATGAACTCCTGACTATTGTAATTAGCAGAGGTTTAGTCATTGACTTCAGTGAAACTCGGTTTTCCCTCTACGTGCATCCCTGCAAAATCTTGTTTCCAATGCAGACAGTTGACATTTGCTGTTGTTAGGATCTGGCCTTCTGCAATTCCTGTGTTGTCTTTGTTTATTTATTTTCTTCTTTGTTATTAAAACAGCAAGAAAGTGTGGCCGGTGGAGGGAAAAACATTTCACGTTTTCACGTGAACAAAGCATGTGAGTAGAGAATGGATTTACTACCTTCTCCTATAAGGATTAGCTGTATTTTCTGCCACTTGTTAACATAACATGGACGTGAAAATGATGGCATATCATAGAGGTTGATTAATATGTTTTGCAGCATATTTAAGCTGTTTGCTTGCCTTTTGCAGAGTTAGGTTCTGTGACAAAAGAAATTACAAACACAAGACTTGGGCAACAAAATTCTGTTGCTAGTTAGAAACTACTCTAAGAAACTAGTATAGAAACTGAGATGTTTCCATTTGGCTCTTAGAGCTGATAAACCTGTTCAACCTGCTGAATTACAGGTTTAAAAAATGAATGTTAGCAGATAGACCTTCAGGGCTCCCTGGCCACTCAAGAAAATTCACCAAAACCTTGCACTGAGAAGAATGCTGCGGTGTCAAATAAAAACATCATTCCATCAACGAAAACAGTATGTCACAATACATTCTGTTGATTTTCATTCCACACACAGTTTTTTAGATGAATTAGTCAGAATATGAGTGCAGGGAATTAGATGTTGTTCTCTATTGATTTAGGTATGAAATGTTTCAAGGTATATTCTTAAATCAGCACAAATTAGAAGACACTGTCTACGTTTAAGGATCTTCTTTCCATCTTTTGAAATTAGCTACAAACATTAAACAAAAGACATAATCAATGGCCAAATCTGCATTCTAGTTTCTTTTATGATTGCTAAAACTACAAAGAATGTAATAATATGTGATGAAGCTTGCTGATGTCAAATTTTAAACATAAGTATTAAAGAAACTGAGCATTGTGACCTATGATTCGTTCACCAGTTTAGCAATCATTGTCTTTTAACACGTAAACCATTGTCTTATATGTTCATATGTAAATTTGAATAAGAAATCCAAATGTATCAAACAATCTTTATGTGATTGGGCCTATATATGTGCCTGGGTATGTATGAGTGTGTGTGTGTGTGTGTGTGTGTATTTTATACACATATATCTCCTATCATATGGCAACTTAGAACACTGGGAACTAGATTAAGGGCAGGTGAAACATCTGAAAATGGTAAAGGGGCTGAAAGATGTGACAATAGTGGGACTAAGGGTATAGCATGGACTTTGCCTGTAAATGCTTGATATGCTTCAGTCTGGAGTTCGGTAAATCTTTGTTGTCTCATATGTCATATGCTTTAAGATAATTGGAAAAATTATGGATAAAAGGTATAGAAATACTTTATGTTGTTAATTAAGCACACAGCTTATCCTGGAGATTTTATCAATATTTATAGATATTGTAAATAAGGCATTTATAAATTTTTAACTAGTTAAAACTAGAGAGACCCAAAGAGACATATTATGCCACTGTTTTCTCCTTTGTTAGTCGGTCATTTAAAAAAGCTTCAAACTTTGAATCTTTCAGTTGAATCACATAAAACATTTGCAAATATTCCATTTAAAAATAAGAGGTTTGAGCTGGGGCAGAAGATACATTTTTTTATCTCTTCAAAACCAGCAAAGTTCTTTTTAAATATATTTTCAAGCCAGCTGTAACTATGTGTTTTAAACTAGCGTATCCATAATAATAACAATAATTCTAATTCCTTGGAGAGATTATCTTGGCAAAAAGAAAATGGAATAAATGGAAAAGGGAAACTCTCCCAATTCATTTAAGACAGTTAAATTGGTGTTAAATACCCATAGCGTTTCTCTTTCAAACAGGCTATTTAATGATGCATGTTGATATAGTATACATGGATTTCTCAGTTGACTTGTTTTGGCAATGTATGGCATTTTGATTAAAATTGCAATATATCAAATTAATCAGACATATAGTAGGTGTTTTAAGAACTGGCTCACTAACAGATGTCAAAATGCAGTCGTTTATGGGAAGACAGCAATGGCCACAAGCATACAGATTTCTCAGAGTATCATTTCCTGAGCCAGTGTCAGTCAATATTTTGATTCATCATACAAATAATGTTATAAAACCTTTCTAGATAATTATGTCTGGTGACATATTAGAATAATACAGGTCAAAGAATTACTTTAATCACCAGATCATAGTGAAATAAATTCATTTTAATATTGCTAGGTGCAAAGCAGTAAACGTGGAAACAAAGTACACACCCTGTACTTACATAATGGAGTTTGTTTTTGAAAACAGTGACTTGGGAAAGGCCATAAGGTCATTGAAGATGACCTCAGCTTGAATTCTGCCTTGCATGAATTCTTAGTGCAATGTTATGGTTTAATGGGATAATACAATGTTTACAGGATGGAGATTATCGAGTAGAAGAAAAAGATGATGTCTGTGTACATATCACTATAAACTATTGTGACAATGCTGTGTTCAAATCTGATATTCACACTTCAAGAAAGATATGAAATATTGGAAAGAGTTCAAAGTTTTCTAGAATGAGAAAAGATGCTCTAAAACTTTAAATTTGGAGACTTCAGTTTATTTATTTATACACTAGAGAAAAGGTTGAGAGGTGACTTAGTGGTTTCACATAGATAGCTACCCAGGGCAAAAAAAGGTAGAAGCTCTTGGTAGCTCTTAATTTTGTCAACAAAAGAATAACATGATTTCCAAAGACCAGAAGTTGTTACCTTCAATCTTGAATTACATTAAGTTCCGGTTATAAATGTAACTATTACGCCCTGGAACAAGTTATATATATCATGGGGGGGACTTCACAATTGCCTTGAAGATAGTACCAGATAGATTTTTTAAAGAAATATTTTAATCCGGTTCTTAGGGGTGAAATTTGACTTGTATATATAGCCTTAGAATGTATGGCTATGTCTGTATTAGTAAATAAAATATCCAGAGCCTGTTCTCTAGTGGCACAGCATTTGTGCTGGATGCACGCTAACAGTTAAACAGTACAGGCAGCTCTGGAACAGTGCTGGCCCATGCTCTGGCCCCATTTTGTTTTATTAGTACAGTTAGAGTCTGTGTTTTGGTGCTGTGGGGGAGATGCACCAAACATCCAGAAAACATGCAGACTAATGTTACATCTCAGTTTTCTTAAATTGCACTACAATATTTGTAATTATTATGTTTATTAAGACAAATTAAGAAGGGAGCCTAATTTTGCTAACAGATGAATGTTACCTGGAACCTTAATAAGTAACAAATTTCATAAATGAACTAATAAGACTTAAGTTCTCTAGTTACTAAGCAATATAAAGTAGGTAATCTTTCTACTCTGCCACAGATTTGGAAGCAGGTTTTGTGACTTCAGAAAAGTTAATGATATTTTAATTCAGTACTTCATAAGAATCTTCTGGGTTAAGCGGCCAGCCATTACCCAATAACTAAGGAATTAGGAGAAGAATGCATAGACACATTTGGTAGAACTGAGGCCGCTGAGTTGCTGAATGTCCTACAGATTCATGGGTTTCAAAGCCAAAGAGAAGTAGACCATTTAATCTGATGCTGTAGCCTGATAACTTGTATTTGAAAAAAACATATCTCTCACTGAAGAAGAGAAAACTCAAACATTGACTGAACTTTCTCTTCCACAAAAGCATCCAGGCCTTATTTGAAGCCACTGTTTGCCTTGCATTTCTTCTAGTGACCAGATATTCTTACTGTTGAAGTTGCATGTCTAATCTGCATTGAATTTGCAATTCATGTTTAAATTTGAGTTTGGTATTTGGCATTTTGTTCTAGTGACATCCCCCTCATAAGATCAAAGAGCCTTTTAGTAGATAGTATTTTATTCCCATGAAGATGTTTATGCACTGTAATCAAGTTACCTTTCAGGCTTCTTTCCAGGTTGATAAAACAGACTGAACTTCTGAAGTCTCCCACTGTAAGGTGTTTTCTCAGGCCTTGCAGCTTTTTTCTGTACCTCTGCCAATTTTTCAGCGTTTTTGTCTAGTAAGAAACAGGTTCAATACAAATATTCAAGAATCAGCCTAACCAAGGCTATAAAAAGAAAAAAATCTCTCTGTTTCTTTCACTACACCTTTTTTTAATACCACCGTAAATAAGTACTAGCTCCTTTGCACTTGAGATTTACATTTCCCATAAAGTCAAAAGCGCAGGGCTTTACACTGGACTTAAATATTTTTAGGTAATATTTCATAATAACCAACACAATTAGATGAAGAGGGTGGAAGTACAGGGAGAGCTGGGGAGAACAGGTAAAGATGGAGATAGCAAGATGGCAAGAGACATCATTAAAATGGCAGTCTGCTGTCATACCCAGGAACAACAGCATGAATGACCAAAAGAAAAGCCAAGATGCTGGAAAAGTTGTGTTGGTTATTTATGGGGAAAATCTTTTCACTGAATCGATAACAAAACAATACCCCCCATAGTACTGAGGGGAGCCTGTGCTTCTGAAATGCTTGGTTTCTTATGAGGCTCAAAAGCAGCTATACTCACCTATAAAATTTTATAACAGAAATTGTCCTGCTTAGATGCTTGGCCAAATTTTAATTCTGAAGATGCAAATGTTAATAATTGTTATTCATAGCCTTTACAGAATTTTTCAATAATGGATGTCAGAGTTGTTTTATGAAAATTGGTTTTACTGTGATGTTGTGATGATTATCATATAAGCCTTTGACGTTATTGTGATGTTTCACTGGATTGTCTGTAAATGTTTTAAAAAGGTAATATCGACCAACTTCAAGATATGTATAAAGAGAGAAATTGAGTCTTAGAGATAAACATATCCACCTATTGACTGTGCCAAGAATACATCTCTTATCTTGTACTTCAACCACTGAATTGCTGTGTTGCTGTTATACCTACCACCCTTAATTTCTCCTGAAGTGCAACAGGTACAATATGGAGTAATTTTATTTCACAGTATTCTAAAATAGTACATCCTGTGCTGTTGGGTGGTTTCTACAATTTACTCCAGAACTGTCTTTCCTAGTGTAATAGAAATCTGAAAATCTTACAATTCTTTGGGATGATGGAGTGTCTAGTAGGATAAGTAGGATGGCAATGTTTAAGATAAATAGATCAACAGATTCATTTTTCTCTTTTTATTTATCTTTTATGACTAAATATATCTAATTATGTTATCTAAGAACTGAACTACAGGTTTTATTGTTTTTCCTTACTTACAGGACTTATACCCCAACATCTCATAAATGAAACCTACATTTTTTGGAAGGGTGGAAATTATTATTTTTTTAAACCTGAAATGGGTGGATTGATTTACAACATGTTACCCCAAGGTAATCAAAACACATATTAGTGATTCTGTTGATTTCCTACTTTTCTGCAATGTTATATGGCTAAAACCAACCCAATGAACTGTCAACAGGCTTATTTTGATGGCACATATAACACAGTAGATAATTACTTCATTTTGCTTAGTGTGATGTAAATCTGTAAACAGACATTGATGTTATATGTAAAAATGGATTGTCTGGTAGAGAACAGGAACAACTAAGAAGCAAAAAGAAGCATACTCAGTGGCAAATATAGAATAAAGAATAAAAGTAGAATCATTCAGATATTTTGTGAGCTGGTTATTTGTTATGCTGTAGTTTTAAATACTTCATACTAAAACCAGAGTTTCTTTTCAGTTCAGGACAGTGTTCTTTTCTGCTTTATCTTTCACATGTATTGCCGTACTGATTTGATTTGTCCTATAAGCTATTTCTACAACATTGAAAAAACTAATAGAAGTGAGTTGAGAGGCTAACTCACATTTAGTATTTAAAATCACCAGCATCAGTAGACTCTCTGTTGCTTCCCGTGCTAAACACGTAGTAGTAAAAAAGGTAGCATGCTAACTGTCATTCAAAGATGGTAAGCACAGCTAGGTTGGCAGCTTGCTGACAGCACCTTGTGATGTCAAATGCTCACTTACAGAGCCAAATCTTGCCAGCAGTGGAACATCTGAAACAGCATTACTATTTTTTGTCCTACAAAGTTGTTACCTGTGTGTCAGGAAGTTGTGTGAATGTCCTGAAGATAGATAACCTGAAATCTGATTTTCGGTAGGGCTGAATGACCAGAGCTCCCAGCGGCATTAGTGGAGATCCGGTTTCTTAGCACTTCTGAAATAAAGAAGACAGGAGAAGGAAGAAGCATAGCACAGCCAGAGGTTCAGAACTAAATATTTAGAAAGGGCTGCAAGATATTTTTCAGAGCAATATATGTCCCAAGTGGTGCGATGACAGAGAAAATAGTAGTTATCTTTCAGGAAATAAACATCTCTCCAGAACAATCAAGCTGATGTGCAGTGCTTAGATATATTAGAAAGGGGGCTAAAAAAATTGATCTACTGGATCAACGTGTTTGGCAATGTAATTCTGGTGTCTTCCACTATTCGCAGAATGAGAGAACAATCATGCAGCTTTCCTGCACCATTCTCCCCTTCCTCAATATGAGATAGCCTATTTCAAAAAAAGAGCAAGCCTTTATATATTACATCAACAGTAATTGAAGTAGGTTTTCAGTGCTATGTCATGCTTCAGTATTGAAAAACTGTCCCCCAGAAGAACATTAGGCCAATAGATACATGTAGTTATTCAGGAGCTAAGTAGGATGCTGGAAAGATACAGAGGGAAAACTTATAGGAGAGTATTCTTAGGCCGTAATCAACAAAATTGACCTCACATCATATATTTTCCAAAAAATCTTTCACCCCTCCACCTTTGCTCTTAGTGTGTCAGTCCACCTTACCAACTGGAAAGCATATGATGTCCACAGCAACTTTAACTTGATACATTGCATAAACTATATCTTTCACAGTATATGTTTACATAAACCAGTTATTCACAATAATGGTATATTCAGGGAGAAAAGGACCCAACATAGCTCTGTGGGGTTTTCTGGACAGAACAGTGCATTCATAAAACTTGAAGATCTGAAGATTTTCTTTAAAACAGGTGGTTTAATGCTACCAAATTTCTTTTAGAAATAATTTGATTTGAAATGTGAACATTTTTCCCCATATGTAGACAGATGCAGTAAGCAGACTCTCTGACTCAAAGCTGAAGTTTAGCTTCCTTTAGCTGTTTTTGTAAAGTATTAGAATCATTTTTATTGTGAAAAGTATACTTGACTACTGGATCAAGCTTAACATTTACATTCACAAAACAGCAGGAACTTTGGGCATTTTTTTTTAATAGTGATTTCTAAAAGTTGAGCACTGAAAAATTTACCCAGAAATTTTCCAAGGCCTTACATAAACCTTCCCCATATGACAGATTTCCTCTCTTTACCTAATCAATCAGGTTAAGGACAACCTGGTTGTCTGATAAAACTCCTTTCATTCTGCATTCATTTATTACTGTTTCCCATGAAGAACTCTTTCTGTGGAATGCTCCCTTTATACTGGGTCAAAATAGCTGTTTCTCTTGATATTTAAGAAATTCTTCAAAGATGTCTTTTGGGACAAGTCTGTATGCAAATGGGATTAATTTATGCTGCAAAGGTGTAGTAGCAGTAAAGAATCATACATGTCTTTTCAAAAGTAACTGGAGTAAGCATGGGAACTTTAGGTGAAGAAGAGCTTCTATTTTCATGTAATTTCTCTCTGATATTTTAAATATAAATCAGATCCAGCTTGGAGTTTTGGATAGGTATACGTGTTGTTTGCAAATTCTGACATCCAAAACAAGTATATTATAAAAGTAAATGAATAATAATAATAATAATAATAAAGGGTATTTTTAAAGAAAATTTTGATTCCAAGAAAACCCATGAGTTATTTGCAACTTTCACAATAAAGTTCTGTAGCAGTTGAAGGCTAACAATATTATCTGAAAATGGAAAAAAAAACGTGCTCTCAGCAAGTGATCACCTCTGTTTTAAAGGCCATTTTCTATATGCTTGTTTAAGACTAGGAATGAAAGAAGCATAATGTATTTTTTGTGTTTTACAAATCTTCAGTTCCTATCAGTTTCACATGAACATGCATTTTAAAATACTTCACATTTAGTTTGTAAACAAGTTTTCATTTCCTTCACACTGGAATTAAATCGTCTTTTACTGCAACAGAGCCCTTGATACAATAACAGCCAAAATATCAAGTGCACATTAGCAAAAAGGAATTTCTTCACCCCCTCTTTTTCAATAAAATCAACTCACTTCTTCTAAAGTGCTGAAGTTTTCAAATTCTGTTGCAGTGTGTAGATTGTTTATTAAAAGTTTACCTTGCTTTTCAAAACTTCTCTTCACAAACCTGAATCACATCTCCAAAACTAAGACAGCAACTGTGAGAAAGTGAATTTTTTAAGAAGACCTCCAGAAAGAAATGAAATCCCATAAAAACAGGATTTCTCTGAGATACGTTAACGATCTCAGGAAAATGTCAAAAGTTTAAAATGTATGTTCAGCTTACCTCAACCTTTGGACAATATTCCCTTTCGATCATATTTTAGTTATGAAAATTTGTTTCTTCCTACTTTTTCAGTCCTGAGCAATTGTTTTTCCTTCAGAACCTGTCTGTAAGCGGAATGGAAGATATCAGAATACATAGAAACATGCAGGCTCTAACAAGATAAAAGAATACTTTTTCCATGTTTTTCTTCTTCTTTTAATAGGTATATGTTTTGTAGGACAGGAGAAGTATTTGTGATGATGGAACTTACTCCCAGTAAATCATTTTTGTAGTTATCAAACCCTTTAACATTTAATCACCTTCAAAAGCCATTTAGTATTTTACATACCTTTTCTGAACTTCATCCATTCCTTCTATTAACAGTTTCAGGTTTTTAAGAAATAATACGTGTTCCCATACTAATTCAGTAGCCAGCTCATACTTATGATGAGGTTAGTGAGTTGACAGGAGAATTTCAGGATAGGGTTGCTGGACTAAGATGTGCTATACAGTTTCTCATCAGGGCCAGAAGAAGCAATTGGTACTTTGATTGTTATATGCTGTCTGATCGCCTATTGACATTAGTGATAGAAATCACGATCTTCTTAGCTTTTTAGTCAGACAGCACAGCAATCACAGCTGTCGAAAAAAGTGCTGGGGGTTAAAATGTGTAAAAATGGTGGGGATACTGTTTGTCAGACCAGGTGCAAGAACTGAAAAATTCCATGCTTCACCAGAAAAAAAGAAGAAAGATAGAAGAGAAAAGGCACAAGGGAACAAAAAAATTCCTTCTACTAATTACTAAAGTATAGTCATCGGAAAGAATACAAGAGATTATTCCAGCTCCCTTGTTGACTAAATTGTATATTCTTCCTACAGATAGTTCCTAAAAAAGACCTATTCTTTGTTTTCATATGTACAGACACAGTATCCATTGTTTATAACAGTAATCATAGCATGCATAGTTTAAAATGTGGGACTGTGGGATAGGCTGTGTTTCTCTTTTTGGTTTGTCAGACATTAAAAACCATGTTCTTTATTTATTACAGCTTCTTTGTGATTTACTAGCCAAATTTCTGTCTTCAAACTAATTTCTTTTGCATTGTTTCTATTACCCTGATCTGTTTTGAAAACTTTGGGCTGTATTTTTGCATGCCTTGTATTTAGGCGAGATGTATTTTGCTCACCACTGCCACTTTTGTTGAGATATTAAAAAATTCCCTCTCAAAACTTCTGAAGACTAGCTATGTCTATAGGTTCCCAGAGTCTGGTACGTTAGAACACTTTGTCAAGTTTTGGACAGGTGCAGGCATCTGCAGCTTTATAAAGTGCATGGTTGTCACAGGATGCGCCGCTGTGCAGAGGATCTGACAATTTGTTGGCACCTGGGACCTCTGTTTACTGATTCTGCTGCAGTACCCCCTACCCTCCAGCTCAAGAACCTGTACAGAAATCCAAAATGTGACTGCAATGTTAGCTATATATATTTATTTGGTTTGTGTTTTGACAGGCATTATTTCCTTCTTTCTGAAAAGATATTACTGTGCAGGCAGTTGAAGGCTTACATATAAAGGATTCATTCTACTCAACTGGCAGAGCTCAGATAGGTGATATATAACCTAATTTTCTCCTTTCCTGATAATTTTGTTTAATAGTCATCATGCATCAATGGCTATTCACATTGATACATACTAGTGTTTTAATGCAGAAGCACCCTGAAATAATATATACTGTTTCTGATTATCAAAGTTCTACTTACATTTCTTTAAGTATATTCATAAACTTTAATACATTTTATTGCAGGATTGAAGACTGCATTCTGACTTCAGTAATGCCAAGTAAAAAAATCCATAATTTTGTTATTTTCTGGCAGTGATCCTCATTTTTGCTGACTCCATTTGTAGGGTTAAGGTCACATTACTATTTGCTACAGTACTGGAATTTGGTGCTCTCTCTCTTGTACTTGCGTGCAAAAGCTCTTGTCAAATTTTTGGAAAATTGGCAGCTAAACAATTTTGCCTGTGGGTTGTCAGAAAAGTGAGCGCAGGGCAGGACTCTTCTTGACAACTGATTATCAAGATATTTACTAGTAGCCTCAACAGTATGTCTCTGTATGCGATTGTATTCATTTGAATGAAGGGGAAAAGAATTGCAGAACTGCTTTATGATTATTTGATATAGTTTTTTTTAAAGATCCACTTTTCTTTGGACATTGTTGTTTACTCTATCAAATAACTTTCACAACTTAAGAGCTTTCATAAAATGGCATCAAAAGAATAGATAGCTAATGCTGTCCTACAGCAGCTAGGAATATAATGCTGCGCCTGTTTTACATAAACCAAGACAAATAGATTTTAGCTATAACAATTCAGAAGAGATGAGAAGAGAACTCAGCGCATCCTATCAAGTACCTGTTCTTGGGTACACTGGAGAAGAAAAGCTATGAAGAGTATATCTGATCTCTGAGCTTAAATCAATTGGCCTGGCCATGGATATAGTCTGGGAGCCTGCTTTCTATTAAGAGAAGATATATGGTAAGGATGGCCTCTTCTGCAGAATTTCTCGTATTTACAAACAAAGTCTATCTATTTATTAGCATACTAAAGAATTATTTTGCAATTTTAATAAACCCATTTTATAAGGAAAAAGGCTAAAAATGATATCCTCAGAAAAATGTCCTGAGTCTCAAGTGGAGCTTTGTTATTGATTTAAATGGGAGCAAGAGCCAATCTGAATCTCCTGTGTAGAAGACAAGAATGTATAGATTCACAAGAGCGCAGTGGATCAAGGGGAGAAAAAGCAGAAAATGAAAGGAGGCAGGCCAAGAATACAGCACAGAGGGCTTGTTATAAGTCTGTGGAGCTGTGTTCACAGCAAGGCTTAGTTTCAGGGCCATGAACTGGCCAGATCTTAAGGCACTCTCTGCTTAAGAAAAGCAACACAACTTTCTATTCCTTCTGTTATGAAGCTCACATTTACTATGTCGTAACAGCAAATTGATGCTCAGTTCCATTATGAGCTTCAAAATAAAAAGGTATTAACCTTGAACTACTGATGCCAAGATCACAGGCAAAACTGTGTTCATGTGTCAAACATTTGTGAACTCATGCAGGTTTTCATAACAGCACATCAGCATCCAGTACCAAAGCATTACATTCCATGTATGCTGTTCAAGATCTACTGATAACAGCTAGTGCTCGGCAGCAAATACCAATCACCAGTGTAGATTTCTCAAGGCAAAGAGATGAAAACAAGATACAATTCTTTTTATTTTTATGAAATTACTGAGTTATAAAAACTGAACTATTCACATCTTGTAGGAAAAATCTAAAATTTTGATAACATAATGTGTTGTTTCTTTCCAGTAGAAATGATGGGTTAAATATGAATATATTATGTTCATATTTTCCTTCCAAGTCCATCCTTTTAATTTGTTTCTCTTTTCCTTGTCCCCTTGAAAGTTGTCTTTTTCTTCTGTTTCTCAAGGATCATAAACAGTCATTAGCAAGTCAAATAACAATGATTATCTTCATATCTTAAAGGCAGTAATAACTTACAGAAAGCGTGTATCTCATACTGAGCTAGCAGTCTTCATTGTAAGCCAAATCTTTTTTACAATAGATAGAATAAACAGAGGTAGCAAAAAAAAAAGTAGAATTAAAGATGCTGATATGGGCAAAAAGTTTTTATAGCATAAGTACACAAATGCACAAATAGAATTGGTCACCAGGATTTAAAGAAAAGAAAGAGGCTATGGAACCAATACTGGTGATATTAACATCTTAGATTAATTTATTCATTAATAATTTTGAAACCCAGTTTCGTCTAATATTAACACTCTAATGATAGCTCTATATTTATTGCATAACATCACTGTAAAGAAAACTTCTGTTTCCTTGGGTGCCTTAATTGCATGTTTTATTACCTTAAAATGTTGGGGTTTCCTCTAAGTATGCACCTTATCTTTGAATTTCCTGTAATCGTTGTACTTGGCTTTGGGACAATTGCTACATCCCCAAAATATTTTTTATGCTTACTTTACAGAAATATACTCTCAGATTTAACTCCTCTTAAATATAGATTTTGTTTCTGTGAGGATTTTGTTCATTGTGAAAAGGCGTTTCGTGTTTGTAAATTTGTCCTAGAACTTCAGAGCATCTGCTTACAAGTGATATGATATGGCTGCTATGGGTGTAAATAGGAGACAAGTAATTGATTTGGAGCATCAATATTAAGGATTTAGATGACGTATATTTGTAAGTTACACTCAGTCATAAATCTGTATTTTTCTGTTTTGAATGTCAGCATTTTTGTTCTGTTTTGCATTTCATTATAGCATGAATGAAATGTTGTTTTCAGCCATTATATATGAATATTTACTAACTTTTACACTTCTATAAATCTCTCCTTATGTTAGTCCTGATATCCAATAGGAGTGGTAATATTTGTCTTTTTTGTTTGTTTGTTTCTGCCAAATGCAGGAGCAAACTTGTAGTTAAACAGCTACTTTTGTAGCCAGACACTTCTCTTAGTCTCATTTTCACAACTGATGCATTCAGGGAGATAAATCAGGATGTAAGTGTCATTGTAAAAAATCAGCAGTCAGTTTTATAGGTGCTTTTATATCATGATTTAACACTGAATGTGCATTGTTTTCTTTACTATATAAGACATAGTCAATAAAGGCTTCTAAACTAAAGCCATTAGACAATCCATTCATTTCCCTGAATGAAATCCATTCAGTGGAATAATTTATACCATATTGAAAAGGAGGAAGCAAAATGGTGTAAAATTAAAAAAAAACCCTGCAATTGTGTTTGTGAAAAAAAGAAATAGATAAGAAACTAAGACACTGGTACTTTGAACATGTTCCTTTAGAAATAGATTTATCCTTTTAAATGTAGGCATCTTACATAATCATTAGACAGTTTATGAACCTATTAAAACACTTTCAAAGTGTCTTGCTTTTCAGTAGCTGATCAGACAGTACGGGTATCTTTTTGTCACACAAAGCAGTAAGACAGCTGTCTCTGAGCAAGCGAGTTCAGGTACTGGGAGCAGTACAGGCAAGTAAGCTTGCTCCAGGAAGTTAGTCCTGCTGAAGAGGGACACTGTATTGTCTCAGGCAGAAAGCCATGGTAACTTGCAAAGTTCAGGTATCTCCACACAGGACTTAAGTGTACCATGAAGATGGTACCATATATATGTACCATATACTAAGTGGTGGAAAGACATAAGTGTTCTTGACAAAATAGCAAGCTTGAGCATGAATGCAGACCATTTCTATTGTTTAAGAGTAGCAGGATGCTACTACATGTATGAAAATAGTCATTCAACTTTGCCATTCGGTCAGTAGCTTTTAGTAAATGAACTCTATTTTGTCCACTATTGTTTGATTCTTCAATGAAAAAGCAGCTGTTGCTTTAATTTTCAAACCTGCCCAATACCATTTAAAAAATTGTCCCCGTCCTGAGGCAGCCTCAAAAGTCTGTTTCCTCTGTGAATTCTTACCATGTTTATAGTCTCTTAACATTCACTGCTATCACTCTGTGCTGCTCCAGCAATGTTAGCGATGAAGGGAATGCTTGCATATGCTGGCTCTTGGCATTCCTGCTGCGATGGCGTCTCAGGCTTCTGAGACCAAAGCCAGAAGAGGTGTGTGACAAAACATCTCGTGATCTCTCTGCACTAGACTTCCCACCACTGCATACTAGTGAAGCAGTAACAGTGGTGGATTTTATGAAAAAAATATGTAATCAAAGCTTGAATGTTCTGTTATCAGGGAATTCAGACCTTGTTAGGTATTTCAATAAAGTTAAGCTGGGTGGAGCTGGGGTATGATAAACACTCCAGTATCCAGGTATTTTGCAAGTGGATACTTTTCCATTTTTGTGTTTTGCACTACTGGATACTGCTTTACTGGTGACCAAAAGCCTCAAATATTGTAAATCTCATTGAAAAGATAATAATTCGCAGAAGATACTCTGAGCAAATATCTTTATTTCAGCAGTCTGTGAACCCAATATGTTTTAGATTATATTACTGCAGCTGACAACATAGCTGATTAGAATAAGAGATTGTAAACTGACTTTGTCTCACCTGCCATTAGCCTTTTTAACTAGAAGACTAGCTTCTCCACCCCGCCTTTCTGTGACCCGGAAGCACTTTATTAGTTCTGCTAGTGACATTTACAGGTTTGCATCTTAGTCTCTGTCTGGGAAGTGCAAGAGCACTGCGGCTCTGAGAAGGGGAACAAGCCAGGAGCCAAGGGTGATCCTAGTATAGGCCATGCCCTGCCCCACAGGTCACAGTCCCACAGGGTCCAAACACGGCAGATGGAGCAGGGTACTTGTAACAGGCCCCAAAGAAGGCAAAGTGATGAACCAGGGCCAGAGTCTATCCAGAGAGCCCAGTAAGGAGCAGCTGGAGGTGAGGCTGAAGACCAGCACTCCTACAGCAAAGCCCAGGCACAGCTGAGTGGGATGGTGGGAGACCCCAAGGGAGGCTGGGCAGGGGGCCTAGTGCACCTAGGGCCCTGACAAGCTCATTCCTGGCCAAGATGACCTATATTTATCATAATATAGGGGACTCCAAGTATAATCTATTTTTAAAAATCCTATTGCCTTTAAACCTTCTGCATTCATATTTGTCACTACTGGCAGATGCTTCCAATTATCATTAGCTTCTTTTAATTAAAAGTGGAAATTCTAGTAATCATCTTGTTTGTTTTCTGGTATCAAGTAGGGCAAAGAAGGAAAGCTGATAAGCCAGATAGGAGTACAGCCTGTGACATTTATTTACTCTTCTTTACTATCTATTTGTTCCCTACATCATTTTACAATATCAAATCAACCATACAGCTTAAATATATAGAACAATTATTCACTTTGTTTTTATATAAATGACAGTAAGAAATGGCAAATACAGATAAGTACAAATAAGAAATTGTGAATTAAATATTGGGTGTACAGCAACTTGGTCTGTATGTAATCTGTTTTGATACACATGATCTCCCATATTTAAAACCTGTATTAAAATGATCTGTAGCTTTTCCTTAATCTTTCCTGGTTCTCATATTTCCCTCATTTCCCTCCTTGACTTTTCTTGGTATTTCAAGAGGCAGAAGGAATTCATGGGGAGGAAGCAACATCTCTGACTTTATTTCCTCTTGCTGTCTTCATTGAGTATTTCATAAACTGATCTATAAATTAATTAAGGTCAGAAACAATGATTATAGTCATCTGCTATGACTTGCATAGCATTTTATCCTGCACCTTGATTACAAGAATTTACTGTATCATAATGTCTTGTTATCTTCATGGCAGGGCATCAAGGCCATTTCATCATTCACAGTGTGGGAAAAGGATACTCCGTTAATGTCAGTGGCCGTGACTGGATTATTGAGCTCTTCTGAAAACATGTCAAATATTGTGTGCTTTAGATTCAGTGAAATTCCCAGCGCAGTGGGCACCTTCATAATTTCAAATTTTTTTTCTTGGTGTGCAAAAGGACCATTTCCAGACTTGAGGAATCACAAAGTGGAGTTCTTAAATGCATTAAGAGAGCCCAAGGTCTATGAGAAGAATAAAGGAAGCAGAACTCCTTTCTCAAGACACTCTCAAAGTTGTCATGACTTTTCCCTCAAAACACAAACAAGCAAACAAACAGAGTACTATGTAAGTAAAAATTAGAACTTCCCTGTTAGTTAAAAGGTAGACTTGAGTCAATGAGACAGGTAATGAAGTTCTCCACACTTGAAGCCATAATGGTCCACATAAATTTCATAATAACAAGTATTAAAAAAGAGTTTAACTTTTGGTGTTGCCATATGGTCCTAAAGGTTCGAGTGCAGACAAAATAACATAAAATTTTCATGTTTATTGCTAGGCCAAATAAAACTATACTTAGATACAGTAGAAACTCTTGTTCATAGTCCCAGGGTGCAGGAACTTCTTCTGAAATAGGTTAAACATGCTAACCTTTCAACCAACTGCAAATTACACAATTTGAAGGAGAAACTTTTTCACTCTTGGGACAGTGAAGCACTGGAACAGATTGCCCTGAGAGGCTGTGCAGTCTCTGTCCTTGGAGGTTTTCAAGACCCAACTGCATATAACCCTGAATAACCTGGTCTGATCTCATAGCTGACCCTGCTTTCAGCAGGAGGTTGAGCTAGAAACCTCCTGAGGTCCCTTTCAAACTGAATGACTGAATGATTCTCCAAGTCTATGATTTTGCGGTGCAGACAATTCTCCTTTATATCAGGAACAAAGCCCACCACAACACATTTCATACCAAATGTAATTCTGGATTTCATGTAGAAATATGACCCATGATATTAATCATTTTTATTTTGAAATAAGATAGTAAGTAGAATTGACAATTGCCTAATACAACTATATGCAGGAAATCAGACCATGGCTTTTAGTGAAGAGTAACATCAAAGCTTTACATTCCATATGGATGTCACCAAAAGGAATTGTGATTTCATCAACACAGCTGCTAGCCTTTTAATGACATATGGGAGTAACTTTTTTCTGATCAGCGTTCTTAGAGCAATGTTTCTTTTGCCTTCTGAATTTTTCTTGCCATCGTGACTTTAAATATGAGCGCAATTTAAAAGGCAGTGGGAATTTCTGATATAATGTTTGTACTTGTGTCAGCAATCTAACTTGAATCTCTAGAATTAGCATTGACTCAAATCTACTATTCGCAGAAGATGCAGATATAATTTTGATTCATTCTGTAGTTGTGAGATTGATATTTTAGTCTAAAATCTGTTTTTTCATGTACAGCTGAATGTGAATTTAGACTTTTATGCATACACAGATTGGTGAAGGGCTTTCTGGAATCCAATTCCACAGTATAGATTAGGGAAGAAAAATTGTTATTATAAAAATTGAGGAAAGGAGCAATTGAACTTATAGTATACTGGACAAAACAGATCTGATGACAAAGACATAAAAACAGCATAATAAATCTCTCTTTGCTAGGCTATATTTAATGTTATCCTGGGCTTCCTGAATTGTCTAAGATAAACCTGTGCAAAAGGCCTCTATACAAAAGTATTTTTTTATGATACAGTAAATCTCTGATTTACTTGAGGAACAAGTCAAGAATTTCAAATATTATTTCAAATAAAATAGGGAAATACAGTTTGAATTTTTCTTTTATTAAAAAAGTTAATTTCATACCATTTGAATGAACATATTTCAATATGTATTTTGTGCTGCAACAGGATTAGAAAGAGAAAAAATTTACGTTTCTGATTTTTAAAAGTCTATTTTTTCATGGAGAAAGTTTAAAGTATATGGCAACAGTGCACTTTAGTTGATAGGATAGTGGGTTTTTTGTCTGTCTGAGAAAAAAAAAAGGGAAAGGAAAGCTCATTTTTGTACATCTACAAATAGAAGCACAAGTCTTACCATATGCAAGCACTCTGTAAGTTCATTTACTAAATAAGGCAATGGGATGGATATTCTATAAATTCTTCTGATACCCTACCCTTTTATCAAAAGTCCTGGGAAATGTAAAGAAAGAAGTAGATCGTGAAATATGAAGCATTTAACAGAGCAATTGATAAGGAGATTTGTAATTATTAACATTGTTTTAAGTAAGATTTTTCTACTAGACTGTAGAAAATAAAGTGCAGTGACTTTAAACAATACTAATGTTATGTTTTTAAAAAGTAATAGAAAAATAGCTTTTCATGGGAAAGTGACAGATCAACCTAAAATAGTATTAATTTATGTAAGACCGTTACAAGTTTGTAAAACGCAAATCTTTTGTTAATAGTTGCATTTATAGTTGCGCCTTTATATTTTGCATTTCATTTGTATGTAGTTTTTGCTTTCATAAATGAGTGGTGTGGAAGGAGGTGTTTGTGCTATACTGAGAAAGAACTACTCTAAATCTTGATAAATTATGAAAGCTACATCCATTCAGTTATCTTCTATAACTGAAGATGAACCAGCAAATATCTAATCACTGCTTTAATAGGACATCCCTAGCATTTTTTTAATTTCTTTTTATTTACTGTATTCATATTTCGTTAACCAACCATATCAGCCTTTTGACTGTTTCATGACCAAAGGACACAACTACCAAGTGCTGGCAGTCCAACCAGAAACACTGAGGTAATGCATTTCAAAGGCCACAGCTGGGAAGGTCTCTCAATGCTGCAATGTGCAAAAAGGGACATGGATACAAAGTTGTAAACTGAAGTAATAATTTGGTGAGTAAAAAATATACATCATATCAATAAACATAAGTTCTAGAATTCGTATTTAGCGGTGAAATAGAAAAGTCCAGCTATAATTTTTTCAGTGAGGATGGGGATGGAGGACAGTTGTGCTGTATTAAACTTACATATAAACCATTTATTTGAAAAATGGCTACATATATGTTCTAAAGACATGCAAAACCAAAAATATTTTATGAAATAACACAAAAGATGTCAAACAAATTTCAGTTCAAACAAAATGCATAATAAAAAAGCAAAAGTCTTACTTGAGAAGAGGAATCAAATTTTACTAAAACTTCAGTTCACATATATTCAGTCCATATCAGAAAAGTGGTTAATTTCAGTCCTTTTTAAAAACATTCTTTTTTAATTCTTGGCAGTCTTTAACACTCGCAATGCTTGCAGGAGTCATTGAGACAATAAAAGATCGGGCTTTTTTTCTTTACCACTCGATTCCCTTATGATACAGAGAGAGAAGAGTAATTTATTCATGTACAATGGCTCTTCTTTAATATCTGTTATGTCTGCATAATTCTGAAAGTTTTTCTTTTTTTTTTACTGCATCTTAACAATTCTTCAGAAGGGTCCCAATAACATGGTATGCTACATTACAGTTCAGCAAGTCTTGCATCACACCCCAAATTATTTTTGAGCACTGTTTTAGCTGAGTGCTAGCATTCACTGACTCATTGAACAGCTATGTAATTTGCCCTTGCTATCTGTAGTGACGGTTAACCTCCTACAGTCTATTTATTTAAATTGATTATTCTGAATGACATCGACCTAACTTCCTTCACTGGTGTCAAAAGAGGCTTGTAAGCTCACCTCATTCAATAGCAGTTTCTTCATCAGTTTCTTTATAGGGCTGCCTGCATCCCCAGTTGACATCTGTGAGAACATTACATGAGAAGGAGTCAAAGATGGCCTCTGGGGAACTGGAATTGAGGTGGAAGGTCTCACATTAAAAAAAGGCATTTAGTTCTGGTTTAGTTTTGCTTGTAGGCATTATTCACAGCTTTGCTCTGTCTTCAAACAAAAGGAGCAGTGGCCCCACTAAAGGAAGAAAATCCAGAGTTATTGAATGTGCTTAGAATTAGTAAATATTAACTCTGGCTCTCAGAAGCCAATCCACAGTATGTCTTTAAAGCAAGAGAGACGATGCCTTTCACTACCATCACCTTATTATTTCCACACTATTTTCATTTCTGTCTTACCAGATAAGGTATTTCTAATAATAGATTTTTCATAGCATATGGTTTTGTATGTCATTGGAGCAAAATTCTTCAGTCTCTGTTGATTATTGTTGTGATAAGTTGTACTAACTCAAATAAAATATGAATGTTTACAATGAAATACAGAAAAATATTGTTTCAATGCTTTGTAATTCAGGGTTAGACATGTGAAGCTTCAGTACATATTTTAACGTATCTGTGTGTTAACTGCAAAAAATGTTCCAAAATAGGTTTGTAAAAATCACATGCTTAAGCTTTGAGATCTTGCAGCAGTCTTATTAAATTCTCTTGATTATGGGAATGTCAATGTATTGGCTTTATCATTTTCATATTAGAGGGTTTAAACTGACCTCACATTTTACATGATTTTTTCACCTAACTATGTTTTCCTGTATTAGTTTCAGATTTTTTACTTCTTCTGTAAAATAAAACCAAATTTATTTAAGTAAGACTTATTTGGCAGATAAGTAGGATTTGGTGTATTCATCATTGATGGAAGTGTTTGAACAGGAAGGGTAAACTTATATCTAAATTAGGAGGGCATAATACTCATTGACTTCAAAGGGAATTACTTCCTCTCATTTTCAAATAAATTGACCCAAAGAATTTTAGCTGTCAAGGTGCCCAACAGTTAAAAGTGAACATAGCTTATGCATATTTTGTCATTATTTTTGGCTTTATTTCATCATTTTAAGAAAAACAAATGTGCTAGAGACCATAAATAAATAAATAAATAAATAAATAAATAAATCTGCCATTTTTCATAGTCCTCTGTTTCATAATGAAAAAAGGACATAAAAATGCTTGTGTTAGTTCAATTAACCAAAGGACTGTAAAATATTTTAAAAGTGCAAAGTGAACAATTTAATAACTATCATTAATTTAGAACAAAACCATCCTCTCACATTTATCTCAATAGCAATGTCTATCTTAATATGATCTCTGCATAATGTTATCAGTCTCTTTCTTTATAAGAAGTTGTGCATAAGTGTGTGTTCATATATGAACGAGAGAGTACCAAATTAGTGTTTGGCAGCCACAGCATCTACAGTTATTGCCAATATCACCGTGGCTGGCCCCAAGCTCCCTGCCTTCCCTTGCAGAGCCTTGGACGCACGGCGGGGTAGGCGGGATGCGCCCGCAGGGCAGTAGCGCGCTGCAGCACGCTTGTAGCACGCTGAACCACACAAGCTGCGGGGGCAGCACAGTTCGGTGGCATGCAGCGCTAGTAATTTGGATCACAGGCTCAGTATAGATGAATCCCTGGGTGTTACCTTGGGAGCCCCTCAGCTGGGCTCCACTGCACTGTGTGGACATACCCAAGTCAGTTATACTGTTTACTGTGTGAACTTTAGTGTTCATGTGCTTGCAGGGTCAGTGTTTAAATGTCTGTGCAATTTAAGCAAAAAAAAGCATTTCACCAAATTAGCTCTGCAGTACTGAAGGCTTCTGCTTTACAATATCTTACTTTGTATCTCTGCATTTGAGTGTCTCAGGTGATAGTCTCCTGTAAAAACATAACATCTGCTTTCTGGGGAAAAAGAAAAGAAAACAAAACAAAAACAAACAGCCCAGTTTTTCTCGTATTTTCTCAAGTTCTTTTCTTCTCATATTTTGAAAAAGTTCAGCCTAGGCCCTGTTTATCCAGAGGGTGAGCCAAAGTATTGCAGGCATACTTTTGTTCTACTTGTCAGGGAAGGGTATTTAAAAAATACCTAAAATAGATTTTAATAGCAAAGACAGTGTTTCACAAATATCTTCTCCTTTTACTCTTTTAGTAAAGCAAAGAACTCTTAAATTACAGTTTCTGCTATTATTTTCAGGAGTTTCAATCTTGTGTAACCTTGTATTAGAGTATCTTTTCTCAGAGCACCAGAAAAAGTTTTGAAAAATATTGACCTCTGAATTCCTTGGCACTGGTACTTACAGTTTTAATATCACCTTTAAGTACTACAGTTTTTCCTTCTGACTGGCTCACAGAGTCAAACTTTTTTTGTGTTTCTTCCTCCAGTAATCCTGTAGCGTTATGTGTCTCCCCTTGTACAGAGCCAGTGAATCCGTGCTGTACACAAGGGTGATTAGGACAGCTCCAGAAGGACTTTACAGGCTAGTTTTGTATATTTAATAAATAGGCTTGTGGTTACCCAATAACTGATGTCTAACATAAATCTGGGCTGCTTCCAAAATGGGAAGTCCTTTACCACTGCCTACCCTCCATCCCAGACACCAGCCTTTCATTCCTACCATATTCCTAGTGCCAGCACAGGAGCTCGTGGGGCCAGATAGGAGATCAAAGCAATGACTGGGATTATAGTTAACAGTTATTTTGTTTTAGGTTTTATGTATTGACATATTGATATCTTGGAATATATCAAGGTTTCTTTCTTGTGTGTACATTGTTTTTTTTTCTCATGTACTGATAGGCTATATTTCTATAATGATTCTTTATCATAAAATATTCAAGTTCTTTAGCTCAGTACAGCAAGAAATTGAAACTGTTTGACTTGGATAGCTGTATTCACAAGAGATACATTTATAGGCATTTTTTATACTAGATTAGAAACTTCCTCTGGAGAAGGAAATGGTCTTTTTCTTCCCCAGAGAGAAAATCAAATTCTATAGTTTGGAATGAAATTGTTTGAAAAGATAAGTTATCCTAGTAATATTCTCTTATAAGAGCAGTTATAAACATATATATAGGTAATGAAAATGAGTTTTGAAAGAGTGCTTTCCAAACATTTTAATACAAGCTGAAGACATAGGGCCTATTCACTTGAATAAAAGAGTGCTTTCAGGATTGGGACGATAAGATATAGTCTTTTTCTTGGAGCAACGGAGGGGAAAGTGTCACTGAAATCGGCAAATAATTGCTCGGCTACAGTCTCTGGCTTCTGATTATTAAAAAGGAAATTTTATTGTTTTGGAGAACTATTCAGTATATTTAAAGTACTGCTTTCAAAGATATGCTAAAATTATGATGAGATCAGGAGCTACTTTTATTGGAAATTTTTGTTTTAATTAGCAAAAAAATGATAATAATCTTGACCCAACAGAGTTACAGTAGTAATTCCTAAAGAAGTACAAATAATTCATTTTTGATTCAATAACTAAACTAAAAAATTGGAAGAAAAGTTATATCAGAGTGAATTAAATGCTGAATTAAATTAAGCAGATCAACATTTTTATTTCAATTTACAATAGTATGGAAAAAAAAAAGGTACTGGCAACTACAATACTTTTCCTAAACATGATTTGCCAGGCAGAGGGTCACAAGGAAAAAGTATCATTCAAACTGTTTTTTCAGTAGTTGCTGCTTATTATGGCAAGGAAACTTGGGTTCTGTTCTGTCCTCTAGTCTGAGCCCATATGTTCTGTACAAAAAGAGGGTGATCTGACCTTCAGAGTACACAACACTGAATGTGTGTGGCTCTCAATCTCTTCTGCATTTTTAGTCTGTAGAATATATGGAAAAATTTACCGATATTTACTGAGTGTTAGGTGTAGATCCAGGCAAATGCCTTAAATAGTAAACTGATGAGTCTCTGCAACTCAAAAGAAGCTCTTCTGAGAGGTCCTCAGTGTTAGTTCAGAGATAGTTCAGTGGCATTTCACGGAGAACTGAAACTGGTCTTCTGTGTCCTGGGAAAGAGTACCCTAGCTACTGAGTGAATTTGAAAAAAAGGAGAAACTGCTTTTGCACTGTTGTTATGCTAACTGTCTCCAAAATATTTCATCTGAGTCTGTTCAGTGAAATTAATACAAATATGCAGCTTGTTTCAGGATCACCAAAATGAAGTTTTTAGATTAAATATACTGTCCAAACTAAAAACCGTCCTGCCTTTGTCACCCTGTTCAACTAATGAAGCTATTACAATGATGAGAAATGAAAGTGGTGGTTAGTATTTGAAGTCTAATTGCTGTTTTTGAAAAAGTTTTATTCTATAATTCATAATTAAAGAGTCCCTTTAAAAACTACAGTTGTTCTTAATTTGGTATCTATCAACTATTTTGAAAATATTTTTTAGAGGTTTCCTTTACCTGCTCTAATTTCTTTTCCTATCTTTGATCTGTGCTTCTCATATACTTTCTTGGCATTGTGTGCTGCTAAATCTAGCCCTCCCCAGTGTGTACAATTGATTTTTTTATGTTGCCATTTTAGAAGATGCCTCATACTAAAATTAACATTTTGATGCAAAGAGTGCAACTTGGTTTTTGTTCGCATCTAAGTACTATATTCTACATAGCCCTATTATGCATAGTCTGCATAGTATAGAGCACATAGATGGTCGGATGCAGAGCTAGTTCTCTGGATATGTGGTTCTGTCACTCCATTTCTGCCTCTGTGTTTTCCACCTTACATATTTAGCCCTTGTATAACTAATTCTGATACAAGTACAATAGACCTAAGCCAATAATCTTTTTTCACATCTGTAATCCTTAGTCATAAAGGATCAGTTGTGATCAGTTACTTTGAGGACAGAGGAGAAACACCACTTACTCAATACTGGGTGGTACATAATGTGAAATTCAGGATATGAGATGTTCATTTTCCATTAAAGTTTGCAATACATGTTAGGCCACGTTACTCCAACCAGCACAGAGTGCAAATTTTGTTTTCCTACATCCCCAGCAATTACTGTACCATAACAGTAGTAAAAAGGTGAAATTTCAGAGAAAGAGCAGGTGGCCTATATGTTGTTATGTCCCTGCACACATCTTGGAAAAAGCAGTAATAACTGTAGTTGTAGCTTAATAAGACACTGGCCAATACAAGTAGCTATGGAAATGCACTACAGTAACGCAGCTTTTGTTACTCCATTCACACCCCATCCCAGATTGGTACTATTAATTTTTGAGTTCTAGTAGCACCCTTCAGACTTGAAAACAGAAGGAAAGTTGTTGCAGTTTACATGCTTTAATTTCTATCCAGCTGCCTTTCTGCAATTAGTGATGGTGAGGAATAGCCCAAAATCCCATAACAATAAAAACAAACTGGGGTGATGGTGGACAATAAATAAGTTTGCAGTGTGCTGTAGAGGACAAAAAATGCTGATATGGCTTGCATAAGCAAAGCCTCTAGGAGATAAGAAAGTCATAGTTCTTCACGTATGGATTTGGTGTCACTGTAGTTGGGATATCTCTGGACTTCAAGTTGCTGAGAAAAAAAATTAAATGCAGGCCAATCAAAACAAGCAATAAAAATTTTTAGAAGCTGGAGATATTGTTACACAGAGAAAGACTATATGAACTAAGAGCTTTGAAAAGACAAGACTTCAGCTTACAAATATTTGAATTCTATGCACATCAAAGAAAGAGAAAAATGTGTATTGATACCATGGGTCTATAATGATGAATAAAAGAATGAAACTCAAAAAAGGATGCATTAGACTGATGTTCTGATATTTCAGTTTGTGGAAAAATCTCTTGAGGAAAGAGATGTAAGTCACCTGGGACTTCTAAACTAGACATGATAAACTTTGGAAAACATAGTAAAGGACCAGTTATGCCACTGATGAGATTTGAACAAGTGAAATGCCCCTTCTCTATCCTTATTCTATCATTATATTTTTATGTGATTTTTTTAGCTGCCAAAATGGGAAAATTTCACCTTTGCCAAGTCAATGTAAAGAATCTATTGCTATAAAATAAACTTAGCAGCAGCTATGTTTTGGGGGAACTTTAGAAGAAAGGTTAACAGAGGACTGGTTTTAAATTACCAAAAAATCCTCAAGAAGGGAGCATATTTGAAGCCTATGTATTGTGCAATAACTGTGAAAAGACCAGAATACATTTTTTGTAATGCTTCATACTGTGGTATTTAATCAAAACTCAAGTACCTTTGCACCACTATGCAAGATCCTAGAACATGATATCATGTTCCAAATATTTGTTCATGGCCTGCTTCATCAAAAGGCTGACTCCAGGAAGTAATACATCCAATACCTGGCTTGAGGTGTTAGTTTTATTAATCATTTGAACTTTGTTGTGTTTAAGCAAGAAAATTAAACAATATATCATAATAGACTGATACGATTCCAACTTTATGCAAAAAGAAAAACAAGAGGTAATACTGTATTTTACTGTCACAGTTACTGTATTCCTTGAAACCATGTTGTTATATTTCGAAAGTAAATAAATAAATAAACAAGGTGCCATAAATTAAACTACAAATTTTTGGAAGACCACAAATCCTCCAAGAAATAGTCTGCTGTCTCTTGAAAATCAAGTCCCTGTAGAAATCATGGCATAAAATTGATACTGTTAAATTGAATAAATTCTTGGTGATGTTGTTTTGTTCTGTACACTAGCCATCCTCTCTGATATCAGGTGGGGACAGAGAAGAAGATGGCTGGGGAAAATTTAATTTATGTATATAAATTGATTTATATTCCTTCAGATTTCACTTACATGTATTTTTAAAGGCAAATAGATTTTATATTCAGATAAAATTTCTGTTAGCTGCAAGGGATCAGCAAGGTGAAAAACATGTCCTAAATGCTTTAGAGAACAGTTGTAAAAGGTAGTGTTTTCCTATCTTTTATATTAGATCTTTATAGAATTTCCCTATTGACTGATTGGATAAAGATAATTTCCATTATCATTTTAGGCTGGTATCAGCAGTTTGTTTTTATCCTACTGTGGAATTTAATTAAACTTCATACAGCTTATGACACAACTACAGTTTTCATTTTGATCTTCTTCAGAAAAGTTTGCCCTGTAATTTCTGAACACTGTCATTACTGTATAACTCAAGACCACAGAGATCTGCAAAGGGTTTCTCCTCCCACAAGCTTTGGCTATATTTGTCAGCCTAACAAAGACTGTAGGGTGAAACCTGATCAGTGCTGATCCCATGCATCTCCTGCTGACATCAGTAAGAGATTAGCACATATTAACATCAAAGAGTTTTATTACTGCAGCTGACTCCCAATAATGCAAAACAATTAAAAATAATAGCAAGTGGAACAAAAAAAAAAAAGATCCAATGGATTCTGGGAAAGGTTTTGAGCATACTCTAAAAATTTAGAATCATCTTATTTCACAGCTCAGCATTTGTTTTGACCAGATTATATGAGCAAACCGTATGATACAGAATGAAATTCAGATCTGAAACCTGAAGTAAACTATGTGATGATAGGAAGCTGAGAAGGAGTGGATGTCATCTATGAGCAATTAAGAGCAATTCAAGTAACACTGTGATAGGAAGCAGTGTTGCTTCTGTTGTCAGAAAATTATTATTTTCATCTTTAAATGTTATGTTGTGCATCAGTGGTGAACATTTAGCCTTTTACTCTCTGTCCACCATCCTATCGACTTTGCTCTTTGACAGAGGAATGATTTTCTTACCTATGTCTGTAGCACTTCACACAACGGAGATCCTGATCCCCAACTGAAGCCCCAGTAAAACAAATAAGGAATAATAAAAGGTAGCATTGCTTACATTATTGAGACTTTAGTCCCCATATGTGATTTTCCAAGGATTCTAGTGCTGACTGTAAATTTGTTAAATCTTTGTTCTTTCTGCTGTACTGCTTCTCATTCATAGCAAGAGGATTCGTTAGTATGGACTGGTATGTTTATTCTGTTTATCTGAGTGGTCTGGATTTACCTGGGATGAAGCTGATTGAATATCACCTTTCTTTTTTAAGATTGGCAGCAAAGCTTAGTTTATTTGCACTTGCTTATGCCTGGAGCCAGTGTAGTTAGGACTTTATTCTAGTCCTATACCATGCTTTGATATCTGTTCAGCTGGACCTATGCAGAAGTCTGAAATTTATTTGTCCTTTCAGGAGAGCAAAGGGCCCAGAACCCCTGCAGATAAGAAATCACAACATAGACATTTGCTAGACATGATAAAGGCATAGCTAAGCCTGATCATAACTGGAAGTGTAGTCGCAATACCACATTAAGACCTAAGTATGAAAATGAATCACTAGAAGTCCGAGAACAAGGATCAGAACTCTAAACTATTAAGGAATGATAGGATTTTGCCACAGGGCACCAGCATCAACGTGCGCTTTCCTTTGAAAGCTGCTGGAGGGATTAAAAAAAACATGGACACCAGGACTGACCATAGGTCAGTAGATGAAGAAACTTTTCTAATGCACAGTATTCAATGTACAAAGACAGGCTAAGATCTCACTGAAACGGAATATGTCTCATCTCCACTGCCAGTGAGCCTTTTTGCCTTTCAAATGTTCAGGCTGTCAATTACATTACTTTGGAGGAAATCACCATAGTATGAGCTGGCACATGAACTTTTAAAGTTCTGTTCAATCCTTTGCAGGTACTATTTGCTGTTTTTCCTTTTCAAAAAGGCAACCTATCTTCTCTGTCACTGTCTTGTAATGGTCAGCCTTCCATGCCTTTTTCTCCTTATTTGCCCCTTTACTCCCACTTTCTTTTCCAGATCCTTCCCATTTTCTCTGCTGGGGCATCTTCAAACACAAGACTGTGTGTTCAAATAACAACAAAAGCTGCACAGAAGTACACTGGCTTGCAGAGGTGCAGCTTCATAGTGAAATAGCATGTGTTACTGCCATGTCTACGTATCTGCACATTCATGATTGCCAGCTTTGCGCTACAAGCTACTGTTTTGTTCATGTAGCTTGCAAACATAAAGAGTTGGATTGGGAGATAATTCATCACATTTTTTGAATTCTAATCATGAAGTGGAATTGCAGTGACTCCCAGATAATTTTCATAAAGTTTCCATAATACACTGCATAATTCCTCCCAGAGGGGCCAGTGACACAGAAGAGCATGGGATATATCCCAGTTTGTAGTGAACTTATAATTCTGAGGATGTTTCTCTGTGCCTGCCAGATATGACTCATAGTGAATTAAAATGCACTGTTCATTCACATGCAGCTACTACGTACCTTCTACTGTCTAGCACTATATAGCCAAGTAAAGCCTGCCCATGTAGATAAGCCATTTGATAGCATTACTTCCATGAGAAAAGTCATGCTTGTATGCTGAGGAAAGATACATGCTTGTATCACAGATACTTATCTGTGATATTGGCCTAGGTGAAAATGTTTCTTTTTTATACCATTATGTCTAGCCAAGAATTCAGATGATTGGATTTTTTTTTTATGTTTTGTTACTAGTTTTCAGTCTATGTCATTTCTTCACTGATGGAGTACTCAGTTATTATGGCACCTGGACCTGTTTTCCTATCTATAGCCAAAAGATATTCCAAAGGTGTGTGGATTCTTACTGGATATCTCACGGAAAACACAGATTTAACTCTGAAGTCCTAAGAATGACTAATCATCATTTTTGGTCCATTAATCACATACATTTTCATTGTTGAAAGCCTCTTCCCACAGTCACTACCTATTTTAATGAGATATTTCACCAGTCTAGGAGAATGCTGCACAGGTTAGGAATACCTCATGAGAATTCCATGAGAATGAAGTGGAACTCATCCCAAAATAATGCTAACATAAATATTTTAAAGTGTATTTAAAAACATCTGCGATACTTTCACTTTTGAGATGGACAGTGAGATTATTTGCTGAAGGAACTAACAATCAAATCTGGAGGTTGGAAAGGTGATCTGGAATTAATATATGCAATATATTAGTGCAATATACAGTGCAATTTGTTGCACTATTCTTGACATAGCTTTTCTTCAGAATGTTTTCAAATCAGGGGAAAGCTTTTATATTCTATCTAAATTTCATTACCTCAGAGATGGATACAAAATAAAGGATGATGTTGAATGCGAAGGAACCGTATCAGTTAAATTTAAATCTATGACTTATACTCATCAGGGAAAAACATGCACAGCATCCTACTGGTTTGTGCAGATGTGTTGTATAGTTCTAATAGCAATCTTTGTCAGCTCTAAATAGAGCCAAAACTTGAAGGCAGCCTGGAGGATGTTCGTTTAAACTGGCTCTAAAGGCCTTTACCATAGTTTTACAGCATTTGCACAGATTAGATCTAAATAGTTTTGGAATTTCTGGTTCACAAAAATAGAGCAATTTGAAAGTTTTGTACCAAAATATTTGAGATCATTGTTCATACATGTAGTTGGGCACACACAAGAGAATTTAATATTCCTGGCTGTGCTATCCTACAACTGACATGAGCCAAGGTCTCCTTTTCCTGTTCCTGATGTGTTGTTCAGGTAAATGATAAAGATCTAATGAATTAGAGCAAAGACTAATAGCTAACAGATGTACAGATGCTATCCACTCTATTAATTAATGCTGCTGTACATTATGTGGAACTAATGCAAATTACTGCTTGTGGAATGTTTACACATTGGAATTGTGCTTTGCAACTCAGTGAGCACCTCAGTGAAAATATTGTCAATATATTAGAAAAAGTACTGTGAAATAGCTAGTAGGATACAATCGTTGTGGCATTTATTCATGACCTACAAGTCCTATTTAAGTCTCCTTGATTATGAATTTTTTCTTCAGACTAAGACAGCATTTTATCATTACTCTCAAAAAGATAATATTGAATTTTACTACAATTAAAAATGATAAATACATAAAAATAGTTTTGCTGATAAAATGTTCTTCAGTCTCAGAAGGCTTATTTAATAAAGTATCTCTAGGAAAAGATTAATATACATAAATTGAGGTACTTTTAAAATTCATAATCTGTTGCCAATGTGTCATTATATGTCAAGTTTTTCAGGTTGCTAAAAATTATGTTTTCATTTACTTCTCAAAAAAGGTGATTTGCACAAATATTACAGGGAATTGCTTCTTTTGGTATTAAAATGATTCACACCCAAGCTAACATTTAAAGGAAACTTAATCATGAATTGCAAATTTCCACTGAAATGAGCCCTGTTTGGCTGATAGTTTAGACAACATCCAGTTGTCTTTTTCACATAAATATTATGCATGCTAGAATAGGAATCTTTGCATATCTTTTCATAATGAGAAAATTCATTTGAACAAATTAATTGTGCATAGTTGTCTTTTTGACTTTGACCAGTGTTTGACAGTTGCCTGTATCCAACACAAATGCTGGAGCTGATCCTTAAGGTGAAGAAATGAGAAATGTTAGTAGTTAAAAGAGAAACATTGAGCAGAACAAGTGTACTTCACCTAAAGCAAAGAGTTTAGCTACTGTAAGTACAAAATAGTGAGAAATGATAAAATCTGTAGCAGAAATAAATACAAATTTGGTGTAAAATTGTTTTTATACCACACACATGACCTCACAAGAGTAGGAGGTCATAATATTAAGACACTGTGCAAGAGCAATATTTATTTTGGTACAACAGATTATCTCATCTAATAACCAAACCCAACAAGTTAAGCAGAAGTATATTATCCTGATTAAAAATATATACCTTTTGAAAGGCTCTGTGCTAACCTGCTTATTTAGTGTTTATTTTGTCTGTCAGTACGTGCTTGTAAGTGTGAAATTCATTTATTTCATTCTCAGCATAAACAGAGATGTATCTGCCCAGCAATATTAATGGGCAAAGCAATAACAAAATGCTATGCTGTTTTGCAGTAAGATCTTCTTTTCATTTTGTAGATAAGCTATAGAATGAAGTTTGATTCTGAAAACTACCATCCAGTCATTTGTATTAAATACAGTATTTCAATATTCTATGTCACAATTTCTGTAATGGTGGTTTTTTTGGTCATGAAAAAGCTAATTTATCAGAGACTTCCAGTCTGAATTTAGAGTTTTATAGTAATATTGGGGTGCTACAAACTGAAAAGAAAGCAAACAAAAAACACAGTCTGCTGCAATGTCATTTTATAAAATACTTATAATCCCACCTAAACTCTGGTAAACGGTAAATTAAATTCTCATTTAATATAGTCCAGAACTGCTGAAGTCTTTGCCAGGATTATAGAAGGGAACTACCACTTGAGATTTGGGCTGCCTTCAAGGAATTTGTTAGCCTAACAGTATCAGAAGTTCTGGGATGAGATTATTTATGAACCTAATTGACAACCTACACTGGTTTACCATGGGAGAGCCAACGAGATAATCTAATAGGGGCAAAGCTACCCTTAACATGGAATTGGAGAAGGAAATTATTTGGTTTGAATGCTTTCAATCTTCTTGAATTTATAGTTGCCTTCCTGGGATTTTAACCAATTTGCTTAGGAAATGTTATTTTATTTTTAAAACTCTGTTGTGTCAGCATCCACAGTTTCATCACAGTGCACTGTTTAGAATCTCTTTTTAAACATGATAAACTGCCTGTCAGACCCGGCCTAGCAATTGTCCTGATGCAAATTCTGTTTCCTCCCCAAATGTCTGTCCATATGTTTAATATAAGAGACTTTGAGATGTCTGTAATTAGGGTCAGTTCAGGATCCTAAGCCTGGGTTCTAGCTTTGTTCTGCCAAAGTTTCCTGTGCTCTGGTTTCTTGTCCATAAAATGAGATTATTTCCTGTCAGGACAGTTCTGAAAATACACATACATATACGGTGTGAGTATTCAAAATAAATATATTTTTGCATTAGCTAGGTTAGTCTTCTATTTACCTATGATATTTCTTAGCATTTTTAATAACTAACTACTCCCTAAGTGCTCTGAAATTCTTGGAGGAAAGCATTATTAATAAGTCTTACTTGCAGCTTTTCTGCTGTTGTTCTTACATAGATATTTTCACTGATTCAGGTATGGTATAAATACTTGCATTCTTAACTTGCATTGTCATCTGATTTCCTGGACTGTAAAGCTTATTGATAGCATAAACTAAACCATAAGTATTAAGATTTAATGCTGAGTAAGTAGAATTGGTTGATAGTTAAAGAGCTTAGAATAGCCTGCTGTAGCTTCAGGTTGCTATTTCACTAGCATACACAGAATTTCTTCAGCTCTACTCCTCATATGAACCCAAATTAATCCTGTTTTGACATAATCATTTGATCAAAAAAATGAGCTGCTAAAATGAAAGTCTTTTTTTCAAAAGAGCATCTTATAATTGTGTGAAAAATCATCGTTTGAGCTTTGGTTAACTATTTTAAACTAGTTCAGTCAGACAGCTTCTCAAAGCTGTGAAGTATAGCTAAATTTTTAAATTGATAAAACTAACTTCTCCATTTCACATTTCTTAGTATTCATTTACTAAGGAGGTTAATGTTTACCTATATTAGGGAAGAAATTGCTTTTCTGTCAGTTCCACTTTCCCCTCCATAACCTCTCCCTTTGTCCTAAAGAAAGTGTGAAGCTGTGATTTTTTTATATTCAAAACCATGGCTTTCACATATCTGAGCAAGCGTTTTTGCATTGCAGAACTCTCCTAGAACTTATATGCAGTTATAGAACCATTCCCAGAGCTTTCTGCATGGTGACTGCCTATGGGGAAATAGGAGCACCCTTCTTTTATAGAGAGGTTAGTGTGTTCGGTTCTCTGTGGATTTGTGGTCTTCCATGCTGCTCTGTACTCATTTTCTCCAGCATTCCTACAGTCTGTTCATTAATGGCAGTGGGACCGATATGGATCTAGATAGATATAGATGGGGGCAGGACAGAGGAGAACCATATAAATACAGCAATTTAATTTCCAGAGATCACAGAACCTTGTGAAGAAACTGGGGATCTCCAGGTCCATCTCCTCTGTGACTGGTTGAGGTTCTCACAAGCTCTCCATCTTTTTCAAGCTTTAATAGAAGTAAGGAACTCCCTTTTCTGTCTCTCAGATATAAAGAAGACAGCTCATAGGAAGCAAAACAAGGAGGGCTGAAGATTGCTTTGAATGCATATCTTCCACTAACTCAGTGAAACTTTTTAGCTGTTGCTCTCGGCAAAAACATCTTACCACTCTCAAACTGAGTAATCTATTTAGGCAAAATTCTCTGGCCCAGAGCTTCACAGATTTTTAGAGGCAGCAAACACACATCAGTACTTTCTGCAGTTACTTAGTTTAGCGGTAGCTGTAGGGAAGCTAAACAGCCAGAACTGGTAGCAGTGTCTTTAAGACATTTTCTCCAGCTCATACTGCAGAGAGTTTTGAGCACTCCTTCTCTGCCGTCTCTGGGTTTGCCCTTTCTATTAGAAAACTCTGATGATATGTATAATTTAATACAAAGGTGGTTGTAGGGAAAAATAGATAAAACAGATGTTCAAGGCTGATAGAGTGAACGGTATGGAAAATAGAATCAGTTGATAAGTGTTGAAGGGGTGAGATGGACAGTTGGGAGTATTAGGCATGGAAGCAGAACTCTAAATTTGATATGATGGAAAAAGGAAAGCCAGAGAAGAGTTCAAAGAGTGTTTGATCATTTGCATCAGAGCCCCAGGCTAGGAAGGTGATGTTAGCTGTGTTTTCAGTTGGGTTGAAGAAGGGACAATTTCTGTCAAGGAGTATAGAAGAGAAATGATTGTTGTCAAGGTGGAAGTTTATAATGAGGTTGGTATGTTGCAATTCCTTTAATCAATAAGCAAAAAACCACTTCACGTTGATAAGTTTGGGGGCAAGGATATCAGTTTTGTTTTCTCCCCTTTAAAATTTTATTTTATCCAGTATATCCACTCTCATCTTTACTGGCTGTATGTATCTATAACAGGTTTTTCACTCTAATTATTTACTTTCTTGTTGATGTTTTTAATATATAGTAGTAATGTAGTAATTTTATTTTCTTACATGTTTAGAAGCAGTGCACATTCTTTATTGTCCAAACTATATAGTAGTTTATGAGAATGAGGACTTACTACTGTGATCATTGCTTCCCCTGCTCCATTAACCTGAAAAAAGCTCAATTTCTGGCAAAATCTTAATCCATTCCAAAATCAATTTGATGTCTAATATTAATTAGTTTTTGTAGTGTTCTTCAATAAGATATGGTACATGATCTGTTAAGTATATGCACGACTTCTGTGGAAGAAGACTGCAGAATGATTCTAGGAAATTATGGGGGGAGGTGTTGTTTGTTTGCTTGTCATTTTGATTAAGCATCCCTAATCAATTCACCTGTAACTGAAAACTTACTTTCCTAGAATAATATACCTCTATTAATTTCACCCCCTCAAAACATTTCTGTTTTATATCGCTTCTCTTCTGTCAAATATTGTCTATTTTTTATTTGGGTTCATCATTCACACATTTAATTTATGAATGTGAACCTTAAGCTGTATTTTAAAGACAATTCATTCTCCTCTTGACTGCACTGCAGCAAAATCTGAACTCCTAAGCTAATATTAACTTGTGCGCTGAAACTGCTGTTTATTCAGTGTATATATTGTACAGACTTATTCCTTCAGATGTTTTGAGTAAATGGTGGCTCAAACAATTTTCTGTTCTTTCTTGTGTAGAATTTCAATGTGAAGTCCCTGAGACACTATGCAAAGAGACCCTCATGTAGATTTCTGGCATGGAAATCTCAATTTTACACTAATATTTTTATTATCATTGTTATCCATGTGACAATACAACCTACAGCTCTTATTAATAGCTATCCTTTGCTAACTTGGAAATATGATACAAGTTTGAATGGTATCCCAGCATCAAAGGCTGGATGTAAAGCTAAACATATTAATAAAACCAAAGTACAGTATTTTATTTATTACTTTCTTAGATTTTTCTAAGGCAAATTAAATTGCAAACTAAAGTAGTGTTAGAATAACTTCTTTTTAGTCTTATATCTACACTTTCCACTGAGACAAATTCAATCCCTCTGAATTCACGTGAAGAACACAGGATCCAGGTTTCTTCTTCCTTGAATTAATAAGTTTCATTTGGTCAAATCAACACTGATTCCTTTTTTTTCCTCTCAAAAAGGAAGTGATGCCAATTGGCTAGTATGAGACATATTAGACTTGCAAATGCTAATCATATGACACTTTCTTTCCTTCTCCATACCCAGTTTGTCCCACAGGGAATATAAATGACTGCCCCCCTCCCTCATAATAACCTGTCATCCAAGACATTATCTTTGAAACATTAGTGGCATCCTTCCAACAGGCCATAAGGTTACAGACACATTTTTTAATCATTACTTTGCCCATTGCAGGAAGCTGAAGTCACACCATTTAATGTGTGCTCATGATAAATTTCACCTTCTTGTATAATAAAATGGAAGCTAATGAAGCAAAACACAATTGCGGTGAATCAGAGAGCAGTAGAACTAGTCAGGAGAATATCCACTTATTGACATTACCAAACATATCTTAAATGCAGTGACTTTTAAACCAATTCATAATCAATTATTAAAAAGGGGCTGGGGGAGCTTATCATTGGCTTAGTGAAGAAGAATACTGTAACAGACCATTAGTTATTAATTAATTGACAGTCTCATTGCTTAAGGGCTTTACATTTAACAAGTTCTTCTGTACTATGTGACTGACTTCGATCTACTTTATATTTCATCAACATGCAAAAGATGACATTTTATTTTTTCTGTCTACACATTTGAGGGGGAAAAATGCTCATGTATTAGCAATTTGTCTTAAAATATTTCCAATACAATATCAATTGGTTTCATAAACAGTACGGGAATTTTTAAAATAGAGATAGACATAAGAGTAGAATACACCTCTGTTCTTTTACTGTAGGTATGGTTTATGTGTTAATCCTGTCTTAAGCAAACCACAAATTTCCTGAATAGAAACTTGGGGGGAGGAGGGGGGAGGGAATTCAAGGAAAACAAAAGACTACCACAGAAGTACCCAGAATAGAATGTGTTTGACGAGAATGATTAAGAAGAAAACCTAATTATTCTTCCATAAATTATTGTTTTACTTAATTTTTACCCACAGTGTTTAGAAGTATGTATTTTTTGTTATTGTTTTATTTCCCATCCTTCCAATTCAGAAGCAAAATACTATTTCTCCTATAGTATCTAGAAATAAGGAAGGCCGAAAAGCATATGTTCAGGAATGTAATGCTTTGCTCACCTGTGTTCATTTCATTACCAGAACACCTATTGATATTTAGCAAGGCAAGTTTATTGGGAGGTGCAAGAGAGACTATAGCCACTCCTATACATGTGACGCAATAAATGCCCTCAGGACACTATAACACAGCAGCAACTATGATTGTTCTACCCACACAGCAGATACATACAGTTTTTTGTTACTAATAGATTTTTAAGATCAGGTAATCTTTTGGTATGAAAGGAAATAGAATTGCTCTGCATCAGGGCCTATGCTGTTAATTCTCATAGGCTGAGATCAGTCCTGGTGCCAGTATCTAAATAAATGACTTCTTGGGAGGTAAGCAGGGGAGGAGGGAAGGGACAGGTTGAAGCTGGTGCTACCAGTGACTCAATATATGCTCTAAGATAGTATATTGTTTATTAAAAAAAGAAAAAATCATTGTGTTGGTGACTGTTGGTGCTGTCTCTCACAAAAATGAGTGGTTATATCTGATGATGTATCTTTAGGATTGGGCTCATGTGGCGTCTTCTTAACCAAAGTCACAAAGTCTGTTACAGCAACCAGAATAGATCATCTGACACAGTCACAGGGTGACTGCAGCATTTTGCCATTGCTGAAAAAGGAGTCACCTTCTCACCTTCCCTCCTGGTCATGGGGTCCTGCTGCTTCACTTAGCTCACCTCTGAGAGAGCTGATTCAACTTGCTATTTTGGCAGAAAATTAATCAAGCAACAAAAAAGAAATATTTCTGCTGGGTTAGTGAGCTGTATCAGCCTGCAAAGGTGAGATGAGTACCCAGCCAGAGCAAAGTGTTGGAAATGCACAACTGAGGGAAAGAACAAGGAGGAATTAGGAGATATGTGCAAAGGACCCAAGATCACCCTTTTCAACAATTGTTAGCTTGGCATGGTTGCTTGCCAACACACATCTTTAGCATAGTGTGAGTTGCTGTCCAGTTTCCAAGACACTGGTTTGGAAAGAACTCTTTTTCTTAGTTAAAAAGTACCTAAAAGTGCAAAGAAAAAACTCATTAGTGAAAGGTAATTAGAGAGGTGACACAGGAAAGAAAACAGGAAAAAAAATGCCTCTGGGACCCATGGAAGGAAAACAGCACATGTGCAGCCTAGTCTAAGGCCTCAAAATATAAAAAGTACAAAAGAGCCTTAGATTTTCTAGCACAGTGCATATATCAAGACATTGGAAATCCTGCCTAACATGAAATTAAAATGCACCCAGAATAGGAGATGATTTTAACAGGGAAATGAACTTGAAAAGGAGGTAGAATAGGAATCAGAGCATGTCAAAAGGTTAACAGTTAGGCTAAGGAAGCTCATTTCCATACAATTTCTCTCTACTCACTTGTGCAAAAAGAGCTTCTCTAGAGGGCAGTTCCAAACAAGAACCTAATTTTAGGTGTTCTGACTCACCTCAGGAGGAAGCTAATCTCTCCATGTACTATGAAACAGGTTGAGGACACTAAGAGACTAACCTTAGGCTAATGTTAGCCTTTATGATTGCCTTCCACTGACTTCAACAATGTGCAAATGAAATTCTGATGAGCGTATGAATAATCAAAAATGAATCTAATTCAGTGCAGTTCTCAAATTCATTCAAAACTCAATTTTGGTAGTTTTAATGAGAGATTCTAGGATTTCAGAAAATGATTCAGAAACCTTAGAACAGTGCAAATTGTACGTGTTAGAAACAACTTGTATGTGTTGGCATTAATTCCCACCCCCTTCCCCAAAGGATAATCTGGGAATGTTTTTAATGAGGCAAGAAATTATCAACAGCTGGAAGATAGAATGGGGCAGTGTCAGCCAGTAGATACTAAATTTTTTGGAATTACATCTGTTTATTCTAGCTGTGGATTTGAGCTGAATAACCTAAATTCTAGGAGAGATTTTTTTTCCACTTTTGTATTCAAATTTCCTAAAATTTTATTGTCCTCACATGAGGGTACTTGGATCACTAATATAACTCATGTATTTTTACTTACTTTACGTACAATGACTTTGCTTATGTTACTATATGGTAGGCTTTTGTGCTGTGATATTCTCTCTCCTGATAATGCAAAAATTAAGCATTGTACAACCTGGTCAGAAATTAAGTAGCGAGGGTACAAACTCTTATCCAAAATCAGAAAGAAATTCAGAATATACATTTCAGCTCTCTCTGCACAGAAACCCTAATCCATTTTTGAGAGATTTCATGATGAAATTCATACTTGAATGAGTTTTAAACACTATTCTTCAAAAAGTGAGTGTGCAGATCTGTCTCAAAATAAATATCATGATCTATGATTTGTGAACTGTAAACAATTTAGACTCAGAGTTCCTACCCTCAGGATCAGATTAGCTTGCTCAGTCTGTTTTTTGTCTTTTTTGATTTATAAGTCTATCATGCAAATGAGTTCTTTAACTATGATTGAACAAACCACTTCAACACATGCTTAAAATTAAGTAAATTACTGTTTAAATTGAAAACTAGAACTCTGGAAAAAAACTTTCTAAAATACATTTTCCATGAAAGTTTCAGGATCAGCTTGTATGAAAATATTTTACAAACAAATGTTTTAAAGGGAATTTAACAGACAGGAGAAGGAAATCCACTGCCATTTCTGACAACATGGAAATGAGAACAAGACAAAACAGAAAGCAAAATGTTAAATGTATCTTGGTAAGGCTACTGCCTTAGGTAGGTAAAGCTACCACCTTAGTAAGGTAAGGCTAGAGTCTTTTTCCCCTTTCATTATGTTTTCTAAAGAAAAAAATGTCAGTGATGTGGTGTGCTATGGTTCAGGAATTTGTAGCTTATAGCAGTATGTCACCTCAGATTTAGCTTTCCCTATTTTTCTTATAATAGCCTATTCATGAGGCCAAGATAATATCTTTTTGCTTTCTGAAAAGAGGGACAACTTTCAGTCAGCTTTACAAAGCTGAAATTGCTTTATAGCATGTCTACTCTAGTTCATGCCATGCTCTACTCACCGTATGTTAAAATTTAATAGTGATCTTTTAACATCTGCATTGCTTTACAACTGCTTAGGAGTGTGTATATCCACATTTGTAAGTAACTCCTTGAGTCTGCGAACACTCTGTACATATGTACAGATGTTCAGCTGGACTAATTGTGTGAATGAAGTTTTGTATATACATAAATTTTTGCAGATCAGAGCTTAAATATGCACTCAGCATTAGGTCTAACCAAAAATAATTTCTTCTGCCTAACGAATATATTCTAAAAAGAGAGCTATTTTTCATAGTCATCAAAACTGTTCTTTTTCTGGTTTTACACTTTTGATTGATTGAAAAAAAAATACGTCATTAAGGATTTAGTAACAGGAAGCCTCCAGGTTTATGATAGTACTAAAAATTGTTATTTGAACAGGCAGGACTTTTGAGATTCCCATTAAGTTTTTATTTTAAAAATGAAGAAAAGACTTCCAAAAAGGGTATTGTTTATTTTTAAATCCATCTACTTATGTTTTAACACCAGATTTTTCAACTGTAAGTAAAATTTCAGTCAAAATAATTTTCATAACTTTTGAATATTTGACTCTTACTGAGGGCCAAATCTTCTGACATAAACTGGCATAGTTCCATTGATGCTAAGTTGGCATCATTCCATTGTATCAGGTAAGGATCCAAAAGTGCTATATATTCCCAGCAAAAATGTCATTCCCCATATGGTATGAAATTAAAAACAAAAATCACACTTCAGTAGCTTTCTAACTTTTAAAAAGTCTAAGCTTTTTAAAGAAGCCATAAAATAGGAAGATAATAGGATAGCTAAGACTTTCTAAACTTTAATTATAAAGCAAGTACCCCCAGCAATAATTGTTATAGAGGACTTCAAGCTATAACTGTATCCCATAATTGTTTACTTAGTACGTTCAGTTTTTCCTAACATTTCATTTCTTTACAGAATATCTTCTATAAATACAAAACAACCTGTTTCTTTGACTCAATATGAGGAAAATAATGAATCATTTCATATAGTGATGTGCTGAAGATGGTATGAGTATTTAAAATGCAGACAAAATCTAACTTTAAATAGAATATCTATGCCCAGAATTCCAAAAGTGGCTAGTGATTTATGAGTGATTTATTTAGTGATTAACAGAAGTCTGTATGAAAAAAATTAAGTCGTGAACTCAAAACTGAGGGACAACTTCTTCCTTTCCATTCCTGTTCACTGTTCCTTTTTGTTTTAATGGGAGTTTTTTCTGAACAGTTTGTCCCAGATTTTAAATCATAATGTAATTTCACTTATCAGGAGAGTATTAAAGTATAAGTGTCTATGAAAATCAATTCATGCATCACTGTGTGGGTAAACCTGATCATTAAAAATTTGTTGCTTTTCAAATTTATGTTCATTTGTGTTTAAATTCTGTGTTCTGTGAAGTTCTGTGAAGTTCTGTGATTTCACTCTTTTGTGCCTTGGGTTAGAGCATTGACTTGTACACAGTTATGTGTCTACACAAATATTTATTGATGTGTGATGTTCTATCTAACTCAGCAGAATCATTTATCTGGTGCTGTGGAGTCAGAGTTTGGTCTCTCCTTACTAGTCAAAAAGTAAATTTACTTAAAAGAATATCTTCCAAGAAGAAAAATACTTTTTAATGCCAGACAGAGGCACCAAAGTGTCTGTTTTCTTATTTAGCATTGATTTTGTAATCATCCTTAATATTCCTTTTGCTTTTCAGTTCAAGAAATAAATTAGAGTGAAATTCCAATAATGCACCAATCTTTCTCTATTTTCTGTGTGGATCTCTGAGCTTGAGCTTGAGCTTGAGGCAGGATCTGACTTTAAATTTCGTCTGTTTCTGCTTACACCTGGGAGTGTGAAGGACTGCTCAGATTTGCATTTCCCTTGTTCAAGTCAGTGATGAATCTAGAATTTGGGGTTACAATAGTTTCCATGCTCTTTCTTATGTTAAAGGGCATCTTCTAAGTAATATACAACTCTTTCTGACACCTCACAGGAAAGGAAAAAAAACCTGGGATAAATTGCCTTTAAAGCTTATGTTTCTGCTAGGAGGCCGGGATCATATAGTTCTTCCAAAAGCTTCTTGCATGATCAATTATCCTAAACACGGCCTCCCAGAAGATGTATTCACAGACAAGGATCATGTAGCTTTGCTGTTGAACTATCCATCAAGCCATGTTTGCTGTGCCCTCGGAGTCAAATTACGATCAAGAGTGGTAAGGTATGCAACACTGTGGCGTGAAAAGAAGGTGACACATTATGCATGTGTGATAACCGAGCTGTACCATGCCAAATGCTGTTGGCATGGATATGGAATAAGCCTAAAAAAGTGTAGCATCTTTGTTTACTTTGTTATATATTAATGCCATTTTATTCCATTTCATATCATTCATCATTTCATACCACCACAAATGAATATATTTATTTGTGTAGGACAGAAAAAAATGTGCACAAATTAACATAATCCTGAATGAATAGGAATATTAAAATCATGTGCATTTGATTTCCAATCTGGCAGTGTGTTTCTGAGGTTCAGATAGCGGATGTTCTAGCAGTGACTTGGGAAGCATTTCTTCTGGGAAATAATTTAGCCACATGCTTGTAGTCCTTGGCAGTAAACCAAATATAAGCATTGGCTTATAGTTAAGCATATAATCAAGCATGTTTCTTAAAGTGGGAAGAATTTAACCACTTTAAATGATTTACTGAAGTGGAACCCTTCAGTCTAAAACCTGGTTATTTTGATTGCTTTCTGATCTGACTCCTGGACCTTAATTTAAATTCAAATATGGTGTCTCTTATTTAGCATAATAAGCACTCTCTTGTCATCATTCTAATCATCTTTATGTGGGAAAATAACAATAGTACATCTATTAGAATTGTTCTGAATTTAATTGATTTAACTGTTGTCAGGTGAAAGCATTTTCTATCAAACTTGATGCTTAGCTGCATTCAGTTGATTGAAGACTGCAAAAGTTTGTGGACAAGAATGGCCAGCACTTGTACTGGTAGCCTGTGAACTTTAAGAAGTTCAAAAGTTTGGTTTAGTTTGGATATTTACCCAATACTTAGAGTGAGACAGTCTTTTTAGAATGAGAAATGGGCTTGAAATTTTGCAAACTAGGAAGGAGTTCAAATAAAGTTTCAGATAAATTAGCAGATTGGAAAAGCACAGAAAAGTCAACAGAGGAGCTTTTCTCCTGCTAGGCTTGTAGTTCTGGCCTAGCTAAAGCATATATAATTCTCTCTATTATTTCTGAACGAAGTGGCAGACAGGAAGACACCAGTGTGTGGAATGATAAGCTGCTTTAAAATGTACCTCACTGGAAAAACAAGGAATTCTAGCTCCACTTTCTTCAAATTAAATTCCCCCTATCCTGCCTAGAATAGGGTGAAAAGCATGTGACGCATCCCACTTTCTGAAGTGTCCCTGGCACAATTTGTCCTCAAATGACCTGTCAAAATCTCAGATATTTTCCCATCTACACAATATTGTTACCTATTTGCAAGAAGCAATTTGGAAGAAAAAATTGCCAATGGCTCTCATGAAGCTCAGGAAGTCTCTAAGCCACAGATTGTTGTAAACGGTGGAGAGATACAGCAAAGAAAGTATCACTAAATGTGTGCCATGCCAATGTTTTGCTTGGGGAGTCGGCAGCAAAAGAGAACCACGTTTCTAGGGACTCTGATGCTCAAGCCCGGAGTTTGTTTATATTAATTCAGAGCTCTTTGCTGCGTTTGTATGGCATGAAGCATGTGGCTATGGTTTAACTTTGGTCTTAAGTTGCTGCAATCCAAAATGATTTTTCAGAGTGCTGTGACCAAAGAGTTGCCTCAAGTAATTAATGGCTTACCTCACATAGCTAGTTCTGCATTTGTTCAGCTTTTTTGTGGAAAGGAGGGCCAAACAGTGCAAAATATTTCCTATGCTACAAATGGATACGTGCCTTGTACAATTCAAGTTCTTCCTATGGACAGGATTCAGTCAGGAAACTGAATTGGTGTTGTTAGAAAATAATGGAAGTATTACCTGTCATTATCAGCCATCAGAATGGTAATTCCTCTCTGCTCACATCCTTGAGTCTATTTGCATAAACCTGGGCTTTATTTCCTGCAAGAAATAAAGTGGAAGGAAAGTTAGTAACAACAGAAGGCCAGTGCAAGTGACAAAAGAAAAGGTTTCTATACTGTCATCATAATGATCATAAAGTTTTAAACAACTGAAAGTTATATCACTTGTGTTTAAATAAAATTCTGTGCTTTCATTTAAATTTTCCTCTTAAATGTACATAATATTCTCTCTACCTGAAGAGTTCTGGAAGACATGTGAAATAGCATTGCCTTCCAATCCTCTGTCTACTCTTTCGTTTTACTCTTACTTAGTGGGAAAGAGAAAGCTTGTATACTTGTTGCTGTCCTCATTGTTTACATTTTTTCTGTTTATGTGTGATTTCAGTGCTTTGAAAGGTAAAACACTATTTACCAAGGAAAAAAGATGCAGTATAGAAATATCATGCAACCTTGCCTTTCTACATAGATTTTGCAGCTTTGTCATCCAGCAAAGCTACTTGTACAGTTCCAGACTATTTGAATATAGCTGCCAGTCACAATTAATCAGGGCAAGTTTTGTGGTGATTTTGCGTAGTGAACAAATGGGCAAGAATGACACCAGAAAATATGTTTCATTTATAGTTTGATTTAGACTTTCAACTTGCATCTGCTGGGGTGAAAAGCTAGTTAGTGTGTCACCTCTCCATGCTACCTATATTTCTTCTCTTAACTTTGTCTTCATACTAATTTAAGTCTAAAAGTCTCCTATAATATTATTGAAACATGCTCTTCCTTTATCCAAAAGCTGATTTAACTTTTTGTATAGGCCACAGATTTCATCATGTGGGTGACTGTGGTTGCAGAATAAACTTGGATGATCTTCATCTTGTGTCTTTTGGAAATCTTCAGGGTTAGTTGAGCAATCTTGCTACTGACTCAATTTTATATGTTTTATTAACCTTCAGAGCTTGCATGGAAAGAGATAAATACTAAAAGATTATTCTTTTCTTGGGTCAACTGATTTTAGAGAAGATCCTGTGTCTTACTTGGCCTATCATTTGAAGTTTTTTTCCTGCACTTGTATATTTTTATGCCATTGCCAACAGACCTGCATTATATATACGGAGAATTCCTGGTATTAATATTGCTAAGGATTGTAGGAGTTAGTATGTGTAGTGATCAAGAGTTATAGCTCAGCTGATGATCTCCTAACTAGTAAAGCTAGAAAAAATTGTAAATGACTGACAGCATATCCTGTAGCCATGCCCACTTTTTTTTATTAAATGTTAATTAGAAGTTTGTCATTTGAAACCGTATTTCAAACTGTGTTCCCAATATAGCGTAGCTCACAGAATAACTTATGTATTGGCTAGTTGATATTTAAATGGAAAAAAATCCAACATTAGCATCCAACATTAGCATCCAGCTAGCAAACCGTAAAGTAAATGACCATACACATAGGTATCAAATTACAGTAATTATTAATTATTCAGCTGGAAGAGAGGAGAAAGGAAAGATTTTTATGGGGTCCTATTTATGAGTGATACACTTGAATTTAATGCTACTCAGTGTATTTTTTAGAAGGAGTCCCAGATGGATTCAGGGCTTTAGTGGAGCCTGTTCGAGAAGTGTTGCAGGCAGCCAACTTCCGCTGATGTCCAGGGCCCTTTATACTTTGGATTATGGTTTTGTTTTCATCTTTTCTAGTGTTTGTATTTCTTCAGTTGTTCAGGGCCAACCAAAGATGTATACCTTATTTGTTCAGATCCGTGTTCAAATCAATCTTTGGATCCAGAAATAGAGAAATTTTGAAAAGTTATGTTAGAAAAGATAGCATCCATCAGGAAGAAGTTTTCTAAAACATTGGTGGATATGTTATAATTATGAAATCAGAGGTAGAAGATATTGAGATGTAATGGTACGTAATCCAAACACTGTGTGACAGTTAGGCTAAGCTTAATGTAACCTATGATCTGCTAATTTAGAAAAAGAAATGAGATTTCATTTCTAGCACACATGCTAAATTCAATTAAATCTAACAAACATGCTGACAGCGTACTTTTCATTTCCTCATTCAGAGAGAGCCCATGCATTTAACCAGTTTAATTGTTCAAAATAAAGCAGTGATGGGTACCGTACTAAAAAAAATTGCATACAATTCTGCAGGAACATTTAAAAGACATGCTGCAGTAGATAACACTTGGTGCACAGTAGAATAGTTTTGAATGCTTGTGCTTCCTCACTAAGAAAATACTCATTTCTCTGAAAAATAAAGCAATTATTGTTGGTGTATTTTAATCAATAAGGTATAGAATAACTTATAAATGCTGTTAAAATTAATAAATTAGGCAAAAGGATCATTAATTACAATGTATAGCTGGAGTACAAATAGTGATTTTACATTCAAATAGCTCCATTTTGCATTTGGATCCAAATTTGTAAACTCCACTGAAGTCAATTTACTAGGTATTACATACATTATACTGTTGTTACTATTGTTCAAAACAGAAGCTGCCTTATCTTAGATTCTGTTTGTAGACCTATTTGCACCTCCATTAATTAAAATAGGAGACATGCATATATTCCTGAAGTTAACCTTAGATCGTAGGACTAGGAAACACCTCTTCCTTAGTCATTTACTTCAGCTTCCTGACCAAAAGCAAATTCATCTTTTTATTATCTTTAGACATCCCTAAAGATCATAGTCTTGCCATTTCCTTGTTCACATTGGCTGCAGGGAATCAGATCTAATGATTATGACTGTATTAATAAATGAACCAGCTCCAGGGAATGCTCTCCAGCACTGGATGCTCAAAATATGAAATGGTGGGCTCTTTCCTGCACCACTCATTCAGGTCATGATCTAGAGGTCTAAAAAGTTCATTTTCCCCTCACTGTATTACTCTTTTTCTTCCTTCCAAAACCAAACTGAATCCTATGTACTAGTAATTCTAAGATTCAGATAAAACTACTTTCCTGCCAAGTCAATAAACCCTAAGTGAATACTGGATTTTTAATGCCACTTCATAAGTTATTCCTCATAGTTTGCATTATAATTCCTACCCAGTATGTTTGGCTAGATGATTTTTTGTTGTTTCAGAAAAGAATAAATGAATTAATGTTTGGTAAAAACTATTCCTTTTTTTTTGTTACAACAATTACAAATAGAATTGGCCAGATCTTCAACTCATATAAATGCTTATCACTCCAAAGAAGTTATTTTATGCTAGTTGTAGTTTAACTTTGTGAAAAACAATCTAAATGTTTGTTCTGACTTTTTCTAAGATTTTGTTTGATTCAAAAGATGGAAATGAAATGCGCATCACTCAAGATAATGGCACTGAGGGACAGATAAACATGTTGATTACAGACTCTGTTCTTCAACTTACAATTCTACACCCTTGATGATACAGTTCAGGAGTGATCTGTTGATTTGCCAGCAAAAGCACACTAAAATGAAACAGTTCAATACACAGCCAACTTTTTACTTAATTTCAAGCTTTTTAATTGAATGTCAGTCAATTACACAGTTATAATCCATATCTTATTTCAAATACAAAGTACTATAAACATGCATTTTAAATAGCACATTTTCTTAACTTAAACCATTTTCCTTTTTAGAAACCTTTGCAACTAAGCAGTAAATTGTGATTACGGTAACAACCACAAAACATTTATTACTTAATGTGATTATTTAAATGTAAATTTTAAAAAATCTTGTTTTCTATTAAACCGACATTTCCCAACATTAGATCCTTTTCCAGAATAAAGTATTTCTCACTTTCTCATATAAATAAGATTTTTTTTAATGGTACCTATCATAGGACTTGAGTATCTAAGTAGACAAAATCACAATAGCTCACCAATCTAATTTACTCTTAACCTCACCTTTTCCACCTTGTTCCATGTCCTGTTTTCTTCTTCTTAGCTGCTTTGTATAGTGTCTGTAAGGACACTAATTTGCAGTGAATTTTCAGCTTTGTTCTGAAAGCCAAGAGAGTTGTGGTCAATCTAATATCCTCTGACAGAGGATCTGAAATCTTTTGTTCTATTTATTGAATTAGCCTACCTTCTGCTCTCAGGAACTTCATTTTTCAGATTGATAGCTTCACAATTAATAAGAAAGAGAGCAACTGAGGGAGACAGTCTCCTCACAGAGAAGTATCTGTGAAGTACATGGGAATAACATTTTCTAAAGGACTTTGACATTTAAGGCAGAGACCATGTCTTTGGCCTCGTAGATTGAAAGGATGCTAATAATCAAGTTTGTTGTCCCTAAGTAAAACGAATTTCAGTAATTCATTTTGGCAGTTTTCAGTGAACAAACCAGGGCCAAATCATAATCCAGGAGGATAGGATACAGCTCAGGTGTATATACTATGTACAGTCTCGGGTGGAAAACAAGTTTTTTCAAAACTTTAATCTATTCATCATTCTACAGTGCCAGGTAATCCAAGTGGACTGTTTTGGTGGTCTGCTTAGCATGAGAATCCCTCAACATAAGGTGATAGGTTGGAGGATGTTAACTTCAGCAATGTTTAACAGAATATTTTCTCCTTCTCACTTATGTTGTCTCTGTCTTGATGAAATCTGAATTTGTATAACTGGTCTTTGCTTAGGAGCTGATTGCTGTGAGACACTGGGAAAGGTGAGACCTGAGTGTATTTCATACACTAGAGATAAAGAAACAGCATGATAGAATATCACTTAATATTGGCATCAGAGTTTATGGATTCTCACAGTTTTTCCTCAACAAAAATATTCCTATAAATATAGCTATTAATCTTAAGGATGCTTATCAAAAGAATTTTGAGGAAGTCCTAGTTTTAATAGAAGAATTAAAAGGAAAAACAATGTGGATATTTTATTTGTTTCTTAGATTTTTCCTTGTATTTATGGAATAATTATGGAATGGAGGGATTACGGTTCTCTTAGAAAATCAAATATAAAATTCTATTGATGTCTATTATTATGGAATAATAATATGGAATAATATGAAACATTAAGGAATTGATGTCCAGATCACATTTTTAATCTGCTTTATGGAACATTTGAGATGCAAACACAACATTCCACTATTTGTTTGTAGTAGTCCTTTTAAACCATTTAAGGGAACATATGCATTACATCTGAAATAGTTAAAGTTCCAGCTGACTAAACACTCAATTTCCCCATCCACTGCAAAGGTCTATGAATAAACTTTGTGTACCATGTAAAGTGAAAAATGTGCATGACATGGATTTGCCCTTTTTCATTTAATATAGTATCTGTCTTATGTAAATTATATATGTTTCAGATACTTCTGTATTAAAGAATTGTAGGTGGAGGGATGAAAAGCCTTCTGCATAACATTTCTCCACAATATGTATTTATGGGCAGACAGGTTTTATTATCAATACTTATTTTACCAAGTGTGAATTTATCAGGTGGAGGTTTCTAAAACTTCCTACATATCATGAAATCTCAAGCATTACAAAATATATGGCTCGAAAAGCTATTGTGAATGCCAATTAGTATTTGCTCTAGTGAAATATTATGATGTCTAGGTGTTCTAGAGGAAAAATACAGAGTTTATTATCAAAGTAAGTGCAATATTTACTTCTTTTTTGAGATGAAATCCAGTGACATTCTTAAAGCATTATTCTTTAGTTATCAAGTTTTTATCAACTATAGCTAAAATGTGTTCTACCCCATCTAAGCTGTTAAATAAAAGCACATTCATCTGGGCTTCAAGTGCTTATTCAGAATCAAGCCAGGATGAATTAAAACAGTATAAGTAAGAAACAGCTGTCTGACTTTGGAAGACATGAAAATGAAGTTCTGGTGCTGATGATGCTGAAGTAAAAAGAATTAAATTTGCATTGTGAAAGATATGTGATTTGCTTTAAAATAAAGTGCATGACACTAAGCATTCTGAATGTAAGTGGGCTGATGCTAGAAATGTATTCTCAGAGAGAAGAATGATTGTGAATGAAGAATGATTAATATAAAAAACAATTTCACAACATGAGGAAAAAGTTAATCCACATTCCTATTAACACTTCACCCAGGAAAACCAAATCATAAAATTTGATCTTACTTTCACTGAATTTAGTGTGTTGAGCTTAATAGAAAGAAGACCTCATCACAGCTGAGTCCAGCACTATCCCTGCTGCTCTAATTAGACTTTAACAATATTAGTTTCTCTTTTCCTCATCTTTACTTCATTTCCCTTGACTGGAGAGCAATTTCACCAAAATGTAGCAGACTAATCATTAACTGGCAGCAGTGTATAGACTGAAACTTTAAATTGACAGTCTCAGCACTAGAATACCAGAAATTTATAGAAGCATAGCCATTTCTTCTGCTGCATGTGTGTGTGATAATTGTTTTTCTGCTCATTTACATTCAAAAGTAATTAAACTATATAACAAAGCTGGGTACTGTAGTCTTGGTGTAATGTGTGCTGTTTTGAGGTTATGCAGAGATTCCATGAAAACATCACAGTGGGAACTGTAGTTCCTTTGCATTGTCACTTCCTAAAAATTTGCAGAAGTATACCCTTGAAAAAATTAGGTCACACAAAACGTGGCCTAAGGGTTTCTTCTTTCTGTTTTCCCCAGTGGAGCACTGCAGCTGATGCGATAAAAAACGTTCTACATCAGTAATTTTTGGAGTTTATGTTTCCTGAAAAAATTGTTTGGCTTATGGAAATAAACCATCTTTTTCATTCAGTGGGAAAATTTCCTTCACCTTCTTTCTAGATCTGATTTCTTGATATAAATGTGGTGGTGCTTCAACACACATACAGGTGTAGACTAAGTGCTGGCAGCTGTAATGATCTTCCGAATCTTCTTCAAATGATTACAGTTGCATGTATTGCATATATTAAAAAGGCATCTAGCAGTGATGTAAGGAAATGATTACAGTAAACGTTGTTTTCCTACTGGGTATTATAACTTATGTATAAATAAATACAACTGCAAAGCTGATAGATTTTCTTTCTCATAATATTTCTTACCAAAGTCTGATAGTGTTTCATGGTCAATGTGTGCCTTTTCCAGTTACAGGCGTAATGGATGGTTGTGATCTTCCTGTACCTTTGGTGCTGCAAAAAAAGTTATGGAGTAACAACACAGTTAATACTTTTCATATTAAAATTAAGCTAATTAATCAGTGTGGTGGGAAGATGGGGGTTAACTGCCTCTCATTTAGGCTTCTGTAACCCGTTAACTTACACGGAGTGGCACGAATACAGCTGAAAGCAGTGTTAGGCTCTTCTTTCTGAGTACTTCATACATGCTTGCCTTGTTTGCTTCTTTAGGAAATGCTTTGATATAAATAAACATGCTTTAGTCCTGATTTTGCAATCACTTATACACTTACATAACAGTTTCCTGAATCAAACCTATATCCATTTTTGGTACCAAGAACTGCTTTTTATGTAGTATGAGATTTATGTTACTGGGCAATTTTGCATGAATTTTGTGGACATCCGTTTTCTGAAGCATCTGACACACATACTTAACATTTTCTCTCCTTTATATCTCCCTTGTTGTATCTTCTTCCTTTTTCAGAGTTTTTTGGGGGGTTATATTTTTTCTTTATACCTTGCTTAAGCTTACAACATTACAGAGAATTATAAAACCTAATTTATGTTTGTTGTTCACTTTGCCTTATGGTCACAGCATTTTTTTCTTAAGTATTTGGAAAAACCTCTTGCGAGTATGACTCAGAAAGACCATCTTTATATATTTTCTGTAGAGTGCCCAGTACAATAATATCTTTAACTGTTATTGTAATATAAACAAATAAGAAAGCAAAGAATAAGCTTGTATCACTTTTAGATCACTTATTACTTCTCTACAAACATAAACAGCCATAAATAAATGAAGACAGATGTAGAATAACCATATGTTAGGAAGTTATTTCAAATCAAAACACTTAAAACTTGGCACTGCAGATGTATTCATGTAAATCTGTATTTAGTCATTTAAGTAACTGGCCTCATGTACAGATGTTCTGCTTCACTGCAGCCTTCATTTGGGACCTGGTGAGGGCTCAGGATCTGCCCACTCAGGTAGCTGCCTAAAATTGGATTCAGGTGCTTAACTTTGAGTGTCTGTGAAAACACTGGCCCAAGTTCACAGTGTAACAAAAGGTTTGTCTTACAGCTTCCTCATTGCTAGCTGATGTACACATATCAAGAGTGCCTCTCTCCATGAGTAACTAGTTTGATAGTTAAGTGAAATTTTCCTGAAGACGAAAGATGTAGATTTGAAACCATACAGGCTGAAGAATGCTGTACTTGTTTCCTGCTTCCTGGGAGGGTGCCTCACCGCTAGTTTTTCATATAAGAAGTAAGGCAGCAGTGGCCCTTGGTCATCAGGCCCCTTTTTGCCTGCCTTCCTAAGAATACAAGGCTTATGGGGACACACTGTTACTCTTTTCCATCAGTCTGTTTCCCCTGTCCCTCAACTCCCATTACTTTTGAACCTATTGTCCAATTTCAATCAAACTGGAAATGCGGCAACGTTTCTTAAAAAGTAAGCATCTGGGTAGAGGGGAGAGATCCAAATTTGTGCCCACGCTGAGAGAAAGATAGGCAGAACTTAGTCATTATATTCTGTGGATATATAACATATACAAGTGTGTATTAGCTGGAATGTCAGAACAGGCCTTAGCTTATACTATCTTTTAGCTAGTACAACTTATGGAGAACTTGAATTATTATTGTAAATAAGTGTAGCAGAGAGAGAACACACATCCATGGGAACCAGGTGTCATTACTAGCTTGTGACTCAACATGCTTTTAAAGAAAGCAGTCAGTCTCACCCAGTTCTTGGTAGGAATGGTAGTAGATGTCTACCTTCAGGAAAAATTCTGGGCTGCAGCTCCCAGGTAGATACAGACACTTGAGTCTCAGAGGAAAAAAAGATTTTTGTCACTCTGTTCTGCTTGCTGTTCCCTGCTGGCTACCTCTGTGACACTCACTGCTCAGCCTTTCCCTTGCTTGGACACTGTTCCTGGGAATGTAACCCCTACTTTGTGGAGTGAGGCAACCCTAGTGCAAACCTATGGATTCTCCTACAGAGCCTGTGTGACAGAGGTGAAGTGTTGCAATACCTAACTTGATCTGAACTTTCCATTCTGATTGCAAGAGACTTCTACCATCATCTCATCTGCCCTGTGTCTCTCTCTGCCTGTTTTCATAGTCATGTTCCATGGCTGCAGGTAGTCAAGCCCATCTATTACCTGAAAATTATGAGCGCTATTATTGTTCCTCTCCTATAAAATCATGTTTTCATCTTATTGTACCATTTCCACCAAAAAGATGGGATCATTACCCCTTTTTAAGCCAATCTGACCTGCTGGATGTGGATATGTGACAATAGTGAGGATATGTAAATAAACTGATATTAGCTCGATTTCTTCCACATCTTCCTGAGGATTTTGTGACAGTGATTATATTCTCACTGCCAGATGACTTTCAGCAGTTTCAGGAGCTGTTGAGGCAGATGGCTGAAGCACTAGATCTGATAACAAGTATGCCTAAGATGACTCATTGACTCTTCAGCATTTTTTGAGATTAAGCAGAGAGGAAAGCTTATGCTTCTATATAATGAGGGTATTACCAAATCAGCAAGAGATCTCTGAATGACTCTATTTCTGATCCATATGATTTAAAGGAAGGCAGACAATAGAAGAGGAGGGGTCTCGGTCTCTGGGAGATTACTGGTTACCTCTTCTTTCATGCACCAATCAACAGCTTTGCTCCACCACCCCCATCTTTAAAAAATCAATATGTAAGCAGATAGCATACGCTTCTGTAGGAGCCTTGTACTTATATTAATACAGTTGACATTCCTTCTCATCATTTCCCAAAGTAAACTTGTACGTAGGTGAGTTCTTACTCAAAACTGTAAAGCAAAGATATTATTAGGATCTAACCCAGCTAGAGAAGTGCAGATAAGCCTAGCTACCTTTTCACCTTGTTTTACTACAAACAACAGTAGAAACTCACCAGCCTCAGATATAACATATCTATTTGTATCTAGTGTGATATTTTAAATTGCATTATGAAATAATTGTGCTAATCCATAATGTATGTACTTGCATAAATTAGAACCTTTATGGAACACACTTAAGAAAATTCATTAGCCAAGTGAATGTTCTTGGCTTTTCTTCCTCCATTTTCATCCTTCATTTTTCTTTGTCTTTTACTCCTATCATGTCTACATGCTTGTCCTTGGGACAAGAATTGTGTATTCTGCTTACCAGTCAAGCACACATTAAACTTTGATTGTTCTAGGAAGAGTAATTCAGGAAGCACTTTCCAGAAATCACCATTCAATGATGAAATTTTGTGGTGACTCATAAGGAATTTTGCTCACATGAATTTATAGACTAGTATATGTTATTCTTTTTCCTTAAAATAACATCCTGTGGTTTCCTTCAAAACTCGTCATTCTGTATTAGCTGCAGTTTTTCAAAAATGCTCAGTAATATTTTTCTGACGCAGTGCGTTCTGTTACTCTTGAGCCAATGCTTCCCAGGGTACCAATTCAGCACTGCTGCGGCAGAGTCGGATCAGAGACCTTTAAACCCACAGCAACTGTTAGCATAAAACGATCTAGGAGGTGAAACTGCCACCTGTGGCCTACTGGAGAGAGGCGATAAAGGAATTTTGTGAGGTGTTACTTCTCTCTGTTTCCTCTGGAGGCTGACTGTATCCACAGCGCAATAAGCATTGCAGGCAAACTGCATGACAAACAATTCTTGAAAAAATCTCCCATTTAGATATTAGTCATGCTGGCTTCCAGGCTATCTTTTAAATGCATCCCAAATGTATTAAAAAACCCTCATGACTTCCCTTCATAGGAATGGCCATTTCATTACTATTAATGTAAAGCTAGATCTAATGTAAGTGTGTATATACTCACAGATCATTCAAGTGCAAGAAAGCATATTTTAGTCACCACGGAAGATCTTTTTGGACAACTTTTTACTTTTGTTCTTGCAAAAATGCAAGCTGAGAAGTGTTGAAGCAGTGCACTGCAGTGCTATTTAACTGTTTTCCTGGCTGTTAGTAAGAAATCTCTAAGCTAGTGCAAGATGACCAAGAGCATTCAGCTGTATCATTTTCTTCTCTTCTCTTCCTCCCTGTCCTGACACACATGTACCTATATACTTGTGTGTGTGTGTGTGTGAACTGTTTTCCTTTTGAATCTAAACAGGTGTGCACTTACCCGGGACCAGGGGTGGAAGGGTTGTTAGCTGAGAGGAATAAATAAAAAATTAAGATCGCACTTACAGAATGTAGCAAGCTTTAGATACATTTTCAGGAATAGAAGTGGTCATATTTGCTTTGTAATGCCTGGATTGGCTGAGAGTAACATATCAAAAAATTTCTGATCTTACATCTTAAGGTCCTGGCACAACAACATGTCAGAATAGTGAACACTCAAATAAACACTGCAAGAGAGATGAACCTGCTGTAACCAGTACACCCTCATCAGCCTATAGATGCATAATATTTGCATCAGTTAAGGACAAATAAAGCAAAATACAAATTGACCTGAGAAGCAAAGATTCTTTTTCAAACCTTACTGTGGTGCAGGCTCACTGTTTTGTAATGAAGTGAAAGTGTATTTTTAAAAAGTATTACAAACTGAGCCAGAAGCGCTGCATTGTTAGTACCTGAATCTGTTTTGTACATGAAGGCACCCACATAGATATCAAAAGGTTATTACTTGTGTGAAGGAGGGTGGAATTTACCCCACTGAACATGTCATGTATCCTGTTCACATACAGAAAAGGCAATTTTATTTCTATGCATAGTCTCGAAATAGAATAGTTTAAAGGTCTACTTCAGTAAATGTGCAAAATCTGGTATGGCCTTAAGAGATTATGTGCTTAAGGATGATCACAATTCTACAGATGTAAGCAATATAAGAAATAGCAGCTTTTTTTTTCTATATTCATGAATGCCAACAGTAAAATAGCATCATGGACATAGTAAATCAGAAAACATGTTCTGAATCTTTTTCCTGTAGCTAGGATCTATGATTACTTTTTATTTTTTCAGAAAAACACTATCTAGAATGGAGAAAAAGATTCTATATTAACAATTTTTTACTGGAACAAGACCATTTTCTGAAAATAATGAACATGAGCAAGTTAACTGTTAATAAAATAAAAAATAAAAATGTATATTAAAAAAAGTTTTCTCTTAAAACATTGTCAAATATATGAATTATTATTTGATCTCAAAGAAACTGCTAGCCATTTCCATGTTTTTATGCATGCTTCTTCTGTGCATTTACTTCTTTGATTACAAACAGCTATATTTAAGCATCACAAAAATGTTTGTTTCCTTCTAACTTGTATACCACAATCCTTTTGTGAAAGTGTTAGGGGTATGTTTAAAAAATACAGTCTATAAACTATGATACCTATCACATAAATGGCATAGTAAATAATGATTTTATTTTGGATATTAAAGGATGTAATGTTATAAAATTGTGTAAGTGGCCAAACAAAAACATTTTCTACGTATTGCAAGAATGTGTCAGTTTGCTATATCTCAGTAGGTGGTCTTAGTAGTGGGAGAGGTTACTGGAAGAAACATGCAAATATACTCTGTCTTCGTACAAACCTGCTAATGTTATCAATAGCATTTTTGCTGTGGACTGAAGATACAGTGCTTTAGATGCATGGACTTGCCCAGATGCACCAGTGAAAAATTCTTTGGCCTTCCCCTTAGACTGAAGGGCTACGCACACCTATAATTCTTACTTTCAAAGTAATGACTACTGCAGTTCAGTTTCCTTCAGTTTTTCAAATCCAGCAGAGTGATTCTTCTTAGACGAATGAAAATAGCAGACAATTCAGGAGCTGGCAGTATCAGCATGCTTCACTATTTCAGTCCCTGCAGTAATCTTGATGGCAAGCTGGACAGATAAGCAGTCTTACTTGAGATGGCTGAATGTTAGCCATTATTGAGATAGGTTATGCAATGCTGTTTCACAACATGCCACCAGCCAACCTCCCTTTCACTGATTTATCTCAGGAGAAATACATGTTCAGAGAAAAGTATGCTTCCTCAGTTCATTTAATATCAGTGAAAAGTGCTCAAGGGTTCTTGGAAGGAAGATATTTAAATGCCGATATTTAAAATAACATTTTTTTTAAAGAAGCTAACTCAGAACAAGATTTGAAGAACTCTGTAAGCTATGCTGGAAAGCTCTCATATCCCCCGTTCTTCAAATCTCTCATTCTTTAATTACTACTTCATAACTTCAAAATGGCATGAAAAACACAGAGATTGACTGTTGAGGATGATTGTATGATATATTTTCTTTTTGCTGAGCTATAGTCTCATGACAATGGTAATATGTCCTCACTTAACTGTGTGCCACAGAATACAAGAGAGCCTTTTTTGGCATACCAAGATACAGTCTCTTCAAGCATTACCTCAGAAGACTAAACTGCTGCATAAATCAAGGTGCATAAGTTTCTTATGACCTAAGAGATTGGATTTTTCGCATGTAACTTCCATGTAGCTTTCCTCATAAATCTGACTTTGATGTAAGAAGATCTCATGCATTCAAGCATGCAGCACTGGATGCCACTGAGCTCCTCCTTTCTTGAACATACCTGAGATCCTTTTTAAATAACATGTCAAACCACAAAAGGTAGAGATGTAATTTAATGAAGAAAACAGGTGAGTGTTTTCCAGTTAGAGCCACTAATGAAATAGCTCTCCATATTCACTTATCTTTCTTCACGCTTAATGCAGGAAAACTTTTGAAAACATAAATTTTGAAAAACATAAATAAGTAAGAGACAGTTTGGTGAGAGATTCCTAAAGCTTTACCAAAAAACATTCCAGTCTGCATATGGTGTATGTGCTGTTCCTATATTGCTTTCAAAAGGCTTCAGCTTTCACAATTCAAAAGCTGTGAATTTGCAGAAACACCACACCTAGGGGATGCAATTCTCTTTCTCTTTTATCTGTTTTACATTCTTGTAAGTAAAGACTACACATTATAATATATTATAGTTGTGTCAAAAAAATGGCTTTTTTCTGTTTGTTTGAAAAGCTGTTATAAATTCAAATGCAAGCTTTTCTTACTGTAAAATGAATGGCTGTTAACTAGCTTTTGGTGAGCATTTATTGTGATGTCCTTCCTGTTGTTCATAAAAAGAATGCAAATTCATATCTTGGGAAGGCTTTCTTTCCTTTTTTTTTTTTTTTTTTTTGATCTTTCATAGGCATTGATACAGTTAGAAAAACTCAAAACGAAACAGTAATCAGATCACTCAGCTTGCCTTTTTTTAAATTTATTTTTAAAAACATAGTAGAAGTAATTCTTCTGACCCTTACAGTACAGATATTTGGAGAGGGGAGGGTATTCTTTTCTCTGTCTAACTTGAGGATAAAATAGTACATTTCATTTTCAGTGCTATCTGTCCTTTAAGCTACATAAATTCAGTCTTTGTCCCATAGCGATGAAAGAAATCTTGGCAAGTCCACACAGCCTTTCATAGCCATCTCCTTGTCCCTGCTCAAATCACTGCTGAAAAGCTCTCAATTAACTTAAAGTTCTTGTTTATTGCGCTTAATTAGAGAACGGAAGAACTGGCAACTTCAGGCATATTCAGCAATTTATAGGCATGTCTAGCAACTTATTGCCAAAATATTCATGGGAATTTTTCAACATATTGACCTATTTTTGATATGGTTGCATTCTAATGACAATGATGGGCTCACCCTTCTATCCCTAAGTTACAAAAGCTGTCATTGAAGTCATTCAGTTGTCACTGAAATTTTTGATGGGCAAGCTATGCCAGACAGGGTCCTTAAATAGTAATGATTTTGAAACTTTCATTTTGAAAAGTGAATTTAAACACAATAAATTCCATTACTGCTTGACAGACATGCAAACACACCAACTGTTATTAACAAAAAGTAATGAATTACTGAGCTTTTTGCTTGTAAAGAAAAACCCAGGGCTTCCCCTCAGCAGCATTCTAATTACATAAATAAAAAATATTCCGAGGGGAGAAGGAAGAAAGTTTGTCAAGCATCTTGATTTTAACTATGAATTAACTTGCTGTTAAAAATTGGCTATTGTGTTGTATGATTATGTTTTCTACTGAAATCAGTGAACATTTTGGGACTTTCAGCTTTGTCATGTTAAATTACTTTATACAATAAAGAATGTTTATTCCACAAAAATTATTTTTTGCATGTTTTTCATTCCTTTTGCATTTTTTGTGCTATATTTGGATAGGTAGTTAGTGTGAAATAATATGCAAATATATTTCAGATCAGGCCAACAAGCTATACAAATTTTGCACACACAGACGTGTTTTCTAGCTAACAAACAGTAGTTACTTTGTACTAGCTTGTATATATCGAAACAATTGGAAGAACATCTGATTCACACAAGTGGTGCAACTCTTGTTGCACTTTAAGCATGATTTGTGACCTAATGTATTATTTTGCAACAGTAAACAGTGTATCAAGGCCACAGAGATCTCGGCCTCCAGTTTCTGTTCCCCTGTTGTTCACGCTGTTTATCTAAGATTATTTAACACTACTTTATTTGATATTGATCACTAGCACAAACACAGGTAAATGTCAAAGTCTAAATTCATTAGAGTAAAAGTAAGTAAGTATTTAAGTACTTAAGGAAGCAAAAAACTGGAATGATCTTTTCTCATTTTTTAACTCATTGGTCAAATATGTTTGCTAATACCATTTGTTACAAAATATATGATTTCATTTTCGTTTTAGTACTTCAGTTAAAAAAAAAAAGTCTGGACTTAGAATGGATTACATCTGATGTTGCTAACATTTCCTGGAAATGGAAAACTGTGATAACAGCTGCCATCCTGGCTTATTTTCAAAATTTCTTTTTAATACTGCAGCAATTTACAAGTTGTTGAAACTACCTCCAGTAGGCTTGCATCATTACTAAAAACATTGTAAGTCAGTCAAATGTTTCCTTTCCAGTCAGAGCACTTCCTCCACTTACTGAACTATTGACTTTGTGGATAGTATTTATAGTAACAATACTAACTTTAAAAAAAAAAAAAAAAAAAAAAAAAGCTAATTTATGAAATAAGCTAAAATCTAGATGCGTATGGAAGATGACAACAGAAAGAGTCTATATTTTACGTTAAAGCAAGATGTCTCTGATGAGAAATAAGACAATCTTGAAAGCATCCTATTTAGATAGACAATACAGTTATTTCATATCCAAAGCATATAGTTTTTTTCTTACAAAACCTATGATAAGCAGAAATGTTTCTGTATTAGTATTTGTTTTAAATTCTAAACATACATGCTTTCTTCATTCTCCTACAAGCTTTGCAGTACTGTAGTAATGTGATTAACGCTCAGTGTTAGTGAAAAACAGAGTGAAGAGCCAGGTTAACCAAGACACAAGGAACTCTAAATGTTGACAAGATCAACAAAAAGGGCTGTGCATATTCAAAGATTTTGCCTCCTTAAGCCTTTTAGTGCTTTCAGCATTAATGTTTTAAAGTGTTTTGAAAAATATAAGTTAAAGTTGTATTTGAAAATACAGGTAAAAATTTTAAAAATATACTTTTTCATAGTTTCAAGTCAGAGTGATAATGGAATTTTATTAATTTTTCAGCTAAAGTTGTGCCTCTTTCTTTGGTGTATGATAAAGCTTCCAAAAACACTGTATGTATGCGAGTTAGAATCTGTTACTATGCCAAAAAGTTATTTTTGTTTTGTATTAAAACAGATAATAATTCCCCTCATTAAATTTAAAACTGTCCGTCTTCATCAAATACTTATTAAGATTTAAGGACTTTCCTTACATTGTAATTTTTTTTATTATTATTATTTTTTTTTAGTACTTAAGGACTAGTAATTAAGCACTTCCCTTCATCACATCTGAAATGACTAGTGAAAAGCTTTGCCAGCTCAAGGGTCTCTGCACCATTTCTGGTTCTGGGATTAGTCTGTGTAGAGTGATTTCAGGTATTTGACCTTGAGCAACCTGATCTAACTTTGAAATTGGAGCTGACTTTAAGCAGGGGGTTGGACCAGATTACTCCAGAGGTTTCTTCCAACCTAGATTGTTCTATTAACTCTTCTTTCTGATGTTCTAGCTTTGGGACTAGTCTGTGCAAGGCTGGTTGAAGTGTCTGTGTGCACATGATCTACACGTGCCCTAAGAAACATTTAAAACTGGTATTTCTGTTGCTCTGAGCCATTGGGAATGGAACATAGGGTTTTCTGTCCTGGCTAGTAATGACCAAAAGTCATAACCTTCTGGTGGCTCTTCCTTTACCTGAGTAAAATGAATAAGCAGTATTCCTCCATTTCTTAGCAGACAGGAGGGTTTTAGAGTCTTATCCTGGAACTTTTCACAAACTTTCAATTAAATGGACGAGGAGACCAGACTACCTCCTCCTTTCCAGTGTGGACAATTTCAAAGGTGAATTCTGAGCCCCAGTAAGAGGAGCAGTGAGAAGGAGGCCTCCAACCTTGTACTGCACTGACTCAGTAGGAGCCTTTGCTTTCCACTCCAGTCAGGAAGCCAACTACTTTACAGCAAAAAAATCAATCTTCACAACAGACCTTTGGAAATCTTATTACACTCTCAAATGTACCTGAGCAGTGAACCTATGAGATGTGAGTGCTGATACATACACTGCAATCAGTATATCTGACATCAGCTTTGGTTTATTCCTTGTTTCTGATGCTTGTTCCAAGACGGGGTAAAAGTCCTGAATTTTGCCCCCAGATATTTTAATGTTAGTTTGTATTCTTTAACTGTATATTGTTCTGTGATTGACTCTTCTGTGGAAATATGATTCCATAATCAGTAATACAGCTGCACTTCACAATACCATCACTGTTGAGTTTTTTCAAAGTAATAATCTTGTTCAGTTAAGTGGTTAGTATGTGGGATTACTGTAATCATTTTAATTGCTCAAAAAGCTTGTTGGTTTGACTAGGATGAACTGAATTAGCATCTTAAAAGTGATTTTTACCATAGTTTAGCATAAATAGCACTTTTATTATTTACACTAAAAAGTTAAAAAAACATGATTTGTGACAGATCTCTTGCACAGCTTTGAGCAAGTCACTTTACCTTCCAGGGTGTCTGTTTCTCAAGATTCAAAAAGGAAGGAATGATGTTTATCATTCCAAGTAAAGTTTTGTGGATTTGTGTATAAAAATTCATTATACTGAAGCTCTCTGTTATTAACTAGTAGTGGTTCAAAAATTTCTGTTCAGTCAACAAGCTGAAATACATGTGTGTGCATATGCTTTCCTAACTTCATCAGTGAAAAAGAGAGGAATGGCCTTTGAGCTACAATCATTACTATTTGTCATTATACTTCATTACTAAAAAAACATTGTTTAAGGTGTGGACATGGGCCTTGCTTCACAGTCTCTTCAGAAATCTCTTAAGTATTACTGTTTTCTCCAAGACCAAGCATTCCTGAGATATTTAACATTTGCTGAAGTTCTGATGTTCCTCCAATAATAGGTGTATAATGACTCTAGTTTTAATTTTTGTTTTCCCTGAAATAGAACCTCGGAAACAGCCACCATCAAAAGCAGGCTTTCGTATCTGTGATTTACAGAGAGATACTTTGACATATTTGAGGGATTAAAAAACTCTCTGTTCAAAACCCAGTGCTCCTTGAAGTGAAATCTAATAAGCTGGAAGAATGTCTAGGACACTTTCAGATGCTAACAAACATCCAGAGATAAGAATAGATCTGACTGAGTTTTAAGGGTTGGTTTACTTTTCTCCTCCCGTCCAGGACTTAAAAACTGCCCTATCTATCAAGCTCTTAACACTCTGAGAGAAATCTGGCTTGTCCTTCTTTAATGTACTACAATTCTTAATTTGTAATATTACCATATTGAAACTTAAAAATGAAATGAAATGGAATACAAATAAGACTAGAATTTCCTTAATACCCTGAATCATGAGTAGAAGAAGCATGTCTAGACTCAAATATAAACCATATTTTAGAGCAAAATTCAAATCCTCCTTCACTTCCCTGCCAAAAGCTGAGTTCGACCCCGGAGGGTGTGAGTAGGGTTTCCTCGGCTACAGCAGCTGGCATCACCAGCACTTACAGCAGGGCAGGGAGTGCCACTCCTCGGCTTGGTGTGCTGGTGATTTCATCAGCTAAAGCAGGTCTTGACAGGTGCAAAGCCTTTTGCTTCACTTTTAAGGATCATGAAAACCTTTGGTGCATAATTTAGGAGACTGGGAACTAACTTTATGACCAGAAAGGGAAAATGAGATATTTTCCCGATTCTAATCCTTTAGATCTGTTAGTACTGTGTCAGTGCATTTCTTCTATCACAATAATAACTTTTGTTCTGAAAAGAGTTCTTGATGCATGCTGAATTTGCCAGACGTTTCACTTTGAGATGAAGATATGACAAATGTGCTTTCTAGCATTTTTTTATGTTGATATATTCTCCCTCACAAAGGACAACTTCATAAAGAGCTTGAATCAGATCCACATTCACACTTTACATATGCAGCATTTTTGTGGCTGACAAAGTTGGCTTTTCATCCAAACTAACTTGGAAATAAAGTCAAATCAAAGAAGGGCATGCTGAGACCGCTATACTTCGGTAGCTATTTTCTTCCAACTAATCATCATTATTATGGCTAGATATTTACCCTTAGGTGTGTTGAGCAGATCCGTCTGACTCATCCATTTAGTGCTGACATTCAGTACTAGGCTGGATGTTGTCCTGTTGGGTTAATCATTATCTTTTCTGTCTAAAATATTTGGTAATTCCTACAACTGCATAGGATAGCTATTTTGGGACTTATCAGGTGACTTCAGAGCTGACATAACCTTTCTGGTATTGTCCGTTGTAACCTGTGTCATGACACTAGCATGACTTATGGCTGTCTTGAGGATACAAACCTTCATATAGCACAGATGGTCTGTGGGAGAAAAACGGTGATGAAGATCTGTACATCACACATTAAGCTCTCCTTTGCAGACTATTATTTCCCTTATCATTGCTTCATTCTCTTAGGTACCTTTTAATCAACTATCTAAGGCATCATTTATTGCAGAAACTATGCATTATAATAAAGACTGTAATATGGGATGCTGGAAAATACACTTTGCCACCAATATTACCACCATGACCTGTTTGCCTTCTCCAAACTTTCTTAGCTCTCCTTTATGCGATATATCACCGTTACTTCCTTAGAGGCAATTTTTTTACCACTTCTTTGAAAGAATGATGAACATTGTGTAAGCTCATTAACAGAGCATGTGTGTAGGCTTAAAATTACAGATGATAGGCAAATGGCTGGAAAGTCAGTAATTCCTTTACATATTTGCCAAGACCTAGGTCAAGGTTCAGGGTTTCCTTTGCTCAAACTGGTGAAATCAGAAATACCTCCAGGTGTTTTGGGGAGTGCTGGCAGTGCACATGCAACGCAGTTATCTCAGGTGTTTTATGCAAGAGAAAACCATGCTTAGGCAAAGCTCCACTCAATATTAATGTGCTTTTCTTCCTGCATAATGTATTTTGTATAAACTAATTGTATTTTATTTAATAGCTTTCAGTGTTTTCTACAGGCTGCCATAATCCATTTTATCTAATATTGCAGTCATTTCAATTGTAGTAAATTTTCATATCATAACTCTGACTTCTCGTGCCAGTGAAATAAATAGTTAATATACAGGAAAGTGTTTGTGTGTTTAAGAGGAATCATCATAAAAATGTAATGCCTTTCTACTGAGAAGCCTGGTTCTTATACATCATATCTGTATTTGTGTAAACATTTTACAAGAGAAAAGAGACAAATGTTTATAATGATTTTGAAAAACTGAGATATGCATAATTAACTTGGCGTATGAGCAGCTATTTCAGAGTAAAATTCAGCAAAAGGATGATTTTTATCCAGAGTTCATCAATTCTATCTTCATGAGCATTGTTCTTCAGTTTTTCCTTGTAAAAAGCTCACAAACTTAAAATCCAGATCCTTGGATTTGGATCCAGGAAAGAATGTAAGGGGTATGGTGGTTGTAGATCTGCAACCCATAGGACTGGTGATGTAGAGGCAGCAGCAGGCACAAACCCTACCCCTGCCCTTGTGTGCGCCACATCTCTAATGTGAAAGGAGCCCTCTGAGAAGTCGATTCCATCTTTTTGGCAAATGTGTCTTTTGCTGGCCAGCTGAGCCTATCAATAAGCGAGCAGCATTATCGGAGATGTTCAATGTACGAAACGTGGGCAGGCTGCCGCCACTAACTGGAATGAGACCACTGGCTGATTTCACATGGACCTCCGTACAGCGTTGCGACAGCCGCTCCACCCGCCCGCTACCCAGGGCACCCAGGTCAGAGCATTTTGTGCTCTTAACAAATTGGTTTTGATATATGTCTTGGAATGTACTCATATCAAGATTGTTTTCAGAATATTGTTTTGAAACAAAATGGAATATATTTTCTGCCTTTAAATCTCTCAGCATTATTGCAGGCAGAGTTATTTCTTACTTGTATTTTTTGTTGTCATAGTTATTCACACTGGGATTTTTTTTTAATTATGCTATGTGTACATGAATATATGTGACCCCTGCTACTCCATGTTAGAGAAAGCAGCTGTAAATGTTACTGCATCTAAGGGCTGGAATAGTTTGTCCTTTTGACACTGACTTAATTTACACATTTTTCACGAGCAGAAATTGAATAGGTGCCATGTAGTACTTTAAATATCTCTTTTAGGTCAAATGACCTCCCCTCTATCAGAAACAACATAAGCATGTGAATATGATGTTTAACATGGAACAATCCCAAAACAATATGTATTGCAGATTTCAAATCATAACAAGTCTAGCTTAAGTCACATTTTGTAGATAAGCATTTATGCATCTGGCAGTAGAATTTTGTCCTAAATAAGCAATGTTATGAAATGAAGTAGTAATGGTCTTAAGAGATTAACCATCTAAGAGAGAGTCCATCTATATATTATAGCAAAATGTGGGGGGTTTTTTATTTGGTTTTTCACTTAGATACTAAAGTAATGAGTTCATGAATATATTTTAAAGGCATATCGAGTGGGAGCAGCAGCAGAGCCTTAAAGTGTTACTGAAAACATCTTGTTTTGAAATATAGCTGTTTTGTATCACAGAACAAAATTTCCAAAACAGTCATGGTAACTGGCCAGCAATTCTAATTCCCTATGTCATTATTTCAAAACATTTAAGAGCAAACGTTAATGTAACTTGTTTTTTGTTTTATTAACAGTTAATTCGGGTGACGGGATAGACTACAGCCAGCAGAAGCGTGAAAATATTGGAGATCTGATTCAAGAGACACTGGAAGCCTTCGAGCGCTACGGTGGAGAGACTGCTTATATAAACATTAAATACATGATCCCTACTTATCAGTCGTGCATATTAAACTAAGTTGTGTCAAAAGGGATGTTCCATTTGTGCTCTAAAAAACCTATATCTAACTCTGTGTGGCATCTTGTTAGTCATGCTTTTTTCTCTACAGCTGCTAAAATAGTGGCTTCTGGGGCATTAGACTGTTAGCACTACTGTGAACAAGTCTTTCCAATACATAAATAGTGCCTGTTCCTTTGATTACAATGGTGTACTGTGCTTGTTTGTTCCACGAAAGAATTGCTTCTTTATAACAGAACTGACTGGAGCAGGAATCAGAGTTAAACCTTCAGTTGTATAGACAATAAAACTATAATTTTCATACGCAATTCAGCAATTGCTGTTCTGTGTCCGCTTGCCCTGAGGGTGATGTCAGAGGCTGTAACAAGAAGAGTTTATGCTGACTGCTTAATAGGTGTTTGTCATGGAAGAGAAACACCAGTTCAGCAATGCCTCTCTAGCAGCTGGGCAGAATAATGTGCCTGACACACAATAAAACTGTTCAATGTATATACCAGTTACATTGGGAAACTTTATACAGCCCATTTGAAAGCTCTGTCATAAAATTAATATTTCTTTCACATTCATGATCTAGGCTTCCAGGTGTTTACCTTTTTATGAAATTTGGGTTCCTATTGGTTCCTGTCAGGCAAAAGTGTAGTTTCAAAGAAAAAAAAACCAAAAAAGCAAAACTTGAATGTATCAGATGGAATATGGAGTGTACATAATACATCACTCCCTAATGGCACTGCTAATCACGCTAAACATAATATATAAGCATGTATTTATTTAGAGGACCCTGAGTAGCAATGCTAAAGTCTCTATTGTTAGAGTAACCCTTTAGAATTTCCTACTCAGATAGTTTCTCCCTGCCCACCCATAACAGGGAATTGACATAGCCATGCATTTAAGGAGGCTATCAAGACTGACTTCATTTGTTTTATAAGCATTCCTTTAAAATGTACCTCTGAAAAATAAAACAAGTTTCATAATTGTCAAGGACAGCCATCTGAAAAATTGAGTCAGCTCAAAAACAAATCAGGAGATATGAGCTTTGTCTAAAAAAGCTTGAAATTTAAAAAGTTACAGACTTTGGACTCATTTTGTTTTTATTCTGGTTTCTGGGAGTTCTTAAGATATACACAAGTTGCACTTTCAAGTGTTTCCCTGTAATTGTTAGGACTTGAAATGTACTCTTTTGTGTTAGAAGCATGAGACTTTTTCCAAATGCTTGTCCGTGTCCATGTTCACACACTGCAAGGAGTGCCTGTGTGGGAGACGTGGCTCCTATCCTGCTCTGCTCTCTTGGCTGAGTACAGGAAATGTGAGGTGCACCTTACTGCCTGCAGAAACTTTAAGCTAGATGTGTCATTAGACTGACATTAGCTTTGCCTTATCCCATTCTATGGGCTCTTCAGCCTGAGGATTTTTTTTCTTTTTTTCTTTTATTTTCTTCTCTTTCCTGTAACTGAAGAAAAAGTTAGGAGGAAGATTTGTTTTCTTCCTGCCTCTTTGAGGAACTGCTGCATCATGTGATGCCACTGGCCATGAGAGCTCACCAGTCCCCTGGTTTAGGCACGGCTGCTGCAGATGTGCTATTTTTCCCAGGCTCTGGAAGAGCTTTTGCTTCTATTTCTTTTTTTCTGTTATTTCTGAATTTTATTTTGCACATTGCCAAGGCTTCTCTCAAGTCCCTAGAGTTTAGGCAGTGTCTATCCTGTGACTGACACACACCTGTGATGGATGAGCACATCAAATACACTGCCTCGCATTTAGGGTGTCTGTAAATCTTTCACCTCCCAAACAGAAAGGAATGTGAAGCCTGTCTGTAGGCATATTTCTTGGGAAATGCTACAGCTTTGTCTTCAAAACTTGCAGCATAGAGTCCAGAAGGATACTGCAGCGGGGCTATGACCACATCTGCTCTTCCAAAATGCCTTTCTAACTCTTTCTAATCTCTTTCTAAATAGAGCATTTAGGGATCACAGATCTAGGAGCTACTCCAGAGAAAGGTCCCAGCTGAGAAAAGTCTGTGCAAGCAGGGCCAGCAAAGGTAGTAAACATAAGAACTAAAGGGGCTCTAACTTCCCCTCTCTGAGGGGTGGTCTCTTCTCCCACATCCATCCTGGCAGTATCCATAGAGCCTTTGCTTACAGTTGCTCCTTCCATTTCACCTCAGAAGACCCCTGTCTTTGTCCCCTGCACTGATGAGCCATAGTTCTTCTTTTAATGGCCCCTATGGATTATTCTTCTGAAACTGCAGGTTTCCACAGTAAGTACAAAGTGTGCTGGACAACTACCGCTCAGAGGGAGCTGAGTTACTCCACTCCGAAACAAATCATATAATGAAAAGTTTCAGGCCACCTTTCATTTCTTAGCTATTTATATTCTCATTCTTAATAGAAAGCCCAGTACCGCTCATATGCCTTAGGTCAAGAAACTCCTCAATAGTTGGCTTCAGTTCCACCACCACCAGCCAGGCTCTGGCTGCAGAGCTGCCTGCAGAAGTGGCAGTAAAGGAAAGTGCTCTCGTCCCGGGACTTCCCCGTCCCACCGTCCTTCTGCGTCCCAGCAGCACTGCTGAGGATGTGATTATGTTGCAGGCCCCTCCCCAACTTTGTGAGCCTGTTCCCTGACCCTCTCTTTTTGCATTCCCTCCCCCTTTTGCTCAGCCAGGACAAGAATAGTGACTGACAAATAGATGTCAGGTGTCATGGAAAATGGGTACTTCATGCAGCTCGAGACTTGCCCAGACCCAATCCTCTCAGCTCCACTCTTTTTTTGGGAGATTCCTTTACAGGATATTGCTTCAACAAGGCTGACCTTATTGTAAACTGTTAAGGGCAATAGAAGCCATCTCCATTCATATCAGGAAAAATGCGTTTTACAGCTAAGTTCTTTTACTTGCATGTTCAAGTAGCCTCCATCATACTATTTCTGTGACAGGGCCATTGCTTTAAAAATGAATGTTCTCCCATAACCTTTTTTATCCTAGAAGCTGGATTGATAGAAAGAAAAATGAAAAAAACACAAGTTGGCAATTTAGGAACACCAAAAATAAAGCTATTTTAGGATATCATTTCTCTAAGTCAAACTGTAGGCCTGCCAATCTTGACAGTGTCCCTTTAAGCATGATCAGCAGCATATTTATAGGCAATTACAGCATTGCTCAGAGCACTTTATAAAGCACAAGATCAAGGACCCAGGTGCTTAAAGCAAATGAGTTATATTATGACATTCAATACACTGCTTAGCTATTTTACTGTGATCAAAGATGGAATTATAGTTTCAAAATAGTAACTGTCTCTCTTCTCAAGCTCATAGAGTTGTGGTCACCGATATTACAGGCAGCCAATCAACAGTTTCTAATTGTAATCAATTAAAAGGCATTCTGGCTCAGATTTTTCAAGTAGTATAAATTAAGCATATCTCCATTAAAGGCAGCCTGGCTGTGCAGAGCTGAAGTGGGCTGTGTCTTAGTATGAAATTTTTGTCTTCTGTTACTTTCTAGATGTCCAGCCACCACAAGGTACATAATGTCAGTAATGGACCCTGTAGGCAGTGGGCTGTGAAGTAAATTGTAAGTGCCGGTTTTCTGAAACAAATGTTTTGGATGTGCCAAGGTTATTTTGATGAACTTGTTAGCTACTTTGGATCAATTGGTGCTCATTTAATTACAGAATAAAAACCACACGCTAATATGAAAAATCTAGCTGTGACCTTCTGTGTCTTGTGTAACTCTCAAATCAGGGAGAGAAGAAAAACTTTTTTTAAATGACTCCTCTGCACAGCTGAGTAAGAGAATTCTTTCAGAGGTGTTATATTTTGGGAAATCCTCTGACATTTTTGAGAATGCTGGTGGATAGGATAAAGTAGTCACTGTGCAAACTGGGTCGTTGAATGATCTGACCTGTCTGTGTGAAACCGCCAGCATGAGCGGAGGAGGCTCCCGTTCCCTGCTGGCACGGGACGGTGGCGCCCGGGCAGCTCTCAGGAGGGACGAGGCCTGGCAGAGGCCTGGGCAAGCTGCCGCTGCCAGGCTTGGCTGTGGGGAGCTGGAGCCGGGCTTCTCACTGGTAACTTTCCAGGGCTTCAAAGAGATGGAGCTGACAAAAGGAGCTTGAAAAAGGCCTCCCAGGAGTAAAATACAAAAGGACTATGGGAAGCTTTAAATGGAGGGAAAGTAAAGGACTCTGGCTGGAGAGGGGGCAGGGGTGTTTGTGGGTGCAGGGAGGTATAGCTGCAGTCAAGCAGGGCAAAAAAAGCCAAGCCAGACACTGTGTGTTTTCCTAATCCTGTCTGGAGACCCTCTGACTTTCAGAAAAGCTCTCTCTAGTCTGAGGGGCTCTGCAGGCAGTGGGGCAGTTCACATTTTTCCACTGATATGTAACATCCTGTGTTTTCTGCTTTAAATAAAAGCAGTGATGTTTGCAGGAACTCTGTACAAAGCCTGTCTTCTTGCAACTGCTCGGAGCTGCTTTGTGCCTCCTGGAGACCGGGAGAGGAAGGTTCGTGCCCTGGCAGGACAAGACGTTCCCTGCACTGGCCCCATAATCCTTCCGGCACACAAGGGGAGGGAAGGAGAGTGCGGGGGCATATCTTAGCTGTGCTTGCTCTTGCCTAGCAAATATAGCCAGGGTATGTCTGTGGGACTCCTCGCTGGGAGCTTTCCCCTCCTTAGGGCTGTGGGCCCTGCTGAGGGAGAAACAGAGGCTCCTGGCACCTCTGGGACAGCCGGCAGCCCCCAGCGCGGCTTCTGGTGAGGCATGGGGGAGTTTGCCTGAGTCTGGGGGACAGCCTGCAGCCTTGGAGAGGGAAATGTGTTCTTTACAAAGCTGGAAGTGTCCCTTTTGTGATGCCAGTGTGGGTTTTTATCACGTAGCCCCACAAATACTGAATTTTTAGAGACACCCAGGGGTGAGTTAGGCAGCTAAAGAACTGCTTTGGCTGTGCTGCCCTGACAAACTGCCTCTTTATAAAACTGCAGGCTCTCTGTAAACTGGGGAAAGCAAATGCAGCAGGAATTTAAAGCAAAACGCGGGGTCAGTGAGCCTGGCGTTTGAGATCATGCTGCTCCCCTGTTTGTACTTCCCCATTAGAAATGGAAGTTCCTGATCTCAGTTGGCCCAAGCTGTGGCACTCGCAGGTCTAGCGTGTGCCTTCGATTCCTCTTCCTCAAAGAGAAAGGCAGGGGGAAGGGGAAGGCGCTGCTCAGATTTTTGCTAAGAGTCCCTCACAGAGACGGAAAGCCTCAAGCTGTGGAGGAACCAGCACCTTCATGGGAGAGGAAACACATGGTGCAGCAGCAGTGCTGGCGTGGCCGTGGCCAGAGGCACTTTCGGGACTGCACCCTCTCTGCTGCCGGCCCCCGTGGGCACCCATGCACGGGAGCCCTCTGAAACTCTGCAGCCACTGTGACCTGCTGCACCTGGCCAGTGAAGGTGCAGGGTAAAAGTAGCTAAAATGGGAACTAATCCTGCTGCTTTACAAATGCTGAAAGAAAGATGAAATCCCAGCCTTCTTCCTATATCTTAGTGAAGGTGGATTAAATGTGCTGAGGCAACAGGTAAAAAGAAGTCATTTAAGCAGACTATCCTTAGCATCGGGTGTTGTAAGCCTATCTCAAGCAATATGACTGTGATGGACCTTCAGTTTATTAAGACATATAGACAATCCAAACTTCCTGTGTTGATCTGCATCAGCATAATGTTAAAAAAAAAAAAAAGTCAGAGGCTGGGGCAGTTGGAGGAAGGCCACAATGACAGACAGGAAGGGTAGTGGCTGCAAACCCATCTGTCGCCTCAGCCTGCTCCATTCTGTGGCGCAGCGGGAGCGTGTCAGTCTCAGGGCTCATCTCTGCAGCTCTTGCACCTCTGTGGTAGTACCATACATGAACTACATGAACTGGCACCACCATCCTTAAGGTGAATGCAGGTAAATGTACTGGTGTTTTTAGTGACATACAGCATAGTCATGTGCAGCTGTGTTACAGCTATAAGCAACCATAAACACTGTAGCTCTGTTCCTTCCATGGGATCGTACCAGTCTACCATAAAATATTGCTCTTTGAAATTGGTAAAGTATTCAAAGCAATGGTGTAGACAGACTCCTCAACCATGAAGAAGCTCTAGGAGGTCTCCATATCACAGGCAGATCCTGTCTAGAAAGGGTACAGCACTTGGGCTCAACAGTTTTGACTGCCAGGTCAAAGGCCAGCTTTGGGTGGGTCAGGCAAAATTTATGCCCAGCAACCTCATGTCACAAACTGTTACGTTAAGCAGGAATGGCTCTTGCTTTAAATGTATGGTCTTTCCAGTTCTCTGTCAACCTTTAATTTATTTTTTTCTGTGCGTAATTCCTAAGCCCTTTACTACGGAGTAATTATCAAAGAGCAGCTCAGTTTCCTTTACTCTGGCTCTAGGAGCAGGGAAAGAGATCCTCACATCTCGCCATCTCCATCTTATCCATTAGTCCCATTACTTCATTTCTGAGTGTTCGTGCTTCCTGCTTCTTCCAGTTCCCAGTGGCATTGCACCAAGCTGAAGGGAGAAGCTGTGAGAGCTGAGCGTGTAGAAGGGCAGCTGATAAAAAGGCCATAAGGGACCAGTTATTTCAGCAAAGGCTTTTCCTTTGCAGTTTACATTTTGGAAAATGCGAGTTTTGGGGAACTTGCATCTCTCCCACCCCAAAACTGCTTCCTTGGCAGTAGCGGAGGCAAACCATTTCTGGAATTAAACCTCCTCCCTTCTCGTCTGTGTAACGCAGCAGTGTATTAGGAGAAAAATATCTGTTCTGCTGAAACTGGGGGACTGGTACAAAACTAAATGGTGGGAAGCTCTTGGCAGGCTCATGAGGTCTGGGAGGCTGCATTTCTCGGGCTTTTGGGGACCTTCTGGCTGTGCATATCAAACCCCAGCTTCACAGGACTCCTCCCAGACACTCTCAGCTATTTCCAATATTGAACCACATGCGGCTTTCTGTGGCAGAGCCTTTCTGAGCTCACAAAAGCCTAACAAACTACATGAAGAAAAGTCCCTTTTCAGCCTTGCCCCCCATCCCCCTCCCCTCGTGCTCCGAAGCCAAATACACAAGTATTGATTATGGTCATCCCTAGGCTGTCCCTTGGGTGGGGTGACACTTGCTGGGCCTCTGTCCACAGCTATGCCAGCCGTGCAGGCATATTCACTGGCCCTGTGGCTGTTGAGTGAAGGTTTCTTGTGTTACTGTAAAGTCATATTTTCCGTGTGTTCATTTCCTGCCTCTCCCACTTCCCAAGATGCATCTTGTGGAGTCTGGGGTTTTACCCCCCCCTTCCCAGCTGGCAGATGGTGATCCCCGCTCAGGCATGACGCATGCCAGTGCTTCTTCCAGGCTTTTGCCAAAACTTGGGCTGCGTTGTAATCCCTCCTTATTTACTAAGCAAAGTTTAGTCCTGATTGCTATTGCAAAGGCTTCTGTATAAATCTAAGGATGCGTGAAGGCTTGGTAACAGCTGCCCTTTAAAGGTTTAGGTTAATAGTGGGTGCTGCGCGCTTCCTCCCCGGCCCTGTCATAAGCATGAGGAAAGGGAGAGCCAGGGTTGGGCGCATCCAGGCTCTTATGGCCAAAGGCTGCTGCTCGTGGCAGGGGCTCACTGTGTCCACCTGCTCCCCTCTGCCGGCTTCCCACGAGCTGCCCTCGCCTCTTCGGAGGCCTGGGATGTTCCCCTCCGGCCAGGGTGGCCTGGGCATCGTTGGACTTCGCCGCTCGCTTCCCAGGAGGCTTACAGGGTGTGGTTGGAGCTGGCGGGGCTGGGGTCACGCTTGCTGGGGTCTCCATCTCCTCCGGGTGTGCCGGTCTCTGCCCAGACCTGCCCGCAGCAGCATCTCCTGGTCTTGACTCTTGGGTGCGTGGTGTTGCAGCTAAAATTCGGCAAATGCTGCAGAGCTGAGCCTGGTTTCTCCGGGCTGACAGGCAGGGCCGGTGGCATGGGTTGTTGTGTGTGCTTGCCCATTTCCCCACACGGGTCAGATGCAGCTGCTGCTGGAGCTGTTGCCCAGAGGCTGTCGCAAGCCCAGTCCCGGGGCCGCTCATGGGTGGCGCAGGGTGAGAGCCAGTGCACGAGGCTTCCCACGCGCCTGCAGCACATGTCGGACTCGGCCCCGCGCTCTGGGTCCCCAGGGCAGCCTCGGCATCTCGCACCTTGCGTGACCTCTGTGTCCCCCTCTGGAGCCCAGCAGCCCCCAATGGCACAGGGGGCTGGGGCTGAGCTGCAGAGACCTCAACGCACTCAGTGCTGTGGGGCCCCGGGGGGCACAAACCGCCATGCAGGGCGGCCGCGGGAGGGCGAAGGTTGTCCGTCAGGGATGAACACCACTGCTAGGACAGATAGTGCCCTGCGTTTCCCCTCCTCTTTGGAAAGAGACTAAAACGCTTGCTGAGTGGAGAAAAAAAGAAAGAAGAATACCTAGCAGGAATAATGCTTTAAATCAGTTACTGTAAGGCCAAGGATAAAATCCAGCTGTCTTTCAAAACGCTCTCTGGGCGGAGGGTGGTACTTGGAAGCCTCACTGTTAATGCTACATTTCATGGTGTGCATTTTATTCCTCAGCTATTCACTTGAAGAACTTTATGCTTGAAACTTTTTTATTAATACTGAATCATTTATGTCTGTTACAAAGGAAGAAATTGCTACTGCACTGCCTCAAGAATCAAAGTAGAGGGAACATCTGCTCTAAACTTCTTGCATCCAATTATTGCTTGCTATGCATTATTGCTTACTGGAGTAATGTGACTAAATTAAAGCTTTTCTTCTTTTGGCTGTTTTTATACATTGCTTTGGTATAAAATGTGTGGCTTGCTTAAACTCAGCCTACAGCTAAAACTATGTCCATATGTAGCTAAGCCCACACATATTTTGATGCAATTAAAGGGCACAATAGGAGCATTCTGAAAGATTGCTCGTAAAAGGCCTTTTGTTCACTCCCCCATAGGGGCTGGGTGTGCAAGCATGTAAAAATGCAACATTAAGGAAAAAAGCCTCCATGAAGAATTATGTTTTCTGTAGCTCAGCAGTTGTCTATTCAAACGTGGGGAAATAAGCTGTGCTGCGAGGGTTATTACAGTTTTGCTAGGAATCTCCCACATTACATTAGAAGAATCCTTTGGATGGAGGAGGAAAAACCCACCAGAAACATTCCAGGGCTGCGAAACCATAAACAGCCAAAACCAGCATCAGAGCTGCTCTGCTTGGAGAGAGGCAGCGACAACAGCAGCAAATCAGGCTAGTTGTACACAAGATAGAGACTGTTAGTGGTTATTTTTATTTTCCTTCCTTTTTAAAGTGCACATGATATTACTAGCTAGCTTAATTGATTGAAAAATATCTGGAAAATAAAGCTCTTGAACTTGCATGCCTGAAACATAACAGCATCACGTGTATAGCAAAGGCCACATATCTCATAAAATACCACATTTCACAAAGGAGGTTTAAGAGCTCCAATTGAATAAAGCTTTCTCTGTGAAATATCTTTATGGATCTACAAAGCAGTTAAACCCTCCTTGGGAAAAAAATGTGTGCATCTCTTACAGTACAGCAGCAACAGTGTAACTACCACTGAGGCCTCATTAATAAGGTTTTTCCCTTATCAGTAAAAGGGAAAAAATAAATCCTCATTGCAGAAAAGAAATCTAAACTACTAAATTCTGGCTATTTGCTTTTGAATCCTATGTATATAAAAAATCCTGTTTTACACTGTCCTTGCCTTTAAGGGATGGATCCTGCTACTTAAAGGCAATAAAGACTAACAGGGCATAAATAAACTATGTAGGACTATTTCCTATCAATAATTTTGCTGCTGACATAGTATGGCTTTGGGTTTCATGGTCTGTATGATAGCAGCTTTTAATTATAAGACAAGTTGGGTACCATGTGCAGTAGGAAACTGGGGCAGTTGCAAACCCTGTAGTGTTCCTTCATGTATACTTTTATGGTTGATTTTTCTCCTTAAAGAAAGAAAAATAGCGTTCCTCTGTTTTCAGTGTTTTGGGGGTTTTTTTGAAGCTGTTATTCCCTGAGCATTTTTCAGCTCCCCAGAAGGTGTTTGCATTGCCCCTGTTCACCAGTTTCCCTTCATACTGGCATATATTTCCAACTTCTTATTAGCAGCATGTAGTGTTGTGCTGTCTTTGCATGTCTCCTATATCCTTATAATTATGTTTGGGGAATAGGGATGGCTGGTGTCTTAAGTACATGTTTTGTTTCCCCACTGCCTTCAGTCATTGCTGTTTTCTATAATCTGATCAACAGAAGGCAGTTGTACAAACAGTAGTTTTTAATTTCCAGTTTTCAGTTTCAGTTTCTCATGAAAATTCAAATGCTGCTCTTAAATTATACTGAGCAGTTTCATTTGTTTTGCCTGAGACATCTCATGACATTTATCTTCCTCCCTCCTGGGGGAGAGGCTCCCCCCACCCTCACCAGGGGGCTGCAGAGACCTGGGAGACCTCCTTGCAGCAGTGGGGTAAGCAGAGCAACAGGGCTGCGGGAGCCGGGCGGAGGTGGGAACGCTGCTGGAAACTGGGGCAACAAAAATGGGGGCCCAGCCTTCCTCCCGAGAGCAGGAAGCCCCAGGGCCTCCTAAATCCAGCAATGCCACGGGGCCGCCTCCTGGGCTCTTGGTCCCTGGGATACCCACACCTGGGACTGGATCCGAAAAGGTCAGGGAAGTGGCTGCTCCTTCAAAATCACCAAGTAAGCCTCAAACTGAAAATGGTGAGATGGAGATTTGGAAAGCAGCGGAAAGGGCTGGAAAGTCAGCGCAGGTCTAGCGAAACTCAGCTCACCTTTCTACGAAGTCTTCTTGGACACCACAACCCAGAGTACATCTCCCACCCTCGCTGCACAAGCCCGGCCTCTGGGTTGTGGTCTCCAAGAAGACTTTGTGAAAGGTGATGGGCCCCTTTCCAGCATTAACCAGGGGATGAGCTGAGTTTACCTACCACCTTACCCAGCTGCTCATCAGGCCAGCTAGAGACAAAAGCACATGTTGAATATGCCTTAAGCAGGCCCAAATAGCAAATGTAGCTGAGGACGATGCATTTGGTGCCACCTCGGGGACCGAGGCTAGAGCGCTGGTGCTGGCAGGTCCTTGTCCTGTGAGTGTGCAGCAGTGCCCGTCCACACCTGCACCCAGGCTGGGTGCCCTGACCGGGGCCAGCAAACACCTCCTTCTCTGGCTGGAGCTGCCGGGCTACCCTGAGGAAAGCGGTCTTGTCCGGGACAGCCGTGGCACGTGGCTTTAGCTGGGGTGGGGCAATAAAGCCAGGGCTGGGCCCACATTGACACCTTTTTCTTTGACACCCCTGACCCTGTCTAATGAGAGCTCTTGCACCACCCGCAAACGCGATCATCTGACCTTCCTCCAGCTATGCCTGTATGGCACGGTGCTTCACATGCACCTGTACATGTCTCTGTACATCTGCTTCTGTCCCTGCCGTGACAGAGAGTAACAATAATGGAGAAACGCACACGCCAGGTGGCATCGGCTGCACTTGGTGCTTGAGAGGAGCAGGCTTCGGAGCAGCGGTGTGAACACAGGGATATTTTTTAGAGAGTGATGTCTCCACTGCTTCTCTTGACTAACTTTGCTCCAGGCAAGAATAGGAGCTACGTATATGCTATAAATATAAAGAGACTGGGAAAGACATGTGACCACTCACTTCCAGTAGTCTGTAAAGGCCAGTTTCTCATTTACTCCTGGGTGGAGATGATGGAGTATTACCAATAGCACAGGGCACGGCTGGAGAGCCACCTTCTTGCGAGGGGAGACCCATGAGACCTGCTGAAGTCTGCAGTGCACCAGCACAGAAGGAAAGCATCGCTGTTTCCGCTTATAGCTGAGTAAACTGAAGTCGCACAGAAAGAGTGTGTTAGTGCAGAGGCTAAAACCCAGTCACTCGTGCTAACAACTGCTGATGCTCTTCTGGTGTCAGACCTTGTTGTCAGTGCTCGGCCTCAATGAGCGCAAATGAGGAAGCGATGCCATGTGACTGCCTTGGTTTCAGTTCAACATGGACAAACTCGGTTGTAGTTGCATGCAGCAAATTTTGCAGCTGAATATTGCTTGTCTTATCCTTGTGATTGGTCTTAATGAAGTCAAAGGCACTATTCATATGCAAAAGGAGAGCAGGAACTGGCCCCCTGACCTTATCTTTAAACTTATGTTGTTGCTGTATAATAGGCTGCATGTTTTTTCTGGATAATTTTTTTTCTACTTTTAGCAGCACTTTAGAAGAACTGTATTTGCATTTTAACCATATCTTTATCTTATTGCTGTAAGGTCATTTCACTTGGCTTCTCTGCCTCTCTTTGGTCTGTGTTCTTTTAATCTGTTTTACTCATTAGCTCTTAACCTGCATTTGTATATCTAAGTGACTTCTACTGAAAATTTCAGGAGGCCAGAGAGCTCTGTCTCTTATGTCATTTTGTGATTTGATATAAAGTAGCACACACCTTGCTTTAAAGAATGGCCAAGGTTAAAATCAGTGATGTGATCTATTTGATGTGATGTGTTTAGAAACTGCTGTTAACAGACAGTAATGAGAATCATAAAATTTGCTGTGAAAGACATTTCTTTTTTTACTTACTGTGAACTTTACACCTTTTCACTTATTTCAATAAATGTCCATAGGAGTGCAATAAATCCAAGAGCATAGAAGTGTGTATGAAGGGACACTACAGTGTTTGCAACTGCCTGATTTTCCTACTGCACGTGGTACCCAGCTTTCCTGTGGCACTGAGCCGCATGGCCTGGCTTGAGGCCACCTTGTGTGGTGTCCCTGGCACATTACTGGGAACGTGCCTCGTCTCCAGCATGTGATGCACAGGCACATCTGCCCATGGGTGGCTGCCTTGATGTAGCTGCTCAAGGGCTGGAGGACAACAACACAACCACAAAAAAATGGGGGGGTGGCTGATGCCCAAAGACCAAAGGGCAGCTGGGAGGAGAGTGGGGCTGAGACTTCAACCTCTGTGGAAAGGAGGAGGTCCTATAAAACCCAATTCAAATAACAGAAATTAGAAAATGAATGATAGATAAACTAGAGCTGAACCAAGCTGAGAATAGTTTGCCTGCTAGACCCACTGTAAAGAGACGTCTGTGACACTGGGGGTGGGAGCACCGGGAGCACAAGGGAGGGATGCGAACACCCATGTGCAGCCAGAGAAATAAGTGAGAATCACCTCAAAAGTTCCTGCGTTTACAGCCACTTCCTACTCTGCACCTTCCAGATTGGTATGATTACTTCTGCCAAAACTTCCTAGGGACAAAGATGCAATTTTCTTCACGCTAAAGCTTAATGCTTAGCGCCCCAAGAGGCAGTGCCCTAACCACAGCCTGCGTCCCTGCAACACCAGTTAGAAACTGGCCCAGTCAAAGTCTTGCTGCTGGCTGAACTGGCAGCAGCTGTCTTGGAGGAGCCGTCTCTCTTGAATAAGATTAATAAGTCAAAACCCAAATCTTAAATCCCCCCCCCCAGGAATCCTAAGCTGACTGCTCATGGGCTTCGACTGACAAGACGAGAACAGTGTCAGTCCCCACTTGGACTGAGCGTGATCCCAGGCTGACTTGTCCCATGGCCACAGCTCAGCCTGTGGGCCCCAAATAGGGCTGAGGCTGCCTCTGTACCGGTCAGTTAACCAGCATCAGAGCACGGGCTTGAGCAGTCTCGTAACTGGACATACTGCGTAAATGTTAGCACCTCAGCGTGGTTTTGGGCAAAGTCAGCTCACATGCTGCAGGGGTAGGATGCACTGGTGGGTGGGCTGCACTAGGGGTTGACTTGTTTTTTTTGCTAGAGACTGATTTGGCCCAAGGAGCTCCCCTGCAGCCCTGAGGCCAGTGTCCACCTGGGCAGCCTGCTTGGCCTGCACCTGCCGGCCGGGACACGGGCACCTGGGCCAGCTGAGCCTGGCTCCCTGCAGGGTATTGCTGCAGGATCTGGTGATCAGATAGGTGTCACAGATGGGTGTCACCAAGAAGGAAACATTTGCTCTACATTGTTTACTCCCCTCTGATCATACACACCAAAGTGAATTACAGGTTTCTGCCTCTGCCTCTAGCCGGGGACTGTGGTCTGGAGTGGAAGTGTTTCTCCTCACAGACTTCTCTTCCTTTTCCAGGAAGATGAAACCTACCTTTTCCTCAGCAGACCAGACCTGTATGGGGAAATGCAGAGACCTCTTCTCTTGCCTATAACCAGTTGCAGTCCTGTCCTGCTTTCTCCACTGCCCTGATTTATATCTGAGTAAGGAAGAAGAGGATCAACCTTCTTCAAAGCAATTTTCTAGATCAGTCCTGCATGCATATGATTTTTGATCATGTTCTCCTTGGGCTGAATGATTTGCTGGTGCTGTTGCCCGAGTCAATAACTAAAGCAGCCTTTTGGACACCGGAACAGAGAAAGAAGAGTAAGTGCTGCTGTGGAAGCAGATGCTGTACGTCAGGGGAAACAAACTCCTAAGAAACAAATCCTATCCTTTGATGCCCTGTTTAGGCTCTGGGGGGAACATTTATGGACAGCTCTGTATTGTCGAAAGAGAAATATACAGTTGCTGTTTCAGTGGGGTGGATCTGAGATGACCTGCAGCGAGGCCAGAATAAGCTTATTTCTTAGGTAATGGTCTTCCTGCCAGGCCACGGAGAGGCAGTAGAAATTAAGTGACGGTGGCTTAGATTTGGCCATCCCGTCCTGCTCTGTCTCCTCCTCTTCTCCCTGTGACATTTAGCTCTGCACACTAAGGCGTGTTCAGGAATGCGTTTGAGCAGGTACAAAGCCACGCTACCAACAGGAAAAATGGGGCTGAGCTCCTCTGAAATGACGGTTTGCAGGGAAGACCCGAGGAGGTAGTATGGGAGCATATGAGTATGCTCTCAGCACTAAAGGGTGGAAGGATTGAGAGGTTTTACTCATTAAGAGGAAGGTGAAAAACAGTGAGAAAAAGAGGAAGTGTTTTGTGAGAAGGGAAAAGAGACCAGTAGCGTAGGGTAGGAGAAAGGCATCAAGGCAGAGGTCAAGGCAAGGATGACTGATGGTGGGGAAGAAGGAGGAAAATGCAAATTAACAAAGGAGGGAAGAAAGATACTTATGCCTGTGGTCAGTGGGCAGACATGACTGAACAGGATGCAAAATTCAGCGTGTTTTCTCTGCTTTTACAGTAGGACGTGGCTGCTAGAGCTCTTGTTGAAGCAATATCCTTGGAGCCACCTGCCCATTCCTGCAGGAGGTAACAATCCTGAGCTTGTACTGAAGGAGTAGGGTGCTGAAAAATGTTAAGTGCATAAAATTGTGATACAAGACAAATAGATACTTATCCCTGCAAAGAAAAGAGAGAAGCTTGCTTAAATATTTAATCATGTTTTGGTTTGCAATAGTTTAATGGTGTTAAAACATCTAATACATGCTCACAAAAAAACCCAGCATTTTAAATCTATAAATTATTCTGGTTGATTTTTTCTTTTTCCCCTCTAGATAAAAGTAATCATTTGACAACAGGCTTCCTCAAACAATTCAACCTACGATAGTCTCATTAGAAACTAACATATTCTCTCACACGTCTGAACCAAACCACCAAAAAAGTAATAAGTGATCATTCATAGACACAGACTGGTGGCTAGTAGCATCCTCACTTACCTTCCAAACACTGAGCACAGTTAAAACAAATTCAGGATGTATGCATGAGGAAAACTCAACTACAGTCACATCAGAGACAAGCCAAAAATAAAAACATTCAGAATTACTAGCATAAAATTCAAATAATGACCTATAATAGATGTCAGTCTGAGAGGACAACACATCCCCTGTAATCATCTTAAAGGGACTTTGTCAATGTGTTTGGGTCCCTGCCTCAGCAAATACATGTAATTCTTTCCAAACAGGTATACTGTGTAATGGAGTGGTGATGCTAGATACAAACAGGAAAGACTGTCCCTGTGAGGCTGCAAGAGTTTCCCTTTCTGGACACGTTTGGGCTTCAGTCTGTGCTGTGTTACTGGAGATGTATGCCAATGCATGGACCATACAAGAAGAGCATGGTGGCAAGAGAAGGTGGATATGCCAGTCTGTGTTTCTCTACTGAGGCCATCAAGACTTCCCTTTCAAACAGGGAAGAAGGAAATAATTTGGAGGTCCTTTTTTTTTTTAATTATGTTAAAGAAGCAAGACAGGTGAAGAAAGGCCTATTTACACCTTTCGACGGCTGTGGTAGATGCTTCCAGCAGTCGGCATTTTGAAAACCAGCCCTTCAGATTTGTCATGCTCGACCCAGGATGGCTCCTTCACCAGGGGCAGAAGTGCTGGCACACCGCAGGTGTGTTACACAGATACCCGCCAGGTGGCCAGACAAAATAAGAGAGCTGTCACCCGTTCTGTAGTGCACAGAAATAGCAATTTTATAGATAATACTTGATGGTGATTTATTAAAGGCTGTGATCCTCCAACAGTTTTTACTATATCATCATAAAACAACACTCCTATATAGTACATTAAGCTGGGTAATTCTGTTGGTTCTTCGCTGGGGCTGGTGAAACTGTATTTAAGGTTGCTTCATGTTGGCTGGTGAGATGAAAATATTGTTACTCTAAATGGATCACCAAGAGGAAAAAAAGCCATCTAGTCAGCACAGTATGGACATTTCACAGGGCAAGGAGAACCTAGGCATAAAAGGGAAAATCCAGCTGTCAGCTACAGCAGCCTTAATGCAAAGTGAACACCTTTACATGGCTGGCGTGACTCTGCTTCAGCACAAGTGAAGATAATGGCAAAATTTGTCTCTCTGGGTTAAATACTTAGAGCAGGCAGTGAGAGCTCTTTGGTTCCCACCCCTACTGTGCTATCGACTTGCTGTGGGATATTTGGATTGTAATTTGACCTCTTTATGTCCTAATTTCCCCTTCACTAGCATGGAAATACTGTTTTGTTGTGGTGTTGTGATGCTCGGTTAATGGAGGGAACATGCCAAATGCGTTAAATCTAGTGAAAATGGTACTTGCAATGCAGCATTATTAGGATGTATGCATGTTTGCATTTTAGGAAACATTTAAATTCCAGCTCTTAAACTTCCTTTGCAAATGGAACTTGCAAAAAAGCAGGGCGAGCATTGCTAACACAGCTTTGCCACACACTGTCAAGTACTTATAAACCCTATTTATAGCTACAGTTAAAGATTCAGATATGCAAGTACTCCATTAAAAGACCACATTAATGAGCCCTCAGAGAAAATATCTCACAAAGCCTTTTGAGCTCGTAACTGCTCAGTTGTGCAGGGCTTCTTGCTTGTTAACATTCATAAAATATAAATGCTGTATGCTAAACACCAGCACTTTGTGGATAGCAATGACTTATATCACCAACAACAACTTAACTTATGCAAGTGGAGGCGCAGTGGCGGAAGGGCAGACTCCACTGTAGAGCGTCCATCTGCACCAGTCACTCACTTGCTGTCTTATTTGGGGGTTTTCCTTATTAGTTTGAAGCTGAGTGTCTTATGGACTTGCAGGTCAGTATTTGTGAGTACAATTTCAGAGTGAACGATCAAGCCCGTTAGCCAAGAGTGGCAGAGCTGTGCCTACTCACAGCCACAGCTCCGGAGCGTGGCAGGTGTTCAGAGCACAATCTAATAGATAAAAGTCACAGGAGATTTTTTTCCCCTTCGACATAAACTAGCTGATGAGAAGTGTCATTTGAGAGAGAAAAAAGTTGCTGTATTTGATTTGTTATTATTTCCCCATTGCCCTTTTCTGTTTGTGATTTTGTGTTTCCCATTTTCTCTTTTTTTCTTCTCTTGGAACTCCATATTTTAGGTTGTGACAGGCGCTCTTGCTCAAACATTTTTGATATATTCTTCATCTGCAATTGCTGTATCAGATCCACACTATGAAAATAAACATCACCCGAGCTCATTTAAGAACAATTCTGTGTAACCTTTAATACTGTGTTTCCATCCATCCATGAATCTCAGATGGCTTTGTGGATTGAGCACTGGAGGAGACCATTTGTGTTTTATATCTGGCTGTCTGTAAACTGAAGAAACTCAGGTATGGAAATATAAAGTGACTTGTTGGAAGCTATTTGCTGTTGCCTATTAGCAAACAATCTAATTTCTTTTCTTCGTGCTTTGGTGCAGTTGCCTTTCAAACAGAACATGCCCTCGTGAAAAGAGCACTTGTGCTCCCAAACTGAAAAATAAAGACAGTATGTTTTAAAAAGCTTGAGGGTGGTTCTTACTGTTCAGATATGACTTTGATTTCAGTAGTACATTAGCAGGATTGTTAAGCAGGATCTCGAGTGCTTTGTTTTATTTTATGGTGATGGATATTGTATAAATGACCATACCTGCTGTTTAAAATATAAGCATCTTATTGCAACAGTAAGCTGGCCAGTGCCATAAAACTGCCTGATACTGTATTTACTGTGTGATTACTAAGTGCCTGATAAAACAGGATCATTCAGGACCAATTGGTGATGCAGCTGAAGACAGGGCTCTGGCACCATTGCAAAAGTCCTTACTGCTGTTTTCTTAACTACTTTCCCTTTAGCTGTGATGTCTCTCTCCAGGCACTGGCTCTGCCTGGATCCCCAGCCCTGAGCACTGCAGTGCTTCTGCGCTGCCTGGGGAGCGTCTGCGGGTGAGACTCAGATGTGACCTGTACTGACAAACCCGAGAGACAGCAGGAAAATCCTGCGGTCCGAGGGGTGGCCTGCCCAGCTGGGAGACCTGGGCAAGCTTCTGCTGGCAGAGCTTGAGGTGTCCACCCTGCGCGTGTCCACGGCAAGGTGGTGGTCCCCGCTCTCTGGATGGTTGCAGGACAGGGGCGTAGTGAGCGCAGCCGGGATGTACCAGCTGGCCAGATAGATGTCACTGCTTTAGAGTGAAGTGTGCTTTCTTGACTAAGTATATGGACTAGATCTCAATTAACTAAAAGGAAAGTGTAATCTCTGGTTTCCAGGTTCATGTTCAAACACATTGCAAAATCTCATAGTGCGGAACAGCTTTAACAGCAAAAACAGAGAGAAATTCAGCCCAGAGTTCCCATATTGCATGTCCCTTTACATGCAATGAGAGTGACCTCGGGTGCTCTTTCTAAGGGGAAAAAGGAAATTCAAATCTTCTGCTGGAAACCAGAGCAGAAAGGCATTTGAACTGGGGTTATCCGTATTGGGTCAAGGTTTCTCAGCTTGAGGCCGGAGTAGCCGGCCTCTCCAGTGAGACATCCTTTGCTGTACATACCTGCAGGTGCCCTGCAGGCCTGGCAGTGCCTGGCAGTGGTGCGATTGCTTTTCACGCGTTGGGCATTGCATGTGCTCAGTCGCAGCCCCAAGGGCCCTGGGGCCAAGAGCAGTAGGGAGCCAGCGTTGACAGGGCGGTGGGCAGCCCCCCAGGGCAGAGGGATGCCACTCCCTGGGGCCAGGCCGTGGTTGGGCAAACATCGTATGGGCCCTTGGATAAGAGGCCAGGAGGAACAGGCTGTGACCTGGCTTCAGGGATTTGGTCAGCCACGGGTAACCCCAGTCCTTAACATCTGCAGACCTGGCCATGGGGTGGTGGGTGCCCCCTCTGGGCCATTTTGGCAGTGAGTGTGGGTGGTCGGGCAATGGGCAGAAGAGCAAAGGTGATGGGGGACATGGTGGACGGGTCAGGGGGGACCTTGGTTTTGTAATCGACATCTTGGTGACAGCAAGGGTTTTGTGTCTCTCTGCTGTGGGCAGGATTGGCTCTGCGGGGTTTCAGTGGAAATGTGAGGAGCTGCAGGTTTTACGGTCTTCCAGGTTGAGCTGGCAACGGGGCTAGGGAGCTCAGGGGCGCATGGTTTGAGACTTGATGACTTACAACAGCAGTGGGCTCTTACATCCATTGGGGACTGTGTGTCTGGGGTGTTCGTCTCATCCGTTTTTTCCGGATGCGTAAGAAGCAAATTCCTACCACTGAGGAATTAAATACTTTAAACCACTACAAAGCGAATAGGTCATATCCATGTCCTTTGTGCTTTAGGTGGTGTGGGAAAACAAAAAAGGCTGGAAAAAACCTGCCGACTCACAGGCAGCAATGCAGTCTGCAGGCTGGCCAGGCCTTCAGTCCATCTTAGTTGCGTACATATAAATTAAGGTTCTGTTTGAGAGCAGAGGGGAAGATGAGAGAGAATTATGTGTGCATGAGGAATGAACAAAGCAGCACTGGTGGAGGCAGGATCTGCGTGTCAGACAAGGGAGCCAAAAGGAGTTTGAAAATGGGGAAACTTCTTAGACAAAAACAGTCAGGCTTTGAAAAAAAGGAATAACTTACACAAACAAAGAATCAGACAGCAGTTTTTATTCTGAGCTGAATTAGAGTTAGGCACTTAAGTGCCTTCACAGAGGTGGATCTTAATTTCTGTATCTTGACTTCCCTCTCCATAAAATGTGAGTAATAGTACTTGCTATTCTCACAGGGTAGTGTGAAAACAAGCTCATTCATATCTGGGAAGCACTCACATGCTATATGGGAACTATAGCAAAGATTATGAATAAGTAATTAAAGCTGTGGGCTTATATTGTGGCACTTGGCATCTACCCAGATTTGCTATGCATCATGCAGAAGGGCTAACGGAAGAGGATATAAAAATGCGCACTGAAATTTAATGAGTTCTGAAATCAGGAACTGACAACTCCCCCAAATTAGAAGTGCAAGAACATTAAACTCACAGAAAACAGTAGCAGAGGCATATGTATTTTTAAACAAATTACAAAGGACAGTGAAGATGTAGACTGCAATGGGGAAATACTCAAAGCTATAGTCCACAGAGTTCAAGAAATCTGTATACCATTGAGAAATAAATATACTTGGAGTAGAAATGGCCACTGTGTATGACCAGGGAAATACAAAGAGCAATAAAAGAGAAGAATATGAGACCTATAAATCAGCAGAGTCAGCACTGCAAGAATGGGTACAAGAGCCTATTGTGAAAGAAGAATGCAAGAAAATCATCCAAAAAGCTGAGACAGGAAAAGAAGATGGAAAAAGATGTGAACACAATAAAAGATTTTATAAATTTGGTGTGTAGGAAGCCAAAGGTCACTCAGGAAGACAGCTATCACCTTCCTGAGCAACAGGGAGGCTACCTTGACAAAAAGGGGGATATTGCTGGGAAAGTGAATTACTACTTGTGCCCCAGTATTCAGCAGGGAGAGATGGAAAGTCTGTCACAGTCTCTATACATTTTCCAGGGACAGAAAATAAACAATTATTAACTCTAAAGATTACCAGGAAACCAAGCAGTTGACCAGACACTAAAATCAAAAACTATTCCAAAAGAGGATTGTTTACTCCCCAATTTTATTTTTTAAAATAGATGCCAAAGGGATGAAACCAGCAGGGAAATTTCAGTGGGTTATGAGAGAGGTACTTGGGAAATTAAGACGAGACATCATTGCATCCCAGACTTTAAAAGGAGAATAATGGGGGAAGAAGTGTGTCTGAGCTCCAGGGACCACTCTAAGCTGCTGATTACCATTACCAGAAAGACAGATACAACAGGAAAACAATTTTTTTTTACTTCATTAAATAAAATAAGGAAAAAAAAAGGGAGTTAAGAGGAATAAAAAAAATGAACTGTGGCATCCTTGGACTTCAAGAATGTAGGGGATCCATTGCTCCATGAGACCTTGCTGTGTAAGATTAGAGGTATGGGACTGAGTCAGTAAATGCTTGGCTTGATTATAGAGTCCAGGCTGTGATAAAAAATATGTAGAGATTGTTTAGGATAGAGATGGGTAATGGTGTGACACATATGTTTCTATACTGAACTCTCTTAACACCATACAGCAGTCATTTGGAAGGAAGAACGGAAGGAAGCGAGCACATTTAACCAACAGCAAAGAGAACGAAGTCTTCTGCAAGCAGAGGTTATTTGCAATGGTATGTGAAATCTAACTAGAAAGAATGTGAACCTGGGAAAAGAAAGTCATAGTGAAGGTCCCTTAAAGAGACAGCTGAGGAAAGTCAGCACTGGAAACAAATCTGGGGATAGAAGCCAAGTGTCTGTTTGCATTCCATTTTAAGGTTCAGGGAATGAAAGAACTAGGTGCAAACATTGCAATTTTTATATACTTTAATGGAGTTCATAACCTTGACATGTGCATGTACAATGAATAAGGAGAGTCAGGCCCCTAGTAATGGGATTCAAAGCTTGTTTCATGCTAAGAGGCCAACTAATCTACAAGGAGGGCTGAGAAGAGGGTATGGCTTAGATCTCCTTAGAGGGTATCTAAGTCCCTCTAAGGGACATAACTACCTAGTGACATCATGCAGTACAGTGCCTGTTTCTGCTTGGTGTTCATGGCTGCGAAACTGGAGCCCTTCTGGAGTTTGGTCATTTTTACACCTTTCAAAAGCCTTCTTGCAGTCTCCCATTATGAGGATAGTTAAAGCATGAAGCTGGGATGTGGGAGAAGTGAGTTCAAAGCCTTCCCTCTCTGCCTGAAGGTATTTCAGCCCATAGCTCTCCTGTGTAATGCCTTCTTGGATGTGGCTTTTTGAATTCTTACAGAGGAAAGATACTCTAA